>NW_027508811.1:19467500-20710000 GCF_051911475.1 Siphateles boraxobius | reverse complement strand
ATACTTTGGTATCGTACATTACCTGAGCAACTGCAATAATGGAAATGCTACAAAGATACATACTTTGCATTATGCATTTCGGAGCACAGTGACTGAGGAGGCTTGCATAGTCTTACAAAGTAAACCAAGTCTTCATAAAAGCCAAAATCTCACCTGATCTGTGGCCCTCAAGAGGTTTCTATATCAGCCTTGTAAAATCTCAGCGCTCACACTGGCTCTATTCTCCACTCTCCTCCTGGGAAATATGGGAACACACAGTAGCCATTTATGATATTTATTTATAACCCCTTCCCCCACGCACATTAGTGTCTTTCACTGGGCCCAGCATATGTTACACATGCTCACACACTCCCTCTCTTTCACAGGATATAGAATAGACACACACACACAGTGGCATTTTATTCTCTGAAGGAGCTGCCATCTGATGTCAGCGCTGTGGTACCTTCGGTTTCGAGTGGTATGGGGGGGGGGGGGGAGGTAGAGAAATGAGTGAAAGACAAGATGAAAGGTAGAAAAAGGGGACGGAGAAGCAGATGTGACAGCGTTCAAGAGTGAAACGCACAAGAACTGATATGAGAAGTGATCAAAGAGATATTAACACTTCACGTGGCCTTCAGACAGCCTTAGACAGAGTGGTGTTTTTGGACTTTGCACTTAACAGCATGTGTGTATGCGTTCACATGTAGCGGGGCGATCTATAATTCATATAACCAATTCTGTATTCTACTCAAGCTTAGTCTTGTCTGCAAGCCGTCTGCCAACACACTCCTGACCTCATAAACTCACGCACAAGCGCAACATCTATCAAATATATCAGTCCTTTGTTAGTCTGTCACCGCTCTTCCCAGAGATGAATGTCACTTTAAAAAGAGAGAATAAGAGAGTGATAGAGATGTTACAGAAAGAAAACCAGGTTTTTTGGAGGAAAATGAAGGAAACTGTGTTAGGTGGAATAATTATTCCAGCATGCTGCATTTCTGTACCTCAGCGGGGTCTCCATGGCGTTCACCGGGGTGGTTAATAAATATTTGTTTGTTTATTATTCCTGCTGTGCGTTTGTGTGATTTTTAGACCAATTTTGGAGCACAAATGCAGTGATTTTGTTATTTACAATTAATTGTAGATTAAATGCCTGTCAAACACACTGCCTGTCAAACTCTACTACACTCTTAAAAATAAAGGTACTTTATTGCCACTGATGGTTCACTAAGAACCTCTAACATCCATGGAAACTTTCCATTGGCCAAAAGTTACTTTATAATGGAAAAAGTTTCTTCAGATAATTAAAATATTGTTCACATTAAGACATTTTTTTTCTTTTAAGAACTGTTCACAGAAAGGTTCTTTGGGGAGCCAAAATTGGAGCTTCTATAGCATCGCTTTGAAACACCCCTTTTGGAACCTTTTTTTAATTTTTTTTATTTAAGTGTAAATAACAACAGTAACTGTTAATTAAGGGTAAGAGTACAACATGGGTTCTATTCCCTGGGAATTTATGCTGAACATACTATCATATCTAACAAATCTCAGGGGTATGTATGAGTTATCATCAAACGCCTGTATGTACAATTAAATTAGCTACTTAAATGTTAGCTAGATATAAACGTCAACTTTCCCTAACTTGCTAAGCAAGATTTATTTTCAAACTGTTTCTACACCCTTACAATAGTAGAGTGGGGAATAAAAACTTTTTGCGTTCAGAATTGCTGTCGGTTATAATACAGTGACGCCAGTGAGTTTACAAATACTTACATTGTAGATCGAACCAATTAAATGCATACCTTCAACCAGTAGCGTACCGTGGGGTTTCAGTCAGGGCCTTCAGTAACGCAGCCCCCCCCCCCCCCCCCCCCCCAACATATTTTGTGAAACGATGATGTCATCACCCCACGTGTCGACTAGTCAGACACGCTAAATCAGTAGCCTAACATCAACAACAACTGCGACTACATGCTTGTGTTCCTGCTTCAGAAGCTACTGTGCCTCTTTTATTTCTCTATTTATTATTTAGGCCTACTTTAATGTATTTTTATTTTACTTCTTTATTTACATTTCTTCTTATGCTATGATGCTTGTATTTTGTCTGATTAAGACATTTCGTATTTTGTAGGGGATGGGCATTTCAGGCAAAAATAATATTCGACGATCGCTGGCAATAATTTGATTATTATTCAAAACCCCGCCCCCCCTTTACATTTCATTTCATTTCATTACATTACATTTCTCTGTACTGTAGGCCTACGTGTTGTAGCCATTTAAAGTAAAGTTAGTTTCATATTTATGTTTAAACAATATGTTATTTTTTCAATTTCATCTATGTTGATTATATGAAAAGTGATCAGCCTATCAGCCAGTATGAGTTGCCTAATCATGCGTAATATCGAGAGACATCATTTTGACCGCTTTATTAAGTTTTGTTTTGTATAAAGCCTTTCTTTAAAGTGAATTTCGTTTTGTATAAATTGTATCTTAATTATAATCAGTAAAAGAAAGGCTGCACCCCGTTCCTCGCTGCACTTCCTGTGTGAATGATAAATAACCTGTTCCGCTCAGTGCTAGCTGTTAGCCAGTCATAGCGGTCATAGTTACCCTCAGTGAAGTGCCGCACAAAACCTTTTCCGGCCTTGGTCAGCCCATCCAGCTTAGGTGTAGATCTTCCTTTTTAAATGATCTCTTTCTTCTCTCCAATCATACGCCTTGAAAAAGGCACACGAAGGAGATCGTCAACTGGACCGGTAAGAGGTGTGAAGGCAGCGGCCATAGCTCAGTTCACTGACATTGCTCACAACCTGCCAACATTTCAAACGGTTGATGACGTCAGCGGGGGCTAGCGCCGACACATCGCTGGGCCCTTAGGGCGTTCTGTCACTGCGCATCGAAATTTGATTGGCTAATGATACACGTCCGTCAAAGTTATGATCAAATGGGAAATGGCAGCTTCAACGGAAGGGTAGCTATACTTCTAGTGCTGGTCCACGGAGCTGTGATGCGTTTTAATGACCATATGGAAAATCCAGCTCAGCCTCACAAAAAATAACCATATTCTTTATGAATCAGAAAAAATGAAAAATATATATTTTACATATTATATTATATTATATATTATATTATATTATATTACATTTATATTTTAGATCCCTGATGGCCCTGACAGCCCACCTCTGCCTTCAACACACTTTAAGTCACTTCCGATCAAATATCCACATTTCTGTCATGACAACTCTCATATCCATTACCATGGTTGGCATGTACAATATAGCATACATGAATTACCCGTAGCAGATCTATACAGGTGGAGCTGGGGAAGGTGGAGGGTTTCTGAAAGTGCATTGCAACTGCTAAAGCAAATGCTGACAAATTATTTTAAGGTTGAGCAGCAAGCTCATTGTCTACTGATACAGCAGGAACCAATCAGCTGCGCCCTATAAAGAATGATGTGTTTGTAAGCGGATTGAGTTAAGGACATATCAGCCTGTACCATCTAGAGTTTCGTGTCTTAACTTTGTATATTTTGTTTTCGGTCATTTCGGTCACTGCAGATTGAATTTAATTCATTAACATGTCTCTCTCTTTTTTCTCTCTGTTAGACTGGGTGTCGAGTGAGGTGGAAGTGTTTCTGGATGACTACGTGGCAGGAGTCGGGGACACCGTGGATCTGTCCTGCACACCGCATGACTTCCTGCTACCCATCGTGTGGCAGAAAGATGGCACCACGGTGTCTCCTAGCAACCGTACCCGGATGGGGCAAAAAGTGCTTCACATCGTCAACGTCTCCTATGAAGACTCGGGGGTGTACTCCTGTAAACATGCCCACAGCAGCATGCTGCTAAGCAACTACACCGTCAGAGTCACCGGTCAGTCTCTCCTTCTCTCTTCTAATAATACTTAAGTAGCAGTCTTGTTGTTCCTTCCCTGGAGTAGACCTTGGTGCACAAGCTCAGGCACGCAAAACATTCATTGGAAACTCACCAGTCAGACTTGTTCTCAACAAGCAAATAGGTCTTGATACATACTCCCAGCACACACCTACAGGCTGACTTGACGTTTATCAAACAAGCACAATAACACTCACTCATAGGCTGCATATTGCTTAATATTCCAAAGTAACTGGGCAGTTTTAAACTGTGTATGGTTTTACCAGAATAAAAATGAGAGTGTTATAAAATAGGGCCTCTTTGGATAGGTAGGGAGGAAAATAGCATATTTTGGTCACTACAAATTAAAATCATTGTGAACATTTTTAGAATAGACACAAGAGTTGTTGTTTGTCTCTGCATCACACATGGCCCATTGAACTGGCCTGTCAGGTATTATTATTTTTTACAATACAAAGCTTGAAGAATGGAATCTCAACATTGCTTACTCTGCAATATACTGTATAATTTCTGTTATTATATAAAAATAGTATGTGGTGCAGTTTGCATTATGCAGTGCTACATGTTTCAGTGTTAGCACGCTAGATTACTGACACAGGATTTTAATTCAGCGAGTGCTGTTTAGTATAGCCCTAGTGTTAGTTTATTAATTTTTAGTTAATTAATAATTCCTATTTAATAAATAATTGGTGTTTTTAAAAAAAAAATTTTAAATAAGAACATTTGTTTATTATAATTAAATTAACAATTGAAAAATAATTTAACGTTTGGCTGTCCAATCAAATAATGAGTTAAGAAAAACATGTTTAAAATTGCTCTTGATGCTGTTGCTGTTGAATTTGCACAGTTTACATACTAAATACTGCTGGTTCATACCAAGCGTGCCGCACAAGCCCTGAAAAGTGAAGCCAAAGCGTCTCGATCGCCCCCCGGTGACCGGTCCTAGTATAGCTCATAAACCCCGCCTCCCCGTGTTATTCAATGGGACGTGAGACTAACTAAACAATTAAATTACACTAAACATATCTTTTTTCCAAAGATAGTTTCGGTCATTTACTGTAGTTTTCATCACGCTGATGTAATTTCAAGTGTTTGTTTTTAAAATAAGTTTGTTTTTAGTTAGTTATTTGATGCTATAAAAACGGTGCTGTTACGTACATGATTGACAGCTGTGATTGACAGGTTCTCTGAGCAAAGTAGTCACTGAAGCAACAACAGACTTTTTTTCGGGATCTTTGGAGGAATGAGGAGATTGGAGCTTTAAATTTAATATCTAAATTTCTATAATTAATTATTTCACACCGACATAATGGTTTGTTCTGCAGTAGAGGCCCGTGCTTACGCTTGATTCAGCGAGAGTGAGGGCGGGACCAGAGCGGTACGTTGATTTCGCGCCTTTACTTCCTGCTCACTACTGCGCATGTCTGGTCCCGAAATCGCAACTGCGCAGACTCAAGTCCCAAGATGTCAGCGCCATATCGGGACAATTGCGGCTTCACTTCTCGCCAATGGAAGAGAACGAAGGGGCGTCGTCCATCTTTTTTTACAGTCTATGGTTCATACTGTAACGAAAACTGTATCATACTGTTTTTTTGTGAGGCGCGTGCGTGTTTGTAATGTGTGTGTGTTTAAATGGTAGTGTGGAGTGATCTTTGGTTCTGTAAACTCGAGGACACAAGCTGAGCTGCTCATTGACAACTAATTAGAATGTAATTATCTGGAATCTCTTTATCATTTAAAGCAGATGGAAAAGTAAGAGCACAGGGAGAGTTTTTTTTTACCAACATGTGTTTGGCGTTAGGCCAGGGCAAACCGGCTCTCCTTCTCGCATCGTCTGGAGAAAGACAAAAAAAAGGGAAACGGGGACACAACATGCACCAATTATTGCATGCCGATAAAATGTCCACAAGGCAGCAATGTCCTGTTCTGCACACTTTAACACTAAACACAGCTACCAGACACAACATGCAACACACAACATGTCTTTACATCGACAGTTCATATAAAATTACTCACCCTCATGTCGTTCCGAACCCGTAAGACATTCGTTCATCTTCGGAACACAAATGAAGATCTTTTTAATGAAATCTGAGAGCTTTATGCCCCTCCATTGACAGAATATGCAACTACCACTTTCAAGACCCAGAAAGTTAGTTAAGACATCATGAAAGTAATCCATGTGACTCCAGTTTAACCTCAATTTAATGAAGTGACGCAAGTGCTTTGTTTGCACAAAAAAAAACATAATTTACCACTTTATTTACAAAATAGGCAACAACGTCTGCTCTCGCGTCAACACTCATGCTTCGTTGTGCTCTTGTGAACGCGCGTTGAAGATTAATATTTTGTAAATAAAGTGGTATGCATGAAGCATATGTCTTAAGATGCTTTACGCCAGGTTTGACATCAATGTCATGAAACATTGGTTTGCAAGGGTTTTTTCAGTGACGTTGTGGCAATTTTTGACTTTGGGGTGTATTAATCCTTTAAAAACATGAAACACCACAGAACAACAACACAAACCATCATAACTCAAAAAATATATATAACATAAAAGGCCGGTAGCCAATGAAGACTGCAAAGCCACAAAATTTTTTAAATATAGCATAAATCTGATGTAAACTAACACACACACACACACACACCACACACACACAGTGTCTGGTAACAGCATATATTTAGTACTAAATAGGCCTAGTGTTGGATTTCACGCTCCAATGGTATTTTAGGAGTGTGTGGTGTACCGTTTTACCTGTGTAAATGTTCACAGAGTAGGAGCTGAAGACAGAATAATCTCTTTTTCAGGGTCATAGTGGTGTTTTTCTCCCTCTGAATAAGTTCATTTAGAAGCAGGATACGGGAGTGTGTGTTTTGTGTGTGTATTTCAGGACGTGTGTAAAAATACAGCTGTTGTCAGAAATCTCACTGAATCTCCGCTAACATCTGCCATCCATTAACCGCTCTGTGTGTTTGAGGGTGTGTGTGTGTGTGCAGTAATTGGTTTTGATTTGTTATCAGTTTATTTTCCTCATTTTGCAGATCATATGAATAGGTTCATTGTTCATACAGAAAGGCCACTGTGCGGTGTAGTAATAAGATGGCTCTCTCCATCTCCCTGTCTCTCTTAGATTCGCTGTCCTCTGGTGATGATGAGGACTATGATGAAGATGAGGACGATGCAGGTAATGGAAATGGTGTGTTTCACCCTCTTATTTCTCATTTCATTCCTCTTTTTTGATTGATATTTCATGAGGTGTCTCTGTTTTGCAATAAATGCATGTGATTGCTATCTTTCTTAGCTGGGGATAGGTTGCATTTCATTTCATCAGCTACTTTTCCCCCACTTGATACAAAAATGCAAATTCTCACGAGAGATGGAGAGAGAAGAAAGGAAAAGAAGAAAAATACTCTAATAAAGTCTAATAGCATCAACTGAAATGTCACAAAAAAATTCAGAAAAAGCTACAATATCTTCAACTATGTGTATAACAACTAAAGAAAGAAACTAGAGGAAGATTTCAGATTTTTAGTGTTCATTTCAGTGACCCAAATGATATTTAACACATTCTGATAAATGTCTATACAGGCAAACATGTCAGTATACTGTAGCAAGAGAATCAGAATATCTGATGTTATCCATATTTCAAATCAGTCATGCCCAAAGAATGATCCAGTGATTTGTTTAAAGTTGCTTGTTAACCATTTTCAAAAGGTTAATTGAAAAGAAGGTTTTGGTGACTAATCAGGCAAGACAAGAAACTTTGCTCTTTCAAAGCTCAGCAGAATTAAGGAAGATCAGACAGTTATGTTTTACATAATCCCTTAGAAATACAAATAGAGACAAATGAATTTATTTATTTTTTTAGAATAAGTGTATAGAGATAAATCAATCAAATGCATAGTTTGAGTAAATGAAACGTTTGAGTAAACATTGATATCTCAGACTTTGATATCTTGGAAAAACTGAGCACATTAAGATCTCTCCAATGTTGTTGTTGTTAACTAAAACTATAAAAAAATATGTTTTGGTAATTGAAATAAAGTTAAAATGAAATAAATAATAAATAATAGATGGAAAACTTAAACTTGAAAAATTAGAAACGTTGCCTCGGGAACTTACTGAAATAAATAAGTTTAATAAGCTGAAGTATCACAACTAAAACGAACTTACTTTTTTTTTTAAACTAATACAGCTGCCAAAAGCGCATATTAAAATTATTCAAACCTAAACAAAAATTAAAATAAAAACTGAAAATATGAAAATTAAAGCTAATTAAACAACATATTGTAATAGTACATATATAAATAATAGTAAAATAACACAGAATCTCTGAAACTTTAGATTACACACATACAAGATTGCTGTGAGTCTTTCTCAGAGGGAAAAATTTGAGATGCACGAGACATTCTCTATTTGATCTTTATTTAATATCATTGCTTTGTAGGAGTACCAACTGAGATTTGAAAGAGATCTTATTTGTGATTCCTTAAAGAAAGAGAGAGGGATAGGGAAAGCTAACACTTCTGTCTGTTGTGGTGGGATCGGGGTTGGGGGAGGGTCTCAGGGTTGAGGGGAGGGCATGAAACGAGGGATTTAGTGAAAAACCAAAACCCCTTTAGAGTTTAATGACCAGTAATCCAGCTCTAATTAAGAAAGAGAGAGAGATGAGAGAACACTGGAGCTGAGAGCTGTGAGGTCTGGGCTCTCTGGAACATTTGAGAAGAGTTGAGGTCGTGTGACATCTGATGACATCATTCTGTAATATCTTAATGATGCAGTGCTGGTTACTGCTCTCAGTTTGGCTGACTGAAGCAAGCTGTGCGTAATATCAGCTGTGTGGAGTTGAACTGCACTTTGATGGCTTTTTTTTGGCTGTAGAATAAAAGAAATGGAAAAAAAAAAGTTGGGTCACTGTAGATTTGCGGTTCCCACTTCAAAGCTCAAATTGTCTGTATTGAACTCCATAAAATACCAAACCACACACACACACACACACACACACACACACACACACACACACACACACACACACACACACACACACACACACACACACACACACAGGAGCCAGGTCCATGCTGATTTCTCCTAACAGTTCCACTGACCATTTGAGTATGCAGCGCAAACTGGGAGAGGGAGAGAGAGTGTGTGTGTGTGTGTGTGTGTGTGTGTGTGTGTGTGTGTGTGTGTGTGTGTGTGTGTGTGTGTGTGTGTGTGTGTGTGTGTGTGTGTGTGTGTGTGTGTGTGTGTGTGTTTGTGTGTTTGTGTGTTTTTTTTGTGTGTTTGTGTGTTTTTTTTGTGTGTTTGTGTGTGTGTGTGTGTGTGTGTGTGTGTGTTTGTGTGTGTGTGTGTGTGTGTGTGTGTGTGTGTGTGTGTGTGTGTGTGTGTGTGTGTGTGTGTGTGTGTGTGTGTGTGTGTGTGTGTGTGTGTGTGTTGTATGTATGTAGGCATCAGTGTGTCAGTTATGCCAAAGGAAATGCCAGCCTGCCAGTCACCCTTCACATTCACAATCTGATAGTGTGAGCGAATAATGCACAAGAGAATAATATTCAGTCTAGTTAATGGGTTTATTGTGTGTATGTGTGTGTGTGCGCTCACAGATGTGTGTTTGTGAGCTTGCATGTATGTCTGGAGCGAAATGTGGCGTCTGTGGGTTTAATCGCCAAGTTCGCGGGTTGATCGGATCTGGAGTTAATTGTTTGAGGAGGGATGAAAGTATGTTTACTCATTCTCTTTAAGACGCACACACACTTACAAAGTACAAGACTTGACTGAAAATGAAAATAATGACTATTATTATTTTAGCTAAAGAATGTTACTGTAAGTATTTATGCTCTGATATTTGGCATTAGTTACTAGGAAGCATAAACACAGACCCGACCACATGACAGTCAACATTATATACTAAATTTGTGGGAAGATTAAATGAAGGAAATTTGGTCCGTTATTATAATAGGCTGTTATTATTAAGAATCACAAGATTTAACACTGGGAATCTTTTAGATTTCTGTCTGCAAGAGCACACTCCTCACACTCATGTAAGAGTGTATGTAAGTGTGTTTGCTTTTCCAAACAAATTTTAATTCAGTCTGGGAATTAGGCAGCCAGTCTGACGCTGCCACAGAGCGCACAAGAAAAATCTTTCCATAAACATTCACCCACACGAAGACTCCCGGAGAGGGAACACCCTACCCCCTCAATAATAGAACTGCATGTCAACATACACTTATATAGAGCTCCATTTGCACCTATGCATTCATGTTCTGTACATTGAAATGTTTTGGGAAACTTTCATAACATAAGTTATAGTTTATATTTTCAGCAGCATGTGATTTGATTCTCATATTTATATTTCTGTCCAACAGAAGCTCCATACTGGACCCGTTCCGACCGGATGGAGAAGAAATTGTTGGCCGTTCCTGCCGCCAATACGGTGAAGTTCCGTTGTCCTGCTGCTGGCAACCCCACGCCCACCATCCATTGGCTGAAAAATGGCAAGGAATTCAAAGGAGAGCAGAGAATGGGCGGGATTAAAGTAAGGCAATAGGAATATCGATTAAGAACATGTCCATGTGTGTATGTGCAAATATGTGATTGTGTGTTTAGGATTACAGATAATAAGAGTCAGCAATTAGTAATAATTTACGCAGATCCTCAACATCTGCTCCTTCAAGAGCTCTCTCTCTCTTTCTCTCTCTCTGGAGTTTATTTGCTTGTCGCCTCTAGAGGATACGTCCACCTGTTGCTGCTTCTCTGTGAAAGAGCAGAGGAACACAAAGTTCTGTGTGGTCTTGTTATTTATGTGTCGATGCGTTTGTGTGCGGGTGTTGTTTGTGACGTGTATTGGAGGGCGTCCACTGATTCTTTCGATTATTTTTATTTTTATTACCAATCTTTCATCTCTCAGGGTTTTTGCTTCTCAGCACTAATCCCCCCCCCCCTTTTTTTTTCTTGTTTAGGGTTTTCTTTTTCTTTTTTCAGTCAATGGTGACCAAAACTGTTCAAAGTCATACAGGTGATACAGGTTTGGAGCTACATGAGTGTGGGTTAATGATGACAGAATTTACATTTTAGGATGAACTATACATTTAAATATGACGGAATTATTCATCGCTACTTTCCTTAACAGGGAGACATTTCCCCATAGGAAAGAAAAATCACAAATTAGATCTTCTCTCTCAATCGTTTCTTCTAGCTAGCATTGAGAACAAATTGATACTTTTACTAAACACATATACAGAATTTACTCTTGAGAAAAAGACACCAGTAATTTCACACATGTCCTATGGAGTTTCAGATTAGATTTCAAACTGTAGTAGTTTTTACTAGATTTGCCAAGATATGAAAATCTCAATATGAAGTGTTTCTCATCAAGCTCTTCTGATGTCATCCACATTTGTTTTATAGCAGTATACTACAACTGTATGTCAACAATTGCCTCATTTGTTTGTAAATTAACAGAATTTTTTAAGGGAAAACCCTGAAACTAAGTCAACAACTGGGACCTTCTGAGTGACTTTTGCACACACACACACGCATTCACACAATTAGATTCTTTAACACAGCCTTGCTTTGCATTGACCTGTACGCATAGAATATAACCAATGTCTCCTAAGAGAGACATTTAGAAACAAAACATTGACCTCTTCAACTCTCCATAGCCATAGAGTGACCATCCCGCCCTTACAAAAACACACACGTATACACACACCAGGGGTCCGCACTGACCCAGGGTCATCCTTTATTCTAGACCTGGCCTCCGCATCGGCACAGTCGCTGTTGGCATAGCGATCTGTGACAGCATCATAATAGCTTTATTTAACACACACATACACAGGGGCTTGACAGCTCACCCTAAATGTCTTCTGTCTCTATTAAGACCAAGGCTAAAAGTCACTGCTCTTATATATATATATATATGTGAAAGTAGTTGTGCTTCCCTTGTGTGTGTGTGGATATGACAGGCCTGATGGCTTGATAACACACTCAAAGATGTGTTAAAATGCAGAATGTCATGCTAAATTAAACATGAGGATTTCTCTAGGAGATCAGCATCTTAAAGCTCTTTTCTGCATGGCAAGGGGAACAATAATGGTGTGATTATGTTTCTATTGGCGCTGGAGCTGGCTGCAAGTTTGACTACCTCTTTGGCGACATTAATTGCTGACTAAGTGCGTTAAGATTGCAGAATGAGTTTTAAATGCAAGAAAATGAGTCACATGCCGTACTCTCATTGTTTGAAACGATCCATGGCTTTGTTTAGACAGTTGACTTTCCCACAGCTTTCCTCTTCAAAGAGCCACTCACACATTAACACAAACACACACTTACAAACAGACACACACACCTCAGACACTTTCCATCCCTGACTGGCAGGGTTGTAAGGTCAGAGGTCACCTCTCTATTGAGTCATCAGAAGGGGGAGGTTCTGAGAGGGTGTTGCCGTGGCGATTTAGAGATCTTGATTGACAGGGGGATTGCGTGTTTTTTGTCATGCTCACATATTGCAGCCGAAATCGCATTGTTAGAATGCTAATCTGTGGCACTGTGGGTTAGTCACACCTCACGAACACATACACACTGATGTTTTGTGAAAATACTGCATTTGAGAGCGTGTGCAGCTCGCAACATATTCAACAGCTCAATTTACGAGCGAGTGGAGAAAGACTGTTACGTCCTCCGAGAGATGACTCAATTTCAGTCGCAGTTCTCTGTGGGACCACCATGCTTGGAGCATCAGTAATGAAATGCTGAATCTCTAATCCACAGACAAATGTCTCTTTTTTGTTTGTAAGCCAGTGCTTGGGTGCAATTAGTTATTCATTAATGTGTAAAAATATGTTTAAAAGTCAAGTGTGTAATTTAGCGATGTTCTATCCCACTTGAATGCTTGGATAAGTTGTGGGTACCCTGCTGAAAAATCCAGCATTGCTGGTGACCAGCATAAGGTATGTTTTATATGCTGGGACCAGCATGAGTTTATGTTCTGCTGGTTGATGGTTTGCTGGCCCCAACATGAAATGCTGGTTACTGGTTCCCAGAATGGGATGCTGGTTGATGGTTTGCTGGTCCACTGCATGGGAAGCTGCTGTGCTGGTGGACCAGTATATGTTATCTACTGTGTGCTGGTATGATCCCAGCAAGGCCACAACAAAACTCATGTATGTGTTACATATCACGTTTCTTAGTATGTGTTCGTAGTTAAATAAAGACCAAGACAATTATTCAGTTAATTGTAATAAATTGTTTAATTAAGAAAAAAAAATGTAGGTTACATTTTTATTGGCAGAGCAAAATTAGTTTTCATAAGATAGGATCTCACCAGGTGATGATTAAACAACTCCAAAAACATCATCACCATGTGCATTTATTATTAACTAATTTTTGCTTTATTTATTTTATAATGGTACATGTCTGTAAGTTGTTGAAGTCTGTTTGAAGTCACCATTATGATGATAGTGTTCTCTTTAGTTGGGCACTTGGCCCTTGAGTTTAGTTGAATTAATTATCTTTCAGCAATTGATGAAAGTGCATGCTATAACTATTGTCTACTACAAGATTTCATGCTCCTTACTGCAATTACACCTTTTACTATACACTTTTTTGGATTCAGTGACTGACAGCTTGAGAACAGCACGACAATTCTAGTCCACCAGCTAAACCGGCACTATACCAGCATAAACCAGCCATGACCAGCATGGAATTCATGCTGGTTTATGCTGGATTTTTCAGCAGGGTGTTGTTCCAGGATCAACAAAATATGTCTTACTTGGGAAAATCACAGTGACCCCGGCCGTCTGTACAATATCGATGGCTTATTTTAATGGTGAAACATGTTGTTTCCAGTAAAACTACTGTACCACTTTCTATTGAGAAGAGAGATGGAGAAACAGTTTTGTCGTTTTAATGACTAGCCCTGGGGTCAGTTGTTTTTGCTTCCTGTCTCTGTGGGTCAAATTAAACAGAACCACAATCGGAAGGAGCCCGCACCGCTTTGACACAGTCATAAATCCTGGACATACACATACACACAAACACACACATACTCAAGAGAGATCTGAGCTTCTTGCCACCTCCTGAGTCCCTTTACTCCCAATATTCTCTGAATTTCTGTCACAATTCAGTTGAACTGAATGAATATCCACCGCACTAGTTTTAACTCCTAACCCCAGTCTGACATCAGAGTTAAAGAGGCTCAATATGTTAACAGCATGATGCCGGGAGGAATTTGAGCAGTGCTTTTCGACTGATTATCGAACCTTGACTTGGGTCATTCTCGTGCTGTTTTTTGTTTTTTTTCTGTGTCTGAATCAGAAGGGTACAGCACAAAATCATAACATTTTTAGCTCTTATCTTTTGATGAAGGGAGGGATAAATGCACTAACCCCTTCCTCCCGTTCCCTCTGTATAAGGAGCCCGAGTAGATTGAGGAACAGCTGAGAATTCCTCACAGCATTTCTTTTCAGCAGACACATTGAGATAAATGACTTACACAGAAAATGTCAATGTCAAGTAAGATCGGGTCCTAAATTAAACTCTTGCCCTCTCATACTCTCATTGGACATGAGTAGCTGACATTAAATACTTTTGGGAAGTTAACCAGGATTTCAGTCCAAGGGGGCTCAGCTTCCAACCTGAGCATGAGCTGATGTAGCTCAGAGGAATATTTCTTGCCTTTAGTCCAAGGTTTAATTCTTGGTCGACCAACAATTGAATAAAAAATAAATAAAAGAACATGATATAATTTAATCACTGATTTTAAGGGTTAATTTATAGTTAATTTCAGATTATTTTAGTGGGCTAAAGCCCTTCTAAATACCGTTTAGCAACTATTATGAAAGTTTATTTCATTCAGTTTAACTATTTGAACAGCATTTTGCCTGCTCTTTTATTATGTAGTAGTAGTAGTCTTTATGACCTTTTAATGGCTGAGAGACTAAATTAAATATTTTAAAAAATGATTTTGTCTCAATGCAGGATAGTTTACAGTAAAATGAACTAGTTAACAGAAAGGTGTTCACTAGTTACAGGACACTCAATATACTATATTTTCCCTCATACATTTATTAATTTCAACCTAAAATCTTGATTTAAAAAAGTCAATGGACACATATGCCAACTACTCCCATACATACACACACACACACATTTCTCATACCGTGTCAATCAGCAAACACCAAAGGCTCACTGTGTGAGAGTGAGCCAGCGAGAACGAGCCGAGAGGAGGTGAGGATCCAGAAGACAAGGGGGAGGAGGAGGAGTGCAGGGGGCACAGGCGCCCTTGCCAACTTTCTTAGGCATGTGTGTTTGTCTATGTGTGTGTTGCCCTCTCAGTTGGTGTTACCATGCAACTGTTAAAAACACAGCCCATAATATTTACACAGTTAATTTTTTTTCCACTCAGACCTTCGAAGTACGTAGAGAAGGAATGAGAAAGAGACAGTGTGTGCGCGAGAGAGAGAGAGAGAGAGTGCCATATGCAATTAGAGTGTGCTCTATGAATGAATGAATGGATGTGTGTGTGTGTGTGTGTGTGTGTGTGTGTGTGTGTGTGTGTGTGTGTGTGTGTGTGTGTGTGAGGTGAAGGACCCATCTATCTATCTATCTATCTATCTATCTATCTATCTATCTATCTATCTATCTATCTATCTATCTATCCATCCATCCATCCATCCATCCATCCATCCATCCATCCATCCATCCATCCATCCATCCATCCATCCATCCATCCATCTATCTATCATCTAATCTGAAAGGCTTAATATGTTAATATGTTTCTAGTTTTAAAAAATCTGGTTTATTAATTTCAATTAATTTTAATTCTACTTCCTTAAATTGAATTGCAATTTTGCATTCTGTTTGGTTCCATAATTCTAATTCAATTTAGATTTATCAGCACAGTGGATCTTACTCATAACGTTATACAGACACAGATAATTTAGCACCTGCTTTTCTTCAGCTAACAGAAAAACCTGAGGAAGGATTCAAGTGGACCTCTTATGTAACATCCCACTTTATTATTAAACCTCTCTCTGTCTCTGTCATCCTCTCTCTCTAGTTGAGGGATCAGCAGTGGAGTTTGGTCATGGAGAGCGCCGTTCCTTCTGACCGAGGGAACTACACATGTGTGGTGCAGAACAAATACGGGACAATCAAACACACTTACCAACTCGACGTGCTGGGTATGAACATGCAACACACACATTTAACCTTTACCTTAAACTTAACTTCATCTCTGACTGTCCCCATCTCTTGTCCAATCAGAACGTTCTCCTCACCGGCCAATCCTACAGGCGGGACTCCCGGCCAATCAGACAGTGGTGGTTGGCAGTGACGTGGAGTTTCACTGTAAGGTGTACAGTGATGCTCAGCCACACATCCAGTGGCTCAAACACATCGAGGTGAACGGAAGCCATTATGGCCCCAATGGCTCCCCCTACGTCAGCATCCTTAAGGTACAGTCATCTATACTGGCACATCAGAAGAATTCATGAATGAACCACTTTTAAGAGAATGATTCAACTTTGTTTTTTACGTCAAATACTTTTATTTATGAATAACTTTCTGTTTCAAAAACTTTTGTAGTGTGCTTTTCCCAGAGGACACAATTTAATTATGAAAACACTGTTAGCTTGTGCTTGTTAGAATAGAACATTGTTGAAGGCATTTTATTTTTCAAAATGTCTCCAAGTGCAGCTTAAATTAAACCACATATTAAGTCTCATGTGAGCTTTGAGTGAGTCTTAGAGCACCTCCCTCCAACTCCTAATCCCACCCATGTTAGCATCTCACTATAGGCTCTCTGCAACTGGAGAATTAGGGGGCTCTCGCTCTCTTTTTCCTCTCAGAGGAGTGAGAGAGGAGGCAGACATCTGTTTTGGGCTAAGCTAACCGCCGCGGTGGCGTCGCGCAGGGAGACAGCCATTAGCTGTGCTGCCCCACTCTCTCTTTAGAGAAGGAGGGAGGGAACGAGGGAAGAGGCTCCCGAAAAAGCCATGGAAAAAATGAGTGCGGGAAGCGAGGGAAGGGCCGAGTCAGCAGGCAGAGGAGGGGAGTGCGTCGGCTGGCCAGACCGCCACGCTATTTTAGACTCCCACATAATTGAAACAGTATTTTACTGGGAGCCGCGCGGCGGCTTTTCCCTTCCCCGCAGTCTCATCTGCGCACCCTCTAAAGCCTTCCCCAGCCCTCCCAGACTGAGAGTGCTGAGCGACAAATCATGTGTGGCGCAACGCCTACGATCAAGGGAAAGAACGGAAACAGAGAATAAAGCAAATGAAGCATCTGAAAGAAATACAGAAACAGATATGTGTGGACTAAGGGGCTAAAGACAATATTTGAGCGTTTAATTATAACATACAGAGACGTCAATTGCCTAGCAGTTAGCGTGTTGAGCTGTGGCGCCAGTGCAGGTGAAACGAGTTTGAATCCAGCTCGCAACATTTCCTGAGCTTGTTCCGCCTCTCTCATCATGTCATTTTTTGATGTAAATAAAGAGCCATAAAATTTGGTGACTGCATCTTCATGGGCTTCATTTTTCAAGAGCTAATAGTATTTTTAGTGTATTTACATGCACGGTCTGTGTTGGTTTAGTTCCTGATTACAAGGAATTACACCCAACATATCATTGTTTTCCTTTTGTGATAATAGCGGTTAATTTTGAAGCTTTGTAAATAAGCCACAATCTATAAAAAGCCTAATAAGAAAGGGGATGTTTTGTAATGAAAAGAATGACAATGAGTTAATTTAAATACCCATGAGCAGCGCCATTCAGAAATAAATTCTTGAGAATTTAATTCCAGTTCTCAATTCGTAACCAGAAAGTGTAATTGAAATTTGAATTTAACTTCAAGTCAAAGAAATGTAATATAATTCAAAATTATTTTCATGATTTTTAACAAGAAAAAAAATGTTGTTTGAAAATTACAAAATTTTAATAAAAAGGTTTATTCAGTCAATCTGATTTCCTGCCGTTCATTTTCAAATTACAATTCAATTTCAATTCATTTGAATGATACGCTCTTGAAAATAAAGGTTCTTTACTGGCATCGATGGTTCCATTAAGAACCTTCAACATCAATGGAACCTTTCCATTACAAACAAGGTGGAAAAAGTTGTTTAGATTATTAAAATGTAGAGAAGAAATGGTTCTTTTAAATACTGTTCACTGAAAGGTTCTTTGGGGAACCACAGATAGTTCTTCTATACCACTGCTGTGAAAAACCCTTTTAGAACCTTTATTTTTTGACAGTTTAAACTGGATTGTGGGTGGTTAGTGAATAAGAGGCAAGTTTTTGTAGTGAAATAACAAGTGATGTAACTGTTTTGTGAATTTGAAAGTGTATCGGTATCTTAAAGAAGTGCTACAACAAGCTGCTTGAGTATTTTAAATCATTAAGTGTGTGTTCATGTGTGAACGTGCTCGCCTCTGACTAAGTATGTGTGTCTCTCTGCAGAGTTTTGTCAGTAAGGTAAAAGAGGCCCACGATACGCTGAGCCTGTATAATGTGTCAGAAAAAGATGCAGGCCAGTACTGGTGCAGAGCCCACAACTTTTTAGGCATTTCAGAGAATATGTTCTGGCTCACAGTGTCCCAGCCAGGTAAATCTCTCTCCATACAGCCGCTGTCAGTCAAGACCTTGGTGGCGTAGAGTCAAACTCCCCTAATCTCTGTCTATTTCTCACTGCTCTTCTCGCCCCTTTTTTAACACAATAAATAAGGTGACCTGATTCAAGGACTTGTTATTTAAGGCCAGTGTATGTCTGCTTCATTTAAATGTTCGCTTCTTCTTCTTGCTCCCCAATCAATGCAACAAGGGCATGTTGAATTGGACCTGAGACTGTACCACATCACATTCTTATTGATTTCCTCATACCCTACACACTGCTCTCTTGAGAATTGGGACACACACTTCTAAATAAATAGGTGTCAGTTTTATCTAGTGAGAGGTTAAATTAAGCTTAAAGCTGGTAATATTCTTCCGGGCTCTTTTTATGTTTTCTTTGCACCTCAAACACGTCATGGATGAGATCTAACGTGACTCTCTGCTGCTGATTACATTTTCCGGCAGGGTTTGGGGTTTTACTTTGCTTCTAGGTCATATCTGGGATACTGGTGATGGGTTAACTGATCTTCCCTCGTTCAGATCTTCCTCCCGGTGCTGGGTGCTGCTCCTTTCTCAAGGGTTGTGCTCTAAGCATCTGTCTATCTCTCTCTCCGTCTCTCCCTGCTTTTCCAGACTGCGGGAATAAATACTACGGATAAAGAGCTGGAGATTCTCTACCTGACCAATGTGTCTTTTGAGGATGCGGGGCAATACACTTGTCTGGCAGGGAACTCGATTGGCTTTAACCATCACTCTGCTTGGCTTACAGTGTTACCAGGTATACTAGTTTCACTCTCTGGGGTTTCTTTTCACTCCTTTCTTCCCAAGTCTCTATACTTCCCATTTTCCCTATTGTCCTTGCATGCTTTATTCATAGTTTTGCAGTTAAAATGTTTTTGAAATGTTTTCAGTGATATTCTCTATGGACCTTTAATAATGTCAAATTAAATATGCCAACTATACTGAAGAACAACCTTGTAGTTTGTAATTGTTTTTAGATTGAAACATGACATATGCAGGGAAAAAACGACGGATGATGGGTTTTTCTCATGGACTGTTTCCACTCGATAACACGCTCATGATGGAAGTGCTTGTCGTGTTTACTGGAGTATTTACTGATGGCACACAGTCCTTGTATCTGGGAGGCCCGATTCATTAATTCTCATCCTGTTAACCAGTTCTCCGTTCTGCTGCTGTAATTAAAATCGCTCGTCTCGTGCAGAGCCACTGAACTCTATCTGTGGGGCTCATCACACAAGTGCCAAATAAGCCTCCCGGAGAGAGGGGCATTATGGGATGTTTGTACCTGCATGGGGGCGCGATAGCATGTTAATTAGTTTGTAAGGTTGCTGTAAATTAACTGCAGGCCTTCTGCTTTATAACTTCAAACAAACAAACAAACTAATGATTGACTTAAGACGATCTCTAATCCAACCATTAGTAGGGCTTGTTTCTTAAATTACTGTTAGTTTTTAAATTAAAGTCTTGAGGCTGTAGTTAGTGGCCAATTTATTTTTGGTTTCGTGTTTTATTCAGGTTGATCAACTGAATTTTGTGGTTATGTGTATTAGAAATAAACGGGTTCCAAAATGAACACAGGTGGATAAAATTGTGAAAATTTACCGGCCATAAATATTTCTATTTAGCCTTCAGCTGTTCAAATTATGATTTTGTTTCTCTGATTTTATACTCCAGATATGTGTCACCAAATTTAGCTCTAGAAAAAAGGCATCCTAGATAAACCTCTGATGGCAAATTTTCCACTGAGGAAATGTTGGTAAATTAATCTTTGAATATTTTGCATTGCTCACATCAGTGAGGGTCAGACTATCATAATTTAATTTCAGCTACAAATTAAGTTGCAGTCCCTAATAAAACTTCAATTATTTTCTAATCAAAGCAAAACTCTACAAGTTTGCTTTTGCTTGTATTTGGCATGGGGATAAGTCCTCATTTTGGAATCTAAAGACAACACTAATAGAAAAGAGGGCCATTTTAATACGTCTCAATCAGAAAAGGCTGTCAGAAATTGCATACTCTCTCAGTAGGTACTTATTTTGCAACCATTCAAATTAAAGTACATTGTATATAATGAATGAATATGTCTCCATATGTACTAATCCATCATGATGTCATTGGCATGTGACCTACAGCGTCAGTCGCTTCACTACCATTCACAACAGTAGTTTAACCTATAGGTCAACACATTGGTACATTTGTCTCATAATGTCATCACACACGTCTAAACTGTGCTCTTGTGCTCTGTGTCAGCGGTGGAGATGGAGAGAGAGGATGACTACGCGGACATTCTCATCTACGTGACGGGCTGCGTGCTCTTCATCCTCACCATGGTCATCATTATCCTCTGCCGTATGCGGATGAACACGCAGAAGACGCTCCCCGCGCCGCCCGTTCAAAAACTGTCCAAATTCCCCCTCAAGAGACAGGTAACAGAAAGTAGATACAAGATTTGATCAGCCCAATTATCTTCCTTTCTCTTTATCTCCTCTCTGAATTGCCTTGAATGCATCTTTTTCACCCTTTTGTAGTGTGTAGTGTTTGGGCTATTTGTGTGTATGAAGACGTTCTGTGGATGTCATAGATGCAATGTGGCAGTGTAATATCCATGCTCTCCCGGTGACTGCTAGTGTTTAGATCATGTTTCTCGCCTGGTGAAACTCGCTCTCTCTCAGTTGTTTTAAACAGTTTAAATCGGAGCAGCTGCAGCTGGAACACTGCCTCTCTAATCTCTGTCACTCTCTCGATCTCTTCTTCTTTTTCCCTCAAGTTATTTCCACCAATCAAAGCCTGACAATGTCACGCTGGAATCAAGCTACATAATAATGTTGCAGTGTTTTTTTTCTTCCTTTTCTTCAAATTGTGTTTGTGTAGGTGTATGTTTTGAGCTAGTTCTGATTTTAGAAAATATTGAGATATCATTGTCAGACAGTTTGATCTTCCTGCTGCTGACATACTTTCTCAGTGTTTCATGAAAGTCTACATAGATTTGCATTTCCTAAAGGAAATCGCAGTGCTTGCAAGGAACTGTCCTCCAGTTACTTGGAAAACTTACTCACTTGTCGTTCTCATGACATTCATCACACATTAATTCTTATGCAAAGTCAGTTGTGGATGGCTAAAGAGATGCTGATCAATGCAAGAAAGAAAACCAATCACAATTCAATATGCACATTTTGATTATGATGATGCCATGTCTGCTTTTGAATGTTTAACTTATCTCTGTGCATCAACTGTGCATCGAAAGAAAGAGGGGCAGATGAGGTAGGGGCACCCTTTCAGCGAATCTTCAGATTATACCTGTGTGTTCGTGGCAGCAGGGAAATGTTGCTTCACACACACTTCTGTGGTCCATTACGTGGAGATCTGACAGCTACAAACCTTTCTCTCTCAGGACCAGTCCTCTGAGGAACAGACACCATGTTTCTGTCTGCAGCACAACACTTGAGTTGATGATCTTCTTAAAATAGACATCTTGATTCTTCCTCTCTCTCTCTTTTTCTCGCTCTTACACTCGCCGTCTTCTTCACTTTCAGAGACAATAACATGCTGTTTTTATTCTTTACCCAAGCAGGTGTCCTTGGAGTCGAACTCTTCCATGAATTCAAACACCCCATTGGTCCGGATCGCCCGTCTTTCATCCAGCGATGGGCCGATGCTGCCCAATGTTTCTGAGCTTGAACTGCCCTCTGACCCCAAGTGGGAATTTCCACGTACAAAGTAAGTTAAAAGCTGAAGTGAACATCAAATGACCATAATCATCAGACTAATTCTAAAGCAAATAGTTAGTTCCTTGCTCACTGTAAATTATGATTTTGTAGCAGACTGACGCTGGGAAAACCATTGGGAGAGGGCTGCTTTGGACAGGTTGTGATGGCTGAAGCCATTGGGATTGACAAAGAGAAACCCAACAAACCTCTCACTGTTGCTGTCAAGATGCTCAAAGGTTAGTGTGTTCAGATGCTGTAAAGAATTACATTTCATTTATGTTTTATGTATAAAATAATCAATAAGTTGACTTGAATTATGGTTGAATGTCTCAAAACATCATTCCAAGGTCACATTCCGAATCCTAATTCCTGTAATGCAAAAAAAAAAAAATCTTATCATAATGGTCACACACACAAACACAAACACACAAAAAAAATTTCATCAAATCTCATTGCTCTAACTATGTAGATGTGTTTAACTGCCATTAATAATATATGCACTACCATTCAAAAGTTTGGGGTCAGTAAGATTTTAAAGAAATTAATACTTTTGTTCAGCAAGGATGCATTAAATTTATCAAAGGTGACCGTAAAGACGTTTATAATATTTACAAAAGATTTCTATTTATAATTTTATGTTTGTAAACAGCTTTTGACACCACAGTAATAGATTAATTTTTAAAATAAATGTTAAATTGTAATAATATTTCACAATATTGCTGTTTATAACTGTTTTCTTAGATGATGGCACAGATAAGGACCTGTCGGACCTTGTGTCTGAAATGGAGATGATGAAGATGATTGGAAAACACAAGAACATCATCAACTTGCTGGGAGCATGCACACAAGATGGTCAGTGCACGCACACACATAAGATCACAGCTTTGATGTTCGGCTTTGATTTTCTCTGACTGAATTGTTTCTGACTGTGTTCATACAGGTCCTCTGTATGTGCTGGTGGAATATGCCTCTAAAGGGAATCTTAGGGAATATTTGCGGGCAAGAAGGCCTCCTGGGATGGACTACTCATTTGACACCTGTAAGATCCCGAACGAAACTCTGACATTTAAAGACCTGGTGTCCTGCGCCTATCAGGTCGCCAGGGGTATGGAGTACCTGGCCTCAAAGAAGGTAACACATGTACTTATCTTAGTTTGTAAACTTATTTGAAAAGAAATAATTTAAGAGCCTTGTAATGTTTATAAAGTTTATAAATGCTGCCAGATATTATTTTCCTAGTGTGTATTTATCAGACTTGTGCATAAAGGATGGCCCTCTTTCTGTTTGTGTTGCCAGTGTATCCATAGGGACCTCGCAGCCCGGAATGTTCTGGTTACCGAGGACAACGTGATGAAGATTGCAGACTTCGGCCTGGCTAGAGACGTGCACAACATTGACTACTACAAGAAGACCACCAACGTAATTTGACACTGATTATCAATCTCAAAATGCTTGAAGGATAGGGCTCTTGGGTGGCATTGGATTGAAGCACAGAGATGTGGTTGTGCACTGTATTTAGAAACGTCAAACCTGTAGAAGTCGAATGAGTGTGTGCAAGTTCAGGAACTTTTGAAGGTGCATTTATGAGCAGCTTGTTATAAATCAATTAAGTGTTGAATGAGGTCTGGAGTTGCTAAGAATGTGTGGGTATTGGCGAGGACTGGACGGTAATGAACATATTGTGGTTTACCTGGCTCACTATGCATTGTAAAATGCAGTATTGGGGTGTTACTAACTAAAAATGTTCAGTAGCATGGCATTAGCTTAGCTATGGTAAAAACACTTGAGCTGCATCCGAAATCGCATGCTGTATATAGTACGTTCTACATCTGCTTTGAAACTTACTTCACGACCATTAAACAAGTGCATTCTGTATTATGAATGTGTAGTATGATTTAAATTCAGCCGTACTATATCTGCCATGTTGTCATTGTCATAAGACCTACGGCGTCAGTTGCGTTGCTTCACTGCCATTCACAAATCCTCTCCTGTGGCCTCATGGGATAGTAAAGTGTCCATCGGATGCGCACTTTATAATCTCGCCGCAAGTAGTAGGTCTTCAGTTTTTGAATACTGTTTTATAAATACTATGAATTCAGATATAGAACTCGGCTCACATACTGTTTTTCACCCTCTATATAGTATGTAAGTAGTTAAACTACCTTAAATTAATTTATAGTAGATTGTAGCAAGATTAACCATGGTTCCTAAAACTGGTAGAATACATGGTGTTGGATGGAACTGTTAGGTGTTGTGACAGCAGGTTTTAGATGTGGGGTGGGTTTGGTGGGTATTTGGATATTCGATGGGACAGCTGGAGATTAGAGCACATTGGGGAGAGGGAAGATGTTAATGTTAACCGCTGAAGTGTATTTATATTAGATAGGACAGTAGGAGATTAAGCTGCAGGCATGTTGATGTTCGATAGCCGTCTGTATGTCTTGCTGGGTCAGCACCGCTGTTGTTCTGACTGATCTGTATCCTTTCAGGGTCGTCTCCCCGTCAAATGGATGGCACCAGAAGCACTGTTCGACCGTGTCTACACGCACCAGAGTGATGTGTGAGTTTACATTGCCATGCATGCCTCTTCTTTTTTTCCTCTCCAACACTTATGCCATCTGTTCATAAAGTTCATCAAGCGATAAAGGAATGCAAGTGAACACCATAACCCTGCAACAACAGCATCAAAGCCATCCGAGAGAGTGTGCCAGTGTTTCTTGCATCGGCATTCACCAGAATTGGAGACATGAAAAAAATTGTAACATGTTTTTACAGTACATGTTATTATATAGTCCGATTCAAAAGGAGTTATTTTAATGAATCCATCAAAAAGATTCACTAAGTAATGAGTTTGAAGCAGCTAATGATTTTAATGATGCATTTAATCACTTAATTCATCAGAGCGGTTACAGAATGAATAACTTATTGACTGAGGGTCCATTTACACAACACCGTTTTCAACTAAAAACTGAAAACAATTTATGCATTTTGGGTGTTCATTTACACGACAACTGCGTTTTTTGGGGCCTTGCTAACTAAAATGCTAACTTTTGAAAATGGGTTTCAAAGTGCAAGTTTTTGAAAATGATACCGTTATCATCACTGTGTAAACTGTGATGTCATGTGCATGCATATTATGTGTTCAGTCTAAAGTCACGTAGGGTTTCTTTACAAAGTTACATCGCCAACTACTGGACTAGCATTCATAATTCAACGTTTTTAATCGTTCTTACAGATCTGTATGATCGGGGATTATGTCATCTGTGCACGAATAGCGCGAAGGAAAAACTTTTACGTTTTTAGTACAATGTTGTCGTGTAAATGTACATTGAGTGCAAGTCATCATAACTTTCATTCATGTCCGACTTGAAATAAACCAAGATTGTTAATGTTGCATGTAAGGTAAGCTTTACAGGACTGGATTTTTTGTTGTTGTTGATAATTTATAATTTATTTTAGCAATAAATTATATTTAAATATAAAAAAAATTAATTCTGTAGCAAACATTGTTTATGCATCTTCACTCCCCTTTAAAAGTTTAAGGTCAGTAAGATTTCTTAAATGTTTCTGAAAGAATTCTCTTATGCTCACCAATCCTGCATTTATTTGACCAAAAATATACAATTTAAAAAATGTTTACTTGAATATATTTTAAAATGTAATTTATTCCTGTGATGGCAAAGCTGAATTTTCATTACCCCAGTCTTCAGTGTCACATGATCCTTAAGAAATCATTCTAATATGCTGATTTGGTGCTCAAGAAACTTTATTTATTATCAATATTATCTTAATATTTTTGTGGAAACCTTGATAAAACATTTTTACCAGGATCCTTAGATGAATATAAAGACATTAATATTGTTCCAAAATATTTCTATTTCAAATAAACTAACAATTTTGATCAATTTAAGGCTTTTACTGAATAAAAGTATTAATTTATTTTTTAATCATACTGACCCAAAACTTTTGAGTGGTTTTGCATGTGTGTATGTTAGAAGACTAGTGTGTGTACTTGCGCAGCGGGTTTTGATTAGTATGTTAGTATATTGCACACTGTCTCTCAGTAGACCGAACACACATTCATCACATTCAGACTGGTACATAGAACTGCACTTTCCCAATATGTCTAAATACACTTTAATCACAGCTGGCCTGAGACAACAGTAATAAAATAATATCATCTCCCTCTGCCTATAGGCTCTACTTATGCTATGATATATGAGCAGTGAGCCTTTCATTCAGTGTGTGTGTGTGTGTGTGTGTGTGTGTGTGTGTGTGTGTGTGTGTGTGTGTGTGTGTGTGTGTGTGTGTGTGTGTGTGTGTGTGTGTGTGTGTGTGTGTGTAAGAGAGAGAGAGCACCACGCTGATGGGTGTAAATGAGATTTGACTCTGACATAAAGCTAATGAACGGATAGTGATATAATGATGAGCCAATTATTGAGCCCCCATAAGGCTTCTAACTGACTGTGTGTTGTATGTGTGTGTGTATTTGGCCGGGTAGCATTAGCTGGCTCATAGCTCCTGTTGTCTCTTACCGTGGCTAATTTGATTAGCACTGCTCAGTGGTGGCGTGGGAGGAATGGGGCCAAAAAAAAAGAGCCCTGAGTTAACAGAGCAGCTTGTGATAACACACACCCACATACACATATACACGCGCACACACACTCGCTCTAGTTTAATAGACTCGCGTCTCATATCAAGGACATACATTATAAGCCTCAGTGAGAACCAACAAAACTCCTCTCTCACATCTGCCAAGTATCGACACCCCAGAGAGAGACAGACCGATAGAGATAGTGAGAGTATTGTTACGCCACTATTTCAAGCACAACCAGCATAATAGTGGCCTAACAACATTTTTTTCTCACTGAATTGGATTATAGTTTGTACTATAATGTAAATGTGTGATTTTTGTCCCATATTTGCTCTGAACTGTGACCTCTTTTGCATCTCAGGTGGTCTTATGGGGTTTTATTATGGGAGATTTTCACACTGGGCGGCTCACCGTACCCAGGTATCCCAGTGGAGGAGCTCTTTAAACTGCTGAAGGAGGGACATCGAATGGACAAACCTGCCAACTGCACTCATGAACTGTACGATTGCGATTTCTTTTCATTTTAATCTAGAGAAAATCTTAAAACCTTCTTATCCATCTCTTAAAATAATGTCTATAATGGCATATGACAACCATGTATAGTAGAACGCATAGAGCTGTATAATCTAAAGGCCCATTTATAACAAGGACGTTAGTTTTAAACAAGATATAGTTTCAAAGTCATTCTAAATATGAAAGAATAGAAGAGTCCACACCACAACTATAATGATAATGGCACAGAGGAATGATATTGTTGGAACTTTTTTTCAGCTGATGAACGATAAAAACACTGACAGCCAATCAAAATCCATCCTGGTTTAAACAGCTCGTCCTACGTTATCGTCCGTTGGTGTGGACACCTATATAGTTATTGTTTTATTTATCTTTATAGTTTTCGTTCTTGGTGTGAATCTCGTAATTTCATTGTTATATCTTGTGTATTATTTACTGATACTCTTGAATTTTATATTGTTTTGATTTAATAAGTAACAGCTGTAATGGTTCAGATTCGATTCAGTTGAAGCATTTGACATATAGACCAATTCCAAGGGGGTGAATATTTGCAGGCCATGTCGTAAATACCGTCATTACTAGATGACAACCCAGAAGTTCTACTCAAAACTCGAAATTATGTTCGTTTCAATGCCAACACTGTTGATGCCAACATTAATCTGTTTAAATTGACTAATCAACAGACAAAACCACAATACAACAAACAGTAATAAATGCAAATGGCTTATTAATCAACTTATAATTTATTTTGCAGGATCTTTGTTCATTCTAGCTACATTAAACTGTATTACACTTAAAGATTATTATTTCATTATTATGACATTAACAGCCAATTAAAGGAATTATTAAATAGAAACATTACAAGATAAATGCTTGACTTAATTTAACTGCTGAAGCCGCAGCCATTTTGGGTGTTTCCGCATGACGTGCAGCAGTCAGGTGGTGCAAGTCTGAGCTCTCAGAAAATTCTAAATTATAATTACTATTCCTACGAGTTCGCAAGTGCTCGTAATAGTACTTCTGACAAGGTGTGGATGCACCAATTGTCCATCAATCAAGTAAATTTTTGGCACTGATCATTAAATGCATATATTGTTTTGGATGGTGTGATTTGTGCAGGTACATGATTATGCGGGAGTGTTGGCACGCCGTTCCTTCACAAAGACCCACGTTCAGACAGCTGGTGGAGGATCACGATAGGGTTCTTTCCATGACCTCCACTGACGTAAGAGCTTTCGTGCATCAAACCAAACACCTTAACTCTTAACACCTAACTGTTAAAGCCAATTCTGATGTGTGTGTGTTTGTGTGCATTTGATCGTTTAGGAGTATCTGGACCTGTCGGTACCGTTCGAGCAGTACTCTCCTACCTGCCCGGACTCCAACAGCACCTGTTCTTCCGGCGACGACTCCGTGTTTGCTCACGACTCCTTACCTGATGAGCCCTGCCTCCCTAAACATCACCACCACAGCAATGGGGTCATAAGAACATAAGGAATCGTGGTTTGTGGGGATCTTTCGGCTTGCTGCACTTGACCAGCATGTAGCGGTGTGCAGACGGGGTTCCTGGCACAGTGTGGATCTCATGAATCGCTCAACGAGAAGCTTCAGACTTCCAACTGTTCGCAGGTCTGAAGGACAGATTACGCCCCTGTCCTTCAGCTCCTCCTTTTCTTCCAAATCATTATTCAGCTTTTTGACTTCGAAAAGAGAATTCCTATTTTTGTATTTGGCCAGTTTCGTTTTTCCTTTGCGCGACGCAGTCAGAAGGGTCAAACCATTCCGTGCCTACCAAAAAACAAACAGACTGACAAATTGCTGGACAGGAAACAAAAAGAACGGATCAACACTGTGTAACAGCACAGTTCTGAAGCGGCAGACAGAGTCGTCCTGTCACGCGTGGACAGGAAGGGTTTTTTACAGCAATATCTGACTGGAGTGAGAATCAAACCCATGGCCAGTCTCTCCTCTCCACTCCTCACAAAGAACGTTTTTCATCCTTTTTTTTAATAAGAAAAGAGAGAAAGGTCTCCTAGATGTGAGATTTAATTAGAATATATATAACTGTTTGCTTTGTATGTATCTTAAAGTTTTTATTGTAAATATATAGATATAAATATGTATCATATTGCAGTCAGTATAGCAGTGAACTAAAAAAAAGAAAAGAAATAATGACATTTTAAAAGAGCAAGTGAGCATACACTGTTGAGATCATGTAAACATTTAATCAAAAAAAAAAGCAAAACAAAAGTTTTATTTGAATTAACATGTATATTTGTAAAGCTATTTATAGACAAGGTTTTTAAGGGGGTCTAAAATTATAGTCGGGTTTTGGTACTGTAAACAAAGGGGTTTTCTTCTTTTAAATTTTGTAAGTTATTTACCACAGAAATGCAAGATTTATTTTTTTCTTCTTTTTTTTCTTCCATTTCTTAGTTTACATTGACAAGAATGTATGAGAAACTAATTGGTGATATCAGCAGAGTAAGAGGATGAAATTATGAATTCTAAAGCAAGAAATAAGTATACAAGAAGTTGCTTTGCCCGTATCTCAGTATTGAATTTCGCGATAAAAAGACCACAAGCGCTTCTGCTTTTCATGAGGAAACCACACTGATTTTTAACTGCTGTCAGACTCACACTTAAAGCACTTTTCATCGTTTTTGTATAGTATAAAACAATTTCTTCATATTTGGGCTTCCATGCATGTGACATAAGCAGATCTGTTCACCATAGTGTTTATAAAAACAAAACAAAACAAAAAAACAGTGTTGGTTTTCCCTGAAGATAGGCGCTGTGATCCTTTCATCTAGCTCTTTGATATGAAGGAGTGCTTTGTGGGTAAAACCTAACATGGCATATAGAAATATGGTGAAACCATACTATGAGTTTGTTGCTCTTATTTGCTCTTTTGCTAATGAATATGTATAATAACATTTTTGAGGTAATCCTCCGGGTCGGTGTGTTTGCAAAGTGCCAAAATCTTTCTCTCTGCTCTGAGTTTTATGTTAATGAATACAGAACCGTTATTGCTATTCAACTCCAGCGTGCATGGTTGTCAGATGAGTGTCTCTGGCCCTGCGAATCTAAGCGAAGCATTATGGGATAGCTTGGTCGTGTCTCAGGGTGTCCTCAGACAATTGCATTCAAGCAGAAAGCCGGCAATAATATATAATGGGGAGAAAAAGAGGAGGATTCGCTTGCTGCTAAACTACGAAAACTGTAGATTTGATACGAGATGACTGTACAGCTCCCTCCTCCTGCAAAACATAGCATTTTTGTACTTGTTAAGTGCCTGGGAGGGAGTTCAGAGGCTGAATATTGCGACGTACGGTTTGAATGTACAGCCACATCAATAAAAGATATAAGCAGGGTGTTTCTTAAAACGATAAAGTAAATATTTGTACGGCACTTTGTTACCTTGATTCTCAGATTGGGTTCTCAAAGATATGGGTGACGTTGTTCTGTAATTTCTTCTTCCAGCTGTAGGACATCATGTTCTGTTGGATACAGTGTTTTTGAGTGTTTGTCCATTACGTGTGGAGTTCTTCGTTTACTGTTTGGTGTGGGATGGCAGGGCAAGCGATCGCTCTCAGCTTCCTTTTTTTGTACAACCTGTAACCTCTGGCTCACCTCCACATCCTCCGCTCTACTACTGACAGCCCTCTTGCATTGTTTCAAACATATCAAACAATGTTGCTGGTCCTTTTCCCTCCTTGACACAGATCAACATTATTTATTTCCTTGTATTTATGTTTTATTTGATCCGTTTCCTTTCATGACCTTATCTTGTTCAAAAGGCCAGCATTCCTTCATGCTTTTGTGTTTTAGGATGGAGGTAGAGCCGAGATGCATTTAGGGGTTGAAGAAAGTTTTCTTTACAATGTTTACAATGAACTTCCAGACAGTGTCAAAGGAAAATGTGTTTCCCCAGCACTTTTAAAGCGTCTGGATGATGAGCAATACTGGTCTGATGTCAACCCTCTTTCATTTTACGCATTTGTTCTTTTCCTCTTAAGCTCTATTTGATAGTGCCATTCAGCTCTTATTAGAATTAAGATATTAAATTAAGTTATAGATTTAAATTTGCAAATGATTGTTGTACGTCGAGTAGATTTTATTAGGTGTGTTTTTGTTTTGTTTTGTTTTAATAAGGATGAAAACTTCTTTACAGTATTTTCTTACAGAAGAATTGCATTGCATTCCAGGTAGATTTCTTTCTTCACACGGAGAGGTAACATATTGCAGAATTAAAATCATTCAGCATCTGCATCCCTCTCTGTTTAACAAAAGATTGTAATAGTTGACTAACAGTGTTTTATTTTTCCATATCTTTGTATATGTAGAACATTCCGTTCTGTTTCAGTTGTGCCCCTTACGAGCTGTTAAACCTCTTTACACTCTATCAGTCTGTGCCTGACGGAATTATGCTGTCAATCAAAACCTTTTCAATAAACACAACAAAACGAGTGTTCGCTTGTAACTTACTTTTTAAATCTATACTTGCCACGTTCACTATTTCATGTTTTATTTAGGCAGCAAGAGTGGGAGGGAATTTGATAAGCATATTATGAGATAATCCTCAATCATAACTCATGAGGAATACTAGTGATGCACCGATGCCCCGAAATTTGGGCAACCAAAAATATATAAAACGTTAAACCAAAAAAAAAATAATGAATTTTCGGCCTAAATGCTTTTGGAGGGCTGAAATCATTAACAGAAACAGTGATGTTTAATTAGCGCTTCTCATTTTGACTGTTTCCATGTCTATTTCATGCACACAACACGTCAACGGTGTTTATATGCACTTCGCAGTAACCAAACATTGTGCTACATTATACAATGTATAGAATTGTCTGGCTGAAATATCAAGAGGTAGCTTGTTGGCAAAGAACTTTACTACGACACCATGAACAGCATTAAGAGTTCAGTTACACAATTACCCAAACTGAATTACTGGAACTTCATTTTCAGTTTCAGTTTTCAGCTGAACTGAAAACTTTAAGTTTGTTTTTGTCAACAGCAACAAAAACATAATTGATAATGTGCAACCATTTAGTCATTAACACAAAATGAACCCTGACAGGGTGATCACGATCACATGATCTTTTATCACCCTGTCTGAATTAATTTTGCGATGAGCTGCATATACATAATCCCATTTACCATATGGCTAGCTATAATAAATAAAAATAACATGGACATGAAATATGGCTTAGCTTAAAAAGAAACAGTCTTTCACAACATATAAAATAATCACCCTATCCACAAGACTACAGATACAGCAATTTGGTTTCCTTGCTCCCTTGCCTATACATATACATTAACATTAGTATATAAATTAGTACTGAACTCCTCCAAGGACAGCTTATTACAGCCAATGGTCAATTTGAGTCGTAAGATGACACCAATTAACTATTTTAATGTGCTCTCTCTCTCTCACTCTCTCTCTCTCTCTCTCTCTCTCTCTCTCTCTCTCTCTCTCTCTCTCTCTCTCTCTCTCTCTCTCTCTCTCTCTCTCTCTCTCTCTCTCTCTCTCTCTCTCTCTCTTTAAACGAATGCAAGTTAGTATAGCTCAGTTGTGGCATTAGCAACTCTATTGACAGCATTACTAGCCTTACTGAAGCAACGACAAACGCTGTCAAACGAGCACAAGTTGCTAATGGAATAGAGTTCTAAATAAAACAAAAAGTTTTAGACTAGGACAAACTGTCACACAAATTGCATTTGTGACTGCTAATGTTTGTTTGCTGGATTCCTGCCTGCTCTCCAGAGCTGAAAGACTCAAATATGTCCTGAAGGGGAACATCCTGCTTCCCCAGAGCTCTGAAGAGACTCATTCAGTCCGTTTAGTGTGCGTGCGTGCGTGCGTGTGTGTGTGTGTGTGTGTGTGCACTGTGCATGGACTTTACAGCTGAAGAGCTCCTTTCACAAATGTGTTTGAGAGAGCCAGGTCTAAATTGGTGTCTGATTCAGAGCTGTGTTTGCTCAGAGGGTGGCTTTGCATCCCTCATTCCTTTACACCTCTTTTTTTTTTATTCTTGCAAGGTTCTCTGACTCCCACAACCCTCGATTTCTCTCATTTTTCCCTCCCCACATGTCATCTTTCACTGCTCTCACCATATTACCAGGTTGTGCCACTGTGCAGTACTTTTAATGTAATTGCTTAAGGTTCATTGAAAATCAGTCACCTAGTCAGACTCTTCAAAACCAGACGCTCTATGGGATTTGTCAGATTTGTAATCTTTCCATAGCCATATGTTACAAAGCGCTTTACAAACTTTTGGTTATATTTCTGCATAATTAGTTTTGCTGAAGGCAACTTCGATGAGGACATCTGTTTATGTACAGATGCGTAATATGTTTGGTCACGCAGTGGCACTAGTGATGCTGAAGTCATCCTAAAGAGCGCTGAAGGAATGAGCTGTGCATTGCTACTGACAGCATCAGTGGCATGCTCTTAATGATCACAGAAAATCAATTAGACTCTAAAAATGCACATACAGAAATACACAATGGAACCAAAAAGTAAAGCTAAGTCTATATTGAGACCAAACTAACCAAATCGTTCAGACATAGGTAGTAGTAATATCTGCCTGTTTCTAAATGAAATAATGCAAATTTCATGGCCAGTAAAAACTCTCAAAATGCACAACCATTAGGTTTCACACTGAATCTGACTGCTTTTTATGCCTCCAGTCAATCAATCAAGCACAAAAAGTAAACTTTTCAGGATCAAAAACTAAAAAGTATGTAAAGTTTGCGACATAGACTCTTTCAAATACGTCCAAGAGTTTTACACACTGGTCTGTTATTGTAGGGACATCTACGTTACATTTTCACGACCCTAAACATAAAGCAGAACAAAACTATATGTGATTGGTAGCTTTAAATGTCAGTCAGACGGCCTCTGGGCAGTCCTTGACCAATGAAAGCTGCCATGGAGTCCAGACCTTCTGCCATCAGTCTGAAGGTCTGGCTACGCGAGACTAATGTGAGCCCAACTAGAGCCAATGTGTTGAACACACTGCAAAAACTAGCCCCACAGACGTTTACCGACGGCCGACCGTCGGCTTGATGTGTCACGGCCCTTACGAGCATCTCATTTGGAAAAATCTCCATTTCACATCTGCTCATATAATGATGGTATTCAAAATCCAGGTTGGTGGACGACTAAGAGCTTCAGAATTGCAAAAGCTTTGTGTTTGTTAGAGCTGATGATAGGCCACAAGATAACTGTGGGCACCTGGTACTCCACACTGCAGCTCTCACTGTGACATCAGTGCTTTATACAGTATGTGGTCACACGGTATAAACATACAATAAATACAAGATGACTCACATGCCTTGCAGGGTATACGAGTCCATCTTAGGGTCCTTGTAATAAGCAGACCATAATATGTAGTTTTCTGAATTAAAGGGGTCATATCATGAGAATTTACTGTAACTTTTAGAACTCAAAACTTTCAAAAGACTATCTTTAGCTTTAGCTGCAATAATTATCTTTAGCTAGATGCAATAACCTGTTTTTATGAAATCCTTGGGTTTCTGACATCACACAGGCTTTGCAATAAGATGGAGGAATGCATAAAATATTGGACTCAATAGCAATTGCAATCAAATCGCAATTAAATCCCCCCAGAATCGTTCAGCCTGTAGTAGTAACTGCCTGTTTCACAATGAATTCACCACAAAACCATCAATTCATCAAAACATCAAAGCTTTTAATGTAATATTGCAGTGTTTATTAAAAGTAATTCATCGTGCAATTCTTTTCTCCTCTCTGATGACCTGTTTAGTGGCATGAGGGCAAGAGAACCTGTCTATCACAAGATCACAGCAATAGCAAACCACAATTTCCCTTTCAAGGGAACTTCGAGCTGCGTCAAACGCTGCGGGAACGCCCCTGCGTTGTGCGTCATGAAGCACGTATGGAATCAGCCCAATGGAGAGATGAAACGTCATAGGCGGGTGACGTCATCGACCAGGAAACTATAAAGCACCCCAAAAACACAAGCGCATTAGCTTCTGTGCTTTCAGTCGCGCTACATGTGAATCTGTCCCTGTGTGATATTGTCTGTCTTACATACCCTGCACCACACAAACAATTTATCCCTATATATATATATATTGAGAGATTATGGCGGACGAACAGCAGTTTAGAAAGTGTGTTCCTCCCTGCTCGCGTTATTTAACGAGCGGGGATACACATGATCTTTGTGTTGTTTGTTTGGGAGTTCAGCATCCCCAGTTTGCTCTCGAGGGAGCAGACTGTGAGCATTGCGAGCGTTTGCCGTTAAGGACGCTCCGCTCCCGCCGATCGCTCTTTGAGGAGAGCGGTTCGGTGCGCGCTCCCCGCGGTTCGGGTCCCGCTTCTGCCGAGGCAGAGCGGCGGCGCTTATCGTGGGGATCGCAGATGGATCTCACAGCGGGGTTTGAGACGGGCTCTGCCTTATCTCTCCCTTCACCTGTGAGATCCAGTGCCTCAGTCCCGGGTTCGGAAGCACGCGCTGCGGTTTCTTCCGCTCGGGCTGAGGCACCAATGCTGCAGCTATCCAGTTCTGAGGAACTTGATGTTGTTAGTGTTGAGGGAGATGTGGAGGATTCGCCACCCCACACTCCTGAGAGTGATGAGCTTATGGAGGTGTTAACAAGAGCTGTTGAAAAACTTAATATTGAATGGCCAGTGACTAGACAGGAGTCTGTTTCTAAATCAAAGTTGGATGAGAGATTTTTGCCATCACGTGTGCAGCCTCCACGCCGGTGCCTGCCGTTTTTCCATGATCTCCACGCCGAGGTGTCGAAATCATGGAGAAAACCGGTGTCATATAGAGTGTTTAGTCCCCAGACTTCAACATACGCTAATATTATGGGAGCCAAGGCTCATGGTTATGGTGCTTTGCCTCGTGTGGAAGAGACGCTTGCGAGCCATCTCTCCCCCGAAGCAGCATCATCTTTTAAGGCACCGGCATTACCCACCAAGCCTTTAAGAAACACTTCGGCTTTGGTGGGTAAAGCATATTCGGCAACAGGTCAGGCTGTGTCATGTCTGCATACAATGTCAATCTTGCAGGCATACCAGGCTGATCTGCTAAGGGACATGAGTGAGAGTGAGGAGGTCAGTACTGACGTAGTTCGCGAACTGCGTCAGGCTGCTGATTTATCCCTGCGTGCCACCAGAGAATCGGCCAAATTAATGGGTCGTTCTATGGCAGCTCTGGTGGCCGCAGAAAGACATTTGTGGTTAAATCAGACTAATATTAAAGAGAGAGAAAAAGCTTTTCTTTTAGATGCTCCTCTTTCTCCCATGGGGTTGTTTGGTGATGCTGTGAATTCAGTTATCGATAAATTCCAAGAAGAAAAGAAACAAACTGCAGCTTTTAAAAAGTTTCTTCCCCTTAAAGTTCATGTCCCTGGGGCTGCTGGGCGGGAGCAGCCCCGGCCGTCTTCGAGCTCATCACATAGAGCGCAGCAGAGGCAGAGTGTCGCGTCTCGTGCTCCCCCTGCTGGACAGTGGGCTCAGCCGCGACACTCTCAGCCGAAGCCTTCTCCCAGTAGAACTGATCTGAGGACAGTTATATTGAGTAAGAAGGCTTCGGCTAAGAAGAAGTCCTGACGCCAAGCCGTTCAGGATGCTGAGGGTGGTCCCCACCGAGGCGGAAAGGTGTTCACCTCTTTTTACGGTGCCCATTCCTCCTCGGTGCCCTCAGGGGCTCGTTCTGCCAACCCCGCCTTTATGCCGGGGCACAGACGATCCCAGCGAGCGCTTTCCCGAGGGACGCTCGCTCCCTCTGAGGAGGGTCTCAGAGCGGTCAGACCAGTTGTTCCCTGCCGGTGCGCCGTTACAGGGCGCTGCGTCTGCTGCTCAAGTTACACCAGAGGCCAGTCTCGAGAGGCTGGTACCCTTAGTAGGATTTCTGGCAGAGTGGAAAAGCCTTCCAAAAATATCTCATTGGGTCCTGCAGACAGTAGAAAAGGGTTATGCTATCCAGTTCAGGTGTCGTCCACCAAAATTCAGAGGGGTTCTGCACACAGTGGTGGGCCCCGAGCAGGCTCTGGTATTGGAACAAGAGGTGAAAACGCTCCTTCAAAAAGAGGCTATAGAACGGGTTCCTCCTCCCAGTTTGGAGTCAGGTTATTACAGCCGATATTTCATCGTTCCAAAGAAGGATGGGGGGTTGCGTCCAATTTTAGACCTGCGCATATTGAATCGCTCGGTAGGGAAGCTAAAATTCAAGATGCTCACTATCAAGCAGATCGTGTCTCAAATCAGGTCCGAGGACTGGTTTGTCACGATAGATCTGAAGGACGCATACTTCCATGTGTCCATCCTTCCACAACACAGGAAGTTCCTGAGGTTCGCCTTCGGGGGCGAGGCGTACCAGTACAGGGTTCTTCCGTTTGGCCTAGCTTTATCTCCCCGCACTTTCACGAAATGCATGGATGCAGCACTAGTGCCTCTGAGGCTTCAGGGCATTCGTATTCTCAATTACATCGACGATTGGTTGATTTTAGCTCAGACCGAGCAGATGGCGGTTCGGCATCGAGATGTCGTCCTCGCTCATATCAGAAAGTTGGGGTTGAGGCTGAACGCAAAGAAAAGTGTATTATCTCCTTCCCAGAAGACCACTTTTCTGGGTGTCGTTTGGGATTCGGTATCGATGCGGGCGCGACTCTCTCCGACCCGCATCGCTTCGATTCTCTCAGCTGTGAAACAAGTGAAGCTAGGCCAGCTACTCACTGTCAAGCAGTTTCAGAGACTGTTGGGTCTGATGGCAGCAGCGTCCAACGTTATACCTTGCGGCCTGTTGTACATGAGACCGCTACAGTGGTGGCTCAGGACCAAGGGATTCTCCCCGAGGGGAAATCCGCTCCGCACGTTCAAAGTCACGCGGCGCTGCCTTCGTGCTCTGGTCATGTGGAGAGAAACTTGGTTCCTATCCAAAGGTCCTGTGCTGGGGGCTCTTTGTCGTCGCATAACACTAACGACGGATGCTTCCCTCACAGGGTGGGGGGCGGTCATGAGTGGTCGCCCAGCCCAAGGTCTGTGGCAGGATCATCATCTTTCGTGGCACATAAATTGTCAGAGATGTTGGCTGTGTTTCAGGCTCTGAAACACTTCCTAACAGACCTGAGAGGCCATCATGTGTTAGTTCAATCAGACAACACGTCGGTGGTCTCTTATATAAATCATCAGGGGGGCCTGCGGTCTCGCCGGCTTTACAAGTTGGCCCGTCAGATCCTCCTGTGGTCCCAAGGGAAGCTACTATCTCTGAGAGCAATGTATCTCCCTGGGTATTTGAATGTGGTAGCAGACTCCCTGTCGAGGCAGGGGCCGAGGCCAGGGGAATGGAGACTCCACCCCGAGGTGGTGGAGCTCCTTTGGTTGAGTTTCGGTCGCGCCGAGGTGGACCTATTCGCTTCCAAGGAGACCACTCATTGTCATCGGTGGTTCTCCATCACTCTTCCAGCCCCCCTGGGGTTGGATGCTATTGTGCAGCCGTGGCCGAGGTCACGTCTGTACGCCTTTCCCCCGATTGCTCTGTTACCAGGAGTTCTGGAGAGGGTCCGCCGGGACGGGGTCAGTCTACTACTAGTAGCCCCGTTCTGGCCGGCCCGAGTATGGTTTGCGGACCTGATTTCTCTCCTGGACGGTTCTCCTTTGGAGCTCCCGGTCAGGAGGGATCTACTCTCCCAGGCGGGGGGCACGATACTTCACCCCCGCCCAGAATTGTGGAAACTGTGGGCTTGGCCTCTGAGGGGGCCCAGCTCATAGACTCCGGTCTCTCAACCGAGGTTGTTGAGACCATTCTTAACTCCAGAGCTCCATCCACGAGGAAGCTTTATGCCTTGAAGTGGAAGCTTTTCACTTCTTGGTGTGGAGAACACCTGCAGGACCCAGTTAACTGCCCAGTGGGTGCAGTGCTGGAATTCCTGCAGGAGCGCTTCTCCACAGGGTTATCCCCCTCCACACTAAAGGTGTATGTGGCGGCACTAGCTGCTTACCACGTCCCTTTCAGTGGAGTTTCTCTTGGGAGACACCCGCTTATAACTCGTTTCCTCCGTGGCACTTTGAGGCTGAGGCCAGCAGTTCGTACGAGGGTGCCGACTTGGGATCTGGCCATTGTATTAGAAGGTCTTTCCCTAGCTCCTTTTGAACCTATCGAAGAAGTTCCCGAGAAGTTTCTCACTTTTAAGACTATCTTTTTGCTTGCTATCTCTTCACTAAAAAGAATCGGAGATTTGCAGGCTCTGTCGGTTTCACCCTCGTGCCTGGAATTTGCACCTGGCATGGTTAAAGCTTTTCTGCATCCTAGACCAGGTTACGTTCCTAAGGTTCCTACTAATATTGTTAGACCTACGGTTCTGCAGGCTTTCTGTCCTCCTCCATTTATGTCATCGGACCAGGAGAAACTTAATTCACTCTGCCCTGTTAGGGCATTAGACGCTTATGTCCACAGAGCTGCCCTGTGGAGGAAATCAGAACAACTTTTTGTATGTTTCGGGCCACCCAGGAAAGGGTGTCCGGCGTCTAAACAGAGAATGAGCAAGTGGGTGGTTGAGGCTATCTCACTTGCTTATGAGTCGGCTGGCCAGCCTTCACCTTTGGTTGTCCGAGCTCACTCTACCAGGAGTATGGCTGCTTCTAAAGCTCTTTTGTCGGGGGTTTCCCTGAGTGATGTTTGTGATGCGGCTGGATGGTCTTCACCGCATACTTTTATTAAGTTCTATGACCTAGACTTAAGCTCTACCCCTGGGGCACAGGTGCTCTCGTCCTCTGTGCGCTAGTCTCACATGACGGTCATTTGGTCCTATGGCGACGTGGGTATTCGCGTTCCCGCAGCGTTTGACGCAGCTCGAAGTTCCCTTGAAAGGGAACGTCTCGGTTACGTATGTAACCCTAGTTCCCTGATAGGGAACGAGACGCTGCGTCGCTCCGCCATACTCCCGGCACTCCCGTTAGCGCTTCCTTCAAGCCTATCAGAAGCTAATGCGCTTGTGTTTTTGGGGTGCTTTATAGTTTCCTGGTCGATGACGTCACCCGCCTATGACGTTTCATCTCTCCATTGGGCTGATTCCATACGTGCTTCATGACGCACAACGCAGGGGCGTTCCCGCAGCGTTTGACGCAGCGTCTCGTTCCCTATCAGGGAACTAGGGTTACATACGTAACCGAGACGATTCCAACCATCCAATAAATCAAGATCCTACATTTTTTCTTTTTTGAGAAGCCATTTCAGATATATGTCACAATAAGGAATAAAAGACTTCCGTTTTAAGCCATCTTTAAATAAAATAAGGCAAATACAGTTTCATGGCCGGTAAAATATCCCCAAATGCATTAAATGCAAACCAGTGGCACAGGAAAATGCTTAAAGGTAAAGCAGCAACAAATGAGCCATTTAATTAACATGGTCAGAATGGGGTTGGAAAATGTTTATAAACTGGATTCACTATTGAATAAAAAATGTATTTGAACTACCTCTAATAAGTTAAAAAAAAAAAAATGACCTTAAAAGCCATAGCATCCCTGTAACTATGACTTGTGAGTTGTGTAGGGATGATTATTGCTCTCTGTACCCAATGCTGGTATCCTCAGTCAACACACACACACAAAAAAAAAAATTCTGACCAAAGAAAAAAATCCAAAAACGACCTAAAAAGAAAGGATGCAGGAAATCTCCTCCAGCCTGCACTTAATTCATTTGATTTGTGTATATGTGTTTGCTGGACTCATGTCGTGCCAGACCTTTCTGTAATTGTTGCTGGTTGACTGTGTGTAGTGCACACTAAAGCACACACACACACACACACACACACACACACACACACTCATCGGTGGTCTGAAGTATGCAATAACAGGCAGAGTTTGGGAGGCCTGAGCATAATTAATACCTTCAATGTGGTTACAGAAAGGGCAGAGTCACTGACTATTTTTTGCTAAATTTAATAAAGTAAAAACATGTTTTCATGTGCATGTGTGTGCCCGACTGGCACTGCGCTCTGACCAGACAAGATGTTTACCGTTAGTCTGTGGCGTTGGACGGCGGAGCGGCAACATTTTTCAGCCCCCGTTAAAAACCCACTGCAAACACCAACGCTTATGACGCACAGAGCGAAAACGGGAGAATGGGGACAGCAACAAGGTAAAAATGACAAGAAAGTGAGAAGGAGAGGTTGAGAGAGGAGAGACGTCTCAAGCATATCCGCTGACAAGTCCAGACTGAAGCTGGCTGGGATGAAAAGGTACTGACAGAAGTTTACACAAAGTTTCAGGAAAGTTGAACGAGTCTTAACGCCAGCACAGTATGTGAACCCTGTGTTCGGAAAGGTAAAAGATGAGTTAGACACTCATGAGGACTGTTCCACAGGGTCATTACCTTTGGCTGATGAGAGAGATGGCAGAAGCAACATCCCCATTCACTTAGGATTTCTGAACCAAGTGGATGTGAATGCGACTGCCAACAAATTTAATATGTAAAAAGTTCTTTACAGTTAAAATGTATGGTCACTGGCTGTCAAGTTCAGCAGAAATTTGGTTTATTAAATGAAAAACAACGTTTTTTTCAGGATTTAAACTGAACAAAAATTTGCTGATTAGACTACCCAAGGTAGCCTATAGTTTACCTGAAAATGAAAATTCTGTCTTCATTTAGTTACTCTGCCTCGGGTTTTTCCAAACCTGTATAACTTTCCAATCAACAATATTAAAGACCATTCATTTCATTGGACCAAAAAACCCTGAGACATTTCTCAAAATACCTTGTTTTGTGTTTCACAGTAGAAAGTCATACAAGTTACAACATGAGGGTGAGTAAAGGATGACAGAATGATGATGACTTTCATGTTTAGGTGAGCTATTGCTTGAATAACTAATTAAAATAGTAGTCCCATTGATCATGTTTTATCTCACCTACGGCACCAAGTGAACATTGACTGCATGATAAGCTCCATGATGTTTCTGTTTGATGGTACAAGGTTATGAATAGAGGAATAAAATTCAGATTCATAATTATAATTCTTATTTCTGCTCTCTGGATATAGAGGTTATGTGGCAGCATATTTGGCACCCTTAATTACTTCAAATTCCAGATGTTTCCACAGAGAGACGCATTCTGTGTGAAAGCTTTTGGCTCTGCAACACTACAGCAGAATGTTTCAGGAAAGCAGGCACTGCGGACACACTCAAAGAGCTGCTCAAATGTACCTCTTTATGCTTGTCGTCAGAAGAATGTTCTGGCTTAAGCTTAAGCTGTAACGCCAGCATCTGTGGCATGCTGCTGAAAAATTATTCTGACTTTTAAAAACCCATGTACAGTAATCCACTTACAATGGAAATCTAAGGGTTTAAAAGCAGAGATGTGAAAATGTTTTTTTTCTCTTTAATCACACAAATTATTTAGTCAAAAAAAGTTAATTATTTCATCTTTTCAAGTGGATGTACTTATAAGTGAAGTTTGGTTTCTTTAAAAATGCCTTATGTAGTTTATTTACATGATTATAACATGAGTTGAATGACTGGATTACATCTTTGCACATAAACGCACCATTCTCATGCTTAAACAATGTTTAAATGCTTCAATAAAATAAAAAGAACAAGGACCGTATATAGTTGCATATTGTTAATGCTTATTTGTGGTGCTGTACATTTTCTCTATAGATTTTCACTTTAAATGCAGTAAGAACGCACATCCTGCTGAATGTCAAAATGATTTTCTGGAGTCATGAAGTTGTATTTAAATAGTTTTTAACCCGCATACTCCTTTTAATTAGTATAACAAAATGCTATTTTTAAGGTTCAAATCTTATTTTCCTTTCTTGCGCACTTGCAAACAGTTTGAACTTTGAAAAGTTCTTTACAAATTAGGTGTATTACAATATTCCCATGTTGTGAAACATGATATTAAATAAAATCAGTTGCTTGAGTCCAAGAGATCAATTATGGACTATTGCATTATCAGTATCTTGGGTTTCATTCATCAGATCCCCCTGTAAGATATGAGAACTTTTCTTAAAATATTAAGTAAGTATTACGTATAAACATCATTTCGCAAGTGAGTTCACAGCTGTAACACAACGATGAAAGTTCAAAACAGAGACCATGTTCAGAAAAAGGGACATAAAGCCCCCGTAATGACGTGTGAGTATACGTCCGTGTGTAATTGTGTGTAAGCTGGTGTGTGAGAGCTCTTCTCCTGAAACTGGACCTTGGAATGTTGTCAGAGTAACGCTGCCAAATCAGCGATTAGTGAGGATGTGTGAGAGACAGCCGTAGAGAGGAGTGAGCTTTGGGGACAGGTGTCCTCAAACACACACACATCTCTGGCTCTTCATCTGTTGCGTATTGTGGGACAGTGCGGTTTGCCTTTTTGTGGGTATTTCAGTTATGTGCAGTAGCAGAGAGTCCCATCACATGCTGGTGTAATAACCCACTAAAGCTATTATTTCACCATGATTTTAATGTCAGTCTCAAACTGTGTCAGAAATTTACTTTTTCATAAAGGGAAAATATGTGCCTCCTGTAACTGATTTTCTGGGGCATTTTTTTTACCTTTATGTTGGGCATATTTGTTTCTAACCACATAAAACACTGCATGCCATCTCTGCCAAAGATTCAAATATAAATAATTAATAACAGTATAAATAAATAAATAGATTCTCTATCATGGCTGCTACTAGAAACCACTAAATCACTAAATATGCTGGATGTTGTATGAAATGCTTTTTATCTCACAAATCTGTCTTTTTTTCTCACAATCGCACGTTTACATCTTGCAATTATCTCAGAATTGCATGGTATAAAGTCGTAATTGCGAGTTATAAAGTCAGAATTGTGTGATATAAAGTCGCAATTGAGAAAAGATGTAAGAATTGCGAGATATAAACTCACAATTGCGTGTTATAAAGTAAGAATAGCAAGATATAAACTCGCAATTGCGTTATAAAGTCAGAATTGCGAGATATAGCCTAAACTCGCAATTGCTTTATAAAATCAGAATTGCAAGATATAAACTCGCAATTGCATGTTATAAAGTCAGCATTGCGAGAATAAACTCGCAATTTACTTTTTTTCTCACAATTGCGAGTTTATATCTCGCAATTCTGACTTTACAACGCAATTGCGAGTTTATATCTTGCAATTCTTACTTTATAACACACAATTGTGAGTTTATATCTCGCAATTCTGACATATTTTCTCAATTGCGACTTTATATAACGCAAATCTGACTTTGTATCTGGTCATTCTTAAAAATCAAGTCGCAATTATCTTTTAAAATGTTTATTCTGTGGCGCAAACAAAGGCATTTCTGCAAAATTTAATTATAATGCTTCTTGCACATTTCGGACCCTTTCAAAGTGTGATGTCCAGCGAGTGACACATTTAGTTTTATTCGAAACAGATTAATGTGAATCTGGCAACTTTGGTTGTTCATTTCATTTAGTTCATATTTCAAGTGGAGTGCTGTATACCTGTCACGTGATAATCAGGAAACATAAACGAGGACTCAATTGCAGGAAAACACAAAGGAGGCTATAAAGGAAACACACACAGGAGGGTAACGAGACAACAGGTGAGGAATGTTAATTACTAAACAGATAACGAGAAGGGAGGAGCTAACAATTAGACAAAGCACATGGCACAGGAATAATCAGGAGCCATGTGCTCACATGAAACTAGACTAAGATAAACACGACAGACAGGAAATGTCACCACACAGAACTAGTAACAAAAGCAGAACCATGACATTACTCCCCCTCAAAGGGGACGCCATCTGGCGTCCCAAACTCAGGGACATCAAACAAAACCAAAAACACACAAGAAAACAAACAGACCAGACAACCACATCAGAAACACTAAAACAGGGAGGGAACCCAAACCAGGCCATAATCGCATAGCGGTAAAAAGTCCAAGAAGGCCAGGGAGGGATGGGAGGGTTAAACCAGGTAGTGCAGGCCTACAGGGCGAAGCAGGCTGTGTAGGCGGACAGGGCGGAACAGTCCGTGCAGGCGGCCAGGGCGAAGCAGGCCGTGCAGGCGACCTTGGCGGCCCCGGTTGTACAGACGACCAGGGCGCAGCAGATTGGACAGACGGCCAGGGCGAAGCAGGCCGTGCAGACGACCATGGCGGCCCCGGTTGTACAGACGACCAGGGCGGAACAGATTGCACAGACGACCCAGGCGAAGCAGGTTGTGCAGATGACCAGGGCGGAACAAGCTGTTCGGGCGATCCTAGTGAAGAAACCCTCTCGGACGGCCCAAGAACAGTCTCTGGATCGGCAGACATAGCATGAACAGTCTCTCTATCAGCAGATATGACAGGAACAGTCTCTAGATAGGCAGCCGTGACCTGAACAGTCTCTGTATCAGCAGATGTGACCGTAACAGTCTCTGAATCCTCAGACTTGACCTGAACGATCTCTGGATCAACAGACGTGACGGGAACATTCTCTGAATCATCAGACGTGACCTGAACAGTCGTCTCTGGACCATCAGACGTGACGGGAACAATCTCTGAATCATCAGACGTGACCTGAACAGTCTCTGGATCATCAGACGTGACCTGAACAGTCTCTGGATCATCAGACGTGACGAGGACATGCTCTGAATCATCAGAAGTGACCTTAACAGTCTCTGGATCATCAGACGTGATGGGAACATTCTCTGGATCATCAGACGTGACGGGAACAGTCTCTGGATCATCAGACGTGATGGGAACATTCTCTGAATCATCAGACGTGTCGGGAACAGTCTCTGTATCATCAAATATGACCTGAACAGTCTCTGGATCATCAGACGTGACCTGAACTCTCTTCTTCCTCCGCTTTCGTGAGCGGGTAGTCTCTACCAGCTGCTCTACAACCCCTGAGGTCTAAGCAGGAAGAGTAAAGCCCTCTGGAACCCTTGAAGAAGGATCATCCAGGACCACCTTGGTTGGGACTGCCGAAGTCAAAACCTCCAGGACCACCGGGGTTTTCTTCCTCCTGTGATGATCAGTACAAGACGGTACAGGCAACCCTGCCTCTGGGAATGCAATGGCTGGCCACTCTGGAAGTTTCCTCTCGGGATCCAGAGCATTGATGAAACCCCAGAAGTCGAACTCCTTCAGTACCCCCATCTCCACTGCACTGAGTGGTTTGTCAAGTGCAAAATTAAACAGGTCCTTGAGGGCCATCTTCCCCAGGCTCAGTCCCTCAGCCGCTGAGCTGAATCTTAGGGCAAAGTCTCGGATCTTCATACTCTCCTGATGGAGAGAAACCAACGCGTTGAATTTCATAACCCGTTCATATTGAGGGCAGGTAATCGAAGGGCCTGGTGACTGGTATGCCGTTTTCCGCTGAGTCCTCATTCTAGGCTGGTTCGTTCTGTCACGTGATAATCAGGAAACATAAACGAGGACTCAATTGCAGGAAAACAAAAGGTAAGATTTTAATTAACAAGCTAAACAAAATACAAAGTACAAACAAAACTCCCACGTGGGGGGAAAAACCAGAACAATACTAACAAGGCAAAAACACTAGGAACAAGAAACAGGAACTTAGACAAACGAACCAGCCCCGGACTGAAAACACAAAGGAGGCTATAAAGGAAACATACACAGGAGGGTAACGAGACAACAGGTGAGGAATGTTAATTACTAAACAGATAACGAGAAGGGAGGAGCTAACAATTAGACAAAGCACATGGCACAGGAATAATCAGGAGCCATGTGCTCACATGAAACTAGACTAAGATAAACACGACAGACAGGAAATGTCACCACACAGAACTAGTAACAAAAGCAGAACCATGACAATACCAGGTGAGCTACTGAGCAATTTTACATCAGAAAATACATATATATGGATCTCCAAATTCCAATCCCTATTTTTTTTTGGCAAATGCAAGGTGTTTTTTGCAGTTGTTTTCAAACAACTAAATATCAAGTCAGGAATCTTGGTATGTCTCTAGAGCAGAGTTGGGCATAACGCGTTACAAAGTACACACACACACAGCGCTACACGGATTGGAGCACAGTCTGGCCGTTTCTCAATAGAAGTAGCCTACGCAAACTTCGGACTTGCGTCCTTGGTAGTTCAGACCTACCAAGTTCGACTCAGGAGAACAAACTCCAGAGGACGAGAGGGCGCGAGTCCGGTTATTCTGCAAACGGAACCGCGGCGTTCTTGATCGCGTCACTCAGCTCGCTCTGGCTACTCCGCGGTTATCTCTTTATGTAGCTATATTTCAGGCAACAAGAAAACGATATGGTTTAAAGTACAACTCTGCCTCTTTTCGTCAACAATAAAACAAAATATGTTATAAAACACAACTCTGCCTCTTTTCATTTAAAAAAATCGTAAACATAATAATGGCCACACAAATGTGGTTCAGGCAACGCGTACGTTGATTATCTTCACTGCATATATTTATAACAACACGATGTATAAAACACAACCCTGCTTCTTTTTGTTTTCATTTTAAAAATATGAAACATTATTAATCATTAAAAATGACATTTAACAGAGACGGGCTTGTCATTTTATTTTATTATACATGTACATACAGTGAAGAGAATGTACAGTAAAATAAATATAAAAAAGATTCTATACATACAGTCGGCAACGCGTCATAGTTGGGGGGCGTGGTCGGCGTGGGGGAAAACACCGCGAACATCGTGTGTATTTGAATGACAAAATGTCTTATTGCGAAGCATTGACGCCTGCCGACCGGCAACGATATATTGCTAAATTAACTGCAATAGGGTACGATTGCCCATATTTAATTAAAAACTGGGTCAATGACCCAACCAAATGGCCGGAGGTGTCGTTTCCAGACATATTTTGCTAGCTGGTTGAATCTCCAGGTAAGCTACCGGTAACATTAGCCTATAACTCAATCAATGTTGCATACTATAACTCCATAAAACCTTGCACTTACCAATTGTACGTATGCTTCGCTCCAAACTATTAATCCTTTTGTAAAACGGTGATCAGTTGTACAAGGTTGCCGAGGGACTATGCTGACAGTGATCCTAACTCACAGACTGCAGTCTGTAGTGTAGACCGGAGCGATATATTGGCCTATCAATCGAGCCTTCAGCTGATAACGCTAATGTGAATGAGACATCCCTTATGAAAAACAACTATAGGAATCTTGTAATATTTTAGGACAAAATAAATATTATAGTAATCCTATAGGAATACTATAACGTTTAGTATTTTGGGACATACTTAAGAAGTACTATAGAGGTATTACAGAACATCGCAGAAGTATTACACTACTATTTATTGCTTTTAGCCATTTTGTCCTCCTTTCCGGTTCCGCGTGTTTATTAGGAAGGATGTAGAACTTCAATTCATAATTTGTTTGTTTATTGGCGGTACAGAAAACGACACAGCACATCTCCAGCATGATTGTCGCGTGTATTTTAATGAGCGCCAAGGCAATGTTTTCCCCCACGGGCTAAATTCACATCAGGTGACGGGGCGTTCCCGGGGGCGTTCCCAGACCAACCGACTGTATCTATATATTTTAAAATATATAAAATAAAATTACACAACCCTATCTCTTTTTGTTAAATGTCAGTTTTAATGCTCAATAATATCGAGTGTAAAAGTATAAGTAGCCTAAAAGGTATAAGAAGCTGTACAATTAGAAATAAAGCAAACAGTTCAGTCAAACATAAGTCAGCTCTCTAACTGTACGTTCACACCGCCGCCGACTTGAGCTTCCAAAGCTACCGGAAGTCATTAATTTTAAATGGAAGCTAGCTTCTCTCAGCTGCAATGAGCGTCAAATCCATCGGCGTCGCGTTTTGGGCGTTTTGCAAAATGCAATGCAAAATGCAAAATGCAAAATGCAAATATTTTTATATATAACCACTGTTGCCAGTGTGTTTTGCGTAGTTCTTATTTTATTTTACCAGGAAACATCTAATTTAGATAAAAATCTATTATAAGAGCGTTCTGAGAAAAATGCGCAAATCCTGGAACACAAGCGGTTAATAGACCTGAGTCCCGCCTCCTGAACACACATTGCTAAACTGATTGGCTTTGTGTTTTCTTTCTAATTTGTGAGAGGCTGTAGCTACATTTGATTGTGCGAAGCGGCAATGCACCTCGAAGGAAACCTCCTCGATGCGGTAAACTAGGGAGTAATCTACAGTTTTATGCACAAACATACGGGGCAAATCGCGTCAAATGATTCGGGGACAGCTCCGTTTTTACAATATAATGTGTGACAATCGCAGGATAAGTGGCAAACATGTCGTTAGTGTTAGTGGGTGTGTGTGTGTGTTTTTGTGCGCGCGCGCGCAAAGAGCACTGAAAACATCACGGAGTAGACATCACTTAAATATCATAATAATGATCAGTTTTCCAAAAAAGGAAGAAAATAAAGTAAATACCCAGAAGGACGGGATTTTCGTATATTGCCATTTTTGTAGGGACAAAGACAAAATGTCCACACAAAGATGCCAATTTCCGAAATCATTGTGGGGATTTTTTTTTTTGAAAACAGCTTATAAATCATACTAAGTTTTTTTTTTTTTGTTGAAAATGCAGAAAGTTATCTGTGCTAGGTTATAGTGTAGGGGGATAGAATACACTTTGTACAGTATAACTCATTACGACTATGGAAAGTCCACATTAAACATGAAAACACAAAATTGTTTGGTCTGTTGAAATGAGAAGTCTGTTTGATCAAGTTGAAACCCTTGTCATCCCAGTCTCAGCTGAGGCTGAAATAAGTTGCATTGCTCTTAGTAGACTGAAAACATGGTTCAGAACAATGGCACAAGTTGTTGTGTGTTATGTCCAACAGGACAAACTGGACAGTAAGGATGTGAAAACAAATATGCTAAAAGTTCATTTCTGTTAACGGGATAGTTCTCTTTCATCATCTCGTGTTCGAGATCCACCTCTGGGAAGGGCATCCGTACCTGACCTCTGCAGAAGCATCCAATTGCACCAATTCTGGCTAGACAGACAGAAGCGCGCAGCCAATGCCAGGTGAGGCCACACCCCCTCACCTACGGGCATATAACATCTGGGCGCGCTGCTATTCCTCAGTTGACATTCGCTTCTCGCGATCTCTGCATCTCACAGCTCGGTTGATTTTTTACACTGCTCACCTCGTGTCTTCAGGAGGACATATCGACCAGATCAGCCTCCGCCGGACGTGACAGTGCCCACTAGATGGCGCCATTGCATCACAAATAAACCTGTCGGTCTCACACAGCTCCGCTCTGGCCCGAGCGGGAGCTCTCGCGAGTCACGAAGCGGCTTGGCGAACCGTTTCAGCTCCCGAGTGGGTGATGCGTACAGTAATGCAGGGTTACAGATTGTAATTCGCAGCAAAACCCCCGCATTTCAACGGCATTCTCTTTTCTCACACGGAAGAGAACGCCTCTCACATTCTGAAAGAGGAAATTTCATCTCTCTTAAACAAGGAAGCGATTCAGGTGGTATCCCCCAATCTGATGAACCAGGGTTTTTATTCCCGTTATTTTCTGGTCCCGAAAAAAGACGGCTCTCTCCGCCCTATCTTGGACCTTCGAGTGTTGAACAAACATTTGAGGAAATACAATTTCAGAATGCTGTCACAAGGCGCACTCGCCCGTGCCATAAAACAGAACGACTGGTTCACATCAGTCGATCTGAAAGATGCTTTCTTTCACATAAGCATCTATCCTCCGCACAGGAAGTTTCTTCGTTTCGCCTACCAGGGCATATGTTACGAATTCACAGTTCTTCCGTTTGGACTCAGTTTGAGTCCCCGGTCTTTCGTCTGTGCGCGGAGGCGGGCTTAGCACCTCTGAGAATATCAGGTCTGAGAATCCTGACTTATATAGACGATTGGCTCAACATAGCCGAATCAAAGGAGAAGGTGTTGCAGGACACCGGCCGTGTGCTCGCGCACATCACATCGCTCGGGTTCCAAGTGAATGTGAGCAAGAGCAATTTCACGCCCAGTCAGAATGTCATTTTCCTGGGCTTGGAGTTGAATTCGGTCTCCATGCGAGCGCGCCTCTCTCAAAAGCGCGTTCGTTCTCTGATGAACTGTCTGACGCAGTTCAGAGAAGGGGCGAAAGTGCAATATTGCACATGTCTCAGGCTGCGGGGTCTCATGGCTTCATCCACCCAAGTTGTGCCATTGGGACTTCTGAGGATGAGGGCGTTCATGAAATGGGTCTTGTCACTACATTTCAGCCCGATTCGCGACCTTTGCCGCTCGGTAACAGTGACACGCGCCTGCTCGGCGACCTTGCGCCACTGGGAGAGCGAGAACTTTTATGCACGGGGAACCCCTCTTGGGGCGGTTACGATGCGGAAAGTTGTGACGACAGATGCGTCCTTGACAGGCTGGGGTGCCACCCAGGAGGGCAGAACGGTGAACGGTCTGTGGCCAAACAGACTACGTTCAGCGCACATAAACTATTTAGAGCTTTTAACCATTTGGAAAGCTCTGAATCATTTTCTGCCTCGCCTGCAGGGACATCACGTTCTAGTACGGTGCGACAATACCACGGCTGTGGCTCATATCAACCGTCAGGGCGGCATGCGCTCGTCGAAACTCCACGCTCTAGCTTACAAGCTTTTGGTGTGGAGCAGACGGGTTTTCCTGTCGTTACGCGCAACTCACGTTCCGGGCATTCTGAACAGAGGTGCGGATCTGCTATCAAGGGGAAACCCAATCTACGGAGATTGGCGTCTTCACCCTCAGATAGTGGAAATGCTATGGATGAGATTCGGACGGGCGAGCGTAGATCTATTCGCCTCGCGCGAAAACTCCCATTGTCCTATGTTCTTCTCTCTAAGGGACATGGACGCGCCCCTCGGGGTAGACGCACTGGCCCACCCATGGCCCAGAGTGCTCCTGTATGCTTTTCCTCCCCTGTGCCTGATAATTCCCTCATTGGCCAGGGTGAGAGAGCAGGGCCTGTCTCTCATTCTTATAGCACCCAGGTGGCCCAAGGCACCATGGCTGGCAGAGATAATTCCTCTGTTATACGCCGAGCCGTGGCGCCTTCCCGTTCGCACGGATCTATTGTCCCAAGCCAACGGGGAGATTTACCACCCCCACCCGGACAGGGTGGCTCTCTGGGCCTGGCCCGTGAGAGGACGAACCTGAATGCACTTGGGCTTTCGCCGCGTGTGGTCGCCACTATTCAGAATGCCAGGGCCGTCTCTACACGGTCCTTATATGGCTGTAAGTGGCACGTGTTCGAAGGGTGGTGCGATGGGCGCGGTCTCACATCTTATCAGTGCTCAGTTCCTGATATTTTGTGTTTCCTTCAAGACCTCATGGAAAAAGGGAGGTCTTTTTCCACCATTAAGGTCTATTTGGCTGCGATTTCAGCCTGTCATGTGGGTTTTGAGAGCTCTACTGTCGGGCAGCACCCTCTAATCCGCAGATTTATGAAGGGTGCACGCCGCTCGTTGCCAGTCATCAGGAGAACTGTTCCGGAATGGGACCTCTCCATGGTGCTGGAAGCACTGTCTCAACATCCTTTTGAGCCCCTGGGGAGTATTTCCCTTAAGCTGCTGTCCTTCAAGACAGCTTTGCTCTTGGCCTTGGTATCTGCTAAACGTGTCAGTGAGCTACATGCACTCTCAGTTCACCCCTCGTGCACTAAGTTCTCCCTCAGTGGAGATAAGGTTTCCCTTAAGCCTAACCCGGCCTTCATGCCGAAGTGCTTCCCTGCGTTCACTTCAGAGGTGTTGGAGCTGTCCGCTTTTCACCCTCCACCTTTTACCTCTCTGGAGGATCAGAGGCTGAATGCTTTGTGTCCAGTCCGTGCTTTACAGGCTTATATGACCAGGACCGACCTTTCCGGAAGAGCCACCAGCTCTTTGTTTCATGGGCCCCTCCGCACAGAGGGGGTCCCATATCGAAGCAACGCCTCTCACATTGGGTTGTGGGCGCTATAACTATGCCTTATGAAGCAAAGGGAGTGCAGCCCCCAAGGGGCATCAGAGCTCATTCCACAAGGGGCTTAGCCGCCTCTTGGGCTTTGTTTAGGGGAGTGTCACTGCAGGACATCTGCTCCGCTGCCAGTTGGGCTTCTCCTCATACCTTTGTGCGTTACTACCGGCTGGATGTCACCAGAACCTCGGTAGCACATTCGGTTTTAGGGGTGGGGTCTTCTTAGCTCTTCCCTGTACCCTGTTGAAACCAATAAGAGTGAATGGGCCGGCTGGTCATGTTCATTCTTGCCACCAAACATTTACTTCCCGTTATGGGTATAGTTTATGTGCCTTGGTGGGTTGGGGGTACTATCATGTATGTGTCTCATGCATGCTTCATGTCCTGCTTGTCCACAGCAGTTGGTGTGGCGTCACCTTTGCAGGTTCATGATTAATGGACGTGTCAGGCACCGCCTCCCCGAGGTGACCGTCTTTCTCTGGTTTTCAGAACCTCACTGTGAGTGTATTGGGCAATCGGGGAGCTGTCCATGTCTCTCCCAGAGGTGGATCTCGAACACAAGATGATGAAAGAGAACAATAGGTTACTATCGTAACCCCGGTTCTCTGAAACATCGAGTGGAGAGATCCACCAGCTTTGCCCCGCTTGCCGCACGAGAAGCGAATATACTTACTGAGGAATAGCAGCGCGCCCAGATGTTATATGCCCGTAGGTGAGGGGGTGTGGCCTCACCTGGCATTGGCTGCGCGCTTCTGTCTGTCTAGCCAGACTTGGTGCAATTGGATGCTTCTGCAGAGGTCAGGTACGGATGCCCTTCCCAGAGGTGGATCTCTCCACTCGATGTTTCAGAGAACCGGGGTTACGATAGTAACCTATTGTTTCCTTAAAAAGTGAAAATTATGTCATCATTAAGTTGTTTCAGACCAGTTTCTTTCTTCTGCTGACCACAAAAGTTATTTTGAACAATGTTGGTAGCTAGACAGTTCATGGGCCCCATTGACTTCCATAGTATATTTTTTTTCTTACTATGGAAGTCAATAGGGTCCATCAACTGTCTGGTTACCAACATTCTTCAAAATATCTTCCTTATTGTTCAGTAGAAGAAGGAAATTTATAAGGGTTTAAAACAACTTGTGGGAGAGACAGAATTTTCATGTGGGTGAACTATTCCCTTAACTATCCCTTTAATGACAGATGCAGACATGTGTTTGGCTTCTTCAAAAAGCAAGGAACAAGACCGCATTGCACTATTGCGCTGCACTATGAACGGAGGAAAGTTCAGTCTCTGTTAAACTCTCTTCTTGTCTTTAATAGTTGTCCTAACATTGCAGAATTCATTAACGTATTGTTAAGGTCAATATAGACTAAAAACCTTAATATTATCCTATTAATTTCCTGATTCCTCAGCTTCTGGGAATGTCCCCACCAATCTCAAAACCAAACCTACGCCCTTGTGCTCACTAAATATATAAACCCAACAGATCACTCAGATCATTAGGATCACATCAGCTTGAAATACCAAGGGTTCACTCTAACCCCTAAAATCCAATGGATCCGTCTATGGCGTGGAACGTCAGCGTTGCGGATGCCGGAGCTAATCGCGGCCATTATAGTCAATGCTCTTAAGTCCACCAGCTGCGGACGCAGCGCATCTTAGAAGCGTCCCAGAAGCGTCTCTCCGCTCCGCTCCGCAGAGGATAGGTAGCAGGTCTATATTCGCCGCTTGCCGCGTCAAACATCGTACCGGGCAGGAAGTCAGACACAGAACGGCATAGAGGATCCGGTCGATTTTCAAAATAAAACACCTTGTAGAAGCACAGAGAGGAAAATTGAAGAAAAAAAACCCAATAAGGTAGCACAACTGTCCGCTCCTGAGCCAAAAGAGGACAAATGAACAACAAATAAACAACGCTCGGATTCTGAGGAAAAATGAAGAAGTCACCAACGCTCCGCGTCTGAGACGCTTCCAGTGGACTTTGACGCCGAGCTAGGGACGCATCAAAAACGTGTCGCTGACGTTCCGCGCCGTAGACGTATCCAGTGGATTTTAGGGGTAAGAATGATGAGTCCGCATTTAGCCACTATGCCAGCCGCAGCTGGAACCAACTTCCTGAAGAGTTCAGATGTGCTCCTACAGTAGTCACATTCAAATCCAGACTCAAAACACATCTGTTTAGCTGTGCATTTACTGAATGAGCACTGTGCCACTGTTCGTCCGATTGTTTGTACTGTATTTTATTTTATTTTTTATTCAAAACTGTTTGAATTATTCTGATTTCTTTTGATTATTTTAATTTCTTCTATGTAAAGCACTTTGAATTACCACTGTGTATGAAATGTGCAATATAAATAAACTTGCCTTGCCTTGCCTACATGCGTGCTCTTCAGCACTGGTTAAAACTCAGAGTGAACCACGGCTGTATCAGAGCCCTGGCTCCCTGGAAAGCAGCCGGCTGGTACCAAACCGGCGTGAGTAAGGGAGTGATTTCAAAGAGAAAAGTTATCTCGACGGATGCCTCCAACCTAGGTTCGGGGGCCCTTTATGAAGGCAGGCCCATCTCCGGCCTATGGTCAAGCCCGGAGAGGCGCCTACATATAAACTGTCTAGAGATGAGAGCGGCAAGCTTTTCTTCCATACTTAAAGGGCCAACACGTCCTCAGGGCTCCAGACTAACTTTTCCAATGGTTGCACTGGTGCTACCAACTTTCTCAGTTGGTCGCACCAGCATATGATTTGGTCGCACCTTTTTTTTTTTTTTTTTGCTACATGCCATGGGATTAATCAATGCATGCTGATGAATAGTGGTTTTAATGGACCAAGGCTAGCAAAGGCTTTCTGGGTTGCAGCAGAAATGCCTGTAATATATTAATTATCATTGCCAAATTTCAGGATTTTCATGGATTTTGGACAGTAATTTTAATCTGTAATTTTAAGCATTTTACATTTGAATTATATACAATCTATCTATTTACATTTGAATCATATTCTATCTATATATCTATCTGTCTATTATCATCTTTCTATCTTTTAAAAATCATTAAACATTCAAATGTATGCATTACATTTTAAAAGATTAGAGTATTATAATAAACTGATACAGATTTTTCGTTATCAAAGTTTATAGTTGTAACAAAAAGCAGAAATCTCACACTCCTTACCTTCTGCATTTTATAATAATTTCCTTTTCCTCTGTCGAGCGATCATGAGAGTAATCGCTCGACAGAGGAAAATATAACCGCTGAAAAGACGTAGGAGGAAGGGGCTCTGTGTTTCGTGAGACCATTTTTATATGCCTTAATTCGTGAATTCGTAATTGGCGCGTTTCACCATCAGTGTGCAATGCGCGTGGCGTCTACGTTCGTCAATAAATAAACTGCACGTGTCTTGCGGAATAACATTGTAGACGGAACTTCTCTCTGTTAATGTCTATGGCGAGTCAAGCAGGCACTGGGCTACTCCGCAGCCGAGACGACCCCGGGATAAAATAGTCTGAATATAAACACTTATTATAGGCGTACCGTAGTGATTCAGAATAAGTCAAAAACACGGTTTGGAAAATGGATTCATGATGTAGCCTACTCGTTCATTTTGAACATAAGTTACGGACTGCAGCAGCTGATACAACGGCATTCTGTTGCTCAAGCGTCCACTCGCACAAATGCGACCACATAACATTTTAACTCGCACATTCTCCAAAAATGTTCGCATATGCGACCAATTTGGTCGCAGTCTGGAACCCTGGTCCTGGTCTGGACGGACAACATGTCAGTGGTGTCCTACACTGTATATAAATCGCCAAGGTGGATTCAGGTCGAGCAACCTGCACACCATGGCCAAAAACCTCATTGTATGGGCTCAGCTACACCTGCGCTCGCTGAGAGCCTCCCGCAAAGGGTGCTAAATACCATTACCGAAGCAAGAGCGCCTTCAACCAAGCATCTTTATGCTCTAAAATGGTCAGTGTTCTCCAGCTGGTGCAAAGCACCGAGCCTGTCGCCATGCGAAGTGACAAGGGTACTCTCCTTTCTACAAGAGCTTTTGGATGCGGGTCACACCCCCTCCACGCTCAAAGTATATGTGGCGGCCATAGCAGCGTTTCACGTTCATGTGACCGGGCAATCGCTGGGAAGGAACGACCTAGTCGTGCGCTTCCTCAAAGGTGCCGAAGGATAAACCCGCCTCGACCGTCCTCTGTACCTAACCGGGACCTCTCCACGGTCCTGGAGGCCATGTAAGCCGCTCTGCTGACATGAAGCCCCTTTCGCTCAAAACTGCTCTAGCGAGTGGGTGATTTGCAAGCACTCTCAGTGAGCGCTTCCTGCTTTGAATTCGGGCCCAACGACTCCAGAGTCCTCCTTAAGCCAAGGCCGGGTATGTTCCTAAAGTGCTCTCTACTCCGTGCAGAGTGCAGGTCATTTCGCTGTCAGCTCTTCCTTCGTCAGAAGACAAAAGAGATGCGAATCTAAATAGGGCTCTCAGAGTCTATTTAGAGCATTCTGCCCCTTCAGGCAGTCAGAACAGCTCTTCGTATGCTTCGGTGGCCACACCAGAGGTCTCGCAGTCACGAAGCAGAGACTGTCATGATGGATAGTTGATGCTATCTCACTGGCTTATGAGTCTAAGGGCCTCCGTTGCCCCATAGGCATCAGAGCTCATTCCACGAGAGGCATGGCCTCGTCATGGGCATGGTCGAGTGGAATACCACTTAAAGATATTTGTGCGACGGCCGGCTGGTCCTCACCGTCCACATTTATGTGGTTTTATAACCTAGAAGTTCCCACTTTAAAGCAAGGGTTCTTTCCATATAAATGAAGTGTCATCTGTCGTGTCCTGTGTGAACCTGAACTGCAGTTCTATATACCATACAAGAAGGAGCTTGGCCCTTTATAAGGCCCATTCCTATATTTCCCTATATGAGGCTAATTTCTGATTTGGACTCTATTAGGACTCATAACCTTGGTTCCCTGAGAGTAGGGAAGATAGGATATGCCTACAGTAGAATATTCAAAAAAAAAATACAAAATGTTAGAAAATGAGGAATGAAATATAATGACATGTTTGCCCCAGCTGAGGACATTTGCATTGTAATGCCTTATAAGAAGAAGGGAGAAAAGAGTGAAATTAAGAGAAAAAGAGCTTCAACCTTTGTTATCTCTCTCGAGTTGATCGGTGAGAAGCGTTATCCAGAATCATGCCCCCACAATTTGGACTTATCCATAACTCAAAGCACAAAAAATTTAGGATAGCCGTCAGGGGGTTCCAATTAGCCATTTCAGGTGTTTCATCACTGCTTCTAAAATTCAGTGCTATATTCCAAACTGACATTTAACACGTCCTCCAAGGTAATGCTGATCTAGCGACTATGTTCTTTATTCAGCAGCCAAACGCATGCGAGCGTGAAGGAATGATCTATCTGTTTAGGCCTGCAACTATCTAATGGGGAATGTGTGCAGCAGTGGGTCTGTAATCCATTTCACTTCCAGACGAGAGCAAGTGATAAACTCTATCACATCCACAGAGCCGCAGAGCCCCTTACAGAGGTCAGAGATGAAAGGGAGGAAATGTACGAGTGTGATAGGTGAGAAACACTACCACGGATTTATTATTTATATTTGTAATTTGAATTGCATCGGGCTCGTTCTAAGGAAACGGTGACATTTATGTCAAATTTTTGTCACTTATACAATTAACGGGACACTGAACAGACATTATTTAATAGATTTAACTCTGTTTGTTTGATATGCAATACAAAAGAAGTGTTAAACGAAACCATTCATTTAATTTTTAAATGTTTTTGGCTATAATAAAAAATAATAATAATATATATAATATAATATAATAAAAAATCGAATTATTCTAGAGAGAATTAACATTTTTAATTTTACATTTAAATCTTTTGAAATTGAAATATCATCTAGCGTATCACTGTCTGAGTAACACTGCATCAGGTTTTTATCTCAAAATTATCTGGCATTTGTCTTTATTTCTAAATTTTTGTTAAACCGTTAATCTGTGACATTTCCCCTATTTAAAAATAATGGTTTGAGCTTCTGACATCATATCTGAATGACATCATAAAAATGTTCAGTATATATTTATGTTCATAGCGTTAAAGGGACTATGTGTAGTTTTTTAGCTATTTTATTATCTAAAATCAATATTTTTATTCATAAATATGTCCTCAATGATGTGCAAATACCTCTGCCAATTATCTGACTGATCCTCATAAACGAAGAATTTATTATCTTTATAATCATGTGATGGGTATAGGTCCACGGAGGCTTCCATGTCGTTCCGCCATCTTGAAAAACTATAATAGCAGAGAGGGTCAAAAAGTACTAGGCCAACGTGTTTCCACAACACGTTTTCATTCAGAGCCAGAGTAACTGAAAGCAGCAGAAACGGAGGAGCAGAGCAGTGAGAGGCGTCACTGCCCCGGCAAGTTTAAAAGGCTGCATTGCACTGTTATTATTCATACTGTAACATTCGTTTGTTCGTTGTGTCAAGTTGCAGTTTGTTTGAAACAACAAACCTGTTCACCCGAAGGAAAACTCGACGAAGTGTTGTTAGAAGACATCCTGTCATAGCTTTTTGGTACATAACAGTTACCGTAGATGCAACACGCATTTGAAAAAGCGAGGCGCTGGAGAGCACAATTCGTTTGTATGCAAAATACAATTTCACCGCTAGATGGGTGTCCTACACAATGTCCCTTTAAAGCACAATTTTTTTTCAGTTTTGTAAAAAAAAAACACAATGAGCAGCTTTCTCCTGAAAAAAATCAGGGATGAAAACAGCAACTGTTGTTATTTTACACATCTGTAATCACATATTTAGGATTGGTTTAATAGCTTAACATTTGTTTTGACTGCTAGTGTGAATACTGCAGTAATTTTAAATTTACAGTAAATGCAAGTGTAAGGGTGATAAAAATGATGTAATACTGATACATTGAATGGGTTGATACAAGTTAAAAGATACTTAAATACTGATACAAGTTAAAAGATACTTAATATGGTTCATAAAAAGGGGTAAGTTAATAATCTTTATTTTATATCTTAATTTTAAAAAGTTAAAATGCTTCAAAAGTCATTGCATTGCTGCACTGTTTGGTTAAGAAATATTTAATTCATTTCTTTATAAAACAGGAGAAAGAAAATACACTTATGGTCGGTAGATCAGTAATCCATTGCTTTTTGGGTAAAGGAGGCTAAAGAGATTAATAGGATAAAAAGACGATATGTGTTTAAAATGCTGTCTTATTTAACTTCTATAACATTTTGGGGAAATGCACCTTAAATTACAATATGCAGTGTTTGCTTGTTTATATAAGTTTCACTTTCTTTTGCCGTAAGTTTAAATACCGGTTTGTGATCGGAGGATCTACTAACGATTGCTAATGCCTCGTTCAGCCTGTGTACGGAACGTGCGGCTTACGTTCGTCCATTACAACATTGGACTTGACTGAAGCCACATTGTGTCCGTGTCGTACTTTCTATTTCCCTTTTTACAGGTAAGAAAGTTGGCTGTAGTATGTTTGAACTATTTATATATGTGTTTAATACCATAAGGAACATGCAGGGAGTAAATGTTAGTGATTATAGTAATTGATATATGCACATTTAGTAGGCTAACCGTGAAGTGTTGCTCCAGTGTAGCCTGTATGCTAGCTATGTCATGTGGAACGAGGTTAAAGCGTGGTGGTAATGTAATACCGCCGGCGCGGCCGTTTTCTCTGTGTATTTGTTTTATATCGTAGGGAAAAGGTAAAAGCGCTATTGTTAAAGTTTATTAAAAAAAATAGTGTTTAATGTGAAGAGGCAATGTACTTTCTGTTTGAGTGCAACGCTGCTACTGAGGTTAAAATGTTAAGTGTATTCTGAATGAATAACTATAAAACAGCAGTATTTAGCATTACAGAATATTCTATATTGTGCTGTTTATATTTTTCTAAACAATTTACAGGGTTAAGTTAAATCTCTTTTGTTTAAATAGTCTGTTTTATTAATGTACATTTTCAAGGTTATTTGCCAGTGCTTTTTTAAGATGCAGTAAATATATTTTGATATATATATTTTTGGTAACTCACTTTAAAAGTTAACTCAGATATTTTGTAATATGGAGTTATAACTGACTAGCTGATATTTTTCCTAATTGTGTAGTTTTAGAGGGACATTATTATGTCATGTAAAGGGAAAATAACATGTTCAATTGTGATACTGAGTAAACATGTTATTATGCTGTTCATGGTAAATGCATTACAACATTGGACTTGACTGAAGCCACATTGTGTCCGTGTCGTACTTTCTATTTCCCTTTTTACAGGAGCGCAACACAAGGACAACGGTTGTGCACACCTTGATGTCCATTTTATAACTGAGAAAAAGTTAAAGGTCGAATAAAGTTTAGACCTGCTGTTATTCTACGTGTAGGAGTGTTTATGTGCGCTCAGAGAGGACCGGTAAGTCTCATTAGTTAAGAAGAAAGTAAGGCAGTGTTACATGTGTGTGAGATACAGAGACACACTGTTCAGTTTAGAGGTAAAGACGTTGACTCTACAGTTCAGTGGCAGTTCAATAGATAAGACGACAGTTCCAGCTTTAGCTCCACTCAGAGGAATGCTCTCTGTGAAATGATGTGTGATTCAAAGGAATCTCTGTTGACTTATTTGCTGTGAAATTAGAAGTCATTATGCTGAGCAGAACGCTTCCACATGCTAAACCTGCCTCTCCGTCCTGTGGAAGTAAACACTCGCAAAGAAGAGTGAGTTTACAGAGAGAGCTGTGTTCATCAATGAGAAAAGATGCCTGTGTATGTAGAGTTATGTGTGTGGATAGTGAATGATAGTAAAAACTTCCGGCTATAACTAAATTTCTTGAAAATCTGAAAAAGTGTGTGTGAAGGTTAGTTTGGGGTTATGGAATAAAAAATAACATTAGCTCAGTATAAAAATAATAAAAGTCAAATGGAAAGTCCCCACCACGATAGAAAAATAAATGTGTGTGAGCAAATTTTCTTATGCATCAGAGGAAAACATGCTGATGTGCAAACAGGATGAACTCTGAAGATGGAATTCATCTTCAAAAACTGGCACTGTGCTGTTAACTTGCACACATAACATATAAATACTTGACTGATATTTGACTGCTTTCACACATGCAGAAGCCTACAGAGGACATGCATTAGTGATGTTGAAAATATATACTAAGTTATATAGTCAGACATCGTAGAGAATAACTTTTCAAACCACAGGGGAAAAATGCAAAAGGGTTCAAGGGAGCCCGTGAAAAAATTTAGAGAATTTTATTTTATAAAATTAACTTTTATGGATATCAAACTTAAACAGTAAAACTGCTCTGCAACAAGATTTATTGTGAAAAGAGCTATACAAATACATTTTTATTTTTCAGTTTAATATTTAACATTACTCTAGTGGGCAGAAAAAACACTACATACAAAGTCAATATTTCCACAGATAATTTAATTGCTTCCATTTCAGTGTAACAATATACAGTAAAAGCAACAAAAAAAAATTCACAAATAAATATGATGTCTTATGGGCCTATTTACACCTGATCCCTTCATGTGTTTTCTCTGATCGGATAGCTATCCGATAGTGAAAAGACCAGGTATAAATGCGAATTCAAGACGGATTTAAATACAGTCACTCAAACCACTTCAGGAAGTGGTCTGAAGCGCATTCGAGACGAAACTGGACAAGTGTAAATGCATCTGGTTGTTAAAAACACATATGTAAATGTTTGTGTATATATATATATATATTTATATTGGGGTCATATGTGGGTCCTTGGCATCAAAAAATTGAGACTTGTCAGAGTAGAGCCCGAAGCCATTTGTTTTGAGAATAATGGCTGGCTGATGAAGTTATTGGCTGGCTAGCCGGCTCAGCCAAAACCTAAATGGCTGCTGCAGCCGCCAAACTTTTCATAGCTGCAAATGGCTGAAGCTGCCACTTCATGTCTACAGATGTCTATGTTATACTGATTTACTAGATCTCAATATTTCCAAGCAATGCATGGCTTACACTATATTTCTACAAAATGCAATACAATGTAATAAAGAAAACACCAGATTTTACTTTCACAACGTATGTACATATTTATTTTGTAGTCTGATCGCGGAGAAGTAACGTTATGTTGATTAAGAACGCAAACTTTTGTTGAATTTATGAGAAATCTACAGACACAAACAGACGAAGTGTAGTAAAATAAAGACCTAAATGTGTATTTCGGACTTTTTTTCACCACAAGTCTGTAAGAAGACATGGAAGACAAATATCCAAAAATCTCAAAATTGACCAGTAAAAAAAAAACGATGTTTTTGCCTGCCGTGTCTCGCCTTAATATAAACACACACTGTTATCAGTATTATTTTGGACAAAGTTTTGCACATTTCACTTCAATGTACACTGAAGCATGCGTCGTGAATTAGCAATGTGGAAACGGTGGTTTGTTACTGCAGTAATATCACGTTCAGTGCTATAAATCTCTCCGTTCCAGAATATTTGGTTCATAACATCATATCTTTGATTCAGGTGTTTGTGCAACCGTGCCCTGAAGATTTAACAAAAGTCTGGCTAGGCCTAAGTTAAAAAAAAAAGTAAGTAGGAATTAGCAAAGTATGTGAGAAGTGAGATCAAAATTACCTTGCTTGCTTCTTTCCGCCATTTCACCTCAGTGCGAGAAAAAAATGCATCGCTTCTTCTGTACGGAAAACGAGCAATTTTAATTGGTCGTCAATTCACTGTGAGTCTGTGTATCGTAGCAACGAGCACAAGACTGTGCTGTTATGAATCCAGTGGGAAAATAGATCTCGTGTATTGTTTATATATTCGTGTCGTGTGTGTATGTCTCTATGTGATAGAATTATTATTTGATGCAAATAATTCTAGCCAGCTCAGCCAAACTTTATCAGATGGCGGCTCAATTTGGCTTACGAAATTATTGGCTGGCGGCGGCTGAAATTCTAAATGGCGCAAATGGCGGCGCCTGGCGGCGGCTTCGGGGTCTATGTCAGAGACTTGGCTGTCAGAGACTTGGCTGGGCTCATTTGACTTGGGTCAGCAAGTATCCACCTAGCAACCACCCAGAACACCCAATACAACTTTTATTGTGTCGAGATTAAGAGCAAAAAATATATAATTTCATGGAAAACAAGAAAAATAACTATATTTCATATACATTCTACCGTCTTCATCAAGTATCGCACCAATACAGTCACAATCCTCTCAGTGGCCCTCATTTATCAAAAGTGCGTACACCAAATTTCCGGCGTACACCTGGCGTACACCCAAAACCACGGTGACTTTGATATTTATCAATATGGACGTTGGCGTACGGCATGCTCAAATCCTACGCCAGGTCAGGAGGTGGTGTACATGTACGCACATTTTGTTAGTGCGGAAATGCGCAGAAAAACAATTCCTAACACCACAAAACGCACTGACAAACTAAAAGATATGAGGAGCTCTTTTCCAAAACGCCATAAACGCCATTTTTAAAAATAAATTTGTATTTTATTTCTATTAATAAACTAGTGTTGTGTCTGCAAAGATGAAATTGATGATCACCATCTCCGTAGTGAACGCGCCTATAGAGAGAGTAGCCTATTTATTTTCGTTTATAATTGTTTCGTTTAAAGACATTTCAAGCTTTCTTTATAGATATATTTCTCATGTCTGTGAGGCATATACTGAGTTTCGGTTAATTTGTGATGAGATGCGCTCCAGTTCACGTGCAATGCAAGGGACCGCGCCCGCGCCTCCATGCCATGACTCATGATTATATTGTCTGCTATTTGCTTCTTATTTATTAAATCCAGGCAATTGGTTGATGAAAAAAATATTAAAATTAAGATACAATTTATACAAAACGAAATTCAATTTAAAGAAAGGCTTTCTACAAAACAAAACTTGATTAAGTGGCCAAAATCATGTCTGAGCATGTCTCCCGATATATTGCGCATCCTATCTTAGCCTATGTTCACTTTTCATAATCAACATAGATGGGGAAAAAATAACATTATAATTTTTTAACAAATATGAAACTAAATGCACATAGTTAATGGCTACAACACGTAGCCTAATAATAGGCCTGAATATTGTTATCATTTTTTTTCAGCACGAATGACTATTAGCCTAAATGTGTTACTAAATGATTTGAATGTATTTTTAACATTGTTGTATTTAAGGACTGTATTTGCGTGTTATTTTTAAATTATTTGTTTTATGTGGTGGAAAATATTGGAACGTGACATTGGAAATATTTATTTTATTTTTACTATTTAATTTATTTTACTATTTATTTTGTTTGGCTTTTATTTATTTCATGCAGTTGCACTTATTTAATTTATATTCATTTATAGTATGAGTCCCTGATTATATGTTGCATGTTCTCTTGTTGTTGTTGTTATTTTTTTGACAAAAAATGGATGGATTTATAGCGTTTTGAAAAAAAAATACAATTAACTTTGAATTTATCATCAACAATATTGTTGTTTGATTTAATAATAATTGTTCATGATGTTGATGGTCTCAATCTCCACGTCGGAGAAGTGTCTCCTCTTTGCCGTCTTCCGTGTGTCCATGGCGTAAAATGAGGGCGTGGGGGAAGCGGAGACTTGTATATATGGGGCGTGTTATTCTAATGACGATCGTTTTCAGCCGCGGCATTTATCAAGGGCAGGTATTGCGTACACCTGGATTTCAGAGGTACGCACAGCTTCATAAATCAGGCACTGAGAGGAGTGTAAGTATAATCTTTCGCCAACATATACGCCCGTTTCTACGCAAGAATGATAAATGAGGGCCAGTATCACTGAGATAGGATTACATGAAACTTCATTAATTCCTGAAGTCCTAGATGCCCATCAGCTTCAAAAACAAAGTAAACCATTACAGCTGGCCCGTTTGAATGCTCACCCATTCGTCCACACACAGCTCTGGTCTGGGTTTATTTTGGAGTCGTTTTCCGTTTACACATGATTTGTTCTGGATTGTGTTTAATACACTTTGGATCTCAGCAGGGGTGTCCTAGAGCCCCTCACCCTGACAACTGTTGCCGAGGCAGTGGAGACCAGACCAGTGGCAGTCAATGGATTTCATTCAGTCCGTACTTCCTGAACAACAGAACGAGGGAGGGAGAGAAGAGAGGGAAAAAGAATGAGAGAGAGAGGAAACAGTAAAGTTTTGCGCTGGCATCTTCTTCCTACGCTGTCGTGGCCAGCTGTCCTTAAAAATCCACCACACCACACAATGCACTGGCTTCTCTCATTTTATCCATTTCCCTTCTGCCAAGCAGGCCCAACCGTGATCAATCGGCACATCTGGAACACACAAACCACCTGCAGACAAAGAAATCTGGACACCCAACATGCTCATTGTGAATGCATGTAATTTGCACTACTGAGTCTTCCTGTCGGTTTCTGCAGCTCAAGCCAAGTGTTCATACCCAACCGAGGAGACAAGGGCAGGATACAGCAAAAAGGATGCAGAAAAAAAACATGTCCTTTAGTGCAAGCCCATTCCCTCGCTCCAAACTATCAAATTAGATCCAAGCAGGTGTGTGTGAGCGTGTGTAAGCGTCTGAGGCTGCAGCAGCCAATATCACACAATGCTGGACAGAGCTGCTGTTTTCCCCAGCTTCAAATGGCTTTCTCACAGTTTTAAATACCTTACATGCATCCTACACTCACTGAGGAGGTAATAACGAAGAGAATATAAGAAAGATTTACAATATCAAACCTAATCTCTCTCATATGAAATCTCATTGCAGGATGTTTTCAACAGATATTTCTCTGAGGCACTCTCTAAGAACAATATTGAAATAATTTGAAGACGAGTAAAAGAATATATGTGTGGACTAGGGCTGGACAATATACTGAATATTAAAAATATATTTACAATGGGTTTGCTAATGATGTGAATTATTTTTTATTTTACAATATTTTTTAAATGAAGCATTAAAAAATATTCACACGTTTCATGTATTTTAAAATGTTTCATTAAAATAGCCTAAATGTTGATAAATATTTATATTTGTTGTAAAATCCTCTTCTATGCTTTAACTATGTATTATATCCCTTCCTGTTCTAGCTCTGAACAATGTTAGAAACTGTAAATGCCTCCTTAAGATAAATGTTGTATTCCTCAAGTGTATGTCGCTTTGGATAAAGGCGTCTACTAAATGATTTTTATATTATTAAAACATACTGTATAATAAATATACTATGCTGTATTATATTAGTTACATAATAAATTAATTTCCCTTATGTTCATTTATTGGTAAAATGTGAAAAACATGTTTTTATTCTTTTTAACTGTAGATTTTAATGTTCTTGGCTATAGTGGTTGTTGAAGTGATTGTTTTTTCTAATTGAGATCATAAACAGAGCAAATATACATAAATATTGAGTGTGCGATATGTATCGTCTACTATAGTATCATAATTGTTATTTTAACAATGTGCCGCTCGCAACACATTGCGACACAACATTGTCGTATATGTCTCTCACTTTGATTTTTTTTTTAAACAAAAACAGGCCTTGACAGTGCACACTTTTACTGCATTGTGTAGGCTGTTAGAATGCAGTTAGAAAATAGTTACAAAGAATCATCAGTAGTCATCTTGCTTGATCCTCTGCTTTTGGCACAGTTAACCACCAGATCCTCATGACAAAGGGCATCTCAGGAACTGCACTCCAATGGTTCAAGTCTTACCTCTCAAGTAGGTCCTTCAGGGTGTTGTGGAGGGTTGAGGTGTCTAAGTCACAACATCTAGTTATTGGGGTGCCTCGAGTGTCAGTGCTTGGACCACTTCTCTTCTCCATCTTCATGTTATCACTAGGGTCTGTCACACAACTCTACCTCTCATTCTATACAGAAGATCCGACGGTAGCTTCTCGTATCTCAGCCTGCCTGACAGACATTTCTTGTTGGATGTAGTACCACCACTTTCAACTCAGCCTTGCAAAGAAAGAACTGCTTGTGGTCTTAGCCAACACTTCATCACAATTTCTCCTTTCAGTTAGGTTAGTCAACCATAACTCAATCTAGGACAGCTAGGAACCTTGAAGTTGTGATTGATGATCAGTTGAACCTCACAGACCACATTGCTAGAACTACCCAGTCCTGGAGGTTTGCCTTGTACAACATTAGGAAGATCAGGCCCTTCCTATATCGCAGCATGCTACACAACTCCTTGTCCAATCTCTTGTTCTATCCAGACTGGACTATTGTTATGCTCTCTTGGCCTTCCAGCATGCATTGTCAAACCTCTGCAACTGATCCAGAATACTGCAGCAAGAGTGTTCTTTAACGCGCAGAAGGTAGCACACATGACCCCTCTCTTCATAAACTTGCACTGGTTGCCAATTGTCGCTCGCATCAAATTCAAGGCATTACAGAACAACCACTAGCTCTGCACCCCTATACCTAAACTCACTACTTTAGACTTATGTGTCCTCCAGAAGCTTGCGTTCTGCAAGTGATTCCAAAGAGGCACAAAATTACTTTCACGGACCTTTACCTTGACTGCCTAACTCAACCCGAGCTGCTGAGTCTAGCCATTTTCAAGATTTCTTAAAAAACTGAAGAAACTAGAAACAATATATCTTGATATATTATTTGATATAGGCTATATCTCAATATTAGGCGTGTTCATTTTGTCAGTAACGTTAATTACACAATATTCAATTGCAGTTTAAAGGTGGCATGAATGCATTTATACTAATTACAATTGCATAAATAATGCTATGAGATATAAATAGATATTGGTGTATTAAAATACACAATTATTTAAAAGATTAATAAGATTTAATTAGTTTAAAAATGAAACTAAACAAGTCATTCTTAATGAGTCATTGAATCATTCATTCAAAAGGCTGATTCATTCAGAAATGAAGCAAGTGACTTGCTGCATCCAAATTCGCATACTATCCATCCTAAATAGTATTCGAAATTAGAATGAGTGTGTCCCAAATCGTAGTATGTTGAAATGTACATTTACATTTAATCATTTAGCAGACGCTTTTATCCAAAGCGACTGACAAATGAGGAGAACAATAGAAGAAATCAAACCTACAATAGTTAAACAATAAGTGTTGTGACTGGACCCAGTTAGTCTAGCACAGTACACGTAGAAAGGTGTTTTTTTAATCACGCATATATAGAATAGTAAGTGTTAATATTAATGGGTCAAGTGTTGATGAAAAAGATGCGCTAGATCTATTGTTTCCGGTTCTAGTATGGATTTGTTACACTAAAGGAGTGCTGCTGTTCCTTATTTAAAGCAGCGCAACTCATCCTTCACTGCACCTGCTCTGAATAGACCTTTGAATAATTTCAGGCCTGATCTGCAATGGCTTTTAGTTTTATCCACACTGACTGAACCTGGACCACTATCACCCTGCTAACACTATGACAACTCATCCACCCCACCAGGTCTGAACAATACAAACACATGAGTGGTGATGCACACATACTTTCTACAAACACACATTTGGAATCTAAAAGCCTGTGCTAAGCATTTTCTCTAGGCTTGCAGTGGAAAGTGTGTAGAGCATCATCAGAGGGATAATAAAAGAGAGAAAAAAAGTTGTTGCCAGGCAACCAGACTTGCTTGGCAGGTTCTCGGATGGATGTTTTGGGGTCTGAACTGAAAGCCTCTAGTTAGCTTTTTGTTTATTGTTTACTCTAGTATTTCTCCTTGTACAGTTACGTCACTTCAAAAATAGCTGAGAGTACTGCACTCTTATTGGTAAATATATAAAAAGGGGTGTGAGATGTTAAGACACTTATGATTGATGTGGTTTCCAGTTTTTCCAGTGTATTAGGGACCATTTACACAACAGTTTTAAACTAAGAACTGAAAACTTTGGCCGGTTATTTACATGACAACAGTGTTTTGGGGGCCTAGAAAAATGCAAACTTTTGAAAACGGGTTTCAAAGTGCATGTTTTTCAAAATGATACCGTTATTGTCAACAACCAAAACACAAATTTGTGAAATTTGTGAAATTGTGTGAAACACAAATTTTCTTTACAAAGTGGCATCACCAACTACAGGCCCGGCATGCATGATACAGTGTTCTCTTACGAGAGGTTCTCTCGTATTACGTAAGTTTAGCTTACGCTACGGGAAAGATTCATCTTCTCGAGATATTGAAGCCAAAAAATTATCCTTAATTTTGTATTCATTGTCAACGCAGTGCAGCAGCTAGCAGACCTAGAGCAGGCCATCTCGCGTACTCATTGGCTGCCCTGCGGGCAACTGCTGAAGCCTACCAGTGAGCCCGGCGTGACGTCACGCCCAATGAAGGGCGCCCGCGCCTTCATAGCGTCACAGCCCGCCGGAATGGGCGTGGCTTAGCGTATAAAAGTAGGGGCTGTAGGCTGACTTCTCTGATTTTTCGTCTCTTCAGCGAGCTCTTCGCATCGCTGGATCTGAGAGAAGCCACCGCCGCCGTCGAACAGCGAACAGCCAGCTTAGGACAGCGCTGAGGAAGCCGGCCGTCTTCGCCACCTTCAGCCATCCGTACGAGCTACGCTATCCGGCGACGTATCCTTTACCTTGCTACCTATTCTAAAAGAGCAGCAAGTGTCTTTTTAAAGATGCCTCGCGCTTCCTGCGGCTCGTGTAGAGCCCCGCTCAGCGCTGGAGACCGCCACTTGATCTGCGCTCTCTGCCTGGGCCTGGAACATGCAGAGCTCGCCCTCGCGTCCGGGGGCTGCGAGCTCTGTGAAGCGCTTCCGCTGTCGACCCTGCGGGCTCGACTCGAAGCCTATAACACCGCAGCAGTCACTCCGCCCTCTGTGGGACCGCGCAGGAAGAAGCGCCGTTCCCTGAGACAGCCAGAACCTGTGGCCACAGCGACGTGCTCGCCGGAGAACCTCCCTCGAGCCTCGCTTTTGCCTTCCCCGCCCCCCCCCTCACCGACAGGCAGCTGCCGCTCACGAGCCTTACTGCCGTCGCATCTGAGGATGAGGCCGAGGGGCACGCCACGAGAGACTGCTGCTCCATCCTGGCATCAGACAGCGAGGAATGGTCGCTTCACTCCGCCTCCTCGTCGATCCAGGAATCCACCCGTACCCGCGCTGGAGCTGATGCGGAACTGATGCGCCTGCTGACGCAAGCTGTTGACCATCTCGGGCTCGAGTGGTCGCTGCCGAAGGAACCCGCGCCGAACAGGCTCGACGGCTGTTTCCTTCAAAGTCGCCGCCGTGCAGCTTCAGCAGGCAGGCCCGCTCCATTCCTGCCGGAACTTCACTCGGAGCTGACGAAGTCATGGAATGCACCATTCTCCTCAAGACTTCAGTCCCAGGCCTCCGCGCCGCTCTCCCAAGTGGACGGCGCCGCCGAGAAAGGGTACACGGCTATTCCCCCTGTGGAAGATGGCGGTCACAGTCAGCCCTCCCGTCTAAAGCCTGCAGAGCCACTTCCGCCTTGGTCGGCCGCGCATATGCCGCCTCCGGCCAGGCCGCGTCTGCTCTCCACTCCATGGCTGTGCTACAGATCCTGCAAGCCGACCTCTTCCGTGAATGGGATGAGAAAGGCCGGGATCCAGCTGCGGTTACAGACCTGAGAAGTGCGACGGATCTCCCTCTCTGCGCCACTAAAACCGCAGCTCAAGCCATTGGGCGAGCCATGGCCGCGTTGACTGTAACAGAGAGGCACCTCTGGTTGACACTCGCGGATATGAGGGAAACTGAGCGAGCTACCTTCCTGAACGCCCCGCTCTCCCCCACTGGTCTCTTCGGCCCAGCGGTGAAAAGGATCGTTGACCGTTTTTCTGAGGTACAGAAGACCACGCAGGCCAACCTCTTCCTGCAGCGACGCTCGAGCTCCACTACAGGCCGCTCTCGCGAGAGACAAAGAAAAGAACAGCCTCCTTTGCGAGCCAGCGCCCAGCGTCCAGCACAGCCTCAGCCTTCGCAGCGACGTCAGGGCGGCCGTCCTAGGTCGCGCTCAGACAGCCGTCATAGACCGCCGCCCCCCAGAGGGCCTCGGCAGAAGATCATGCTGTACCCGGAGGCCATTCGCCCCCTAGCGGCTCACATAGCTGCATGGGAAACTATCCCAGGGATTTCAGAATGGGTGCTGAGCACAATAAAGCAGGGCTATACACTTCAATTCATTCGCCGTCCCCCGCGCTTTCAAGCCCGGACCGCGACGATAGTGAATGCGGAAGTAGCACACCTACTTCACGCAGAAATAGCAAAGCTGCTGTGCAAAGGGGCTATAGAAAAGGTACCGCCTTGTCTGAGCGAGTCAGGTTTTTACAGCCGATATTTTCTCGTACCCAAGAAGGACGGAGCCTTCAGACCTATCCTAGATCTGAGACATTTGAACAGAGTGCTTGCGAAAAGACCGTTCAAAATGCTTACGACCAGGAAAATCCTCGCGCACGTTCGCCCGAGGGACTGGTTTATTTCTCTAGATCTGAAGAATGCCTATTTTCAGATTCAGATAATAACCCGTCACAGGCAATTTTTGAGATTCGCCTTCGACGGTCAGGTATATCAATACACTGTCCTGCCGTTTGGCCTGTCCCTAGCACCCCGTACATTTACGAAGTGCATGGACACGGCGCTTGCCCCCCTGAGAAGTCAGGGGCTGCGAATAATGAACTATCTGGACGATTGGCTGACATTGGCACAGTCAGAGACAGAACTGCTATCTCACAGAACAGTGCTTCTCAGTCACCTGGAAAGCTTGGGTCTCACGGTCATATGGACGAAGAGCTCATTACTGCCCAGCCAGTCAATTTCCTTTTTAGCAATAGAACTGGACTCGGTGACCATGACGGCTCGTTTATCGACACAGCGCGTGCGCCGTGTTCGCCACCTAGCCGCATCTTTCCAGAAGGGCAGCTTTCTCCCTTTGAAAACATTTCAAAGGATGATGGGCTGTATGGCATCAGCTGCAGCGGTACTTCAGCTGGGCCTACTGCGCATGCGCCCGCTCCAACGCTGGTTGAATGCTCGCGCGTCCCGCCGAGCCTGGGTTTCTGGCGGCCAGAAAATCAGAGGGACTCAGACCTGCTACGCGCGAGCATTCAACCAGCGTGCTATTCAAATAGCGGCTCTGCAGCCCTGGTTAGTAGCCGACTGGTACCAGCAGGGAGTGATGATGGGAAGCATCTCTTATCGGAAAGTCATTTCGACAGACGCGTCCATCTCGGGTTGGGGCGTGTTGTTCGAGGGCAGACCGGTCTTCGGCCAGTGGTCAGACTAAGAGAAGTGTTTTCACATAAACTGTCTGGAAATGATAGCGGTCGAGAACGCGCTGAAGCGCTTCCTCCCGTTCATACAGGACCAACATGTCCTTGTCCGCTCAGACAACATGTCTGTGGTATCCTATGTAAACCGTCAGAGCGGTGTCAGATCCAATAATCTCTGCAATCTGACGGAACGCCTCCTTATTTGGCCTCAGATGCACCTGCGTTCGCTGAGGGCGGCGCATGTGCCTGGCCTTTGAACGACGGCCCAGACAAACTGTCCAGGGACAATGTTCCCCCAGGGGAATGGTCCCTGCACCCCCAAACGGTCCAGAAGCTGTGGCGTCTATTTGGCAGGGCGGAAGTCGACCTATTTGCTTCAAAAGACAACGCTCAATGCCCGACGTTCTTCTCGAAGGACGAGGACGCGCTGGCCCAGGTTTGGCCCAGTCTCCCGCTATATGCTTTCCCTCCAGTCTCTCTGTTACCACAGGTGATCAAGAGAATCAGGGAAACGCGCCACTCAGTGTTCCTCATAGCTCCGCGTTCGGGAGAATCAGATTTGGTTCCCGGAACTGGCACGGCTGTCACTTACAGCTCCGTGGCCGATTCCGGTGAGGGCAGATCTCCTCTCTCAGGCTCGCGGCGCGATCTGGCGTCCCCATCCAGAGCGCTGGTCTCTGCACACATGGTTGATCAACGGGTACTCGTTGCCCTGCCAGAAGGAGTGATGAACATGATCACGCAGTCTAGAGCTCCTTCCACGAGAAGGCTCTACGCGTCTAAATGGTCGGTGTTCTCCGGATGGTGCACCGACAGAGGTCTGGACCCACGGACATGCGGAGTGGCGCATTTGCTCACCTTCCTACAAGAGCTGTTGGATAAGGGGAGGTCCCCATCCATGCTCAAAGTGTACGTGGCGGCCGTGGCAGCGTTCGCAGAATCGACGCACGGCCAGTCACTGGGAAGACATGAGTTGGTCATCCGCTTCCTTAGAGGAGCTAGAAGGATGAACCCGCTGCGCCCACCGTCGGTTCCTATGTGGGATCTTTCATTGGTCCTCGAGGCCCTGAAAGCCTTTCCATTTGAACCACTAGACTCCGTGGGGTTGAAATATCTATCACTGAAAACCGTCTTTCTGACTGCACTGTCGTCAGTAAAACGTGTGGGGGACCTGCATGCGCTGTCTGTCAGCGCGTCGTGTCTTGAGTTCGGGCCGAATGACTCTAAAGTCATCCTCAGACCTAGACATGGCTATGTTCCTAAAGTGATGGGCACTCCATTCAGAGCGCAAGTTATTTCAGCTCTGCCAGCATCTGACAGCGAAGGTGAGGTGAATCTCCTCTGCCCTGTCAGGGCGCTGAGATTTTACATTACGCGCTCCGCCTCCTTCAGGCGTTCAGAACAGCTTTTTGTTTCGTTTGGTGGGCGCACCAAGGGTCTCGCCTCCTCGAAACAGAGCCTGTCCAGATGGGTAGTGGACGCTATAGCAGCTGCTTACGCGTCAAAAGGTCTGCAATGCCCTCTGGGCATCAGGGCTCATTCCACGAGAGTCGTGGGCGTGGTCCAGTGGGATTTCTATCCATGACATATGTGTAGCGGCGGGCTGGAGCTCTCCGTCTACCTTTGTCAGGTTTTATAACCTAGAAGTTCCTGTCTTGCAGGCTAAACTTTTGTCAGTTTGAAGGAGAGGTGTATTCTGCCCAGATCTTCCTGCTCAGATCACTCTCACGTGACTCAGCTCTCTTGGTTGAGCTGCAGTAGTAGGGTATGTGCCATGTGCCTATAAAGACCGGCGCGCTGCTCTGTATTCCCTATGTGTGCTTATGTACAAGTAATGGCCCGCGTGGCTGGCCACCTTATTTTTTCCACCTATGGGGTTCCCCTGAAAGTTCGGGGTCTCATGGTGGATACTTGGCGCGCACGGCGTTGACAAAGTGTTCCCGTAGCGTAAGCTAAACTTACGCAATACGAGAGAACCTCTCGTAAGAGAATGATACTCGGTTACTAACGTAACCTCGGATCTCTCTAGAGAGGGAATGAGTATTGCGTAACCGGCCGCGCTCGCGCCACGAGCGACTTCGCTTCAGTCGACGAAAAACCAGAGAAGTCAGCCTACAGCCCCTACTTTTATATGCTAAGCCACGCCCATCCCGGCGTGCTGTGACACTATGAAGGCGCGGGCACCCTTCATTGGGCGTGACGTCATGCCGGGCTCACTGGTAGGCTACAGCAGTTGCCCGCAGGGCAGCCAATCAGCACACGAGATGGCCTGCTCTAGGTCCGCTAGCTGCTGCACTGCGTTGACAATGAATACAAAATTAAGGATAATTTTTTGGCTTCAATATCTCGAGAAGATGAATCTTTCCCGTAGCTTAAGCTAAACTTACGCAATACTCGTTCCCTCTCTAGAGAGAACCGAGGTTACGTTAGTAACCGAGTATCGTTTTTAGTCATTTTGCAGATTACTGGAAAAGGGGATCGTTTTGATAATGTTGTCGTCAGTACACAAAAACCTCAAAGGAAAATCTTTTCTATTTTTAGTACATAGTTGCCATGTAAACATCCCCTAAATCTGTTGAGTTTTGCACACACAGATGCCGTCTGGTCCTGTTAATGAGTTACTAATTACTCTATTATTCCTGAAAAACATTAAAGTTAAGTTTTTTTTCTACAATGAACCACTTAAAACAGACATTCAAACTTTGTTTGGTAGATAATTAAAAGTTTAGCCTTAGGTGTGCTATTTTTTTTTCTTTTGGAAACCATTCTATGCTTTATTTGACTTACATTACTATTCATCGCTTTAAACGTTTAGCAATGTAAATATTTACATACTGAATTATCTTTCTGTTATTGTCTTCATTGCATATATTTAACCATTTCTTTTAACCTTTACACTGCATGGCCAACTGAAAACAAAACACATACTGAGTGTCATTGTCATGATTCACGTCTGTGTTCCCCCGTCTTGTCCCATGTTAGCAGTTCCCCGTTATGTTGATTAGTCTCCCTAGGTGTTTCTTATTAGCCACGCCCCCTTGTTATCTTGTTTAGCTTGTTTGCCTGTGTATTTAAATCTCTGTGCTTCAGTTGTTGTTTTTCGGTCGTTGTAGTTGTTTGCTGTTGCTTGTTCCCGTTCTGAGTTCCATGTACTGTTGTTCGACCAGGATCACCTGTTAGATTCATTAAAGTAGTACTTTCAATTGGATTCTCTCTCCGCTTCATTCCTGCCTCATCGTTAGTCATGACAAATACATGCGGCTTTTCATTTACAAAGAAACTTAAACTTAAAACATTATTATTTTTCTTTAGCAGGTCCGCAAGCACTGACATATCCCAAAAAAATCAACAGCCCACATTTCAAAGACAATTATTATGACTATTTTATTCAAATGACTACAACTTATTTTTTTTAAAACAGTTAATGCAAAAAAATCTGTTTAAATTACACACAATATTAAGCTGATGTAATGATCAACATTATCATGTAATTTAAGTTTTGGTATAGGTCCCCTGAATTTTCTAACTATTCTCAACACAAAATGTAGGTTTTCAAGTATAACCAATCTGATCCATTTGATTTTGGTTAAGTAATGACAGAATGGCACAAGGTAGGCCACTGAAAAACTTAAAGTTGTCCACTACTAATCTTAACAGTAATGCGTGACATTTAACACTATATCTGAACACTTGTGTGTGTTGAAAATTTAGGCCTGATAAATATGCAAGTACAATTAAATCTTTCCACACTCCAATACTAAGATCACTACGCACCATAAAATTTCCATACAGAGGATTGTGATTTCAAAGCACTGCTTGTGTGTCTGCACGCAGCATGTACGTGTCACATGGCTAGATTGTCAGCGTGAAATCGTGATGAGTCTCAGCGGTGGAGACAGGTGAGAGGAGTGTTATTGCATCTGCCCACTCAGCCCATACCATCCTCAGCCTAAAAGACCTCTGGGAGAGTCTGCACTAAAAATACAGGCCTAATAGGGGGGTGCAATTACTGTGTGTATGTGTGCATAAGACTTTAAAGGATCGGAGCTATCATCAGTGAAATAAACTTCAGTGACCTTGTCTGGAAGTAACTAGGCGTACAATGAGGTGATAATTTCATAATAACAAGGTATAAGTGAGATTTTTGTGCGTTGGGTTTTCAGGTAAACGTGATGAAGAAGACAAACACAACAAAGAATCCTCAGAGGATGAGTGCCTGCTATAGACTCACCCTTTCATCTAGCGCTCACCTCAGGCCCTCAGTTCGGTGTGTGTGAGGGGGGTTACATTATGAGCATTGAACTCTTTTACAGCTCTTGCCCTGAAACAATAACCTGCTCAGAGAAGAGAAAGGATGTAAAAAGATCAGAAGACCGTGGAGAAATCAAAGAGAATCGGAGAGAACAGAGCCTGACAACCCACAAACACACACACACACAAGCAAAATCAAACACAAACAAATCAATCGTTCAAAATCATGACGTTCTTTAAAAAAGAGTGTCTGTGCCCTCTCTTATATGAAAACATTTCAGGCCCATGTTTTTTGTCTTAAAACCATTTCCTGTTAGCCGCTGTGCTCTGCTCTGGGTAAGTGACTGATGTGTTTTGTGGGTCTCTGTGGTGCTGGCTGACCCACTGATCTGATCTCATTATACCAGCCAACCCAGAATATTTCCATACACAGTAACACAAGCCAAACAGTCTGAGTGCTGCTATACAAAACAACACTAGCTAAACACACAAGCTCTGCTCCAAAACCTGACGAGACGCCTATCGTTGATGCATCATACGCAAATTCAAAGGAAAAATCGCAGATATCCTTCATGAAGAAAGCAATCATATTTCATTCAAAAAATTAAAGCATTATTAAGATATTAGCAGAAATAATAAATCTACTGAATATAGACTGTTTTAGCCAGTATTTCGCTGTGCATTATATATCCTTAGAGTTTCATGTTAGCTTAGCAACATGCTAACATCAAACTGTGAATCGATTCTGAGACAGTGGGCAAGCAAATCACACATAATGATTAAAAAGTATAGGTCGGTAAGATATTTGTTAATAACTACTTTTATTCAGCAAGGATGCATTAAAAGGTTACAGTAAAGATATGTATGTTATGTGTTACAAAAGATTTTGATTTCCAAATAAATGCTGTTCCTTTTAACTATCTGTTCATCAAAGAATCCTGAAAAACATTATCTCAGTTTCCACAAAAATATTGTTTTTTTTTTCTCTGTTCTCAAAATTGACAATAATAAGAAATGTTTCTTGAGCAGCAAATCAGCATATTACAATGATTTCTGAAGGATCATGTGACTGAAGACTGGAGTAATGATGCTGAAAAATTCAGCTTTGCATCACAGGAATATTACATTTTAAAATATATTAAAATTGAAAGCAGTTATTTTAAATTGCAATAATATGTCATAATATTACAGTGTTTACTGTATTTTTGATTCAATAAATGCAGCCAGGAATAATGAAAAGACTCAAATAGTGCTAAAGATACAACTATTAACATTTGGACACGAAAGATGACTATCATATACGGATACAGAGAAAAAAGGCATAAAGGTCTTTATGAAGGACAGATGAGTTAAGCAATTGTGAGGAAATAGAAACAAGAGCCAAGAAAATGAGATTTTGCCAGTGAAGGATGTCAATTACGTAACACAATATGAGCACATTAAACCTATAGCAGGACAGCAGAAGTTCTGGGCAGCTGTCGTTCAGATCACGCATGCAGAGCAATCGTCTAATCTGACATAACACTATTCCAGAAAGACTTCCTCCAAAAAAAGACTTGTACAGATGCACTAAAATGTGTAATACTAACACTCACATGCACACATGCAGATCTGAACAAACAGAGAGTGCTGAATGAGGTACTGAAGCTGGTTAATAGGACAGCCCTGTCAAAACTGTTGCAGGGACAAATATTTACACTTCCTGTGAGTTTATCGGCGGAGGTTCAGAGGGTGGTTTCAGACCACCATTACACCTCTGCCCATCCCTAGTCTCTCTTCTTAATGAAAGAACCTTTCAGAAAAACTCCTACTGTCCAAACACAACAAGCTGCCTTGCTGTAGATTCCCTATACAGGCAGCTTCCTATCTAAGACAGAATCCTAACCACAATATAACTTAAGTGACTGATTTGAAATGCTGTCCTTTGGAAGCAACTCAACACACACATTGGGTGGACCAATTGTATGTGGGGGTGGGGGCAACTCTATATTAATTTATATGCATTTAGAATGTGATGACATTACAGTTCCTGTTGGTGTAATGGTCAGGTGTCCCAATGGGTAGCCAGTAGCCACTGAAACCGGCTTTGGGCAACAGGCCTCTAGTGTGTGTTTGTGAGAGACAGTAAGAGTGAGACCATATCCAGCCAGTCTATCGCAACAGTCCAGCGATGTGCACATATGACCAGGGCATCCCCTTACCATATCACTGACACTGTCATGCCAACAATTAGACAAGCCCCAGAACAGCTGGATGTGAGAGTCACCATAACAAACTCACAGGGAACAGTATGTGGAGTATATGGAAAGGGCACGGTGGATATGAGATGAGTCTGAAACCGTAGAACATGATGAAAGGGTTGAACGGTTTGGCCTTTGTTTACATTTCATATAAGGCATATCTGAATATGGTAGGAGGTAGATGGAAATGGGGCACTGCTCCAAGTATTTCCCATGAGAAACACAGAGTAGAAAGACAAATAGGAGGGAAAGGAGTGAGAAAGAGAAAAGAGAGCCTCTCCACTCAGCTGTTAGCCTAATGATAAAACTAATGAGGCAGCTGACCAGTATCAGCTGTCGCTGCCCTAAATACACATACACACACACAAATACATGCTCGTTCCCATAACCCATGGATCAACACGGTTCAGTTTGTGACTGTTGGTACTAATTGCATATAACACAGGATTCGTGCGAGTGGGGGTGGGAGCTGTGTCGTGATGTATCAGTGGCAGCCTGGAGTGGTATTTCCTGGCATATCATGGGACCTCCACAACAGTATGCAGAGAATGAAGACCCTCCAATAAATCCATCAGCCCATCCGCACTGCACTTGACTCAAAACATCATTCATTGACATGGTAAAATTACACAATATACTGTAGTTAGATACTCTATATAATCTATTAAGGTACTTTGACTCGTGCTGATTAAGCCATTTATTTAGACAAACATTAAGATGTGCATAAAATAAGTCTTTTGTGTTTGTGAGTTTCCAACATGGATTACAGCAATCAGTTACTGTTATGCTGGCCTGTGTCTTATATCGTATTAAAAAAACTCAAATTAAACATCTTTACACTGCAAGTTATCCATCATTTGAACGCATTCTCATCCCAAGGCGTCATTTTATTCACACTTTTGACCATGCTTCCAAATCCGACGCGCATGGCACCCTTTAGGGTCAGGTAGATGACGCTTATCCTCGCGCGTCATCTAACGCCTTTAGCGTCAGTTAGATGACGCTTCCGTTTTTAGCGTCAGTTACATGACGCTTCCGTAATGGGTAGGTTTAGGTCTGGGGTAGGGTTAGCGTCTCATATTGACGCTAAAGGGTGCCTTGTGCGTCGGATGTTGAAGCATGGTCAACAGCGTCAGTTAGATGACGCCTTGGGATGAGAATGGGCTGTCATTTAAAAGATGATTGATAAACAATAGAATGAATACAAGTTTCATGTATTGCTAACCGAGCATAAGTGTTGAGAACTCAAAAACAAAAACAAAAAAATCATGTTGCCTTTCTTGTTTTTTTTTTTTTTGCTAAACTATTTTTAGAGTGCAAAGCTAAATATCTGCAAAACCATTTTCAGAGAACATAATGTTGAATTATGTTTTTTATAAGGTTAGGTTTTTTATTTTACTACTAATTTGGATAAAGAACAATAAACTTAAACATAAATTCCCCTGAAGTCTTAAAGTCCCCCTGTAGTCAATAATTTCCCCCTTAAAACTCATCTTTGAACACCAAGATGACATATTTAAACTTTTTTTTCCAGTGAAAAAAAATTCTTCATAGCCTACCTGAAAATAGCATGAATGTAACTCTACACCCTTGCTTGGTTTACTATATATGGAACCATGAATGTGCTAATTAGCCCCGCCTCCACTCACTCACACAGCTCAGAGATACACTCCGCCAACTTACTGAGGTAAACGCTGTGCAATGATATCGCTCTTTACATCGTGGGACAAATAACGGTAATTAATATGATTAGCCTTTTGCTTGACTATGTTATAAAACAGCTAATGTGATGCTAATGGTACAAACACCATGTTTTCCCTTCGCCATGTCAGAGTCACACAGCTGCCTTCTAACAATCATCAGAAACACTTTGAAATCAGAACGCCAGTGGAGAAAGGTAGTTGATCATAACATCTTAATATTCATCATAAACCCGCTATATTGCTAAATCTACCCGATTTTTCATATCAACAGCAAAATGTACTGGGATGAACTGCCTTCTCTTGAGACTCCCCTGCTTCATAGCGATCATAGTTGCTATATGCTAAAGCCCGCCGGCACGTACGTGATTGGTTAGAAAGTAGTTTGTGACGTCAGAAACACCAGCGATTTCAAACAATGTTTTTGAGACTGTCAGATCACTGCAGTTTTAAAGAGAAAATACACAGCAATGGGGTCTAAAAACTTGATTTTCACCACAGGTGGACTTTAATAATAAAATATATACATTTGATTCTCCATGATGTTTAGATATGCTTTACTGGGGGGAGGAACAAAGACAAAAATGCTGGTTAAGAAAAATATATGTTTGAGAAAGTTTTAGTTACACAACAATTCAAAAGATTTAATGTTTTTGAAAGAAGTCTCTCATGCTCACTGAGACTGCAATGATTTGAATAAAGTGAAGTTCACAACGTAATATTGGGAGGAGTGAACCCATCTAATCTTTCAATTAGAGCAGCCGCTCACCTTGCTCTGGCATCAGATGTTTTTAGGCATCCCTCCACCTCCCCAACTCCACCAACATAATTTAGGCATCTTGCTACCATACTCATAATCTAAGCATTAGTAGTCCCACAGAGGGGGGAATATCTAAGCTCCATTTGAAGCTGCTTCCTCGAGCCCCTCCACTGTGGACAGCAAGCCAAATACGCTTAACCTTATAGCTTAAAAATTATATGGGCAAAGGAACTCGTGAAAATACAGAAAAAAGTGATAGTGAAATTTTATTACAATTTAACTGTTTTCTATTTTATTATATTTTTTGAAATAAGTAATTTATTCCTGTGCTTGCAAAGCTGAATTTTCAGCAACCAGTCTTCAGAGTCACTTGACCCTTCAGAAATCCTTATAATATGCTAATTTGATGATCAAGAAACTTTCTTATTGTTTTTAATGTTGAATACAGTGGTGCTGCTTAATAATAATTTTGTGGAAACCGTGATACAGCATATATTTAAAATAGAGCATCTTTTGTAAAATTATAAATGTATTGATTGTCGCTTTTGATCATTTCATCGCATCCTTTATTAATAATTCATTTCTTTCAAAAACTTTTGAATGGCAATGTTTGTACTTTGAGAGTTGAGCAAAGTAATAAATAATTTCCATCACATCGTCATGATATTTTTTATATTCCTGAACTTGTGGTACAGAAACCATTTCCATGGATTTAGATGCCTACTCTAGACTGGGATAAGTCTGTCATAGAAACAAGAGTTGAATGTCAAAACTAAGTTAAATATGTCATTTAATTGACAATCTGATACAAATAGTTACTAGGATTGAGGGACGGTTGGTTTCTCTTTAGTAGCTCCTGTTTAATCTACGGGGTGGTTGCCCTGCACGCTTAATAAACAAACTACAGCTGGTCCAAAACGCAGCCGCTAGAGTTCTTACCAGAACCAGGAAGTATGACCATATTAGCCCGGTTCTGTCAACACTGCATTTGCTCCCTATTAAACATCGTATATATTAAAATATTACTGATTACTTACAAAGCACTAAATGGTTTAGCTCCGCAGTACTTGAGCGAGCTCTTAACCCATTATAGTCCATCACATCTATTGCGATCTCAAAATTCTGGCCAGTTGATTATACCTAGAATATCAAAATCAACTGCTGGCGGTAGATCCTTTTCCTATTTAGCACCAAAACTTTGGAACAAACTTCCTAACATTGTCCGGGAAGCAGACACAGTCTGTCAGTTCAAATCTAGACTAAAAACACATCTCTTTGGCTTAGCATACACATAACACATTATAGATTGCTATAATTCAATGTTAGGCTGCATAGTTTAGATCAGCCGGAACCGGGAACACTTCCCATAAATCCTGATGTACTTTGTACATCATAAGAAGGATGGCGTCTACACTAATATTAGTCTCTCTGTTTATCCCGAGGTTTACCGCAGTCCGCCGGATCCAGGCCATATCCAGATCTGATGAAGGACCATCACATGGACACGACGACAACGCAGAAGTGCCAGCCATATCAACACTGTGAAGGCCTCATGGACACCTCAACAAACTCATCTCCATACAGGCGTGATGACTTCGACCCCTAACCAGATGAAATGGATAAATATTGTGAAAGTTCTGATCCAATCTGACTTCTGAACTATTATGCCGCCTAAATCATAATCATACACTGTTGGTTTGTTGGCCAAAGGAGGACTGGCCCCCCGACTGAGCCTGGGTTCTCCCAAGGTTTTTTTCTCCATTCTGTCACCTGATGGAGTTTTGGTTCCTTGCCACTGTCGCCTTTTTTTTCTTCGCCTTCATTCGCCAATGGCTTTTGGCTTGCTTAGATGGGGACATTTAACATTTCATTTTGAATTTAAGAATACTATTACAACTTTACTTTCCTGTTATTTCTGTAAAACTGCTTTGAAACAATTTGTATTGTAAAAGCGCTATATAAATAAAGGTGACTTGACTTGACTTGACTTAATCGGATGATTGTGATGGATCTGCTGAGGCATCAGCGGACGCAGGAGCTTTGGAACTGGACGCAGATGCCGGACCCTAACGATGAGCAGGAAGTACCCCGGTCCCGTCCCGCATCACTGCAGCCAGCAGCTCTTAAACTCCCCCAGGAGTCTCCGCTTCAGATCTACAGCCCCCCTCCATCCCTCTCTCCCTCTCTATGAAGCTGTCAGTGGCTCTAAGATGGTTTAGAGGATCCCCTGCGATAATTCCACATTCACAAAAGCAGCCTGCAGACAATAGGCCTCTTTATACCAGTGTGTGTGTGGGTAGATTTTATTTAGCTCGCAGTCAAGCGTTTGATGAAGGGTCTGGATATGCGGGTGCAGCCCACGAGGAGGGGCATAACGGTGCTCTTCACACGTTTAACACTGAAGGCTAGAACATATGCAACACAATAGAGATACTTATGAAAGCGGTGTAAAGAATGGAAGGATGGACAGAAGAGAGGGGTGAGGGAAAGGGGAAGAGGGTCGTTTGTATGGCCGGTCTGAAGAACATGGCACACAGTGACCCGTCATTCAAGAGTCTGACAGAAGGGACACGCCCCTTCAGGAAGGTGATGGAGACGTCGACAAGAGCTGTCACTCCAAATGACACATTCTCACACGCATAAATACAAGCAAGCACACACATATCGTGGTTCCCGGCCGCAGACCCCCTGCAAATGAACCCAAGTAAAAGCTGTGTTTTCTGCTCGGTGAAAGGTGACAGGCATGGAGGCCATGGCTGTGTTAGTCTATCTCTCTCTCACGCACACGTTCTCATCACGCTGACACCTCAAAAGATTAAAGTCACAGCTTGATAGAGACACTGTGACCTCTAAACACATGAAAACACAAAATCATAATTCTTCAGCGCACTCTCAATATTTTGGTTTGGTTGCCTGCAAACTCACCTTCACACTTAAAGGGATAGTTCACCCAAAAATGAAAATACTGTCATCATTTATTAACATTCACGTCATTCCATACCTTTATAAGTTTCTTTCTTCTGTGAAGCACAACAGGAGATGTTTAGCAGAATGTGCAAGTTTCTCTTTTCCGTTAATTTAAAGTGAATGGTGACAATCTACAAAAAGGACAAAAGAACTCCAATAAAGCATCAGAAAAACATTCATATGACTTACGGCTTTAGAAAACTGAATATAGCACACATGGTAGTTTCAAATGAGGAACAGACTGAAAATGTAGTCATTATTCATTGAAAATTTTGCTTTGAGAATCTTACTTGAGAGCCATGGTCACAATTCACTATCTGCACGTGACTATACTGCACTATACTGCACGTGAAAAAAATGGATCATGGCATAGTTTATTAGTAGATTTTTCTATCATTTTGATTTTATTTAAATAATATTTTCAAAATACATTTATTGAAACTGCTTATAATCAGCATAAATCTGTTAATTGTATAAAAACAATTAAATATAATCAGTTAAGAACTATGAACAAGTATTAATAAAATAGTTCAAATAGTTGAGATTTAAAGAAATTGAATTTGCTGAATAATAAATATAAACATCAATGTGAATAAATAACCCTGAATATATTATAAATATATAAACATGGTATTTAAAACAAATTCAGTTTATTAGTACCGTTACAGGAATATTTACATATGGCTGACAAATATGCATCGTATTTTTTACTTGATGTTAAAAGTGGATGTAAATTTTACACAGTTAAAATACATTAATCTTATATTTATGCCTAAATATGTTTAGAGTATGTAGGCCTTTATAAAAAAGTACAGATTGTACATGAGGGTGAGTAAATGATTAATTTTGGGGAAAACTACTAAACCTTTAATGAAAATATTTGTGGCTTTGTGCACCTGAAGACAACCATGTCCTATAGGGCTCTTTTCAAATAAATGAGTGGCTAGGCTGCACTGGGTTTAAAGAAAAAAAATCAGACTCATGACTAATGAGAATAAATGGACATGCAGTCTGGTCTCTCTACTCCAGCATGCCCATCTGTCCCAATCAGGGAGTGATTGGACCGGGGACTAGCTAGGAGCACTGATGTGAGCTGGTAAACTACACCAGGTACACAGGGACTTTGGTGGGGCCCACAGTTTTAAAGGGCAGCTATTGATTTTTGAGCTCATCTGGTCTACGATGGACATCTGCACATTAGAGTGGCACTCTGGGGCACCATGAACTGGTGTGAGCTGCTGCTCTCTCCTGGTCTGCACTGCCAAAAAAACATGTGACTGCAAAAAAGGACTGCAGATCCTGTTCAGATTGATCTTTCAGCGCTCTGACACATTGGCACAATTACTCCGAGAGCCCACAGAACCTTAAACAGCATTAAAAATGAATTTATAAGCTTACGGAGGCCTTAAATTTATTGATGTAAATACATTATTTTATGGTATATACAATAAAGTTCAATATTTGTGGTAAGTAAAGTTTTTTAATGTTTTGAAAGTCTATTATCTTTATCTATTATGCTTATGAGACTTAAGCTAAGAACCATAATATTGTAAAATGTGATTACAATTCAAAATAACTGTTTTCTATTTTAATGGTTTTTAAAATGTAATTTATTCCTGTGATGGCAAAGCTGTACTTTCAGCATCATTACAACAGTCTTCAGTGTCACATGATCCTTCAGAAATCATTCTAATATGCTGATTTGCCACTCGAAAAATATTTCTTGATATTATCAGTGTTGAAAACAGTTGTGCTGCTTAATATTTTTGTGGTATCTGACACATGTTTCTCAGGATTCTTTGATAAATAGAAAGTTTGAAATAATAGCATATATTTGAAATAGACATATTTTTATAAATGCCTGTCACTTTTGATTATTTGAATGCATTTTTTAAATAAGCCTCACTGACCCCCAAAACTTTTGAACAGAGAGTACACACCCTACGAAAAATAAACGTACCAAAATGTATATGAAATACATTTATTTTATGCTAAGTATACTACAAAAAGTTTATAAATACCCTGCAATTCTTTTGGTATACTTAAAGTCTGCTAAATTGGAACAACTAATTTTGTACTTAATGCACTTTAGTTATCCGGAAATAGTGCTGAGGTAGAACTAAAGATATAACCTAAGTATATTTGAATGTGCTAAAGTGGAACTGTAGCAAGTATACTTTAGTTAGGCCTTAAATATCTTGAATTTATAGACTGATATAATACAGAGATCATGCTATCCTTACTAATAGTGATATTAGAACACATTTTAGGCTAAATATTAAGAAATATGTGTTGTGCAATAAAGAAGTACCAAATAAAGTTTAATTAGAATATCAGTATATCAGTAAGTCTCAAGCAATATGTCAGTAAATATGTTAATGGATTTGTATAGGCTATATAACTTAGTATATTTGAAATACATTTTGGTATTTTTTTTTTTTTACTAGAAAAGATTCAGATTCTGCACTGCCTTTTACTGTAAAAACAGCTATAGACTATTTATTTTCCTAATGGTTTATATGCTTATCGACAAAAAATAACCTTTTAAAAAAACACCGTCTGTAAACCATATTGAATAACATCAAAAGGCTCAAACAGAATCGGGATTTCTTTTGTTTACTAGTCTTAATCACTATTCAAACTGAATGTTAAGACAAGTCACCTTTATTTATGTATAGCGCTTTATATAATACAGTTTCAAATCAGCTTTACTGGGATAAACAGGAAAATACTCAATGATTCAAAAAGAGCTCCATTGAAATAAAGAAAAGACTGTTAGAGAAACCAGGAGACTGTATACATTGTGAGAATGTATTGGTGTAGTTTAAATTTTTTATTACTTAAATTATAATTATATTTTGCATCAAAATGTCAAAAAATGCCTTAAATTGAATTCCCATAAACTGTACAGATTGGAGTATGGGGCCGTGATGCTGGAGGTTATGAGCCAATTAAATTGTGGTTAGATTTACCACTGTACAGTGCAAAGTAAGCCACATCTGAAGCAGCATGTACATTAAGACAAAAGTTAAAGCAGAAGAGCACAAAAAGGCAAAAATAAAACTACAGAAGAGAGAGAGCTAAATTAACTCAGATTAACTAACTATCCTGAATTGTATTAAACAAACACATACCATTCTCAGACAAAAATCTAAATACTGTTAAGAAAAATGAAAGGAGGGAGGCTTGAAAATCACCGCTGGTTTTTCTATGATTTATCCCTCCAACAAGATTCTGGAAATTACTGCATACAAAAAAAAGCATGCAATACATCACTGTATCAAAGTTCTAAAAATATCCGTCCCTATATGCTCACGACCAAACTATAGGTACAAAGCAGCCTCCCTCTCACAAAACATGCAAGACAACACGTGTATGAGTGTGCCTATGAGCCGGTGACATCAGAAATGGATGAGATGCCTCAGCTGGGCTCTGAATTTATATCGCTTATTACAGTGTGATCTCTGAAGATGGCAAAATCTTCTCACACTGATAACGTCAGTTCAGTCTATCACAGTTCCCTAAATAACAACTGTGAGAGTGAGCCGTGAGGCTGTCTGGAGATCTATGCGTCGTTGCCATATTTTAGTTTTTAACTATCATTACCATTTTCACTATGTATCAGAATGTCACATCTGGTCATTAAAGTACCAAAGAAAATAACAAGTTAAAATCATTCAAAGTCTGCATGAAACAGAAGATGCGATAGTCTTTTCTTCCCTATTGTAACATATATACGAGTGAAACAGCTTCTCAAACAAGAAAAAAATTTAGGGCGGGACTAGATTTTGTCCATCTGAAATTGATTGGATCGTTAAAACATTATTGTTTGCTATTGCTGTTATCTCATGTGAGTGACAGGTTGTCCCGCTCTCATGCCAAAAAGATATTGGCAGAATATTTAAACTGTTTTTGTCAATACAATGAAAGTCAATGGTGTCCAAAACCACACTGGACCCAAATGACTTTCATTGCATGGACAAAAATATGTATTTTTGTGTTCCACAGAGGAAAGAAAGTCATACATGCCTGAGGATCAGTAAATGATGACACCATTTTAATTGTGGGGTGAATTATCCTTTTAAACAGAAAAATGGAGGTATGTAGAAAGGAAGGGAGCTGTTGGCCCAGAAAATTGATTAGCATGGCTTTACATTCATGGCAAACAGAGACCTCGTTTTGCATGTACATGTGGCTGTGCGTAACACTGGATTGTCAGAGCTGTAATGAGTCCCATGGGAATGACCAGCTGTCTTCCAGCCAGGAAATCCACTTTACACCAGTTACTTTCCTCTTCCTTAACTCCTCTCTTCCCTCCTTTTCGTTTTCTCTCTCTTTTTCACATCCCTCTGAGCTGTGCCAATGGTTTAGCCTTCTTAAAGAGCTGCTTCACTAACACCTGCTCAACAGTGCCCTGACACACACACACAAACACACTCAATCACATACACGCTGTTTAACATACACACTGAAGGACAGTACACTCACTATGAACTGACCCAGTCCCTCCAGAACCAAATACAGTCTATTCACTTTAAAAAAAGGCTTTGGTTAATTGGACTTTATTACCACAGTCATTTAATTTTTAAGTATGTAGTACAATATGACCAAATGTATGTGGACACCCAAACACTGTAGCCATAAGTAACACAATTTTTACTGAATTAAAATTTCACCCAGCCTATTTTCTAAATGCATGTATTTTCTGTTTTTGTTTATGGAATATTGCAGTATTTGCTATATATGATTTATCTTTACACATTTAAAGATAAATCCCCCCCCCCCCCCTTTTTTTATTCTTGTTTGAGAAAACGTTTTGATTGGACATAGGCCTATTGACAATAGGCAAGAAAAGTCTAAGTCTACTTCAAGCCTGTATCACATGGAAAACTAGCATGAAATAATTATTAATCACTCATTTAGTTAGCTAAAGCTGATTTGTTTCTTAATATCATAACATTTCATAACCTTGCCTGCTATGGCTGAAGTTTTCGCTAAAAGTACCACCACAGTTGTTTTGTAAGGGCAGTATTTCCTCATAACACCTTCACTGTCACAAACCCAAACCCACTGAACGGTCAAGCTGTACATTAGACCAAACAATAACAATGAAGCAGAGAAGGGATCGGGGGGGGGGGGACAGAAAAGGTCAATATACTATTCCAGCCATATAGCGGTACAGGCCAGATGTTTTTGTACTTTAGTCAGGCCGTACTGGGCACCGTGGCAGTTTACAGTAGGCTACACAACAGAAGTGAAGCTACATGCCAGCAGTTAGAGAATTATACACGGCTGTCAACGCTTCCTCGTCAACTCACACATGATCCGGGATGTGTTTGCGAGCAGTATGTTTAACCCGCATGAGTTTGCATCACACACACCTGATGGATTGCATGTGTAAAGCAGATCCGGCAGAGGCCCCTGCATGGGCTGGCATATACACAGCAGATCCCACAGACATTTCGCAGTGAGTAAGCGATCCTTTTGCAGCATTTCAAACTCACGCAAGGGCAAACCTCAGAATATCGAAACTACCTGCATGTGGTCTTTTTCCTACACAGACCATCGCTATTTGTTTTTCTTCAATTCTTCTGGATTCTCATGACTATTGTAGAGATCATCTTTTCTGGCCTATAAGAGTTCCCCTTACTGACCACAATCTTTGGCATGGTAACCACGTTTCCCGGCCTCGTGCCAGGGTTCTGGTGACTGCTGGCGCCATGGCGACGCAGGCTAACTGAGGGGAACGGGGAGTAAAGAGGTGATGTGTTTGTAGAGGAGTTTGAGGAACAATATTATTACAGGCAGACTGGGAACTCATGGAGAGAGAGGAGTTTGCTTGAGTGCAGTGTGTAGTTCACTGTGCCATCCAATAATATCCCGGCTACAGTTGAAAAACATTCATCAGTCGCAACGAGGACACGAGACGAAGAGACTTAGGAGAGAGAGAACAAGAAATTATTCTATCGCAACACACTTCTGGTGACATTTACCCCATTATAAACTGGTTCACAGTCACACTGTGTGATGATAAAGTCCCCTGCATTACCAGTTTGATTTCTGCAGGTTTCGCCTTACAGATTTAACTTCCATGCTTTGCATGAGCCCAGCAAAATGACATATATGAACGAGACAAATATATAAAAGAACAAAAATTACCCAGTGGAGCAAATTATGTTTATAAAGAGCTATAAAAGGCAGTCCAGCTTGTCATACACTGCTCCCTAGTGGTCAAACACTTATAAGCATTCATATTTAGATATAAGTTTAGCATGTGCAGGATGATGATGCATCAGCCAATGTGTTATTAAGGGAAATAAGAAACATTTGCTGATTTACATGTCATCATAGCACAGAATTATTCAATGATGCCATCATACCACACTAATGTTTTTACAAAATGTATAAATGATATTTGAAATCATCCTTTGATATAATTCTATTTATATATATATTTATATATATATAAAATTGCAGTTTTGGCAATTTGGTTGAATAACTGTGCAATTATGATGACAGACAAAGCAGAATCCCAGTAAAAGAGATTAATTTGAAAGCTAAATTTATTGACTTACAGTTTATTTTATGGTGTCACAGTATAATTATATATTACTGAATAATATTAATTGACAACATACTTACTATATAGGGTTAAAGTTAGGAGTATGGTTTGGTTTAGGGTTAGGTATAGGTTGCATGTAATTATGCATCATTTACTGTTATTACTGCAGTAATGTAACATACAGAAGGACACTGTAAAATAAAGTGTTACCAAAAATAATTAATAGTAATAACATGCCACTCAGGGCATTTAACCTAGTTCTGTCTTTTCACTTGAAAATAAAAACAATATATTTTTTTTACTCCCCAAATCTAAAAAAAACTCTTTATAGACACCAATTCTAGATCATCTAACTTCAAAACGTTTGGTTTCGACTGACTAAATCTCACAAATGTTGATATTTAGATGAACTCAAATGACAAAATTAAGAAGAGCAAAGCCATTCATTAATGTGTTAAGATGAGAGATGGTCAGGAGGAAAAAAATAAACCCCATCTTACCTTTCACATTGGTCTATAATACCTAAACGATATGTTTTAGTTTATTTTCTCACAAAAATATAGCTATTTCTAAAAGGCCATCAATGATTTTCATTTTTATTTTCCCCACAGAGTGTATAGCTAATGTATTTATCAGCAGGTACTAACAGGGCCATGTTACCCAGTCAAACCATACACACCCACCACGCAACACAGCACGGCTCCACTCATCATACCCAGCTGAAGTCTCATTGCCCCATAGTATAGTGTGAGCCAAGCGAGCTGGAGAGAATGAAGTGTTCTTTCCTGACGTCAGCAACATCTCAGTGTCGTAAGTCTAGAGTAAATGTTTGCTCCGCGAGCATTCTCCAGCCTCCATGCACTCTTTCCACTGCGTTCTCGAAAAAAAAATAACTTTTTCCCACCAAAAAAACATCTCTCCAAAGACAAAATTTCAATGTGTATTTATTCAATGTGTAATTCCATCTCAAGTCGACACAAGTGCACACTTAACTTACACACACTGGTATTTTGCATTGACACACCATGTCTTTTTGCACAAAGCGGTTGACAAACATGAAAAAAATGAAGCAGTACAATCTATCTATTGAATATGGAAGCCATTTCGACCTCAGAGTTATAAAAAGGTAATTGTAATAAGTCACATTTCGAGATATAGCCACAATTACACTTAATTTTTTTACTCTGACGTGGAAACAGGCTTCCAATAATGGAAGCATGTACATTTAGGCTATGTATCTGCACAATAGAAATTCATTATCGATCAATTTATTAGCAAAAAACTACTCATCTGTAGCCCATCCCAAGAACTTTTCAACAAAATGTCATTGCACCAAAGTACATTCAACAGTCATCAATCAGGAGAGCATTGTGAGAGTGCTATACTGCCATTCAATACAGTGCAATATGAGTAATACAGAGCTGCTACAACTCTTCAAACATACTCTCAAACATTCTGTGGTCTAAATATATTTCCAGAAAGAAAAAAAAACTTTCAATTGACAAAATGCCATAAAACAGTTTTGAAAGTTATGTAATCTATGACCTTTATACAGTGCTTGCTATTGTAAACACTGTAAGTCTATCCCTCAAAGCCTTATATGTATACTGGTTAAATTCAATATAGTGTCTAACCTGACAAAGGTTTATGGAATTGACTAAATTAATGACTAAACCCAAACAGGTTTTCCTAAATACTATCCCCTTTTTCCAAGGGTCTCAAATGGTAACCCCGCCTCCTAACGGTTCTGATTGGTCCGATTTTTTTTTTAAATGTGACTTCTGTCAGGTAGTAGACATTGATTTATAGAAAAAACCACATCACTTACAGCAGCTTTAAATTAAGTGCATAACTATTATTTATTTTTGCGAAATGTGATCAACAAAAAGCTACAAGTGCTACAATATAATAATCTGCTTAACACAGATATTATTATACTGAGAATAAATAATTAAATAAGCCAATAGTGTGTTGTAGATGAGGGTCTTTAGAGAATTTAAGCATGTTCTCCATGTCTGCCCACGTTTAATGTGTACAAAAATAGGGAGAGATAGAGTCACTTGCCTATTGAACTTGACATAAAGCATGCACCATTTAATGTTTTTAGATTGTTCTCAGCACTTATGTCTATCAAGTGACTCCAAGCAACATACAATATATACATTACATGTAATCTTTCACCACGCAACACCTAAAATATAAACTTGGCCGGCCAGAAAAGAGCTGTTTAACTTTAGGTGTCATTACAACCAAGAAGCCCTCTTAGAGCAATGTCCTCTTACCAGCCCACATGATTTACTGTGACTCTCCCTCCAGTTATTCAGCCCACTTCAAGTCCTCACAAGTTATTATTGTAGACGGCATAATTTCACGTCATTTTTTAGTCTGGACTTCAGACTGTTTGAGTTAAAGGCATGATATGCTGACTGTCAGTCTCTTTTCTGCTGTGCTTGTTTTATCAACCAACACTAATTGTTACAGTTGTGATCGTATCTTGTCAGTAACTGTCCTATGATCTACTACTCATGTGAATGCATATAATATTCTGAACTGGTGCAAGAACAAGTATAACATCTGCATTCATTTGGGGTTGACTTTATGAATAATATGTCATACATTGCAAACAGGAACATGTTGAAATGGCTGTCATTACTTTCATTGTCTATGACTCTAGCACCACCATGTGGTCTGGAAAATATTGCTATTCTTCGAACAAAATATGAATATGAATGGGAAAGGTCTTAACATACGTTAATAACCTCAATACTCAGAGGTGTCAAGTCCAGGTTCAGAAAGTAAAATTCCCCCTCAGTATTTTGTTCCAATCACCTGGATTTGCTAATTAGCACAGTTTTTCAGCCAGGAGATAGAACTAATTAGTGAAATCAGTTGGCTGAGTTAATGGGTGGAATAAACATATGGCAGGACTTTTACTTTCTGACCCCTGGAATTGACCCCTCTGTCAATACTTTATCATACCCTAAGATATGCATCCATAAATTTGGAATTAAAACCTTTGACCAGGTTCATCTAATAAATAACAGTCCAGTTATGAAGTAAACTCAAAATTACTGTTGCATTATAAGAGTAGGTCAAGAGTAAGCATTTTCAAAAATAATCATAATCATAAAAAAAAATAATTTCTATTGTAGACCAAAATGACACTTTGATTTCAAGGCTAAATAAATCAGGATACAGTCATGCTTTGAAATTGTAATCAGGATCTTCCAAATAATTTTCTGCAGCCTCAAATGGAAAATGGCATCTCAATTTCTTTATCAGAAAGACAGGGAATGTGCATGCATTCGAATTCAATTCAATTTAATTTTAAATGTTATCTTAAAACATATCTTTTCTTAAACAAATATATCCTGGAAAATAGCGTAGCTATTAACCAAGCACAGGGCAGTATAACTGGACTTCTATGCCATTTCATCTCAGATATTATTCTGGCTCAATTTAAGTGTGACTCTCTTACAGTCCTGTATCGTCCGATTTTCACATAAGCGGGAGCTTAACTTTGAACAGAAGTTGTTCAAGTAGATGTTTCTGACAGCTTTATATATATATACATACATACATACACACACACAAGCTATATATATATATACAGGTCCTTCTCAAAGAATTTGCATATTGTGATGAAGTTCATTATTTTCCATAATGTAATGATAAAAATTTAACTTTCATATATTTTAAATTCATTGCACACCAACTGAAATATTTCAGGTCTTTTATTGTTTTAATACTGATGATTTTGGCATACAGCTCATGAAAACCCAAAATTTCTATCTCAAAATTAGCATATTTCATCGGACCAATAAAAGAAGTGTTTTTAATACAAAAAAAGTCAACCTTTAAATAATTATGTTCAGTTATACACTCAATACTTGGTCGGGAATCCTTTTGCAGAAATGACTGCTTCAATGCGGCGTGGCATGGAGGCAATCAGCCTGTGGCACTGCTGAGGTGTTATGGAGGCCCAGGATGCTTCGATAGCGGCCTTAAGCTCATCCAGAGTGTTGGGTCTTGCGTCTCTCAACTTTCTCTTCACAATATCCCACAGATTCTCTATGGGGTTCAGGTCAGGAGAGTTGGCAGGCCAATTGAGCACAGTAATACCATGGTCACATTTACCAGTGGTTTTGGCACTTTGAGCAGGTGCCAGGTCGTGCTGAAAAATGAAATCATCTCCATAAAGCTTTTCAGCAGATGGAAGCATGAAGTGCCCCAAAATCTCCCGATAGCTAGCTGCATTGACTCTGCCCTTGATAAAACACAGTGGACCAACACCAGCAGCTGACATGGCACCCCAGACCATCACTGACTGTGGGTACTTGACACTGGACTTCAGGCATTTTGGCATTTCCTTCTCCCCAGTCTTCCTCCAGACTCTGGCACCTTGATTTCCGAATGACATGCAAAATTTGCTTTCATCCGAAAAAAGTACTCTGGACCACTGAGCAACAGTCCAGTGCTGCTTCTCTGTAGCCCAGGTCAGGCGCTTCTGCTGCTGTTTCTGGTTCAAAAGTGGCTTGACCTGGGGAATGCGGCACCTGTAGCCCATTTCCTGCACACGCCTGTTCACGGTGGCTCTGGATGTTTCTACTCCAGACTCAGTCCACTGCTTCCGCAGGTCCCCCAAGGTCTGGAATCGGCCCTTCTCCACAATCTTCCTCAGGGTCCGGTCACCTCTTCTCGTTGTGCAGCGTTTTTTGCCACACTTTTTCCTTCCCACAGACTTCCCACTGAGGTGCCTTGATACAGCACTCTGGGAACAGCCTATTTGTTCAGAAATGTCTTTGTGTCTTACCCTCTTGGTTGAGGGTTTCAATGATGGCCTTCTGGACAGCAGTCAGGTCGGCAGTCTTACCCATGATTGCGGTTTTGAGTAATGAAACAGGCTGGGAGTTTTTAAAAGCCTCAGGAATCTTTTGCAGGTGTTTAGAGTTAATTAGTTGATTCAGATGATTAGGTTAATAGCTTGTTTAGAGATCCATTTCATGATATGCTAATTTTTTGAGATAGGAATTTTGGGTTTTCATGAGCTGTATGCCAAAATCATCAGTATTAAAACAATAAAAGACCTGAAATATTTCAGTTGGTGTGCAATGAATCTAAAATATATGAAAGTTTAATTTTTATCATTACATTATGGAAAATAATGAACTATCACAATATGCAAATTTTTGAGAAGGACCTGTATATATATGTATATGTATGTATATATATATATATATATATATATATATATATATATATATATATATATACACACACACACACATACTCGAATTTACAAGTCAAATTAAATATTTTATTACTGCAGAGAAGATAGATGCTGCCAGTGATAACCAGTGAATAATGCAGCAGGGGAGTGAAAAGGCATCAAAGCATATCAAAGCATAGCATTAATTAATAAAAAAATAAGACAAAATATATATGAAACATGAAATGCATGAGTCAAAAATAAAAGGGGAAAATAGCATTCAATTTAGAGATCAGTTTGATTTTATTTGACTTTGGAACCACTTGTATGTAAATAGTATATTTACATCGGCAGTATGAACAATAAAATAAATTTCTTATTTTGCATCATACTGATTTTCAAAAACCTTTTTGCACATACCACTCATTTCCACCCATTTTTCAGTCTACAAATTAACTAGCGTAACAGTATTTAGGTTTTGAACCTTCTAACAAATACAGAAGTCAAAAAAAAATACTAAGAAACAAAGTACAGGCCTTATAAGGGGAAGATAAATAATATATTCCATCCCTTTAAATTAGATTAAGCAGTAAATTAGTTTCCAGGGATAATTACATCATATCTTTAATCCATTCAGTCTTAGGTCACTTATGTGCACATGCACCATCTTTTATAAATTAATCTGAGAGCTTAAATTTAAAATCGCAAAACAAAACACAATCTGCAAGGTGTCTTTATACCTTTCTAAAAAATTCATCATATATCTACCACTTTAAAAATTCAAGTGTGCAAGTTTCCCCAAAATATCTCTGTGCAAACAGAAATAACATGCATCTTCCTGAGACTAGATCGACACGCCAAATAGGAAAATTATAGCTCTGAATATAGTGCAATTATACAATAGCATAAAATACTCGTTCAATAAAAACAAAAAACATGTGACTTTTTATATCGTACGGCATGATAATCCTAATTCATGAATATAGTTAAAGGCCTAAATGCCGTTACTATAATTAAGCATCCCCCAGGTAAGTTAGGGATAGTTCACCCAAAAATGAAAATTGTCATCATTTATTCCCTCTCATGTTGTTTTCAACATATATGAGATTTTTTGTCTTATGGATAAGAGCAGCGAGATTTTTTTTTTAATATCTCATTTTGTGTTCTACAGAATATAAAACTCATACAGGATAGGAACGACCAAATTTTCATTTCTGGGTGAACTATCCCTTTAAGGGACACAATGTGAAATAGGCAACTAGACACTGTCTGAGACACAGCACAGGAACTGTGCTTTGAGGTTAGACATGCTGGTCCCTCGCCATGACATGTTTAGGGTTAAGATGATGTATTCCCGGCCTTATGTGCCCTGTGAAACTATGCTTCCAGACTCACGCCACCAGTAAGCGTGCGAGTCTCATGCTGATCTACACTTCAGTGTAGGTGCTCTGCAATGAGAACAACTGCTGCCGCTCTCTCCATGTAAGGAATAAGCGATCATCCAGGCCACATCCTGAATGGATGACTGAGCTGTACCCTGATTCTGTCTGCACTGACCTCCATCTTTAGCCTTTCAGGTTCCAAGGTACTCTTTCACACATACAAACATTCACAAACACTATCATTAATCCAAGCCAGCTAACAGAGACGCCCACTGAACAGATATTTACTGTTAGCATACAATGCAAACACCAGCAATGTTGAACTGTTAAATATTATTTTAGCTATATTTTATTTATTAGGGATTTTTGAATGCTAAGGCCACAAATGAAAATGCGATGCTGAAATCAACCCAAGATAAAAGCTGAATAAACAACGCACATCAAAAACTATGAATCTAACTCTGCTACCGTCTTCAAGTCAGTGCAAAAACTTCTGCCCTGAATAAATCTCAAGTGCTGAAGATATACATCCCAATACTATTTCAGACCTTTGGTGTTTGACATAAAGCTGCAGTGCTCGAATGTGTATTTACATGTATCTAAATCAGAGGTGTCCAAAATCAGTCCTGGAGGGCCACTGTCCTGCAGAGTTTAGCTCTAGCCAGACTCAACACACCTGCCTGGAAGTTTCTAGCCTATAAGACCTAGATTAGCTGGTGGTCCAGGTGTGTTTAATTGGGGTTGGAGCTAAACTCTGGAGGACAGTGGCCCTCCAGGACTGAGTTTGGACATCCCTGATCTAAATGAAGCATAAAATCTGCAACAAACCTTCTTTGGTTACTGAATAAACATGAGAGAGATATCAATGTCTTCTGAGCAACATTCAACAAGCTCATGAAAATAGATAGTGAACTGAAAAAATAAATAAAAATGCAATTAAATCAAACTGAATGAGCAGTGGAATGATGGTGACAGGTGATGTAATGTGCAAAAGAGAGGAAATGACCTCAGATCTCAGGAAATGACATCACTGCCAGGGTGTAAATTTACGGTACTATTAAAGTAATTTTTTTTACAATCTTATAGCTGAAGTGTGCAATTTCGGTGCCACAAAAGTGACTGATAATTCCTCCCCAAACTCATGCTATTGGTTGTGCTGAGGCATTATGTACAGCCCAACAAGTCCGCTCATACAAACAGTTTTTTTGTGCCAGTAGTGGGGCAGAAATGACTCACTCCACCTTTAAGAGGGCTTTTTCGAGAACAAATGAACAAACATTCTTATCTTCCCATCTCGACGTTTGAGGGAAAAGTAAGATATCGTAGCCACCACCTTATTAAATAGTTCCACTTTGTACTACTTTGTTGCCCCTATTTAACTAAAGCTAGGAAACGAATCAATAAATCATGGGAACAAATTAGTACAACATCATTTACCCATAACAAGGGAACAAATGTTGGTAAATTTTTCTTAATTCATGGCCACAATTTCAGTACAGGGCTCCATACTAAATTACTTTTGCCTTCTAATAAATACATTTCCCTCAATTCATTGATTATACAATAGTCTTATTTGAACAAAGCAAAGTTTGCTCATATATATGAGGTCAGCACTGTTTTTAGCCTAACTCTGAATCTGAACATATTATTAGACCTGAAAAAGTTTCAATTGCTTCAGGATCTCTTCCATTTCCTACACTGTAAGTCTAGTTTTGGAGTTTAGCTGCCTGCTCCTTCTCGACCTTCTCCTTGGCTTTCTCCTTCTCCACCAATTTCTCCTCCTTCTGCAGCATCACCATGATCTCTGCAACCTGGCTGGTGGAGATATCGATGTCCTCCTTATCGATCAGCTCTACCACCTAGCATACACAGATTACACACACGCCAGATAGATGTCAAAGCCAAACTAAAAAGCTGATTCAACCAAACAGGAAAAGAAGGAAAATCAATGAGTGACCAAAGAAGCCCCATCTTGTTACCTTGAGGACATCATCAATGTCTATCTTGCCATCCTTGTTTTCGTCGAGTGCGTCTGCGATGCTGAGAAGCTTGTGTTCAGGAATACTCTGGATCTGCTTCATGACTGTAATGAGCTCGTTGATGCTTATCAGATTCTCCCTGTTGGACAAGAACACACTGCATACAGGAAACAGTTGCTTGATAACACAGCGGGTAAGATGGTGGAGGATGAAGTTCAATGATCAACCAATCGCATGCCAAGACAGCCGTGCAGGGTTCCCAGGAGAGACGCTTGCGAGTGCTTTTGGAGTTAATACTAATTGTAATTAGAAATTGATTCTCGAATCTTTGTGAATTTTTCACTAAATCATTCAAGCCTTATTTGTAGTTTCACAGAGGACTAAAATAAAGGCTTTAAAATAAGTGATCCGTGTTTTACCTGCAGCACTGAGAACAATGAACAAGAGGAAGTTTCAGAGAACAATCCTAATCTCACAGCTTATTAAATCCATAATAACCAGCATTAACGAAATAAACAGGACTAGTAAAAGAAATGACAAGCAAACCGATGATGGATTAAAATATTCAATCAAATTAAATCACACTTTAAACACCCTAAAATATTTAGTATTTGTGTTAAATAGGGATGCTCCGAAATTTCGGCGGCCGGAAATGATAGGCAAATAATGGCATTTTTGGTACTATGTAGTAGTATACTTGTTTCTGTTTGGAATAGCCTTACTGTACCGTAACACAGTGTGGTAACAGCTGTGCTTGTGCAACCCTGGTAAAATGACGCCACCCTCTTGTTCACTAATGCACTGCCTGCTATGCTTTGCTTAAATGCTCTGATAATATATAATGGATAATATCATGGATAATAGGTCAAAAAATAAATCTGTTAAATCTGATTCTGTTGCAAAGAACAGAATAAAGAATAATATATTGATATTTATTTTTAATATATTTTCTTTCAAATTTTAGTTACTTTAATAAAAGTGTGGATTTTATTTTATTTTTACTACTTTATCTATTTAGTATCATTACAATTATTGAATTTTCTTAAAAATTCTAATATTAATACAATTATACATAAAAAAAAAAGCACAAATTTTTTTTTTTTTTTCGTTCAAGTGCATCCAGAATTTTCATGTTTTGGACCAGAATTTTCATTTCGGTGCATCCCTAGTGTTAAATCTATATTTTTTCAAATTAATTCTTTGGATGAGGAAACGAAACAGAAGGCGAGAGGTCACTCCTGTGCTTACCTTGGCAAGTCACTATGTTTCTCAAAGAACAATCTAAAAAACAACAAAAAATGATTTTTATTTGGACTGGGAACCCTTTTTTTGGTTTGTGTTTACAACCTGTAAGATCATTCTCTTCCACCACCATTTTACTGTGTTGATTACAACTTCTCATCATGCATTACTGATGATGTAATGTAAATACTCCTGTGCGCTCACACAGAATCCAAAATTACCATTAAAAAATAAATTAATTAATTAATGAATTAATTAATTTTAAAACAAGAAATTGCCCAATTCAATGCTTTCAGCAAATCAAAGTCTCTTACCCAATTGGCGGTGTGGTGCTGCTGTCCATCTGTCCGTCTAACACCACCTTGTCCTTCTCCAGCTCAGTGATGATCTTATCCACTCTTCCAATCATGCGGTTGACTCGCTTTGACAGATGTTTACTTGCCTTAGACTCCTCCACCACTTTCTCCTGTCCCATCTTGGATAGCTCTCGCTTTATCTCCTCCAGGTCCTGTAGAGAGAAACAGTGGATCACACGTTTAAATGTTTAGGCAGAAATGAAAATGAACCGTTTGTTAATGATGATGGAAGACACACCTCGCTGTACTCCTGCACATCATCCTTTAGGTCCTCCAGCTCCTCTTTCTCTTTGGTGAGGAGATTCTTCTGCTCCTTCAGTTTGGTGCAGGCGTCATTCAGCGTGTCAATCTCCTCCTTAGTGATCTCCTCCCCCTGAAAAATGACACACAGTGTCTATAAACACTCACTCCTGTGAACACACACATTTACATACATGCACAGCAGTGTTGGGGAAACTTTGAATCAGTGATTAGACTTTTTAGGTGCAAATGGCAGAATTTGTATAAAGTCTATAACAAATACTTTTAGGGATGAAATGTATATAAAATGGATGGAAATTATTTGTAACTTTTTTATTTAATTAGCTAAAGTTATTTTTCAAAATAAAATAACTAAATAGTATCATTATCTATTCCAAAACCTTGCTTAAATCACTGTGGGTTCAGCTCCCTATAGTCACCAATATTCAAGCTACACGGTAGTTTAACTACTGTTAAGCGACCCTTAAAAAAGATTGCTTTATTAAATTATTATTTTATTAACTATTTGGCACTAAACCTATGAGGATTTTGATTAAATGGCATAGCACTAAATATACATTTAAAACAAAATTTATACACAATAATTAATCTAGATATATACAATAAACTGTATACAAAAGTTCTATATAACTGATTTTAATACATGATGATAAACAGCAGCATTTCATTTATGATATGAACTGTGCACAAACTGATGAATACCTACATGACGAAAACTCTCACTATTGCATTTATTCTTGCTGGAAACATTTGATTATGGCCTCAGCTTGCTTTGTTGTAAGACAACACAATAAAAATTTGTCAATCTACACTGCTGCTTGATGGCAATACACACCACTGTTTGGGGTTGGAGTCACTTTATATGATAATAAAATAATAACACTTAAAATAAGAATAATTCTTACTGACCCCACACTTTTTAATGGTAGTGTAACTTGTTATTGGAAAAGCAACCCTGGTTTGAAAACATTTGAACTACAGGTCACACTTTTTTTTTTAAAAAGTGTTGTTTAGTTTCTCCCCAACACTGATGCAGAGACATAAAGCGTTTTCTCTTTTATAAGAGGATCAGTCAGAGGAAAGGAAGGTCTTCCATTCAGCAAAAGTGATTACAGAAAGGTCACTAAAACCAACTGAAACACATCGTAAGGCTTATGTAGTGGGCCTCTGAGCCACATAAGACAAAAAACCATTAGGATTTACTGCATCTTACATATGCACTGTCCTACAGGCTCACACATACTCATAAAGGGACAGAGAATTGGAGTGAAGTGGAAAGGAGGACGCAGGCCTAACCACACAAGACTTCTGCTCTTTCAAATCACTGTATTCACAACAGAATGTGCATTTGATTCATTCATTTTTGTGCCTGTTATGCTATAAAGAACAAGCGTTACAAGCCTAACCCTAAACCAACAGTTCAGATTATGAAACTGTAAATGATGGAAAAGCACACAGTAAAGTGACTAGGAGAGCAGAGCATCAGTGTGGTGGTCTCCAGATGGGGAGTTCTGCATCTAACCTGAATGCGCAGATACCTCTGCCACTGCTCGAACTGGAGAAATAAACACGCAAAATAATACACAACACATAATAACAGAGAAAGAGCCATTCCTGTAACATGACAGCAAACAAACAACAAACACAGTCATAAGTAACACCAGAGAAGGTATGAAGGACGAATGCAGAGCTTAATGTCACCGTCAGAATTATTGTCAGCTTACATTACTCATATTATTTTATAATGCTTAACATTTCATTAATAAAGAACACTTCCATTCAAATGTTTGGGGCCAGTAAGATTGTTTTAATGTTTGGAACATAAAGTCAAAAATTGATCAAAAATACAGCCAAAAAAGTAATATTGTGAAATGTTTTTAATTTAAAATAACTGTTTAAATATTTTTGTGGAAAATGATATTTTTTTTCAGGATTCATTGATGAATTAAGTTAAAAAGAACAGCATTTGTAACATTTTAAATTACTTTACTGTCCCTTTTGAAAAATAAAATGCATCCTTGCTGAATTTGAATATTAATTTCTTTATAAAACAAAAATACTGACCCCCAAATTCTGCACATTTACTAAGTTCATCATCACATTGTGTTTTCAAGTAAATATTTTGGGTTTTGTTTCTTGTTAATAATGTTTAATAAAAGCTTTAACAACACATCTCCAAAGTTTAAGCAGATTTAAGAGAAGAAACTATCTTTGTGTCATTTTGTTACCTTAATACCCTCCAGCACTGGTGCAGTATCTCGTAGTGTTTCTGAATGGATGGCCACGTCTACGCTGGAAAGAGAATGTTCAGCATCCACCCGTCGTTTTGCTTCCAACTCCACCATCTCACCCTCCTGGAAACATATATAAACCTTTCATAAACATTTCAACTATATAACAGGTATCACTGCCAGACTGAAAGTGACTGTAATGACCTGTGCGGCCAGTTCCTTCACTTTCTCTGCAGCATCTGCCAGTCTCTCCAGCTCCCGCTCTCTGTTTTCCGCTCGGATCGCTGCCTCTTCCTGTAGCGTGGCCTCCAGCTTGGTCTTGTTATCCACTTTAGAAAAGTCCAGCTCTGCCACCTTCATCTGCGCTTCTTTAGCCTGTGAAAGCACACGTGACCAAACACACTAATTTCACCAGAAACATCTGAGGCCCTGACTGTATGTATGACTATATTTTTCATGAACCTAACCTATATTTAAGGCAAGAACTGTGTGCATACCATAATCTCTGGCAGGTTCTGTAGTGTGGTTTTAAGCTGGTCTGCAGGGGACAGTGTGTCTGGCAGGAACATGGCTCGGGACAGCAGCAGAAGAGATGTGGGGATGTGTTGATTGAGATGAAGCTCCAACCACTGTCATGATCAGAAATGTGAAATATATGATGAGAAGACGTATTACTGGGGAGTAATAATAACAGAGGGATGTGGAGCATGTGTTACCTGTTTAAGCTGCTCTCGAAGTCTCTCCTCCGTCACACCCAGAGCTCTCATCCCTCTCACACGACATGCTGACTGCAGCTCGTTCACATTCAGACTGTCCACTCCCTCATCTGCTATCAGCTGTCAAACACACACGTGCAAAGAAATCAGCTAGAGATATTCTAGCAAATACGATTGCTTATAATTGTTTTAATTTGCTCTGAACTCTTATACACCAAATACATAATGACACAAAAACCTAAGTACTTTAATGGTTTTGATTCCTTTTTGAAGTTTCACAAATGTGCCCACTATGAGTAGCTGTTGAAAAAACTCAAACTACTGTTTGATTTTTTTTTTTTAAAGAAATTAATACTTTTAAGCAGCAAGGATGCATTCAATTGATTGAAAGACACAGTTAAGACATTTATAATGAAACAAAAAGATTTGTTTGAAATAAATGCTTTACTTTTGACCTTTCTATTGATCAAATAATCATGAAAAAGATGTATCTCAGTTCCCACAAAAGTAGCACAACTGATTTCAACATTTATAATAATAGGAAGTGTTTCTTGAGCACCAATTCAGCATATTAGAATGATTTCTGAAGGATCATGTGACTCTGAAGACTGGAGTAATAATGCTAAAAATTCAGCTTTGCATCACATAAAATAAATCGCATTTTAAAATAATATTAAAAAACAAAAGTTATTTTAAATTGGAATAACATTTCACAATGTTACTGTTTTTACTGTATTTTTGATCGAATAAATGCAGCCTTGGTGAAATAGGAGACGTCTTTAAAAAGAAATTGGTAACACTTTATTTTAGGGTCCAATACTCACTATTGACTATTTGCTTAATCATGCATATTACTAGGATATTTGCTGTTTATTAGTACTTATAAAGCACATATTAATTCCTTATTCTGCATGACCACATTCTACATCCCTAATCCTATCCAATACCTAACTTAACAACTACCTTACAAACTATTATTGAACAGTAATTAAGAGTTTATTGAGGCAAAAGTCATAGCTACTAGTTAGTCAATAGCAAGAATTGGACATTAAACTAAAGTGAGACCAAAAATTTTTACCAACCTAAAATGTTCCCATTAAAAAAGTACAGTATAATCTAACACGGAGACTGGACAATTATTTCAATTGATTAGATGATCATTTACTTATCTGTAAAACTGACATACTGTAATTGATATAAATAATGATCACAATGAGAAAGTATTTGACCCATCTTGACACAACTTTGGCTGAGTAAGGACAGGTTCTAACCTTGTCGTCTGCACGGATGGCTCTGAGTTTCATGATAAGCTGGAAGCGCAAGAAATTGTTGGTTCCAATGGACTGCAGCTCCAGCAGCTTGCACAAGGCCACCAGCTGCGGCCGTGTCAGATTATCTAAGGTCAGTTCATCCTCAAACAGCTTAGAGAAACGTATGATCTGCTCATTACTGGGTCTCTCTCCAGAGTCACGAATCTGGGTGGGAATAGGAAGGGGAAGAGAAAGAGAGTTAGCAGCAAAAGAAGTTCTCATTCATAGCACTTATGACTATCGTCTCGTCTAAGAGCACTTTATAAGAATCACCACATGGGGGCAATACAGAGCTGAGTTTTGAATCACATGGAGAAGCAGCAGAGTTGTTTTTTAGGATAAGAGCTGAGCATGTGTGACCATCATCTACCTTCTGAAAGAAAGTGGAGAACTCCTCGGTTACATTGCCTTTAGCTGCTTTGTTTCTTAGGGCAATCTCCTCAATTGTATCCTGCAAGAACTTGGCCATCTCTAACTTCACTCTCAGCTCCTTTTTCAGTCTTTCCTCCTGCAAAAGCACACACACACACACACACACAGCATGAGAGCGAGATATTATATGATGTCACATAGGTTTGGCATAAGAGGCATGACTAAGACAGAAATACAATTAAGGTTTTTATGGATTAAAACTCAAAATGTCAGCATACCTTTATTGACTGAGTCTCAAAAGTGGAAGGCAACATGTTTGGGAAAAGCTTCACTGCAATAGGAAGCAGAAACTCCATAAATGGAACGATGATAAAGACCAAAAAGGGCAGAAGCCGGAAGACATCTGCACACGTCCTCAGGAACTGCAATTAACATAAGACAGCAGTGATGTTAGCAGATGGCTGCTTAAGTGATGAAACGTAGTTATTGATCAGTGGTGGTATGCCTAACGTCTAGACCTAATAGTGAAGTAAAAACCCTAATGGTGCTTTTAAAAATAATATAATATAAATCATTGTGTTAGAATACTTTTTAACATAAATGTAAAAAATGTAAATATATTTTATTTATGCTATTTTTTTATTATTTTTTTTAAATTTGTTTAAACATGACCTGGACATTTTTAGGTATGATTCACTCCTCCTGCATTTCACCAAAAAGTAAAACAAAATTGACAGCTCTAGAACTTCATATAAAACAAAACAGCAACAAAAAAAATTATAAAACGAAATATCAGGACAGATCATGATGATACCACCAGAAACCAACAAAGTCAGGACATCGGTGCATCCACTCCATATGTCATGAACTGACTTCCTGCATCATATCTAATAGTTGATGAAACATGATGAATTTAAAAAAAGAGAGGTCATATAACAAAGGAGCTTCAGCTTTATAAGAGGGGTCCCTGCTTTACTTATTCCACCTGTGTGTCAGCGGCCCTATAGGAAAGAATTTAAACCAGGCAGGCCTGAAAAGAGCTTTTGTGTTTAGCCCATTGACATGTATATCACCACAGACAGAGAGACAGAGAGCATGTGAGGGGGAAGAGAAGAGGAAAACAGGGAGGCCCGGAGTGTGAAATATTCAGGGAAAGAGTGAGTGAAGATGGAGAAAGGGAGTGAGGGCATTCCAAAGGAAGAGGCAGGGAGAGAGCAGGACAGAGGGCTTGGGAAGGGGGTAGATGACTGGCATCAAAAGCTAAAGGAACCCACGCTGTGCGAGGCCAGTTGTGAATAGGCAGGATTAAGGAAGAAGCAGGTCAGAAGAATAGCGAGAGTGAGGTGAGACAGATGCTAGCTGAGGCGGAGGCATTAGCATACCTCGCAATTCTAATGTTGACAGAGCTCAAAATATAAAGAAAACTTCAGTAAGCTCTTGATAACAACGAACCATGACTACCTAAACATGAGTATTACACTAGCTGTGGATGTTTTAAGATCAAATGCTGTAGAAAAAATATCTACCAATGCTTTAGGAATGTGATAATATGATTTTTGCTTGTTTTAAGTTAGTAGATTTTTGGAAAAAAATGTGAAAGGTGCTTGCCCGTGCAAAAGCTTGATGGTTTAACATTTATAGCCATAAATAATAGCATTTTAATTTTACATTTGTACTGTAAAATAATAATGATGGTTTCATAAATACTCATTTAAATTTTTTATTTCATTATTACATATCAAGTATACAACAGGAATGTTTAACATTTTGATTAATATTTTAATTTAGTCGTATTAGCAGTTGTACTTGTAGTAATAATAATACATCCATTTTACAGTGCAATTATTATTATTATTATAGCCCTACAAACAGCAAATCTGGAGCTTTAAAAACAACAACAAAAACACTTATGTTACAAAGTATAAGCAATAATAGTGATACTTTCGTTAAAATGGCCCCTTTAAAATGAGCTTGCAGCAAATGATTTTTTAAAACGTTTTCCAGAACACTACATTTTTGTACCTGGTGTTTCTATCTCTGTAGCTTCATAACCATCACCAAAACCAAACATAACTCTTCGATAATATTGCCATGGCTATGGAGAAATGATAGGAGTAATGTAATGGATAATGTTGGGCATTAATATCCTAGCAACCCAAAGATAGATTGTTTGTTCGGAGAGAATGAGAAACATTTCCAGTACGTAGTGACTTATGCAATAAAGGCTTCATACGGTTATAGATAGTCACTAGAGTGTCAATTTACAACAGGCCGAGTCATGAGACGGTCTGAGAATTTGAGGCTGGGAAGGTATTAGCACTGTGCTAACAGAGACGACGTGTAATAAAACATGTGATGGCTACAATCAGCTGTGTGCTTGAAAACTCAAATACAATACAAAAGAGCAGTAACATGGCCATTCAGAAATCATAATATACTGATTCAGTGCTCAAGAAACATTTATTATTATTATCAATGTTAAAAACGGTTGTGCCGCTAAATATTTTTGGGGAAACTGTGATCATTTTCTATGATGAATGGAAGTTTAAAATAACAGCATTTATTTGAAATAGTAATCTTCCATAACATTATAAATGCCTTTAGGGTACATTCTGAATAATTTAATCAGTCCTTGCTGAATTAAAGTATAAATTCCTATATCAAAAATAAATAAATAAATAAATGAAAATGGAACTGGCCCCAAACATTTGAATCAAATTGACCCAGCAGTATAGACTATATTGATTTTTTTCTTAAAATGTGAGCTTCTCTGCTTGCCCATGTTGCCAAGACTAATATGGTGATCTGAGTAGTTTCTCACTGGCCCATGTCAAAGTCCTTAATAGGCTTATTTTTTCACCTATTTTATTGTGCCAGGTTGAAATTTTGATAGTTTAATAAAGGTAATAGCACCTAATGAACATAAAGCTAATGCACATGGGCCTCAACTAACCTCACTTTTACTTCTGTCCTAAGGACAACATATCTCAGGGGGGCATCGCTTTACTGGAGTCAGCCTGGGCAAGTGGCCTATTAGGTGCCAAAGTGAGCTGTATCGATCTATCAATCATTAAACTACTCAGAAATGGAGAGACGAAGAGTAGGAAGAACATTAATCAGATTGAAGGAGGTCATGATAGAAAACCACACCTGTCTTATGTAACTATCTTATGTCATTTTCTTTTAATAAGTTAAAATAACAAAAGTAGAGCTCTTCAAATCAGCACCTAACAAGTAACAACTAGAGGGCGTCTGCAGGTTTTAATAAAATTATGGTTGAATTTTTTTAATGGATGGATGGTTGAAATTTTGGATAAAATAATTTTTTAGATGGATGGATGGTTAACATTTTTGGATGGATGTTTGCATTTTTTTAATGAGTGGACGGAATTAAATATATTTATCACAAAATCTAAATATTATTTAGTTTTGTTCAAAAGTGTTGTTAAATTGGACCCAAAAGCATCATCTTATAGGGATAGTTCACGCAAAAATAAAAATTCTGTCATCATTTACTCACCCATATGTCGTTCCAAAACCATAAGACTATCATTTATCTTCGGAACACAAATTAAGAAATTTTTGATCAAATCTGATTAAAAAAAACGTTCTGTCCCTCCATTGACAGCTACGCAACTACAACTTTGACACTTCAAAAAGTTCATAAAGAGATCGTTAAACTAATCCATATGAATTGAGCAGTTTAGTCCACATTTTCTGAAGAGACTATCGCTTTATATGATTAACAGATTGAAATTAGGCTTTTATTCACATACAAACATTGATCAGTGAACATAGAAGCTCAACCAAACCTGCTTGAAGCACGAGAACTTTTCTTGGAACGAGAACGAGTTTCTTGCTAAAGCTCAAACGTGCTGCATAACATGAGAATGAACCTAAATGGTTCTTGCACATCAAGTGAACATGCTTGAGCTTCCGTTTACCACAACTGATGTGTGCGTTGATGTTTATATACGAATAAAAGCCTAAATTAAATCTGTTCAGAGTATTAAGCGATTATCTCTTTCATGACAATTTGGGCATGTAAAATATGAATTAGTTTTACATTCTCTTCATTAACTTTTTGAATGGAAGCTGTCAATGGAAGGAAAAGTCTTACAGGTTTGGAAAGACATGAGGGTGAGTACATTTTTTCTTTTTGGCCGAACTAACCCTTTAAAAGGTTCAGGAATCCCAGTAGTAATGTGTGCTGGTTAGAATGTATTCAGTTTCCACTTGCCTTTCGACTTACAGAGTAATCTCTATTGACTTTTCCCTGAAGACTCAGCAGGGCACTAATTTAAATCATTAAGCTATAGAAGAGATCCAGGCAGGCTTTATAGGACTGGGATTAAACTACGGAAGAATTCTAACCTTCAACTCCAAATCCTACTATATACGACTTAATTACATTAAACTGGGTTAAAACCACAGGGCAATGACAGACAAACAAACCATTTAAATTACACTATGAAAAACTACATAAGCACTGACAGGTCAAAGACAGTTATGCGTACAAGCGTTACTCAAGCCCAGGGTGGTACAATATGAGTTTCCTTGTATTTTCTATTAAATAATTACAGACCCAAATTTGAACCCATTCATATGTGTGGAGGAAGTTTCATCGCAAATACTAGCATTTCGTAAATCAGTACTGCAGTTATGGACCAAAGTGTCTGATATCTACTTTCAAATTACCACACTCAAGCACTTGACAATCATGCTGTCATGAACTCTTTCTTAAAGATATTTGAGCAGAGTTGAACTTTGTCTAATGTTCCAATCTGATTGGCTAGCTGCTACGCAACTTCCAGGAGTCAGGGTACAGTTATTATCTAATACATATTGGCACGGAGTGAGACTGATTGGGAAGGTGCAATCCTATCAACTCAGTCATCCAATGGCTATCTTTCAGACACTCTAGACAGGGTTTTTCCACTTTTTGATGCCAAGGACACCCGAAAATAAGGATTCCTTTGTGGAAGACCCTACTCCTAAAATATGAAAGTTAACTATAAATAACAAAAATAGCAGATAGAACAATAGTTTACGTGATATAAATACAAAATAAATGTAAAAAAAAAAAATAACAATAATCTAATTATTTTTTAATGATTTTATTTATTTATACAATTTTCATTATTTTGTCTTTCTCTGTTTTATTAAAAGTTCTCTATTTCTGTTTTTTCTGAATTATTTTTGAAGTTTTTTGAACTTTTCTTTTAATTGAAATTTTATTTCTGTGAATTGATGCTACTAAATTACACACTAGAATCAGTGGCAACCCCTTTAAAAAGCCTTTGAGGTGTCAGCCATGTTTCATTTTGTATACCTGTCTCCTCTCCCGGCGTGACAGAATGTGTCCGTTCAGCACCCTCCAGAGCATCCGCACAGAGATGGTTGTGTCTATCCACAATAAACGGAACCCATGATAATAGTGCTTCACTTCATCAATCACACGTTGACGTATTGTCCGTCGCACAGGTTCTGCATCCACTGTCGGACTGTACACCGGTCCTCCCTCTTCAAGCTTTTTATTGCGATCTTTCAGTGTACGCAAAGAACGCTCTACCTTTGAATCATCATGGAGACGGCCTGTAGTATGTACCCACCGCACTGGGGTATTTTGTGGCCAGGCTAGCGTTCTGGGATGTGTGGAGTGGGTGTGCACAGACAGGGCAGGGTCAGGTACGAAGATGGCGCAGTAAAGGCGAGGTGACCTGGACAAGCGCTGCTGAAATGCTGATGAATTGTCAAGGTACAGGCCAGATGAGGCATGAGGCCACATGCTGCCTCCAAGAACACCATGACTGCTGAAAACAGACATCATTCATCAGTCAATACAATCTTTTAATAAAGTCCTAGTTTGAAAGAATCAAAAAGAAAACAGTACAACATATGTATTATTGATTGAATACAATAAAAGAGTTCAATAAACAATTTTAAAGTTACTTTTAGACACAATATTTTAAGTTTTTGATTTATTTTGTCAATGAAATTTCCAAACGACACTGTTTTATGTATCCTTGAAACACAAAGTAATGCTTCGTTACTGAATGAATCCACATATCCATAGTTGGGGACATTTAATTTTACATTTAACAATACTAATACAACATTATTTTCCTGTTATCTCTGTAAAGCTGCTTTGAAACAATCTGTATTGTAAAAAGCGCTATATAAATAAAGGTGACTTGACTTGACTTGACATTTCGAACAAATCAGTTCATTGAATGATTCAGTGACTGAATGAATCAGCCATTTGAACTACCGGTAATCGTTTGAATGAATTACTCAATTACTTGACTTGCCGCCACCTCCAAGAGGATTAAGTTTCTTATTTAAAGTATCTTTTTTTTTTTAAAAATCATTACATAATTATTATTTTTTAAATTACATGCTCATTATAGAAAGGTGTATTCAATCCGTTGTATGTAAAAAAATAACTTTTTAATGTATTTCTTCAAAAATAGATTGGGACAAAATTGTGCATAATGTTATTGACCCTAATGTTCAGTTCCATTTACCTGTTTGTGGCTAACCGCAGTGCGGTGCAGTTAAAGCATACGCCTTCTGACAACTTTCCTGAAAGAGAGTCAGAGACAAGAAAAAACATCAGATATCATAACTATATCACACAGTAAAAATATGAGACTACTATAAATAAGGATGGGCCCACAAAGTAATGTTACATAGCTCCAAGAACACCATGCCCAAACATCTGAAGGTACAAACCAGTGTCCTAAGCTTGCTCTTGTAATATATATGGGTGTTTATACATGGTAAGATGATATGATAACATAAGTGGGTCATAATGAGTGCTAGAGGCTACATGTCAGCACAGGATCATGGAAAAGGACAGAGTAAATACTTGAACTACAGCCACTTCTGCAAGCAGAGCCAGGGAAACAAATTGCTCTGCCAATCAAAAGGACACACAAATGAAGGTGTGTAAGATCCCAGGCGTGATTGTTTCAGAAAAAGAGCAATGGAGGCACTTTAATATGCAAAATACTTTCAACTTTACATCAACAACCCTTAATTTAGGGGTTTTCAAACTTTTTAATTCCAGGAACCAAAAAACTTGAGATTTCAAAATATTTTCTTGATATTTAAGAAAATGTTATAAAGACAACAAAATTGCATTTAAGTGTTTCTGAAATTTAATAACTGGCATTGTGCTAAAGCAAATTATCTTTTTTATAAAGTTAAGAGCGTAGCCTATCTGTAATCTATGAAAATAAAACTGTTTACAAAACTATATGCATATTTGTTGTTTACCCTCACTGTTATAAACTACATCTTTAGACAGATTTTAAAAAACTGCAATTGATCAATTGATCTTTTTTTTTAAAGCAGAATTAAATTTATTTTAAATATATATCTTAAATCTAATCTTAACACACATTAACTTTGACGGCCCTAAAATACATTCTGTAAAAAATAAAATCTCTCAAATATTTTTGACGACCCCCTGAAACCCACTGGCTTTATTAATTCCTAAAAAGCTCAGATTTTTACTCTTCAATCTTCATTGATCTAATGTTGTTATGCTATGGAATGTGCAGTAACAAAATACATTACTTGGTTTTGCTGTCAAGTTGTAAGAGCACCAGCCTATGCTTGCATATGACTCATTTAAAATTATTTTATCCAGCTATTGAAAACAACATCTCAATACAGGTTACATGTATTGAGGATACAGACCTCACAAAAACACTGCATTTTTTCATTGGATGGATGCTTATGTTATACAGTACAGTTAAATAAGACCACACAATCAGCTGTTCAAGAGTAGCATTTCACAAGCACTCTCGACATCTGTGACAAACTCAGATACGTGAGCAGACAGAAGTAATGTCTAACTCAAGATAAAGTTAGTAACAGCTCTTCAGCAGGAGAAAAGAGGGTAAAGTCTGAATATCCAATACGAGGAAACCACAGAACTTGAAGTGAAGGGAATTGCATTGTGGAAGTGGATTGCTAGAAACCACTACAAAATCCATATGCTAAAGTGCTATATTTTTTGTTGATAGTTAAATCTATAGTCATCAAATATCTCATTATTTAACCCACTGTTACTTTTTAGGAAACCCATTTTCTGTTGAAAGCATGTGTTCACCTGAGAAACAGACATTCCTGTATCAAAACTCGGATGTCCCAGATGAGTTATCAGATCAAGATTACATTTCAACCTAATCAACTTTTATTATACCAAGAGATCAGAATGACATATGTCTATTCAAAGACCTAAACCTGATAAAGTTCCTGCTTATTTTGTCATTACCATAAAACACTTTATCCGATCCCAGAGATATTGGGTTGTGTTTTCCGAACAGTTTTTTAGCCAGGTGTGTTGCGCTAGTTCTGATGTGAGTGATGCAAAACGGCATTAGTTCTTACATGACTCCAAGAGTCATGTGTAAAGTTTAAATATGTGGAAGTGAGATTTGATAGATCTAACATTCTTGGATGAACCTCTTTAAAAAAGAAAAGTGAAGGAGTGGACTATAACTGCAGGATGTCCTTCTACTTACTGTAAATATAGCTTCAGGAAACTCCCTTATCTGGAGTAAGCCAGTAAAGCTATTCTCACCCATTCTGTCTGTATCCCACACATGCATAAGTATACATTTCCCTTTCCCTGAAATACAGCAATTTATCAAATCTGACTTCCTCCTGAACCATTTCCCTCATGCAATCTCTACTACATATACTTAACAGTCTCATGATTCTCTGACTTATCCAATCAGAGACAAAGGAGGAGGCCAGACTCCATAATTAATCCATTCTCATCCCACTTACCTTTAGTACTATGGCATGGGACCTTTGTTCCAAAGCCCAGGTGAGGCCTAATCTTGGTCTTGCTTGCCATAATGTTTGTTGCACGTGTAGCACCCTTGGTCATGTTCCCATGGCGCAGCCTAATCCTATTGAAGCCAGGATGTTCACATTGAAGAATAAATGCTTTCGGTCTACTTTCTCTCTCTATTTTTAGCTCTATAGGATTTCTGGCCTCACATCTCAAGGTCAGTCAACTTCTGGCTGAGGGCCTGCGATCTCTATCCGCTCGTAAGTCTTCTTGTATTTGCATGTAGACAACTAAGTTCTCTGAATAGTATGCTCTTAAAGATGAAGGTTTCAAAACAGAGCTTTCAAACTGAGGCCATAAAAGAACAGTTCTTAAAATATTTTTTTTCTTGAAGTGAAGAACATTTTAATAATCTAAAGAACACTTTTTCCACTATAAAGAACCTTTTGTGCAGTAGAAAGTTTACACTAATGTTTAAAGGGTAAGTTCGGCGTTTTACAAGTAAAGTCCTGTTTTAAGATCGTTTCTGATTAAATCGAACGGTAAAGATTAAAATTTGGACACATGCTGCTCTCCCGAGAATTTTATGTTTTTGTGTTAGCACCCCCCCCAACTATCCAATGGTTTCATAGGGGGACTGGAACAATCATTCATTTAAACGCATTAAACTTTAGTTTACAAAGACATGAAACTCACCGAGTGGTCTGGGGTGTTCACTGATATGCTCGCGCAAAAATCGCTGCAAAAAATTCTTTCCAACAGGTTTTATCGTAGTTTTTGGAAGAATGTCCAGTTGTGAGACGTTGGAAAAATAGGTCCAAAGTTTTACAACGAACGGTAAAACACCTGTTGGAATGCATCTTTTGCAACGATTTTTGCGTGAGCATATAAGTGAACACCCCAGACCACTCGGTGAGTTTCATGTCTTTGTAAACTAAAGTTTAATGCGTTTATACGAATGATTGTTCCAGGGCCCCTATGAAACCATTGTATGGGGGGGGTGCTAACACAAAAACCTAAAATTCTCAGGACAGCAGCATGTGTCCAGATTTTAATCTTAACCGTTCGATTTAATCAGAAACAATCTTAAAACAGGGCTTTACTTGTAAAACGCTGAACTTACCCTTTAAGGTTATTCATGGAACCATATATGCTATAAAGAACCTTTATTTATAAGAGTGTAGAATAGAATAGAACAGAATAGAATATAGTCAAAGAATCAAGGGACTGTAAATTTAAAATCAAACACGGCCTGCATATAATGATGACATGTTGAAGGAACCTGAACTTGGAGAGCTGTAATGCTCATGGGTGTTGACTAAAGCCTGGAACACACCAAACCGACACCGACAAACTAGCGCTGATGAAAGCCGACTGTGTTGTCGCCTCGCGTCGGGGGAAAAAGCTGCACTTGAACACACCGAGAGAACTACAGCCTACTGTCAGCTAGCATGCGTGTTCTGTGCCTGCGTGTAAATGAGACAACTGTCTATTTCTGCAGATATATGCGTCTATATTCGTCATTCAAAAAGGGAAATCGACGCTGCAGGGCAGGCTGCAGATACACGTCACATACCGTAAACAAAGCAGTGTGTGCTTACCGTTTTGAATATCAATCCTGCTAAACACTTCCTTTATTCCACTCCGCTCATGTTAATATTGAAATATTTGTCAAGGAACACTTAGGTAAGATGATGTAACATAAGAACAGCCTTCTATCTGTAGCGTTTTTACTTCTTTGCTCGCCGTTTTGCTAATATTCTTGTGCACTGACTCGTTCACTAAGCTGAACAGCCAATCAGAGTTCCCTCTTTCACCGACGGCCCGATGCCGATTCGACATGTCGAATCGGCCGAAACAAAGCCGACGAGGACCAATTTCAGCCGACGGTCCGGAACACACCGAGAAAACGCACAAAAATTGCCCGGCGGCCGACCGTCGGCTTGGTGTGTTCCAGGCTTAAGGGTGGAGAAACTAAACGAACACAACTTTGTGGTCACAAATCTTCCTTTCTGTTATAGGTATGCTATAGAAACTACATAAGCACAACAGATCCATGAGTTTTGTGAGAAAGTTGTGAGAACCCTGTATGAGAGTGTGATAAAACAGCTAGAGTGGAGGGTATACCAAGTCCTACAGATATACTTCATTTATGTCTGGGAACAAGTGCATAAACATAATCTCTATGCAAATGAACAAACTTACAGTGATGGTTGTTTTAGTCCATTGATTCCCTGAACCTATAAATAACAGGACAGTCAACTCATTCAACAGAAGCCCACAAACTCTGCAGACTGCTGTTCACATCGGGTGTCCTTCTCTCTCGTGTTTGTTGTGTGTGACAAGTCACAGTCTGTGCTGGAACATTTAAACAGCTTGGTAGAAGCCTGTGGATTGAGCTAGTGTCCTGATAAGAAAACCCCACTTCTGGCAAGACACAATGTAGGTTAAGACTTCATTGCAAATGTATCTCTGAGTTAACTCTGCTTTGAAAACACTGAACAAACATGAACAAAATATTAAAACTTTTCAGCCAATTTTAATATTTTTTAATTTGGTTACTAATCAGTGTTGTCATGCTTATTGGCAGGTTGAGCTTCTTTTTTTTTTTTTATGATAATCATTATCAATCCAATGGCTCAATGTAATGAAAGCTATTTAGCATTTGTTTACCTAACAATGCACATCCAGATCAGACCCCTACTTTAAAGGCTGTCATGCAAAGCTGTTAATCATTTGTCAGACCACACTGCTGCAGGCTAGTTAATACAAAAAGTCCACACATGGGAGTTACTGAGGTTTCTCAGGAAGCACTTCAAGTATGTTTCGAAATCAATTACAGATTGTGGCAGCAATTCTGCGGTTGGGAAAATAAGCAAAAGAGCATTAGCTTTATTTCATTTAGACAAGGTATAATTCTGAAGCCAATTGCTTCCGCTGCAAGGCTTAGAGGTTTGTGGTTTATTGCCATTTAATTGTACTGTACAATTTCCATCATTAATTTAAAGAAAACTGTGAACAGTATGACGGAATTTTTAAATTGAATCTAAATTAGATGCATGCATTTATCAAGGTTACATTGAACATTTTTTAATATGCTTTGATTTGTAATTTGTAATGATTAAAAGTATTATTATTGGTTATATCGAGACAAATGTCTAATCACGGAAATTATAAATGATGGATTATGAAACCTGAAGTGTTACTAAATAAAAAGTTTTGCAATTTGGTTCAACCACATAAAAAAAAAACAGATTGTATTCTTCCGATTCACTATTAGAGTGTTTAGGTCACTGTGGAAAGAAACATAGCATTATTTCCCTGAAACTAGTGATGGTTTCTTTGTGTGTGTGTGTGTGTTTTAACCAAATTTATTTCTTATGGACTGACTTATATTCTTCGTTCACTGACACCTCTCCATTTTGAAGCGTGTCTTTAAAACATAAGAATCTGTTACCAAGTAGATATAACTGCAGGCCAGAGAGCTCCAAAAAGGAAGGAGAACTCAAAAAAGAGCAGAGGAACTACAAAAGGAGGAGGGACAGTAAGTAATAGGGGTATGGCAAAACAATCTTGGCAGCTCATATTTATTTCACGTTTTCCCAAATTGGTGGTGAATTTGCACGATCCCATTTGTATGCTTTCATATGATCTGCTAACGCCCCACTGACGGCTAGGTTTAGGAGTGGACCTTTTTTTTCTAAAAATGTTTAGTTTTAAATCGAAATCACATCGTAGAAATTCATAAAGATAACTGTTGTTTTCTCATGAGACCGTGTTGGGTAGGGTGACTCTATAACCCCTTTCACATACAGTCTTTACTGGTAAATTATCATTTAGAAATCATGAGTGAACAGGACCTTTTCAAAGATGCAGGTAAACCTGTTCTGGCCATTTTCCTGAAAGAAAGTGAAGTTGTAACATTACCAGTTAATTACCCATATAGGCCTAATGCTGTGTGTGAACTAAGAATAGAATCACAGGTATGAGCATGTACGAGGTCAGAACGCGCTAAAATAAGAAGTTTGCTTTGGGCCAATCATAAAGCTCTGTCTGAGCTGTTTACAGTAAGCTTCACTGCTAATAATTGTTTAATTTGTCTTAAATCCGAGACCCTGCCTTCTTTTCAATTCATCAGCACAGTTCTGCAGTTGCTATTGCGTACTACAGTAACTGTAGTACTATAACTATTGTGTCTCATGTCTTACGAGAAAAACACATTCTGTATTATCATCTTCATCTGCCAGATTTGAGTAAAAAAAAAAGGTAAAAAACAATGTTTTCAAATTGAACAAATAGTGAAACCAAAGCACTTCTCCTCATCCAAATGGATGAAGAAAACAACACAGCATTTAAAAGTAATTTCAAAGATATGACATCTAAGAGTCTACCGGTATTTTGATACTGATATGTGAATGGTATCTTACCTGTAAAAAGATGTTGCCTGTGAACAACGCATTTGTGTATATATTGGTAAAAGTCAATATGGTAGTTCTATACACGCTAATTTAGGGGCTAATGACTCACTAATATGATATTATCACATTGTTATGCCTGGCCCACTGATTTTTTCTGTGAACAGAATGAATTAAAAAGATTGAATCAAAATGTTCCCACCAATTTTAGTAACCATTGACCAGTGCAATCAATGTATAGGCCTAAGATAGTATTGTCAAGCTAATGGACCGATGTCATTATATTGTTTATATGAAAGATGCTTTACTCTGACAGGTCTATAATAAGGAAGCAGTCATTGCTGTCTGCGCCAAACGGAAAAGCAGTCTGTCCTCAAATAACCTCCAGGAGGCCACACAACAAGGCTACAAGCTCCTGTTCTCCAGCAGCCTGAGAACAATGTATGGCTCTAAAATTATATACAACTGCATTATACACATAAATTACGACGATATAAAACACGTTTATAAGCATTAAATATATGTATTCTTTCTGTTGATCGCATTGACGTTCTAAGACAGGAGCGTCCGAATGGCTACACCTGCAAATAACATACTGATGATCAATACTATAATTCAGTCTCTAACTTAAAAAAAGGCGCTCCGCTCGATAATAAAACCAAACTCAAACGTTTCTTCAAAAGTGTGGAAACGACTCGCATGTAAACCATAACAATGAGCAGACAAACCAACCACCGGTCAACAACGGTTCCAGCACTGTTATTTTCCAGAAATGTACAGTAACAGAGCATGAACACAGAAAAGCGCAAGCACGTGTGACACAGACACATACGCACTAGGTTACAGTGAGCCTCCATTATCTGTGCCTGTACAACCAGTATACTGGACGCATCCCATGAAAACGTTTAGGTTGGAGGGTTCTCGGTGATTATGACTGATTTAATCTGTGAGGCTAGTTTAGCTGGTTAGCTATTCACTTAAGCCTCTCACTTCACCAGTCGTTCAATAATCGTATGTGCCAGGTTTGAAAGCTAAGTGGCTAACTTAGGTCGTGAACTTTCTGACTTCAATGTTAGGATGGAAATCTTTTCATACATTATATTTGCCGTGTACGTGAAATGGCTGGAAATATCAGCAATGAATAACAGTAAATAAATCAGGAGAATGTTAGTCACGAGGCGTATATAAATAAAACAAAACTGTTTAGGCTTACGTTACTGTCTGTAAGCCTGTTACGTTATCACTTCGGCGTGACGCAGATTTGACAGTTTACAAGGCTCGCTGCGTTTTTCAAAATAAAAAGGCAGATAGAATTAGTTATCCATTCAAATCGTCGTGTTCAAAACAATATAACTAACCACTTACTGGTCTCTCTCATGTATTAAAAAAACTGTATTACCTTTTCTGAATTCGTTCTTTAATGACCTAGATGTTTTCATCAACGGAGTCCGAGACCTGGTGAGCAAAATCGATGCCATTCTGTTTCTGTCTGTATGGATGGATGAAAAGGCGCTGAGTGGACGTACAGAGATAATACGATGACGGTTTATGAACTATCCACAGAAGTCATAGTCCCAAGCTCTTGGCTCATGTCCTTGTGTCCTCCTCGGTGATTCAAGCGATGAGTTTGCAAGCGCTGGCTCGGCATTTGCTTCCGTGTTCCTGTGGCTCGAGCTCGGCCAGCAGGGGGCGTGTTGCAGTTGCTGTCTATGAAGGTGGTGACAGGAGGACTGACCGAGAAGAAACGATGAAGCAAGCGCTGCGAGCCTGGAAGAATAGGCTCATAAAACTCAAAATGAAATGACCAACTATGCATGTTGTTTAGAGTTCAGATATTTGGGGAAATTATATAGCTTTATTTTAACGTTAATCCTAACTGTTAAGCACTGCCAATGTTGTGTTAAGCACTGCCATTGCTGTGTACAAGCAATGCAGCTTGTTTCAAGTATGTTAAAATATACAGATTTTTTTTACAAACAAAAACGCTTGCTAAATATTAATAAACAGAAATGGGTATATATAATGCTTTTTGAAGCGGCAATCATTTAATGGTTTGTGAACCCTGCCCAATGAGGTCTATATGATACGGGCCTTGGCTGTTGCCAGATCTCACTAGAAAATAAGAAAACTGGCCTGATAAAATACGCTCCAAATACATGACTTACCTAATTAACATGAGTATTAAAAAAAACAATAATTTCAAAGCGAATCATTGTGTGCTTCATTGTTTTATTGTAGCATAAATGTACATGAAACATTGCATTTGCTGTAATGGAAGTATCTTGCCCATAATTCTAATTCTAAAAATGAATTCAATGTTTCAAATACAACATGAGACTACCATTTTACGTGCTGTTACTTTACGTGCTACAGGGGCCAAGCACTACCAACTCCCAAACCCGCAAGTGTCTAGATTTGTAAAATCAACAGGCAGAATAAGTATCTTATAATAAGCGCACATGGCAACACAGTCTGGCGCGCTTATTTCCAGGTTGCCAGGCACTCTTTCTAATGTGCAAAACGACTATGCGTTCACCTCTTATTAACTGAATAAATAAAATATATTTAAAACGGAAATTACACATTCCGCCGATATTTTATCTTCTACCAACTATCACAAATAACAAATGCAAAAATAGTATTGTTATTTTTAATACAATGACGTAAACCTCAGCATTCGCCATATTTTCTAAGTGCAACTGGCAACAAGATAACGAACTCCCGCCCTCCTGCATCTGACGTCACATGGTGAGAATTGCCCTCCTCAATTCCTCGAGCAGTGATCTGTGTAGCTTTGCCATTTTTCGAAATAAAAACAAAAACAGATTATCTCAGACTCTCATGGCTTTATCTTAAACTACGAACCTGCGATGACGTTTGGAGTATGCCAGGGATAAGTGAAGATGTTCAACGGAAAGTCAGCCGCGAAGATAGTAATATTTGAAAAGGCCGGTTGAATTGTGCCGTCGCGTGTCAGCCAATCGGATGTGAGTATTTTTGGCGCTGATTGGGATGAGAGAGTTTCCCGCAAGCTCCTCAATACAGGTCGGGAGTAATGGAGATGCTGCAAACAGGTTTATTTTCCCACAGACATAAGTCATGGCACATCATAGTTTGGGGGAATTGTTGTGTATTACACGCTGCAGTGTGATATTAGAGATTTCCTCATAGATAAACGATTCGTTTTGTAGTATGTCACTGACTGAGGCAGCTGCAGCTTTACCTCACTTGCTAGCTGGCTAAGCTGTACGCGATGTTTGTCAGCTTCAGTTTGAAGAGTAAATTATTCCAGTTAGTTAATAAAACGTGCCATGTGGGTATAACGTGTATCACAGTCCCCAGCCAACTCATCCGATAGTACACATTTAATAGTGTAGCAATGTTTGAGTCAGCTTAAGTTTTTTGTTCTGTCGAGCCATTTCTTTGCTAACATCATCTTAGCTCTATCCACTTTCTATCCACTTTCTATAGAGTCTACGGCTTGATATCTTTTACTCCACTGTGTATATACATTTCCTGGTATCTGTCTGGAATCTGAAGCATTTCAAACTAGAGCGCAATTCCCACTAAGGTGTTTGGTTTATTTTGGTGTAAAAGTCTATTATCTGTATTCTCTTCGGTTATTTTCTTTCAGTTTGCGGTTGTCTATTAGGACGGTTAAACGAGTCCATCAGTGACTCATCCATAATCTCCCTTCATTGATGTTAACGAGGCATCCTGACCGTTCTGCCTGAATAACAATAGCTTGATAACTGCCTCTTGTTTAGGACCGATCGGACATTTGCATTTGAGCAGTCACTGTTTTACATAAAGCTTTGACTCCTGTTCGGTTTTAAAAAATCTGATTTGTCTTTTGACATTGTGCATGTTACAAATCAAAAGCGATACGTTTGGTATGTCATTGATGGAACGCTCGAAGTGCTCATTTTGTATCGAATGGTATTGTTTTTTTGTGTTTTTTTGCATTTGGTTTCAGGATTCATATGAAGAGGTTGCGTCAGGGTTTGTGCATTGAACTGAATTAAAGCGTCTGGCCACCCACTCGCGCACTGCCAACTCTCCACGGAAGCCATTTTAATGTGGGACCAAACCATTCCAGTTCTCAAACTCCATCCTCGGCACAACCCACTAAATATTTTCACTTAACCAGGGTCCCACACGAACTGTAACTTATTTATTTGTGGATATTTAGAATCTGCAGGATGCGTCATTCGCCACATGTGCAGTGGATAGAAAACTTGTTATATTTATTATATAAACGCGATTTTTTTAAATCCTAGTCTTTATTTTGCGACTATATATAAACACACACGCACACACACACACATATATTATTATTTATTTGTTTTATTTTAAATAGGTTAATTAATTAACAAAAATGGGCCTTGGGTTCAAAGGTGTATCCTATGATGTAATTGTGTTTGCATTAGAATGTAACACTATATTTCTTATAATACTGATGTGCTTTATAAATGTTATAGCATGAGTTGTAAAACTTTTCTAACCAAGGGTCACTCTAATATACACATTAATATGCTAGTTGACCTGGTTTATTTGTTAACTACCTTTGCAATGCTCTATTTGCATGCATGCACATTTTTATATCAGTCTATGTAGTGCAGTACCTTAGGTGAAGACTAAATTTCTCATTTTGGTGTTGTTGTTTTGTGTTTTGCAGGCCCCTGGTTAGTAATGACAGACAGTAAGGGGAGATCACTGCCTGCAATGCCAGAGCCCGGGAGCCCGACCACCATGAAACAGCCGTCTGATTCACCTAGTGGATGTAAGAGTCGGGGTGATGTGAGCACTGACCCTACTATGCTCATGGATAAAGCTGCTACCCAGCTGGCAGCTACACCTCAAGAAAATGTTCTGCAGATAATTGGCAGTCATGGTCACAACCACACCCATGAGCGGCTAAAGGACCTAACTTCCCGCTTGTTAAATGGCGATCAAGACAAAATTCCAAAGCCCTGTGCTGCCACAGCCCCACAGCCTCTTCTCAAAGGGGTGGAGCCTCTTCCTCAACACGCCAGCCCTCCGAGGAAGTCCAGCGTTTCTCCTGAACTCACTTTCAAAATAACCAAATGTGTGGTAAATCTAGGTGGGAAGACAAGCCGATACGGATCGGATTATGAAGGGGAAAGAGAAGAGGAGACCGATGCACCTTTGAGACTATCAGAAGGTGTTCTGTCCTCTCCAACTGGCAGGAGAGAAAGACGAAAGAAAAAGAGGGGGCTTGTGAGGAAGAGAACTCCACCAAATCGGAGACGTCCGATTTTAAGCCCTACTGTGAATTCTGTTCGATCCCCTCTTCTTCAAACCACCATAAATTCGAATGACCTCACCATTGAACCATGCATTCTTCCCACTAATGAGCAGACTGATGGCGAGATACCTGCTAGTGTAAATCCCACCCCTATTCAGGTAAAGCTTAATGGCACACATTTACCTGCATGTTTCCCTGCTTCAATTGTCTCTAATAGTAAATTAGTTTGTTTTCTAATTTATTGTTTGTCTTCAGGAAAATGTACTAACCCCTTGTAGACTAGATTCTATTCTTGAGACTTAGTTCATTTCTCTTTTGCAGCAGCCTGTGTATGCTTGTGAAGTGAGTGATGTTGCACAGGACGTGGATGATGTGAAAGTGAGTGGTACAGGGACACAACAGCATGTGCAGTACTCAGTGGGAGATGTTATCTGGACCAAAGTGTCTGGATACCCGTGGTGGCCATGCATGATCACTACAGACCCAGAGTTCAACATGCACTTTAGGTCGAAAGGTAAGTGTGCTAGATCAGTTGACTTATTGTTTTTCAGTGCTTTCTAGCAATATTTCCTCATCCAACAACAGATTTGCATCATAACTCTCTTACTCAATTACTGTAAGTTTGTGGCAGTGGATGCCAGGATGGTGCTTTGTAACATTGGCTCATATTGACTAAAAAATACCAGTCAGATGTAGAAAAATAATAGTGACGAGAACTTTTAATTTAGTTCAACTGATTGCAACGGCTACATGAGAGTGAGCTCAAGAGTTTAGGTGACATGGCACACTGCATAATTTACCACCTATGGAGGAGAATCAGAATCTATGAGACCTCAAGGAAACAAATCTGAAGTAGCTCAGAGACGCAAGAAGCAAGTTCATTGAGGGATTTAAAGGTTATAAGTAGTACTTTGTAGTAGAACTGCATGATTAATTGTTAAAAGATCGCAATCTCGATTCAAACACCACACAATCTTATTCCTAAATGACAACAATTCGCTATCTGTTAAACCTTTGACAAGTATGCTCACTGCAAGACATGCACATATATATATATATATATATATATATATATATATACACACACACATATATATATATATATATATATATATATATATATATATATATATGGATGTTGATTAATCGACGATCGATTAATTGTCGATAATACATTTAATCGATAAAACTTAAAGGGGTGTTAAAACGCATTTTTTCGAAGGCTTGATTGTGTTTGTGGGGTGCACTGTAACATGTGTTCATGCTTTCGTTTTTTAAAAATTTCATTATTTTTCATATATTTTACCTTTATTCTACACTGCTCTGCCCCTCCTTGTAAAAACGGTCTGATGGTTTCCTGGTTCTATGAAGCCAGTACCTCAAAACTATGCAATGGGCTCAGATTGGTTAGCTGGCCCAGTGTGTTGTGATTCGCTAACCGTCTAGTGCACGTCTTCCGGAAACGTCACGCGCCATAACTTTACCGGTGCTTTGGTGTATTATAAACAATGGCGTCAATAAAACCAATCGGACCCGGGGAAACGTTAGTGAATATGATTGAGCAGAACCTGTTCAAGAATGTCTGTTAAACGACGTTTCAGAAAGGTTTGTTTTTTGTTGTTCTCTCATTACTTTTTAGATACGCTGTTATTTAATTGTACTAATTATTATAGAATTACAAAAAATAAGCTTCATAAACAAGAATTTCATATAATCGTTCTAACAAATTATACTACAGTCCTCAAAGGGATTTTTTTTGAGTAAAGAATGCGGATCTATAGTGATCGTTTCTGACTGTATGCCACCGACCGTTACTTTTGTATTTTCAGAACGATTGTAGACAAATATCTGTCGACAGAACTATTAACCCAAAACGGACACTAAACATCGGCTGCCAAATCAAACACAGAACCATGTTTAGCATGCCTGTAGAAAATCAAGCATGTAGATAAACATGAAAGCTCTAATCAAAGAATAATTGACACTACTTCCAAGTTCGCTTTTGAGATTAAAAAAAAGTTTGTAACGTAAGGTGTTTGCAAACCAGGTTGTTAAATGCTCATTCAGACTTAACGTTATCCGACAGAGCCAAACAGCGTTGTCATTTGTTTACTTCCTTGCTACAACTTACAATTAACAATACGAACTATTACAGGAAAACACATCGACGAAAAATAAATCATACTCACAGGTTGTGGCTCGTAAACAAAAGCTTCTGTTTTTAAATTTGGAACTGCTCCATCTTTCAGGACAAGCCGTTGTGCGAATCCTGCATTGAACTCGCGAAGATTGTGGAAGCTTTCCTCCATAACATGTGCAGCACAGAGAGCGAGATTTGGGTCATAATTATGAGGGACCGAGTTAAAAATAAATTTTAACCAGTGATCCCTAACTAGAGCTGCATGATTATCACAAAAATCATAATTGCCGATTATTCCCTTGAAATTGTAATTGCGATTATTAATTACGATTATCACAATTTACATTGAATATATAATGGGAGTATTATACATGTTTACACAAAAATTGTTAACACACACACACACAAGTACTGTCCCCCTTTACTTAACATACCCATGTTAAGGACAGTAAAGTCCGTTTTTCTGAGGTGAAAGACTTTTTATTTCAGCGTACACTTATGTCACTGCCTGGTATGTCATATTGTGCTGGGTTTTCTGAAGTAGTCGTGATTCGCCTCCCATAACTTAATTATGCTCTAAACACACACACGCAGAGTGGATTTTCTTTTGTAATCGCGGCTTTGAACGATTGCGTAATCGTGGCATCCGTAATCGTAATCGCGATTAGAAATTCGATTAATTGTGCAGCCCTATCCCTAACTCCCTCGTCCCTAGGAAGGCTGAACAAAGTGGACCTGCAATCCGGATGAAAATAACAGCAGTGTTTCGACGGCATTGTGACAACTCATCTCCAAAACAGCAATTTAAAATGGCCTCGCCCTGCTTATTAAGTATTCTCGGAGGAGGGGTTTATGAAAATAATGGGATTTGCTGACGTCAGCAACCTCGGATGAATGTCGTGTAGTCCAAAACCGGCTGTTTGCTATAGTCCTTAGAAATTGAATTTTTTAAAAGCAAATATCTCCCATTGCTTTGAACTTTGAGCGCTGTAACTTTGCAGATGTTGTTTATGCTCAAACAGCAACATTACACACTAGCTAAAGTTAGAAAAGTGAAATCGTGTTTTACCAACCCTTTAATGATCGTCGATTAAACGGGTTCATGCGTGTTGTGTACTGCTCAACCGCGAAACATGTAAAGCGAACGTGCCAGAGCTGTTTCTTTTTTTACACCTTCATCATCACTATAAGTTTGCGTGGGAATTCGCAGCCTTTTGTTTTGTGCAAATGTAAGTTGTAATATTGTTTATTTTGTGTTGGCCTATCTATACCTGATTTATCTCATAGGAAGCATTTGGTTAAGAATTAACGCTGTAGTAAAGCGTGCAGTGATCAGCTTCAGCTCAAACGGCAATGCACCACTAATAATGACTATGAATGAGAGTAGCATTGTAAAGAGAACAATATTGTAGTTTACCGGTGTAGTTTTCATTCAGCGCGCGCAGCTCAAACAGCAATGCACGGCTAATAATAACTATGATTGGGACTGTCATATTACACAACATGAGAACACTATTTTATCAAATCGTTGTGAATTTATTGGGTTTAGTTGCCGTTTTCAGCGTGTTGTCCCAGGAAGAGCGTTCAAATTCTGGAAAGTAAGTATGCATCAGAGGCGGCGTTGGCGACACGTTGTATTAGTCGTTATATTTGATTATTAAATAAGTAATTTAATTAAATGATCAATCACAACGAAACATTTTATAATCCTACTAGCCCTTTATTTAGATTAAAAACCCTTCTCATTCATTTGGTGAGGAACAAAGCGTTTTGAGCAGCATTTGCATACCCTGTCATTCTGTTGGCCATATGCCACTGCCACAGACGCATATGTAAGGGATAATGTACATCCAGCCGGTGGTTCTCTCAAAATAACCCCTGACAGGTCTTAATCAGCCTGAAGGGGTTATTTTGAGAGAACCACCGGCTGAATGTACATTATCCCGCTTATTACACAGGTACTTGGCACATAAGTAAATAATTAGACATGAAATATTGATCCGAGTTGAAATATTTTATTAGGTGTTTAAACGCAAAGTTTCCGCGGAGAGCAGTTGCTAGTTCAAACTTCAAACTAGACGGTCATGTAAGAGATACGGTATACATTCATACCACTTATTACACAGCATTTCGCCACATAAATAATAATGGGGATAAGATGTATTGATTTCAGATTAAACTGTTTTAAATTCGTACCTGTTTGTATCTCATAATCCAACAGCGTACAAAACAATAGGCTCAACATGGCAGCAGCTGCGTTTATATGAAACGACAGAGTGAGTCCACGATACTGGATGGCATAATTCACATTTACATTTATTCATTTAGCTGACTATAAAATTTATTCATCAGCTAAATGAATAAATGCATAATTAAATAACTGTATTGTACACAAAATATTGATTCAACTGAGTTGTAATTCTTTGAGCTCACCAAATACAAAACATCCACGAAGTAAAATAACTGCGTTATCTGTTTTGACCAGTTGTTATCTTGGAATAACTTATCGCTGGATGATGCTATTGACCAATCAGAATCAAGTATTCCACTGAGCTGTGTAATAATGTTGTATTAAGGCTAACGATTAATTGCTCGTTAATTTAATCGACGATCGATCATGGGAATTTGTGAAAATTGACATCCCTAAAGTGTGTGTGTGTGTGTGTGTGTGTTTGCTTGAAATCTGCTGTTTTATGACCGAAGGAGCGCCAGAGAGCATCTGCGCAAGACATTTTTTTGTGGCAAAACACGACATGGAAGATGAGCAGGATTCTAGGGTTGGTGGAAAATGACAGAGGTGTTTTTCCTGTTACTGTCTGTCAACACTGCGCAAACTTGTTTTTGAAGTTTAAGTTCCAGAGGAATGTATGTGACTGTTACACCTGTTCACCCAGAAAATTTTAATAATTGGATATTACGTGCTTTATCTCTTTTGCTTTTGACTGCTGAGGGGGCTGCTCTATGTTGATGGAACTCTTTGTTTACATGTATTTGTTTACTGATCGTTGCATGCAATCCTAAAATTCAGCACATTGAAAAAAGGTATTTTCTGTGTAACAGACTTTGAGTTGGGGCTTAAAATGTAACCGTTCCGGTCGGGTTGTGTTTAGTTAAATGCTCTTGGGTACGGGCCGGGTTCAGGCTTCAATTTAAAGCCCGTGCAGACATCTGCAGATGCAGATTATAAATGCTGAGAGAAGAGTTGCTATCAAAAACAACACTTGTATTTGGTCCAAAAAGATGGTTTGAAAGCTCTGATAGGGGAGAGCACTGATCCTGTGGAAACTGTTTGTGAAACTGTGACCCTGAGCTAACATAAGCAGAGAGAATGACTTGCTTCCAACTGTCAACAGGCAGTATGAGAAATGTACATAGCACCTGTAGAAGTGAATTTCTTAATTTTTCATAGATATTTTTGCATTTTGGCAGTGAAAAGCCGCACAGGATTGATGTACCATGTGCAGTACTTCGGAGATGCTCCAGAGAGAGGATATGTCTTTGAGACGAGCATAGTCACCTTCTCAGGAAAGCACCAGTACCAGTCACTTAGCCGCAGCAACAAACTACCCATTGATATCAGTGGAAGGAAGGTACAGAAAATATTATGTGTATATATCTTTCACTAAAGTTTTTCCATACATTTGTTGGAATTTCATGAAACTACTTGGTCTCAGACTTCTTTGATGTGCTCTCTACAGCGCGCAGTTCCTCGTAAGTTCCGGGAACAGTGGGAGACAGGTGTGTCACAGGCAACCGAAGCATTGGGTCAACTAATAGAGGAGCGACTGGCCAAATTCAGTTTTGTTTATGAAAAGGGGAAAGCCCAGTTCAATCCTCGTATGCTACAAGAGCTTCAAGCACAACGCAGTCTGGGACCACAGCAAGACCAAGCTCAGAGGGAGTCTCAAGAGCTTGTCAGCCTCACTCCTCCCGACTCCACTCATTCCAGCCCAAACTCCACAATACCTACCACCATCCCAGGCTTCTTTACCCACCCCACAGACAGCAGCACTTCATCAGGGAAAACCACCCTACCGAGAAAAGCACCTAAAACGTCAGTGAAGAAGGATCGCTGCAGACAGCGTGGCACAACACTGAAGTATAAGACGACAAAAGCTTCCTCTGCAAAACAGATCCCTCTGACTGAATCTACTGTTCAGGTAGCAGACAGCGATGTGGTTGGCATTGTTTACCTCTGTGTTGGATAAGGATTTTATGGTGAGGCTATAGATGTAATGATTTTAATCTTGGTATTGTAGGATTCCTGCATTTCATCAGAGACACCCGAGCACCAGAGGAAAATAAATACAAATGCTGGGAAACGGACTTTCCGGAAAAAAGTGTGTATGGTCTCATTATGTCATGATCAGTGTTTCTGTGGTATTTTTGTGGTAATCAACTTTTCTTTATTTAATTTATCTTTCCATATTTGAAGGACCTGCTCTGTATTGATCTAGACCTTCAGCTAAAAGCTCCTCAGAAGAAACAGAGACAAATCAGACAGAAGTTTCCTGCAGCACCAAATTCAGTGAAGAAGAGGAAAATAAAAGCAGGTGTCAGTATCTCTGACACTTTAAATGCAGTTTCCACTAATCCTGGACTTCCAGGTGAGACATTTATATTTATGTAAAACCTGTACAGGGCAAACATTTACCTAACCCGATAAATTCGTTTTCTTCTAAATTATAAAAATATGTAATTTACTTATTTTACCAACTATAAATATTAACAAATATTTGTGGTATAATTATAAAACATATGTATTTTAAATGTATGTTATAAATAGAGGCGTGTGATTATCACAATTTTAGAATGTGAATAATAAATATGTCTCCACGATCTGCCTTTGAAGAGATATCTTAGTATTGTGCTACAGCGCACATAGGCGATAGGGTTACGCTCAAGTGACATTACAGTTCTTCCCCATCATGAAAGTTAATTTTTTAATTTTTTTTTAATTAGTTTGGCTGTACAGCTCAGTGACTTGCAAAATGGTCTTTAAAACCAACATGAAAAAGAATCATGAAAAAAAAATTATATATGATATTTTTGCCACATCACCCTCCCCTGACTATAAACAATCTCTTAATGCATTCATGTTTCAAGGCTGCCGTTGCATGTATTTTTGTTCCTGTAGTAATTTTCTGTTTTTCTGTTATCAGATATAAAGATATCAGTATTAAGCCCAAATCTTTTGGAGAAGGAGGATGACTCTTCTGAAGGTGTGTGGGTGGTTTCGTTATTAGTTGCGACACTAGTTGTTTAATAGAAAAGGTATACTGAATGGAAAAACCTAAAAAAAAAATGTTATAAAAGGCTTCAAACAATAAGCATGCATTCTGACTGCTTCATACAGGAAAGAAAAAAGGCTACAAACGTTTACGAGAGTCAAAGGAGGATGTGGCACTGCAGCCTAAAACGAAAATCAAGCTTGAAAAGGAGTTGAAAAAGCAGAAAGCCCAAAAGGTGATATGAGAGAAAATGCCATGCATTAGTCCGAGCTCAGATATTTTAACATTAATTTTTAAATAATTAATGCAAAAGTAAAATAAAAGAATAATTAAAAGAATTCAAATAATAACTCGACAATAAAATATTCTTTCTCGTCATTTCTGTCAGAATGCACCTGAGGCCTCTGTCACTAAACCGAGGGGGAGGAGGCGGAAATCCGACAGGGATGAAAAAAGGAAACAAATTAAAAAAGCCCCAAGTAAATCTGCAAACTATTATGAACTACAGATACTGCTCAGTCTAAAACTGTCCTTTTTATATTTGTTTCTAAAATTTTGTTTTTCTTTGTTCCTCAGGTGAGGAGGAGTCTCCTTCTAAAGTCAAACGTGTCAGGAAGCGGAAACAGGATTTAGGGAGACAGTCGTTACCTGTCGCATCCAAAAAGCGCCGCGGATCATCTTACCCTGAGCCAGAGGTGTGTGTATTTTTTGTTTGTTTTCTAATACATGAAATATACTTAGAACCTGACAATTTGTAATTCCATTTGAAAACGTGATTTGCATCATGTGTCTCTTGGTTTGAATGATCAACTTTATTTGGAACCGTAAATTAATGGCTTCTGTCACTTTTGCCTGCCAGATGTCCTTTAAGTAAATATGATTTTAATGCATATTTTAGAGTTTGCTGTGTGAGCAGAGACCCGATTCTCCCAGTGACAGTACAGACGAATCGCACCCCTCAAAAAAGACGGAACGCACTGCCGGTGCCAAAAAAGAGAGCGTGTGTCTGGTGAGTGACCCGTCCGTGTAGAGAGATGTTACATTAATATAAAATATAAAACACTAGCATTAATGCAGGGCTGGGCAATAAAAAGATAATGATAATAATGGTGATATAATTTTCCTCAATAAAATTATAAGAAATGATTGATACATTTTCAAAATAAGGTTTATGCGCCAAAAGTGGAATGAAACCACGTTAACGGCGCCACACAGACCAACTATCAGCTCGGCTCTCTAGAGCTTACTAGAGCTGATGCGTTTACTCACTGATCGGCCACGATCACATGACACTAATCAGCGCTGTGAGATCCAGTGAGAAGTGCTTGAATTCAGCTATGAACACAAATGTCTCTGTCATTTAAACTAGTTTAAAGCCAGATAAAACAGAATGCTGGGTTTGCCTGCTCTGCTGTTCTCCACGCCGTCTGGATAAAGATGCGGAGCAGAGACTGCGCAGCGAGTTTTGTTGACCGTTTAGTGATTTGGAGAACAGAAAACTTCAGAATAATGTCACAGAGTTTGTTCATGAAGTTGTGTGAACAACACACGGCATCTGCGTAGAACAGGGCACATGCACACTTTGGTAAGAGCGGTAATAATGAGATTATAATGTTTACATGTCTGTTGATTGCGATAAAAATTGGTGTACACTAGCTATGTAACGATTCACTCAACTCACGATGCGATACGATTCACGATACTGGTTTCACGATACGATTTTCTCACGATTTTTTTAACAAGTGATTAATTTAAGAAATTATAAATGAAAAAGTGTCCCTTTTATTATTTCCCAGACAAAATGCTGCACATTTCTTTTTCATTTTAATTTGTCAAATAAAAAAACTACATTGAAATTTAAAAAAAAATCCCTTCAAGGTTGTTTCAACTCAGTCTTTCTGTCTGTCTGGTCAAGAGGGTGGACACTGGTACCTTCGCACACTAAGTAAAAGACTATGTAAAATTAGTACCACATTTAGAGGGGTTTTAATATTGTTATAATTTGTATCATTACACTAGCAAGAGTAAAAAACAACAACATACATTTAGAAAAATATGCCATAACCATCAATAAATTATATATATAAAAAATATATATCCATGTACACATTTAGAGAAAGAGATAGTAAAATAAATACAACACCTGGTTGCCACGGAAACACTGATGCACCTCCGTGGCTCTCGCACTTGTCGTATTAATGCCTTTTACATGAAAACGGAGGTGACATGTGCTTCTCACGGTGGTGATTATTATTAGTCTACGAAAAGTCAAAATGCCGCCACAGCTCCGATTTGAATGAGTCAATATCTACACTTGCCGTCGCCATGTGTTTGACGGCGCGTGCACACCAGTCTATGGCACACACTGGCGCGGAGCAAACCGAGCGTTTTCAGTTCATTCCTGTGGAAGTTGAGTTTGGCTCACACAAGCTCAAATTCCATGAATGAAGTGAAAACACTCGCTAGTTTCGCGCCAGTGTGTGCTTGCTGCTATTGTGCCTGTAAAGCGAGGTTCACAACTTCAGTAGGCTACAGTAAACGCCCCTGCTTAAAACGTGTATCGCGATTCGTTTAACATTTCAACCGACTTGAATCGTCACACATTTTTATCGATTTTCAACTGGTTGCGAGTGAATCGTTACATACCTAGTGTACACCACATAGTTAAATGCGAATATGGTTACTACGATTATGAACTTAACACTTCAACCGCCAGGGGTTATTGTATACCTAAAACTGCCAGTGGGAAAAATGTACCCATGCACATGGCTACTGTTTTGTTATGGCTAAAAAATGTATTATGTATTAGGCCACTGTCTTCACACAGTAATGTCTAGAGTCATGAAATTATCATTTTTAGTCATCAACTATGTTCAATAGATGACCTGTCAGATGCTGAGCCGACCCAGGATGCAACACTCACCCATGATATCTCCCAACCACCAATCATGGCATTTAGTGCCTCTAATACCTGTTAGGCATCCATAAATCAACTTCTTTTATCAATATTGACTAAAACTGATTACCGCTATCTCAGTGGGTGAAAGGCGTTGGCTAGTAACACAGAATGTTAGTAATGGCACAAAAATGACAGCGTGAAAATGACAGCGTGAAAATAAAGGCATTATTGGTAAATTTGACCTGCTGGCACTCATAAAATCTAAACTTATAAATTAAAACTTATAAATGCCCCATTTTTAATCTGGTTTTATCTAAACAATTTTTAACAACAGGGGATTGTAAATAATAACACAATTTTAGTGAAAGTCAATGACTGAGAGACTTGGATATTTTATTGAAAATCTGTGATGTATTAATTAATGTAGACATGTATTAAAGGGGTAATGGAATATAATTACAGTATTTTTGTTAAGCTTTAGCATTTGCGCATTTTTAGTTACTAAATGCATTCAGGTTGCTGTTTTTCATAACAAATACCATATACACCATATAGTAACATTTCACCTTGGTATTGAGGGGCTATGCGTGGTTTCACCTTTGGCTATAATGATCTAAATGTATGATAATATGAATGACTATTGGTTAATTTTAATAAATTTAAGTCCTTATTCAAACATTCTGAATATTTAAATATATAAAAATGAAGTTGTTACAATTTTTACAGATGTTACTGTTTTTGTTTTCAAGCTAAACCTACTGTCAAATGAGCATTTCTAAGAGACAGAACGTAATATTGTTAATATTGCAGCCTACACTGCAAACTGCTGAAGATATGTGCCATCAAAGTCAGGCAAAACAAACCTGTTAAATGACTTGAAACAATATCACCCATTAGATAATGCAGTATAATGCAGAAATGTATATTCTTTCTATTAAGATATTAATTTTGTTTAGGACAAAAGACAAAGTATTTTAATTCAGTTTACTCATGCATGTTTAGATGTAGAAAAAATATTTGATCATTATAGACCTAAATATTTAGAATATTCAGATTTGTGAAATGTTCACCTATTTGGCAAGTTTTTGTCATGTTCTGACAATAAAGAGTAGTTTAAACCCACTACTAACGGTTTCTGTAGCTTTCACCCCAGAGAAAAAAAAATCTTCCTTTAAAATTTAAAAAAAATAAAGATTTGGCATTTATCATGATAATTAACGACATCGACTGATATGAAAAATTATATTGTGATAATTGTTTTGGCCATATCGCCCAGCCCTACATGAGTGTGTTTGTGTTGCTGTTTTCCAGGTGTGTGAGCAGACCGGGGAGGATCTAGTTATGTGTGAGGGACAGTGCTGTGGCTCATATCACCTGCATTGTATTGGACTTGAGCGATCAGCAGAAAAGGTGCTCTGCACTGCCTGCATCTCAGGTGAGATACACTGATGTCATGCTACTGATGTTGTGTTTAGAAAAATCAGCTTTCTCACTATTGTGAGCTATAATTTTTTCACTTTTTCAGGTGTGCATGTGTGTTTCACCTGTAAGAAGTCTGAAGGAGAGCTGCGGCGTTGCTGTGTTCTTCACTGTGGCCGCTTCTACCATGAGTCCTGTGTACGGTTGAGTGCTCTGACAGTGTTTGAGAATCGAGGCTTCCGCTGCCCTCTGCATACCTGCCTCAGCTGCCACTACAGTTGCCGTGGCACTGGCAAGGCCACCAAAGGTACAAAAAAGACATGAATGTTTACGCACTGAAGGGCAAAGACGATGCAGTATAAAGTGGGTCCAAATAAAAATACATTTATGTTGTGTTTAACTACTATGTACTAACATTTAAATTGAATAATTTATAATTTGATACAATCCACTTATTGTGTACATGCATGTTATGTTGCACTTATAATTAAATACCTGCAGTAATTATTTCTGTAAGTCTGTGTTTAATTACACTGTTGACTCTTCCCCTACCCATTAACTCAACTTTAAACCTAACCATAACATGAAACATGTCCCTACCTTTACCCATATCCAACCTCGATAAAAGCAAAAGAGTTTTGCAATGCAACATGAACACAATAAGTAGATTATACCAAACTATTGTTGTTGTGTTTTTTTTTTTTTCACAAGTACACCTTTTCTTTCATGTCATTTAATTCAAACTGCAAACAAACAACGACTGCATGCTTCTAATAGGTTAAATCATCGGTTCCCAACAGGGGGGTTCAATACTATATACTATATGAAGCCATACTATAGTATAATGTGAGATAGAAATAAATATTTAAGTATTAAATTCAAGTTAACGTAAACTTTTCCCTCCGCTGAGTCTGTCAGTCATCTCCATTCAGCATTCAAACAGCGCATCGCGTTCGGTTACGACAGTCAACGATGAAACTCTCTCCAAGATGATTCAATGTTACTATTATTATACTTGATCTGTAGATAAAGCTCTATGGTTTCGCATAAAATGACTATCTTGCTGGACTGTATTGCTGTACCTTAATCATGTTCCTTTCTACTGTGTGTCTGTTAGATCACAACACTGGAGAACACTATAATTGTTCTTCACGCGCACAGTAACTGAAATTTAAAACTGTTAGAAGAAAAGGCTCAAACTATTGCATATATAGATACTGTATAATACACTATGCATCGATATGCCTTTCCTTTGTGCTTTGAACTTTTCTGGGCGCTGTGACTCTGTTGCTTCAAGCGTATCATTCTGCGCTCGGGATGCGCATAAGCGCTTTGTGCCGCACTGTATTGGAGTCTTTCATAATCATATCATAATACTTTTGCGCAATGAAAGATTATAAATAGCCTTTTTTGTTCTGTTCTGTCCTATGTAGCATATGTTGCTGCCTCATTAAACAGCTGTGCTGACATTTAAAAAATGTCTTAATTTTATAGTAGACTATATATATAATAATTGATCTTTCTGATTTTTATCTTGTTTTTCATGAATGTATTTTACAACAATACAAAGAGCAATGTAACGTTTTACCAGATTTAGTGCTACACTTATTGTCTCTTTGTTCAACACTAAATGTTTTTTTCACTAAATGTTCAGATTCTTCTCACCTTTTTCAGCCCTGACCTGTTTTCATGCCTGAAATTTAGATAATGAGCGAGTACATCATGAATCCATTTTCCGAACAGTGTTTTTGTCTTGTCCTGAGTCACTCTGGTACACCTATAATAAGTGTTTATATTGGGACTATTTTACACTGGTTCGGGTCGTACCGCTGCGGTGTAGCCTAGTGCCTGCGTGACTCGTCATAGACATAAACAGAGAGAAGAAGCCCCGGCTACAATGTTCTTCAACAAGGCGCATTATTCTGTTAATAAACGCATGTTTATTAATCACTAGAGCGCCAAACTATCATATTACATCAGCTAATTTTATTCACGATCCCCTGGCTGACCAAAAATGGGTTTTCAATGAGGTCCCAGACACCAGTCATTTTGTAATAGCCTATATTAATAATTTTTTTCCTGCACACCAGTGTGAATACTGATATTTTTGTTAATGCATTTCAAATAGGGCCAATTAATAGGCTACTCCTAGGCTTACGTTTTTAAATTAGAAATGGCCTACTGGGTTAAATGATATGAAAACGCTAAATGAATCTCCAACAAAAGGACTTATTTAGTTGGTGTTGGTTTAATCACCTAATACATTTCCTGTTGTCCCCTTGCAGGAAAGATGATGCGTTGTTTGCGCTGTCCCGTGGCCTATCATGTTGGAGACCTGTGTGTTGCTGCGGGCAGTGAGATGCTGTCATCTTCTGCCATTGTGTGCACAAACCACTTCAGGGCTAAGAAAGGCTACAGTCACCACTCTCACGTCAATGTCAGCTGGTGCTTTATCTGCTCAAAGGGTGTGAATTCCACTGTCATTATAAAGCTTTTTTATTCCTTTTTTAATGTATGGCATCTGAAGTTGAACATGACGGCACTATATAAATGGATGCATTTGTGTGTTGAAGGTGGCCGTCTGCTGTGCTGTGAGTCATGTCCAGCTGCATTTCACCCTGACTGTCTGAACATCGCTATGCCTGATGGCAGCTGGTTCTGTAATGATTGTCGCTCAGGGAAGAAACCCAAATACAGAGATGTTATCTGGGTCAAACTGGGGAATTACAGGTCAGTCTCTAACAGCACCACACACCTTTAGCTTAAACTTAGTGAACTCATCTGCTTGCATCAGATTGTTATTTATTTTATTTAGGGGGTTGGTGGTTTCTAGGGCTAGAGAGCGCTATTGAAAATGATCAAATAATAGGTTATTTTCCTGTCCTAAACTTTGGCTTCATTTAAAATTCTAGATGGTGGCCTGCAGAGATCCGTCACCCTAAGAACATCCCAACAAACATCCAGCACCTGCGTCATGAGATTGGAGAGTTCCCCGTGTTCTTCTTTGGCTCTAAAGACTATTTCTGGACACACCAGGGCAGAGTCTTTCCTTACATGGAGGGGGACAGGGGAAGCAAATACCAACAGACTGGCATTGGGAAGGTCTTTAAGAATGGTAAAATATTCTTTGTTTTATTATCTTATTTGTAATCACAGTATTGTCAGTGCTGTTGTGAAATGGTTCCTCTGTATCTATTTGTGCAGCCCTGCTGGAGGCTGAAACTCGGTTTAAGGAGATTGAGATGGAGAGGGAGGCCAAAGAGGCTCAAGAGAACAACAAGAAACCTCCTCCATACAAATACATCAAGGTATTGCCATTCAATATATGACCTTTATAAGACTCCCATGGTCTTGGAAATCCTGGACATGTCGGTTTAATTTCCAGGCCATTACAATTTCTGTAGAGATTTTAATGTTATGAATGTAGTCTGTTTATAGAGATTTTAAAAGCTTTATTTATTTGAATGGTTTCATTTATTTCTTATTAGGTGAATAAGCCTTGTGGACGAGTGCAAGTCTACACCGCAGACATTTCTGAGATCCCCAAGTGTAACTGTAAGCCGTCAGACGAGCGTCCCTGCAGCTTTGAATCCGAGTGTCTGAATCGCATGCTGTTGTACGAGTGCCATCCTCAAGTGTGTCCTGCTGGAGAGCGCTGCCAAAACCAGGACTTCACCAAACGCCACTATCCCGAGACCAAGATCATCCGCACCGCAGGCAAAGGCTGGGGCTTGCTGTCACTGCGAGACATTAAGAAAGTAAGTCCACTAGCTTTTGAAAAGATTTAGCAAAGGACATTTGCTGTATGTGATTGCTGATTGGCTGTTTCTGTGTCACTCAGGGGGAATTTGTGAATGAATATGTGGGTGAACTGATAGACGAGGAGGAGTGCAGAGCCAGAATCAAATATGCTCAAGAAAACGACATCTCGCATTTCTATATGCTCACTATTGACAAGGTAAATAAAGGTTCCATGTGCTTGCTCTGCTTGTCATGCCTGATTTTGGCATGTTTGGACCCTATACAGCAGAGCCAGAGAAACAAGGTTGCATTGGGAGTGTCACTGAACAGCTTTGTGTGGTACTACAGGTCACAGTACTAGGGGTGGGCGATATGACCAAAATCTTACATCATATGATATGAGTAATTTTATTTCACGATAACGTTATATATCTTAAAGCTGCTGTAGGTAACTTCTGTAAACAATTTTTTTTTACATATTTGTTAAAACTGTCATTATGTCCTGACAGTAGAATATGAGACAGATAATCTGTGAAAAAATCAAGCTCCTCTGGCTCCTCCCAGTGGTCTTATTGCCATTTGCAGAAATACACCGCTCCCGGTCAGAAGCAACCAATCAGAGCCAGGAGGAATGTCTTAGCAGTGTCAATCATGCTCGTGTACATGCTGATCACCCCTCTCTTGCAAAGCGCATACTGTCGTTCAAACTCAAGATTGCCCGTGTGCTGCAGCTGTGCTAATGGCGGAGAAACAACCTAAACTGCCAATTTCTTGAGTGGCACTTGCTCATAAAACAAAGAGGTGAAAGGAGAAAGACAGATGATGATAAACAAGCGAAAAAGAAAGAATTAGACAGTAGGGCAGCAGCTATCGATTATTTTTGTAATTGATTAATCTAGCACTTAATCGATCGATTAATCGAGTAATCGGATATTTTTTGTGTGTGTTTTATTAACAGAATAGTTATATTAAACTTGTGTCTATTTCAGTTAAAGCTGTTATGTTATATACTATACGTTATATAGTATGTAAGTTATAAAGCTATCTCATATGTGAATTTCTCCTTTAAGTTGTTATAATATAACCACTCTAAACATATTTGTGTATTCTGGTAGTTAAATGCTGAAGAAGAGCTGTAACGTGACTTGTTGTTGAACACGCAGTAAAAGCTCACGCACTTTTTGTTCCGTGCGTTTTAACTGAAAAATGAGTACTCCGAATCTTTATTAAAAACCAACAGGCTGGGTACCTTAATTTTTTGTTGTTGTATGTAACTATTTGGCAGACGTGAAATACAAACAAGGTCTTGCAAAGACTGCAATACAATATTTGTTCCTCCATCACGTCCCGGTGTGTACAGTGAATGCATGCTGAAAATATTGTTGCGTGGCTACATAAAAGTTTAAGCATATGTGATGCATTGCAGGGCTCGACATTAAGGCTTGTCCGCTTGTCCGGGACAAGTGGATTTTTTGTAGGACAAGTAGAAGAGAAAATTAGTTGTCCGACCGGACAAGTTAAATTTCAAACAAAATAAAATGCCATGTTACTTCACGTTATGTGCCACTCGTTACGTCTATTTTACAGATTTAATTTTACAGATTTGAAACGAAGACATGTCCTGAATGTGAATGGCCTGTGAATGTCCTGAATGTGACTCGCAGAAAGACGCGCACCAGTATGATGCGCATGCACAGACCGCGCGCCAGAATACAGTTCTCTTTCGCGCTTGAACGAACATCAACACACACAATTAAGCCAAAATGTCATTTGTTGAGTATCTTCATAACACAAGAGCAGTCTTATGATGGACATAAAGAGTTGTGACTCATGAGAGAATGAGGCGCGTGTGAGATCCGCGTCTCTGTCCACAGCGGCTGCTCTTAAAGGGCCAGCTACCAATAAAGTGTTCTGTCAGTAAAGTTAATGAAAGAACAAAGGGAACAGAGAAAATTACTCACTGCTCTTGACTAAAGAACTTGTGTAGCTTTAATAAGGAGTAGTCTATATATAATTTATAATTTATGCTGCGCAGACTGTTTGATAACTTGATTCAATTTCTGTATATGTCCTACCTGTTAGACAGTTCATTTTTATCCAAACATCAATGGCTTATTGATCATTATAGGTGTTATCAATCATTTAGTTGTTATTGCTAATTTCAGAATTATCACTAATCTGTGTGTGCATTTGGTTTAGAACCAAACAAGTTGACTCATGAAACCATTTGTTTATTATATCGCAATCGCATATCACAACCGCAATATTGATCTCAATAATAGGAATATGACATTTTCCCCAAATCGTGCAGCCCTAGATAAAATTATAAATCTTTACCCGGACAAGTGACTTTTGTGCATGGACAAGTGAAACATAAATTTACTTGTCCGAAGGACAAGTGCCTCAAAAAGTTAATGTCAAGCCCTGCATTGCTGCAATTGGTCTGACTGGTGTGTGTGTGTGTGTGTGAAGGGGTTCTTTTTTTAGGCTATACTCTCTTGTAAACGTTCACGTTCAATTGCTACTTAAAAATGTCATGAAATCATATCTAGTCAAACCGCATCACGACATCGCTACAAATACAGTATGGGATTAAAATCAGCAAACATCAATTCATCGATGCCACCTAGGTCACTAGAAATAGAACGCCGCCATATTGACGACCGATCTCGCCCGGCGCTGCCCAAACTGCCCATTGGAATGAGAGAGAAAGACAGAGATAGATTGATAAAATGTTAATTTTAGGCTTCGATCCTTATTTGTTACCCCCAGTTTTCTTTTGTCCTTTATCATCTGCCCCAGACTTGGGCTACCCCAATTTGCCTTCCATGATATATATATATTTACCTTCTACATAACCCCTACCCATACAGTGAGGATCGCTTAAAGGCTTTCAAAGAGTACAGACGCGTATCAATATGCTGTGGCTGGATGGGTTACAAACGTTAAAGTGCAGCACCTGAACACAAAGGATTTATATTTAATCATGGGAAATGTTGGTATTATAAAAAGAAAATCAAATGTATGATTTTGGTGGTAGTTTTTGCTCTGACTAGGTAGCGAGTAGTTAGCTAGCAAAGTGGCTAAGCTGGTAGCTTGCCTCTCTACCAAAGAGACTGGATGACAACCCTGTTTAAGACATAACCGACTTATACAACATATTGCAGGCATTACTGAGACCGCCGGTCGTCAAGATGGCGGCGCAAAGCTACAGTGATGTCATGTGAACCGAACGAATAGGCTTAGACTACGTTACCTTGTTTAAGCAAGTTAAGTGTATTAAGTGAATTAAGTGTGTAATGATCCAACACTCTAGACAATTTCTGCCGTTTATTTACATATATATTCTCCGCCATCGCGCCAACTAAATTCAAAATATATGCTTCCTGAACAGGTCCGTGTGAATAAACGGTCCGTGTGAAACAATCAAATCCCTGCGCCGCGCGTATAGTGCGCGTCATAGGTATTTAACGAGGCTTCGAGGCAGAGTTTTTGCCTCGAAGAATTTTTGTAATCGAGTTACTCGAGGAATCGTTTCAGCACTATTAGACAGAGCCCATTGACTCGGTGTCAAAACTCTAGCCGCATAACATGTTGATAAAATGTCGCGCACTGTGCTAAGCAACAATTGATACCTGCTAATTCACTGGCTTTTCATGTTGCTGAAATAATGTACCGGCAAACCTTATCTAGTATTACATATTGCTAGAATAATTACTTGCATACTGTAATGTTAGTTACCGTTATATTAACGTTATCTTACTAGCTATTTATAACTTATAGAAAGAGTGCAACGTTATAAAGTTACATGTATTGCAAAATACATAATGATTTGAGGACCAAGTTTGTAGTCAAAGTATGAGCAGGCCATAGTCAATGTAAAGCATATTGTTGATGTTTCGTCCCTATTAGTGAATGTTTCATAACTGTTTATCCGCCGTCAATGGTGGTCCTGCTTACTAGCCTGCGCGTTCACGGCAGGCTCCGCTGTGGGGGAGGAGCTGTGGAGGGAGGGCTGTAGCGCAGCAGAGAGCAAGGGGGTGGGACCTGTAAGTTGTGCTTGTTCAAATTTTCAGACTAAGTCAACGTTTTCTAAAAACTCCCTACTGCAGCTTTAATATAGTTATTTTTGCTTTAAATGAGGTAATGATTTGAAAATTTATAAATTTATACCATTGAAATTTCATAATTCTTATCACCATTTTCAATATTTAAAAAACTAAACATAGCCTAAAAAACACTCAAGCATCCTGAAGACAAGTAAATTGATAAAGAAAGAGCAAAGAAAGCAAACTACAATAGAACAAAGACACAAATGAAATGGACGATAGTCCAGAATCTCTACCAGTTTACAAATTTCTACTGGTTAATCGTGTCTACCGGTATATCGCCCACCCCTACATAGTACTACAGATCATTCCATAGAATACATGCTCACGACCACATAATGGTTTGTGATCATTCTACCTTCATTGTCCTATACACTGTTTGTGTGCAGGATCGGATTATAGATGCGGGACCCAAAGGGAACTACTCTCGCTTCATGAACCACAGCTGCCAGCCCAACTGCGAGACTCAGAAATGGACGGTTAATGGAGACACTCGCGTGGGCCTGTTTGCCGTGTGTGACATCCCTTCTGGTGAGCTCACATTCTGAAAATAAGAGATACGATGGATTTTTGTGTAAGGCTGGGTGATAAATTGAAATAAAAAATGTTCCCACTCTAATTTTAGCTAGTGTTGCTATATATATATATTTTGTAAATATAATGCATTGAACTTTAAAATGTAAAAAAAAAAAATCACCATTTAAAATCTTGAAAACTGTAGTGTTGGTGTATTTTATTTCTTGTATAAAATATTTAGAATCTGTTCAGCCAAATGGCAGTTAAAATAATGTCTCCCTGGTTTGGGGGGAAAAACACTAATTTAAGCAAGTTCAGAGCAAAAAAAACAAACAAGATTGAATATTTTGGCTTAAATAAAGAGTAAAATATATATTTGGTGTTTTCCACTGGATTTTGTGAATCTATTGGGGGGGGGGATTTAGGTCCCTCTAAATATTTTTTTTTTTTTACATCTTAAAGTTAAATGCATAAATCTGGTGCACTTGGAGAGCAAAATTAAGAGCTCCATCCCATTTTCAGTGACCACATGGAAGAAAAAAGTATTGAGTATTGCATTGACTGGACTTTAAAGTGGATTCAAACTTGTTTTTAAGCTGTGATTAGTTTCTCAGTCCACATTACAATCATACTGGTAAAATCATAATTTTGACATATTAGGAAGTCAAAAAAATGTAAACAATAAGTTACTAATAAAACTGTCTATTATTGTCCTTAAAGGGATACTCCACTTTTTTTGGAAATAGGCTCATTTTACAACTCCCCCAGAGTTAAAGTGTTGAGTTTTACCGTTTTTGAATCCATTCAGCCGATCTCCGGTTCTGGCGGTACCACTTTTAGCATAGCTTAGCATACATCATTGAAGTGGACAAGACCATTAGCATTTCTCCAAAAAAAAATGACCAAAGAGTTTCGATATTTTTCCTATTTAAAACTTGACTCTTCTGTAGTTACATCGTGCACTAAGACCGACGGAAAATGTAAAGTTGCGATTTTCTAGGCTGATATGGCTGGGAACTATACTCTCATTCCTGCGTAATAATCAAGAAACTTTACTGCCGTACCATGAGTGCAGCTGGCGTAATGATATGACGCAGCACCTGAAAAAAAGGCTACCTTCCGTCAACATAACCAACGTGACAACCTGCTTGCGCAGGGAGCGTTCCTTGTAGCATGGAGACATTTGTGACAGATGATTCAGAGGACATATACTACAAGAAACGTACGGCAGTAAAGTTTCTTGATTATTACGCAGGAATGAGAGTATAGTTCCCAGCCATATCAGCCTAGAAAATCTCAACTTTACATTTTCCGTCGGTCTTAGTGCACGATGTAACTACAGAAGAGTCAAGTTTTAAATAGGAAAAATATCGAAACTCTTTGGACATTTTTTTTTTTGAGAAATGCTAATGGTCTTGTCCACTTCAATGATGTATGCTAAGCTATGCTAAATGTGGTACCGCCAGAACCGGAGATCGGCTGAATGGATTCAAAAACGGTAAAACTCAACACTTTAACTCTGGGGGAGTTGTAAAATGAGCCTATTTCCAAAAAAAGTGGAGTATCCCTTTAAGACAGTATTACATTGATGTTGTAATACAACTGCACTGTAAAATAAATGCAAATTAATATTTAAGTATATAGTTTTTATAATAAAAATAACTAGTGTTTTAATCTCTTGCAAGAGTTTAACCCTCAAGCTTTTAATTGGATGGAGAACTGCAGTTTCTATGAAAACAGGTTTACAAACTTGACTGCTGAAAACACAGAAAACACAGCTAAAGAGCTGCTTGCGTGAACGTGAATTGATTTTTGTTTGATTGATTTATAAAATGGACTCTTGTTATAAGTAGCTTAGAAATATTTTTGGTTCATTATGAAACTGGCAGGACAGATTAGACTATTGCAGGCCCTCTGCATATTATTACAAAAAAAAATCTAAATTTTTGACTAAATTTTCTATTTATCGCCCCAACTATCTTTTGTTGCCAAATCTTGTTTTTTTCCCTCAGAATTAATTGGCCATTTGTGTGTCAATGTTTTCAGGCACTGAGCTGACATTTAACTATAACCTGGACTGTCTTGGCAATGAAAAGACTGTGTGTCGCTGTGGAGCTCCTAACTGCAGTGGTTTTCTAGGTGACAGACCCAAGGTGAGTGACTGTTACTTAGGGGTGGGAATTGGCAAAAATGTGACGATTCGATAGTATTGCGATATTTGGGCAACGATTCAATATTATTGCGTTTCATGTCCCCCATATTATTCAAAGGCATTACAAAAAATGAGGTAAATAAGACCGCTCAACTCACTTTAAATGTCACATTTAATTCTGTAAACATTATCTTCTGCACATTAACTGAAGTGCAAAAACTTAGGAGGGTAGTGCAAAAACTTGAAAACTTGTTCTTGAACATTCAGGACACAGGACCTTATTACAGGACAGGACGTAATTATTCTCTGAATAATTACGTCCTCTCACATGAATGGTGAGCTCTAGGCTTGCTACGATAGTCGGTGTTACACGGTGTTCAGTCACAACACTGGTTTCATCACTTGCCCACCGCGGCATCGCAACAAACAGACAAAAAAATGTAAAGCGTTAAAAATATTTAAAGCAATTACACAGTATCTGTTCAATTCTGTCTGTATTACACACACACACCCACACGACCCACAGAAAAGACGCGCGTCAGTATCTAGTTATCTTTCGGGCTTGAACAAACCATAACACACGGATTATGCCAAAATATCCGTTTTGTCGAGTGTCCTCATAAGAGCAGTCTTAAATGATTTAAATAAAGTCTGAAATGAACGTAGAGATTTGTGAGAAAATGGGACGCGTGTGAGATCGCGTCTCTGTCCCACATTGCACTACATTAACGAATGTACAGCTTATGTACGCTCAACGGCTGTCCGAATTCGCTCACTCGTTTTCATTCACTCCTTCAAGTCAACAGTATTAGTGGACTAATGTAGGGAATAGGCCTAACTTAGTGAATGAGGGTTTAGGGGTTGATTTAGGATTCAACCCATGTTCTCAAGTAGTGAAAAATAGAGGACACTGACAACGCGCTGACAGACAGGACCGAGAGTAGGTAATATTTAATATGAAACAAAGCTCACAGAGCTCTCAGCACATAACTTAAAATTATTTAAATACAACAGAGTAACATAAAGCAGACATAATAGAGTAACATAAACCTGAGAATAATCATAAAACCGAAATTTACCAACACAATTTGATAGAAGACGGAGCGTCGTGTACAACCGGTGATAATAGTGAAGCCATTTTCATTTGAATTTGCTGTTGAATCCACGACAACAAAGCACCGCAACAAGCGCCACCTTGTCGATGTAATATGCAAATGTGAATGATCAGAGTAAACTCTGAGAAAACCAATGGAGAAAATCGAAAGTAAAACAGATAATTGTATTATTAAATTTTGCAATACTTTGCGCTACTGTATCGATATAATTGTGTGCACAAAATATCACAATACTGAACAGAATCGATTTTTCCCCCCACCACTACTAGTGTTGTCAAAAATATCGATATTTCGATAAATATCGATACTGAAATATCTGAACGGTACCAATACTAATTTCCCGAAGTATCGATACACCAATACTAGCCGAGCAGTCACTTTCACTTCTCTCCAAAGGCGCGTTGACAAACACCACACGTGACGCACTCGTCTCATTCGCTCTGGTTAAATAGCAAAAGTGAATGGAAAGATGGCGAGTGCGGCGTCCCCGCGACCGGCTTTGGTTGATTGATAAAGAACACCGCGAGCGGGCATGTCGGAGTCGGAGAATGGCGTGGACAGGACACGCGCTACACACCGCGAGCGGGCATGTCGGAGAATAGCGCGGACACGCGCTTCACACTGCGAGCGGGCTGCGGGCACCCAAAAGATTGTTTGACTATCAATATCCCTCTCATCACTCATTTTGTAAAATTATTTTATAGAAGAAAACAGACTTAAGGAATTGGCTCCAGGGGTACCATTTAGCAGCATATGCTCAGCATCAGGGGTGTTTGTTTTTTAGACAGACCTGCACCACTGCTAAAAACATCCTAAAACACTGTAACTCTTCTCATTTTAACTTTTCTGAAACATTAACCAAGATGGCCTAGTATTGTTGTTGATATGAGTCTGTGTTTCGTTTTTCACTGTAATTCTTAAAGTTAACATAATCTGACTGAGGAATCGTAGACAAGTAAATATTGTAACTGTGGTCAGATGTAAATTAACTTGTGTCTGTTTAACTTTATTCAAAAATTATTATTTAATTCTGCAATTTGCCTTCATTAGCGATTATCATCAATTTGATTACACATATACTAATTAAACTAAACTGAGCTAGACAATGGCATCTCTGAATTCAATAATGAAATGCCTTTAACTGAAAATTGAATGTTTAACCTTATTATTATACATTACTGACACTCAATCCTCCAATTTGATACAGTTAAGTGCTTCGACACAATCTGTATTATTAAAAGCAATATATAAATAAAGGTAACTTGACTAGATGCTGATCCAGTGAGCATTGTTTCCGCGTGTGATGCACACACGTTTGCGTTTAAATCTGTTCATCAAATTAAGTTAATGTATTAACCAGCATTTATGACCGATGACCAATGCATTTGTTACAGTATATTTTAATCTTTGATAACAGTAGGTAATAAAAACACAACGGATCATGTTAGCTCTGGTCCAATGAAAAAATATTAACAGATAGAACTCAGGACATTTTTGTTCATGTAAAATATACCTCATTGTCATGTTCTAGACTTGTAATATTTAGCTTTAAATAAAAAAAAGACCCCCTTAATATTGTGGCAGTTTTTTTCTCTGTGGTATCGAAAATGGTATCGAATATCGATATTTTTCAAGGTATCGTATCGAAGTTAGAAATTCTAGTATCGTGACAACACTAACCACTACTGTTACTGTCTCTGTCATTATTGATGTCTTGCTGGTGTGGTGTAGTGGTTAGGCTAAAACCTTCTAAATACCAGGCCTGAGCTTAATCACCTTTGTGACAAAAATATTTTTTTTTTCGCCTTCATTCGCCATTGGCTTTTGGCTTGCTTCGTTGGGGACATTTAACATTTAATTTTGAATTTAACAATACTATTACAACTTTACTTTCCTGTTATCTCTGTAAAGCTGCTTTGAAACAATTTGTATTGTAAAAGTGCTATATAAATAAAGGTGACTTGACTTGACCTTCAAAACCTTTAAAACTAAGTTTGTCCCTATAATACAGGGTATCCGCGGGGTCTTGAAAAGTATTAAAAGGTGATAAATCAATTTTGGGAAAATTAAGACCCTTAAAAAGTAAAAAGACCTATTAAAAAGTCTTATCACGGCTTTATAAAGTCTTACATTTCGAAAGTATTTTTTCTGAATTAGCTGTCCAACAGTTTAAGTCCCAAAAACATCGTAAAAGTGTGTGAATTTAGTAATTTTTACTTAAAAAACGAAGAACTGAGGCACATGTCAGCATGATTGTTGTTGAGGGTGGAGCAAAGTTTTGTTTTGTTTTTTAATAAACTTTGGGATAGTAAACTGATTTACTATCCCAGCCTATTTGAATTTTTTTTTATCAGAGTGGTCTATAGTCTTTATCACAAACTAAAACTGTTAAGCTAAAAGTATCACTGATGTAAATGGTTACGGCTTGAAGTGGCGGTGAGGTATTAAAAAATATTGAGAAGGTCTTGAAAAAGTCTTGAAAAGGTATTAAAATTAACTTCAAGATTCCTGCATATACCCTGTAATATTTGTACTACAAGTTTGGATGACAGCATCTGCTACATAACTACTTTATTACTTTCCACTCCTTGAACTGGATAACAATGTATATGCAAATGGAAGTCTAAATGCCTTGACACTTGCTTTTCACCCGTCAACTTCAGAACGGTCATCCTTCTGAGCCCAAAAACAAGCATCAGAAGAAAAAGCCCAAGCGGAGAAGGTCCCGGAACGAAGGCAAGAAGTCTGAGGACGAGTGTTTCCGCTGTGGTGACGGGGGACAGCTGGTTCTGTGTGACAAGAAGGGCTGCACTAAAGCCTATCACCTTTCCTGCCTAGACCGCACCAAGAGACCATTTGGTAACCTTTACTTTATAAAGCTGACAGTCAATTAAAAAATTAAAATTAAAAAATTAATCAGGATTAATTGCACCTAACGTTAAAGTTTTTTAAAATTATGATAATTTTACATTCAATGTCCAAATTAATGTGGAAACAATAAAGACTGTTTAAAATATTTGTTTAATGGCATCCTATCACTGATACCAATACTGCTGCTACTGAGGTCTCTATTAAATGTCCCCGTCCCATCCCACCAAAACGTTATCCATTATAGCTATTAAACATTGCAGTATAATTGAAAGCCTATTAAAGATTGCAGTATAATTGAAAGCCTATCATTTGTAACATTTAATATGCTTTAATTGTCTTTTGTCCCTTTTTTAATTTAATCATCGACAACTTTTACATTTGTGATCCGTGTTTTCTTCCAGGTCGCTGGGACTGTCCCTGGCATCACTGTGATGTGTGTGGAAAGAACTCCGATGCTTTCTGCCAGCTGTGCCCTAACTCTTTTTGCAAGGCTCACCAGGAGGGGGCGCTGCGGTCTCACCCGCTCATGGGCCAGCTCTGCTGCCAGGAACATGAAGACTCCGATATCCGCCCTCAGGCAGAGCCCCCGCTGGACCACAGCGCTGAAGTGCCCTCATCCACCAAACCACGCAAGTACAGGCGCAGAACAGAGGCTAAAACCAGCAGCAAAGCACCTCTCAAGAAGAGGTCCAGAAAGACCACTGACATGTAGTGGGATATCGAACTATGGAACCTGCCTTTCCTCCCGCTAATCCCGACGACCTCCTCCTCAGCTCCTGCCCAAATGATTCAGTGATCTTGACGTCGTGTGACTGTTCTGCCAAGCTGAAAGCACTGTATGTGTCTGATCAGGGAAGCGTGTTAACACTGTAGAGCTCCTCAGAGCTGCCGAATCAGGTCTCCCTTCACTCACACTGCCTCCTCATGTTCCACTCGTGTGTGTGTGTGTGTGTGTGTGCATGCACTGCCAAATAGACGACAGAGCCAACAGACTGAACACCTCAAATAAACAGCATTACGGACGCCAAACTTGAAACCTTTTTTACGCCGTTATGAATCTTGGCATAGTTTTTTCTTCTTTTTTTTTTTAAACCGTAGATATGTATATGGAAATGTATATGAAAGACCAAAATTATAATACTGGATTTATTGTTAGTAACAGATGCCAGAAGTTTTTGTTTTTAACAAGTGGTATCTTTAAATAAGACACTATGGGTAGCCCTTGAATTACATTTTTAGAGTCAGTTCATATAACTATAGAGCAGCACAATTTTTTGTTTATTATGTATAGCTTGGTTCATTTTTGTAGCTCATTTTTGAGTTTGAGTAACCAGGACGTTAGGATGTTAAATCTACCTATTCAGAGTTTTAAGACGGCAAATCATGACGGGCTTCTTGTGATACTTACGAGAAATAAAGCTGTTTCAAGCAATTGTGGTGTGATTTTTATCAATTTAATTTACATGTATTTATTTGTTTAAAAGTTGTCGTTTTCAAACTTCAATTCCCATTTCTGTTTGTAGTTTGTTAAAGCTTTTTTTTTAAAGAACAAAAACTGAGCAAATACACAAATTGCATTACCCTTCACAAGGCAAATTATTTTATCATTTGAAATGCCAGGGCGATTTTGCGGGAAATGTCAGTAACGTCATCCGTCTTTACGTAATGTCCGTAATAGGGGGGAAAAAAGGAATTGGTTATTTTTGGGGTTAGTGGGAGTTTTTTTTTTTGTTTGTTTTTTTTTTTTTTTGGAGTGGCAGTTTTGGTGTTAGTGACATTTGATCATTTGATTGCTCTGATTCCATCGATTAGTTCTGAGACATCTATCATCCGTTTAAGTGCTGAACTGAAACTATTGAACATGAAGTGCGCTACACAGTGGTTAAGTGTGGAATTGTAATGTGATAGTGTAATCCATCCAGCATGTGGCGTCATCCAGTTTGTCATCATTCAACGTAGTCTAGATCTCTGTCTAAAAAACGAGTCAAAAATAATGTTTCAAATCATAGCTGCAATTCTAGTACATCAATCACTGGAAATAAAAGATCTGGTAGCTAGTTATCTTATTATAAACATAATACACTAACCTAAAGGATTATTAGGAACACCATACTAATACTGTGTTTGACCCCCTTTCGCCTTCAGAACTGCCTTAATTCTACGTGACATTGATTCAACAAGGTGCTTGAAAGCATTCTTTAGAAATGTTGGCCCATATTGATAGGATAGCATCTTGCAGTTGATGGAGATTTGTGGGATGCACATCCAGGGCACGAAGGTCCCGTTCCACCACATCCCAAAGATGCTCTAATTGGGTTGGGATCTGGTGACTGTGGGGGCCATTTTAGTACAGTGAACTCATTGTCATGTTCAAGAAACCAATTTGAAATGATTCGAGCTTTGTGACATGGTGCATTATCCTGCTGGAAGTAGCCATCAGAGGATGGGTACATGGTGGCCATAAAGGGATGGACATGGTCAGTAACAATGCTCAGGTAGGCCGTGGCATTTAAACAATGCCCAGTTGGCACTAAGGGGCCTAAAGTGTGCCAAGAAAACATCCCCCACACGAATTACACCATCACCACCAGCCTGCACAGTGGTAACAAGGCATGATGGATCCATGTTCTCATTCTGTTTACACCAAATTCTGACTCTACCATCTGAATGTCTCAACAGAAATCGAGACTCATCTGACCAGGCAACATTTTTCCAGTCTTCAACTGTCCAATTTTGGTGAGCTCTTGCAAATTGTAGCCACTTTTTCCTATTTGTAGTGGAGATGAGTGGTACCCGGTGGGGTCTTCTGCTGTTGTAGCCTATCCGCCTCAATGTTGTGCGTGTTGTGGCTTCACAAATGCTTTGCTGCATACCTCGGTTGTAACGAGTGGCTATTTCAGTCAAAGTTGCTCTTCTATCAGCTTGAATCAGTCGGCCCATTCTCCTCTGACCTCTAGCATCAACAAGGCATTTTCGCCCACAGGACTGCCGCATACTGGATGTTTTTCCCTTTTCACACCATTCTTTGTAAACCCTAGAAATGGTTGTGCGTGAAAATCCCAGTAACTGAGCACATTGTGAAATACCGGTACTCAGACCGGCCAGTCTGGCGCCAACAACCATGCCACGCTCAAAATTGCTTAAATCACCTTTCTTTCTCCTTCTGACATTCAGTTTGGAGTTCAGGAGATTGTCTTGACCAGGACCACACCCCTAAATGCATTGAAGCAACTGCCATGTGATTGGTTGATTGGATAATTGCATTAATGAGAAATTGAACAGGTGTTCCTAATAATCCTTTAGGTGAGTGTATATAAATAATACCATTTTGAATAAGAAATTTGTTTTGTTTTTTGTTGTAAATTTCTATTTAGCTTTGTTTTTCAGTTGTAATTGCAGTGCCTAAACTAGATTTCAGTTAGTTGCCAAGGCAACATCTATAAGTTATTTACATTTTTTAAATCGGTTTAATTTCAGCTTTATTTTAATTAACAAAAACTATTTTATTGGCTTAAAATCTTAAGCTATTACAAGTATTTGCAAACTGCAAGTCGACCACATTGCACTATTGGATACAGCATTGTTTAGTGTGCTCATTCAGGTATTGTATGCATACAGTGCACAATGTATATTAGATACTACAAAAACAGCAACTTATGCAATTCTGAACAGTCTATTTCCTCAGTATGTATACAGTGAAGATTGAACATTTTCTTCATGCATGGAGGATCAAAATAAACCATTACATCTGTGTAGCGAATTGTTGTTCCCCAAGGCAACCTTCCATTACCACAGCAACAAATGAACAAAACTCATCTTAGTTTACAAATCAGTGAAGTATAATGTGGAAGAAAAAAAGGTCACTTACAAGTATCATTCATTTTAGTAGTAATGATTTTATTCAGTTAAGAAATCAGCACATTGAACATATTTACCTCTGTACATACAATGGTCTATTGCACTTATGAAAAACGAAAAGGAAAAACACTATCACCACAGGCCTAACATGGGTAACAGCTTATGCATTTAAGATATTTACATTTTGTTTGCCTATTTAAGTTAGAGCCTTGCTTTATAGGCCAGTTCACATTACAAAGCACAATCTGAGGTTCTGATGTATTCACAGGAATATCTGAGGCATCTCCACTCTATCATCCCTTAAAATGTGTTAATCAGGCATAAAAATTTGGTCACTCTCAAAGGAATAATTAGGCATAGGGATGTTCACGCTTCCTCTGCTGGCTAAAATAACACTTTACCACCCGGTCAGCGGTTACCTGTATTGTTTGCTCTTAAAATGTTAAATAAAACTACTTAAAAAGTCTGATTGGCAATATTCAGCAGTATATTCACCTCAAGAGAAAGAACACAGGATGCTTATCGCTCCTCTGAACTCATGTAAACTGATTTCAAGAGCACACTCGTATACTGTAGCTTAAGATCACTGCTCATCTGTTAGTGTCAGCAACGTGTAAGTGCGTTTAATCCATGTTAAAAAGTCCAAATGGCATTCCGCAGCAGCTATCCAATCTTTACTTGATCTGAAAATTCAAATGTACAAAAAAAACACTTTCAGTCACCCAAGAGCTATAGCCATATGAACCAGGGCAAACATTAATGTTCACACAGTATAGCAATGGCCGTAATGCGTATGTGAGTGCTGAACAGTAGTTTGCAATAAATCTAGTGGTTTCAGACAAGGTAAAAAAAAAAAAGAAGTAAAATTCACACAGCTGGCTCCAGATAGCGGAAATGTATTAATACATTGAAGTGTCTGAGTTAATGCTCATCTTTGTCTCTTTGACCTTTCTTCTCCTTCTCATCCTGCAATGCCGTGCCGAGTTTCTTAATGAGAACGGACAGAACTTTATCCAGAGGGTCCATCACTCCTCTCTGTAGCCACTTGGGAATTGTAGTCCTGGCATGGTGGAATCCCAGCTTCTGCAAAATGTAGTCCACCCCCACCGGATCAATCTTACGGCCCGTCCACGAGATCAACCTGAAACATTACACGTCAAACGACTTCATTACGGACAATAATGTATGAAAAGTGTAACCTGTGCTAATGATGGTGAAATATGTACTTGTATGGAGTAAGCAAGTATATCACATTTAAACACATGTAACCACCAGCCAATGTCCTAGCAATAACCCAGAACTTCCTAGCATCCACTCAGGAAAACTCTTGCAACTCTCTCACAATGATTCAGCAACAAACTAGTAAAGTGCTAGCACCTATTCAGAGCACTCTAACAACTCCCTAGAAACCAGGACTCCCTAAAAACAGCATAGCAACCATCAAGAAAACCCTCACTATAACCTAGAAACCACCCGCAACATCCTAGCATCTGGCAGAAAACCTTAGCAACCAAATATGGTTGGTTGATACAAGTTCTAATACCCTAACAGCTCCCTACCATCTATTCAAAAAATGTTAACTAACACCCCAACAACCACCCAGATTCCCACAGCAACCAGCCAGAACACCCACACAACTTCCTACCATCCAGTCAGAAAACCTTAACTACCACCTAGCAACACCCGAGCAACCACCCAAATTCCCACAGCAACTATCTAGTATTAACATAAGTCTATTTGATTTGAGACATCGGAAAGATCTGTGTTGAACAAAAGTTGAGGTCATGTGACCACAGTTACCGTAGTGTGGGCTCCAGATGCCATGTGTTGCAGAGGAACTCTCTCCAGTCCACTGTGGTGTAGTTCACCACCTCTTCATTTTCCTTCTTCTCTGATGACGAATCATCCTGCTGCGCGGTGGGGCTCTTCTGACCAGGTCGAGATGCGAAGATGCGTGGGGCGAAGAGAGCTGCAACACAAGCACATGCTCAGTGACAAAGGACATTTATGAAAGAAAAGGAAACCGAGTCTGGATTTCATGATCTCACCTTTTTCCTTTTCTTTCAAGTATGCTGACACCAGGTCATGCAGGAACATGATGAGCTCTGCATCCATGGTGACACAGATGTGATCGGTGAACTCGGTGACCACACTGCACTCCACTTTAGGCTTACTGCCGGCATCTGCAACACAGCTCAGAGTCAGCGAGGTTTCATACTATACAAGCTTCACAAGCGTCTAGCAACCTTAGGAATAAACAATAGCAAGGTAGCTGCCAGAGGCTACCAGAATATCAAAATCTGACAAGCTATTAGTCTGTACCACTGAGAGAAGGTTCCTCTGGGTCTTGCACATGAATGGATTTGAACTCGAGTTGCATTTTGGGAAGGGCGAAGATGGTCTCGGTTTCGTGGTTGTAGCTGGAGGAGCCCCTGAAGCCGCTCAGAAGGCTGGAGCTCTTTGCTGCTGCACCACTTTCGGAGTTGTTTGCATCCACGTTACGCAACAAGTTGAGCTCTGACACAAGAAAAGAGAGAATTATTATAAGGAAAATAAAAATATTCCATTTCAAGAACAGCAAATATGGTTATCATAAAGATGTGTCTGCTGCTCAGCAAACAATATGGCTTTACACTAGCTCTGTTCTAAAACCTTAGTTAGCTGCCTATATAGACAGCATTTTATCTCTTTCCCCACCATTGAGGAATTTTCCGTGATTTATGACAACGCTTCCCCAACATTGATGTAATTGATGTGTTTTCACTGTTATACGGTAGGGGGCGCTATTACCCTACTTCTGAAAGAGTACTGAATCTCCTGATCAAAACATGCAAAACAGGAGCAGAAATAAGTGATAAAAGCATTGCTTATTCATGTTGTAGTTTTCGGGGGAAAAAACTTTTTGTTAAAAATTAAATGAAACGCCCACATTCAAGTGTTGATAAAGAAAGAATGCATAAACCTAGAATAAAAAAAAGTATTTAAAAGCAGAGGCTCTGTTCTTTCTTTCAATATATATCATGTTCAGATAGTCATACAACAAAATATTCTGGGGGCCATGAAAGTTTTGTAAAAATTATCAAAAAGTCGACAATATACAGTATTTTTTGTAGCGTAGCAACATGAAATGAAATGATGAAAATGAAATTAAAATCTACTCTCCTGTGAGGTTCATGTCACGATATCAGATTTTCACTACATGATTATCGTGGCCATGATAACGATTCACGTTCAAAATATGAGTGTAGGGAGGTGAGAGAGACTGTATGTAATCAGTGTAGAGAGAGTGCGTGCGCATGGTTGCCAGATTGCAAAGATTAAGTTAAACTTTGGGCAGAAAACATATTCTTTTAACAGAAAAGCTCTGAACTGCAAACATGAAAACTTGTAGTAGAGGCTTGAACAGCAGTCTGAACTAATTTTGTAAAGTTTTTATTTTTTCACTACATTTTAGTGTTGTCTTTTTATACATCAACAATATTGCATGTTGATATAGTCACAGTTATCGTTTAATTACCTTATTGTCGTCTCGTCATCATCTCGTCTAAGTCATGGGAAAAAAAGCTGGTCGACGGATCATTTTTCGTCGTAATTTTCGTTAACAAAGTTAATACTAGTAACCAAAGGTGAAGAAAAAGTCCTTACTGTTGATCTCCACTTCCTGCAAACCGGGGTGAATTAACTTATTTCATTAATTATTTATTTTTTAATGAATGTTTTTTTTTTAAGCAGGAACAGTGTCTCTATTTCATTTGTCACCTAGCACAATATCGTCCATATGATTTTGTGTGGCAGTAATAGCTACACACTGCATCATCATCTTGTTTTTTTGGGGGTTTTTTTTGCAATACCACCACCTATTATGTTGAAGTGTCAACCAGGATATTTACGATATTACAATATAGGCAAAAGACAGCAAGGCAGCTCACTAGGTTTGGAACAGAGCCATTGAGTGTGCAACATTTACCTTCGTTCCTCATGGCAGTGACATAGTTAAACCACTCGTTGACTGTAGCCACCCCATGTGGGGGGTTTTCATGACGACGGCGGGTAACTTTAGTGATGGTTGCCATTGGGCTCTCCAGAGCACCACAAGGCTTGGTTACCATGGTATTATGCCCAAGGTGAAAGTCAAGGGTTTGAACTATATATGTAGAATCATCACTGGAGCCTAGACAAAAAAACACAAACTGTTAGTTGAAATTTATGAAAAGGCAAATTATGGATGAATGGTTGGATGGAAAACCAGCACTGTGTCTGTACCATCCTCCCAGATCTTTTGTGCTTCAGTCCAGAAGGCGATGTTGGGCTCTTCCAGGTGGAACAGCACCCAGGACTTGGAACGGAAGTTGGGCCCATGGAAACAAGCCAGAGTCATGTGGTTGCCATGGAGACTCATCGAGCCGCCCAGCTGCACAGCATCCTCTGGGAGGGGCATCTGAAAGAGGGAAATGTGACATCCAGCCACCATCTTCAACACACTGGGCCAATGTCTGTGATGAGCTGCATCCATATCTGAGAGAAAAATACATTTATGTTGGTCTTTAAAGTCATTTCATTAACAACAAAATTGTATTTTAAAAGTAAAATGGTCACAAGCACACTAACAGAGTTCAGCTGCTCCTTTGTCCATGTTGATGACCGGGGTTTTGGGAGGATTGTAGGGCACCGGGCCCCAGGTGGACAGGGCTCGCTTGCTGGTGTCAAACTGCTGTGTGAAGAACTCTTGCAACTTCATGCCGATTTTTATCAGGTCAGGGGTGGTGGAGCGGGAGATGATCACCTGGAATATGTCCCACTGCAGGTCTCCATGTACAAAGATCTCACTGGAGGAGATGCACATCAGAGATGGTTTGGTATGGTTGAGGTATTAGTTGATAAGCTAGTATGATTGGCAGTTCTTATACCTTTTCTCAGATAGACTGGCCTGAGTCGTGCAGAGGTTCACCTTCCACTCATCCTGTAGTTGCAGGTCAGCGTTACTGAAGATGCCCATTAATATGCTGGAGCCCATATAGTCCAGCCGGGCCTCTGTGGAGCCCATGGTGATCTGAATCTTATGACTGGGCTGCTGATTTGGATGTTCTGAAATATGGGCTAGAAGAACAATCGGTTATTAGTTACTGAAGAGGATGACCAGACAGCAGAGTTCTGTGCCATACAGAAATGATTATTAAAAAAAGCCTTTTCGTTTGCAATTCCCCTCATAAATTTTAATTCAAGTAGAATTAAAATTAAATTAAATTCATACATGCTCTAAGTGTATTTAAAGTTGCGATAAAACAAAAGTAGCAAAAGATTTTTTTTTTCTTTTGTATGAACTACATCTGAGTGCAAAGGACCATTAAAAAAACAGGGTGCAGGGTCGGTTCTAAAAATCAGTTGTTTCAATGGAGATCTGAATGCGAGCTTGCAGTCGATTGTAAGAAAGAGAAATTTGTATTTAATTAATAAATAATGAATTGATACTAATACATATATATTATATTAAATTATACTAAAAATATTATAATATTAAATTATTTAACTTGACATTAAATTAACTCATTTTATGGACCATGGTAGAAAGGAACACCATTTAACAGAACATACTAATTTTGATATATTGCGTTTTGATAGCTGTTGTTTCTGGTTATTATAACACTATTAGAAATATGTCTGATAATTGGAGAAAATAACTAATTAGGAAAAATGGACATAACCGGTTGTTAAAGCGAGTACATTCTCTCTAAATTAATAAATAATTAAAAGTATACTTACAGACCATCTCCAGTGTGTTAACGTCAATGTTGCCACCCACCACTCCTCCTTTGGAATCCAGTTTGGAGCGACCCAGTCCGATAGACATGCTGATCTCACGATCTCTGTTACTGCCCACTGACAGACGGCCCTGACTCTTCAGCCCACTTGTTGTCCAACTGTTTAAACACACACATACATAAATAGACATCAAACAGAGAGATATTAAACATGTTAACAGCTGCACAAATCAAATAGTTTCTGTAGGTCTCTCGTACGTATTGTTGCCCATGACATTGCTCATGTTCATCTGGACATTAAGCTGTTTAAGGTTGATGGCGAACACCACCAGAGTCTCCCATGGCGAACCCTGCTGTGCTGCTGCTGCTGCTTTTCCGTTCCGAAACGACGGGATGGCGGTCTTTGTGACAGAGTCTGTAGAGACCCACACACAGACAATTGGGTAAATAGATAAGGATGGTAGAGCCACAAAGCTGCACATCATCAGCAGACCTCTAGCAGCATGTATGTGTACCTCTGCGCGGTGCTGAAGAGTCAGACACGCTGCGGGAACGTCCGGTGGCGGGTGATTTGAGGTGCGCGTGGTTTGGTGTGGCATCGGTAAAGACGGAGGGGTGTTGAGTGGTTTGACCGTCCCACGTCCTCCAGTACGCTTTTCGGCTGGACTCAGGAGACAGGTGCTGTGCGATGCTCTCCACAGAATCTGGCGTGGCAGGACCTGAGGCTACAGCACATTTTACAGCCGTTATCATCAACGCTTTCCAGCATTCATCTGAAGATGCGAGATGACTGGGACAGGCGAGTAGGTATACATTACTGTTCAAAAGTTTGGACTCAGTTTTATTAAGATATTATGGTGAAGTTTAATCGCATGCTTTCTGAAGCAATTCTTAAAGGGTTAGTTCGCCCATTTAAGACATGAAGTTGTATGCAATCCTTACCAGCACTATAGTGTATACACACTGACCCACTCTGTTGTCACCCCCCTGGTCCGAGTTCTGACCGCTGGAAGTTTTTGAATGAAGTAATCCCGGCTACTTTCCGGGGCCACAAAACTGTGCGTTTTTACGTGAAAAAAGATTTGCGTTTCAAAGCTTGATTAATTTAACACAAAAAAAACACGCCGGGCAAAATTCATACCTCAGTTTTAATGCGGCACTATTTTCCTTCCGTTTCTATCAATCCGCGCTGCTGTCAATGTCAACAGTGCGCACGTGACGATTAGCTGTTGATAGCGCGACTCGCCGACAACATGTCCGACTACGAAACTTCAGATGATGAAACTAATTTTAGCACAGTGTCAGACGGATCAGATGAAGACAGTAATTTTAACTCAACGACAAAGGGATATCTTTATGAACCGGAGTATACCGATGCCGAACTTGAGCAGATGGACAAAGAACGGGAAGAGAGAGAGCGAGAGGACAGAGAAGTTGTCCAATCTGATGCTGGGCCCACCACAGCTGTAGCAAGAGGCAGGATGAATGACAAATGGTGTGTTCAATCAAATATTTTTCACAGCAAATTGTAACAATATATATATATTTTTTTTTTTTACACATCTTTTCACGTGTTTTATAATGGAGTCTAAACATCATCTTGTTTACCGTACAGTTTAGACATGGGATCATAAAGTTAGTAAATAGAGCTTACCCGTGGTACTGGTACAGCAAAACTCTTTAAAATCATGTTTTTTCCTTTTCCTCCTTGGTTGGAGATGTAATCGTCTTCGCTGAAGTGAGCACTACACACACGAAAATCCTTTATTCGAGATAATTTAGCTCCCGCTGAGTAGCCGATGGCAACCAGCCAAAGCTGTCTCATATTCATATTTGATACAGGAAAACGATGAAATTTGAACTTTGATCCCGGCACATCCTTGTTGTCACAGCCTGGGAATTTACAAGTTCGCACCATTGTTAATTTAATATTTTTTACCTTGTTGTCGATCGATTGTGTAAACACTATGGAAGAGCTGATCGTCACGTGCGCACTGTTGACATTGACAGCAGCGCGGATTGATAGAAACGGAAGGAAAATAGTGCCGCATTAAAACTGAGGTATGAATTTTGCCCGGCGTGTTTTTTTTGTGTTAAATTAATCAAGCTTTGAAACGCAAATTTTTTTTTCACGTAAAAACGCACAGTTTTGTGGCCCCGGAAAGTAGCCGGGATAACTTCATTCAAAAACTTCCAGCGGTCAGAACTCGGACCAGGGGGGTGACAACAGAGTGGGTCAGTGTGTATACACTATAGTGCTGGTAATGATTGCATACAACTTCATGTCTTAAATGGGCGAACTAACCCTTTAAAGAGATAGTTCGTCCAAAAATGAAAATTCTGTCACCATTTACTCACCCATGTGTTATTGCAAACCTATAAGACTTCAAAAATATCTTTGTGTTTTGAAGATTAACCAAAGCTTAATATTTGGTAAGGTTAATACCAAAGCTCCATATGAATGGAGTGGTTTAACCAAAAGTCTGTGAAGATATATGATTGCTTTAAATGCTGAACAGATATAATTTAGGCTTTTAATCATACCCACATTAGAACACCCATTCATAAAACGCACCACATATAGTAAACACGAAAGCTTGTGCGCAAGAAGCCGACAATAAACCTCATTGTCCTTTCTGGGTGAACTATCCCTTTAAACAGCTCAATACCTCAAACTTAGGTTAATCCAATCCTTTTGTTTTTCCACTCTTTTTCAGATTTAGTTTTGTCTATTAAATTCTGCCTAAAAGGCATCTCTTCACTGTTGCAGATTTTGCACTGCTGTTTGACAGGTACGGTTCAATGAAGCTGCCAGCTGAGCACCAGTGAGGGGTCGCTTTCTCAAACTGCTGGTTGTTGTCCAGCAGGCATCTGTCATTGTTAAATCCAGTTTGCTTTCTTCTTTCTAGACAGCAGTGCAGGAAATAGCCTTCATCTCTCAAAAGAACAACAGACTGATAAAATGCTTAATAGTGATTCCAAACTTTTGAACAGCTGTGTAATGTTGAGAGTATATACAGTATTTATAACCTGGTAAGTTAATGGTCTGGTCTCCTAGAAATAATCTCCTGGCAATGCTTCTGCGGTACCAGGCTCGTGGGAATGCAAGAATCTCACTCAAACGCCTCATGTCGTACTTGAAGGATGCAGAACCGATATCACACACCGCTAAAAGAAAGACACAAACACACAGTGTCACATTAGTTACTGAGGCAACTGAAGGATTCCCTTTAATTGCATTTTATTGTTAAACACACTACATGTTAAAAGTTTTGGGGTGGAAAGACTTTTTCATGTTTGTTTGTTTTTTATGCACAAAAATACAGTAAAAAAAAGTAACATTATTATCTATTCCCAAATCAGCATATTAGAATAATGACAATGTATAATAATGCAAGAAACACTTCCTATTATTAATCGATTTTGAACAGTTGTACTGCTTAATATTTTTGTTTTCAGGATTCAAAAGTTATAAAGAACAGCATTTATTTGAAATGGAAATCTTTTTAACATTATAAATGTATCTACTGTCACTTCTGATGAATTTATTGCCTTCTTGCTGAATAAAACAATTAATTTCTTTAAAAAAGACAAATTAGTGACCCCAAACTTTTGAACAGTCATTTACCAGTAGTGTCATACAGCCGGAAAAGGCTTTAGTAAGGTGATGCAATCAGACATTCTGAAAGATATCTCAGTAAGTCATTTTGAATTACTCACCTGAGATGTTGATAAGAGTGGTGTCCATCTTCCCACCCTTGCTAGCAACAGAAGTATCAATAAATGCTGGGCATCCTGTACGTCTCATCCTGGAAAGACTGACTTTCACAAACTCCAAGTTGATGGAGAGAGAATCTTTCCTGCCCGTCACTGAAGAGGCCTCTTCGTCCACTGCTCCTGAAAGAACCAAAGTCATCTCCAGAATCTTATAATTATCTTTACAGTATATATGTTTATTTTACTTATAAACCATCACAATAGAGTGATGAGTAATGTCTTTGCAATGGGCTCTCACCCAGTGGTCCTGGTCCAGGCGGAAGGCCAGTAACTGCAGACTTCTGTTTGCCGGCTCCATAAGGATGAAACACGTACAGTGAGAAATCTGACATACAGGCAGTGAAACTCAGACCTGATGAGTTAATCGGTTGGCCTGTTAGATCTGATTGGCTGCTGTGGTGGCGACTCCGCCCCAGAGGACTGCCTAACCCTGTAGATGGACCTGAGGGATGGAAGAAGTTACAATGATTACCATTAGTCAACACACCCTTTAAAAGGGGCTATATGTAAGAATTTTCATATCTCTTTTTTATTGCCGATGTGTGAACAGCTTGTACAACGTTCGATGTTCCTAGGTTGTCTATGAAAGCCTATAGATTTATTTTAATGTGAAGGACTCAGGATGTTTTTAATCGGGAAAATCAAGAGGATGTGACGTTTATGTGAGCTCCCGAGAGCCTGTCAGAATTGGGTGTAATGCATTACGAATTAATTTAAGTTATACATTTGACGTCTAATGTTTATTTATTTGAAGGAATTAAAAGAGCAGTTTCATATCTCTCCTTGTACTGTTCAACTGGTCGAGGTTGATTTGGGATTTACAAAGTAATTAGATTACTGTACTAATAACTCTCTCTAAAAAGTATTGCATTACTCATTATGTTGTTGAAGATTTAATTAGTTGCTAGTAATTACTTTTTTAGAGTAACTTACCTAACACGGGGTTTATGACACGTGAAGCGAATGCTTATACAAACCACGATAATGCCGAACGAAATAATCTGTACAACAGTCATGCAAAGAAAATGGATTAATTCAAACTAGTTTCACATAGCCAGATCTATATACTTTATAACCAAACTATCACAATTGTGTAATTTTAATCACCTCATCTGTCAACCTGATGCCAGTGAAAAGCAGAGTTCATGCAAACATATTCACATCGCAATGATCAGATGCTTTGCTAACGGCTGACTTCTCACACCAGTCATTTTTGTTGTGTTTATTTTGTTACTGAGGAAAGCACATATTTACATATTCATCTAAACGTCGCTCTCAGCAGAGTGAATAGTGTCTTGATGTTCATTAACAGTATATTCCTGCTAAGGTGTTTTCAAATTTATTAGCAAAGAATGAAAAATAACATTGCCGCGCAAGTATATATATCGGTATATATATATTATATATATATATATATATATACACACACACACACAAATTTTTGAATGGTACTATACATCAAAATGGCATAAGAGAGAGATTTTCAGAACAGGACCCTCATGGTGAATTTGATTTAACCAAGTACAACATGCTCCAGGCTTAACATCTTTGTTGATCCTGAAACAACATTCCAATCAACCAATCAGATTTGAGAGACAAGTTTACAGTTTATGTCAAGTTTAGGCTTACAACCACAGATAGGTGGCTTCTACATCAGTGTTATCATTTCCCTCTGATTTTAAAGATAACTTCTAGGTAGGGTTAAGTTTAGGGCTAGATTTTTAAACAGGAATGTTGTTCCAGGATCAACAAAATATGTTGATCCAGGAACATGTCTAACTTGGCAAGATAACGGTGACCGTACATTCATACCTTTGCTTCCAGGCACTCTGTTGGCATTGTGTACCGATGGAGGTGTGGAGGAAGGTGTGTGTTGGCCCTCTGACGGATGGGTGGTGCTGGTGGGCTCAAGTTCACCCCTATTGGATGAGAATACCAGATCCAGAGAGGGAAGTTTCAGCATGCACTCCACTCGAGACATGGGGAGACAACTGAACCGGATCTGAGAGGGCTGAGGAACAAACACAATGAAATTAACAGACCGCTTTGAGATGGTTACTTATGAGTACAAATGGAGGAACGCTGGTATACCTGCACCCTGACATAAACTACCACATCCACAGGGAAGGAGGAGTATGAATTTCCAGCAGAAGACACAAGAGACACCTGAGACTCCTCCAAAGGATCCACAGAATCAAAGTGACCAACATCCTCCTCAGGAACATTGAGGGCTACACAAACACACACACACACACACTAATATCAGTATAAAGTATACACACAAAAACCTCACAGATTTAAGTGATTTTATCATATGTTAATCAAGTGACGAATGAGAAATCTGAAACTACACTTACTGTAGTTCCTGTCGACTGGTGTGATGGGAATGGTCTCTAGCGCTTTCTCCAGGAAGTCCAGCAGACATGGGCTGATGACCATTTCCTCTGGCAACGTCTGTAGGGCTACCCATGCATACAGCTTAGCCATCTTCACCCCTACACTCGGCTTACCTTTAGCTGCTCACACACACACACACACACACACACACACACACACACACACACACACACACACACACACACACACACACACACACACACACACACACACACACACACACACACACACACACACACACACACACACACACACACACACACACACACAAAGTTGAGAACAATCCTTCTTTGCTGCCAATTTATCATGCAATGAAAGCAAAAGATTCAGAGCAGGATGCAACCATTTGGCACCTAATTCACCTCCAGCATGCAAGTAATATGCAGGAAGCACAACAGAGCAGCAAAATAAAATAAAAATTGTTTAACACAAGCATAAAATGCAATTACGGTATAGAAAATGATTTAAAATCAACAGCAATAAATAGCTAGCAATCAATGGATAGTAATGTCTAGATATTACCACCTGCTCTCATTATATGGTAAAGAACAATATTACTCTTTACTGTATTTTTGATCAAATAAATGCAGCCTTGGTGAGCATAAGAGACTTCTTTAAAAAATAAAAATCTGACGGATTTCAAACTTTTGAATGGTAGTGTATATACCCTTCTATGATTTATTTTTCTAGTTTAAGTTGCTGTCAGCAAGATAAACCAGAGAAAGATGAGAAAAAAAGGGGAGTAAAATTGTTGCCAATAATACTATAATACCAACTAATAATGGAAGCTTGTCTCAAACCAAGCAAAGTCATGTCAGCATTAAAAACAACAGAACCACAGCGGAAAAAAGATCCTCCCGAGTGGCGACTGTGAAGACTGTTCATAGATAGTCATGCGCTACAGTCGAGCTCAGAGCTGTGGGCTTCAGTGCAGAGATGAGGCTAAGCGCATGCAGGAAGCCAGCGGTAGAGGACGACAGATGAAGAGAGTGTGTACCTGAAGGGAGAGGAGGGGGTGGGGGAGGGGGAGGGAGGAGTGTGTTAATCTTTCCAGGGCCTGAGGCTGGTGGTGCGGGTGAGTCTCTCATACCAAACAGTTTGGACTCTTTGGAAAGGGTTCTGGGAAGGGAAGATCCACGCGAGGCAATGGGCGACTCCGTCTTCAGCATTTTAGAGTTGTAATGTAGCTGTAAACAGACAGAGAGGGGAAAATGAGTGCTACAGTTAACCAGTCATAAAAAGTGTACATTACTGCATCCATTTAGGTTTACTGCGGTTTTACATTTGTAACATGTTTTATTGCAGCGGTTGAGCATTATAACCTATCAGACATGTTGGCTATGAGTGTATTTGCGGGTTTTATCTGGTGGAAAACCAAAACTTAAGTCTCAGGTTGAAAAATTGTAGCTGAAATCCTTCTGTGTGCAATCGGCTTTACTTAAACCATATCATTAGATCCACTGCAGACCTTAACATCCACTCCAGGGATGTAGAAGACAGTGGTCTCAATGTCACTGGTCTTGCTCTGCAGAGAGGTAGGTACTCGCTTAGCATTCAGAAGATGAGAGCTGGAGCCTAAACTGTGTTGCAGCTTTCGCTTCTTAGGAGGAGAGTCCTGATCCAGACTCCTCGAGCTCCGCTCACAACTCCTAAACAACAGAGAGACATTTTAGACACACAGAAACGCTTTACAGCTTTGATCGAGATTAAATCCAGAAGAATAGAGCTCTAAATGGATGATGTTTTCTTGTAGGCCAAACCTGGAAACGCGTTAGCATTTAAGCACTTACATTTCCTAAAGTCAAAGGGTTTTTTGGTTAAATGCGTGAAATAAGGTCTGTGGTTAACACAACCTCAAGATATTTTCAAGTTTTATTCTACGTCATTAAAATTCACAAGGAGGTATTACTGGTGTCTTGAAAAAGGCAATTGCTGACAAGTGGCTAAATTAGGTTGTTAGGAACATAAAAATTCATCACGCCGAACAGGTAAACTCATCTACACACCAGTCCGCTTTCACAGCCTCATTGGTTTTATAACCATGCTATTGCAAACTATTCTATCTCAAACTCAAACTAAAACAGCTTTTAAATAAACTCTGAAAAAGTTGTTGGAGTTTGTTTATAGCCTATTTTTATATTTTTACTTCTGGTGATTGTATTTAAGCTTCAAAATTTATAAAAGTTGTGTTTACTTAAATATTATCATGATGAACAAAAAATGTCAATCTTTTGTTTGTCATAAAGTTATCATCTGCAATAATCCAAAAGCCATTGAAAAAAATCCTATTGGGTTTTGGTTGAGGGAACCCAGGGTGACTAACTTCCATGTTGTCCTACAAGAATATGTCATTACTGCACCGCTGCAGTTCATTTTATTTTCAAAATGTGTGATGTGTGGGCATTTTGGGTTGTCTCTTTACCTCCTCACTGCGAGATCTTCATGCTCAGGTGGCTGGGTGCTGGGGTGCAGCACACACTTGCCGCTGTCAATCTCGACACGCACATCCAGCTCAAAGTCAATGTTCCGTTCAGTGGGCGGAGCTAATCCTCCACGCTGAGGGGGGGTGTTGGGCCAGCGCTCGCTGAATAATGCAGAAAGTGCAGATGATTTCCTCTGAGAACCCCTGAGAAACACAAATATTTAGACCATCAGTTTAGGGAGAGTGCAATTGTGTTTGTCGAGTGTTTGCATGCACAGCGTTTAACGCACCCTGGTCTGCGATAATAGCTGTGTGGCCTTTCCCTGTCAAACTCGTCATCTTTGTCCGAGTCCTCTGATGAAGTCGAGGAGAGGTCGTCCCGCCGACTGTCATCAGGCTGGAAGGGAATGGTTGGTGAAAAGACTGCTGGTGTGCCAGGGGCACTGAACACTGAGCATGATGGGTAATGGGCAGGATCATCAATGGTGACAGACAACAGGTCCACCTCTGTCTCCTCCGGGAACTTCAACAATCAGTGAAAGCCAACAGTCAGAAGATCTGTCTATGCATCTATCCATCTATTCACTCATTTCTCTTCTAAAGGATTTACGTCTCTTCAACTAAGCGAGTGTTGACATATCCAGGTTACATTTCACACAAAAATAAAAAAATAAGAAAAGTTTTATGCTTTAAATTTAAAAAGAAAGCATTTTTTAGGATCATTAAGATGGCTGATATTATTGATTTTTAAATTTACCATTATTGCCCAATATTGGAAGCAAATCATAAATCCATTCCTTCAATTATAATGCTAATGTTTAGATGCCTAAATTCACTTATAGTATTTAAAACCATTGATTTTATTTTTAGTAAACTGTATTTTTTTATGACACTGTAATTAAAGCCTTTATGTATATATTATAATGTATTATATATATATATTATAAATAATTGTAACCCATATTATAAATGCATTGTAATATTTGTGGATTCCTTGTTTGTTTGTTTTTTTTGTCATATATTTATACTTTGTGTATAAAGGGGTGGTGGGTATAACGTTATTTCCATGAGTATGGAAAGAAAATAATATGGAAGTAAAAGAGTCCCATCAACTGTTTGGTTACTGACATTCTTCAAAATATCTGAAATAAATTTATACAGGTTTGGAAAAACCTGAGGGCAAGTAAATGATGACAGAATTTTCATTTTTGCGTGAACTATCTCTTCAAGTAAAGTGTTACCTTTTGTACACAAAATAGTATAACATTTTAATTATCAGCCAATTTTCGGTCATCAAAATAATTACTGGATATAAGTATCGGACAGAATTTTAAGATCAGAGCATCTAGATATTTTACTTTTGAGTTTGTAATTGTATCATTATACTCAATGGCGATTCTCATTGCTGCAATACAGAAATACTGGTCAATATATTAGATTAATGCTAATTTAAGTTTGTAACTTGATCTACCATAGAAAATAGAAATCCCTTTATCCAACTGCCTAAAATTTACAAATCATCTCAATGAATCCATCTATCCATCCATTCATTATTCTGTCCCTGTATCTGTTTATGTCCTTAAAACCTAAACTGGTCTGATTCTGACTCATATTCAAACTGAATCCGTTGGCTGATAGCTCATAACCAGAGAGCACTTTGGAGAAAGCTTTTCCTTTTCCCAATTAATGCTTTCCACTAAGACCCAGCGGAGGAGAGAGGGATGAGAAATGAAAAGATGAAAAGATGGACAGATGACAAGACATCATAAGCAATCCAATGAACTAAGATCAAGTTCTAGACATGCTGAGGAAACAAGAGCTGATTAGTTAATACAAACACAGCATGAGAGCAGCTGCAACATATGGAGCGAGGGAGTGTGTGAATCAATGTAGAGTAGAGAGATCAAGACAAAATAAGACCACTTTCCAACCTAAGATCCAAAAATGCTAAAACCATTTGATTGAGAAAGTCAAAGATGATTTTTGATCGAGTTTTGAAAAGCAGTTTTGATTTAGCACAAGAAGATTTTCATGCAGAGATTCAGAGGATTTTAAGAATTTGATTTGATTTGATCGTTTTTCTCTGGTACCTTAAATACAGAGCCAGCTGCACTGGGGAATAGGTTTGGGGTTTCCATCTTAAACACAAACAAACTTATGAAAAACCCATCCATAAATAAAACCGGTATACTGAGCTATACAGTACATGATCATACGTGTTCAGCATATTATGTGTATACTACACAAGTACTTGCAGGTGAAACTATAAAACCACTGAGTGTGAAAGTGTGTGTCTGTGAAGTTCACAACAGTTCAATTTTTTTTTTAAATGTTTATGCTCACCAAAACGGTGATCAAAACAAATTTGCAAAAAAATTCAGTACTATTTTAAAAAGTGAAAACTGTTTTGTATGCAGAGTTGGTCCTCAAGAAACATTTCTTATTATTATCAAAAGTTGAAAACAGTTTAATAATAGTGCTTAATATTTTTGTGGAAACCATAATAAATGTTTTCCGGACTTGAATAGAAAGTAAAAAAAGCATTTATTTGAAATAGAACTGTTTTATAACATTATAAATGTTTTTTAACTTCAATTTAATGCATCCTTGCTAAATAAAATTATAATTTTTGAATGGTAGTGTATTTCAAAAGCAATCTTCGTTGACATGTAAACAATGAACATGAAGATGGAACATTAAGGTGCGTTCACGCCATGTCGTAATTACCACAACGATTCTGAACCCTAAAAAGCCTTCATGTGCTTGTAGAATTTACAATTTTCTGAGAGCTACGACTTGTACCATGTGGCCACTGTACCACCTGACCACTGCAGTTTTAAGGTGTGTTCGGTGTTCAGATCGATCGGTATATGACATCAAAGAACCATGAGAGCAATTCAAAAACAAACAAGCGCTTTTTTTTTACGACATGGTGTGAATGCAGCATTAGAATGACGACAAAAAGGTGCATAAAGCATTTCAAATGAACAAAGTCAGACACACACAGATGTATGCATGCACACTACCGTGTCAATGTTGAAGGTAACCCTTGGTGCTGGAGATGCTGCATCAACTTTTATATCGGGCAGGTCATCCCTTTTGAGACAAAATGAAAGAAAGTAAGGATGTGTAACTGAAAGACATTAACCCATCTGCAAATAACTGAGTGTTTGCGTGAGTGAGTGTTTGTGTGAGTGAGTGAGTGTGTGTGTACCTGGGTCTATCCGACCTCTTCATTGCTGGTCTGCCTGTTGTTGAGATGCTCTTTGACCTGCTGTTGCTGTAGCTGGGCTTGTACCCTAAACCCCATTTATCTTTCAAAGATGCAGCCTAAACAAAGCATAACCATTTAATCTCTACCAGATTTACAGTGTATAATTAATAAGCAGTAATTAAAGCTGAATCAAAGCGATTCTTACCCGCATGCTGGAGCGCCGCAGCTTCTTGCGCACATCTCGGCGGATATCATTGACAGCGACAGATTCCAACTGCTGGTAGCGCTGGATTTCCTGGTTAATAGTGCTTTCACTTGCACCCAGTTTCCTTAGAGAAAAAAAAACAGGAATAATAGGGATTTCTTTTAGGCAGAAGCCAATTAATTGAGGTATTTTGGTTCTTGATGGTAGGCTGACATTACTTGAGATCGTCAATGACTTTGGCCTGCTCATTGAGTTCTCTAATGTCCACCAGGCGCTTGGAGAACTTTCGTCCACGAGCGTCGATTATCTGATTGCTCATAACTGCCTGCCTGCGCAGGTCAACAGACTCCTGTAAGAGGGAAACTACTGTCAATATAACACATTTAGATGCAAGACATACTTAGGGGTGGGCGGTATGACAAAATCACGGTATGAGCGATTCAGAAATGTTATACACCACTCTATATATTTTTTGAAAAATATTTAAAGCTTACATTTACACTTCTGTTCAAATGTTTGGCGTTTGTATGTTTTTTACATTTTTTTGAAAGAAGTTTCTTATTCGCACAAAGCTGCATTTATTTGTTTCAAAAATGCAATAAATACAGTAATATTGTGATATATTACTACAGTTAGACTATATTCAATTTCTATTTTGAATAAATGCTGGTCTTTTTAGCTTTTTATTCATCAAAGAATCCTGGAAAAAGTATCACAGGTTCCAAAAAAAAAAAAGAATTAATTAAGCAGCAGTTTCCAGCATTGATGATAAATCAGCATATTAGAATGCTTTCTGAAGGATCATGTGACACTGAAGACTGGAGTAATAGCTGATGAAAAATCATCTTTGCATCACAGAAATAAATTACATTTTAAAATATATTAAAATAGAAACCATTTTAAATTGTACTAATATTTTTACAATATTACAGTTTTTCTGTATTTTTGATCAAATAAATGCAGGCTTGATGAGCATAAGAAACTTCTTTAAAAACATAAAAATAGTAATGTTTCCAAACTTTTGATCGGTTCTGTGTATTTACATAAATGGTATATCATGACCTTCTGGCATATTTCAACAGTCGCACAGTTTTTTACCATCATTCTGCCCAGCCCTAGGCACAGTCATGCATAAGAATCTATTCCAAAATCACACAGAATATTAAACACTGTCAAAACAAGTGTGGATCATTGCAGACAAACAAAAATCAAAACACCACCCCAAAAAACTGATTACTGAAGCAAAGACAATTCATGAGAAATGCATCCTTTGAAAATGCGAAATGAGAAGATGTGACTGGCCACTCATTTCTCATGGAAAGGAATCAGATGAGACTAAAAAGCAGCAGGAAACCGTATACTCCAGACTCGCTCAACATATTTCAGTTGCTCAAAACCAAGAGTTCTAGGCACGATTCAACAAGGTTATGAGCAATTTGACTAATCTTAAAAGAAACTTTCACCCTGAGAGTAGGAACAATATGGAGAGAAAGAATGTGACAGAAACAGAGAGGATTGAAAAGCAAACGGGAGCTCTAAAGTACATACACAGCCCCAGGACAGGGGTCTGGGATTTCTAGTTCGTTCTGCATTGGCTGAGGATGTCAGGCGAACACTTCTCGACTTTAGCCGAGTGATTGTGGATGATGGAGAAATATTACGACACTCAGAAGGTGAGAGGGGAGGGGGGCTGGGGTTAATGCCCAGAATGCTGTTCACCAGCCGCTTCCTGAACGAAATTCTGGGGCTGAGATCACCTTCAGGACACTGCAAACATGGGCCGGTTTAAAACAAACACAGACACACACTACTACACAGACATTGAGCACAAATACTAAAAGGAAACTTCACATAGGGTGTTTTGAACACAAAAATGACATATCCAAACAATAAAATAAAAGAAACAGACAATGTCAGTTAAAAATAAAAAATTAGCCACAAACACTTTACAATGACAATAAAAGTGAGCCAACAAATGTTAGTGTCATAAAAAATGTGAGCTCTGACCACGTGTATGGGGGGAGACATGCCATCACTCTCGTCCTCGTCTGACAGGTCAGCCATGTTGACCGAGTTGAGGTCTGTGATGTCATCGGTGTCCTCTTCACCGGTCAGAGATGTGAGTGTGTTACCCAGAGCATTCAGACGCTTGCCGATGTTGGGATCCATGTGCACATCGATACCACACATCTTCCACAAGACATTAAGGGTCCACGTCCCTGCACTGCTGCTCTCTGGAGTATTGAAAGGTTTTGTTATTGGATATAGAAAAAAAGTCAAATATGAAGTCAGCATTAAATCAACATTGACAATGTTTACTTTCTTAATGCAGGGTCTTTATGTGTTCATTTGATCAATGTACACTCCCTTTTAAGAGATTGGGGTCAGTCAGTTTTTTTAAGTATGTATGTAATTCAACATTAGGTCTAAAATATAAACGCTTATAATAGGCGTTTAAAAACCCGCTTTGGAAGAAATGATGATGTGCTGACTCATTTAAATTGATCAATAAAACTGACAGAATTTGTTTTGTAACATAATAAATGTCTTTATTATTTCAAATAAATGCTGATTTTTTGCAATTTCTATTCATCAAAGAATTCTGAAATTGTTTTCACAAAAATATAAAGAAGCATTGTTTAATTGTTTTCAACATTGAAAAAAATATTAAGAAATGTCTCTTGAGCACCAAATCAACATATTACAATGTTTTCTAAAGGATCATGTGACACTGAAGACTGGGGTAATTCTGCTGAAAATTCAGCTTTCCATCTCAAGACTAATTTGTATTTTTTTAAATATATTAAAGTTATTTTAAATTGTAATAATATTTCTGTTTTACTGTATTTTTATCCAACAAATGTATCATTGGAGAGCATATGAGACATCTTTCAAAAACATTAAACAATTTTACCAACCCCAAACTTTTGAACAGCAGTGTTCTTTTATCATTTTTATTGATGATTTTTTTTAGTTGAATAGACCAAGTAAAATTAATTCAGAAGATCATTTCACACATACCTGCAGAGGCCTGGCCTGTTGTTCTGGAGCAAACCTCATAAGTACCATCAGGGACAACACCTGAAAAGCCACATTGAGTCTTTGAAGAATCAGGGGAGCGTTACAGGGCCAAAAATAGACACAACGCATTAACATTGAGTGTTACTCACAGGCATTCATGACCAGTTCTCCTCTGATCTCAGGTTTCCAGTCATCCCAAGTTGTCTCAAACCCCTCAGCAAATCGAATGCAAAAGTTTTTAAAATGTCCTTTGCTGACCAGAGACTCGGAGGAACAGGCTGTTATTAGCGTACTCTCGATGGTTAACACCAGTGCTGAGCCAGTGTCAAAATCAATACTGTGATTGGCCTAATGTACAGTAGCAAACAGTAACAAACATCAATCATTCAAACAATTCATGTGCAATAGTGAAATACAAGACAGGCAGTACTTTATACAGTTAAAGTCCAATCACAATTGATACAGACCAATCTGGGCTGCACGTCTCAAAAGCATCGTAAGCTAAGTTGATCGTAGAGACCACTGGTGGCAATGGTTCTACGATCTACTTAGGCCTGCGATGCTTTTGAGAAACACAGCCCTGATGAGATTAAACATTAAAAGAATGAAAAATGGATGCATCAGTGAGGATCCACCTGTGTAGAGTTGGTGATAGGTAGGCAGATGCCCAGGTCATTGACAGTGAGCTGTAAAAAGAGAGTGCTGAAGGCCTGGGCGCTGGTCTGCTGTATTGCTGGCAGTTTGTCTACCACTTCTTTTGTGGCCATATGAATGTCCGAGTTGAGAGCCAAGCGTTGTTCCTTCCAGTTATCATAGGCAGCCTTATAGTTCAGCCAGAACAGCACAGCTAAAAATAGACATACAAATACGCAATTACAAACCCCCCAAAATTACCCAATGGATACACACGAAAAGAAAACAAGCTAAGTTTGGACTGACCTCTGTCAAATGCCACTGGTTGAGCAAAAACAATAGGACGGTTGAGGGTGATCAGGACGGCCTCTTTGTTAGAGCTGCCACTGATCTCCTCCTGCAGAGCATTGCGCAAACCGATTCGAGTGCGGAAGTACGCCACCTGGTGGAAATCTGACCCCGCCTCCTCATACACCTGCAAGAGAAAGGTGTATCTCTCTCATGCATCCACAAAAAAACTTTATATGACAATAATGAATAACAGAGCATGAAGAAACGCTCATTTCTGTAACAGTGGCTACCTGATGTTTGACGATTTGCCCCAAAGCCAAGTTGAGATCCACTTGACATTTCCCAAAAAGCTTAAGGTAGTTACTTCCTGTGGGAGTAGTCTTGCACTGAACCCGATTGGACAGTTCAAGCTCAATCCAGCCCGTTTCAAAGCGCACCGCCCTCATTGAAGGAGTGGTGGCCGTCATTTGAATCCCCTGCAAAAGAGAAACATATTCAAAACGTCTGCAGAATCCACCTTAACAAATAAATACATCATTTAAGGAAGTCCAAACCTTAAACGTCAGATTTAGAGAGTAAAGCAGGATTTTAGGTTTGTCGCCATCTGTTGACAAATCGTGTTCATTCCACAGTGGGATTGGTTGCTCCCCTCCTACAGAAAAACACGCATTTCACACAGCTGATCAAGTAAAAGAATAAAAATAAAAAACACATAACAAAAACTAAAATAAATAATAAAATAAATAAAACATATAAATAAAAATTTAAATAGAGTTCTCCATTTATGCTACTTGTTCTTCAACACATACCTGAAACCTTCTGGATGACCTCATTGACCTCCTTCATGAAGACCTTTTGTAAGAAGACTAGGTGGTTGAGCAAATCTGTGGTCAAGTTGTGTTCGAAAGATCCAATCTAAAAATGAAGAAAAATTTCTAAAATGCTCTATTTCAACCGTATGCATCCATCTGTAATCCTGGAACAAATTGATAATCAAGCACAGCATTTAGAACAATTTCTCATTGAAAGGTCAACGACACACCTCAGCTACACAGCGCAAGTAATTTCCCTGCAGATAGTTGCTATATTCTGGGGCCCAGGCTGTGTCGCTGTGGCCCTCGTGCTCCTGTATAATGTACTGTCCTGACATGGTGACGGGAGGCAGATTTAGGCTGGCAGTGGGGGGCATGGCTGACACGTCCACAGGGGAAACCTTTGACTGGAAACACAGCTTATGATTGGGCAGTTCGAAAGTAAAACGCGTCTGAGCACCTGTGAGAGGGAGACAGCAAAACGTTAATCGTTTTTAATTGTTGTATCTGTGTTTTCCAGTGCGTTATGGAATAAATTAGTAATTCGCTTGTGGAATTGTGGGTACCAGTCATGCCATGGCTTTTCATGCGCCCCATCTTGTATTCTGCTTTAAGAGAGGGCAATAGGGCTGCGCCAATAGTGATCCCATCGAGCATAGCGCTGAATTTCAACACGATTGGCTTCTTCTCCAGTCCCTCGGGCAGCTGAGGAAACTCACTGGCCTCCACTGGAGTTTGATTGACACTCACTTCAGAGGGCTGCGGAGTTGGCGTCTCTTCTCGGTTGGGAGGAGGGCTGATGAAAACAGGAAACCGATTTAAATTTAATATCAACAACAAAAAATCATAGGAAGTGTGAAAAGAAAGTGGCAGATGTTTGCCTCACATGTTGGAGGGCTGACGGATGAGGTCTGAAATCTGTTTTGAGAGCTGATGGGAGCTGCGGACCATCATGCTGTGCAGCGTTGCAGGATGTTGCGGGATGTTGATGAAGATAGCGCCCACTTTAAATACTGCAGCATTATTGGTCTTCAGTCCACGCTGTGCACTATATAAAGCCTGGGACTTTGCGATGTTACACTTCACCACAGTCCTAATATACAAATACACACAAACAAAAGGAACTTACTTCAAATGCTCACTTTGAAATCACAGCCTGCATGTTACACCGAGCAGTCACATAAAACAATGTCTGTGAAATGTATAGACAGACTTTGGCAAAGTGTACAAGTGAAATGTTCATGTGGCTGGAAACGAGGCCTTGTAGATATGGGAACTGCAACAAGAGAGAGAGATCTAGATGGATTAATAGAAAAGAGGAACGGGAGAGTTTTAGCTCCTGTATAACTTGACCATGGACGGTCCATCTTATTCATACTGCACAGAAAAATCACAAAATTGGCAAAAACTTGCCAAAATGACAAGCTCCAATCAGATTGCCCGATGCATATGCAATTACATCCACCGGGCTGCTGCAATGAGACATTTGAGGAGGAACTAATCACTGGATTTGACAGGTTTTCACAGGTTAAAAGATATTAAAAGACTTTTGTATGAGGCACGTAGCAGCACATAGACTCAATATCCACGAGCAAAACTTTATAATCGGTTTTCTGTTCTGAGTTCTGAGTTCGTAAAAACTCTGTAACGTTACTCTGTCACGTAGTAACGTCACGTTCAAACCAATCTATTATTATTGCATCATTGATTTCAGATAAAACTGCACTTAAACATCTCAATAATGTAGCGATGTAGCAAAGTTAAAGTCAAGCAAAGCACCTTTCTGTTGCAAATTCACTAGGACCCGTTGCGAAATCCGAGTGGGGAAATCTTTCACCCTAGGTGAAATTTCCAGTCAAGTGAAGTTCTATTGAAATGACTAACCAGTGTCTGAAGATACCATATCTGTGAAGCCTTTATATGAGAGAGTTGTGGCGGGTTAGAGAGGGTATGAAATGTTATGATAGTAAGAGTGAACACCATGTGTCATATGATTGACATATGGAAGGACTGTGATATCCAAATATTATGGAGATTTTATGAATGGTAATGGAAAAAATGACAAGGTTACTGAGGAAACTTAGACATACAGGAACTCCTGCTTGGTTGTGCTGGTAGGTGAGGTTGGAAAATCCTCTAGTCTGCCAGCAAGAGAGGCAGAAAAAACAAAACAAAAATGACAGATAGGGAGAACAGAGGAGAGTAGAGAGGAGGAAGATAGAAGAGGGGAAGTTATCCACAGAAAACATTTCAAAACTGTCACATATGCTGTGATAAATCTGTACTCCTAAAAATACATTTGAAAGAGAGACCATCGGAACAAAAACAGATTCAAGAATGACTTCAAACAACTTTAAAATATGACAATAGCAGAGAATATGCTAGGAATAAAGTGCATTTAAAATCCAGAATTTTACATTTCCTGAAGCTAAGGTGTTGTGGGTCGTTACCAGGGTGCAGTTTCTAATTTATTTAGTTTTTGATTGTTTTTAGTTTGCTGTCATTTGGTTTCAAGAAACATGGTCAACTCTCTATGACAATCTGGTCTCTAAATACACTAATTGTTCAAGGTTTGGAATTAATAAAATAAATGAATAGTTTACATTACATAGCAAGCATCCATTTCTATTCCAAATTAATGCATGACAATAAATAAATCAAAACAAACAAAAAATCCAGCTTTACCGTCATAGGGATAAATCATATTTTAAAATATTACTGTGTTACTGTATTTTGATCAACTAAATGCAGCCTTGGTGAGCATTAGAGATTTTTCATTCAAATTATTAAAACAATCTTACCGACCTCAAACTTTTTAACAGTAGTAACTTTGGTACCTCATTCAGCGAAAGTATATGAGGTCTTGAATTTTGTACAATTTAGTCCATAAGTTGATTTGTCAGACCGATCAAATAAACAGAACAAATATTAAGGCTCCATAGAGATACGTTTACATTCTTCAAGAAAGTCAACCTACCAACAGCTTAAAGTGTAATGCATGTGAAACTGGGATTGAAAATAATAGTAGAAAGAAAAATTGGTTACTTTCTATTTCGATCGTTCACTTTTGACCTTCTACTAAATATGAGTAACTCTGCAACTACCTCTCATTAGAGTACTAGTAGACTGTTATCAAAATAAAGTGTTAGCAGATATTAAGCAGACAGTCAACCAATACTCTAATAGAATAGAATAGAATAGAAAAACTTTGTTAATCCCCAAGGGGAAATTGCAGTGTTGCAGCAGGATTTTAACACAGAATACAAACCAAACATATTACATAGACTGACATATACTGACAATAATAAAAATAAAAAAAAGACTGGTAATTGACATGTAGTTGCAAAATTACTTGTAGTTAGAAAAATGTCTAAAGTGGACCATCAAAATAAAGTGTTACCGAAAAACTACACACTTCAAGGTAAATGGATTTATATAAAGGTGGACAATAATAATTGATAGAGCACCCAATAGGTCTTAAAGCCTGGTGTTAAGGGAACTACTGACTGTATATCTGGTGAGATTCCTTCCAGAAGCACAATGTTCACACATCCGATATGGGCCGAGGCACAGGTCTCAGTCATCTTCTGATGGAGAATGTCTACAGCAAGAGAACAGGCATTACAGGATATTTCATCTGGAACAAGATATTTTAATATTTTAAAGTGTGTGAATGCTGTTTGCATTACCCTTCATTTTCTCCTTTAAAGTAAAACTGCCATGTATTTTCTTAAGCTCTGCCTCCATGGTTAGTCCTCCAATGTCTGCTTCCAGATGTGTGCGGTTCACCATGCCAACGCCAAACACGATCAGTGTCACATGCTGGGGCTCAGAGCTTACCAAACTACGCCTACGACCCAGCCGACTGGGCGGTGTCTCGCCCTCGGATTCAAACACCAATCGACATGGAGGATCCGCAGGGCTCCTCCCACCCTCTGAATAGCAAAAATAAACAGTTGAATGGGCAAATTTGGCCAAAAGCAAAGATTGTCATGCAGGCAGATATTTTTATACCAGTCAGATGCAACGTAAGATGCTAAAAAAAATTTTTTTTGCAACATAACATTATTTTTTTACGGCAACATATGAGACAGTGTTTCCTCTCTCTAAATATCATTACCACAAAATCTTTTTTACCATAATGTATAATCAAATAATGACATTTAAACTGTAAAGTATTTATACATCATGGTACAATAATCTGCTGTACTCGCTTTTAATATAAATGTATTGTATTCACCAAGGATGATACTCATTACTGTATCACAGTACTGAACATTTTATAAGAATCATATTTGAGAATATTATAAAATTAAAAAAATAATTTAATGAATTAATTTTTACTCATATTAAATAATAAATATCACTGATTTTCTTGAAAATAATAGCCAAAAACAGGCTTTATTTTCTTTTTAAATTATCATTATACTTTTTATATTATTTCATGTTTTTTCTTTAAGAAAATAAAAGCAATTGAAATCAACAGAGCAGGAAGTCCTACCTGAGAGGGCATTGTCTTGGTTCTTCTCCAGGATGCCTGTGGGGTCTGATATGAGCGAGTAGAAATTAAGAAGTTTGTACATGTTCTGCCAGCACTCGGCCGACGGCTCGCTCTGTTCTGACACTGTGATGGAGTCCGAGTCATCCATCTGAATGGTCATGTGATCCGCCACATCGCGTGAACCTTTCCGCGATACTTTTGACGTTCTTCGCTCTGAACGCCCCAGCGTCCCCCTTCCACGAGGCTCTCGATTCCTGGTCAGTGTGTCCAGGCCTGGCCCGACCACGGTGCGTTTGCTCTTCTGAGTGCCCAGTCGAGCAGCTCCGTTCAGGCTCCCACGAGAACTACGGCTGAAATCAGATGAGCGGAATTCCCGATAAGGCCGTGCCTTGGTGGGCGTGGGGGAGGAGGAGCCAGCAGTGTAGCGGTTGAGTTTGATGTCAGTCTGTGTTGCTTTGATGTCATCAATCATTGTGCTGAACTGGTGAATGAGGCGGACAAGGGCCATATCCACATGCTGGCGAATCGCCTGACAAGCGAGGGTAAAATGGCAGTGCACGCTAGCCTGGGGTCTCCGGCTCAGCTCGTGAAAAGACAGTGCGCTGGCAGAGGGAGGGGTTGACATGCACTTCTCTAGCACGACTGCATTCAAACTGAAAGTCTCAATCATCAGGGCAGGCTTGAAATCAAGAGGGGGGAGATTTACCCTGAAACAAAAACATTTAAAATTAGCGATATGCAACATTACGACTGCTTGAGTACTCAGTAGGTAGACAATTGTTCATTGTGGGACGGCAAGGGAAAAAGAGACAAAGTTCCACTTTACCATTGTAAAATTAATGAATAAGGATAAATATAGGATAAATTAGGATAAAATAAATGGCCGCCAATAAGTTTGAGAGAAAAACAATGTAATCTAATGAATGTAAATATTATGTAATAATTATAAAATAATTATTTCACATAGCTATTTATAACCACCTATTTTACAGAAATAGTGTTTAAAGAATGACATTTAGTGCAAAAATATTGGTAATTCTTGCTTAGCAATCATAGTTTCAATTAGAACACATCACATACGGTCAGGTGGTCGCATTCATTCTACACGCAAAAGATCATATATTCCAAAACACCGAATGTTCAAATCGGATCCAAAACTTTGCATATGGTGAGAACTCCAGAAAGCTCACTTACTTAATTAAAAAAAATTTACCCAAATGAAACTCTGAAAGGGGGGGGGGGGGGTTACTCTGTCTAGGATATCTCTAGAAAGATAAAAGCTGTGTTACCTGTGTGCTCGTTTGTTCTTTCTTTCTTTGCTGGTGTCAGAGTCGACAATGTCAGCTCTCAAACACTCAAGAGTGCCGCTGAAGGATAGGTGCTCCCCAAAATACATCTTGTAACTTAGTGGAGGAGCATCCTGGGGCTGGATACCAATGTGACTCAACAAAGGCTTAAAAACAACCTGTATGGATAATCCCAAGAGAGACACACACACACAAACAGAATGAGAAAGGCAATAACATATGTATGGTTATAAATAAACAATAACAAATTAATAAGTATTCCTGGCGCACAGACCTGTGCGTCAGCTAGCTGTACAGCTGCAGGGCAGAGATTCGTCTCATCTTGTTCAAGCAGGTCCTCCTGACTTGTGCTGTGCTGGGAGTGTGAGTGCTGAGAGTGTGTGTCCAGTGTGTTCTGATCACTGGACAGTACAGTGTTAAAATCTGATGCAGAAGGAATGGTGGGGAGCACTCCTGTATGCAAAGAGTTAAAGACATTCAGTGCAAAATGAACATACTCCAATATGTTCATTTCCAAAGTCACTAATCACCGCATCATAGACAGATATAATGCATGTTCACGTACAGTCAACAGACTTCATACTCGTATTCTTCTGTCAGTGCACTAATCGCTCACCTCCGGTCTGCAGGCTGTTGTGTTGAGAGCGGTTGAGGGGAGAGTCCTGGACATTGCCGGCTGTTCGGTTGCCAACAGCGTTTGACATCCAGTTGTAGAAGCTGACAGAAAACGGCTCCGAAAGAAGAGGGTGTTCCGTTAACGCGTCTGCACCCACAAAGTTGCCTACCCAAAAACAAGAGACATTTAGCGCTAACTAGATTTTGAATAGTATGTGGTTTCCACGGTACGACAATGTATATATGTGTGTGTGTGTGTGTGTGTGTGTGTGTGTGTGTGTGTGTGTGTGTGTGTGTGTGTGTGTGTGTGTGTGTGTGTATGAATGAATGGAGTGCATCCCTAAAAGAAAAATTTACTAAAAAAATGTTTACAAGGTGAAATAGAAATATGACAATGATTTAATTTACATGACAAAGCACAAAAAGTAACAAAAAACAAATAAAATGAAAAATTAAAATACAAAATTAACAGCCAATTCAAAAGAGTAACTAATACTGAGTGACAGATTTTTTCTTTAATTGACTGGTATCAGATATTGGAAATTTAATTCTGAATGCTCATTTTCCCTATTTTAACATCTAGATTAACGTCATCTAACACTCAAAGTTATTATCTCTAATAACACTAATAATTTATAATATTTTATTACAATTTATTACGATAACACTGTTAAATGTAATTTTTAGAATGAATCTCAAAATGAATACCCATTTTTCATAATGTACATTAAAATGGTGTTAAGCCTAAATTCACTTGTTACAATTAAAACGGTGAATTTTTGTTTGCATTTTATATAAATTTTAGTCTCCAACCCAGCTTGGTTTCTCTGTACTTTTATGGTATTTGAAATTCAGTCACTTATTGGGCAGAAAAATAATACTAAAAAAGAAGGGGAAAAAATGAAAAAAAATCAATACACAATTAGGTTATAGAAACCCACTCACAGGAAACACCATATATCAAGAAAATGCATTCGTCCTTCTGGTTCACATTTTCACCCGTATAATATTAGACTGCAAAAAGCAATAAAACTCTGAATGAAGAAAATCATGTACTTGTACGTGTCAGGGAGCTGCTCTTGGCTGCGGTTTGTTCGTTGGCTCGAAGGGGCGTTGCTTCTAGCAGGTTGTGCAGACTGTGGATGCTTCCTGTCAAGTAGCTTAGCAACGATTCTTTCCTAGGGCTATGATTGGACTGCAGCCCTGCCCGACTGACATGAGCGGGAGAATCAGCTGCTGTATCTCCACTCGTGTAGCTCAGGGACTGGTAAGGGTGGGAACCCTAAAAAAAATAAAAAGGCATTTCATTTCCAGCTTTAGACCAAGATCTATCATAAACTTATACACAGTATCAACAAAACAGACCCACACAAACCTTGATCCTGAGTGCAGACTCATTGTGTGTGTGAGATTTGGACAGTTTTCTCATGATCTCAACTCCAGTCACAGGGGCAGGGTTACCGGTAGGAGCAGGACGACTACATACTCCCTCTAACAGCATTGTATGTTCACTTACAGTGCCTAAAATGCACATAAATAACAAAAACTATAGATAAAGTATAATGTTCAAAAAAAGCTCTATAAGATTTCAGATTTAATATAATTACCCGCATCAAACTCAAACTCGGCTCCATCAGCGCTGGTGTCACTCTGCAGGGCAGCACCACTATCCGGCGCCTGTGTCTGATCAGGCTCGATGGGGTCTGGCTCTTTGGGCTTAGGAAGCTGATTGGGACGTGGCAAACCAACCGCCTTAAAGCCCTGAGTGACAACAATGAATTTCATCCACTGACGCGCAAGTGCCACCATACCTTTCCTCAGGGTGACCAGAGCAGGCAGTCCATCATTCTAAAAAGATAAAGATGCATTCGTAATAAAAGATCACCAAGGAATAATTAACAATAAACAGTTAAAATAATATCAGTAAAATAAATGATTATTCTGCTTAAGCTGCAGTTACCACTTTAATTTATTGCAATGCATTTTTCATGTTATCTAGCATTAAAAACAAGCCAGGACACCACTGCTAATACAATCTGGAAGAACATGGGTGAAGTAATTTCAGACTTTTCAGCAGTCAGTGAACCTGGAAGCCTTGGAATGAGCATCAACCAATCAGAATCAAGAATTCAACAATGCATTAGTTTAAGAACATTTAATTCAAATGCAAATATGTGCTCTGCAAGCATAAAGACTTACCATGGTGGCCTCTTCTATAATGCTGTAATCGGCCTGCTGCAGGTAGCGGTGTAGAATATTGCACAGTAAGCAGGACGGGTTCTCGTGAAGATATCGGGCTCGCTTTGTGACACGGTTATACTTGCTGCGAAATGGAATGTGAATACTCTTTTTCTGTTGGATTGCACACATAAACATGCACGTAAAATTAGGCCGGTTAAGTCCAAAACTCTACTGATTAAATTGTGCTCAAGTCCATGAGTTTCTAACAGTGCAAGTATTAACAAGTCTGACCTCCAGGGCCTCAGTCATAATGCAGCCCATGACCGCGCACACACGTAGTGTGGCTTCCATGTCCAGTTTCTGCAGTGAGGATTTCAGCTGGTCAATGGGAACCAACCACGCACCGACCGCAGGGGTCGCAGTACTCAAGAGATTCAGCTGCCTGCAGACACATTCAACAACATAGACCTCTTTAGCCATACAAATATCCATGATTTCCTTTGAACCAAATCAAAGACTCTGCAGCCAAATATACACTTAGGGCTGGAAATGGGGGGGCTGAGTACACTGAGTGAATTTTAAGGGGGGACGGAGTTCCAGTTCAAAATGGAGAGAATTTCAATCTTTTATCGACATAGTAGCCCCCAAGTCCTATGCAAATTACATGCATTAAATATAGTGGGATTTTCTGCATCTATGGTTTAAAAATATAAAATATGTCCCCAACTAGGGCCCCCAGTTAATCTTAGCCAATTCTACCACTGTATACACATATATTCAATATGCATTCTCTCTCAAAACAACTACTAATACGTCAATATAATCAGCCCTTTAGAGATTAAATTGGCAAATACCTCTGCCCAAATGATCGTTTTACAAAAAGAGGTAATTCTATCTAATGTCAGCCTCGTTAATGAATTTCTTTTTTCTAATATTTGTGTGTGTGCAATATGCAATATGAATTTATGCAATATGCAATTTTTATAAGATTTAATTAATTGTTATTCTATATTTTTGCATCATTCTGATATCCAGAAAGCATATGCCATCGGTCACTTTCAGAACTATCTGGATATCAGAACTAATATATATATATATTTTTTATTATTATTATATAATAATATTATATATATAATATATATATATATATATATATATATATATATATATATATATATATATTAGAATTTGTTTTATTTTATAAAAAATATTCTTTATTTTTACGCGTGTACCTGGACATGACTGGAGCTTGAGATCGAATGTTGGTTGGCGCAGCAAAGCTGAACCAGATCTCCTTTATAGTCAGCTTCATACTGCTGGAGTCAGGAGGCGGAGGCAAGAGGGGCAGGTCCTTTTTCAGATCATCTGACTCCACTCCTTCATCCTGGACAGACAAACATGAGTGAGAAATAATGTGAGAAACAAAGACCCAAGGAAAACCTACAATATCTCAAATTACCATTAACTTTAAGTAAACAACATATGAGAACCTGTTCATCAGAGTCTGAATTGTTGTTGGGTTCAGAGGCAGGGCTCTGTCCATCATTGGGTAGGTTATCATCAGATACATCAGTGCTGTAGCCACTTCCTGTCTGAGAACCACTAGAACCGTTTGATTTCGAGACTCCAATCCTGACGCCGTTGTCGGCCTCGCCCATGACCCCAAAAGCACTGTAGAGCACGGCCCCTGACTGCCGCCCACCTGAGGAAGACCCAGACATGCATTTCTTACTCCTGAAATACAAATTTTTAATGCTATCTGAAATTCACATGTCTATAATACCTTTGACAGTGAGGTTCTCAATCCCACATTCAAACATAATCCAACCCCATTTCTCAGGACTGGCCCCAGAGCGAGCATGGTCAGGGGTGTGTTCTGGGACGTGCTCAGTAGAGATGGAGGGCTCAGTCTCATCCACTAAAACAAATTCATCAGTTTCTTCCAAACTGAAGAGAACCTTGGACTTCTTGAAAGGAATGGCAGTGATGGCACAAGCCCCAAGGTCTGTTAAAAACAAATATGGAACAAACCTAATTACAATTCCAAAAGCCAGTCAATAAACAAAACAGACAAAAATGTATTTCTGTCATAAATTATTATTGATAATATTGATTATTTTTTTTAACTATTTATTACCTATTAGAATAACTTCTAATAAAATGGAAAATCCATGCGATAGGAGAGACAATTTAATTTATAATGTTATCAAAAAAAAATATTTGACTGCAGGATGCAGCAACTGACCAATCAGAGTATTCTCAAGAGACGTGAAATAACTATAGTATATAGATGGGTATAAATTTGAGTGTGTGTGTGTGTACCTGATGAGTCCAGGCCGCGGAGTTGACTGTGTATGCGATGTATGTTGAGTCTGGCTGCAATCTCCTTGCCTTTCTCGATCCCAGCATTAGAGCGGAGAGAACCGCTGGACTGAGGTGCCATCTTAGACGCAGACGAATACTTCTCCATCATAGCAGAGGGCTTTTCTGTGTCCTCCACTATACCCCTACACATCACATATTAACAGTCAGAGCAGTACACACTGTCAAAATGATGTGTGTGTGTGTGTGTGTGTGTGTGTGTGTGTGTGTGTGTGTGTATATATATACACAGTGCTTAGCATAAGTGAACATAACCATGCTTAAGCTGACTAAAAAGAGGAATAAAGAATAATCTTTTGGAAATTTATCTTAATACCTTAATTAAAAAAAAGAGGAAAAATCTAACCTTTAAGGACACCAATTTTCTTTGGGTATGAATAATGTATCGTAAATAAATAAATGTTCTTCCTTAAAATACAGGGGGCATAAGTCCGGACACCCCTATGTTAAATTCCCATAGAGGCAGGCAGATTTTTATTTTTAAAGGCCAGTTATTTAATGGATCCAGGATAATATGCATCCTGATAAAGTTCTCTTAACCTTTGCAATTAAAATAGCCCCACGTCATCACATACCCTTCACCATACCTAGAGATTGGCATGGTTTCATTTCAGTTAGCCTAATAGCTGGTTTGATTTGCATTGAGAGATGATCTTATGGAAAGTACCCCATGCCAATCTCTAGGTATGGTGAAGGGTATGTGATGATGTGGGGCTTTTTAAATGCAAAGATTGGTGTCCTTAAAGGTTGGATTTTTCCTCATTTTTTTAATTAAGGCATTAAAGGGTTAGTTCACCCAAAAATGAAAATTCTGTCAGTAATTACTCACCCTCATGTTGTTCCAACCGCGTAAGACCTTCGTTCATCTTCGGAACACGAATTAAGATATTTTTGATGAAGTCGTAGAGCTGGATCACTCCTCCTTGTGATCCATATTTGAACTATTAATTTCCTTCTCTGTGGGCCTCGAGTCAGTCACTAGTATAATAGCGTAAGCTTCTGTTGTTGTACGTCACACGCACCACCCACATGAACAACGTCAGCCAATAGTGAGCCATAGTGGCGTTTCTCTATGCCAGGGGTCTCCAACCTTTTTTCATTTGAGAGCTACTTTTTAAAAAATATTGGCCGAGAGCTACTCATGTAGGCTAATACAATACTTAAATTCCTTAAATAATGTCTCATAACTCTCCTTATTAACAACTATCTAAACTGTTTAAGACCTAAAAGAGTTTTTGTAGGCCTATACATGTCACCCTTAAATGTCAGAGAAAAGAACAGAATCAGAGATTAATTTTTTTAAAGAAAATTGTACTTTGCATATTATACTATAAAAACACAATTATAGTTGATTTTACAGTGCATCTTAACTAGAGATGAAATGGCCTGAAAATTTCATTTCATGATTATAGTGACCAAAATGATCAGTTATCATAGAATCCTGTTCAAAAAGTACTAATACTACACAATAAAATCCATTCACCAAGGTTTATGTCGAAAACCAGCAAATAACAAATATAATTAGAATTCATTTGCACTTTTTGTTTACATAAACAAAATAACATTAAAAATAATGGTCAGATTTTAAAGGAGTGTCTTGCGACATGTTATCTACTATGTAGCCTACACGTTCAAATAAAGTTTTGACAAAAAAAGATTTATAAAAAGCTCGCATATTTCAGCCTTTAAATCCTTTTTATAAAAAGAATGAGTCAAAAAAGATAAACTATTGACGTTCACAATGCACATTAGCTTATCTTTCATTATTAATAGTAAAATTCGTCCGATTTTCCCGTGGCGTCTGTCAATGTTATGCAACCATGCACTGCGTGTTATGCACATGCACAATGTTATGCACATGCACATCCACAATGACAAAGAAGTTTTAGTAGCTAATGGATTTTTCATCTTGCTGCGCATGGAAAAAATGAGTGCGTCGCTTCAATTATGAGCTTCCTACATTTGAAATAACGAACTTGAGCGCGCAAAAGATGCGATATGTGAACGCCCCCTTGATGAGCTACCTCCAATCAGGCCACGAGCTACTGGTAGCTCGCGAGCGACGTGTTGGAGACCCCTGCTCTATGCTATCACATTACGTTAACTAACTAGAGGCCAACAGAGAAGGAAATGAATAGGTGAAATAAAGTCGTTATTTTTGTTTGTTTTTGCGCACAAAAAGTATTCTCGTCGCTTGATAAACTTAAGATTGAGCCACTGTAGTAACTTGGACTATTTTAACGATATCTTTAATGACTTTTCGGGGCAGGCAAATTTCAATCCCTGAAGAAGCCTATGGACTAATATGGAGGAGTGATCCAGCTCACAGATTTAATCAAAAATATCTTAATTCGTGTTTCGAAGATGAACGAAGGTCTTACGGGGTTGGAACAACATGAGGGTGAGTAAATACTGACAGAATTTTCATTTTTGGGTGAACTATCCCTTTAAGATAAATTTCCAAAAGATGATTTTTTATTCCTCTTTTTAGTCAACTTTAGCATGTGTGTGTTCACTTATGCTAAGCACTGTGTATATATATATACAGTACACTACACTATTTATATATTTATTTATATGAGAAATATAATATTTGGACAGACATTTGCAGTTACCTATTCATGCGCAGCTGAGTAGCAATCCGGTCAAAACACAAGGCCACGAGAGAGACATGTGTGACACTCTTATTGGAGGGTGAACTTTCTTCTACGGATGCCTGGAGTACACAAAGATTCACCTGCAAAAAACATGCACACATATTTACGTCTACCATTTTTACATGACAAGCTTTCTCCCTTTCATACACACACACAAACAGGTACCTTTGGGACAGTGACATTAGCCTGCAAACCCTTTATCTTCACATTGTCAGGCTTGATTGACAGATCAGTTTGTCCATGCGGTGTGCTCAGAGACCCAGGGGTGGTTCCCTCTGTCTTAGATATTTTGTGCTCTGCTTTCGCTGTGCTCTGGAAAACGCAACATCCATCATGATCACGTTAAAGACTGAGTGTGCTGTCACGTCTCTATGTTGTATTGATCACTTACAGACTCAGAGACAGTGGATTTACTGATCTGATACACTTCATTAAGCACTTTCCCATGCAGGTCATCCAGGATTGATGCAGGGTGGCGAATACTGGCAAAGTGAACCATGGACTCAATGTACCTGGACAGAACAAAAAAGATGATTTCACAAACAATGTGGCATTTACTAAAGACCCCATTAAATCTCTTGACGAGAACAATTTTCTTTCCTGTGAGTTATATCCTATGTTAGTAAAACATACTGAAGGGCTTGTTTGTTCCTTTTCTAAACAGCCAATACGCTTTAGGCATATCACAGTCATGATTTGGATGCAAGTCAGATCCATTTGGCATTAGGTGAAGGGACATTCTCATTCCAGAGAGCATTTGTTTGGACAAAAATCAGTTAGGCATCCATTTTCAAAGCAAAAAACAACACAAAAATGTATTTCAGCCACATTATTCATGATAATACTGACAAATTTTTTGTTCATAAAAATGCAGTCTATCTCTTTGGTTATTTAATATTATCATCAGACAGAACTAAAAACCAAAATTGTGGTGTCATGGGTTTTTTAATCACAAGGTGGCCAATGTGAGAGCTGCTGTGATGTCTGACCTGTCTAATGCTTCAGCTACTAAAGGAGTCAGGACCACATTGACCGCCCCTTTGACCTCTACGATGGCTGTGGTTCTCGTCTGGGCAAGAGGCTGATCAACGGTCCAGTCTTCTGTCATTGTGTCCTCATCAGTGTTGTCCATCGCCCGCTTGTCAAGGGGTGTGTAAGGTGTGCTGCAGATACATGCACACAAAATGCATGCTTTTAATTATGCTGCATGATACTTTAACAGCTACTGTTGATTTGATATGTCTTGAATTACCTATTTATATCGCCCATGAGCTGAACTCCTCTGTCCAATAGAGAACTGGCAGACAAACCGGCCTTCACCATCTATAAAAGGACACAAATACAATTATTGACAACATATAATGAAAGAACAAACAACATGCTTACACATGGGTGACAAAGAACCTAAACAGGTCATTTTACCCCAAAGTTACTCTTTGCATGAAGAAAATGAAATGTATAATGTAATTATCATGTTACATACTGTTAATTTAGTCTTTATTTAAATATTTATATTTAAAGAATTAAATCCATATTAATTAATTCAGTGTTTCATAATTACTATTGATGACAATTACATTATTTCACATAATATACAAGTACTTTACAATTTATATAATAAAAATAATAATGTTATATAATTTACAATTTATATACACAGGACAATACATAATTATATACATTTATATATTAATTTAAGGACAGGGCTTCTTTTTTTAAAACATTTGTATTTATAAAATGTTTAATATATAGTTAAATATATTCATAAATTACTATTCATTTGGGAAGGGTAGCTAAATCTTTCAGAAAATACAAATACAATTATTTTATTTATGCAAATAATCTTTGTTCCCGATATTGGTGGTGAAATATGACCAGGACATTTCTTCATAAAATTCACCACTGCATAAATAATATTTTACAATGAAGGAAAAACTTTTCCTAAAAGATTTACCTTAAAAGACGGGATGGACAACTGGTCAAAGGAGGCAGAGCTCTCCTCACTTGTAGGCGTGTCAAGGTCAAGTGGGCGATGCAGTGATGACTTAGATGTTCTCTTATTGGTTGGCTGCTTAACAGTCCAGTTTGACACATGATAATGTGCAAGGTAAGTTTGGTAACAAGCCATTAAATGTGGCTGTGTTGTCAGAAGGCCAGTCTCCGCCTTCTCGGTTTCAACAGATCCCTCCTCCTCCAATCCAAGTGCAGAGACAAATGAGGCTTGGGAGGTATGGCTAGGTATCGGAGGTGGGCGGCTCTCAGCGATTGACAGAGGTCCTTCCACACTGTGGTATATGGAGGTCCGGCTGTGCTCTGTTTGGGGCTGACCCTGTTGTCTTCGTCTGCGTTTCCTCCCTGGATAGGTCCCTGGACCTTCATCGCTACTGATTGGCTCAAACTCCTCATTGGCGCTAAAGTACGCTTCACTGTCAGCCACAGACATGGAGGAGTCAACAGAGCGGTACTGATGGAATGTGCTAGAATCAGCTGATGGAGTGAAAGGAAATGCTCCGTAGCTTCTTCTCTGCCTTGGCGAGTCTAAAACGTTTTCGTCGCTACGGGAAACCTCGCTACTAAACTGCACACCAGTAGGAGGCGTGGCTTTCTCTGCGAAGACCGCAGCCGATAGGCTCTTGGTGCTCCCAAGGCGAGCTGATTGGACAGAGGACTGGCGCTTTAAAGGAGAGCGGAGCGGAGAGCGTAAGGGTGGACCCTCAGGGATTGGACCATCAGTGGTTACATTCATTAACCTGAAAACATACACACTGTAAAATACACGTACAAACAAAAATGTAGTGGGAATCGAGAACCTGTTTTTATTCAGAACCAGTTTTATTCGTGCAAAACAGTTTTTTCAAGCTTACGATTTAAGATTGAGTTTTGCGCTAGCAGTCTGATTTGCAAGAGTTGTGAAAGGAAATAACAAACAAACTATTCTTTTGAATTGGTTCTTTTTAGTGAGTCAGTCTACAAGACTTATTAATCAGAAATGAACTAATTAATCATCGGATATTACCGCCAAGACATCAGCTGTTAGCATAATTTGTGAGACTTAAATCAGTGTACACTATCATTCAAAAGTTGAATAATTTGGTTCGGCAAAGCAACATTAAATTGATCAAAAGTGGCAGTAATGTTATTTTTCATATGACAAAGGTGCTTATTGGAGCCCAATTCCACCTCATAGTAAAAAGGTGAGAAAGTTTAAAATAAGGAATAAAAGTCTAATTGTGAAATACAAAGTTTCCATTGCAAGAGTAACTCACAATTGAGATATTAAGACGTTATGGAACTGGAATTGTTTTATGCGATACAGAAGCACATGTCTGACTCACTCAATAGAAGGGGAGGGACTCTCTCGTTCTCCAGCTAACAGAGGCAGGGCAGCACTGGAGGAAGAGTTTTCCTCAGAGGAAGAAGCAGAGCTGTGAGAGCGCAGAGGTACGTGAAGACTAAGGTGCTGGCCACGTTTCTCCAAGTCCACCATCGGAGCAGGAGAACACACATCTCTTCGCATAGCGACACCTTTGGCTGTAAGCAAGCATAATTTACATTAAACACAAATCGGCATCATCAAAGCCACAAAAAGCAAAAAATAAATGAATAATTAAGTATACCATCAGGAAGTTTAGGAGTTTCCTTAGTGACGATCCATTCTCCTGGATGTAATAATGACTGTCCATAGGACAAGTCACCCTCAGCACTGACGTTGGAGAAAGCGGAGCTTGATGAGGGTGTGATTTCCTCCAAACGGAAGAAGTCCATGCCACCAACCGAGCCGCCGAAAAAACGGCATCCACCAAGACAACCACAGCGATTCCGGCTTCGTTTATATTTCTCCTCCGGCCAAAGGAACCAAAGTCTAAAACACAAATAACAATATGGTAAATATGTTTGTCTGCACATTAAGCAATAGACAAAATACAAGAAAAGACATGCTGGAACCTTTTTGTTTTCATGTCATGAAGCTCCAGGAACTGCCTCTGGACCTCATATTTGGCTGGATGGTCAGCGGCTAAAGCCACATCCGCCGTCATGAGGTTGAAGTTCACTGAACCGGCTTCAAGCCAATGAGAGCGCCGAAGGAGGGGCGGAGGGAGGCCAAGCCGTGCAAGCTCCTGTTGCTCGATGAACTGAGCGATCACTACGTCTTGCAGAACGGCACTGATGCCTTCACCGACAGCAGCTGTGTGCAGATTACATGTGGCCAACCGCAATGCTCCGGTCTGATGGGCATACAGACAAAACAATTATTTTAAATTGCAATGTTAATTAACAATAACATTTTACAATTTACGTTTTTACTGTATTTTTGATTAAATAAATGCAGCCTTGTTGAGCTTAAGAGGATTCTTTCAAAAACATACGAAAAAAACTTAATTACTCTAAACTTTTGACTGATAGTGTAGATAATCATCTCTGATAGTCACTAACCTTAATATTGGCTGCACATCCGTGTTCAACAATGAAAACCTGGGCTCCATCAACTGTCAGTCGAGTCATTGTGTACTTCAGATCCTCTGATGTGCGACAGGGACCAGGTAAGGCTGCATTCTACACATACAGACAAAGACTCAGTAGTGTAGTCATTTTGAAAATGTAATATGACAACTCGGGGATGTGTGTGAGCGTTTCTGTAATACCTTGGCATCACAGACTCTACGATCAACTCCATGTTGGCAGGTGACAGATGGTTTTGGCTGTTCAAGCTGGAACTCTCGGGACAGTACATGAAACACAAAGCTCTCGCCCCACTCCAGAAGAGATGCACACTGAAACAAACACAACCAGTGATTAACATTAAACTGTGATTAATGCTGTCACTAGACTAAAATAATAATTCTTGCATAATCTCTCTTTTAGTGACACACTTCGTAGCTTTTTAAGAGGGAAATATGTGAAGGTTAACAATTTGTTTGGATTACCATTATAGATAAATGCATAATATTAAATGACGAATTTATTTTTATTATAAATATATATTTATTATATATATTTTTTTTTTTATAACTATAAAAGATATTTTGGTTTGATATCTCATACACGTTAAACTGAAGTAAAAGGAACATTTCAGATTTCATTCAGTGCACAAGTAACATTTCTTATTATGGTATTATCAATTCTGAAAAAGTATCAATGTTGTGCTGAATATTTTTGAGGAAACTGATACTTTTTTTTTCAAGATTTTTTTGATGAATAGAAATTTCAAAAGAACAGCATTTATTTGAAATGCAGATCTTTTGTAACATTATAAATGTCTTCACTGTCACTTTTGATCAATATAATGTGTCCTTTCTGATTAAAAGCATTAAGTTCTTAAAAAAATATATCTTACTTTTGAATGGTAGAGTACAAGGTATGAATAAGAAGAAATTAATAATAAGGACAAAAAATAAAAAAAGTGTCTTTGTGTGGCATTCTGTTGATTACCTATGAGAATTTTGACGTGTCCCTCAGTGTGGACAAACGAACAGGAAGAAAGCAGCAATACAAATAAATATTCGAACATTCTTTTCTGTGGATTTTCACATAGGTGCTTTAACAAAATTCCAACCTTCACATTCTTGCTTTTAAATTCTCTGGCCCACATGCCCGTTTTATTTCTATTATAAGTTTAACTTCTGTAAACATTTTCATTCAATAAAACACAAAGAGGGACACGACGAAAAAATATTTGTATGAGGTCATTATGCCACAGATATTGCTAGAAATATTCCTTTACAAATGTCAAGCATCCCTTTTTTGTAGTGTCAAAATGAATGATTGAGTCACCTGTGGCACACTAACTCTTCCTGTAAGAGCACCAGCCTGAACGTCGATGAGCCAAGCATATTCGAGTGTGTCACTGCCCGCCGGTAAGCCCTCCGCTGAGAACATGGCGTGGGCTCTCATCTGCAACCCTGAGAGGCTCAGATGCCCATCTCGCAACACAGCATCAACCGTAGGCCGCTAAACAATCAGAAGGAAAAAAATTACCCAATACAGAAACATGACAACTTTAAATACCAGCACCTGAGAGAATATGAATGGGTTCACTTCCTCCCACCTGATAGTTATCGCTGACAAACACATGTAGAGGTGAGAGAACAAGCTGTAGCATGGTCTCCTTATAACCCTTCTTCATCTCAAAACACAGACGCTCCAGGAAGCCTGTGGGACCCTCTGGGCCGTCATTGCTACAGTGCTGCAGACAAGAGTACAAACAAGATTTACATCCCCACTTGCGATTCCTAAAGGAAATATCAGTGCCTGCAAGGCATCAAAACAACAGTCACACAAATATGCTAATTTAACAATGATTTCATCACTGATGTCTGAGACACTGGCTTCTATGAATGAAATCACTGGTCTCCTCTGAAGCGGTACTGACCGTTGGAAGGCGTCCATGGACCTTGTGCAGATTGACGAGTACGGTTATGTCCCAGGGCCGTAAGGAGAGAGGATGTGGTGCGTCTTTAGAGCGGTTCTCCTCCAGGCCAACTCTGGTCCAACCAGATGACGAAGAGCAGGAGCTCAGCACAGGGCTGGACAGAGACTCCTCAAAGTCTGTGTACATGTCATCTTCTCCAAAATAGTTTTCCTGCACATTACATTCATCAACAATAATTTTAAAGGTATATTGCAGCCAAATATAATTATAAAAAGTCATTATTTACTCGTCCTCATTTCTCTGTTATTTTTATCTGCCATTATGAACGGTCACTATATTGAAAAGAATGACCATTTTGTGTTTCACAGAGGATAATAACAGGGGTTTAGTAGAACACGAGTTTGAATAAATAGGAGTCAGTGGTATTAGTGATTAGACATATCTGCACAGTTTAAAGTCACAATGAAATCAAAACTGACCATTCTTATTTTTAATGGAATATTATAAATGATTAATAATTTATTATAATTAATCATCAACAATTTAAAAAAAAATCATGTGCCCTCTTAATCTTTAATCAAAATAACTTCCCCTCCCTCTTGCAGTAACATCTCTTCTCTAATGACGTGTTTACTGGCGAGAGGCTGGGACAACATGTCTCTAACATGACATCACAGCAATAGCAAACCACAACCATCCAATCAATTCCAGACGGACAAAATCAAGTCTACCGACATTTTTTTCTTGTTCATGAAGCTGATTCACTGGGATTTACGTCACTATATCGAAGAAAAGACTCTCACAATTTCTGTTTCATGGTGACTTCAAGTTGAGTACATATGTATACATGTGTACCTTGATGGACACTAGCGCTCTGAGGAGAGGACCATAAAGGGTGATGTGGGAGTCTGGGCTTAGCTCCATCTCCACATGTAACCGGTCAGGTGGCAGCAAGCTGGGGTCAGAGGAGATTCGAGGTGGAGGAGGTACAGGTGGAGCGAGCTCTGGCGGGCGCAGTGCTGACAGCATGGACTCCTCTATTTCTGACACTGCAAAAAAACACGTAATGCAAGGTGAAGTGTAAACGGGTCAGATTCTTGAATATACTTATTAGCAACAGAGATAATATAATTAAATGTATTCACTACACTATAAGTCAAAAGTTTTGACACTTAACTGATACATTTAATCGTTTGAAATGAGACTGTTTGAGTATTTTGCTTAAATGCTTGATTTTTTTTTACAAAGTTTACAAAAATAACATTTTAATTATTGTTTTTTAGTGCTGTAAACTTTTATTTATTTATTGTGTATTAACAATTACAGAACTGTTAAAATATAACAACTAATTTAAGTAAACTGATTCACATTATATATAATACAATATTGACAAAACATTTATAAAATAATGACACATGTATTTGTAACTATTACTTATTTATATAAAGTTTATATACACCATATAAAAGCACAAGTTAATACATTTGGTATCAATATTCTATGTAAGAATCTTATGTTTTATGTAAGGATCTTCTATTTACTTCCGCACTTACACATGCATGTCTCAATTAGTGAGATAATCATGTGTAATATTTATATTCTTCTGAAAATGATAGGATCAAAAACAAGTAGCCAGACGGAGCTTGGACAACTTATACCGATGGGCCCAAAATTAAATGTCCAGCATAAATACAGTTTAAAAAGCATCCCACTATGCACTTTATGATGTTGGTAAAAAAAAAAAATATATATATATATATATATATATTTTTTTTTTTTTTACCATATTTTGGTCACTAGATACTATCTATACAGTAAGTTTTTGCATGATTTATTAGTATTAATCAAATACCAACATGATTGTTTGAGCTGCTGGTCAGATTTCTGAGGGTAGATGGGATGCCAAGTATAGTCTATAATCAGCAGGAAGTTCGGCACACTCCAGCAGTCCACCCAACCATCCCTGGAAACAAACACACACGCATACACACAACAGAAGAGTCAAAGGGCAGCGCAAGGAAGAAGCAGCAGAAAAGAAGAGGGACAGAAAGAGCAATGGTGCTCTTTTACTCACGCTTGAGTCATGTTCTTCCAGCGAGGTTTGCTGTTTTTGGGAGGTGCTCCTTGCCCCTCTGTTGGCATATTGTTTTCTGGAGGGGTCTTGAAATGCTGGTAATCCTTCGTAAGGGTGAGTAGCGGGTACCGGCTGGGGTTACAGTCAGGCAGACACAAGCGCATGTCTGTGTCCTCAGCCTGTATGGGAGTTCAGTGTCATTAGGAGTGGATTTAGGTGAACGCTGATGTTTTAATGTCAGGCTGTAATGCTTGATCACAATCATTCAGCACAGCAGACAAGTGCGTGTAAATGTTTGCAAGGGTGTACACTCACTCTCAAACAGAAACGTGTGTTACAGGTGGCCGGGACAAACTCGTGAAAGGGCAAAGTGAAGTCAATATTCAGCGTTTCCCCACAGGCAGCAATATAAACTACAGAAAAAGAGCATGAGCAGGATGTAAGTTTTTCAGAAATCAAGGAAAATTCTAAATAAAACCAAACTCTAGGGTTTAAACTGATGTTCAGCAGTGAGCTTGATGGTATTTTTTAGTCTAAATTCCTTTTGTTTAGCACTACTACAGGAAAGCATGGAAATTACAATCCATACAACTAATCTGTTTAGATCTCAAAAAGTCTGAAAATAAAAATATATATATTTTGAAAGAATGCTAAAACATTTTTACTTTGGCTTTTAACTAAATGACTAAGCATTCTATGCATTATACTTTCTTCTATTATTACTTTTAATTTTTAATTTTTTTTGTTATGCATTTCATGTATACTTTTATCTTTTATTATAATTAGAAAGCGTGTTTAATCTTATGTTATATTATTTATGGTATTTGCATTTGGTCTTATGTGAAGTTCTTGGTGCTTATTGTAAAGCACTTTGAGCCGTATTTGTTGTATGAAAGGTGCTATACAAATTGAATGTATTATTAATTATATTAATTATTATATAAACAAACTTACAAATAAAAAAATTAAAAAGAATTAGTCAAATCCATCAATCAGCAAGTAATCAATAAATAAATACAACAAACAAAATCTCTTCTTCGTCCTTCTTTTGGAAAAAGAAACGATAGATCTTTTTAAAAAAAGTTGATAGACCAACTTAAACTACCATCATGTGGAAACATCATACACAATTAGAAATGAGTTGACTAATCTTCCAACAACCAGCTAGTTGATTAGTGACTAGTTCATAGAATTATATAGTTTCAGAATTGCGTGCCGTGCGTTTTCAAAGCCATATTCATTTGTTAGATTTCCTTATTGTTTTCATTTCTCAAACTCTATATTATTTTTCAGTCTTGCATCCATTATGAAAGTCTTGCTTACCATTCTCCTGCTGTTTGGTGGAGCAGTCGATCCAGTTGTGCTGATTGGCGGCCCAAATCATCTCAAACTGGTGAAAAAGTATCTTAAACTTCCATGAATATGGAACGAATGAGTAGATGTCCGGTTCACTGTCGCTGGCCCAGTCCTGGATCAGATCTACAGATCACAACAGGAGGAGGTCAGCCGGTGGACAGACATCAGCTCATGGTAACTTACAGGTAAGAGAGAAACATTACCTGTGAAGAAGTTTTTCTGTGCATAGATGAAGTGGTACGTGGCTTTGTAAACCTCGATTTCACACTGCCAGGACTGGGGCATATTCCACACACGCGGATAACTGGCTATGACATGAAACTGAGGAGTTCAAAGACAGCTGTTAATATGCAGGATAGTTCACTAGTTGTTTTATTTAGCTTTTTTAATTTAGTTTATTTTAGCTTTAGGATTTTAATGTACTATAAGTGTTTTTTGGGGGAATATGATGCAAAATATGGCCCATGCCTTTTTAAGCTGAACATTTAAGACATGTACAAGGACATTAAGAGAATGTGTAGATTTAATTGTTTTTATCATAGGTACTATTACAGTTATCACTAATAAAATTCAGAATTTATATTCATCACTCGTTTCAAAAGCTCAAAACACATCTATGCTGACACTACAGCCCACCCTAAAGATTTTACAAAAAAAAGTGCTGAGTGGGCAAATGTCAACAAATTGGAAATTGGCCCCATAATATGCAATATCTGAATTATTACAAAGATTACTTCTCTAAATGTATGTTTTGTAACAAATTTCCCATCTTCGACAATAAATATCAAGACAATTACTGTCAGATCTCAAATCACCTGCAGCAAGCAATGTTCCCTTTATCTGGTTTAGTGAAGAATAGCATAGTTTTCTGCATAAAAAGTTTAGTTACTCAGCTTATTTGAAGGGCAATGCTTGGAGTCTGAATGAATAGGTCAGACCAGAATAGTCAATTTTGAAAATGTGTAGTTTTGCATATCTCTTACAAACACAAAAAATCATGTGCCGTACTCACTGCAAGCATCTCAGCCTCTAGCAGTGTCCTGTACTGCATACTGCTGGTTGTATCAACATGTAATAACTGGCCTTTAACAGTGGGAGAATAACCTAAACAGAGGTTAAAGAGGTTAAGATATGAAACAAAGGAGGGGAAAATTGCCATTCATAATATAATGTGTCAAGTTAAATTTACATTAAATGTACACTATATAACTTTTTTTTGTTTAAAATGAACAATTTAAATAATGAGTACATAATTAAAAAAAATATTAAAAATAAATTTTCTCTTACCCTGATTCACTATGGTAAGCCTATTATAAGTGTTTATATATCAGGAAAAGGGGAGAGTCTGCTGGCAAAAAGTGAACGCGGCAGAGCTCGTAATAAAACAAGCATGAACATTAGCTTGGCTTTTTGAAGATGGCGCGAACTGAGGGATTTGAAATGTTGTACAAGTGATGCGGAGTTGCCGTTTACTACTCAACAGGTGAGTAAGGTATTATATTGAACAGATAAATTGCCATATGTAGCTCTCTAACAGAGTTCATTGTAAAGCATAAACAATTGTGAAGGGTTATATTCATTTGCACAGTCAAGCAGAGCCGAAGCACAACCAAAACAACGTTCTTCCGCGAAATGCATGCAGTTTTGTTTTTTAATATAGTGTACATTTAAACAAATTACTTGAGTAATTTTTCCATAAGCTTTGACAAGTTACCATTCTCCCCAACAGTCATGGGTATGTTGACCTCGAGGTAAGAACCTGCCCCTACATTCACATGGACCGCATTAGTCTCCTGTGAAGCCAAATGGATTATGGGTTAGTGAATGAACAAAGACAAAGGTCCACATTCTTGCTTAGGATTTTATATTCTTATGAATGCAAGCCAACATTGCCCTAGAAAATGTTTACACATAGGAGTGTGAGACCCAGAAAGTAATCATTAGGAGTGTATGCGTGTAAATACCCTATTTTTGGTGAATAGCAAGTCTATTGTTGCATCAGCTATGATGTTCATACGCAGCTCAAAGGCGAGGATTTGTCTGGGTTTGCCTGGTGTGGCAACATCGCTCACTTTCATTGGCTGATAGTCTGCAGGCAGGAAGAACTTCCACAAGCTGTCTCTGTAGGGGTCAAATCAAAAATGTAAAGAATAGACTATAAAAGTACAGTATCATTCAAATGTTTGGGGTAATTATGAAATTAAATTGATCAAAAGTGATAGCAAAGATTTATAATGATCTCTATTGCAATCTATAATGGTTTCCACAAAAATATTAAGCAGCACAACTGTTTTCAACATTGATAATAATAAAAAAACGTTTCTCGAGAAGCATAATATGATCATATTAGAATGATTTCTGATGGATCATGTGACCCTGAGACTGGAGTGTTGGCTGCAGAAATTCAGCCTTGCCATCACAGGAATAAATTAAATTTTAAAATATATAAAAATAGAAAACAGTTATACTACACTGTGAATTTAGCCTTGGTGATCATAAGAAATTATTTTAAAAAACAGCTACAAAATCTTACAGACACCAGACCTTTGAACAGTAGTGTACCAGTACTTCAGTAACAAGTCAATGGTAAATTACGAAAATGTGTTTTGAAATATCAGATCTGTGCCTGCTGCTGTCTTTTGCATTAGTATTAATAATAAAACAGTAATATTGACAAGAAAAACAGAACTCCACATCATTTTAGTAGCTTCAATAAGCCTTGTATAACCTGAATAACAAAAACACAGCCAACTACAACCATATTAGTGTGATTTTGGGCAGGTACCTCTGTCTGTCAGCCCATGGGCCGTAGTTAAAGTCTGTTCCTTTGCCACATACAATGTCCAAACCCCAGCATGGAGGCAAGTCCTGTAGTTTGGCATCTTCAGAGCAGGCTTCTGTATCTCCATTCTCCACCTCCTCTGGGACCAAACCTAAAAAATCATGCATACACAGGAAACATTTATGTGCAGACACTGTTATCTACACCAAAATACCCACTGTTTGAGTGATTATATCCAACAACAACCCAGCCTTATACTTTCAAAATAAATGAAAGACAAAGCATATGTTCACCTGGTTCATCCTGGTAGTAATAGATGTCCACATCATTGGACTGCATGACCACAAAGCCTTCCCCCATGAGCCTGGGAGGTCTAAAGACAAGCAATCACTTTTTAAACAACTGCTACATCCCTAACAGATCACTAATCATTACTGATCAAGCGACTGACAACCAAGACTAATATTCTAGCATAGCAGTTCATTCATCAACGAAAATTAACCTGCATTTACTTTCAGCTAATCCATAATTGACATTGGGGAAAACCTGATCTATATGAGAAGCAATTAATGTTCAGGTCATTATGTTAATATTATTTTCAATCTAAATTAAATTACACAGATAAGTGCATATAATTATAACTAATGAAAAATTAACAGCTCTGATTAGTTAAATTAGCCTTGTGTTTAAAACAGCACATTAATAACCCTTGATAATCATTTTTAAATAACAATAGATAATGCCGTGAAAGACTATGGTACTCTCACTCTGGCTGCTTCACCTAAAGAAGTGTCCAACTTCACATCTGTAGCTGAACAATCTGTACTATATTTCTGCCATTTTGCACTATTTTAACAATACTTGACCTCATTATTTGAAGCATTACTTTTTAAGTGTCACTCAGTGCTCTATTCTAACCATATGCTTTGCACTGCAATGGTCACTTGTCATTGCCAGGTATAACTGTAATCTGCATCTATCCAGTCATATTGCCATATTCTTCCATATTCTATTTATACACAATGCCATGTGCATTGTTATGGTCACTGGCCACATATACCTCATTATCAGTTGTACACAATATCTTCTCTATTTATACTACACATCATTTGCACTGAAGTGGTCACTGGCCATCATAGTGGTCGAACCATATATTTTATTTTGACTGTTTATTTTACAGTTATTTTTTAATAATTTTTTTGATTATTTATTTCTAATCTATTAAATATCAAGTAGAAAATAAATAAAAAATAAATATGAACACACATACATACATTAATATATACATATATATATATATATATATATATATATGCGTTTGCAGCATAATGTTATTTAAATACCCCATGAAATCCGCTTTGCAACCTTTAATCCATGTGTTATATATGCAAAATTCCTCTTAATGTTAAAATGAGTCGAAGAACAGAAAATGACCAAAGATATTGATGACACATCTTGCACTCAAAAACAAATCAAAATTTCTGTCAAATAATATGCTTAGAATGATAATGCCCATCATTTTACTACAATTTGCTATATTAGCAAACAAATCATGGTTCATCACTGAGGATATATACACAATCAGGGCAGGGGTTTTTTAAAAGAGAGATAAGAGATTTCTTTCATTAAATAAATCCTACCGACTCCATACTTTTGAGAGGCAGTGTAAACTGAAAGCTATTTACAAAGGACTCATCAAAGGACTGATTCAATAATTAACACGTCAAACAGAACCAAAATCTGTGCTTATGTGATTTAATGCAGTCTTAAAATAATATATCAGGTTAGATAGATGGACAGCAATTTCATTGGCTCTCTACTTGCGCAATGACAATAAAGTAGAATCTAAACTAATCTAATCTAATCTAATCTGATAGACTAGAGATTATTAGACTCACTCATCATTCTGAAGGCCCAGGTATCGCGGGCTGGGCACCAGCATGACGCGGACGTTCTCCAGAGAACCCTTTACAATGTGCATGAACTGATCCAAGTGGCTGCTGGGTGGTTTGGTGGCATATGTCAGGAAGGCGTCGTCAAAATTCATACAGAGGGTTTGAGGAAGATGTTGATTACCAAATGCTACGCGACCCTGAGGGCAAGACCAGCGAGAGTTATGCAACTTGAAGAATGGCCAATATCAAGTGTTCATTTCAGTTCCTCGTGATGTTTCAGAAGACTGTACGACTCTAAATATAGGCTATGAATGATGCAGGTGGCAGCATGCTGATGTCAGACAGGTGAATGGGAGAAACTGTGACTGCAATACTCACTGTACTGATGTTGACTTTGATGACGGGGATGAGAGACCTCCAGGAAGACGACGGTTCCAGAGTCTCAGCTTTGATTTGAACACTTCAAAAATAACAAAAACACATCTTCATTCATGAGCGCCAATAAAGCTAATGCTTCCAAGCAAATATTTAGACAGAAAATTCAATGAACAATCAATCAATGAATTTGTAGCCATCACAAACACAGTCTGCACTTATTGTTGGCAAATTAAACAATCCCATTTGATTTTGCTTCATTAAAGGTGAAAGGAGTACGTAATATCTGCACCATTAACGTCAAAAATTTCCATCATCCATTGTTCAGCAAACAGATTTTTTTTTATGTTGGGCTGATCTGTCTATAAACTTAAGACATCAGCCTAAAAATAGCTTATTTATTGTTGTTTCTGCATAATAAAAGCTGAGCCAGGAAAAGTATTTGAACATTTAAAAAATTACCTCACCTTATGATCTTATGTACCAGAATCTAAGTAGTTTTTGCTCTATTTGTGCAGTGTTACCTCTCTAAGGATTTATCCCTTTGCTCTCGCCCTTTCTCCTCATCCTGATGGGGTGGGATAAGGGTGGGCTCGAGGCCAAATGTTTCCTGGAGCCGAGCGTACAGATCCGTGCGATTATACACATGGAACTCAAAGCCGTTAACAGTGACATAGAGCCGTGTCTCAGCTTTCGGGTCTGGAAATAGTAGAACCAATAAAATATCATTATACATGCGTTTCTCCCACAATTTGTGAAGAATTATCATTAAATCAACATATAAGTACAGATCAATCCAATCCAATAGTTTACAAAAAAGTTGGAATTAATGTTATGATTAAACAGTTGAACAAATGCAACAAAATAAAGTTGTCACAATTTTTGTGAGTTGCTTGTTATGTGTTTGCACTAACCATGTCGTTTCTGTTTGGGGTTGTACATCTGCCACCAACGAAATATGAGTAACCCATCTTGAATTCTGAAAAATAAGTTTACAATAGAGTAAAAAAAGATGGGATATAACCCATAAACAATGTGATAATGGTCAACAAACAGACAACAGTAATAAAGGAGTGTCAACTGAGCAAAAATAGGAATAAAAGAGGATAGGAATTAAATAAAGGACAAAGAGTTGTAATGTGTCTGTGTACCTGATAGACATATCTTCATTGATGAAATAGACATCTCGGAACATAACCTTGCCGGACAGCACAGAGAATGAAAATGAGCCTGTAAAATAAATAAATAAATAAATAAATGGAAGGAAAAGAAAAATCAATCATGAAAAATTAGCAAATAAAAACAGAATTAAGACTAACTCACCGATGTGTATGTATCCATTCTTATAGAGACGGTTAATGATGAGGGTGAGGACGAGTCCAATATTGCGGGAATTGTAGTATGTCAGGTATATGATCCATCCGCATGACATAATAGTGGCTGTGGAAAACATGTTTAAACCCTTGCCCTCAATAACTGAATAATACCCTTACAGAGCAAATAACACGGTCTAAAGTAATCTGGCAAGATACATACACTACCGTTTAAAAGTTTGGGGTTGGTACTATTTTTGTAAATGTTTTTTTTTTTTAAAGAAGTCTCTTATGCTCACTAACATTGGATTTATTTGATAAAAAACACAGTAAAACAGTAATATTGTAAAAATTTAAATAACATTTAATTATATTTTAAAATGTAATTTACTCCTATAATAAAGCTGAATTTTCAGCATCATCACTCCAGTCTTCAGTGCCGCATGATCCTTCAGAAATTATTCTAATATGCAGATTTTTGTTGGATTATTTTTTTTTTCAAAAGAACAGCATTTATTTGGAACAGAAATCTTTTTTAGAATTTAAAATGTATTTACTGACACTATTGATCAATTTAATGCGTTCTTCCTGACAAAAAGTATTAATTTCGTATTAATAAAAAAGTAATTATTGACTCCAAACTTTTGAACGGTAGTGTATATAATTCTTGTGTCTGCACTGAACATTGTCATGTCAACTTGAGTCTGTATTCATTGGAAATGCTGAAACTGTGCGTAATCGTAGAATATCCACTATAGATATGAACGAATCATTCAAATGCATGCTTAACAATAGATCAGTCTAGCGAATCACTCTAACTCGGCACTTTCAGTGTAGACAGCTTAGCTGATTATGATGTGTAGACCAAACATTTTTTATAAATCGCATCAGATAGGCTACCCACTTACCAACGAGAAGCCACACAAAGTTAGAGTTGCGTCTGGTAAGGTAGTCATCTAATTCACCAAAACTGGGGAAACTGTTGTTTTTGATATCCATGGTTACACCCCACTGCAGATATAAAAAAAAACAGCCATCACTATCAAATTACACATAAACCTCTGACTTATAAAGTACACTGCCAATGCACAATCAGCAGACTATTCACAAACACAGTAAGCAAAAAGGAGGTCCTTAGGTAAATACAGAATTAGTTAATTAACTGTCCAAAAGTTATCCACCATCAATTTATGAAGACATTCACATAATTAGCACTCCATGTTATGTACAGCACATTTTAGTGTTTTGGTAATGTAATACGTGCATGTTTTCAGTAATGTGAGCTTATTTGAGCCTCATGAAGTACAACGCTTTCGCTGAAGAGGAAGTCTATATAGTTACCATGAATTCAAAATTGGCAATTCTTGTTTCGAATACTGCAGTAGGCTTATTTATTAGAAATGATTTCTGTTCACAACCTGCAGAACATTATTTTTTAATTCATATGCCCTTGTTTAATCAAAATAAATTCCCCTCACCTCTTGCAATGACATGATTTCTTCTCTGATGATGTTTGCTCGCATGAGATCACAGCAAAAGCAAACCACAACCATCCAACTATCCAATCAAATCCCAATGTACAAAACCAAGCCCCGCCCTATTTTTTTTTCTTTTTCGAGAAGCCGTTTCACTCGGATATACATCACAATATGGAAGAAAAGACTATCGCAACTTCCATTTCATGATGCCAACATATGTGGTGGTAAAATAAAACAGTATTACGACTGATAAAATGTTTAATCTGAAATAAAAATAAAACTGTAAGGGAAATGTCATGGACATGTATTTGAAATTCACAAGGAAGAAACAATTACAATAGAGAGGGTGCCAATTAAAACACAGAAGTGCCACTGTCTGCAAATCCTGGTTGATTAATTATAACTAATCATCAATCATCACAGACTAATTACAGTGATGGTGAACTCTGCCTTTATCTAGCATAGTAGCGTGTTTGAAATAGGAGAAGCAAATCCACTTGTAATCCACCTTAAATCCAAAATAACCCAAATGCACCATAAATCTGTAATTGGAAGACATCCGGAAAAAGAACTACTTAAACAGTACAAGCTGTTTCCATTCAGCTGCAAACACTCATTCACACACTCTTACTTTTGCACATATGTACAGACTCATGCACCACACTGTTTAGATAATTTATCATGTAAAACATAAAAAATAAATCAGTCTGACAAAATGCATGAATCTAAAACAGCTCATCCAGGCAATTAAAGCAGCAATTGCAGCACAATGCTCAGCTTATATGAGCCTGGTACCCTATTATTTGCATGCAACACTTTTAGGCATGAACACATTTGTGTGACCGTGAAACCAGAGGCTGCGCTATTTGTAAAGAATATATTGCTTTTGATAATGTTCTTTGATTCTAGCATGACAGGTTAATCCAGACAGATGTCAGTATGAGACATCATTTTTAGATGAAAAGATAAAACGAGACAGGAGCAAATGATGTCAGTTCATCATGTGACAGAAGCAGGTGTGTTAAGATAATGTGATTCTATAGTGATTATCTGTGATTCTATGGTAAGAATATCCAGCGGAGTATCACAGAGTCTGTTGCATATCAATGATGTGAAGCGTCTTCAAGTCAAGACACATTTTTCTTCTCAGCCTACTCTTCAGGCTTACACAAGAGGAGAACCATCTGTTTGAATTAGTGCTGAGGTTGACTCTAGTCTAACCTCTGGTAAAGTCTAAAAGTTTTAAAGCTAGAAGAAGTCTGCTATTGAACAAGAGGAGCAGTCTTCCATTGTTAAGAGTACAGTCCTAAAACAGAAATGGCAGCTTCCCTTTCCTCAACTCTTCAGGAAAAGTTGTGCAAGTATTTGAGCAACAATTGAAGTAACTTCAACATTAAAGTTGCCATTTGAGACACCCTGATTATGAAATGTTTCTTTCTGGGGTCTATAAATGAAGCTTTTGAACTATATGGTCATCAACTCACCATTTAGTTTTATATGACATTTTCCATCCTTTATTAAGCAGCTGTTTCTTGTTGTTTTTCCGCATGCACTGTGAAAATCACAACTTCCATTTTGTCAGACATGCCATTTTTAAAACTGATCTACTGACTACCAAAATATTACATTTTTAAATTTTAAATAGAAGTTCCTTGAACTACTCAACTATCAATTGCTAAGCAGCTTTGATTTCACTGGACTTCAGTGCAATACAGTTGTGGAAACTCTTTTCTTAAAAGTTAGACTAGGTTCAATCAAACTCCAGTTTAACTTTTAACAAACTCTTAATAGGCTGTTCAGATGTACTTTCTGGGAAGCCTAATTTTACCTTAAAATTGTAATTGTAGTGAACAGCTAGTCTAATTTTCAACAAAAGATTGAAAAGTCTATAACTTCGGAAGTTGAGAAAAGCTGGTTGCCTTTTTTTTTTTAAGTTGAGTTAACTTAATATTTTATAGTGTGTAAAATGAGCCACAGTGCTTTGCTATAAGCTGCAGCTTTTCTCTTGAGCCCATCCTTTATTTAAAAACCATTTTACCAAGAAGTTATTACATTGTGACAGAATAATCAAACCTTATAAACTTCCTTCTGAAGGATATGCAGAACTGTGGGTGCTACACACAGCCAGTAAAAGGTCTGGTGGACATTCTATATTTTTTACTCTTATTTTCACCTGCAGCTTTGTCATGGCTAATGGCTATAGCTGTCTTCATTAAACTAATGTTTTAGCTAAATAGCATTAGCTCAAGCTTGCATTGGTTTAGTTTGGTGCAAATTCCTAATACAGACAAATAGCGCAAATGTTCAGTAGAATTCCTCAGATTTGTTATGACATGTTCTGCTCTGAACTAATAACAAGCAGAGCACTTCAGAAGAAGTTACAGAAACACAGCGATCAAATCATACATCAAGTATTTTGGTCGCACTTTATATTAAGTGGCTGTAAGTACTATGAACTTACATCGAAAAATAAGTACAATGTACTTATTGTGTTTATGTTGTATTGTAAAACACTTTTTCTACCATAGAGGTGTGATACGGGTATAGTCAGGGACAGGTGTGGTGGTATGGGTAGGTTTAAGATGTAAGGGAAGGGTCAACTGTGTAATTACAGAAATTAATTACAGCTGTAATTACATGCAGGTATTTTTAAAACATAAGTACAATGTAAAAAAAATGTAGGCCTATGTAAAAAATAAGTCCATTGTATCAAATTATTAATTTGTTATTACATAGTAGTTAAAGCCACTTAATATAAAGTGGGACCAGTATTTCTTTTTTATCTGATCCATTTATGATTCTTACTGTTGTTTGTTTTGTTTTTGTTTTTTATTATTATAGAAAAGGCAGAACAGATAGAACCTCTACAGGAATGAAATTACATCAAATCTTAAAGTTTAAAGTTCATAAAGTTTCACAAACAAAATAAGAGAAATAAAGAGAAAAAGAAAGAAAAAAAGAACATTATAAACACATAATGAGGAAACCATTATGAACCAGCGGTATTATCAAAAAGTTAATCATAATATTTCAAGAATCTGTCACTTCTCTTGTTTTAAATCAACCTAAAAGATTTAAGAAATGCTTGTTTCAAATGAGAAATGTGAAAAAGTAGGCTGAGAGTAGAGAATGTATGCTTATGAATAATAAGCATGCTTTCCAAACAAAAAAGTTATAGCTTATAGTATACCTTTATAGTAACATCCGAAAGGATTAGAAAGAATGAAGGTGCTTACCTTTATGAAGATATAAACTATTGCGAAATCATACGTCAAGTAGCCTATTGCATTATATTTCCCTAAATATTACACCGTCAATCACAGCTGTCCCCGTGTTTCAACTAAGTTACTGTATAATAAACAGTTAGCTTGTCATTATTTCAAAATAAAAGAACCCTGCTACTCAACAAACAAACAAACTGACTGTACATAATCCTTAAAAATGTGCTCTATGAGAAAATTAAGCCTGAGCAAAGATTATACCCCGTATTTATTTACACAAAAGATCGGGTGTATCGTATACCAAGTCAACAATTTAAAATAATTGGCAGAAAATTAACTATTAATGTGACAGCCAAAATGAAAATGAAACAGAGATGTCAACACCTGTGCAACTTTAGAATGTAGTGTCAACTGAGTCTAATTACCCGGTTAGCTCACTGTGACATCTGACAGTTATCGCTACTCTATCAAACAGATTTCAAGGCGGAACTGTTGTGCTTTAATACAGCCGGGGGGGAATTCTAAATAAGGACATCTAACGTTACATCTCTTATACAATACATTCGGTACCATGAACTGCTTCGGCAAAAGGTGAGGCATGTTACACAATAATGGAGCTCATTATTTCTGTGTGACAACTGGACCATTGTATGTCTACCTCCAACGTAAACTGGACAATAATGCAACTCGATGTGGACAAACCACACAGATTATAGCAGCAGATCAGAACAGGATAAACCATACAAAATAACCGACACGATGATTATGATGGATAGAATTAATTACGCGTTCGCTCCTGACATGTCAAGCACAACCGTATGATGATTGCGAAGAGCAAGACCAGATATCAGTCAACGTTATTAGTCGGGTTATGATCATATTTAATGCAGCGAACAGATGGCTAAGAGTATGACAGCAGCGCTTGAGCTCAGCAGGTGATCTAGGATCAAATCCAGACAATCTCTACTGAATCGTAGGCCGCAGCCCGTGATCACACACACACACATACGACCCGTTTGGGAACACGCAGCGTACCTACCTCGACTTGTAGAGTGTGGAATTACATTTCACGTTGCCATGATCTTTAGAGCTGTTCTCTTGTACTGCTCTCAGGCGACAGCACCCATTTCTCAAACTAATGATTTCTTTTCCGGAGTATTTACATGACCAACGCTTGTGTTTCCTGTTTTGTAGTCATGTGCCAGGTTTAACCAATCACATATCTGTTGTGGACGACAGGGCCAATCAGAGGGCGAGGGCATAGATCCTAAGCGTGAGTGACATGAAGTGTAGCCAATAAAAATCAAGATAATTGTGTCAGTTTGAATGCAAGACTGAAGTCAGTAGATGAACTGTCAACGAGGGGGGAACGAAAACACGAAAAGCGATCACTACATTTACGATTTTAACAAATTAAATAATAAAACAAATTATTTAAAGTGGTCTTCATTGAAATTAATTTTTAAACCTTTTTTTTCACGCAGTAATTGTCGGTAGAACGTAGCATTATGTGCAAATGATATGGGATTAGTAAAGATATGCTTAATATAACACTGAGCACTGCTTTATGTCAGTGCTGTAAAATATTTTACACAAAATTAAATGTGTGAATATATATGTATATATATTTTTGTCAAAAATATTTAAAAGTATGACAACTGATTACAAGTATCAGATTAGAGTTCTACAATAGCTTGTCCCCCAGGGTGTTTTCCCCCCTCATGAGTTTGGCTATTTGCTGTTCTGTCCTGTTCCAACCCTCCATGACTACAGTAATTAAGTCTGTAACATTTTTTAAATGTTATTTTGGGAAAATAAAATGTTCAGTAAAGGATGTTAACAGGTATAATAAAATAAGTCATGTTTCACAAACAAAAGGCACAATTTATTAAATCAACACATTTGCAACTTGAAATGTATCAATGTAGATGTCTACCATTAATGCAGTGTCCGTTTGATATATAACATACATAGCAGTGAAGTAATGTCATATTTTGTGGAAGAACACTTCAAAATGAAAGCAAGATGTCTATGGGGCCCTTCCTGTTATTTGCTGACTTCCTTGCACATTGTACACCAGAGATTTGACTATTTAGATTTAGTGAGTCAAGATGCACTTTGCTTTTCCCACCAGGTTTCCAATATTAATGCCCCAAACCAAATGCAAAAGTATGAACCATTTAATTAACCATAAGTTTAGTTTTTTAAATTCAGGTTAAGGAAACAAAGAAAAGTCTCCCAGCCACAAATGCAGTTCTGCGAAATAACAGATCTGTCATCTGAATTCTGTCAAGTCTACAGACAATCATAAATAAAAGGCCAGGGAATGTTATTACAGAGCAAAGGTTACTTTAATTAAAGCAAACTTTAAATGTATTTCATTTAAACAAGTCATTAAATTACTTTAAGTTTGTTCCTTGCCATGTTACACCTTACCCATTTATGTGTTATGTTAGCATTTGTACGTCACAGAAGTGTCTCATAGAACCATCAAGAAGTTTTTTTCACACAAATATCACATTTCACAGTATCACTAAGCAGATTATGATTACTTAAAAGCAAAATTGCACCAACTGACATTTCAGCAGCAGATATTGTTCAGAATGCTGTCAACAAAAAGCACATATAAACATATTTTAAATTAACCTAAAGATGCAAGAGAGCCCAAATTGTCCTGTGGTGTGATGAGCACAGGGTTCAGAGGTCAGAAGCTCATGAGAAGGTCACGCTCCTGCATGCTGGTAAGGAAAGACTTCCCAAAAACGAAGGAGTGAAGGCCTGCCCGCAGCTTCTCCGCCATCGCCATGATGATATTCAAGTCCCCTTCCACCGTTAAGTCTAAATCAGTCTTCAGATTGCGCAGAGATCTGAAAGGTTTCTTCCCCTTCAGCCTGTAATCATCAATAATAATCAATATGACACCAAGAGTCTACCTGGATATACAGTAAACAACATAATCATGACCTACACTCTCCGCTCCCCTTAGTTACCGTTTCTAACAATGCCAAACCATATTTTACCAGTGCATACTCTGCTGCTGACGAACATGGACATGCAATCGTACTTTGTGAATTACCTCAGGACTTATTATACACTCCTGAATCAAACTTAAATTTAAAATACAGACAGCAGAAAGGTTTCAGGTATGCCAGTGAAGGGGATGGAAGCTTGCATCATGAATTTTATCATATTTAACTAAAAAAAAGAGTGCACATTTTTTTCGTTTGAATTGAAATAAGAAATACGGAGCAGAAAAAATAGCTAAATATTATATTAAATCATTTCTTACTTATCGATAAAATTACATCGCAATATTCATTATTGCGAATGCTAAAATAAAACTGACAAAAATGTTAAATTATGCTATAAATCTTTGCTTACACAGTACCAATCCAAAATTTGTGGACAGTACGATTTTTTTTAAGGAATTAAACTTTTATCCAGCAAGGAGCATTAAATTGATCACAAGTGAGATTAAAGACTTTTATAATGTTACAAAAGATCACTATTTCAAATGCTGCTCGTTTGAACTTTCTATTAATCAAAGAATCATGAAAACAATTCTCAGTTTTCACAAAAAATTAAACAGCACAACGGTTTTCAACATTGATAATAATAAGAAATGTTTCTTTAGCAGCAAATATAAAATGTATTCAACTAGAAAGACAATATTACAATTTTAATTATTTTAAATTGTAATAATATTTCACAATATTACAGTTTTTACAGTATTTTTGATCAAATATATGCAGCCAACCCAAAATGTTTCAATGGTAGTGTATATCACCCACCTACATGATACTACATTACTGATACTACAAATTATGCTTAATGTTACAAAAAATTCAGACTAATGGTCTGGACTCCAAGAGGACATCTGACTGACATGTAAAGCGACCAATCACAGCTTGTTTTGTTCAGCGTCATGTTTAGGGTAACGGAAATTTAAAGTCGATGACCCAATAATAAAAGACCAGCTTACAATTCACTCAAGAACACTGAACAAGTTTACTGCAACAATGGTGCAATAATGTTGTTGTGAACTTCAAAAACTTTTGAAAATCCAGCGTTTAGTTGATCATAATAAGCATTTATGTCACAGTTGTAAACACGACGGCTTTCTATTTTACATAATGGGGTTCACGACAGCTTTGTTTCCAGGTGGACCGTTAAATAATAATAATAATTCATTACATTTATATAGCGCTTTTCTCAGCACTCAAAGCGCTTTACATAGAAGGGGGGAATCTCCTCAACAACCACCAATGTGCAGCATCAAGCTGGATAATGCGACGGCAGCCACATTATGCCAGAACGCCCACCACACACCAGCTTATTGGTGGAGAGGAGACACAGTGATGAAGCCAATGAGTATATATGAGGATGATTAGGAGGCCATGATGGACAGATGCCACTGGGCAAATTTGGGATTTTTAATGACCACAGACCTTGGTTTAACGTCTCATCCGAAGTACGGTGCTCTTTGACAGTATAGTGTCCCTGTCACTACTGGGGCGTTAGGACCCACACAGACCACACTTCAGCGGGCAACCAGTCTTGGGCTACAGGGTGATATGGCTGCTGGCCATATTAAAGGGTTAGTTCACCCAAAAATGAAAATTAAGTCATTAATTACTCACCCCCATGCTGTACCAACCCCGTAAGACCTTCGTTCATTTTCGGAACAAAAATTAAGATATTTTTTATTAAATCTGAGAGGTGGATCACTGCTACATAGGCTTCTTCAGGGATTGAAACTTGACGGCCCAGAAAGTCATTAAAGAACACGTTTAAATATTCCATGTGCCTACAGTGGCTCAACTATAAGTTTATCAAGCGACGAGAATACTTTTTGTGTGAAAAAAAAACATAAATAACGACTTTATTCGACTATTCCATTACTTCCTTGTGGGCCTTCAGACGAGAGTTGAAGAGATTTCCACGACGCATGCGCGAGAACTGAGAAGAGGACGTTCTTCTTCTAATACTTCTTGTTCAGTTCTCGCGCACGCGTCGTGGAAATCTCTTGAACTCTCGTCTCAGGCCCACAAGGAAGTAATGGAATAGTCGAATAAAGTCGTTATTTATGTGTTTTTGTTTCGCACAAAAAGTAGTCTCGTCGCTTGATAAACTTATAGTTGAGCCACTGTAGGCACATGGAATATTTAAACATGTTCTTTAATGACTTTCAACATGCAAGTCTCCCAGAAATTCTGGAGAACTCAACCAATCAGAAGACAACTTCGAAACTCCAAAGGTGTTCCCATATTTTGTGCCATATGCATTAGTGATCGACCGATGTATCGGTTTACCGATATTTTTCCCGATATTTAAGCATTTTCCCATAATCGGGAATCGGTTTTGTAATATCGGATTTTCCGATAAACGGCGCCATCTTGTGGCCGTTTTGAGAATTCCGCCATTGCAGCCCGCGTCTGAGGAGATCAGTCAATAACAACTCTGTGCACAGGTAAAGTATATGTTCTACTTGCTTTGCTTTAATTATTCAACTTTATTTAACATAACAGACATGCAGAAATGAGATTTGAGACATAAATGCCTGATATAGTTTATTTATGAAGCTTGGTTCTAAAAAATTGAGACGAACTCATTGAGCCACGTAGCGTAATCCGTCATGTCCTGCCCCAATAAAGACGTAACTTTACATGAATTAAAAAAAACAGACATGAATGAGTGCATGTTGAAAATAAAAGCGCTGAATTTAATTCTCTATCTGTTGTATTTGCTCACCATTAGTCTCGAAAAAAAAGTTCGTTCATATTGCTGAGCACTCACTGGGTTGATGATCAGGAATGCTCAAACACGGCCACTGAATGAAACTTTTGACAAGATTATCTTGTTTAAACACCCTAGATTATATTATCATTTACTACATAGCAATTATTTCGCTAATACACATCTAAATATACCGCTTTGTGGAAATTAATTATTTATTATCTGCACGCGCGATCGCGGTTGAGTAACGTATAGCCTAATGTTAGTTATGTGTAAATGCATAGATAAACAGCACTTTGTCATAAAGCATTTCATGATCTAGACCGACAAAAATATTAATAATAATTAATAACATACTAGTTGGAAAATGCAATGATGTATATGCTGTTTTGTTTGTTACTTTCCTGATGTTATAGGCTATTCCAGCTAATATTACCCAGTGTATTCCTCACTCTTAGTTTAAACCTATTAAACGGCACATAAACCTTCTAAAACTGTTTAAAATGAATTACATTTCTGCAAAGGTGATATGACACCCCTGTCAATTATTTTTTCCATATGAAAACATTAGACTTTTAACATTTATTTTGCCTATTGTTAACATTGTTGCTGCTGATGCTTATAAATGATATGCATAATTTAGATATAAATTATATAATGTAATAATATAAATGTTTTTATTGTAATTTGATTAGTTTACCATTTATGAAAACAAATAAACATATCCAAATATGTTAGAATAGTTTTTGTGCTTTATTTTTTACCTCATCAAAGCTTTTATTTTTAAACAAAGACACTTAGTAACAGTGCACTTTATTTTTTAGACTCAGACCCCTCTATTTATTTGTGTATAAATATCAAGGTTTTTTTGTATGCAAGGAGGGAGTGATTGTTATAAATAAAATGGTTTGTTCAGTTCATTTGTGTTGTAATAATTGTGCCAAAAACAGAAGTATAACAGTAAATAAATATCGGTTCTGCATATCGGTTATCGGGCACATACACATGCAAATAATCTGTATCGGTATCGGTTATAAAAAAATCAATATCGGTCGATCACTAATATGCATTAGACTTCAGCCAACTGTCCGTGGGCATAACATTTAAGGCTGAGACTAAAGTGGTTGGCTGTAAAGCTGCTGTACTTACGTCTCATCCTCAATATATCGGAGCAGTGTCAGGGCCTTCCTGTGCAGCAGGAGAAGGAAGTGGGACAAATACACACTCCGCAGAGACAGACCTGGTTTCAACAGAAACACCTAGAAACCAACAAAGATGCATTCACACACACGTTATCAAGGCCAAAGTGGAGGAAGAAAGGGAGTCAAAAAGGAGTCACAGCAGGCTTACCTCATCTATGAAGGACTTCACAAGCATGTCTTTGTGCATCACGTCCTGAAAAATATTCCTAAGAAAAGCCATAAAGATTAGTTAGCGATTCAGAGTGTTCAAGAAGCGTCTTATATCCTCTTAAGAAACTTTAAGAGCTGCTTTTAATTCTCTAAAATGTTCAGTATATAAGGTTCAGAAAATGACTACTTGACATGATTATATCGTATCGAGCAAATGATATGGTGAGTGCCCTCAAATATTATTACAATTTAAAATAACTGCTTTCAAATTGAATGCATTTTAAAATGTAATTTATTCCTGTGATGCAAAGCTGAATTTTCTGCATCATTACTTCAGTCTTCAATATCACATGATCCTTCAGAAATCAGTCTAATATGCTGATTTGAGGCTCAAGATATTATTATCAATGTTGAAAATAGTTGTGCTGCATACTATTTTTGTGGAAATCTTTCTGGATTCTTTGCTGAATAGAAAGTTCAAAAGAACTATAAATATTTTATAATCAATTTAATACATTGCTACATCGCTGCATAAAAAAATATTTATTACAATTTTGCTGAGCTCAATCTTTTAAACTGTAGAATATATTAAGTATGAACATGAATTAACAATAGTGCATTTATAAATAAATTAAGATTTAACCTAGATTAATAAATGCTGTAAAAATGCTGTTTGTTTCTTGTTAGTTCTTGATACCTAATGCATTAGCTAATTTGTAAACCTTATTGTAAAGCGTTACCAAATATTTGAACAGGTCCTCTGTGATTTAATGACATTTATTTTGGTGGATCTCTGGAATATCTGATTCTGATTGGTCAATAGCTACATTCTGAGGATTCTCAAATAGTTTTTGTACACTGACCGCTAATCTATGTAATTGACTTTAGTCCCTGCCATCCAATACTGTGCAAGTTGATGTATCTTGTATCTCTCTGTGATTTCTATCCTCTCAAATTTAATATCTTTATTAATTTAAGTAGTGGTATAATAAGCAGAAAAAAACACACACAAAAACCCTTCATGATGAAACAAAATCACTCTGCTTTGTATCATGATATACTTTGCAATAATAACCAACTGACTGATCCCTTAAATATGTATATTTTTAAATTCTGTGTATTTGAATAGAAGACCACGAAAGCTTGTTATCCTGACCGTAAGAAACAGCCAATCAGAATACAGCTTCCAGACTAAGAAGGTATGTAGGGCTCATACAAATCTGGGGTGTAGGAGTCCTGGGCATTGATGAGGTTGTCTGAACTGATGTCATCCTCGCTGGCGGCCCTCCAAAGGGCACTGAGCTCAGAGCGCATGTAGCGCCGCTGATGATACGTGTGCTCGTGGCAGGGTGGCATCTGCTTCACCGTGTTAATGTCCACGTCGATGTGAGTGGTGGGGTATGGGGAGTAAAGAACCTGCCGGTAGGGTAACACAAAGCTGCCAGTGGAGTCCTGGGAAAGAGAAGAGTCCTTAATGATTATGGGTAGTAATGGACAGCAGTTATAAGTTTCCCATGGAGGGATGCTGTGAATACCTTAAGAAGGCCCTGAACAAAGAGCCCGGTGTCATATTTAAACGAGCCATCGGGGTGACAGAGTCGAGAGCACTTTCTCTCCGCAGGAGTGAGGAAGAGACACAGCGTGAGCACAATCTACAAAAGGAAACATCATTATTTGACGCAGATTCTAAGGTGTGAATGTAGAGAAATATCTATGCAGGAATGTGCACCTTATTGACTTTCTCAGGATTGCTGCCAACCACCATGGAGCAGCCACAAGTCTGAAGATGAGAGCTGATAGCCCTATGATGGAGAAAGATGACAAACCTTACTAGACTCAATTCAGATCATTGACTTTTACTAAAGATGTAATGTGTCTTACTTGTGCAAAAAGTCTTCATGACAGCTGTCTCCAATATCATCATCGTTGAGCACAGTGTCCTTTAGCTGTAACAAGGAAAATTATTTATTTTATGGTTCAGTAAGAGAGAGAGAAAAACTGTCAATTTTTCAAAACTGTCATAAAAAGATCAAATGTATGTGCTACTGAGTGAGGATGGTTATGCATCTTTCCAGCAACATACAACCTTAGACACCAATCATTGTTTTTGTTTGATCGTACAATGGCATTTTTAAATGATAAATAATAAAGTATATATTTAATAAACAAAATATATTTATAAGTATTTACAATGTTCATTAATTGGTTAATGACATGACATTAATTTATTTTGTTCAGGATTTATATCAGTATTCAAAATACACTTCACACATACAATGACTTGAATACACTCTTCTATGTTGAGCATGTTTTATTTTTTGTTTTTATGTCTTTTTTGGGGGGGGCACAAACTCAAAAATATCAGGGTATTAAAACTGTCTTGATATTTTAATGAAGAAAAAAGCCTCATTAATACTGATAATACTAAATTATTTTGTTGCATTAGTAATATATTTTTATTAACATTTTATTTTATTTGCATTATTCTATTTTTTAAATATGGGAGAGGCAATCTGAGTTCGGCTCACATCTCAATCTCCTTCAGTTCTCATCACTTTCTGTCTAAACTAAATTCTCACTGTGAACAAAAAACTTACAAAAGCCTCTCAAAAATGTCAAAGTACTCACATCCACCTCCTCTGGTACACTGTGTTTCTTCATGGAAGTGAGAAGCTCCATTATGGGAACAATCTCAGATGACAACATAGAGATTATGTTGTAACCCTACAAGATAAAACACACACACACACAAATAAGCATTACAAAAACAAACAATCAACAGCTGGATTCAAGTACAATTTAAGTAGACAACTCGAAGAAAAAACCTTCTGCATGCAGATGCGTCCCTTGCGGATAATGTGTTTGAGTCTCTCCACACACACGCTGTGCAGTGGCAGGTAGAAACTGAGCTCTGACTGCGGCAAGATGATTGACAGAGCGCAAGTGTTCTTATCACCCTTGAGTTCTCCGTCAAAAATCAGTGAGATGATGATGACTCCCTTTTCCGCCAAGACGAAGAATTTCACATCCACTGCGCCGCTCTCCGCATTTCGCAAAATCTCACCATTCAGCGTGTGATTGGCCAGAAACGTGACCTCTCCATCACTGAGCAGCGACAACCCCTGACCTTTGGGGGCCCAGATGTGGCGTACACGAGGTCCCAGGATGTTGTCCCAGTAAGCGAAGGTCGCAGCCAACATGGGACACCAGTCCTCAACCAGCACTTCAGTCTTAGCCACAGCTGGAGACTGCGGGGGACAGGCTGCGGACATGACGGCCACTCACGCTGACCTTTACAGTCACACTACTGTCAGTCTCACAATGCAGAAGTCAGTGGTGACAAACAAACTGTAACATCCCTCTGCTGTTGCATTGCACTCATGCAATCTGTTTGAGAGGAAGAGAAAATACAGTTGACTAGAAAGTGAAAACGGTGGCATGACAAGTCAACCAGGCCAATACATTATAAAATTGCATCGTTGACTTCTAACCTAGACACATTTGGGCTGAAAAAAATCGTTTTCTTTAAAAAAAAAAAAAAAAAAAAAAAAAAACACACGCACACAAGCTTTTCGACCTCAGGGTATGTCAAAATATCAAAATAATTTAGAGCTGCCATAGAGCTCCATGTACTGTATGTCAACACCGCAGTCTGTTGTAAACACACATCAAGCTAATGTTAATCACTACACCGCGACTACCATCTATACAATTCATCTGCGTTAGCTTGAATAATCGTAATTATTTTATTTTTTGTCGCTAATATGTTACACGTTCAGAATCTTACCCGTTTTAGCTCAAAACAACAACTCAGTCGTCCTCCCTTTCCCGGTTCTCTGCTGTCATTGGCAGAAGACTGCGAAGAAGCGCGTTGCTGAAGCGCTGGGCACAACTTCGCCCTCTGGCGACTTAACGAGTAATTTGATTACCCGAGACCGGGGGGAAATTCAATTACCTTGTGAGTTGTTTTGTCAAACCATCACTTTAGGCTGTGATCTGTATTGAGGAAGATACCGCTGTTATATTATAGTATCGAACTGCGTTGTACATTATGTTGATATTATATTAAATTATTGTTTGTTTTTTTGTCTACCATGCCCTGACACCACAGCTCGGGGTTGTATTGCTTTACACTTAAGTGTTATTTAATATAGGCTACACTATTCTAAGGGCGTCAGTGGAAAATAGCCATTTTTTGCTGCGTCTCATTTAATTGTTAAGCTGCTAATAAATCATTGCCCGGCGTTATTAACGACGTGAGGATCATTTGACCCAATTTGTAAATTAATCTTTCGGTTCTAAGTGTTAGTAAATCGGTTCGCCATTTAGTCTGAATCAATCTTCACCAAACGGACTGAATCATTTGGATCACTTTCTCATTCCCTGACAACTAACGTTACGATATAACAACACAGAGAACAAACAGAGCGCCAGATGAAGTGGATTTTCACATAGTAGCCTACAGTCCACTGAAACAAACCTGAAAATGTTATCGTTTGCCAGCGAAGGTCGTCTTTATCACTGCAGATAAAGACATTTAGGTAGGTACATTTTAATTAACCGAACTTCGTGACCGTTAAAAAAAAAGTATGTTCTATAAAGTAGGCCTAGCTATGAATGAAATTCAATGGGTGCTTCTCAATACTCAAATTGATGTCTCACTTCTCCAGCATGTGGCCCAGAGACCGATCGAATTCAACCATCTTGAAGGACATCTCAAATATCTAATTGCACCACGACGAGTTGTGAGCGAGGATACACAGTTATCCTTGGTTGCTTCTCATTTCTTATTTGTGCTTCTCGTTTCCTTTCCTCGCTTCCTTTCCTAGCGCCTCAGCTCCTCCCCCTATAGGTTGTGAGGGAAGGACGCAAGGAAAGAAAATAAGGACGAAGGGATCGAATGAAAGCTTTTTTTATACATTGGAATACTTGATCACCGAGCATCACTTCACAGCGTCATCAGCAGCGCTCAAAGGATCTGCCCTTATGTTGTTGAAGTTTGTTTATTTAAGAAATTCATAATGAATAATAATAAAGCAAGATACCCTGTTGAAATATGTGAGATGTGTGGTTTATATAAACTGCAAAGGTAAACTATAAATTAAAAAGATTGTGACCGATGTGAAGGGGGAGGAGAATGTATACGTGCGTCACGTTTAGTCAATAAAACACTTCCGCATAGGATACACCTGTGTATCCTCGCTCATAGCTCCTCTGAAAGCCTCCTCACTCCTCGATCCTCAACTCCTCGCGGTGCAATTTGAGAATTGAGATGTCCTTCAAGATGGCTGAGCTTGATTGGTTTCCGGGTCATAGGATGGAGGACAGAGGAGCGACAAATTTAGGTTCTGGGAACGTTAGTTTTTGGTTCCCAGAACGTTCCTAGAACTTTCCCTTAACGTTAGGGGAACGTTCCCGGAAAGTTTTCCTTACGTTATAAAAATGGAACCTAAAAATAACCTACATGGAACGTTCCTATAACGTTCTTGTTTGGTTCCCAAAAAAATAACCTCATGGGACCATTCGGGAACGTTAGGGGAACGTTCTGTGTTTGCTGGGGCAGCCTTTGAAATGATACACATCTTCAGAAGTAGGCCTATATATCCGCCATACTGTCACCTGACCTAATAGCGTCAGTTGCCTGCTTCACTGCCATTCATAAATCCTCTCCAGTGGCCTCATAGGACAGTAAAGTGTCCAGCAAATGCAAAAACTTTAGAATCTCGACGTTGTATTAGGTCACCCGGAGACTCTTCGCCTATTGTTTTTCGAAATACTTTGCATTATGCATATGCAATACCATGCACTACTCTGATGGCGTACTGTTATTTGGATGATATTATATAGTAGGGAAGTATTGGATTTTGGACACCGCTTTAGTCATTGCAGTATGTCCTCACTCTTAACCTTCTGATTGGCACCTCATCCTTCTACCTCTTGGTATCTAATACGCGTTGACCACATCCAACCTTGCTGAACTGTTCCACTGATCTCAATTTGGTGGTTAAATACACCACTTGACCCTCGCCACCTCAAAGCACTGTTGTTGGGTGATATATATTGTGCTCTCAGTTTTCCATTACAATGCCAAAAACCTCTTTGACTTTCTCATCTTTCTCAGAGAGAGAGAGAAAGATACAGAGGCATTTCAGGTTGCCATGGCAACAATAGTGCGAAGCAGCGTTAGCGACACTTTTAGGCGGTGCCTAGCAACCGTATCCATGCATCCAAAGGCCAGGTTACAAGACGGCATGGGAAGAAAATAATTTGTGCAGGCTTTTGTTAGAGCTGTTGCCTTCTGCTTGATTTGCTTGACTACAGAATGTACTAGAAATATAGCAACAGATTATTTGCAGTTCAGTACGGATGCGTGTGCGGCTTTGGTATTAGCATGATGAGACACTGATTATGAGTGAGTCTTGATGTGTGTGTGTGTGTGTGTGTGTGTGTGTGTGTGTGTGTGTGTGTGTGTGTGTGTGTGTGTGTGTGTGTGTGTGTGCGCGTATCTGTTTCTATATGAAACCTTAATGCTCACACGCTCTCTTCACTGATTAGGGCTCGCTGTGCTGATTAGCAGTTGTCATGTCTGCTCTTTACAGAGTCATTACATCAGCCAGAGTGATTTCCCTCCACCCCGTTCCTCCTCATCCCATCATTCTGTGGTGTGGAAGAGTGGAAATGCATGGCTCCTCCTCGCCCCAGCCCCTCGCGGACGGTAATGGGTTATTTTTTCTAGAACGGTCTTGCTAATGCCATGGGTATGAAAAAATCTCATATGCAACATATCGTGTCAGCATGCCAATGCTCAAATCGAGCATGCCTTCAGTGGAAAAAAAAAAAAAACAGAACGGAATCCTGGCAAACAAACACACAGGGATGGTTGTGTTGTGTGATGGTGCAACTGAAGCCACTTTAAAATATGAGCGAAGCTCAAAGATTTATGACTTGGGTTCAGCTGGTGACACGTTGTTCCCCTTTGTTTCTTATTTTGCTTATTTAGGCAGCACTGGCAAACCTTTAGTCTAATCTCATCCTTCTTCACCATCAGTCAGAGTGAAATATGTGGGTGAGATGAACCCCATCCTGGTAATCATTAGCTAACATCAATTTTCCACTGACGCTAATCCACAGGGTAAAGATTTTAAAGTGTTTTGGGCGGAGCTTTTTTCCCTCAAAATCAGGACCTTGTGGAAATATTGATTACCTGTCATTTAGCAGATGCTTTTTATCTGAAGTGATTTACTGTACACTAACAGCAGTGTACAGCCTCCCTGGAGCTTTGTAAAGCTCCAGAGTGGGTAAAAGAAAATCTCGTTGAAATAACTGCTGATCTGAGACTGTTCACTCCACGGCAGGGGTTCCCGAACCTTTTCAAGCTAAGACCCACCTAGAGAGTTATAATTAATCTCAAGAACCACCAAAAATGTTTTATAATGAAATATGAGGGTGAAACCCCCATTTGTTCTTTCGTTTTTTTGTAATTTTTTGCTTTCATGTCATACTGTTGAATTTGGAATTTTGAAATGTCATAAGGCTAATGGTAAACTATACAAATGGGGATCCACAAAGACATGATTTTTTTTTTGTGGCACAGCATGCAAAAGCAGCCTAACAGCTTTATTGAAGTGATTCATTGAAACTTGTTGAGTAGGTGAGTGAGTCAATTGTTTATTTAGTCGCTGCTCTGACGGATTTGTTCATTCAATTAAGGATTTTTCAGCATAATTCAAACTTGTAACACATTGTGAGATTGTGAGTCATATGGAACGATTCAGTCAAATAAGAGTCATCCTTTTGTGAATTGGACTGTGTGGCACTGTGGCTGATTCCGAAATCGCCCCTATACCTTCAAATAGGGCACTATTTGAAGGGACAGCCATTTGTAGTGGTTTCCGAAACCATTGTGGATGTTATCGAGCGCACTCATTTTATCCCACTTTGCACCACAAAAACGAGTGTACAACCGATGTACACTCAACGGCTGTCCGAATTTGCTCACTCGTTTACATTCACTCATTCAGGTGAACTGTATTAGTGGGCTAACTTAGGGAATTAGTGATGGAGGGTTTAGGGGGCGATTTCGGATTCAGACTGTGTTTTTGTTATCTGCTTGTTAAGGGGTGACCACATACACTTTTCATTCCACTGTTTGAATTCCATACATTTGCATGGAAATGAGGGAGACAGGAAATGCAAGCTCATTCAATTTTTGATGCTTTCCAAAGTTACATTTTGGTGAACTCTGCCCTGGAAATTTGAGGCCAACAGAGGAATGACACATCACGTCGTGACCTTAGTTAAAATTAAAAGAACACAAACTTCAGATCTGAATGATTTCTGTATTTTTACATTTTGGATGTATTAAATGTTGAATTTGTTTTTTTAAAAAGACGTTGCCATATCCGTAGAAATTTGCATGCTCCAATTGCTTAAATTGCGACACGTGTCACAATTTCCAGTTACAAACGCTCTGTTAGATCTCAAAAGTAGTACTACTTAATTCAAAAATAATTCATGTTGGTAGTAATATTTGATTTCATAGGTAATTCTCTTCTTTAGTGATGTCCTGAAGTCCTTCTAATATGTTTGTCTCTTGAGTGGCAGGCAGTACCCCATCTTAAATCAAGACTTTATGCATCAGTTCCTGATCCTTTAAGGTGTCTCTGAGGAAGACTCATTCACATTGAAAAGTGGCGCCCCTGCTCATATTTTCACCTCAAACGCGTCCTGACAGAACACTGCAAGGTCAAGCACTCACCACAGAACACTAGTCATATGATGATGATGCACACGCTGACACACTCATATAAAAATACATTTTGTTTCAATTGGTGAGTCATAGATGTGGACATGATTAGTTCAGGTATATTTAGATGCTTTTGATTGTGCAACAAAACAAGCTCACCTTGTAAGGACAAGCATACCTTCAGGGTACTTTAAGGTATTGGTAGAGTAGAGGTTATTGGTTCACCCTGCAGTTTCTTTAATACAGCTGGACCACTTTTGGCACCAAATACAAAAAGTAGGCACATTGCCTTAATGAAAAACTCTTGTGATGGACTTTTGTGTAACACAATCAATCTAAAGCAGTTTAAGTGGATGAAAGACTTTAAAATAATAATCTGTTTGGATAGGCTAAATTTAATTCAGTGCAGTGCTTATATCAAATAAAAATTTTAGCCATCCGTCTTTCCTTTTTAAAATTGAGTTAAGATAGAGTCAGGAAGGAATATAGTTTAAATATAGCTTCAAGTTGCAGTATAGAAGGTCCAACGTGAACAGCAAGAAGTAGGTAATTAAATGCTTGGACGTAACAGAACTGACATCAAGATTTGGAATGAGAATTTTAAAGATGACACTACTAAAAACATTGTAGAATGTGACACTGTAGAGAAAATCGAACAATTACAGCCTAGGACTGTAAGAAAAGAGAAAATGAGTCCTCAGTATAACAAAAGAAAAATAATATGAATGCACTACAGATAATTACATACAGATGAGTGTCAGTTTCAACAACATTCCAATCAACCAATCAGATTTGAGGGACAAGTTAACAGTTTATGTCAAGTTTAGGCTTACAACCATCTTCTAAAACATCTGTGTTATTCATCTATCATTTCCCTCTGATTTTAGGGATAACTTATGGGTAGGGTTAGGTTTAGGGGTAGAGATATGGTTAGGATTAAACAGGAATGTTGTTCCAGGATGAAAAAAAGAGGTTGACCCAGGAACGTGTCCTACTCAGCAAAATTAGGACGTGCGAAAATTCGAAATACTCCTGCCTGACCAATTTAGGTTAACTGTATTAAGTAAAAATCAATAGAGCTTCAGTAGGCTTTGCTGCTTGTATACTTGAATCAAAGCGGTCAATAACACCATTCAACAGAATTCCCATTCATTTCAATAGCAGTTGTTTGCCTGGAAATATCCAATTCGAACTCTGCCATCCTTATTCATGAGAACTTAGTTCTGGAAACAGTTTTTTTTTTTTTTTTTTACTGTGGAGCAGTAGGAAAATGACATCACAACAACACTGATTGGTTGATCTCACCACAAGTACATACATACACAATCACAAACCATTCACTTGTGACTATCCTGAGCTACGACTTAAGACCCGTAAAAAGGTCACTGCCAACACATCTACCAAACTATAATTAGTTATCTTTACTTGAAGAATTGTTCACATTCTAAAGAGCATTCATGCCAGATTTCATGAACATTGATTAAGCGGTTTATGAGAATTTTTTGTATGTTTAGAAAACACAAACATTATAGAGACTAAATTTATGCTTCATGAGAAGCTGTATATAAATGTGAAATTTCAAGTTCTTAGCTCAAATTGACCAACAGCATTGAGCTTTAATATTTTACATTTTTAAATGCCTGTTGCTAAGCAACCACACTGTTAATCTATCCCATAATTCGGATGATTGAAAAAATTTAGCAGCAAAAATAGCCTGCATGCAAAATTGGGTGACTTTTCACCAAAAAGGGGTGAAGTTAATGAAAAAAGGAATAAGCACAAGAAGCACCAAAAGCAATAAGTCTAACAAGGTGTAGGTTCATATCTGTTTGGCAGGTTTTGTGCCACAGAATAAGATCTGAAATGACAGTAACACTTATCAAGCTGTACGATTTATATTTATTTTCTTTGGAAAATATAACAAGATATTTAGAATGTAAAAACATTTGAGCAGCATTTGACAGAACATAAGAAAAGAAAAGAACATTTTCACACAGTTCCACAGACTTCCACTGAGTCACGAATACAGCCCCTGGAACCCACCATGTCAAGCGGTTTCTTGCATTTTAACATCTTTACAACAAAATGGCAGAAAACTCTCTGGTTCCCCTGGAGGTTCTGCTAAGAACAGGGTGTCCCAGGAGAACAGGAATTCTGAGCAAAACCAAACACTTCACAACACAGCACTGCCGAGGCTTTTTCCAGTAGATACTTTGCTTATTGGGGAAGACAACTTGAGTTTTTGCAGCGTTTTGAAAGGTAATTGTAATGTATCTGTAAATAGATATATTCATATATAGAAATATACCATTCTTTCCAACAAATATGAAATATATACAACAACTTGAGCTTAATCACGTCTGCACGGTCCAAATAATGCTTTCCACATACAAAGCATCGCAGAAGACGCGAATCATATGTTTTGGTGTTTTTCTTTTGCTTTCTTTTCATTGGGAAACCACGTGTAAACTCTCATGATTTAATACATCCTTTGCAGCACATATACCCAAAGACTCACAAAGTCCAACAGATACGCACACATACCATGCAACCCGTGAAATCCTCGGCTATGTAAAAAGTTCAGATCATCTTCATGTTTACTCGTCTGGGCCCACTTGTTTCTGTAAGTTCTGAGTTTGCACCTTTCCTCTTTCGTGGGACATATTGAATGTCCACGCTTCCTCTGTGCTTCCCTTTACCACGGCTCCATGCAAACAACAACAAGAAACAGAACAAAACGACGCCCAGGAAGCTGAGGCAGCCCATTGCTGTTGAGACCAGAATGGTGGTGATATCCAGCACTACTCTGATGGTGTACTCCTCTGTGCCATTAATCAAGGAGCTGTTGTAGTCGGGGTCAAAAAGAAAGCTTCGGTTGGCATAAAGGGCTCTGTCCCTGATTCCCGAGCTTTTAACTGCATGCATTACAGACAGAGTAGCATTGCCCGCTGGGTTCGATGCCACACACACATACATGCCGCTATCCTGAGGCTCTGCCATGCGAAACTCTAGTGAGCCATTGGTGTGGACCACCACTCTTCCTGTACTCTTTGTGGTAATGTGCCGCCTATGTGGTGTCAGCCATGACACAGAGGGAGGTGGAGCCCCATCCGCACTGCAATATAGCCAAGCTCTCTGCCCTTCTTCTGCCTGTGACGGGTAGGTTGCCATGGAGATGACCCTGGGTTTGGTGCAGATAACATAGCGAGAGATTTGAGGTTCTACCAGGTCCCTAAGAGGCTTTCCAGCCAAGGGGGCAGGAGCACTGCATTCAGGTTGAACATCCCCGTACAGCAAAGGTGGAGTCTTTTCCAGGAGCCAGCGTAGACGACAGTCACACACTAATGGATTCTGACCAATCAGAAGACTCTGCAGGGCTTCGGAAGCAGGGAAAACGCTCCTCTCAAGTGTGGAGAGACGGTTGTAACAAAGGTCAAGAATACGCAGCGAGGAGGCTCCTTGAAAGGCATGAGGTTCCACACTGAGCAGGTTAGCTTGTCGCACTCGTACAACTTCCAGTCGGTCCATTCCCCGCAACCACCCTGCTGGCAGGACCCGTATACGGCTGTAAGACAGGTTGAGATGTGTTAGATACAACAGATGCGTCACAACTGGCACAGACGTCAAGTTGGTGTGGGTAATGGACAGTGTGCTGAGGTTCAGCCCCTGCAAAGTGGAGGTTGGAAACCCCTCTAACAAAGGCCAGCGGTCCACTTCCAGGTGTTTTAGTCGCGGCATACCCTTAAAGGCGTGTGCCTGAAGCTCTGCAATGCCCAAGTCCCGCAACCGCAGGGTGTTCAGGCCATGCAGATGTGCGAGAGCATGTGTGGGCACTGTGCTCAGGTTGCAGTGCTGCAGCGTCAGAGAGCGCAGGGACGCCAGGCCACTGAACGCCCGTGGGGCAATAAACACTAGCTCATTATCACTCAGCTCTAGTACCCGCAGCCTCCGCTGCTCTTCAAAGCCGTAGTCCAGCAGAATAACAAGACGGTTTTGACTGACATCCAGCAGAGTGAGCTCACTGAGGCCAGCTAGTGCCCCACGCGGCAGCAGAGTCAGCTGATTGCTGCGCAGCCGGAGAGAGCGTAGCCGCGGCTGAGTGCGAAAGCTGCCCGGTTCCACAGATGACAACAGGTTGTTGCTGAGATCCAGCTCTTCTAGCAGTAGCAGCGAGGAGAAGTTCTGTGGCGTCACAATGCGCAGCCGGTTTTTACTGAGGTCCAATGCCCTTGTTTCTATAGGAATGCCCTCAGGCACCTGCACTAACCGTCTGCGATGGCATGACACAGATCGCGTGGGCACAGAGCACTCGCAGCGGGCAGGGCAGGCGTGGACAGGGCACTGAAACAGGAGGAGTGGCAGGAGGGAGAGCCCCAGAGCACAAGAGAACGGAAAGAACAGCATGGCCACCTACAGAGAGAAAACAGAAATAAAAAATGATATCAATAAGAGATATGGCTGCATGATTAGTCACTACAGGTCATTTAAACATCCACAAATATATTCTCTGAGACTATGGGTCATTCTACGAATTGGGATATTCTACAAGAAAATTTTTAATTGTTTGAGATTGTATGATTACAAAATTACATTTTGGTATCTCACGCTAAATTTCATATTTATTGGAATATGTTGGGATATAAGGAATAGTTATGGAATAGTTTATTGCTTTAAAAAAGGATAGTAACAGCTGGCTGTGGTTCTCAAACATTTTGACATCCCCCAACTTGTAAAATAGGATACTATGATATTACCTAAATTTCTGCATGATAAAGCTGATTGTTTTTACACTTTTTGTATTCCTGAACCTCTGAACTAGTGACACAGTCCTTTAATTATACACAAAACCTAGGAGAAAAAAATGCATATTTACTAATATAGCAAGAAGAAAAACATAAATAAACTACAAGTAACTCGATTTTTCGTTCATGTTTATAAAATATGTGATAAGTTGGCATCAGCTATTTATTGTAACTTTTGTACATGCAGTATATATACAGTATTAGGGACACAAATAAGCCTACATTTTGTAGAATGACCCTTATGCACATGCATGCACGTCAGGTTCTTTGTTCCATCCCAATTTCCCAACACCTCTTCTGTGCAAGACCTCTCTTGATTCTAGCTGATAGGAGCCCTGTGGTGCATTGATCGCCTCTTTGTCTGTCTCTCATGCGCACGCACACACACACACACACAAAACCTGCTTTCAGAAAGACATCTCCAAACATGCCATAACCATGGAAACCCCATGCTCCCTTGGCACAAGTCCTGCTTTGCCAATCGAAATCAATAATTGAGGAAAGCAAAAGGCAGGCATTCCACAGGTCTGTTAGATTTTGATCACAAATGTGTAGCCTAATTTAAAACAGATGCATAGTCTGACTTTAACCATATCTGTTTAAATGGTAAATTTACCAAATAATTAGTCCAGTTATAGGAGAATAGCACTGTAAGACAAAGACCATATCAAATCAGATAAAGGCAGACAAAAAGGAGATGTTTTAAATTTAACCTGGGCATTTTTATACATATCCATTGACTGACTTTCCTTACCAACATGAATTGGGTTGAAATACAACCCTTATTTCAAACAAAATGAAAATCAAACAGGCAGTTAAAACCTCTAGCATACGGATCAACCAGCAGGGGAACTTTTACATTTTATAAGCTATCTATCTTGCGTGAGAATGCATCATTTAAACTGTAACCAATTAGTATTGTAAAATGAATGTTGTCCATCAAAGATCGTACTCCTCTGACCATTCCTGAAGCTCTGGTTATATATTTCAATATGCTTCTCGCTTTTAGGCTGTTTTTCAGTCTTTTAAATGTTCCCTCAGACATGATGCACACTGTTCCATAATACAAGATGATGTTTCTCATTATGAAAGAGACATGAGAGTAGTAATTACTTTGAAAATATAACTATCAAAGAGCATTGTTTGGGGGAAGGTTATGTGCACACACTCTCAATGAATTATTAATAGTAAAGTCATAAAGGAATGTGTTTCCCTTTATTGCTCTAAAATGGCCCTAAAGAGAAATGATCATAATTTTGGGCAGAAAAACGGGGCAGACAATTTTCAGTGAATCGCAAGCCACCGTGGAGCACTCTCATAACCGATATAGCTACAGATTGACCTGCATTCACTATATAAACCTGGTGCCCATTTCTCTCTGTATCATTTAGACATCCGCCTTCACTAAGTCAAATACTATATAATCTGTTTTTACAGCATTTTTCTTTGTATAGCCTAACTGTTTGTACAAATCACATTTTAGAAAAATTTATCAAATGCTTTTAAGCTATAGATAAATACAGGAATTCGTTGAAATCACCAAGACAGAGTTCAAGGTGCAAATTCTTTAAAAATCTACCTCGCACTGGCCCAATTGACTCAAACGAGCACAGGTCGTCTCATTCGAGCGCTCATATGATTAGTACGAGCAAGGCTCGGCTTTCCTTTCAAATCAATATCAATGCATTCCACGAAATATGCTGCCACCTTAAAAGACATGTGACTGCAAATGACCTTGCTTGCACAAGAGAAGCATTTTTTAACCTTGGCGCCGCTGAGTTTCATTCACAACTCCATCAGGTTTGTCGCGACACAACACGTCAAACGTTCTCCTGCCAGCGTGAGTGTCAGAATGAAGACAGAGGACACGTCTGGGTGGAACATCAGGGGGCAGCACTAAGCCCGTGGTTCGTAATGGGGAGCAGCTCACTGACAGGAGAAGTTTATTAAGTTTTAATGAGTTAATAATTCAATTCATCCCAGCAGATCTAATGACAGTATCAGCAGCAGGGGAGAGGATGAGCGTTGATGTAATTCTTGCTAAAGGTGTCTGGATTAGATGTGCAATTCTAAGGCGTTTATTATCTCTCTAAAGTTTATCTGTAAATCATTACAAAGTCCTCTTTTTTGGGAATGGAGATAAGCCATTACACACAGCGGGAAGCTGCTTTTGGTTGAACAAATGTACTCTTCTCAGTCTTTTACAAAAAAAATGATCTCACAGCCACAATCTGTCGCGCTCTCTACCACACACAGACACACGGCAGTACAGCTTTACCACTCAGAAATACACTGAATGATCATCATTTGAACACAGGGCAATTTTGTGGTTTTAAAACCACAAGATATACGGGAAAAAAGCCGCCTTTTGAACCATGCATTCAATAAAACAGAAAGCAGTCTTGAAGCAAGGTGGGAGTTTATAAAGAAAAGTAAAGAAGGAATAAATGAATAATAACCTATATAAATAAAATAATGAATTATTATAATGCTCAATAAAAATAAATAAATAAAATTACTGTTTCCTTCAGCTTTCTGAAAACTGGCTGGACATTGTGATATTTACCACAGTTCTTTTATTGTATTGACATAGCCATTATGTTTCTCTTCAGGTTTATACATCTAACAGTACTCTAATGACGCATAGTAAAAAAACATACAGTGTCAACTTAAAAGTAAATATTTATCAGATCTAATGTTATATTTTGGGCTAGAGAATATGTTGTGTCTGCCAGGGTCCACCAGGGATGCATAACTGTTAAAAGTTTGTTTTTGCAAATAAACTTGCTCAATGCAATGCAGCTGAAATGTGTTGACTAGACTGGAACATAAAAGAAATATAGTCAAACTGACAATATGTATTTTTTCTTTTTTTGAATCAAAGATACCAGAACGTCCAATTTAACAGCTGAGCTGCTAGACAACAAACAGACATCACACTAGTAAAACTCCTTGATTTTTGCTGTGAGCATGTGAGTATCAAAAACCTTCTGTGTCCGTTTCTAGCGTATCAAAGTAAAGATCAGAGCGTTTCCTCAAACATTGCAGGTGAGCTGTGGAAAACAATCCGTCCGTGTCTCCTCATTGCTACATCAGTGTCTCTCTTTCACAGACAGAGATTGTAAAGCCTGCGGTTTCTCTTACTTTGAGGACATTCTGCAGATTAACTTGGTCTAATTTTAGTTTATCTAATTTTAGTCTCATCCATTTTTCATTGAGTGAAACCACCACAGCCACTGAGAGCGCAGTGTCCCATCTCCCACCGGGTGAATGTGCGTATAGGCTGTGTTTCTGAGCTATTTGAGACCGAAGGGAAAACGGCAAAGTTTGTTGGGGATTTTGTGAAGCATTGGAAGCATCCATATTATATCAGCATGTATACGCGGTAGAGAACGTGTGCGTGCTGACCTTGATCCTTCAGGGTCTTTGGATCTCATGTTTAATTCAGCACTACAGCACGAGCTTGAACTACATGTGGTGATCATTTCATACAGTGGTGTCTAAATGTAGGTGCCACGGGCTGTGTGTGTTCCCTGCGTGTCGCTTTCAGGCAGTGTGCTAGTATCTCTATGATGCTCTGATCCAGCCCAGTGGAGCTCTATTGACTCCAGCTATTGATCTCTGCGTTATTACACATTCGCTTCTTCACACGTCTCTCACATTGCGCAAGACTGAAACCCTGTGTAGCTCTGCACCCATGGCAACCGAGCTGTCAATCAAGTCCTTATCTCTGAATGTTTCATATCCCTAGAGCTCAGGTGAGAATTCACTGAATACTTTAATAATACCCCAAATGATTTTGCTGGAGTGCCAAATAGTTTCACTCATTTGAGTTTCTGTGCTGGATGACCGTTCCCCACGTAATACTATATTCGTGAGGGGAATATAGTATTTCCTGCATGTTTGAATGCTGTCAGCTAACATCATTGGAATAAATGAGTATGTTTACACATGTGTTTGTGTGCGTCTGAGGCTGTCTCACTGGCAGGGCAGATGCAATGTGTTTATGTTTAACGGACATTCAGTAAGCAATCAGTTGAGTGTCTGGGCTCAGCTGCTGATGCCTTAATTCAGGGGGCATTTGTCAAGCCTGTCAGCATTTGTTCTTCAAATGGCAAGACTTTTAAGATGCTAAGAAGGTTAAATTACAAGCACACAAATCTTTATAACCATAAAGCTCATTCATAGCTCAATATTTACTCTATTTTTGCATATATATATATGTATACTGTATATAGCAAATGCACTACTCATAAAGCCATTGCTGTCTCAGAAAAACATCAAAGTTTTTCGCAGAATATATGAAGGATGATTCAGAGTGGTTAAGCAGAGTTGCGTTGACAGATTAATCACAAACACGAGTTGCATGAAGATGCTCCAGAGCGGTGTCTTCGAAGATCTGGTGAGAAATATAATATTAAATGCCTCTCTATCACAGTGAAGCAATGAGTTTAAAGACCATTAAAGACCACTAAATGTTTTGCCTTTTTTCTTTCAGGTGTGTGTGTATATATATATATATATATATATATATATATATATATATATATATATATATATATATATATATATACACAGGTCCTTCTCAAACAATTAGCATATTGTGATAAAGTTCATTATTTTCCATAATGTAATGATGAAAATTAAACTTTCATATATTTTAGATTCATTGCACAGCAACTGAAATATTTCAGGTCTTTTATTGTTTTAATACTGATGATTTTGGCATACAGCTCATGAAAACCCCAAATTCCTATCTCAAAAAATTAGCATATCATGAAAAGGGTCTCTAAACGAGCTATTAACCTAATCATCTGAATCAACTAATTAACAATGAACACCTGCAAAAGATTCCTGAGGCTTTTAAAAACTCCCAGCCTGTTTCATTACTCAAAACCGCAATCATGGGTAAGACTGCCGACCTGACTGCTGTCCAGAAGGCCATCATTGAAACCCTCAAGCAAGAGGGCATCGGTCCTTCTCCACAATCTTCCTCAGGGTCCGGTCACCTCTGTTCGTTGTGCAGCGTTTTTTGCCACACTTTTTCCTTCCCACAGACTTCCCACTGAGGTGCCTTGATACAGCACTCTGGGAACAGCCTATTTGTTCAGAAATTTCTTTCTGTGTCTTACCCTCTTGCTTGAGGGTGTCAATGATGGCCTTCTGGACAGCAGTCAGGTCGGCAGTCTTACCCATGATTGCGGTTTTGAGTAATGAAACAGGCTGGGAGTTTTTAAAAGCCTCAGGAATCTTTTGCAGGTGTTTAGAGTTAATTAGTTGATTCAGATGATTAGGTTAATAGCTCGTTTAGAGACCCTTTTCATGATATGCTAATTTTTTGAGATTTTGGGTTTTCATGAGCTGTATGCCAAAATCATCAGTATTAAACAACAAAAGACCTGAAATATTTCAGTTGGTGTGCAATGAATCTAAAATATATGAAAGTTTAATTTTTATCATTACATTATGGAAAATAATTAACTTTATCATAATATGCTAATTTTTTTTTAGAAGGACCTGTATATAATCATATAAACTATACAATAACAATATAATATTATATAATATGTTTTTTGAAATTACAACTAATTAAATGATTAAACTATTATTACAACAAGTATTACAATGAATATATTGTATTATTATATCCTGTATTAACATATGGCTATTGGTCAGCCTGCTCTCAAGATATTCATAAAACCCTGGTCAACAAATTCTTAAAAGTGAAGTCTTGAAATTAATATCAAACAGAAATTAAAAATGCTTTTCAAAAAGACTGGATGGACTACAGCATGCTAAACTGCTGTGACACATGTCAAACCCCCAAATACATCTGCATATACACATCAAAAAGGCCTGTTCCCAGCAACACAAATCTTTGGCACAAAAATTGTTCACATGCAATTATTTAACCATGTGCAATCTCTAAACTATCAGAAAATAAAAATACAATGTAAATCTTGAAGAGAGAATCTCAAAATGCCTTCAGAGGGAACACAGATAATATGTAAGGGAAGAGAAAATAGATACAATAGAAAAAAAAAGAATCCAAAGGTAAAAGAACAGGAGCTGGTGAAAAGGGGTAAGAAGAGGTAGTTTGGAAAGAGGAACATGTTGCAACGCATGAGAGGAAAAACCACGAGACAAAGAAATCAGGCATACTGATTCATCTCTCCACCTGCGTGCCTGAGTAATAACATTAATGTGCGTGTAGTCACGTTTATTTGGCCAACAGGTTTCCTCCTCCCTTTGGCATTTGTCTGTGTGTGTGCGCTCATCACCGGCATACTGTGTAGTAGAAGCATCATTTATGCTTTTTTGTTGATATTTTCTCTGCATACACAATTTTCTGCATGTACACAATCACAATCACACACACACACACACACACACACACACACACACACACACACACACACACACACACACACACACACACACACACACACACACACACAAACACACACAAACAAACACACACAAAAGAAACGGATGCGAGAGACAGAGAAAGGCGAGATTTGATGAGCCGACTGCCTCCAGACATTGCTTCTGCAATGCTAATTAACCCTGCAGGCAAAATCCACCACCAAGACTCTAACCCTTACCACCATTAACACACACCCTCCCACACACACAAGACCTCAATGATAATCGTGTATGAAAGTTTACTTAGCTGCTGCTGAGTTATTTCCTTTTGCATTTATTTTCTTTTATAACTATTCTCCTTCAAAATAAAGGTGATCTAATCAATAATAATTATTTTCAAACACAACAGAGAGCTAGAATTTACATTTCATGCAGAAAATGTGTTGTACTTGCCCATTCAAAAGTCACTGCCATTATAGCAGAGTGTTCTAGGTGCTTGCTTACTGCCCCTAGTCAAAAGAGCCCATCCCTATGCCCGGTACAGATTGCACAATTTTGGGCTGTCCCTGACAAAAGATGACCAATCGTTGCGTTTTCTGTGGTCGTGGCTCCTAAACGGTTGTCCTACGTTAGTGAGAGAGATTCAAAGATAGCCTACTATATCTTACAGCGTGTTTTCTGCTACGATCTACTTCTACTGACTAGCCAATGAAAATGGCTAGTCATTTGCAAAATTGGCATGCCAAGTTCACCTTTTTTCCCTAGCACAGACAGCATCCATATTTTCCTCTTTTGCTTCCTCCTTTTTTTTCTTCAGCCCACATTAAAAACCACAATTGCAGGTGCCAATAGCCTCGTGGGTAGCGCCGACATGGCGTCCTGAGTTTGAGTCCTCTCTCTCTCTCGAACTTTGATTCCTTTCAACTTAATGTCCTGTCATAAGACAAAAAGCGGCAAAAAAACACAATTGCCAAAGTGCGATTCATCTTGCTCTATTTGTTTACCATTAGCGCATGCTGATGACATTTTATTACTTCTATACTAACTTTCATCGTGGCCTACAATTCAATAGGTGTCATCATCGTACAGTCTACATAGGCTGCATGTCGTATCAAAGTTCATTAGATCCATTTCGTACAGTGTGATTTGTAATGATCTTCTAGGATTGCCAATATTGCACAGTCTATCAGGCATACTACATGATATTTTAAATATGGCTCGGGTTCCTAATTTGTAGGATTTGTTCATGGGATTTTTCACAAAAATCATAAATCATACTAATTTACAGCTCATCTCTCCACAAGAAAGTCGCACAGTAAGCGGTATTATTCTTATCCATAGCACAAATCAATTTTTTTGTACTTTAGGAGTTAGGCAAGTATAAGCAACAAGTTGTGAATTTGATTTGGATTGGCCACACTCCACAGAAGGTTAAATTAGAATTTGAAGTGGAACTTCATGAATTCTCAGAGAAAATCCACCATGGTACCAAAATTGGTAATATAAATAAAAATTATATAAATTAAGTACAGATTTCTAGAGGGGACGAGTTTCAAACAATGCTGTCAAGCCAAGTTTTTTATTGACATACTTTCCTTAAATCTTGAATAGAGAAACTCAAAAAAAAAAACTCAGAGAGAGCAAATATTATGTAAAGGAGAGGAAAATAGCTAAAGAGAAAATTCTGTATTTCAAGAGTTGGTGAGAGGAATAAGAGATCATTTAGAAAGAGTGGTTATTCAAAATTGTGAATTTGAATTGATTAGGCCATACCCCACAGGAAGATGAATTGGAATTTGAACTAGAAGTACAGAAAATGTATGAATTACAATTCAGATAATTTCAAAGTTTTTTTTTTACACCATGGTTCAAAAATTGGTCATATGAATAAGTACATACAATTTAAGAAAATATTTATATAGGGGACTTTTTAAACTTTCAAACAATGCTGTTTTTTTTATTACACTTGTATGTGGGGGTATATTTTCGTTGTATTTCAGTTCTATACAATTCTACTTCCTTCAGTTCTAATGCAATGTTCTAATCCTATATGCAATTTCAATTTAAATCTAATTCAGGAACTAAAGTGGCATTTTAAAAATCATTAGCAAATACTACTAATTTGCAGGAGTTGATAATATCTTTGGGTCATGGCAACCAAAAAACATTTTCTTCATAAGGATTTTGGTGTTCACCCTCATCAGGACATTTTCTGGGTGGCGAGTCTATCCTTGCTTGCCATTTCCAGGGAATTGAATCAGCTGCTCTAAGAAGTAGTACTCTTGAGAACAGTCTGTTTCTGATTCCATAAAGTGCATTACCATTATGAGTCCAAACCAGCTCTGGCATGAAATCCTGGAACCCAGATGGATAATGATATTCCAACAACCACTGCCACCAACAAAAAACATAATCTGATTTGCAGACTAGGATTAAACTAACACATCTTCCCCTAAAATATCATTGCATCACCCTAGTAATTTTTCTAAATAATCATACTATACTTAATAGTAGGCAATGGTCAAGCATTTTAATTTAAAATAAGTGAAGTGAAACACTAAGTGAAATTGCTTTGGCAATGGGTGCATAAATATCACAGCAACTTGACGGACCTGCTAAAAGTTCACAAAATCTCACATACACACATGACTGACACAGGCACACATCCATCCACATGCATATTTAGCTTGGTGCCTGATATATGCTAATTCATGCACATAATGCAGATTACTGAGATAGTTATCGGGCTTAAGCTCTTTGAGAACTGTTTGTCCCCAAACAAGCTAATAAGTGAGCTGGAGCAAAAAATATATGACCTTATTCTTAGCATCTTAGCAAGTAACAACAGTCAGAGAAACAAATATATTAACAAAAACTGTGAGAACTACCCCAGTAATTGGTGGCACTGAGGGTGTGAACTGCATGCAGATGTTAAGGTTGAACCACAGAGACCCTTGTTACGCTACATTCAGGCACAAATCCGATGGAACTGGCCACTCATGAATATGAACAAAAAATCCTTTCCTTTAGAAATATTGAAGAATGGAGCTATTCAAAGACTAGTTATTCAAAGATGACTCATAGCATTAACGGAGGGAATAAATTTCGTAAAAAATAGAAAAAAGTCTGCTAGTGTGCGGCCTCTCTAGAGGACGCTCAGGAAGCTCCTGGAGGCCATCTGGGCCAGTGGAGTTGAAGGAACTTTGAAAGGAAGCCTAATTAAAAAGTAAAAACACTTGCTTAGTCAGACAGGATTCAGAGCAGGAACTTTTTTTCTTCATGTCATACTTCTGACAGTATAAAGAATCTGTTTAATTGTGAATACTTAGTTGGCTTAGCACTTAAACATAAAGGTTCTTTATTGGCATTGATGGTTCCTTTAACATTCATGGAATCTTTCCATTCCACAAAAGGTTCTTTAGAGTGGAAAAGGGTTCTTAAGATTTTTAGAATGTTCTTCACACTAAGGGAACAAAAGTGTTCTTTTTAGAACTGTTGACTGAAACGTTCTTTGGGGAAATGGTTCTTCTATGGCACAGTACTGATGCTAAAACACCCATTCAAAACCTATATTTTTAAGAGTGTATGTGAGCTGTGGTGGCTTCTGGAATATTTCATAAAACTATTGTCATAGCAAAAAAGGCATAAAGTGTTCATCATATCATATCATATCTGTCAGTGGGCCCTGTGCTGCCCATTTCACAGAAGAAACTCAAATCAGCTCAACATAAAATAAAACCTTTAGCTTAATATATAAGCCCTTCCAGCTTCAAGAATTTTTTAATTTGTTGCAATACAAATACATTCCAGGTTTTCCCATTTTCCCATGAGAGAATGCCCAATAGTGGAAACTAGGGGGTATGAGCATGTACAATTAAATACATATTACATTTGTCCAAAAAATCGGATAAACATTTACCACTTATTTTATTTCCATATTTGAAAATGTAGTCATGTTTTTCTTTTCTTAAGAACCTTAAGAATCTTAAGTTTTCTTAAGAATCTTAAGTTTTTTTTTAAGAACCTTAAGTTTTCTTAAGAATCTTGAGAACCCACAGCAGATTGTTAACACTAGTGTGTCAAATTTGTAACCCTGTTGGCATCCCTCAAAATTCCTTAATGAAGCCAGCTAACTGTCAGACTTATTAGGCTTGGCTCTGGAGAAACAGACTTGTGATTTACAAATCCCCCGGGGAAGTAGGGTTTACATCACTTGCCACTAGTTCTCAATTACTTCAGTATGAGGAAGTAAGCTGTCTGTCAGGCTGAGCTGTCTTTCACTACAGAGAGAAGTGCTCACCATTCTGCATCTAGAAACATCACTAGTTGGCTGCTTGTTTCAACCATAGATGGCTATTTACTTATTTAACCATTTCACAACAACATTCACAATCTTGTCCTGACTGAACCTGCCAAGACTACTGGAAAGTTAAGATTCAGTTAAAACGGTGAAAGACATATAAAACAAAACAGTAAATCGAGACCACGCCCCCTATTAGCCCATGCAAACATTAACAAAAAAGCAATGTATAACATGTCTAAGTATATGTCCGATTTATTGTAATAAATAAAGAGCAAGGAATATAAATACACTCATTATTAACCACACCTATTAAGTAAATCTGGATCAAACTCTTTTCTTCAGACAGCACTATATATTAGTGCCACTTTCTTTTTACCACTTTCTAAATTGCCACTCTGTCTTTATTCCTGATTCATTCCTGCTGAAGATTGGTTTTAACAATAGCATGCATGCACATTCCAATAAGTCACTTTGGCAGTTGTAAGAAAAGGTGTAAAAAAAGTATACAAGAAAAATGTATTTATGTTAATGCAAATGCATTTCTGCATGCCTCTGAAAGCATTTTAAACAATAGTAGAATGTTATGTCTTCAGTGTTTGCATTTACATTTAAAACAAGTTGATTTAATTCACTGAGCAGTCATTTAAATACCATTCAGTTCTTGCAGCACTTGTGAAATTCAGTGAAAGTAGTCTGGAGGCTTTCCTGAAAAATGGTAGGACTAATCTGGGTAAACCTTTTTGCTGTGCTAAAAAAAAAAGAATAAAAAAAAGAGACAAACAGTTTTATGGTTCAGTTGGTACAAGGTGTCAGCAAAAAATGCAGTACGCATATATTGTCAATACAGACCTGTTGGTGCAGCTTACAATGAGAGTAAAGCAGAGATTAAACCTATTATACACTGTGAAATTTGTGCTATGTTTGTTACATAATAATTACATAATTACCATGTAAAATACCACATTACAGAGCATTCCCTTAGTGCCTAATTATATATATAGAGGTGGAAAAGAATTTCTGAATGTAAAGAATTGTAGTTTTTCTGGAAGGTGATACACATGATGCTGTGATTTAATCAGGTCGAACACAAAGGATTAAACATCAGAAGGTGTTAGGGTGTAGACAGCAACACTTCAGAATGATTTTAGGGTTAATTACACTTGCCTTCCTGATATGAAATATATGAAGAAGTCTTGAGTTTTTAGGTTAAAGCCGTGTTACAAACTTTCTCTCTAAACACATCCATTCACACTCTCAAAACCAGTACGCACTCAGACATTCAGTCACACCTACACACTCATCTCATTTATAGATGACACCAAGTTCAAAAAGTCACATACACAAATGTTCATATAAAAAATAATCAGATTATCCGATGTCCACTATCTCCTAACAGAAGCTCACCTCGCAATACACCTAAATAGCCTTGTATCAACTTGCCAGGTCCATTTCCTAAATCTGTTTTTTCCTCCTTCCTTCAGCTCCTAATGGATGTGAAAACGCAACTGCATATCCTGGAGATATGCTGAGTTTATATTTTGTCTTAACGAGGTTTAACGCAAATAATAGTGCTCTCGCCACATGTGACGACACACTTTGATAAAATGAAAATGCAAATGGGTGAATCACACCCTGACAAGTTACTTACTTATTCAGTCAGTCAAAGCTCTGCGTGTCTCTCTCGAAGGCAGGTCTTCTTTATTGTGTCTGTCAGCCCCAAAACTGTCCTTCTCCACCCCCTGAAATCCACACTTTTTGCTCTTTACCTAAGAACAGCATTCATCACTGTCCAGAGTCCTTCTAGTCCATCAGCGGATGAGATCGGAAGCGTTGAAAGCCACGGGAGGGAGAATCGCCGTGGCTGCCGTCTGCCGAAGGAGCTCCGCTAAGACCGTGCGCATTAAAGACACCTGACCGTCACAGACAAAGTGAACTAGTGACACACTTCCATGCACCGTGCTGATGAAATATCGCAGTGAGGTCTCCCTCTCTCCCCGTGTCTCTCTTTTTTTTCCCCACCTCTCTACTAAAGCGCAGCAGGAGCGGGCTGTGGAAATTCACACCAGCGCTTGCTGAAACCCCTGGCAGAATACATCACCACTTTCCCTTTATGAGTCACAATGCACAAACATACACACCTCTGATCCGTTCCTACCTGCCAAACGCAGAGTGCCTCAAACGAACACGCACTTTTAATCGGTTTCCTTTACCTCCATGCACTGGCAGTATAAATAGTCTTAACTCTTTCACGAACACACACACCTCACGGCATAGGTACGGCTTACGTGCTCAGCGCGTGCGGCTTGTTACCTGTGGCTGCTGTTCTAGATGCCATAAGGATCAGTGTCCCTGTGATCAGCGTCTGAGTGATCAGCTAAGGGGAAGAGGGAACAGCCAGCACTCTGTCTCCACGACAACGCCCGGCAGATGCCACACCTCCAGTTCAGGCTCCTCAAAAACAATAAGCGTTTATCGCCACCCTCCCTCTCTCTTCTTCTTTTCCCATCCGCCGCTTCCCGCTGTAAAGCTGCGCTCAGTCAGAGAGAGTGACGCGTTTGTGTGTGACGTCTTCCCAAAAGCAAGGATTCTGTATGTGTGTCTTTTAGACTTGAGTTCCACAAGGGGATTAGGCACTTTTCATCTTCATGACGCACACTAGAAAGAGTGAGAGAGAGGGCGAAAGAGACCGGAGATGGAGAGACAGAGGATGGGGTCGTCATGGAGATATTCGTCCATGAAGGCAACGTAGGGTGAATGACATGAGATAGAGATAGAAAGAAAGCAGGGGCATTAGTAAAGCCCTACGACACAACCGCATGGCACTTTTGATTCAGTTTCGCATACCAGAAAAGAACTAACTAGCTGAAAAGGCACTGGTGCTGATTTGCATGCACATATTCTCGCTTTCTCCTCTTGAGCTTTACTCGTGTAACAAGCTAGCCCTCGGGGAGGCCCTTCTACCACTCTATCGTGCGTCTGACTTAATGCTCCAGCCTTCAGATTAAAATAGCTGCAGCCAAATGCCTTAAACTCGCCGTCTTTTCTAAGATTACAAAGCACTCGGCTTGTCCAGCAACGTGAGCTTCAATACGAAACCCTGCGGAGTGGACAAAGTGAAGGCAGATTCCCTTATGGTACTTTAGGTAATACAAAATGCCATGTCTAATTCCTATTAACATGGTGTAGATGGCAATCTGCCGTTGGGAGTATGACAGGCTCTTCATACATACTAAACAAAGGACGCTACAGTCTGTAATTGTGCACAATGTAGTGGGTGTTATAATTAAGCCACTCCCCATCAGGTTTAAGCCTCGCTAACATGAAAATAATTGACTGAGAAGGGGTTGTCGGCCATACAGATGAAACCTTGATGTATATGATCTGATAGTAACGAGTTAGTCAACGGTATCTGGGGCGTCAATGTATGCAGCATGTGCTCTGTTGAATGCCAAATGTGTTTTCAAATGTGCAGTTGTAATTGTAGAGCTCTATCATCTGATTCTGTCATGCTGATCTGATATCAAAGAGATGAAAGCTTACTGTGATTGCACATTCCAGGAGCTGGAATCCCACACATGCAAAGCTGGATACACCCGGAGACAATTACGGTGAAGATTGGGCAAGCCAGGCTTTTTACTACATTACAGTAATAGTAAGATTCAAAGAAAATAGTTTTCTGTTTGGTGAGAGGAAAAGTTCGAACTCTATTACTTTAATGTGTCTGAAAGTATGTTCGCTTCCGACTTGTGTAATAATAAAGAAATGTTACATTCACACTGAAGATTAATACAGAGTCACTCCTCTTTTGACTGCTCAATCTTGTTCTGTACATACTGAATTTGGTTATTTATGAGAGGGTTAACTGCATTCTACACCTAAATTCACTTACAGGTAATTACAGGTATACAGTGGCAACCAATTTTATATGAATCCTAAAAAAAATTGTGTACAGAACTGAACTGAAGAACTAGTTGTTAATGCAGTAATGCTTCTCTCTTTTTAGGAAACTGACAGCCTGTCGATGTGGGTCTTCTTTCACTGTGAGCAGTGCTGGCAAATTACAGAGACTGAGGTACGTGTCTTGACTCATTCGCAAATTTTGACATCCACACCTGTCTCTCTTTGCCAGCTCTGTGGTCTAAGGGTGATCCATTACTGTCCAAAGAGAGCATGCTGTTTTTAAAAAAGGAGCTGAATGAAATAAAAAACTTTTGAGATTATGAAATACCTCTGGTTGCTAATATTTCTTTGGTCAAAAATAGCCAAACAGGCTAATCTGCTCGCATCCATGTTTATTGTTAACAGCAATGAGACAGTTTGGGAGTGATTCCTGTCCGATCACACTTGGAATACAAATTTAGGGGATTTAGGCCTGTTCACAGCAAGGACGATAACTATAATGATAACTAAACAGTGTTAATCATTTTAATTGTAGAGTAGGAAGTCCACACCACAGAGGCATAAAAGAAAAGCAGTTTTTACAGCTGATGAACGATAAAAACACAGACAGCCAGTCAGATACACACAACTTTAAATAGCTCAAGCATTTAAATCTGCAGACAACAACTGCAGCGCACACTTATAATAAACAGAACATTAGCATATTGGTTGGATGCTAATATAGACTGTTTTGCTACCTTTCTTGGTTTGAATGGGCCTTTTCTCCTGTATTTTAACCTTTTTAAAAAAATGCTTTTTCGTTATTAAAAGAATAGCATTGGTGGGACTATCTGCTAGAGAATTTGCAGACAGTAAGGTAGTGTTTAGGAACTAAATTTGAAAACAATAACAAAAATTGTTTTTACAATTCCAGTTTGTTTTAGTGGCGTGCAGAAATTACATCGGTTCTGATTCACCGTCACTTGCTAAAATAGACAGATGACTGGATGACTGACTTTATGCACTGAACTGACAACATTTGAAGAGACAATTGTTTTACTTCTTCTTTATGAATTAAAAATGAAAATTTCTAAAGTAAACAAATGTGAAAACAAGCAATTTAATTATACAGGAGACGCTTTGATGTTTCTTTGCATGTTTGATCATTCCAGGCGTCTTTGTTTGAAAGCATCAATAGAGACTCAGAGATGCGACGGCGCAATTTGACACGAAATAAAGGAGCCTGGAGTGAGATGCATTCATTAACGTCTCTTCCATCTCTTCACGCGCCTGTCGTGCAAAAAAGAAGAAACTAGTGCGAATCGTGCAGCGCTGTGTGTCAGATTTTAAGTGTGAACAGAAGAACACATTTCCTCAACTCTCTCTTTCTCTAACTCAACACACACACACACACACGTTGTGTGTCGTTCACTGGCCAGTCGGTTGCTATGGGAAACCACCAGAGCACATCAGAACGAGCCCTCGAGGGACTCCTGCCACGAGCAATCCTATCCATTGAAACACACTTAACAGCGTGTGTGACTGTGACAGAGTGCCGTTTCCGAGATGCGGACAATTCGGTTTCTCACCCGTTGCCTCGTAAAAGAAATAGAACCTCATCTGTCAGAGGTCTAATAACAGCCAGGAAAACATTTAGGGGTCATGCTGCGCCCGGATATTGAGCGAGACATTTTAGAAAATGGAATAATTATTGGGCAGTACAAATATAAATCGAAAGAACAAGGCAAATAGATATCTGTATATGAATCACCCTTCAGTAAGACCCCCGGACTGTGATGATTTATGTAGCATTTTGTAAATAGCTTGCATACCAGAGCATCTCACAGTGAATTCAGGAATACTGTTTAACATTCATTTTACCCCAGGCAAATGTGCGATTATATATTTTCAACAGACAGAGAACAGAAACATACGATTCCCCAAACAAACAGAAAAGTCATGTGAACTTGAGAGCAGTGGCAGTGATCTGTGCACGCACGAGCTCTTCAGTCAGTGAGGGGGTGATAATTGGCAGAGACAAAGTGAAGGTTGAGTCTCCATCTTGTGGCCATTAATCATAATATTCACAGATCTGTATCCCACAATCTTCCCTCCTAAACACTCTCTTTAAGTAAATTACTTTCAAATTGTGGTTATTGGCCGGTGAAAATACTGCACATGAAAGTGCATATTGTGTAAGGGACAATTATCTAAGCATGTAACTGAGGATAGTCTACTAAAAACAAATGTTTTATTTTCAATATAACAGTCTGACTAAAAAAATATATTTTTTAAAAATACTTTTTTTTTAAAGTCTCATGTTCACCAAGGCTGCATTTGCTACCAAAAATACAATAAATAGTAACATTTTTAAACATTACATTTTCTAATAACGTTTCACTATTTCAACATGTTTTAAAATGTTATTTTAAAACATATATATGAATATATATATATATATATATATATATATATATATATAGACTAAAGAATTGGTATATATCTCTTAATTATTGAACATGAGTCACCAGCACTGTGCTGATTCCATGCTGAAAAGTTCCAAACTTCCACCTTATATCAGCACAAAAACTGCGGCAGGAGGTTCATGGAATGGGTTTCCATGGCCGAGCAGCTGCACACAAGCCTCACATCACTGGACTCTGGAGAAGTGGAAACATGTTCTGTGGAGTGACGAATCACTCTTCTCTGTTTGGCAGTCTGCAAGGTCCATAAAGAACTGGAACGGAGATTGCAAGCCAGACCTTCTCGTCCAACATCAGTGCCTGACCTCACAAATTCTCTACAAGATGAATAGGCACAAATTCCCACAGAAACTCTCCAAAATCTTGAGGATGAGTGGAAGCTATTATAGCTGCAAGGGAGGCACACACACAGATTTCACAGGAAGTATACATATAATCAATCCAAAACTATTTTAAAAGGCATCTTGCCTAAACCTAAAATTTTGATGTTGATTTAAAAAAAAAAAAGCTTGATTATATTATATTGAAAATTAAATATTTAGAGTTATATACATTTATAAATAAAATATCTCCCTACATACACATTGTATACTTACATCACAGCCATCCACCGTTAAAATACTGAAAATGTGTGGCAAAAACCCCAAGCCACATGCCAGAATTGCAGTATCAATGAAAATGCTTTCTCTTATTCTGTAGCAAGAGGCAAGAACAAACAAGTAATAAGACATGACTTAACCTAAGAGCATCCTGCCTAGTGAATAACCATTTATACTATGGTATTCAGAGGTTGGATATGGTTTAATGTCAAAGACACATGCCTGGTGGTTCTTTTCCTTTTTAGAGCGGTTGTATAATACCTTCACTGCCCATTTTAGTCTCATCGCAGTTCGGAGGTCAGACTGTTATTAGCTTTTACTTCATACGAGTCTTCTACGCCCTCTACTCATCTCAGAGAATGTATCTATGCACACTTAAGTATTCAGACTACATGAAAAACAGACATCTAAATTAAGATTTCAACACTGCATAACTCCATCTGCTTGAGAGCGGTAATTGGTGAACAAACTGCATGCTCCTCATTAGAGTTTTGTGAGGGTCACTAAGACTGATTCAAGGGTCTCTCATTAGAGATGCTAGAGGTGTGAAGTGAGGAATCTCACACAGCACATCAGAATGACACCTCATTATCCTGCTGGCCAGTACCACATAAACATCCAGAAGACATCAAAACGATACTAAAAACTATTGACATCTGCAGCTTTATTAGTGACCCTGGTTTGCTGCCATTAAACCAGAATACTCTTTTAACGCTATCTCAAAATGAGTTTTGTAGTCGTCAAGTTTGATTTTGTCTGGGACCCTCCCACGTTGTTTGTTCGACTATTAAAGCATCTCTCTATCTACTGATCAAAGTAAGTTGAAACGGCATTAAAATCATTATGTCACAGTAAAGGCACTAAACACAAAAAGATCACCTAGCAACGCAACAGAACATGCCACCATAAATGCATTAACTTGATCAAAAGTGACAGTAAAGACATTACAAAAGATTTCGATTGCAAAATAAATGCTGATCTTTTGTGTATCACGGTTTCCACAAAAATATTAAGCAGCACAACTTTGATAAGAATGCTTCTTGAGTATTAAATCAGCATATTAGACTGATTTCTGAAGGATCATGTGACACTGAAGACTGGAGTAATGATGTAGAAAATACACTTTTTAGCAATCACATAAATAAATTACATTTTAAATATATTAAAGTTAAAAAGTTATTTTAAATTGTAATAATATTTCACAATAATGCTCTTTTTACTGTGTTTTTGACCTTGGGGAACATAAGAGAATTCTTTCAAAAGCATTAAAAAGATCTGTAATTGATCAACTGTCCTTGAGATGAATACAAAATCTCAGTTTGAACACCATTTTGATTCTGAACAGAGTCTGTGCTAACAAATAATTATTTATTCTCTTTCTATGTGCCTGCAGTAACCTTTTGTACTTGCTCTAGCAGCCAGTATCAGGTGACATACTGGATCAATATCATTCAGCACTGTTCAAAGTCTACTGCATGATACATTAAACTTATTCTGATCTCTATGAATTCAGTTAAATAGACAGTTACTAATTTTGGATTCCGAAAATATTGTGGCTGTGAGCACAATCAAGCTTTGCTCTGACACTAGCCTGAGTGGTGATGGGTTGTGGATTCAGTGCACTGCAAACATCCATACAGAAAGACTGCAACCAAGGTTTATGTCTCGGGGAAAAAAAACCTCAATGGTGATTAGGTTATTGATTGTGAGATTTCAAATCTGAATGTTGGGTGTCGAGTTCACAAAAAAAGAAAATAAATGGCACTTAAGGCTACAGTGATCAACAAAAATCTGAGTTGTTAAATTGTGATAGATAGATGGATGAGATTTGATGCTCTAATAAATAATGAATTGCCCATTAACATCCAGCATCACTGTGGTGATAAATACCAAGACACCTGGAATAAATTGAATCGATATGAATCCATTTTATTTTCAGGGCCTATTTGATAATTCTGCTATCTTTTTGAAGAGTCAAATCAAGCCAATGACATCCAGACAAGCAAAATTCTGTTACAGCATTGCAAAAAAGTCCCACAGTTTACTGTTCTAATAAGGAATGTAAACTTATGATGCATCGAAAATTCACAATATAAAAAACACTTCTTGAATTGCAAACCCCCAAATGTAATCATGTTAATGCTTAAAGATGGCAGCTCTATGTAGATTAGCTTGATTACATGCACTCATTGGCCAAATACCCTCTCAATAAAATGTTAAGGATTAATCTGAATAAATTAAAATGTTTATGTTCAATAGGCACTGAAGCAGCAAAGCTGCTGGATAAAAGAAGACATTTCCTTTCCTCTGCCATTAAATAAATTGACAATTTCTTACAACAACAAAAAAAAAAAACCATTAAATACTTAAATAACTCTGAACAAGACTTGCCAGGGGTAAACATTGAATGTGATTTTTTAAATACTCTTTTCTTAGGGAAACTGTGTAGTGATGTTTGGTGGGAACATGTGTAGTGTAGCATGATACAGAAGTAATACATTGAAAATAACAATGTTGCTTATATAAACTTTGTCTGTGCTGCAATCCTCATTTGTACAAAAACCCAGGAGTGTGTTTGTGAAGGGCTTTTGCATAAATGTTGCAGTTCAGAGTCCAGTCTGTTTTTGTTGCTTTGGTTTTGAGAGAGAGAGAGAGAGAGAGAGAGAGAGAGAGAGAGAGAGAGAGAGAGAGAGAGAGAGAGAGAGAGAGAGAGAGAGAGAGAGAGAGAGAGAGAGAGAGAGAGAGAGAGAGAGAGAGAGAGAGAGAATTCAGGCCCTTGAAGATATTCAGACCACAAACTTGTTCTTAGTAGTGGAGCCACTCTTAGTGGCCGTGTCAGCATGAGACTGGTAGCCAATGGTCATATTCATAGGGATGCCTAACCGTTCTTTGTACACCCTCCTGCCAAACAAACACAATTACACATTGTACCAGGTTGAGTATATTACCATTTATATCAGGGGTGCCCAATCCTGTTCCTGCAGATCTAACTTCCTGCAAAGTTCAGCTCTAAACGTGATCAAACACAACTGAATCAGCTAAGTAAGATCTTCAGAAGAACTTGATCATTACAGACAGGCGTGTTGGATTTATACTCTGCAGGCATTGGGCACCCCTGATTTATATGTAGCATGAATGCATTAGAGCAGGGATCACCAATCTCGGTCCTGGAGGGCGGATGTCCTGCAGAGTTTAGCTCCAACCAGGTCCAACACACCTGCCTGAAAGTTTCTATTATGCCTAGTGAGACCTTGATTAGCTGGTTCAGGTGTGTTTAATTAGGGTTGGAGCTAAACTCTGCAGGACAGCGGCCCTCCAGGACCGAGATTGGTGACCCATGCATAAGAGTCTCACCCTATGTGCGTTACAGCATCTCGGTTCTCGTAATCAGATGTCCAGACTGCGATTTTATCGCCTTTCGTACGGATATTGACTACAGCCCCGCACACTTCATCGCTGTAGTCGTCAAAGGTCTCACCGATGAGGCACAGCAACTGTAGGAATGACACAGGTGAGTGTTTGAGAGTCAGGGCAACAGAAGCACATGAATTACTTGCGTGCATGTTGAGGGGGCGTTCAGTGACTAACTCAGAACTCTTACAGTTTCTAACCAAAAGCGGTCCAGGTCATACTTCCTCTGCTGCTTGTTGAGAGTGATGAGCCAGCGGCCTCCTTTTTTATTCCTCTCATCCTCCCACATGGGCTCAATACCATCCTGCAACCCAAGCACAAACCAAAGTCCACAGTAATCTGGAGTATCTCGTACACTCTCGTACACAAAGCAGCAAGCAACACTAAAGCAAAAATCTACTTTCAGAAAAAGAATAAAAGTACAAAAACAATATTTTGCAAATGCTATGCTTTCGGCAATTGACCCTTAAACTCCACCCTCCTTGGTTACATTCCACTAGAGATCTCCACAAATAGAACAACAGTGTAAAAGTGCCCATAAAAAGGTAAAAGCTAACAGATTGTAATTGGTGACACTGCAAAGCATTTTATTTGTTTTTCTTCTTTAATAAGTTACAGAATAACAAATTATAAGAATCTATGCAAAAAAATAATAATGATAATTAATAAGTAACGTTAACTTGCACAGCATAAACTGCTCAACGTTTATTTTAAGATTTGAATTTCACTATATTTTTGGATTGCGTCTTTAAAGTAAATCCAAACACGCATTCCCTATTGACTTAAGTTATAAAGGAACAACAGCTCATCAGATAATTTGGCAGACGGCAACAGATGCTCAGTAATATTTTGCTGCGGCTTAGCAATGGGTCAATTAGTTCTTTAAGTCTTGATAATGTGTATGTGTGTGTATATTGGGTAAAATTTCACAGAGCTTTAATTTAAACTGGGACATTGTGTAGGAATTTCTCCCATCTAGCGGGGAAATTGTATTTTGCATTCAAACGAATTGTGCTCTCCAGCGCCTCGCTTTTTCAAATGCGTGTTGCATCTACGGTAGCTGTTATGTACCAAAAAGCTATGACAGGATGTCTTCTAATAGCACTTCGTCGAGTTTTCCTTCCGGTGAACAGGTTTGTTATTTTCAACTTCTCCTGTGGCTCGGCATATGTATGGTCCGCCATTAAAAATAACAGTGCAATGCAGCCTTTTAAACTTGCCGGGGCAGTGACAAGCGCCTCTCACTGCTCTGCTCCTCCGTTTCTGCTGCTTTCAGTTACTCTGGCTCTGAACGAAAACGCGTTGTGGAAACGCGTTGGCCTAGTACTTTTTGACCCTCTCTGCTATTATAGTTTTTTAAGATGGTGGAATTACATGGAAGCCTCCATGGACCTACCCATCACATGTATATAAAGATAATAAATTCTTCATTTACGAGGATAAGTCAAATAATTGGCATAGGTATTTGTACACCATTGAGGTGTTTATTCACATTTATGAATAAAAATATTGATTTTAGATAATAAAATACCTAAAAAAACTACACATTGTCCCTTTAAAGCTGATGATGATAATATAATTTTTACTTTTGGGTGAATTATCCCATAAATTACATAGCAGTTATGAGGGAAGCCTACCTTGAAAAGAGAATAGTCACATCCTGACATTAAAAAACTGGAGAGCTGAATGTGGTTATAAAGCCTATAAAGAAGAGATTCATAAACTCAATTAAACTGGTCAAGTAATGTTTGGAATGTAAGAATGTAGGCTATGCTTATCTCTTAGTACAAAAAAAGTCTTACGCCCAAAAATCCTCTACTGTGTCAAATTTGGAGATCAGTCTGAGATTGGCCTGCCATGTTTTGCTCTTGTCATTTTTGAAGAACCATAAAGACCATCTTCAGGGGAAAAACAAAAAATAACATCAACATATTTACAGAATCTAGAAATCTAAAGAGCACTCCTAAAGTATAAAATTTTACAGAGGAAATATGTCCTTTATATATATTAAAACCTAAAAAATATCATTAGGAACTAGCGTTTTATTGGAAATAACATTGTGTGTCCCTAAAAACAAGTGCATTCATTCAGTCAACTTGTTCTGTAGAGGATGTTTGATGTAGCTCTCAGGGCTGACAATCTCCTGATTGGTCTCTTCTGAGTTCTCCTCTTCACTCTTGCAAGAATTTGAGTTTATTTCCTGGGCAGGAAATTTTTAAAGATTAGTTTTGAGCTAATAAATTCAAGTTCACATCAAAGCAGCCAGTGTGAAGGCACACACACACACACACACACACACACACACACACACACACACACAAACTGTTGGACTTACTGTAGACAATAACCATTTATTTTCCATTATTTAAATTAAATAGCCTAAAGCATAGAGAACAAAACTGACTCAACACCTGGGACCAATGCAATACCTGGTAGTTTAATGTGATTATGTTGTATCTGCTGCAAGTCTGAGGACTGTAGCTGTTAGTTTTTCTTAACCTTATTTTAATCTAACCTGAGCTGTGTGAGATAACTAGAAGTGTTTACAGTCATTCATTACTGTCATTCATGTAGATTTTAACAGCTGTGAATAAACTTTGGTTTGACACAGCTTTCATGGTTTGATCCAGCATGGTGTCGTTACAATACAATTAATTTCACTTTCCTCATTCGCTGTCTTAGTTTTTGACAGCTGTGCTGTGACGGGCTCGCTTTCTTCCAGAAAGAAAATTAAACAAGTTTAAAATTGTGGCTAAATGCATAAAGGGTAGTAGTGACGAACAGACATCTGGAAAAGCAATTAAGTCCCTTACGTGACTGGAACAAGCCTTGTCAACTTTCAGCCTAACTTTGTTACCATTCAAACAAGCCGAATAAACTTTTTAAAAGTTTACAGACGATAAAATTTAAAAGTCATTTTAGTCAAAAACTTAGTATAAACCCATTGTTAAATGAAGGTTGTTTTGTAGTTTAGCGTGAAAAGACAGTAAAGTAAAATAATCTTTGTGAAGTTTATTCACTCACCGGTTCCACCGTCGCCATTTTACGTGAGTCGTTCACGGGCCTCATAAGGGACTTTCACGCTTCACTCCAGTGCTTCGCTCTGATTGGCTGACACAGTATTGAGAGCGAATCACAGGCGTTGTCTCAAAACCCTATGCTTAAAACGTAACGAGACGCCTACCAAGAACAATCCGAACACAATTTGGCTATTTGAATGAATCATTCTTATGAATCGGTTCTTGAAAGTGAATTGATAGAGCCAGTTCACAAACGTTCGCGAATCACAGTTCTCAAATAAACTCTTTGATCGGAGAAGCGCCTCATTTGGACGTAAAAGAAATAACTTAAGACGTGCCTGAGATGTTAATTTTGTCCCCCCATACAATAGGAATAAATCACAGATTGTATCTGGAAAAGTATACGTTTAACAGGAATAGTGTGTGTGTGTGTGTGTGTGTGTGTGTGTGTGTGTGTGTGTGTGTGTGTGTGTGTGTGTGTGTGTGTGTGTGTGTGTGTGTGTGTGTGTGTGAAATCAGCCAAGTGAGGTCAAATGCAATTTATTTAGCTTTAGTTAACTTGTTTTTATGAGCTGAATCAGAGCTGCCATTAAGTAAACTGAATGAAATTACAATAAACATATTTTTTCATAAAATGAAACAGTACACAGAAATATGAAACGATATATGAATTGAGAGAGTGGAGAGGTTTGAGTATGACAGATGAAAATGTGATTACGCGTGACGTAAAAGGGCAGCTGAATCGTTCTCAGTGGGTTCGTTTAAATGAGTTGTTTGAAAGAACCGACTGCCGGAAATGACGTCCCCAGATGTTTCTCTATGTAGTTGGCTTGCTAGGTTTTGACACACAGCCTGCACAATAACAGTATATATTTATGGTACGGATTTATTAATGAATAATTAAACTATGAAACAGGCCAGACCTTATTAAAAAGAAAGAAAAAATGGGCTATACATACATCTACATAATATCATGAATGTCTAATCCATTTTTTTGTGTCATTATAAAGGTTATAACAAACATAATACAACAATTCCCGCTATTTAGGATGATACATAGGCTACTTTATTATGACTGCACCGTGAGTGACTCACGACGTCAGGATGTACTGTTGACAGCCAAGACCGGAAGTATCGCCAGCAGCCATCTGGTTCTCAGCCCCTCGGCCCTATCTCAGGTCAGCATTAATCTTTCTGTTTTTAGGAATATGTCAAGTACTAATCGGATAGTAAATAATACGGAGGTACGTCATCGTGATGTCTTATGCGGGACTCGAGATCGAAGCGGGTGTCATTGCCAGCGCGAGCGTGCTGTTAGACCCACACACAGCGAACAGGTAAGACTGTCAGTTCTCATTACAGCTTTTAACAATTTTGCATTTAAATATAATAATCAATTTTTTAGACTTGCATGTGTGTATTTATCTTCCTTTCTTTCACCTTTTACTCGGAAATGGCGGAATATTCTGTTATCTGTAACTTAAGACATTGCCCTGCCTCTCCCTTTCTTTATCATCAGCTTTCCACATCATAGGCTAACTACAGCCTGCTCTGTGAATAGTTGTTTTGCAATTTCACATTCACTAGGTATAACATAAGGCATTCAGTCTAATCTGTTAAACATAACAAATATCTCTTTTTAGCTTTACCATAGCTAAATAATAAACCTAAGTATACCAACTTTTTTTTTTTTTTTTTTGCCTGCCTATATATAGGGTAGACTGAGTACAGTTGAGACACTACTTGCGTTTTGATTTTTCACACAAAAATAGATACTGAAAAGAAGTGAATTTCTACATGAAATTTCATTATCTTGTAGACTAAGATATTATCAATCAATAATACCCATACGTAGTTTATATTTTCCACAATTAGCTCATAAAAATAAGGTGCTTTCTGTCTCAGCTGTACCCATATGTGGTACAGTTGAAACAGTACAATGGTACAGTTGTACAAGGTACAATGGTACCCATTTTTAATGATGAAAAGGTAACTAAATGTTCATTATAAATAATAAATCAAGAAAAATAATGAAAAGAGAAACAATTGGACAACATGTTTATTTATTCATCCATTTAAATTCATTCATTTTATTAAAATTAGCACTGGTTAAAATATATAAAACAGGAACAATATATTTAGTATATTTATTAATAATACACAGTTTAAATATGACAAATATCAAAATTTATTTTCAGTTGCGTCCTATGCTGGCTAATTACGACGTTAAACCTGTTATCATAACACTGAACAACTAAACAGTGTGTTTCCTAATAGAAATCTATCGGGGGTACAGTTGATAAAACCATACCCCAACCATGTGTCTCAACCATACCCCACTGGCCACCTCGCACATTTCTCTAGATTTTGCATTGATTTGCATGACACAATACCATGAAATATGCCAGTTTTAGGGCACATAACGTTTGTGATGATAACAGTTACGTTTAACAGTCACGTAAGGATAATAAGCTATTCATTGTGGAGTGTGCATGCTGTAGTGAAAGTCTTATCTTAGAAAAAAACTTTTGCTGATATCTTCGGATCGGATATGTTAAAGGGTTAGTTCGCCCATTTAAGACATGAAGTACAAGTTCGCACCATCGTTCATTTTCTACTTTTTACGTCGTATCGTAATCGATTGTGTAAACACTATGGAACAGCTGATCGGAACGTGCGCACTGTTGACGTTGACAGCAGCGCGGATTGATAGAAATGGAAAGAAAATATTGCCGATTAAAACTGATGTATGAATTTTGACCGGCGTGTTTTTTGTGTGTTAAATGAATCAAGCTTTGAAACGCAAAAAATTTTTTCACGTAAAAACGCACAGTTTTGAGGCCCCGGAAACTAACCGGGAGTACTTTCTTGAAAACTTCCAGCGGCCAAAACTCTGACCAGGGAGGTGACAACAGAGTGGGTCAGTGTGTATGCACTATAGTGCTGGTAAGGATTCCATACAACTTCATGTCTTAAATGGGCGAACTAACCCTTTAACGTTGTTAAAATGTCCCATGATCAAAGAGGACACATGTGCACAGCAAAAATCACAACTTGTGCATGCTGCGCACGCAAGTTATTTAAGGTGTCTCAACTGTACTCATGTCTCAACTGTACACAGTCTAGCTCGAATACATATAAACACATACCACAGACACTCTCACGCACGGTTATTTGGTGTCATCTTACAGTACTTTCCACTTTCTGCTTTGTGTTACTAATTTAGTCAAACTCTGTCTTTGCTCTCAGAATGACCTCAGGGAAAGAGAAAGACCTGATGAAGCCTCTGCAGCAGAGCCACAGGCAGCAGAAGGACCTGCGCCAGAGACTCCATTGGTGGACGACTGTGAGAAGATGGGCACTCTGTTCGGGGAGCTCAATAAGTGTCTGAGGGGTCTTGGTTTCACCCAGCTTTACTTCGGAGAGAAGATTGTGGAGCCTGTGGTCGTGCTGCTCTTTTGGTTGCTGCTCTGGTTTCTTGGTATCCAAGCCCTCGGCCTTGTGGGAACTCTATGCATCGTTATCATTTATATTCAGAAATAACAGATGTTAAGTGACGGACAGACAGATAAGGGTGTATTTGGCACTCACAGCCTGTGCCAGTGAAAGAGAGGAGAGACTTCTTTCTAGAAAAAAATTAGTGAATGAAATTTGAACGTATTACCCAAACCGTATACTTGGATCTGTGCCGTTTGCCTTCTTTTTATGTGGGTATGTTCAAGAGGGTAAGTTATTAAAGATAATCAGTGGATTTACTTAATCTACAGGAATGATTCCTCATTCCTCCAGTCTGAGCGCAGGTGTGAACTGTGCATTATCTATGATAGGTATTTGTGAAAAGCATGCTTCCCTTAAATATTTGCATCAACAAAATGGGTGCATATTGATATGCTGACTATCATTAGTTTTAAAATAAAGTTCAGGATAAAGAGCATAAATATCACCGGATTCTAATGACAGTTGTACATGCCAGTTATATAATCCTTAAAATGACCATGGTACTGTTGTTGAATGTATTACTCTAAATTTGCCCAGGTGTCAGTCCTGCATTCTCTGCAATTGCACTAGAGGGCAACCTTCCTCATCTTCCCCTTAACATGTCTTGGGAAATATACCAGGGAATAATAATCCTTCTGTGTTAACTTGAATGTGTTAATACTACTGCATGTGAAATGTTCTGGGCTGCTGGGATATATGTTTCCTCTGACAGTATGAATTAAATCAAATGCTCCAAATTTCTGAGCAGTAAAACCGAACCTCTCACGAGAAAAGACCTACGTTATGCACTGTATATTCCTATTGGGTATTCTTATTAGTTGATTTTACATTAATCTGCTCATGTTCATTTCAAAAATTCATGTTACAATATCTGTATCAATGAAATCAAAGGATTACTTCATAACTGTAAAATATTTAGTATGCAAGTTTTGCAAAAACAGAATGTTTTGTATGACCCATATTCAGGATCAGAAGTATGAAAATGCCAGTTTTTAATTGCACTTATGTGTTTTCTTACATTTTAAGATTATTGAAAGAACTCTAACTTTTTAAGCAGAGCTAAGCTGCTCTATATGTAACTGTGAATATCTTTGCAAGATGACATCATTTCATATTCCTGAAAATCATGTTTTAATATGATTATTTTTGGTACTGATTGAAAAAAAACTTTAGTTGGTATGTAATATTACAGTTCATAATAGCTGATACAATGCCAACACTTTGCTATTATGTATCTGATTCTTTTCAGTGTTAATTAGCATCTTCTGTGCCATAATTTAATTTCACCTACATATCATTTACTGTATGCCACGATGCTGTATTTTTGGGTGGTGGGTTGTGAAGAATACTTTGATTCATTTCATTGGAAATAATTGCTTTTTATACTTCACATCTTTCTGCAATGTAAGGGAGCTTTAAAACTGAGTTATCATAATAAAATTATCATGGTTTAAAATAATTTGTTTTATTGCTTTTTCCCAATGAAAACCACAAAATCCATCTGGGCTGTGTTTCCCAAAAGCATAGTACAAACAATACATTGCTTTTGGGAAGACCTGAATTTGAAGTGAGAAGGTTAGCAATATATTATTATTACAAATCATTAGAACTTATGCAAATATTAATTGAAAAGCATCAAAAAACCTTTGAAAAGGATGAAGATTTCCACATTTTTTTCATTAAGTACTGCCCTCTGGAAGCAACAGAATACTTACAGATACTTACACGTTTCCCGGATGACAAAATAAGTACAATTTACCTTGATCTTCAAATTCAAACAGTTTTCACCCCTGGCTCTTAATGCATCGTGTTTCCTACTGGAGCATCAGTGAATGTTTGAATTTTTTTTAATAGTTGTGTTTGAGTCCCACAATTGTCCTCAGTGTAAAAAAACGGATCTCAAGATCATATAGTCACTACTGGAAAGGGTTCAAATATGCAAAAGATGCTGGAAAACTAAAGAATTTGCAAGACCTGAAGGATTTTATTTTTCTGAAGGACATTGAGCAGTTTAACTTCTCAGGATAAACAAGGAACTCAAGAACAACCAGCACAAAACAAAAACAGTCGTGGATCATCCAGGTAATGACACAGTATTAAGAATCAAGGGTATTTGAACTTTTTAATGGGGACATTTTAATACAAATTTTTTATTTTTTGTCTTGTGGACTAAATGTAAAAATCTTTTGTGTAAAATATCTAATTCAGGTGAGTACTAAATAAAAAATAACATGCATTTTGTATGATCCTTCTTATTTTGTTATTGATATTTCACTGGTTTTGGCCATTCTTCTGTAAGACTCACAAATGAATTAGGTTGAATAGCTGTTAAATTTAAGTACACAATTAGATAATACCAATTCAGGTCAACCAATTACCAAGCAATGCTTAATTTTGTTCAGTCTGTGGTGTAAAAGGTCGCATTATCAATTAAAGAAAATTGAGCAAAACATGGTCAGTGTCCTGCACCAGTAGTAAAAAAAAAATATCACAAATTATATCTGGTGTCTGAATAATTTTTGTTTTGACTGTATCGTATGTGTGTAAATATATATATATATATATATATATATATATAGTTAATAATATGTTAATTTTAGTTCAGTAAAAGAGAGAGAGAGAGAGAGAGAGAGAGAGAGAGAGAGAGAGAGGGAGAGAGAGAGGGAGAGAAATTGCTTCATCCAGAATATAAAAGCGAGTGCCAAAGATTCTCTTTCACTCTTTGCATTCATCTCAGCAACGACTACATTGGGAAATGGCCACTGCAGGGAAGGTTCGTAAACTTGTCTTTTAGTTTCTTTTCATTTTTGCTGCAGAGCAGTTAATGCATTTTTAATATGACTTCAGTCCCTTTATACCTTTACGCTCATTTCCATTGACCTATGGATGAGGAAAAAATTACAATGCAAATACATCTGCAAATAAGATTCAATTTGATCAATTTAATAGCAAAGTTTTAATAAGACTCTCATAAGACTGTTTTCGATGCTTTAAGCCAGGCTGGCAAAAACTGGCTAAAATATGTAAGAAAATGCCTTGTATACAATGAAAAACTTGTGTAGGCTATATGATATGCTGCAATGCAATATTGACTTGCCCCATTGCTAATATAATACTGTGTATATAAAGACTATATATATATATATGTATGTATAAGAGATTTTAATGTCACATGTAAAACTGAGCTGATAAATGTACATATGATTTTTCCCCAAATACCTTTCAAAAAGAATGTTATTTTTTCTTCTGGATTTTATTGGTCCTTCTGCCAGTTTTCTGTCAAATGGAAACTATAGTAAACCATGCTAAAACTACAAAAATGTGCTCTGGCAATTTCATTGGGTTAATATTTATCTGCTATTGTGAAATCACAGATATTTGTGGCTCTATAAACAGATGTTTCATGTTTCCATTGGCTTAAGCCAAACAGCTGGACAACCTCCAACTATATGGTTAGAGAGTGTCGATCATGCAAGCACGCAAGTTCAGCAGTTATATAAACATCAGTAGTCAACCATTAAATATCTATAAAACATGCTGAACCGATCTCTTCTTTCGGCCAAAGGTGATCAAATGTCGGGCTGCCGTTGCCTGGGAGCCCAATGCTCCCCTGATGATGGAGGAAATAGAAGTCGCCCCACCTCAAGAAGGAGAAATACGTATCAAGGTGGGAAATGCCCCATGCAAGTTGTAAAATCAGTTAATACTGTGATATTGTTAACTTATTGATTAAAAAGTTTTTCTCCTGTCTTGAAGGTTGTAGCTACAGGTGTGTGTCACACTGACCTCTACCACCTGTTTGAAGGGAAGGACAAGCGGGGTTTTCCCACAGTGCTGGGACATGAGGGCGCTGGTGTGGTGGAGAGTGTTGGACCTGGAGTCACTGATTTCAAACCAGGTCAATAACTAAAACTACATTTTAACAATGCCTGTCCATGTATTTATTTCTCCTTTAAAGACACCATGAAATCAAAATTGACAATGCTTATTTTTTTAGAACGTTGCATTATTTATTATAAATGATTTATCCATGGACACCATTATTATTATTTTTTAAATGCATATGCACTCTTCATGACGTCTGTCTCGGCGGAGCTAAATATCCTCCACAACTGACTGCAAATAGCATTCAGATCTGCCTTTATTTAGTAACATCCACTTCCTACAATCTAATCAATTGGATCAGGACGAAATCCAGTCTCGTCTAACTGATTTGTTCATGAATGAAATGGGTGCGTCTCAATCAGCTAGTGTAGTAGTCAGGGCACTGATCAGGGAATCTGACATTTTAAGGGCTGTCACAATCACAAAATCCTTCCAGTGCACTGAAACTCCTTAAAATGTCCCACAATGCACCATGAAAACCAGGGAGTATTGATGCTCATTACCCTTAAGTTCTGAAGCACGAAACAAAAATCACGTGAACCAATGATGCAGTAGATGTTTTGAAAAAAAAAACGTTAGGCCTATTTAATAACATTTCAGCATAAACATTCATCGCATTGAACATAATCTAGCTAACATTTATAATTTATTTACAGCTGAAATGTTGCATGTATATGTAACAAGCAAAGTATACCATTATGTACTTTAAATAGCATTAAAAATAATGTCAGAAAGATATCAGTTCTGCTGCTGTTCATAAATGCCAGGAGTGATGGTCTACAATATCGCAGGAAATCTGTCATCAGTGTCCCAATGTGTATAGTGAGCCTGAGTCCTTACTGTCCTTTACAGTGCCCGAATTCATGTACACGATATACTGATTCACTACCTAAGAAGTTAGGGAGCTGATTGAGGTGCATTCGTTATGCAAGTAAAATAAATGAATACATCTGTATATTGTGTTGAACAGGTGATAAGGTCATTCCGCTCTTCATTTCTCAGTGTGGAGAATGCAGATTCTGCAAGTGTCCAAAAACAAACCTGTGTGACCGCAGCTGGTGAGAAACAAACACAATACAACGGTTTACATATACTCAATTTCTTGCTTTTTAGATATTTTTTTTCCTCTGGCAGGACAAGTAATTATCACGACATCATGTCTGATCCCACAACACGTTTTACTTGCCGTGGTCAGGCCATCTTGCAGTTCATGGGCACCAGTACCTTCTCTGAGTACACCGTCATGAACCAGATTTCTGTGGCAAAGATTCATGATGATGCTCCACTCGACCGCGTGTGTCTGCTCGGCTGTGGCATCGCTACTGGTTATGGAGCTGCTGTCAACACAGCTGGGGTGAGTATAGATGTTGTGTGTATTCAAGAAGTGTTTGGATACTCAAGCCACACTTCACAGAATGTCTTTGCTTTATAAAACAAAATGTTGAATTCAAGGGTCATTCATTTAAAGAAAAAGAGCACAAGCATACTTTAAGAAAACAATTTATAAAGACAAACATTGAAAGTTAATGTCAGCTGTGATGATAAGATCTTTATTTTATACAACTGCAGTTAATATTGAGTAATTTAGGCTTGGTTTCACAAACAGGGATTAGATTAAGATTAGATTAGATTAATTAAAAAAAAACATTACTGGTTTGCATCTTGAGACAACATAGCACCGACATCTTTTAAGATATGGCAGTGCAAGTTGCTTTCAGTTAAAACAGATCAAACATGCATTTTAGTCTGGGACTAGGCTGAAGCCTTATCTGTGGAACCAGGGGTTATAGATTTTAAACAAAATATTTACTTTAGATTTTAAGTTAATATTTCAATAATTTAACAACATATTCAAGAGCAAGATTTTCTTATGTCTGTTAATGGTCACATGATATGCAGGTAAAATACTTATTTTTTTCAATGAAAGGTTTTATTTTTAATGTTTTTATTTTAAAATGATTTATTGTAATATTCATTTTAATGATTTAATAAATAATTAACAGTTCAATAACTCGCTAACATCAGTGTATTACAGAATGGATCAGTGTGTTGGTTAAGTGAATAATTCAATGGCTCATTCATAAATAGCTCATTTCCACGGAAGCGCCCTTCAGAGGTCGCATTTGTCAAAAAATATGTCTCTACAAAATATATATTTTGTAGAGACTTTTAAAGTCATCTGGATAACTTTCAGCTGGTACCGTCATGCAGACAATACAGAGTTCAGAGCTGTAAACTGAATCTATTTAATATCTCCTATGTGTTCCTATCTATTTTTCTAGCTAGACTTTGTTTTTCTTAAACTGTTAAACCCTCTATATAAAGGATTTGGACACCTTCTGTATACATATTTGCAAATTGCAACAACAAAAAATACAAGTTTGTAGATGCCAGTTTGTTTATCATCTAATACAAATAAATTCATGCATTTAAGGGTGACTAAAGTGTCCAAATCATTTTTGTGGCTTGAATAATAAAGTGAATTTTGAGTTGCATTACAATAGTGAATGTTTTTTGTGTGTGTGTGTCTGTGTGAAGGTTACACCAGGCTCTGTGTGTGCAGTGTTTGGACTGGGTGCAGTAGGTCTGGCTGCTGTCATGGGCTGTAAAAACGCTGGAGCCTCTCGCATCTTTGCTGTGGATATTAATGAACAGAAGTTTGAGAAGGCAAAGGTCTTTGGTGCCACCGATTTTCTGAATCCAAAAGCATATAATAAACCAATCTCTGAAGTACTGGCAGAAATGACCAATGGAGGAGTGGACTTCTCGCTCGAGTGTGTGGGAAACACTGAAGTAATGGTAAGACCTCACTGACATGTATGAAAAAAGCTGCAATTATTTACTTATTTAAAAGCTTTCAGTACTTGGAATCTTTCTGTGTGTGAATTGCGTCTTTGACCTCAGAGGAGCGCACTGGAGTCGTGTGTTAAAGGTTGGGGTGTGAGTGTTATGGTTGGATGGACTGATGTGAAGGACTTTTCTGCACGACCAATTCAGCTCATATCTGGAAAAACCTGGAAAGGATCTCTGTTTGGTGGTAAGCAGGCAGTCAGTTAATACTTTCTATGGCTTTCAGAGAAGGGACTTGAGTACATGCCTGTACATACAGTACATTCACTTTTGTTTATGTAAAGGTTTTAAGAGCAAGGACTCTGTTCCAAAACTGGTTCAAGACTACATGTCCGGCAAAATAAAGCTTGACGAGTTTATAACAAACAAAATGAGTCTGGAGCAGGTCAACGATGCCATCAATCTCATGAAGACTGGAGAATGGTACATTTTTCACTCTCATCTTTCTGTGTGTGAGCCTGAGGTTAATATTGGAAAAAACATTTGAATAAACATAGAACTAACATTTGTTTTCTATGTTACAGCATTCGATCCATCCTGAATATATCCAAATGAGAAGCAAATCATCTTCACCCAATCATATTCTAGGCCACAGTTATATTCCCTTTATTCTCTTCTCCCTCTTTGCCGTATTTGAGTAACAGCTGGGTAACCAGCTTCAAGTAAGAGCTTCAAGGATTCTCTTTAATAGCATTTTCCAGCACTCAGCTTTATGAAGTGAGTCACAAGTGCATGTAAACGTTAATGTTTAGCATCAAAAACTTCGGTTCATCTGCAAGGCAAAATAGTTCTGAGAAGTTTTACAAGAAAATGTTATCTGTGGCAAATAAAAAAGAGACAAGCATGTAAATCATTGCAAGTGGTTTTGTATAACCAATTTATGATGCCGTCAAAATAGTTTATTTCTCTCCTCTAAGCCAGACACTCCAGCATTTGTCTCGCTTACATAATAATCATGGGAATGTTGGGAAGCACCAAAATATTTGCAGCTGCACCCAGCAGCTTGAACTTATAACCTGCCAAACTGATCCAAACACTGATACACATGTTAATACTTTACAGTATGTCTCTCAAATGATTTTTCATATCTGTCTGTCTTGGGTGGTCAATTCAGTGTCAACTTGTTGAAACCATTTTTCCAGACTCTTCTAAAAATCTTTAAGACAAATTAATGGAAATAGTGCCAGTCCAATAGTGGAACTCAATGCCAGTTTATACTGAAACTATTTCTGAAAGGTTTAGATAAAACTAAAGGTATGAACCTAAATAATGTGAAAGCCAGCAGCAATTATTCAATACACAAACTGCTTGGACGACACTAGAAATGTTTTTCAGCTGCTTTTGACTATATTTTATCAGATATTTTATGACTTCAATACATTTTAATTTCTTTGTGGTAATTGCCGGAGATTCACCCTTCATTTTAAAAGGTTATATAATAGGGCAAAATAAAGGAGAAAATATACTTTAATTCAGCTTGCAAACTGAAATATATCTGCATCAAACCAACAAGTTTGCAACTGCTTTTCAGGCTTTTACATTGCTCTTTAAGTGGCAATGATCAGAACATAATGAAACCATTTGTACTCAACCTAATGTTCACAGGCACATTCTCACTTAAAGATCAATTTAATTGGACCTTATGAACACTGGAAGAAGTTCATGAAAAACATTTGTACAATTTTCAATAACGTTACAAGGCACTCTTTCAGCACTGAAGAGTTTTCATATATCAATCATAATTTGATAAGATTAAAGAATTTGTACCAAACAAACACAGTATTGAGGCATACAAACAATGCCAATAAAAAAATCCACAAGAACTGTATCACAGATGCTTGCTTTGGTGTTGCCACACCTCATAGTCCTCATCAGTGTTGGGGGTAACGCATTACAAGTAACGAGAGTTACGTAATCTGATTACTTTTTCAAGTAACTAATAAAGTAAAGCATTACTTTTAAATTTACAACAAAATATCAAAAAATAAAAGTATAAGTTACTTTGTTTTCCAATTTATTGACTGACACCTCTCCTGTCCCCATGTAGAGAGAAACCAGGAGTAAATGCAGAAGCGTTGTGCAGTTTAAACATGATGGATATTGTAGTTTTAGACTAAATCTCAACATGTATTTACTCATCTCATTTGCACAAAAACAGATTCAGTACTCCTCAAAATGAATAAACAAAGTGAAATGCAAACTCAGAATATTACACAAACCTGCAATAATTAAATGTTAACACAAATACACTTTATGTAGGCCTATTTAACCTAGCTTTATTAACTAATGTCTTTGCTGCTGACCTTCGATGATCGAATTCAACCATACTAAGCAAAAACGACTTTACATAAACATTACATTTGTGTTTTATTTTTTTGTTTTTGTTGCTGAATGAGTGTTAATTCAAATTTCTTCTCTCTTCTTCTGCGATCCAGAATGGCAGCACAGCTGAAAGGTTTGTTCTCTATACTGTACAAATGTGAATTTGCATTTCCTCCATCCTGTGAATAATTTGATGTGTATTTGCCAAAAATAGAACTAAACAAACAAACAAGGCCAGTTCAGGTGAACAAAAAGTAACGCATTGTAACAATGTTTCTAGTTAAACAATATTGTAACACATTGCTTTTAAAACTTTCCCCAACACTGCTTTTTCACAGAATAAAAACATTTGATAAAACAAGGACGTAAGTGAGACGAGTTTGCATTCTCTGCAGGTCTGATTTCATCACATTGTACAATGCTCGAATCATTCAGAATGTGTCTTTTTGACAGGATGTTACTCACAGTTTTTGAATGCATTGACCACAGTAGCTTCGTACCACAGAGAAACCAATAGCATGGGCATGTTTCTGGATGATGTTCCCTAGGTTACAATATACTAGGCTTCGCTAGACACAAGACAGCAACAAACCACCTCAGTTCACAACACAGACATCCCGCTGTGCGAGTCTGCCCTCTAAAGGTCATTACATCAAATGAGACAAATTTACTGTAGTAGTGTACACCATAAAGGTCTTCAACACTGCTGCTGGGGACCCAGGGTGTAAGTCAATCAGCTCCCAGCTTCCAAGGTTGTGAATCAGTTTATTAAAAAAGAAAATGCAAGAAAGAAACTGGCTCACTACACATTGGGACATTGAAGATTCTATTTCACTACTGCTTTTTATGAACAACTGCAGAACTGATTTCTTTTACATAATTTTTTGTTATTTTTAAAGTAGCCTACATTATGATAAATACTTTTACATATAGGCCTACATGCAACATTTCATCCGTAAATAAATTATAAATGTTAGATTATGTTCATTACGTGTCTAGCGATGTATGTTTATGCTGAAGTATAATTAGAGAATGGTTTGTGTTTAAAAACAAACAAAGATTTATTGCGTGTCATTATGTTTATTGAGTTGGTCCGTGTGATTTATTTTTCGTACTTCAGAACTTGCGTTAAGGGAACATAGTACATTTACATTTTTTACTTTTATTCATTTAGCTGACGCTTTTATCCAAAGCGACTTACAATTGCTATATTTCAGAGGTCGGACACCTCTGGAGCAACTAGTCTTATCCACTGCGCCACCACCACCCCATAGTAGTGAGCATTGATTCTCCCTGATTTTCACAGTGCATTGTGGGACTTTTTAGGGAGCGAACGTTTCAGTGCACTGGTAGGAATTTGTGACTGAGACAGACAGTGCCCTGACTACTGATTACTGAACACTTTTTATTTGTGTTTGTAGGTCTGAACCTAATCCCTCTCCAAAGCGCAATGGGCTGTGGGCAATATTAGCCTTACAGTGTACACGGATCCACACTTCGACAATCTACCAGAAATAGTAGACCATCTTGGGACTTTTGGCATACTCTTTTCAACATACTATGCTTTGGGCCATACTTATTCATACTATTTAGGATGGATAGTATGCACATCATTTGTAGGGACACAAAAAAGTTTCAGTGTGTTTCAGCCTATGGAAGCCTAGGGTTCTTGACTCAATTTTACAAAAAGGTTCTATATAAGGAGATGCCTGCATTCTCCGCACCCGCTGTGGAGGGCAACCCCTCATTCTCCCCTTCAACATGTCTTGGGAAATATTCATGCTTGGGAAATATTCACCCAAAAACTTTGATTTTGATTTCATGGGGACTTTAAGCTGCTCATTATGTAACTGTGAATATCTCCTACAAAAAAAGAAAAAGAAACACTTGACAAAAGGACCAACTCTCATAAGATTAAATTCACTCAATAGAGTAACAATCAGAAATCAACTATCTCAGGGGCCGTCTATATATCTTTACTAGAGTTAGAGTTAGAGAGAGAGCGAGAGAGAGAGAGAGAGAGAGAGAGAGAGAGAGAGAGAGAAAGAGAGAGAGAGAAAGAGAGAGAGAGAGAGAGAGAGAGAGAGAGAGAGAATAGAGAGAGAGAGAGAGAGAGAGAGAGAGAGAGAGAGAGAGAGAGAGAGAGAGAGAGAGAGAGAGAGAGAGAGATTGCTTCATCCATTTAAAACCAGAGTATAAAAGCGAGTGCCAAAGATTCATCTCAGCAACGAAATGGCCACAGCAGGAAAGGTTCATAAACTTGTCATTTTTTTCTTTTCATTTGTGCTGCAGAGCAGTAAATGCATTTTTAATATGACTTCAGTCCCTTATTTACGCTTATTTACATTGACCTATTGATCGCATAGGGGAAAAAAGTACAAAGCAAAGACATCTACAGTTAAGTTTAACTCGTATTCTCTCTGTAAGACTGGAAAAACTGGAAGGACTTTAAGAGAGGGCCACTCTCTCAGAAAACAAAGGAATTAACATTTAAACTCCCCCTCATGCACTATTGAGACGAAGGTCTCCTCCCTCATCCTAATCTACATTTCTCTCCCCCATTCTTCATCCTGGCAGAGATCATCCAAACTCACACAAGAATCGAAATGATTTAATATGAATGAATATCATCGAGTATGATACATGTTTGGTATTGTTTGAAATGTCTCAGTGCGACTGGTACAAATGTCTCATTCCGAAAGAAGTAAACCAAAAGGTAATAAAGTTAAGAAGTTTATAAATATCTTCCACACTGGAGGGTGTGTCTTTGAGTTAACACCTTCTGACCATTTGACTGAATGCTAATTTTCCACTGCTAGCAAATGGTGACTTAGGCCTACAGGTAAATTTCCACTGTGGATGAGGTTTAGATTTGAAATGAGGTCCTGGTATATAATGAAACGCAGCGAGAGCTCGGGGCCTTTCTGTATCTCAGGTCAGCCCGTGAATGCTGAGGGATGCCGAGACTCAGCATTCAAGTATGTCTTTGTCGGGTAAACATTTTTCCTCTTTGTTCTAGAGCATTTGATGTTTTGCATTGACGATGAAAATGTAATGATACATTTACCTGACATATTAAATGTGATATTTGATTATTCTAATTGGCTTTGACATTATTTTCATTCAAGAGTTTAAAAGAATAGTAAAACATTCACTCACATTTTATGATACACGGATATCATTAAAACCCTTTTCATTTATGGAGTCAGATGAAATAACGAGTTAATACATATGAGAAAGGTATTGCATTTAACCAAAAATCGCTTTGCCATGAGAAAAGACGGAACAGATTCCAGTTCTAACTGGATAAACGACTCAATCCGACCCCGTGCTTAACAGCTTCAATTTAGTTTTTTCTCACACATAAAGCTTGGAATCCCTTGGAAATGTCCTTGTTTTTCCATGAAAACACACAAGAAATAGTTTAAATAGGAAATATAGCAAATTAAATGAATAAGAAAATGTAGTCATTGACAGACTTATAAATGATAATTTTTAATTAAAATAATGATTGTGTTCTTCAAACTTTGCTTTCATAAAAAAGCAACCTTTACAGCCTTGTAGATCTTTGCCATTCTAGCTGTCAATTTTTCAAGGTAATCTGATAACATGTCACCCTATGCTTCCTAGAGCATCTCCCACAAGATGGATTGGCTTGATGGACACTTCCTCTGTACCATACAGTCAAGCTGAATGCTTCCACAACAGCTCAGTAGAGTTCAGATCCAGAAACTGTGATGGCCACTCGATTACAGACAGAAATCATGCCGACTGCTTCTTTCCTATATAGATTAGGCATAGTTTGGAGGTGTGTTGTGGGTCATTATTCTGTTATAGGATGAAATTGGCCCCAATCAAGTGCTGTCTACAGGGTATGGCATGACGTTGCAAAATGTAGCCTTCCTTCTTTAAGATCCCTTTTACCCTGTAAGAATGTCCCATTTTACCACCACCAAAACACACCAGGACCATCACACTGCCTCCACCATGATTGACAGTTGGCATTAAGCTCTCCACGTGCATCTTTTCCTTTGTTCTGTGTCTAACAAATGTTCTTCTTTTTGACCCAAACACCTCAAACTTGGACTCATCGGTCTGCAACACATTTTTCCAATCTTCCAGTGTCTGTGCTCTTTTTCCCATCTTAAGCTTTTCTTTTTATTGGCTGATCTGAGATATGGCTTTTTCTTTGCTATACTCTGCCTAAGCTCAGCATCGCCTCTTCACTGTTGATGTCGACACTGGCGTTTGGGCCTACCATTTAGTGAAGCTGTCAGTCAAAGGCCTGTGAGACAACCGTTTCTTAAACTAGACACTAAGGCAGGTGTGTCCAATCTGGAGCGCCACTGTCCTGTAGAGTTCAGCTCCAACTCCAATTAAACACACCTAAACCAACTGATCAAGGTCTTAGGCATACTCGAAACATCCAGGCAGGTGTGTTAAGGCAAGATGGAGCTAAACTCTGCAGAAAAGTGGCGCTCTGGGTTTGGATAGCTCTGCTCTGAGCTATCTGTCCTCGCGCACAGTTGTGCACCAGGACCTCCCACTCCTCTTTCTCTTCTGGTTAGAAGCAGTTTTCGCTGTTCTTTGAAGGAAGTATAGTTCACAGCATTGTAAGATCATTTTAGTTTTTTGTTGTTGTTGTTTTTGCAATTTCCCGCATTGAATAGCCTTCATTTCTCAGCAAAAACAATAGACTTACATGTTTCCAAAGAAAGTTATTTGTTTCAAATGTGGGTCTGTAATCAAAACCCATAGGTCCCGATGCACCAGAGACTCAGGTAATCTAAAGATGGCCACTTTTATTGATCCCTAATCAGTGCAACAGTTTACAGCTGTGCTTACACAATTGCACTTTTTTTAATGATAAATTTGCCTTTTAAAATTGTTATAAACACAGGACTAATGGTTGCTGATAATGGGCTTCTGTGCAACTGTAGATCTTTCTTAAACAATCAGATGTTTCCAGCTACAATTATCATTCACAATATTATCAATGTCTGCACTGTATTTGTGAATAATTTGTTTTTCTATAATGGAAAACAAGGAAAATTTCAAGTGATCCCAAACTTTTGAATAGCAGTACAGTATATATATTTTTTTTAAATGAAAAAAACTTTCATTAGAAATGTTTGAGTGCTAAAATTAAATAAAACTAAAACTGATATGAATTAAGTCTAAATACAAATCTTTTAAAAAATATATAAATAAAATGACAAACATATCAAAATGAATAAAACTTAAAATTAAAACTTTAAATATAAATGTTAAAACATTATATGATAGTATATAAATAATACTAACATAACACTGACTTCACATTCTTTTGTGTTCCACTGAATAAATAAGTCATACTGGTTTGGAACAACATGAGGGCGAGTAAAAGACGACAGAATTTTTAAATTCTTTAATTCCCTTTAACTGTGAGTGTAAATATGTATATGCTCATTATAAGCTAAAAAATATTTATATTGCTGTAAACTAAAAATACATCTGTGTATTGTGTTGAAAAGGTGATAAGGTCATTCCACTCTCGGTCTCTCCGTGTGGAGAAAGCAGATTCTGCAAATGTCCAAAAACAAACCAGTGAAATCGCAACTGGTGAGAAACAAACAGAACAAGTGTGACATATTTCATCCTTCTGGTTTTTATTTTTGAAAGCTTACGTTTTTGTCTTTTTGTGGCAGGATAAATGAATATGTTGATTTTATGTCATATCCCACAACATGTTTTACTTGCCGTGGTCAGTCCATCTTGCAGTTCACAAGCACTGGTACTTTCTCTGAGTACTTCGTCATGAACCAGATTTCTGTGGCAAAGATTCATGATGATGCTCCACCGCGTGTGTCTGCTCGGCTGTGGCATCGCTACTGGCTACGGCGCTGCTATCAACACAGCTGGGGTGAGTATAGAGACTCAAGAAGCATTTATACACTTACCATTTTTGCTCTGTCAAAGAAAACAATTCCAAACAAAGCAAAAGCAGAATCAACAGTTGTTAGTCTATGAGAAACACACATTGTGTGTTAATTCATGAGTGAATCAGATATGTCGATGATTCATGACTCATCACCACATCCGAATATGATTACGTCCCTACTACATATTATGCAAAAAGCTGTAGGCTACATGAAATGAGTAACATGCACAGTATTCATAAATAGGGGGAAAATATCTGCATGACCTAGAGCCTAGGCTACTACTTCCAACAGGATTCTAAAGTGCCCATCCATTGTGATATTACTTTACTGTAAGAAAAAAAAGAAGGAAAAAAAATGTTAAATGCCCTGATAGAAAATTACTAGTAGCCTATATTTCCCGTCAAGTTTACGGACTTTCCTTCAACCCTAAAACACAAATATGAGCAAAATCTGTGAAGACTCTATAGGCCAACAGGTACACTGGAACATATTTTTACGCACTTTTCTTCTAGTTGTATTAGAAGAATTTAAAAGGATTAAAAGAAGAGAAATCAATAATAATATCTTCCCAGTAATTAAAGGTATATTTAAAAATTTGGCCCTCTTGTGGTTAGGATTTTAAACTGACTAGCTGAAGTTGTTACTGTAGCTATACCCATTAGACAAGGTACTTCGTGTTCTCTTTTGCCAGGGAGAATCCCTGTGGTTCAGATTTAGTGGGCTCCAAATTATAAACATTCCTTGCTTGTTGTGACCATATAAATGCCTCATTAGCAGCAGTTTCTATGGGCAGCTATACGGAAGCTATCCGCCATTGGAACGGTCAAAGCCGGTCCATGAACATTCAAGAACAAGTTGACAGTGTCTGCAACCGTAGTTAGACACATGTGTGAATATATCAGCAAGCAGATGATTTTGCTAAACTAACACGTTGCAAGATGAATGTCTCAGCTAGCACGACATTAAAAGGTTACCATAGTAAAAGTAAAGACATTCACAATCTCACCTGCGAAAGGTTAACCCATTTCTTCAGGAATTTAAATATCGGTGGTTTCACCATAGACGTATACGTAGATTGCACATCTGACCACTCCAGACCATAGACTGTCACGTGCCTGCCATTTTGGAATGGTCAACATGTCGTCACTCAAAGTAACAATCAATGATTCCACAACATTGCACAGCTTCTGGTTGTGAAACCGCCGAGATTTAAATTCTTGAAGAAATCAGAAAACCTTACACAGCTGAGAATGTGTTGGTTTGTGTCCTAATAGTTTTATTTATTTTTATTATTTAGTTCTTTGTGGATTAAATAGTGAGGTGAATGTTGAGGTGCAATACAATAGTGATTTGTGCGTGTTTGTGTGCAGGTTACACCAGGCTATGTGTGTGCAGTGTTTGGACTGGGTGCAGTAGGTCTGGCTGTCGTCATGGGCTGTAAAAACGCTGGAGCCTCTCGCATCTTTGCTGTGGATATTAATGAACAGAAGTTTGAGAAGGCAAAGGTCTTTGGTGCCACCGATTTTCTGAATCCAAAAGCATATAATAAACCAATATCTGAAGTACTGGCAGAAATGACCAATGGAGGAGTGGACTTCTCACTCGAGAGTGTGGGAAACACTGAAGTAATGGTAAGACCTCACTGACATGTACTCTACAATATGTAAAAGCTGCATTTATTTATTTGTTTAAAAACTTTCAGCACTAAACCAGTGCTCAGTTAAAGTGGTCTATGGTTTTCAGAGTATATGCCTGTTCAGATTCATTTCGGTTTATGTGAATAGGGTTTTAAGGTCAAGGACTCTATTCCACAACTGCTTCAAGACTAGATGGCCGGCAAAATAAAGCTTGACGAGTTTATAACACACAAAATGGATCTGGAGGAGATCAATGATGCCATCAACCTCATGAAAACTGGATAATGGTATATTTCTCACATCTCAAGTTAATCCGGTCAACCTTTTAACAATTTTTCCTGTCTTACAGCATTCGATGCATACTGAATATATCCACATGAGAAGCAAAATATCGTCACCCAACTTCTACACCACAGTTTAAGGCCCTGTTTACACGAGAACGATTCCGGGTGAAAACGTAAAATATTTTATCGGATGTGCCTTTCGTTTATACGGCGACGGCGTTTTGGGGGCTTAAAAACGCAAAAAAGTGAAACCACACTCCAGATTGGAAATTGTGCACCTGAGACCCGCAGTGACAGCTGCTGTCAAACTAGCTAAAATGGAGTGACGCAAGTAGCTTTGCAACAGAGCGGTCATTTGAAGTCGAGAACTTTTCTCCCCCGCCTTCACCTGAACTGCGGTCACCAGCTCAAACTGCGGTCTAGATCCTGCATCGCGATCGGCATCCGATTATTCTTATATTCAGTCATTTTGAGGTAATTTTTTCCAGGATTATTATTACTATTACGTTCATTATATTTTGCTGCTATGTGAAAAAAATAATCAGCAAATCGCGCCGGCGTGTTTGTCGACACCAGAGGATTAACTTTAGCCTAATAAGAAGGAACATAAATTGTGATTAAAAATATGCTTCATGGAGAAGCAATCCCACGTAAAATGCAGGTTGCACACTGGAGCAATAGGCGAGATTAACTGCCTAGGCTACACAAAATAATCTAAATAACTAAATAAATGCTATGCTAACTAGATGCTAATATATACCTATCCTGATCGTTTTCAATACTCGTTACCAACTCCTGACTCGCTACAGTAGTTTTGACGGAACCAGATGCTTTTATACAAGGGGCTGCCAAGGGCGTGGTGAGCTCGCACCAACGGCGTGACAGAGTGACGTCAGAGAGTATTCTACGTCAGAAAGTACCCCTACTGCAGGAGCTTTCCGTTTAACCTGAAGAGGGCAGCACTCAGACGTTTTTGCACCATATATTTGAAAATTAAAACACGTTATACCCAAATGTCAAAAAATGTACTCGAATCAATGAACAGCATTTATGAAGCTCCATTCTTACAGATAATTAACTAAAAAAAGTTGTTTTAGTGTTTAGTTACCCTTTAATACTCGTTAAATTAACTAACTATTTCTGAAAGGTGTAGAACTAAAATGATGGATTGAATCTTGTACTCCAGTTCTGCTTGGCAAGAAATTTAATTGTTTCACCAAAAGCAACAAAAATTCAATACAGAGGAACTTCTTGAATTATCTTTTCACCTGCTTTCATAAGTCATTGTTGAAATTGCATTCTGTTGTGATTGTATGAAGTTTGGCATTTGTTGTACATTAAAAAAACTAACAAGTCCAAATAAAGGAGAAAATATACTTTAATTCAGCTTGAATACTGAAACACTCTACTTGATTCCATGAGATGCATCAAACTGATAAAGAGGCCTGCAACTGTTTTTTTTTGACATTCGCATTGCTCTTTAAGTGGCATTAAACAACCAAAGACAAACAAAAATCATCTAGTCATTGAGTAAGATGACTGCAGTGAGAGGACATTCAGTAAGGCCATCCTCTCCCCATCACAAAACATAATTGTACACCATTGTACCTAAACTAATGTTTCCCTAGGTGACATTCTCACTCAAACTGGATTGATTTAATTGAACCTTATTAACGCTGGTAGAAGTTCATGAAAAACATTTGTACAATGTTCAATAACATTACGAGGCACTCTTTCAGCTGTAAAGAGTTTTCATATATCAATCTTGATTTGATAAGGTTTGGAGAGACTCCACAGGGTTTTATCACATACACTTGTTGCATCTCAAACCTCAACAATGGCTTACAAAACAGACCCGGTACACTGCAACGAGCCAAGGCATACAAACACACTGAAGCAGACAGAGACAGCAAACCTCACACAGCCGACACACTCTCATAAACACACAGGTGCGTACACGCAAAACCACTCACGCAGATACCTCTGCCTTGAAGACAGAGTGTGGTGGCACTGAAACCAGACTAAAGGCCAGTGCCTTTAAATTTTCTCAGATCCAAGCTGATTAATGTGACTGCCAGGTGACACATTCAAAAGTTACCAAATCTCCATCTCCTGCCCAAATCCACTGATACGGCCACTTGGCCAATCATCTCCTGCCCAACAGAGAACCACAATGTGATTGGCTGATTGGTGACATGGGGCAGAGCTGCTGTATCCTTCACTGCACAACAGGGCTGATATAACCCTACCATCCTACATTTGGGACAGGAAGTGAGCACGGCCATTATCCTCAAGGCGACGTGTGAGGATCTCACAGCCAGTCTCCGTCACAAGGAGCGTGTGCTCAAACTGGGCCGAGCGTTTGCCGTCACGAGTGACTGCAGTCCAACCATCTGGCCACGTCTCATCTTGCCAACCACCTGCACAGAGCAAAGACTCTTTAATAATCAATTGATTATAATATTTAAATCACACTGAGTCTAAATTTTTTTTATAGTTAACAGTATGTTGAAGGAAAGAAAACTTGTGCAGTTGATGGGTTCAGCAATTTGCTTGCAAATACACAAGAATATTGTAGGAATACAAAACAAAATAGTTCAGTTATACCCAGCCACTCAAAAGTTTTATGCTGATAAAGACTTTTTGAAAAAAGTCCCTTATGCTCACCAATGCTGCATTTATTTGAACAAAATACATTAAAAACTGTAATATTGTGAAATATTATTGTAATTAAAATAACTATTTTTTATTTTTTATATATTTTATAATGCAATTCATTCCTGTGATGACAAAGCTGAATTATCAACAACCATTGTTTCACATTATCCTTAAGAAATCATTTTAATGTTCTGATTTGCTGCTCAAGAAAAATTTCTTATTATTAATGTTGTGAACAGTTGTGCTGCTTATTCTTTTTGAAAAAAAACATGATATTAACTTTGACAGCCTTACTTATTAAACTTTTTAGGGAAAAACTTTTATTTTTATTTTTTTTATTTAGGACAATGGACAATAAAGAACTGTCCCAGAATTAGCTACAAAGCTAAATTTCATCTGCAGTCCCTCACACATTGTTCTTACCTTCGCAAATCATGGGCTCAATAGTAAACACATGTCCAGGCTTCATCACTCCAACTGCTTTATTCTCTGTAGAAATACAAAAAACAAGGACAGTACAAGCTTTATGAGTGTTTGCAATCTCTGCAGATTTACATCACAGTATGCAATGTTTTTATCATTCAGACTGCATCAAACTGGACTAGATGTTACTCACTGGCATAGTGCGGTACGTTTGGTGCCGTGTGGAATAGTTTGTGAATGCCGTGACCACAGTAGCTCCGTACCACAGAGAAGCCATTGGCCTGGGCGTGTTTCTGGATGATGTTCCCTAGCTCACGGTACCGAATACCAGGCTTTACTAGACAAGACAGCAAAAAAACACCTCAGATCACAACACAGACATCCCACTGTGCAAGTCTGCCCTCTAAAGGTCATTAGTGTACATCACATCAGACAAACATACTGTACACTATGCCAAATAAAATGTCTAATTCACATAGCATGGGGTCTGTTGAATTGTTTAGTGCTTGTTTGCAAGTAGTTTAATTCTCACCAGAGTCAATGGCTTGCATAAGACATTCATAAGTGGTCAGAACCAATCTCTTGGCTCCCTCATCTACTTCACCCACAAAAAAAGTTTCATTCAGATCTCCATGGTAACCATTGTGGTAAACTGTTATATCGACTGCAGGGGAAAAATAACATATGATTGGTCAAGTAAACATGTAATATGAAGTGCAATTCAACTTAAGTCTGAATGTTTTTCTGCATTTAGTTTTCGCATCTAGTTTTCGCAGAACTGCAGAAAACTACACAGTGACAAACTGATTTGATTATGCATTCAGCTAAGATCATGATCATAAACTGAGCAGGAGGAAAAAACATCAGTCTGGACACTGGCAACACATTTACAGAACAGTGAAAGTGTGCAAAAATAAATAAATAAATTTAAAAAAGTCACGCACAGATCTCTTAATGCCTAGTTAATGTGTAGCTGACATCTGGACTAACTGAAATATGTAATATATTTTAAATTTAGAAGGAGAGTGTGTATATTCTTTTAAAACAGCATTCTTGGAGGCAAAAATAAGATCTCCTGTAACATCTCGCAAGTAAGATGCACGTATATCGTAATGTGCACATGCATGCTGATACATACTGTTCAGTATGTCCCCGTCTTGAAGGAGACGGCGGTCAGGTATCCCATGACAGATGACTTCATTGACCGAGGTGCAGCAGGACTTGGGAAAGTTGTAGTAGTTCAGAGGAGAGGGGTAGCAGTTCCTCGCTGTACACGCCTTAACAAGTAAAGATGGAGACACCAGATTAGGATCAATAACAACACACAAGATGGCCATATACAGGCAGCACAACTCAAACCATAACAAAAGTAGAGTTTACAAAAACAAAATCTATGTATTCTTTCATTCATATTCATTTTCAAATAATTACTCTTTTTCTAGAATATAACTGGCAAAAAGTAGTCCAGCACGAACCATGACTTTTAGAGCAGTGGTTCTCAGTCAGGAGTCCAGGGCCCACTAGGGGGCCTCAGCAAACTTCCAGGGGGACCCCAAAATGTCTTAAAATTATTTAAATTTAAGCTGACATATTTTTGAGTTTATTCATTTTATAACAAAAGGGCCAGGCGTACTCTTTGGAGTCAAAAAGGTAAAGAACCACTGCTTTAGAACAAATAAAATAGACAAATTTCCATATGAAGGCATCAGCAATTTCACATTTCCCCTTAGATAACCAGTATTTAAACAATGCATCGATCAGACTACTAGTTTTTAATATTTAAAGAGAAAAGATTGTGAAGTTTTACCAAATGCACCGCATGATCGATCTCCTCTGTTGTCATTCCAGGTTTCACCATCATGCCAGCAATGTCAAGTACTTCTCGAGCCAGCTGAAGGAGGAAACTGGCACATGTAAATTTCAGAACATCACCACTATCTTGCTTTCCTTGCATTGGTTGCATTTTAACTTTGGTTTTTAAATCATTACATAATCTTGCACCAGTCTATCTTGCGTAGTTGTGCGTCCACACAAATCATCGCAACCACTCAGATCGGGACATTTGTGAAGGTGATCGAGCATTTGCTACCGCTCGTCCAACACTCTGGAACAAGCTCCCAGTAGCCATCTGAACAGAACCTTTTCTTTCAGTTTTTAAATCTATGCTAAAATCCTATTTATTTGAACAGATCATGTTAGTCTAAAATACAAGTCAAATAGGTATATTATCTTGCTTTGTATTTTTTTTATATTTAATTAATTTGTTTTTCTCTTATTCTATGTAAAGCACTTGTCAACCCATGGTTGTTTTTAAATTTGCTTAAGAAAGAAAGAATATGTATAGTCAACAATTCAAATCTCTTCAGCTCATAATAGACATGATAGACCGACACTAGTCAATTTTTCAGCTGATTTACATAAAATGTGTGAAATCATTTTGTTTTTCTGAGGTTCTCCTAGCAATAAATGACTAATTGAATAAAATAAAAAAATCAAAGGGAGAACAAACAGCAGCAGAGCAATTAGAAGTTAAATAGAGGCATACAAATGCCTCACTCCATGCATCCTAATTAAATCTATTACATTTGTTCATACTCAGTATTCCTGTTTTTATTTCGGTAACCTTCAAGCTGATTTGCTAAAACTGATGCATTGCATTACATGACAGGCAAATGAAACATGAAAAAAAATATATATACACACACATTACGTCAGTTTACCCCTCCTTGAACTGCCACCTTAACGTGGTGGAGGGGTTTGAGTACCCGAATGACCCTAGTAGCTATGTTGTCTGGGGCTATATGCCCCTGGTAGGGTCTCCCAAGGCAAACAGTTCCTAGGCGATGGGTCAGACTAAGAGTGGTTCAAAATCCCTTATGATTGACAAAAATTCAAGGACCGTGACGTCGCCCGGTATGGCGCAGCCGGGGCCTCACCCTGGAGCCAGGCCCGGGGTTGGGGCTCGTATGCGAGCGCCTGGTGGCCGGGCCTCTCCCCACGGGGTCCGGCCGGGCTCAGCCCGAAGGAGCGACTTGGGACCGCCTTCCCGTGGGCTCACCACCTGCAGGAAGAGCCGTAAGGGGCAGGTGTAGAGAGGATCGGGCAGCAGTCCAAGGCGGGGACCTTGACGACCCGATCCCTGGACACGGAAACTAGCCTTAGTGGAACATCACCTCCCTGGCGGGGAAGGAGCCTGAGATGGTGCGTGAGGTTGAGAGGTTCCGACTAGAGATAGTCGGGATCCCCTCTACGCATGGCTTGGGCTCTGGAACCACACTCCTTGAGAGAGGATGGACTCTACACCACTCTGGAGTTGCCCATGGTGAGAGGCGACGGGCTGGTGTGGGTTTGCTTATAGCCCCCCAGCTCAGCCGCCATGTGTTGGAGTTTACCCCGGTGAACGAGAGGGTCGCTTCCCTGCGCCTACGGGTTGGGGATAGGTCTCTCACTGTCGTGTGTGCCTACGGGCCAAACGGCAGTGCAGAGTACCCGGCCTTCTTGGGGTCTCTGGGAGGAGACTGGGGACTACGTCATTCTGCTGGGGGACTTCAACGCTCACGTGGGCAACGACAGTGACACCTGGAGGGGCGTGATTGGGAGGAACGGCCCCCCCAACCTGAACCTGAGCAGTGTTCAGTTATTGGACTTCTGTGCTAGTTACAGTTTGTCCATAACGAACACCATGTTCAAGCATAAGGGTGTCCACCAGTGCACGTGGCACCAGGACACCCTAGGTTGCAGGTCGATGATCGACTTTGTGGTCGTTTCATCTGACCTGCGGCCGTATGTCTTGGACACTCGGGTGAAGAGAGGGTCGGAGCTGTCAACTGATCACCACCTGGTGGTGAGTTGGATCCGATGTCGGGGGAGGAGGCTGGATAGACTCGGCAGACCCAAGCGTACTGTAAGGGTTTGCTGGGAACGTTTGGCCGAGTCTCCTGTCAGAGAGATCTTCAACTCCCACCTCCGGCGGAGCCACGACCAGATTCCGAGGGAGGCTGGAGATATTGAGTCTGAGTGGACCATGTTCTCCACCTCCATTGTCGAAGCGGCTGCTCGAAGCTGTGGCCGTAAGGTCTACGGTGCCTGTCGAGGCGGCAATCCCCGAACCCGGTGTCGGACACCGGAAGTAAAGGATGCCGTCAAGCTGAAGAAGGAGTCCTATCGGGCCTGGTTGGCTTGTGGGACTCCTGAGGTAGCTGACAGGTACCGGCAGGCCAAGCGGACTGCAGCCCGGGTGGTTGTGGAGGCAAAAACTCGGGCCTGGGAGGAGTTTGGTGAGGCCATGGAGAAGGACTATCGACTGGCCTCGAAGAGATTCTGGCAAACTGTCCGGCGCCTCAGGAGAGGGAAACAATGCCCAACCAACGCTGTTTACAGTGGAGGTGGGCGGCTGTTGACCTCAACTGGGGATGTCGTCGGACATGAGATCCGCCCTGAGTACCTCAAGTCTCTGGATGTTGTGGGGCTGTCTTGGCTAACACGCCTCTGCAGCATTGCGTGGCGGTCGGGGACAGTGCCTCTGGGATGGCAGACCGGGGTGGTGGTACCTCTTTTTAAGAAGGGGGACCGGAGGGTGTGTTCTAACTACAGGGGGATCACACTTCTCAGCCTCCCTGGGAAAGTCTATGCCAGGGTACTGGAGAGGAGAATACGGCCGATAGTGGAACCTCGGATTAAGGAGGAACAGTGCGGTTTTCGTCCGGGCCGTGGAACACTGGACCAGCTCTATACTCTCTACAGGGTGCTGGAGGGTACATGGGAGTTTGCCCAACCAGTCCACATGTGCTTTGTGGATTTGGAGAAGGCATTCGACTGTGTCCCTCGCGGCGGCCTGTGGAGGGTGCTTCGGGAGTATGGGGTCCGGGGTCCTTTGCTAAGGGCTGTCCGGTGCCTGTATGACCAAAGCAGGAGCTTGGTTCGCACTGCCGGTAGTAAGTCAGACTTCTTCCCGGTGCATGTTGGACTCCGGCAGGGCTGCCCTTTATCGCCGGTTCTGTTCATAGTTTTTATGGACAGAATTTCTAGGCGCAGCCAGGGGCCGGAGGGTGTCAGGTTTGGGGACCACGCGATTTCGTCTCTGCTTTTTGCGGATAATGTTGTTGTGTTGGCCCCTTCACACCAGGACCTTCAGCATGCACTGGGGCGGTTTGCAGCCGAGTGTGAAGCGGCTGGGATGAAAATCAGCACCTCCAAATCCGAGGCCATGGTCCTCAGTCGGAAAAGGGTGGCTTGCTCACTTTAGGTTGGTGGAGAGATCCTTCCTCAAGTGGAGGAGTTTAAGTATCTTGGGGTTTTGTTCACGAGTGAGGGAAGGATGGAACGGGAGATTGACAGACGGATCGGTGCAGCTTCTGCAGTAATGCAATCGATGTACCGGTCTGTTGTGGTGAAGAAGGAGCTGAGCCGTAAGGCAAAGCTCTCGATTTACCGGTCAATCTACGTTCCTACTCTCACCTATGGTCATGACCGAAAGAACAAGATCCCGGATACAGGCGGCCAAAATGAGCTTTCTCCGCAGGGTGGCTGGGCGATCCCTTAGAGATAGGGTGAGAAGCTCGGTCACTCGGGAGGATGTCAGCTGAGGTGGCTCGGGCATCTGTTCCGGATGGCTCCTGGACGCCTTCCCGGGGAGGTGTTCCGGGCACGTCCCACTGGGAGGAGACCCCGGGGAAGACCTAGGACACGCTGGAGAGACTATGTCTCCCGGCTGGCCTGGGAACGCCTCGGTGTCCCCCCGGAAGAGCTGGAGGAAGTGTCTAGGGAGAGGGAAGTCTGGGCATCTCTGCTTAGACTGCTGCCCCCTGCGACCCGGCCCCGGATAAGCGGAAGAAGATGGATGGATTACGTCAGTTTATGGGACGCCACTCAGAATAAAAATTCTAACATAGGACAATCTTTCTCGAATTGTATTTTGGATGTTACACATTAACCACGTAATTCTGTTCATTCAGGTACAACACAAAACTAAAGCTAGTTCATTAACTATACAGATTCCTGTTATCTAATATTTGGTTGTTATTGTACTTTATCCCTGACTCTCACAACAACACCCAAAACTTCAACTGTAACATTTCACAGTTATTATTCTGCATGCAAAGTTATTATTTGTGGAGTTATGATGTTGATTTACCTTGCAGACAACTCTCATGCCCTCAATCTCTTCAGCGTTGAGGATCTTAATCTGAGACGTCCCTTTCATGGTCTGCTCTGATTCTGACATTCCTGAAAGACGTGATGAATTTGTGAATTGGTGAGCAGTAAAGTACACTGATAGCCATCTACCCACAAAAGCATGATCTTACTATAACTCATATATACTGACTAGCTCTGCCTACTGACCTTTACCACAACCGAATCTCAACAGCACAGTCTCCAGTCAGCTAATGAAGACGACATAACCACTTCTTAGAGACAAACACACACACACACACACACACACACACACACACACACACGGTCGCTGATCTAGTGAGGTCTAGGACATGACAGTTTGGCAATGATGTGATCACAGACAGTTCCTGCTGGGGCTGGGCGGTATGACTATATATCGTGTGGCGGTAGAGATAGAGATTTAGTATAGCGACAAATACACTCTATAGGGCTTTTCACACTGCACTTAAAGGGTTAGTTCACCCAAAAATGAAAATTCTGTCAGTAATTACTCACCCTCATGTTGTTCCAACTAGGGATGCTCCGATTGATCGGATGCCGATCATGATCGGCCGATATTGGCTAAAAATAGATTGATCGGCGAACCCCAAAAGCGCCGATTAAAAAAGCCGATCACGTGACGTAAATTACTCGCGCGACTTTTTCCCACCTGCATGCGAGGCGCACGGGCACACAACAGCAGAGTGGAGCTTGGCAGTGGCAACATGAGTTCTCCTTCACCGGAACGAATAGGGAGTCTCCCAACGGATTGAAGCACGCGTCCGAGTGAAGGCCGTGCACCGCGCGAGCCACAACAGAACGCGGTATCTGCGCCACTGATCGCTGCGGCAACGAGCACTTTGATCACTTGATAAAAAAAAAAAAACATTTCAGCGCTAGATCGCCTCTTATTTAACAAATGAACAAAATGAATGCTCTGAGTTAACTGGAGATGTTTTTATTTATTTGTATTGGTACATTCGTGCCACGAGATGTTTCAAAAGTGGTGGTGGTATTTTATTTTTTTTGATCTGACGTAGTTTGTTCCTCAACTACATCAGATTCAGGATATTTTATTTAATGCCATGTCAGCATTCAAAGCTATTTTCATGGCAAAAATTCAATTATAAAAATACCATATAAATACAATAAAACAAAACAAAACAAAACAATAAGTCATTTTATACAATATATATTTTTAAATGAACATATGATAAAAAATCCAAAACCTTTTCAGGCATAATCTCATTAAATATGTCCTTTAATTAATGAAGTAACTTCATAAAAGAGCATTCTGCTCAACTACATCAGACGTTCATAATAATAACAGAAAAAAACTTGCCATAGTTTTGTCCTTTTATCAGTAGCCAGTTTTGTTGTAACAAGTTGTACATTTTGTTGCCAATTAGTAAATGTAGTGGGTGTATTAAGAGGCTACAATTTCCAAATATGCCTAAGTGTAACTTGATCCCCTCCCATTAGGCTGATCTGATGTGTGTTGGTCTGCCTGACCCCTCTATGTTTGGAATAATTTAATGTTACTCTGCCTTATTTGGGAAAGCTGGCCTACAGTAGCCTTAAGACATCTCATTTTCTAAATACAATTAAATGAACAAATATCTACAAATGGTGCAAAGTCTGCTATATTATAGATAAAAGATTACCATCACCCTGCCATTCTGTGATCGGCAGTGATCGGCAATCGGCAGATCATGATTTTGGTGATCGGTAATCGGTGATCGGCCCCAAAAATGCTGATCGGAGCATCTCTAGTTCCAACCCCATAAGACCTCCGTTCATCTTCGGAACACGAATTAAGATATTTTTGATTAAATCTGAGAGCTGGATCACTCCTCCATAGGCTTCTTAAAGGATTGAAACTTGTTCCCCGAAAAGTTATTAAAGACATCGTTAAAATAGTCCAAGTGACTACAGTGGCTCAATCTTAAATTTATCAAGCGACGAGAATATTTTGTGTGCGCAAAAACAAACAAAAATAACGACTTCATTTCAACTATTCATTTCCTTCTCTATGGGCCTCTAGTCAGTTCACGTAGTGTGATTGTGTAGAGCCACGTCACACGTAGGCTCACTATTGGCCGATGCTGGTTATGCGGGTGACGTGCAACACAGAAGCACTACGCTATTATACTAGTGAACTGACTCAAGGCCCACAGAGAAGGAAATGAATAGTTGAAATAAAGTCGATATTTATTTTTTCCGCACAAAAAGTATTCTCGACGTTTGATCGACTTAAGATTGAGCCACTGTAGTCACTTGGACTATTTTAACGATGTCTTTAATAACTTTTCGGGGAACACGTTTCAATCCCTTAGAAGCCTATGGAGGAGTGATCCAGCTCCCAGATTTAATAAAAAAATATCTTAATTTGTGTTCCGAAGATGAACGAAGGTCTTACGGGGATGGAACAACATGAGGGTGAGAAATTACTGACAGAATTTAAATTTTTGGGTGAACTAACCCTTTAATCCCAGGTTATCGTTGCTCTAAGCACTGTTTTTAACCCCGGGTAGAGAAACGTTTCACAAAACGTTTAGAAGTGGGGTTAGCATTGTGTTTTACCCAGGCTTATGAAACCCTGCTCTGGAACATTGCGGTGCCAAATGTGTACAAAATGCTAGAATGTTATGGCTAGATGCTGCTTAGCAACAAACCGCCAATCGCATGCATATTCACATGCTTTGGACAGTCACAGAAACACTAGCATAGTATAAACAGTACATTTCAGTGTTTGGGAGAAAAAAATGTCAAATGGTGACAGAAAATGTGTCAACTAGATTGAAGAGAGCATTTCATTCTCACCTTTACAGTAGATGAAACAATTGTATTGTATCGTCAGCAATATATTATATGAGGATGCGAAATGCTAGAGCCTTTATGTAAACAGTAAAAAGCCCTTATGTAGTAGTAATGCATAAAGAGATAACAGGATGTGTCTAAAAAAAAGTATTAACGCAAGTTTAGATGTACCATATTTCATTGAATTCTCAGCAAAAGCAATAAAACGTTTGGTCATATCGCCCACCTCTAGTCCCAGCTGAGTGACGATATCAGCCATGCAGAAACAAAAAGAGCCATGCTACTACACAGACACACTCTCGCTCACAAAAATACACTCACACGCCCACTGCGGAGTCAACCGCTCCCTTTAATACTATTAAAACAAGAGGACAGCACTGGCTAGACACACATGGGAAGCGGCGGGGCTTCGTACCTGCCAACAACCCAACCTCTGCAGCTGCAGAGAGCAAGAGAAGAGCTTCAGACACACACTGCAGCAGCCCACCCCAAAACACACACGGAAATAAATGGTAACGTGTATAGAGTGACTTCAGGACCATCACACACGCTCTCACAAAGAAGTGCAATTGAATGTACCGTTAAAAAATGCACAGACTTCTGACCTAACCAGGGAATGCTTTTGAAGACATTTAGGCTTTTTCAATACATCACTATTCTGCTGTTTGAAAGCCGGGGGCAGGAGACTCAAGGATGAGCTAATAACAGAGGAATGAGAGGCTGTAACTATAGGAGCCTAATACCAACTAATCACCAACATAATGGTTACTTACGGTAAGACACTGCAGCATCCGTAAATGAGGGACACATGAGCATTTATTCACAATACACAGTGATTCATGAGAAATGCATCTAGACTAGAAGAAAAATCATGATTCGTTCTTAAAGACGTGTATCATCTATCATTGTCTGAAAAAATGTTTCATCATGAACATCATTTACAGGGACCCCAAATAGTATTTGACACTTATGTCACACTTAAAGGTGCATTGTGTAATATTTAGGAGGATCTGTTGACAGAAATGCAATATCATGTACATAACTATGTTTTCAGTGGTACCTTACCTAATGAACCGTTATTTTTTTATTACCTTAGAATGAGCCATTACTATACAGTATACACCACGGGTCCCCTTACATTGAAATAGACATTTTGCGCTGATATGTTTCTACAGTAGCCCTGAACGGACAAACTCCTACAGAGCGCATTTCCTCTCTCTATGTTATTCTTTGTGCAAGGAAACTAGCTAAAGTCAGCGAATAAAACACTGACACAATGATGAACAAGTAACAATAATATTCACGATAACATTGTTTTACTGAATAATTAAGTAAACAATTTCTTAATTGATCTTTGTAAAGAAACCTCCTTGCTTAACTGGCTATCTGCGACGACGACATCTTTTCCTGTCGGCCATCCTAACTTCTGTTGGTTGCAGTTCACAACCTCACCATTAGATACCGCTAAAAATTACACACTGGACCTTTAAACACGTCTGCGTTTCATTGCATTAAATCAAAAATATCAGAGTGGCATCTGCAAATAAATAAAACCAGACCTTTTTGATTGTTCTCAGACACACTTGCATAGTAACTAGGAGGTTAGTGATAATCTATAATTTTTAAAAACCCACTACCATTTAAAAGTTTGGGGTCTGTAAGATTTTTTTTTTTTTGTTGAGAAATTAACATTTACTCAGCAATAAAGAATTAAATTAATCAAAAGTAACAGCAATTTATAATGTTACTAAAGATTTTTCTCTCAAATAAATGCTGTTCTTTTTAACTTTCTGTTCAACAGAATCCTGAAAAACATGCATCAGTATTCAACATTAGATAATATGAACAAATGTTTCTTGAGCAACAAATCAGCATATTAGAATGATTTCTAAAGGATCATGTGACACCGAAGACTGGAGTAATGCTGAAAATTCAGCTTTGCATCACAGGAATAAATTACATTTTAAATTATATTAAAATAGAAAACATTAAAATAGAAAAAAGTTAATATTTCACAATATAACTTTTTTTAACTATGCATTTGGCCTCTTTTCTCATTTCCTAATCGCAAACATATCTGTATTATTAGGATTTGGAGTTTAATGAACTTGGAATCATGATACAACAATAAAATACCAAACAAAAAACAGAGTTAGAGTTTTCAGTAAACAGAGGTTAGTCTTGCACATCTACAGTAGATGTGTATTTACAATAAACAGAAGTTTAGTGTGGTCAGAAAAGGTGCACTATTGCAGCAAACACTTTGAAAATCAAACAGCACTTCTGCAGATGAGATGGAGAGTGAGACCATTAGTTTAAAAGCTTGTATATCAGTGGCCCATTGCAGGTGTCAAAAGTTTAAACTTCATACAGGCGTATCAAACAGGACAGCCGATCGGAATAGTGGAATGACTCAAATAAAGGGCTTGGGGCAATAAAGCTAGTCTAGGTTAGAGAAGTCAATTTGAGTCAAATGTATGTGTGAAGGGTTTTGCAATCTTACCCAAAGGATGATCAGCATAGTCTGGTCTCTGGATGTTGCTAGGAACAAGCCGCATGGGTGTCTGAAAACAACCAAAAAAACTGTAAAACCCCCAAAAGAGAGCCGTAGAATGCAGTGGAAAAGCGGCATGTGCGTGCATGTGCTGCAATTTTTATCATGTCTGTGCTCATGTCCATCTCTAGTGTGCTGCGTCCTTACCAGTGGATAGTGGGGTCGCAGTTTACCAGTGTATCTGTAACCAGGCCACGGGTCTGTGTTGATTTCTTTCTCCACACAGTTCTTTCCCTCATCGTTTACTTTGTCCTCCTCTACAAATAAAACGCCAGATATTAATGATGGCAATATGCAAGACATGATTTGTATGGACTATGGAAAATTCAAAATGCAAATGCAGAATTGAACATCACTCATCAATAGCGAGAGTGAACAAAACACACATACTTGCTTTTTTGTGGAGCAGTTTGTGGGTTCCCCAGCTGCCTTTGAAACATTCCTGAAAACAAACAAGAACTTTATTAGAAGTTCATATTACTCAAACAATTTCACTTCTCAAATATCCTCAAAAATTAAGTTTCTGTTAACGTTGATGTATTTGCTAGTGTCAAAATTACACTACCATTTTTAAGTAGTTTAGGTTCAGTAAGTTTTTTTCTTTGAACTAATTTGTTTAATATATACAATGGATATAAAAGTCTACACACCCCTGTTAAAATGCCAGGTACTTGTGATGTAAAAGAATGAGACAAAGATTAATCATGTCAGAACTTTTTTCACTTTTATTGTGACCTATGATGTGAACAATTCAATTGAAAAACAAACTGAAATCTTTGAGGGGGAAAAATGAAAAATAAAAACCTCACAATGACCTGGTTTCATAGGTGTGCACACCCTCTTAAACTGGAGATGTGGCTGTGTTCAGAATTAACCAATCACATTCAAACTCATGTTAAATAGAAGTCATTACACACCTGCCATCATTTAAAGTCACTGATTAATCACAAATAAAGTTCAGCTGTTCTAGTAGGATTTTTATGACATTTTCTTAGTTGCATCTCAGAGCAAAAGCCATGGTCCGCAGAGAGCTTCCAAAGCATCAGAAAGATCTCATTGTTGAAAGATATCAGTCAGGAGAAGGGTACAATAGAATTTCCAAAGCATTAGATATACCATGGAACACAGTGAAGACAGTCATGATCAAGTGGAGAAAATATGGCATAACAGAGACATTACCAGGCAAGAACTGGACTTTCCTCCAAAATTGATTAAAAGATGAGAAAACTGGTCAGGGAGGCTTCCAAGAGGCCTACAGCAACATTAAAGGAACTGCAGGAATTTCTGGCAAGTACTGGCTGTGTGCTACATGTGACAACAACCTCCCATATTCTTTATATTCATATTCTTTTGGCCATAATTCCAAAAGGTATGTTTGGCGCAAAAACAACACTGCACATCACCCAAAGAACACCATACCCACAGTGAAGCATGGTGGTGGCAGCACCATGCTTTGGGGCTGTTTTTCTTCAGCTGGAACCGGGGTATTAGTCAGGGTGGAGGGAATTATGAACATTTCCAAATACCAGGCAATTTTGGCACAAAGCCTTCAGGTGTCTGTTAGAAAGCTGAAGAGGAAGTTCACCTTTCAGCACGACAACAACCCAAAGCACACATCCAAATCCACAAAAGCATGGCTTCACCAGAAGATAAACATTTTGGAATGGCCCAGCCAGACCCAGACCTGAATCCAATTGAACATCTGTGGGGTGATCTGAAGAGGGCTGTGCACAGGAGATGTCCTCGCAATCTGACAGAGTTGGAGTGTTTTTGCAAAGAAGAGTGGGCAGAAATAGCCAGGTCAAGATGTGCCATGCCAATAGACTCCTACCCAAAAAGACAGTGCTGTAATAAAATCAAAAGGTGCTTCAAAGTGTTAGCTTAAGGGTGTGCACACTTATGCAACCAGGTTATAGTGAAAAAAAAAGTCCTTAAAGATTTCAGTTTGTTTTTCAATTGAATTGTTCACATTATAGGTCACATTAAAGGTGGAAAAAGTTCTGACATGATTAATCTTTGTCTCATTCTTTTACATCACAAGAACCTGGCATTTTAACAGGGGTGTGTAGACTTTATATCCACTGTGTGTATATATATATATTTCTTAATTAAATTGATCAAAAGTGACAGTGAGGACATGTTTTTAAAAAAAAGTTGTCTTTTTTAACTTTATATTCATCAAAGAATCCTGAAAATATGTATCACGGTTTTCACAAAAATATTAAGCAACAAAATGGTTTTCAACATCAATAAGAAATTTCTTGAGCAACAAATCAGTACAGATGTCTGAAGGATCATGTGACAAAGACTTGAGTATACATACTATAAGAATATGTTAGTCATTTTCAACTATTATAGATACAACTATAATATTAGAAAAGTTCATTTAAATTGTAGTATTTTGCAACATTACTATTTTTCTGATTAACTAAATGCATAAGAGACTTTTTTTTATCTTACTGACCCCAAACTTTTTAATGGTAGTGTATATTATAGCATTTAAAATGTAACATTCTCTTCCAATAAACGGATCAAAAATTATGATTATGAGTGATGATTTTGCAATGAATATAACCGGAATATCCAAATTATTGTCCAAAAATAATGCTTGCAATAAATAGCAAATCACAATCCTCTTGTTTTAAAGTAAAGGATTTTTATATGTCTAGCTTCCTGTTTGAATAGGAAGTACATAACCACAGTAAACCGCGTTCATCATGTAATTTCATGGGTCTTAAATCAAAAGAAAAAACATGAAGCATGTAAAAAAAAATTTTTTACTGAACTGTTACATTGCATACAGCTACTAATATATTAGTTACAGGCGAGTTGTATCATGTACTTTAGCACAATTAGAAAGAAAAGCTGATGAAAATATCCTATATAATATGACAGAGCTCTGCACTTCTCCGTATTAAAGTATTACAGTGAGAGCTCATAACACACTGTAACGTTCTGTCATCACTAACTCGGCCTTATGTTGTTCCAAACCTGTATCACTTTCTTTCTTCAGTGGAACATAACAGAGGATATTCGGAAGAACGTTTGGCTCTAAACAACATAGAACCCAATTGACTTTCAGTGCAAGAAAAAAACGGGGGGAAAAGTGTTTCTACAGAGGAAAGAATTTCATACAATCTTAGAACTACATGAGGTTGAATTATAGCGCTGCAAAGGTGAATGTTTGAATCAGATGGAATAGGTGGAAATGCCAAATCAGATAAATTGGACTTGGCAACACCATGTCATAAAACCAGCCTCTCCAAAAGTGTTAAGAGTCCAAAGATGTGTCAAAATGTAATACGCCGTGTACTTCTACAGTATTTTTTGACCATAGGCGTTTGGCCTTAAAACCCAGTGAGCTGCCAACCTAGACAGCATTTTGACCATTATTCATGGCCATGTTGCAGCTCACTAGGATTTGAGACATAGGAGTGCCCAGCAAATCATACGAGAATGATGAGAGTCAGGGTTAAATCTACACTCCCTTATAGGTTGCACAGATTTATGCATAATGCTGTCATTTAACTTTAGAGATTATAAATACAGGGTTGGTGTATTGATTTAGCAACTGAGCAGCAAGCGGGCCACGCTGAGCTGAAGTCATTTAAGCACGTTGAGCAGAGAAACAGCTCGCTAATTTACATTTTCACTCCGTGTTAGGGTTTAACATCTCAGACTATGTCATGCTGAAAATCACCATGCACAAAACTTTAATGCAAACGTCAAAGCTCAAAGCAAGGGTTAAAGTGGCTGTTTGTGATGTACAGTAAGACAGCTAGCTAGCTAATGCTGAGCTCAGTCCCGCAGGCCGGCAGCGTGACAAAACCCGAACTACGCTTGTTTCTTAAACCAAAGTGTCAGAGCTTCACCTGAGAGCAAAAGTATGAGCCTTGAATTCCGAGTTTGATGCAGGTGGGACACTGGAGCTTAGCTTCGCTGCAGCAGCCTTCCGTCTCGCACTCCCGTGTCTCCACCGCCGCCATGTTTGCTTCTGCTGCTGTCGGTCAGAGAGAGAGAGAGAGAGAGAGAGAGAGAGAAAGAGCTGCTGCTGTCTCTACAACTGCAGTCATCTGAGATCGGAGGGAGGGACTCCAACACCACCTTGCATCATTGCAAAATTGTGTGTTCATTTATTTCACCTTATTGCAGCCACAATTATTGTCCACACATCATTGTAAAGTTAACGTTAGTTCGAATATTTCTTCTCCAACAACTAAAATAGTTTCACAAGAAGCAAAAGCATCACAGGCCTCACCAAGGACTGGAGTACAGTCTAAAGGGGAGCGGGCGGAGGTGGAGCAACAGAGACCTACCCAGCTCCGCTCAAAACGTTCTGTAATCACGCCTCCGTAGTTCCACTTCAGGTCGAAATTTATCTATTTCCCATTCCTCTCTTGAATAAGAGAAACCCAGCTCTGAGCTGTTCTGTAAATAATTGTGTTCTTTTTTAATGTATGCCTAGTGCTTGTTTTGTGTTAGGCAAGGCTTGGGGTATTTAGAAGCAATTAAAAATCCTCTCCTTTAATAACTTGTCCATGTGTTCAACAAATCAACGCCCCTTAAAAGTGAACCGTTGGAATTTTGAAATACCTGTATGCCTACAACAAAGCCAGGTGTGTTCCACTTGAAGCGGCACTGTGCAGACAGACATCAAAGTAGGCTACCGTGTGAGCGATTCAAAAGCATCTATTCGCTCTCGCTGTACTTTTATGTCATACACCGATCGGTCTGCGCAGCACTGCTTGAAGTAGAACACACCTCTTGTTTTCTAAAATCCTGTGACTTTGCAAGCTCCGAAACAATGATCCGAAATAAAAATTTGCAAATGTTTATGACCTATTATTTTCAAAAGTGGCCATCACAGCTACAGGCCAAATAATAAAATGTATTATAATTATACAAATTAACAAGATGGAACAGTAATTGCTTAGCAACACTATTGGAATTTTGTGTATGCTATATCCAATTTGCTAGCAAACATTATATCGGTCACCATGCACTAGATATCGGCATTACATTGTCCATTAGAAAACATATTATTTAAATTTAATTGAATGCATCTTCCATTTTATTTATTATTATTGTAAAGCATGTTTCTCTTTACTTCACTGACTATAGGTGTTGATCTGCTCCAGAGTAATCTGAACTAATCCTTTTAGACTTTGTCTTAATCTACGACGGCGTTTGGGAATCTTACACTCCTGCCCTTTCCTGGGACAGTAGTGTATGAGATCATTTATGTGTCTCTTAGAGCAATGCATCCAGTTCTATATGCAGACCTCACTCTGTGCTTGGTGTTGGTGGTCTGTGCACAAAGTCCATCATGCCCGTCTCTGTGCACCTGTGTGTTCCATGATCGCAGCAACTCCAAAGGACTCAGGTACAGTCAAATTGTTTTTTTCTGTAATCTTTTTGCCTGGTCAAGTCTTTGATCCTGAATTCTTCCATCCACACGCTCTCTCCTTCACTCTGTTGTTGTCTTGTAACAGGTTTCTTGCAATGTGCCAGTAATGTAATCTAGGGGAGACAGGTATTCATAATTGTAGAGGGAATTTATGTAGTAGGCTATACACGGTCAGAAAAAAATACGTAGAAAAACAGATAATGTCTTCACATAAAATTACTAGTACATTTCCTGTAAAGTTTTAAGAAATTTCCTTCAACACTAAAACAGAGCAAAATGCACAATACTATAAACACCCAAACATTTTTTACAGACTTTATAAATAAAGGCCAATTTATTTTATCTTATTAATTTATCTTACATTGCGATATGATAAATTGGCCTGGCTAATGCTGTAACCATACTGTATAAAATGCAAATTTTTAGTGTTGGAATGCTGAGTATGAGGTATGAACAGGTTGTTGCTGCAGTCCCCACAACAAAGGATATTCAGATTTTAATATCCTTGTGGAAACATTTCATCCCCACAACGTAGGAAATATTTTGACCGCACATACATAGGGCTCTATACATTAACTGTAATGTATATTTATATTATTAATCTATTTATATATTATGTTTTGTGTTTTTCTTAGAACTGTGCTCTGTAAGAACCCAGCATTGACTGCCATTCCAATTGATTTGCCATGTGATACTGTCAAATTTCGCCTAGAGCGCACCTCTGTTTCCAGGATCTTTAGAGGCACTTTCTCTGCCATGCCAGAACTGCTTTATTTGTGGCTTACATACAACTCCATTACCATTCTACATCCAAGGAGTTTTACAAACCTGTCTTCCCTTCATGAGTTACGATTGGACGGGAACCTCTTATCCACCTTCCCCTGGGAGGGACTCAGAGATGTGCCCCGCCTCCGAACACTTGGACTTCACAATAACCGCCTGGCACGGATCCCACCCCTGGCTGCGCGTTACCTTGGCAATGTGACTTATCTGGACCTCTCGAGCAACAGGATAAGCACTCTGCCCAATGACCTGACTGCTCTATGGCCGCTCAGTGACGCCACTCAAAGCCAGCGCTCAGTGGTTCTAGGTGAAACATAAAGATGAGACACCACACTAGATCATTTGTTAATCTGTAGGGTCATAACTACAATGAAGAATGCCATTGTACGTCACTGATGATAACTAAATCTACGTCAGTGATCTGCATATGGTACTAGGGACAAGGGTACCAAGTTTCAAGTTTGTCTACTGCCTACTGGAGCAGTGAGCCAAAATAAATAGGATTTTTTTAGCACATAATAATCCAGTAACACACCCTGATTGGCCCTCATACAACTATACTAGACAAACTGTTTCACACACACATCGACACCGCCAAAGTCAGTGAAACCAAATTAAGTCATGAATGTCTTATGTTAATGAAATATTTACCCAACCTGAGTGGTGTTGCCTACAGAGACACATATGTGACATCTAAGAGCGATCTGAGAGTTTTCAGCCTTTTGATGGCTCAAGCTGTTCCTCCAGTGGAAACTAAAGCTCAGTTTATGTAATCAGTGCATACCTCTGAAGACTTAATGTGTCATCATGTCACCCTCTCTCATGCATGTCATTCCTCTCACAGGTCTTCAGGACAACCCCTGGGTGTGTGACTGTAGGCTTTCCACCTTGCTTGACATCAGTAAAGCCCCGGAATCCTCTCTGGTCCTGTTGGATCGGTTCCTGACCTGTAGTGAACCGCCAGATCTCGCTGGAGTTCCCTTTCAGAGTGTGGAGCTCACTCGCTGCCGCAGGCCCTACGCGGTGACCTCTGCCACAAAGATCACAGCTTTACTGGGTAGCAATGTTCTACTTCGCTGTGATGCAACAGGATACCCAACACCAACAATTATGTGGATAAAATCTGCCAGACCCAACCTTTATAACCAAGGTATCTTCTTGTACACTCATGTGGCATATTTTCTATACACAAGTGTTCTTATTGTTTACTAACAATAAAACTTATATACATTTTTCTTATTCAAATAAAGCTGAAATAAATATAAATCTAAATATTAGATGAATGAACATAAATGAGAAATGTTTCCATTGGCAACTAGTGAAATAACTTAAGATTAAGTTGAAGCTATTAAGCTAATTAGAAATATAAAAAAAGTGATAAAAATGACAAAAGCACATATCAAAATGACTAAAATTAAAATATAAAAAATAAAAAGTACTATAATAGTATATAAATAATACTAAATAACAATGCTGTCTCTTTCTCTATTCAATAGCTTATGTATCTTTGTTTTATTTTTACTTTTATAAAAAATTTTCTTTTAAGTTTTAGAATTAATATTAAACAGAAAAGTGAGGACTTAAAATTAACCAATTTGTGAAAATAAAATTCAAAACATTCCGAAATTAGGGTAATTTTTCAGTTGAACTTTTCGATGTTATGCTGATTAAATATGAATCTAATGGAAAATTTGGTAACACTTTACAGTAAGGTTTGATTAGTTAACATGGAATAACCATGACTAATACTTCTACAGCATTTATTAAGTTAATCTCAGGATTTACTAATACGTCAGATCAAGAGTCGTATCATGTTAACATGAACCTTTTTAACTAAAATTAACTTTAAGGTTAAAAGATGCTGTAAAATATATTGCTAGTTCATTATCTGATGTTAACAAATGAGACCTGAATGTAAAATTTAGAATGTTAAATTAGTGAATTACTGTAATTTAGTTGGTGATCTCAGAGTTTTGAACTATATATTCTCCTTTATTTTAAGCTTGTTGTAAGCAGATGCAAAGCAGCTCCGAAAGATTGCCCAGAAAACTTTCTGGCTGTAAGTTACCTTTAGAACTCTGTCACACTTAATAGTGCACTAAGCGATTTCTGAGAAACACTGTTGAAAGTGGATCAGATCGAGCGCCACAACTAGGGTGGCCTTTGTTGGGCGGGGGGCGCCGGACAAGAGGCTTAAAGGGTAACTAAACCCTAGACCAACTTTTTTTAGTTAATGATCTGTAAAAATGGGGCTTTATTAGTACTGTTCATTGATTCGAGTAACTTTTTTGAAATTTGTGTATAAAGTGTTTTAATTCTACAATATATGATGTAAAAACGTCTGAGTTCTGCGCTCTTCAGGTTGAACGGTGGCTACTGCAGTTTGAATTTTCCTATTGGATGTTTGGGGTGGTTCGTGACGTAAGGGGTTGTTGGTGAGGTAGGCAAGTTCCATACAGACAGATGCGTCTCAGGTGCACGCCCCCCTCCGCTGGGCTCTGCCCACTTTTCCAGCATTTTTCAAATATTGCCAGTGGGTGGAGTCAGGCTCTGACCAGGGGTTTAGTTACCCTTTAAAATCCGGACTATCCGGCCAAAATCTGGACGTATGGCCCAGAGCCGCTGGGGGCAGAGCAATGAAGGGAGGGGTGTGTTTGTTTGGGTTGATTTCAAATATCAACAGTGTTTTAGAAGTCGCTTACTGGACCTTTAAAATGATTAACTGTTTAGCTGTGCACTTGGTTTTTAAACCTTCGTGTTTAAATATTTCCCTTCAAAGCACATTGGTGCAAATGTTTTACCAATTTATCAGCTAGTAAACTGTTATGTAAGTGAGTTTTATCTTAATTCACTTGTGACTTGATTTAATGTCTGATCACATGATCACTTCACTTTATACCCATTGCCTGTAGATGCACATGAGTCTCCACGTGTGGGAATCCGTTGGTCGGCGGTCAGTCTTAATGGAATATCCTATAGAGATGCAGGGGAGTACCGATGCAGAGCACAAAACATGGCAGGGATATCAGAGGCCATTGTCAGTCTGAATGTGGTCGGGATAATGGCGGAATATGCAAACTCCAAAAACTCTGGTAAACAGCAAACAGTTGAAAAATCAGACTATTCACAGAAGAGACCCAAACAGAATTCTTCTTTGTTACCTCGTAACATGACTGGAAAGCCCTACCTTCCAAAGAGAGTCATAAAAATCCCCAAAGCCAGCAGAGACAAAATGAAAAGGGACAGGACAGCTGTACAGAACCTGCCACGGAAACACTTTTTGATTGCTTCTGAAAATCCACTTCACAAAAGACAAACACCTCATGTCTCCATGTCAATTCTCACCTGACACATTTAAATGTTTACTTTCAGGAATTTTCAGTTTTCATATGAATGAGCATAACCTTGTATATTTCAATGGAAGGTTACTTTATGTATTACACAGCCATGACCACCAGATGGCAGCTCTAAACTAAAGACACTTCACAAAAATACCATTTGTTTATTTAAAGTATACACTTAAAAATGAATTGAAATTGTACTTTTAAAAAGCATGTTAATATGATGCTCCCTCTTTTAACACTCTAATCATATCAGTAGCCTGATAAAAGTTGCATTCTAAATGAAGAATCTATCTGGTGAATAGTATTAGGCTACTGGTGTATTCGGCTGTAGCCTACATAAAGTATTGATAGGCTACATACAATGAAGTAAAGACAATGAAGGCTATATAAAATACCTCTTCTGTAATGTATGGCTCGATAGATCTAAGCACTTAACTTAGTAGTTGTCGATTAAAAATTTGAGCCAGTATCTGCAACAAAGTGTTCAGGTGAAAATTTTGCTGACCTAATTTTTTCTGAAATTACCTTTATATTTGGTCGAATCAAGAGTGATACAATTCTGTGAGACTATTCATCTTAATATCTGTAAAAGCTTCCCGTGCTACTCAGATCATTGATACTCCCAGATAAAGATGTCACGCACCATTGTTTACTCATTTTAAATTATATCTCACAGACTGATAATAACAAATGATTTATGAATATATGATTATGATACGTTAATAAACAGTCTTTCATATCATTGCCCTCCTATAAATGTACAATATCTGGTTTAAAATATACACCATAATAACCACTATATTTATGGTGAGAAAGTTTGTGGGTTTATTACCTGACGATTATATGCCAAATTAAACAAATGCGTTTTTAGCATAGATTTAAAAACAGACAGTGAAGATGCAGAGCGAATACAGAGAGGCAGAGCATTCCAGAGCCTGGGGGCAGCTACTGAGAAGGCCCGGTCACCCCTGCATTTCAGCTTCGACTTCGGAACGCATAACAGTCTCTGGTTGGACGACAGGAGGGATAGAACTGAACGATATTCAGTTAATAAGTCCGATAGGTAGGAAGGGGCCAGCCCGTTTAATGATTTAAAAACCAAAAGTAGTATTTTAAAATTCACCCGATAACACACAGGCAGCCAGTGCAAAGAACGTAATACGGGAGTGATATGGTCCCGTTTTTTGGTACTGGTTAAAAGTCTGGCGGCCGCATTTTGTACTATCTGCAACCGGGATAAAGCTGACTGGCTGATCCCAAGATAAAGTGAGTTGCAGTAATCCAATCTCGAAGTAATAAAAGCATGAATTAATTTTCCGAAATTATTTCTTGACAGAATTGGTTTTACTTTTACTACTAGTGGTCGAAGCTGAAAGAAGCATGATTTGACCACTGTATTTATGTGTTTGTCAAATTTCAGCCCATCATCGAAGACAACCCCAAGATTTTTGACCCAAGGCTTAACAAACTGGGATAACTCACCCAAGTATATTTTTGGTATACTAGGAGAATCTGAAGGACTAAAAACTATTATTTCAGTTTTACTTTCATTAAAATTAAGAAAGTTTAAAGACAACCAGGCCTTAACATCAGACAAACAGGTCATAAGTGCCTCCAAACCATTTGAACTCTGTTTTAATGGCAAATAGATTTGAGTATCATCTGCATAGCAGTGAAACAACAGATCATGCTTCCTAAAAATAGAACCCAATGGGAGCATATATAATGTAAAAAGAATAGGTGCTAAGATGGAACCCTGAAGGACACCACATGATAGATGAGCTGCCTCAGAAGAATGTTCACCCATATTAACTTTAAAACTTCGATTACAAAGGTATGATTAAACCATTCAAGAGCACTTCCTTTTATGCCAACACAGTGCTCCAAGCGAGCAAGAAGGACAGCATGGTCCACTGTGTCGAACGCAGCGCTCGAGTCCAGGAGCATAAGCACAGCATAGTCCCCAGAGTCGCCAGTTAGTAAAATATCATTTAAAACCTTCAAAAGTGCAGTCTCTGTTGAGTGATGTTTTCTAAAACCTGATTGAAAGATCTCGAATATATTATTTTCATCTAAGAAACTCTGCAATTGTTTAAGAACTATTTTCTCTAGGATCTTTGTAACAAAAGACAAATTCGAAATGGGCCTATAATTATCTAAAACAGTAGGGTCCAGATTCGGTCTTTTAAGCAAAGGGTGAACTATGGCATGTTTTAACACATCTGGTACCGAACTAGTTTCAATACAACGGTTTATCAAAGTCACAAAGTAGGGACCTACTACATAAAAAACTTGTTTCAGGAAATATGGAGGCATAGCATCAACGGAAGAGCCTGATGGCTTTAACTGGCACATTATTTCTTGAAGTTGTATAAAAGAGATAGGTTCAAACCGACTGAACTCTGCAATACAACCAGAGTGAATGGATGGATCAAAAGCGGGGGGAGATATCCCCAATCTGATACCATTAACCTTATTTATAAAAAATTTAAGAAAATCGTTACACACTGATTGTGAGACAACCGGTAACTCAGAGACGGGTGGATTTACAACAGTGTTGAAAACAGTGAAAAGAGTTTTGGGTCTATGATAATTACTATTAATAAGTTCTGTGAAATACCTAGTTTTCGCTCCTTTCACTGCCTTTCTGAAATTTGGATAAAGAATCACTTAATATTTAAAAAGAAATTTGGAGCCTGTCCTTTTTCCACTTGCGTTCTGCTCGTCTACAGCTCTGCTTCAACGAGCGAATATGATCATCCATCCAGGGCTCTGATCTTGGTTTGATTTTTAAGGTCTTTACAGGAGCCACTGCATCCAAGACATTTATAAATGTGGAGTTAAGTTTGAGTAGGAGCTCCTTTGCACTCAGATCATACTGACAGACATCCACAGATTGAATAGCATCACAGAAGGCTAGAGAAAAGGATTTGCAGGTTGATGAGGTAATTAATCGAGATTTACGGACATATTTAGAGGTTTTAGAGTAATTTGGTACACAGGGAACAGAAAACATAACAGCTTTATGGTCAGAAAACCCATTTTCAACTACCTCAAGATCATAGAGAGAACAACCATATGATATCACAAGGTCAAGTGTATGTCCCAACTGATGAGTAGGGACATTCACATGCTGTTTGAGATCAAATACATTCAACAATGTAGTAAATTCTTTAGTTAATGAGTCCGTTGTGCAACACACATGAATGTTAAAATCGCCAAGAATTAACAATTTATCATATTTGGGTATAACTTCCCCCAAAAAGTCTGCAAACTCATTTAAAACGTTTTTGTTGTGCTTAGGAGGGCGGTAAATCAGAGCAATCAAAAGCGGGCCATTCAGTTCTAACGTTAATGTAAACAACTGCATCTCAAAACTCCGATATTCATGGAACATGGTTTGGCAACAGGACTTTGTTGTTTATGGGGGGATTTGCGAATGGATAAAGCTCGTGCTGATTCTGAACATAGGCTACATTGTGTGAGCGAATTCTCCACATGTCTGCCGGATTTTCCTCTTTGTTTACTTCCGGGAGTTCTGTTGGAATTTTCCCGCACGTTAATTCTGACCAATCTAAGTGCAGTTGTGGAAATATGTTCAAGACACATCTGGCCAACGAGTGATGTGGATGTTGCCACGTGACTGCATTTTGGTTCGTTACATCAACTTATCAACTGATGGCCAGAGCAATCAGTGTGGTGTGAAAAGGAACCAAAACGCCTGAAAATGATACAAAGTATAATTTTTCGCTCTCTGTCCGGACCAAATTAACCGAACTACAGGTGTGAAAGCACCCTAAGTTTCAAAACAGTTATGACGTGACAAAGCCTCGTTTACTGAAATCACCTGACTTTGGCAGTTTGATACGCGTTCCAAACCACTGAATGAACTTTATCGTGTGGAGCTATGTCTACCGAGCTGGGTAATACATAATACACATTGAGGGCGGCGTGTGTGTTTATGTCGAATTGCCGTAAAGCAGTTTGTGTTTCTCGCTTGTTCTCGCTTCTCACGAGACTTCCTATTTCCAACTTACCGCAACGTTAATCCTCATGTTGCAAGGCTGGTTTTCCGCCTAGGAACATTGGGGGGAGTAGGAAAAGTCACCATTCTCACCAGAACAGGTTATTAAACTATCCAAATGATTTCTAAACGGTTTTATTAAGCTGAAATAGTTGCCGAAGGCCCCTTTAAAGTAGTATTTCAAAACCGCTCATGACTTGCGGCTGTGGTCTTTAGCTTCCTTGTTAGTACGCCCGCCTCCCATGCCGGAGACCCCAGTTCAAATCCCGCTCAGAGCGGGTCATGTAGTGGTTATATTTGGTGCTGTGATCCGGCTTGAAGTGAGGTTTAAAGGGGTACTCGGCAACTCTAGCTATTTCTTCGCTGAGTTTCACTTTTGTTGTCGCATGTTTTCTCAACGATCTCCCCCTACAGCTGTGAGGCGTATATTTCACAACAATGTTGTAAAAAAACTCACATGCAGCAGCCTCCTTCCCCTTTCTACCGCTGCTCATGTGCATTTGTTATTATCGGAGCCGGCCAACTTTATCGTATGGAGCTATGTCCACCGAGGTGGGTAATACATCATACACATTGAGGGCGGTGTGTGTGTGTTTATGTCGAATTGCCGTAAAGCAGTTTGTGTTTCTCGCTCGTTCTCGCTTCTCATGAGACTTCCTATTTCCAACTTACCGGGACGTTAGTCCCCATGTTGCAAGGTTGGTTTTCCACCTGGGAACGTTGGGGGGAGCGGGGAAAGTCACCTTTTTCAACAGAACAGGTTATTAAACCATCCAAATGATTTCTAAACGGTTTTATTGAGTTGAAACAGTTGTCGAATGCCCCTTTAAGGGGATGAGTGTAACAGACATAGGCCAGTAAAAGCTGTGTGTGTAAACTCCCCTGGCCTCAAGAGGCATGTTATTGGCTGCGGTCTTTAGCCTTCCTTGTTAACGCACCTGCTTCCCACGCTGAAGACCCCAGTTCGGATCCCGCTTGGAGCTGGTCGAGTAGGACTGGTTACGGTTGCCCTTGCTCTAGTGGTGTATTTTATTTTGTTTCTGGTTCTGGTGTATCCTTGTTGCAATTTTTTTTCCCTCTAGTCTTGTTCTAGTTAGTAATTGCCCTTGTGATCCCACTCTTGTTTTTTCTTATCTGATTTCATTACCTACTCAAGATTTTAATCTCCATCTTCCCTGCATTTATAAGTTTCAGTCATTTATTTCTAGTTTTATTTTTTATTTTGTTGCATAGCTGTTTTGCATCAGGTTTTATTTAGCCTCTTGTTACATTTATTATTTTATTTTGTCTTGTCTGTCTTTGTTGTCTTGTTGTGTCTTGTCTTTTTCATTGTGAGTCTTGTAAGGAGGGAAGAAAATACTACCGAAAGTCAATGGGGCCCTATCAGCTGTCTGGTTACTGACATTCTTCAAAATATCTTCTTTTTTAACATCATTGTCATGTTAATGTACCCTTAGGTCACAGATTTTAGGTCAGATCATTCTAAGATAATTTTGCATTGAAATATAGAGAATAAATTTTGAATTTGAATTTTTGAATTTGTTTTTTTAAAGTGTAAATTTTAATATTATTGTTGGACAAAAAGTTTTATTTTTTGGCCCTTCATTGTAAAAAGTTTGGGCTCAAACACGTTCCTTGCTATATGTGTATAACTGTTCACCTGAGATTTTTAATCCAAATATGTATATATAATCAATTGTGTTCAAGGAAAAAAAACATGCATGAAAAAAAACATACATGTGATCTAAACTTTACATATGGGGTTTTTGTGTACAGTCACTAACATGGAGTGATTGTATTTAGATCCCCCTATGTAAGGTTTCTGATCACATTTGTCCCTTTTGATTGTATGATGGAGTGAATAAAGGACAACATCTACCTGCTGTAGACTTTAATGTCTGACAAATCTGTTCATAATTTACATTTTGAATCCTGTATATTATTTGTTCAGTCACTTAAAACCGTCTCAGTTTCGTAACATTCCCCAGTGCTCTCCCTTAAGCCCCTTCCTCTCCTCATAATAACTCTTTATAAATGTTACTCTGCGTTCCTATGCCTCCCTCCCCCACTTTTCTCTCTCAGATGCTTGTTTGTGATCATTCCTTTTTGACTGCTGATTAAGACATTTTGATTAATGTTTAACTGAAGGGCGGTAAAAATTCAGCCCTTGTCCCCTTTGTATTGCCATTATCAGCGTTAGATTTAGTGTGAGGACAATCACTTCCCTGTGTGAACACATTGACAACCGCGTGGCTGTGACATTAGAGACATCAGAGCAATTTTTTGCAGGGCGGTGAAACTTAACTCCAGATTTAACTTCTGAGCCTCCCACAGGCTGCCCTGCATGATTGAGTGTGGGACTGCGTATGTCCACACATTTGGGAATCAGACACAGCTGTTTCCTCTCTTTGGAGGCAAAAGGAAGTACAAGGATAGTGTGTGTGTTTGGGAGGGGGTTCACAGGGAGAGAGTGTTCTGACTTTGTGAACTTGAGTGTTTGTACACATTCTGACACTTGTGTCCGCATTTGACGGCTTGCCATGGAAAGTCTGGAGTTCGAAAAGAAGGAAAAACGGTACTTTATCCGTGGGAAGCATGCTGCTATCATTTGCGCCGCCGTCATTGTGACAGGTGTTGCCGTGGGGCTCGGAGTTGGTTTAAGCCAGAAGACCTCCTCATCCAATGATGAAACCAAACCAACTCCAACACCATCACCTACAACACCCCCAGATAACCGGGGTCCCTGCAAACCATCTGACAACACAAACGGCGGATGGGACAATTTTCGCTTACCTGACTACATGGTACCGTTCCATTACGATCTGCATTTGGAGCCTGACCTCGATACGGATACCTACACAGGGAGTGTGTCCATCCATCTGAACCTGACGCAGCCCAGTCAGCACCTGTGGCTCCACATCCGAGAGACTTTTGTCACCGCGGTGCCCACTTTACAGCGCAGTGGCCCGTCCGGCTTGACCTCTGTCAGGGTGAAGGAATGCTTTGAGTACAAACTGCAGGAGTACGTGGTGGTAGAGGTGGCCGAGCAGCTGAGTGTCACTGGTACAGATGAGCACTACGTTCTCACTCTTCACTTCCAGGGCTGGCTCAATGGCTCTCTGGTTGGTTTCTACAGGACCACGTATCAGGAGAATGGAAATACCAAGTAAGCATCAAAACATCTATTGTAGAATTTTTTTTTTTTTTTTTTGTGGTGTAATAAGTCATTATGCACAGGTCAGAGGTATGAAAAGTACTGACAAATTATACTTGAAAGTATGTGTGCTGTCACAATTTAAAGAATTATAAAATCAAACATTATTAAAAGTGAAAAAGTTTACACGTTTAATACGTTTACACTAGTGTTCAAAAGTTGAATATTTTTATTGTGTTTGAAAGAAGCCACATGCTACATGTCACATTATCCTATATCATTCTAATATGCTAATATTTTGTAACAATATAAATGTCTTTAAAGGCATGGTTCACCGAAAAATTTAAATTCTGTCATAACTTACCCTCAATTTGTTCCAAACCTGTATGAATTTTTTTTTCTGCAGAACACAAAAGAAGATAGTTTGAAGAATGTCAGTAAGCAGACAGTTGGTGGGCCCCATTGACTTTCGATAGTATTTTTTTCCCTCCATACTATGGAAGTCAATGGGGCCCATCAACTGTCTGGTTGCATAATTTATTGAGAGTAAAAAATTATAAAGAGTAAAAAGTATCTATATTTTCAATATAGTAAAATTTTTCAGTTTCAGTAAGTACTCGAGTAAGGTACAAATTCCACAAAACAATACTTGCGTATATTTCATAAAATACATTTACACTTTACAACTCTGTACAGAGTTTAACGTGATGAAATTTAATTATGGATACATTTTTTTTATATGGCTCTAATGTTACTATAGTAACCAGGCGCTTTGATAAGGGATGTTACAGTTCCTCAGCTTTCGATCATGACCATTTCAGGGCCATCAGGCAAAACCAAGTAGAGTCTACTAACCAAGCCAGGTCATCTAAAGTTTAGGGTAACAAAGTTTTCCTAAACTTTAGATGACCTGGCTTGGTTAGTAGACCCTAGGTTATCTCTCTGAACTCTAAGTGACCTATTATTGTTGCACTAATTTCATATGTTAACCAGGTTATTTTAATGTATCAGTGAAAAACTTTCTGAGATTTACTGCTCGCCTCCAACAGTGAGATCCCAATCATGCAAATGACCCTTTACCATATTACAACATGTCCCAGAAATCACATGCAAACTTATTTATCTCAGTTTTTCTCACAATTACTGTACATCTCAGCTCCTCTGATGGGAACAGATAACACTAGACAGGACTGAATGTGTGAATTTAGCCCACGGTTTGGATAAGAAGCTCTGAGGCCTCTGCCTTAAAGAGAATTGATTTATAGTTGCTAAGGGAGATATCAAAAATATTGGAAAATACCAAAGAGATTACAATGTTATTTAACTATGCTACACGTGCTTGAGTATTGCCAAGCTGCAAGTAGGGTCACAGTATTTTATCTGATTTGGGAATGGTGTGAAATTTTAACTGAACTGAACTGGACCCTCATTTCTTGGAACAAAAGCAGAAATGTGCCAAGAATGAGATAACTACATCTGCTTAAGCTTATTTAATCATGAAGTCATATAGCTTTTAGTACTATTACTGCACTGTTTTGTTTTTCTCTTTTTTCAGTTTCAGATCTGAGAAATACTAATAGTTAAACAAGCTTACAATAGGAATGCCATTCCTAATATGTAATGAAATAGCAACTCATGCTTCATGTGTGGGTGATCACATGATCATCTATCATATCACATAATCAACTAACAAGTCTTTATTATCAGTGATGCTGGAGAACTAAAAATCACACTATTCAGGAATGGAGTATGTGTATCGGTGTAAATTTGAATCACTTTTTATTTTGGTTATAGCATTTGGATTAGCAAAACTCCAGAGGCCACCAAAAACTATTATGTTGCACACATAGGCAGCGAGTTTAATTTAGCCATAAACTTGATTAGATGTTAATGAAAATATGGTTGGACTTTCCCCACGTGGTTAATGTGGTAAACGTAAAACCCTATTTGACTTTTATGAACCCCGCTCTGATCTTTTATAGGAAAATCGCTGCAACCGACCATGAACCCACAGACGCTCGTAAATCTTTTCCATGTTTTGATGAGCCCAACAAAAAGGCCTCCTACACAATCTCCATCACCCATGACAGTGCATATGAAGCGCTGTCCAACATGCCTGTGGAGGTATATTCCCCTGCTGCTTGAGTCTTAAAAACAGTTTGTAGAACTTGAACTTTTAAACCAAGAATTTTACCATCAGTCTGCTAGTGTGTTACTGTATGTGCAAGTGTGTGGTTGTCTTTATGGTTTTGGTAAATGAAGATCTGATCAGATGATGCATCTGATCAGATCATTAATTTTTTTTAAAGCAAAAATCTAACCATTCATTGAAGTAAAAGAATTGAAACGGGGGTAAATCACATAATGACATAAATGCTTTTCTCCAATAATTATTGGCACCCTTTTATCAAATACTTTTTGCAACCACCTTTTGCCAAAATAACAGCTCTGAGTTTTCTTCTATAATGCCTGATGAGTTTGGAGAAAAACTGACAAGAGATCAGAGACCATTCCTCCATACAGAATCTCTCCAGATCCTTCAGATTCATAAGTTCACGTTGGTGCTTCTTCTCTTCAATTCACCCCACTCATTTTCCATAGGGTTCAGTTTAGGGGACTGGGACGGTCATGGCAGAAGCTTCATTTTGTGCTCAGTTACCCATTTTGTGTTGATTTTGATGTTTTGGATTGTTGTCTTGATGGAAGATCCAACCACAGCCCATTATAAGTGTAGCAATGTTCAGGGAAGAAGACTTTATTTAAAATAAAACAAACAAATCAAAATACCGCCAGCAGCCCCTTGCGGACGACTGCTGGCTAAAGTAAAATACAAATACAAAAACAAAACACAACACAACTAAAATACAGGCCTGTTCCTCTCTCGATCATCAACGTCGTCGCTCCTCCTTTATGCTTCCGCTCCTCAATGAGAGATGCGAGCCCGGTGTGCTTCACAGGTGTTGCTCATTAGCAATCGCACCACCGGCCTCGCGCCGTTCTCTCACGTCCCTCGGTCGTCCTGTTCGCCACAATAAGATTTCTAGCAGAGGCCGTCAGGTTTAGATTTTTTTATCTGTTGGTATTTGCTAGAATCCATGATACCATGTATCTGAACAAGATGTTCAGGACCAAAAAAAAAAAAAGGCCACAACATATAAGATCCAGCAGTATATTTAACCGTAGGCATGGGGTACTTTTTATTCCTGTTTGAACCAAACCCATCTAGTGTGTTTGCTGCAAAAAAAGCTCTTTTTTTTGTTTCATCTGACCATAGAATCTGGTCCCATTTTCAAAGTTCCAGTCATGTCTGACAACTGAATATGCTGAAGTTTGTTTTTGGATGAGGAAGGATGATTTTTCTCGAAACCCTCCCAAACAACATGTGGTGATGTAGGGGTTGGTTTGATTTTTTTTTAGGCTTTCTGACCCCCAAGACTCAACTAATCTCTGCAATTCTTCATCTGTGATCCTTGTAGAGTCTTTGGCCACTCAGACTCTCCTCCTCACCATGCATTAGGACGATATAGACACTTGTCCTCTTCCAGGCAGATTCGTAACATCTTCAGTTGATTGGAACTTCTTAATTATTGCCCTGATGGTGGAAATGGGATTTTTTAATTCTTTAGCTATTTTCTTACAGCCACTTTCTATTTTGTGAAGCTCAACAATCTTTTGATGCACATCAGAACTATATTCTTTGGTTTTACTCATTGTGATGGATGATTAAGGGAATTTGGCCTTTGTGTTTCCTCTTATTTATATTCCTGTGAAACAACAAGTCTTAGCTAGACACTTTCATATTCCTAGTCACCCTGGTGTGCTTAAAAAATGTTAATACTAATGGGAATACACTTTAGATATATTTTACTAGGGGTGCTAATAATTGTGGCCAACGTTTTTTGAAGAAAAACATTTATTTCATAATGTGATTTCCTCCCCCGTTTCATTTATTTGACTTCAATGACATGTTAGATTTGTCCTATTTTTTTAAATTAAAGATCAAAAGGATAAACAAAGCAGATTTATTTCAACAGCCCTCTTTGATCATATTTACCCAGGGTGCCAATAATTCTGACCACAACTGTATATTGGATGTTAATACAGGTCCTTCTCAAAAAATTTGCATATTGTGATTAAGTTCATTATTTTCCATAATGTAATGATAAAAAAAACTTTCATATATTTTAGATTCATTGCACACCAACTGAAATATTTCAGGTCTTTTATTGTTTTAATACTGGTGATTTTGGCATACAGCCCAAAATCCCTATCTCAAAAAATTTGCATATCATGAAAAGGGTCTCTAAACGAGACACAGAAAGAAATTTCTGAACAAATAGGCTGTTCCCAGAGTGCTGTATCAAGGCACCTCAGTGGGAAGGAAAAAGTGTGGCAAAAACCGCTGCACAACGAAAAGAGGTGACCGGACCCTGAGGAAGATTGTGGAGAAGGACCGATTCCAGACCTTGGGGGACCTGCGGAAGCAGTGGACTGAGTCTGGAGTAGAAACATCCAGAGCCACCGTGAACAGGCGTGTGCAGGAAATGGGCTACAGGTGCCGCATTCCCCAGGTCAAGCCACTTTTGAACCAGAAACAGCGGCAGAAGCGCCTGACCTGGGCTACAGAGAAGCAGCACTGGACTGTTGCTCAGTGGTCCAAAGTACTTTTTTCGGATGAAAGCAAATTTTGCATGTCATTCGGAAATCAAGGTGCCAGAGTCTGGAGGAAGACTGGGGAGAAGGAAATGCCAAAATGCCTGAAGTCCAGTGTCAAGTACCCACAGTCAGTGATGGTCTGGGGTGACATGTCAGCTGCTGGTGTTGGTCCACTGTGTTTTATCAAGGGCAGGGTCAATACAGCTAGCTATCAGGAGATTTTGGAGCACTTCATGCTTCCATCTGCTGAAAAGCTTTATGGAGATGAAGATTTCATTTTTCAGCACGACCTGGCACCTGCTCACAGTGCCAAAACCACTGGTAAATGGTTTACTGACCATGGTATTACTGTGCTCAATTGGCCTGCCAACTCTCCTGACCTGAACCCCATAGAGAATCTGTGGGATATTGTGAAGAGAAAGTTGAGAGACGCAAGACCCAACACTCTGGATGAGCTTAAGGCCGCTATCGAAGCATCCTGGGCCTCCATAACACCTCAGCAGTGCCACAGGCTGATTGCCTCCATGCCACGCCGCATTGAAGCAGTCATTTCTGCAAAAGGATTCCCGACCAAGTATTGAGTGTATAACTGAACATAATTATTTAAAGGTTGACTTTTTTTTTGTATTAAAAACACTTCTTTTATTGGTCAGATGAAATATGCTATTTTTTTGAGATAGGAATTTTGGGTTTTCATGAGCTGTATGCCAAAATCATCAGTATTAAAACAATAAAAGACCTGAAATATTTCAGTTGGTGTTCAATGAATCTAAAATATATGAAAGTTAAATTTTTATCATCACATTATGGAAAATAATGAACTTTATCACAATATGCAAATTTTTTGAGAAGGACCTGTATAATGTTAATATCCTTTTAAACACATCTTTTGGCTCTCTTTCACAGAACAAGGAGAAAGTGTCGGATGAAAAGACAAAAACCTCCTTTAAAAAATCTGTAAAGATGAGCACCTATCTGGTATGTTTTGCGGTGCACCAGTTCAAATATGTCGAGCGAACGTCGAAAAGAGGAATACCAGTAAGAAATTTTATTCTTCTAAACCAGGATTTACTGAATATTTCCTAACAGTCGGAACACTGACACTTCACTGAAATAATGGATTTTCATTATTCATCTCTTTCTCTCCTCCTGACAGTTGAGGATCTATGCTCAGCCTTTGCAGATCTCAACCACTGAATATGCTGCAAATGTCACTAAGATCATATTCGATTACTTTGAGGAGTATTTTGACATGGAATATTCTATAGAGAAACTTGGTAAATCAGCAGATACATTTTCACAATTTTTAACTGTTTATCATATTAGTGGTATCATCATCATTATTAATTATTACTTATAATTTTTATTATAAGTTTTCTGGATCTATTAATTTATTAAAAAATGCATAAAACCAATTCATATAATAACTTGAATACATCTCTTTCCCGATTAGCCTGTTTTTAATTTCTGAATTTAAATTTATTTTCATATTCATTTTAAACTGTCCCAATATAACAATGAAGGGGGGGAAATTAAATTCTCAAAATAAACCCTTGTTAAGTAATTACTTTAAGTGGACATTATTTTTTTTATGATTGTCTGAACAGAAATATTTTTCTTTTTGTCTTGTCGTGTGGTGTGTCCAACACACAGAAAAATAAATAAATGATGTACTGTCAATTTGACTTTTTTTCAGGTTGTAAAATGTCATGTGGCGCAACTCCCCAAAATGTTAAATTTATGAGATTTATGAATTAATCATTAATGATATTTGTTTGAAAAAGGTTTTTAACATTATATTTAATATATATTTTAAAATATTTCTGAAAGTATTAATAAGTGTACAAGTGTATCTTCTTACTTGCCAGGTATAAGGAAAATATTATTACTTTTCATTGAATTTAAACTTTTCTTGAAAAGGGATTTTTTTTTCCAAATCATATGTAACCAAAATTAATACATAGAGTAATTTATATATATATACACACACACACACACACACACACACACACACACATTTCTTATTTTTATACTTTTTAAAATTAACATTTTATAAAAAATATCTTTGAACTCTTTTTTTGTCATTTACCCTTATACGATTTGAAACAGCTGTACAAACTTATCTTATCAAAAGGCAATGATTCATGATTTATATAGTAGGCTATTTTATCTTATCAACTGACTTATATAATGTCTTTGTCTACAGTATGTTATAATTATTGTGACAAAGGAATATGGGATGTATTCTGTTTCTGCTGCAGATAAGATAGCAATCCCAGACTTTGGGACAGGAGCGATGGAGAACTGGGGGTTGATTACTTACAGAGAAACCAACCTGCTGTTCGATGAGAAGGAGTCCTCTTCAATCAACAAACAGCGAGTGGCCAGTGTCATTGCGCATGAGCTTGTTCACCAGGTTACTAACCCTATCACATATCTCTAATGGTAATCACTGAAAGATTACGAGTTGTGGAGCTAGTTAACCTAGCATCATGTATCATATTCAGACTGCAGCTTTAACATCATTCAAAGCAAGCAGTGCTTTAAAGCACACTACAGGTGCTCTGTCCAGGACACTGCGTAAGAGTGAGGTCAATAGCATACATGTCATCAGTCTCACTTCAGAACAGGCCTTGGCAGAACACCATGTACTGAGCCTGCATCTCATTTTACTGCTTCCTGTAACTGCATTTTCCATCATGCCGATTTACAGTACCAATATAATCAAAAATATGATTACCATAAAGATTACTATCACACAGTTACATATTACACCCTCTCAGACACATCCAACGCAGTGATGTTTTTTTTAAATCTTTTTATGGCCAGGTCCAAGGTTGTTGGAAGCAGAATCCAAAGAGGTTACACAGAGCTAAAAATGTCATATTATAATAGAACTGGTTAAACCCTTTAAAGATGCTCTAAAATCATGATGTAATTTAGATAATTTGTAACTTATTTCCTTGTAAAGACATTCACTTGAAACAGAGTCTTTTTGTTGAGCTTTCATTATGCTGCTGCTGACTTTGGTTGCATAGTTTGAGTATTGAATCCTTGAAATATGTCCAATTTTACTTTTTAAACTTTGAATAAACACATTTTATTAAAGGCACAGTTACAGGAACAATATAGGGCTAAATAAGCATGACATATTTAGGGTCTACTATTCAAGGAACTGTGGCCAGTTGCATTAACTTAGACACTATGTTAATACTGTGTCTTAATAGCTACTGTAGTTTGAGCAACTAGCAGTTAGACAAGAGGCAATCAGTCTTTATTTTCCAATTCAAATTAGATCAAACAACCATTTTATGTAACTGATTAAATAAAATATTAGGACCAGTCTTGAAGAAAAAAAATAGATGACAAGCTTTTTAGAATAGTCTGAGCAGTTTATGCAATCGGCCCTTGTTTTGTCTTTAATCTGCAGTGGTTTGGAAATATTGTGACTATGGACTGGTGGGACGACTTGTGGCTGAACGAGGGCTTTGCCAGCTTTTTTGAGTATGTGGGAGTGGAACAAGCCGAGACTGACTGGGGAATGGTGAGCACATGCCTGAATCATTCAAATGTATTCCTAAATAGGCAACATCTCTCTGAAACCATCCAATCACATTGAGGGTAGATGCCATGTTTATACCAAATTCATCCTCTGTGTTCCCAGCGCGACATCATGCTTATCAATGATGTATTTCCTGTCATGGTCGATGATGCTCTACTCTCTTCCCATCCTATAATTGTGGATGTGTCCAGCCCTGCTGAGATCACATCCGTGTTCGATGCCATTTCATATAACAAGGTAAATTCAGTGATGCCTGATCTAGTGATGTTGCTCTATAAACATTTTTTGCTATGAATTGGTCGCTCTAATCTCATTCTGCTTTAGGGCGCTTCTATTTTACGTATGCTGGAGGACTTGCTTGGCCGTGACAAATTTAGGGATGGATGTCGAGTAAGGCACCTCACTTTTAACACACATTTTCCATTGACTCCACACTTTTATCTTAAATAAAGCCCTCTTTCTTTTTTTTACCACAGCAATATCTGAAAAACTTCCCCTTCCAGAATGCTAAAACTGCAGACTTTTGGAAAGCCATGGAAGATGTAAATAGCTTTTATTTGTCATACCTTGCCGTTTTAATGTATATATATATATATATATATATATATATATATATATTATAAGCAACCGCATGCCGTGACACATTTAGGGAAATGCATGGTTTACACTTTATTTCGATAGTCCACTTTCAAATTCTACTAAGTAACTTTGCAACTACATGTCTACAAACACTCATTAATTTGTTTTAATAAATTAATGTTTTTTAATAAATTTTTGTCTGCACGCTATTTAGATATATTCCTATTATATATATATCTTGGGTCATACTTTAGGAGAGTGGCTTACCTGTGGCCAAAATTATGGACACATGGACAAAGCAGATGGGTTATCCTGTTCTGAATCTGACCATCACAGACACTGAAGCGAAACTCATCCAGAGCAGGTTCCTTCTGGACCCCAATGCTGACCCCAGCCAACCCACCACTCCCCTGGGGTGAGCCTGATGATATTAACACATCTCTCTACACCAAAAATGTCTGTGGAATTAAACACTGGAATTCAATAATATTACCATGAACCACTTATAGGCCCAACCATTTGCAAAAGTAACATGGCATGTGCAGATTAGGAAAATGCATAAGCCTATACACTATCAAATATTGTGTTCACCATACTACCAAGTGATTCTGATTCTAGTATGATTGGTTTATTCTTACTGTCCACAATCAGAACAGAATTAAAGGCCCGTTAACACCAAGCACGATAACTATAAAGATAACGATAAAGATAACTATATATGCGTCCACACCAACGACCGATAACGGTCTTTTTATTCTAAGCACGCGCGCGCCCGCGCTGCGGTTTCAAAGTAGCGAAAATGGATGACCTGTTGCTGTTTTACGTTACAAAAAAATATCAAAAGAAATACAGGCGCTTTTGTACACAATATCCTTAAAAGACGAGAGGAGTTGGGAGAATCCGAATTTTATTATAATTGTTGTTTACAACATGTGTTTTTGCACAAAAGTGCTGTTCTTATTGCCTTTACACGTCTTTGCCAGCAGATGTCCTCAGCCAGCATGCTATGTTCCGAGCGCATCTGAACAGTTAATCTAGCAAGTCTAGTGTAATCGATCTAATCTAACGGTGAATTTAGCTGAAGAAGTCAATGATGGGATAAAAACATCGCCTAGTCAACATCTTTATGTATACAACACCTTTTTCACCGCAACTTCAGCAATGTTGTCAAAACTAGCGCTGGATAGCCTACCTGAGGTATTTTGTTACACTATGTTAAACTGCATAATCATATCTCACCATTTATTCCTAGGATACGACCGATTGCTTTCCATATATCCATCTTTTTTAACGTATCCTTGAAAAGGGGTTTTTGTCAAACAGTGGAGGATTTTTTTGTACCTCGACGATCACTTCTCTGCAATGTCATCTGCCATTTTAATTGCGCGAGACCTTTAAATTAGAATGGATTCTGATTGGCTGTCAGTGTTTTATCGTTCGACAGCTGGAAAAAAATCGTTCTGAAAGTGATCCCAACGATATCGTTCCTCAAATCTTTATCGTTATAGTTGTGGTGTGAACTCTATTCTTTAATATGGAGAACAATTGTTAGAATTATATCTTTATCGTTATCTTTATAGTTGTAGTGCTTGGTGTGAAGGGGCCTTTATTACAACTCATTTTACAGTCACTCACAACTCATGGATTAAAAAGCACTGCTCTATTCTTTACATATGTCCTTATCTCAGCTGTCCTCAATAAACTACAACATGTTTACAAATAATAATTCAGTTCATTAGCCTATCTGTATTCCTGTAAAGTATAATGATTATCATTATTCTTCACAGGAATACAGATAATGAACTGAACTCACCTCTGATACTTCCCCTCTCATGTGGCACACTGAAAAGTTAATTAGTTCACAATGATCTCTTGTCTCACAGATACAAATGGACCATTCCTGTGAAATGGAGAACACTCAACTCCAAAAACAACTCTTTCATATTCGAAAAAACAGGTTAACAAGATAATATGCTTAGACTGTTTTTGACACTGGGAAATAATTATGCTGTCTAATAATATCTGCCTTGTGTTTATTTAGAGGAAGTCATTGATGGATACTCCCCTGCAACCGATGGTCTTATCAAAGTCAACAAAGATCACATGGGCTATTATCGAGTAAATCACCACGACAGTGTGTGGAGCACTATTGCTGAGCAACTTTTCACAGATTATAAGGTATTATCATTAATATATTTATTTCTCTTTAATATACCCTTTACACATTTCCGAGTACACATTTGGTAATTTGATTGTCTGATCAAGTAATTTGGTAAATTTAGCTTACGCTAAAAAAAAAGTAGTCTCCTATAACGTACAAAACAATAAGCCAAGCAACAAGACAGACGCTGTAACAATGTTACATTTAGGCCTACATTTACAGTAAAATACATTTCTAAGTAGCCTGAGGTAATTTATACTTACAGACAATAGGCTACTTGAGACGCTAGATAGCGCCAATTGACCGCCCCCTTTGGCTACTGTTACTATGTCCGACAAGCCACGCCGCTCTCGCGCAGTGAAAAATACATCGTGGAGCAGAGAAGACCCTGACAACGCGCTGACAGACAGGACAGACCATGTTACTTTTGAAATGAAACAAAGTCTCAACTTTCAAATTTGGTAATTTTTTAAAGAAATGTAAACAATAAATAGGCCTACCGTTTTGTGGCTCTTTAATGCGTCTGACAGTGACAGATCGCTGTTGAGCCTCAGTTAAAGCTGCTCGTGAACCGATCATCTCTTCCTTCTAGTTAATTTATAGCATCAAATACAGATAAATGAACAGAAGGTTGTTTTAACCGTGGAGAGACGTCAGTACACTCCTTTTTTCAAGTTCAAATCCTCCATTGTTAATTTATTAGGCTAACTCTCCTGACTGCTTTGTCGGACAAAAATGGCCAGATCGCCTGTCAATCAATCTCCCTGCGAAGGGAATCTGAATTTGAATGAGATTGTCCGCGGACCGCGGTGTGAGTAACAAGTAAGCGCCAGGTGACAGCGTTACCACAGACGACGGAGTCATATTGCGATTGGCCAATCAGAGCAAAGATGTTCTGCAGAGAGCTGTGTGATAAACTCACATGATGCTTATGTTATCTTTTATTTTTAGGTGTATGATGCAACTGATCGAAGCAGCTACATTGATGATGTATTTGCATTTGGACGGTGAGTTCGTAAAAAACACTCTTTCAACTGCAGAACGCTTACTTTCAATCTCGACTTGCTGACAGTAAAAAAAAAAACTGAATTTGAGATGATTTTACATAGCACAGCTTTTTATTGTTATAGTGGAGGTCAGAAAGTAAGGATGATGAAGTCATGCTTAGAAGTGCTGCCTTTTGTTTTTCATTAACAGGGCAGATATTGTCAATTATGGAAATGCCTTCAACTTAACAAGATATCTGGCCAATGAAACTGAGTACATTGTGTGGGATCGAGTATCTACTTCTATCTCCTACGTCAGAGACATGCTGGCTAATGACGAAGAGCTTTACCTCAAATTCCAGGTTGGATCCCAAAGTCCTCATACCTTCTAGAGCATGACAACATGTTTACAACATGTATAAAAAAGGGCTGGGAAAAAATGTATCGCGATTAATCGCATCCAAAATAAAAGTTTGTGTTTACATAATATATGTGTGTGCAATGTGTATAATTATTTTTTATATATATAAATACACACACATGCATGTATATATTTAAGAAATATTTGCATGTATATACTGTATATATTTATTTATAATTTATATTATATATAAATATAAATATTTTATATATAAATAAAAAAATTCTTATATGTATACATGCATGTGTGTGTATTTATATATACAAAATAATTATACACAGTGCACACACATATATTATGTAAACACAAACTTTTATTTTGGATGCGATTAATCGCGATTAATCTTTTCCCAGCCCCAGTATAAAACAAACAAAGAAAAAAAAAAAACATGTAAAATTTTAAAATCTGGTCTTATTCCAAGCGAGAGATTTATAGCTGATATTCTTTATATAAATGTTTGCAAGAAGTTACTATTTTAAATCTTCTGTTTTTCATATGCTCTGTTTGAAATCATGTTTAGAAACTCTTCCGTAACCATGTGCAGAAGATATCCAGAGAACTTGGCTGGAATGATGAGGGGACCCAAACAGAGCGGTGAGAGAATTTTTTTTGGCAGAACTAACTAAAAAAGCTCTCCTATAGGCCAAGCCAAGGACACATTCTTGGATTTATCAGTCTTGTAGTACACACATATACAGTGGAAATTGTTCTATTTTGCTTTCTTTTCTAATTTAATTTATATTTCATAACAATTTGAAAGTTTTAAAAATGTAATGCCTTAGATGTAGTGTTTGTGTTATCCTCCTTTTGCTTTAATGACAGCAGCATTGCTCCACAAGTTGTGTTCTAAAGAAAATCTGATGATCTATACAAAAAGTTACATGACCAAATTTTCTTTTTTGATTACTGAAATTCAGAATCTTAAAGTCAACATGAATTCAAAATGGACATTTCTTATTTTCTTCATGGAATATTGCAGTATTCATTATAAAAGATTGATCACAGCTGCAGATCATTATTAGTTTATTTTCAGGTTTAAATATAATTTAAAAAATAAAAATCTCAACAAAACTTTGTGTACATTTACATGACAACGATGTACTAAAAACATAAAAGTTTTTCACAAATGTGTTTTTGTAGTTTACACAGAGACGATAATGGTTTCGTTTAAAAAAAAAAAATTTCACCCATTGTCAAAGGTTTGCATTTTCAGGCCCCCAAAACACTGTTGTCCTGTAAATGAACGGCCAAAACACATAAAAAGTTTTCCATTGTTAGTTGAAAACGGTGTAGTGTAAACGCCCCCTGAATTTCTTTTTTCCGTTTCCTGTACAGGCTGCTGAGGGAGACAATTTTAGACCTTGCATGTCAGATGAATGACCAGGAGGCTCTCAACCAAGCCTCTTACATTTTCAATAAATGGATTGATGGAACAATTAGGTAATCACATTCATACATAAATACGTTACAGGATGTATAGTGGTCCACTCAGTTTATCAAAGAGGCACTTTCTCTGATTGGGGAGCAGCAGTGTGGCTGTCAACTTACGGTTGTTGGTGTACCGATACGGAATGAGGAACTCAAAATCGGAACGGAGCTGGGAAATCATGTTCCAGAAGTATCTCTCTGCCTCTCTCGCCCAGGAGAAAGACAAGCTGCTCTACGGCTTGGCTTCAGTAGAAAATGTCACTCTCCTTCACAGGTAATCTCCCTCTTCCCAGTGCAGAAGATTAATGTCGGCATGAAATCCATAATATAGATTTTACTCTATGTGTATTCTTACACATACATGCTTTATTTTTTTTTAATTGTTTTGGGTAACAATTTATTTTAAGGTGACATAGTTACACTTTACCACATGTATTTACTATAGTAATAACAGTAAATTATACATAATTACAAGTAACTAAACCTAAACCAAATCCTAACCTTAACCACTCATCCTGTGAAAATGAAAGACTTCTCTCTGATGACGTAGTCCACTTAAACAATGCACAATCAACTGCAACTCACATTTATTTTTGACATCTCATAATCCAATCAATAATGACGTATAGAACCAAGTCCCTGCCCTGCAATTTTTTTTTTTTGATAATCCATTGTTCTCTAAAAAAATACTGATACTGCTTCAGATTCACCTACAGTTGACTAACTCATAGCCTAATTGCACCAAAAACAAACTCTGTTTACACCTGGTTTTAAGATGCGTTTTGGTCAATCGGATCACAAGTGCACGACGCTAAATACAGGTGTAAACGGGGTCTAACATTTTGAGCTTGTCCACTTTCGACCAATTTCAGAGGTAGTCGAAAACTCATTGGACCGGATTGCTTTCGCTGTGTAGACGCTTATGTGGTCAAATGTGTTTAAACAACCACAAAAGACATTACTCTCCGCCTACTGACCAAACGTGTAAACAACATGAGAAGAGCGCTAGTCAGAAGGCTGAAGACCCAAGTTTGGTTTGATGAAAAAACTTACCAAGCACAATGTTCTCTCACCATTCCTGATTTCTAACATGCACTCATAACGTTTGGCGTGGTCTTGTGGTTATCAGATCGAATGATCTGATAAAGCCCATACAGTTACCCACCCATAGACCCTCCACTTGTAAACAGGGCCTTAATAATAGTAAACTATCACTCAATAAATAATTTGTTCAATTGTCTTTCTTTTTTAACAGGTTGCTTGAAGCCGCTAAAAATGAAAGCATTGTGAGAAGTCAAGATGTTTTTAGTCTAGTGCAATACGTGTCACGCAACCCAAATGGCAAAACTATGGCCTGGGAATGGATGACCCTCAACTGGGATTACCTAGTGAACAGGTTAGTTCATCTAACATTTGAAAGGAACAGGGAAAATCTGTATTCTTCTTGTTGAAAATAACAATGTTCTTCATGATCTCATGTCTGTTTTAGATATACTATCAATGACAGGAACTTGGGCCGTCTGCCCTCCAGAATTACTAGTACATACAACACCGAGCTGCTGCTATGGAAGGTGAGACACCAAGGCTGTGTTTGGAATGGAAAACTAGCTTACTACTTAGTAGATCTTGGATTTTAATGCACCTTTGTGCAATATGTCTCAGTGTTTGACTGTCACGAATTGGTTTACTTTTAGATGGAGCACTTTTTTGCCCTCAACCCAAATGCAGGAGCAGGTGAGATGCCCAGGAAGCAGGCATTAGAGACTGTGAAGAACAATATTGAATGGATGCGACGGAATCATGAGGAGATTCGTGTCTGGCTGATGAACAATGTGTCCTCCTAATGCTGAAAGGGTCCAGCGTCAGAACAGTTTTTCCCACCCCCCACTAAATGTCACAGTGAATTGCTCAGGGCAGCTTGAAAATGAGTCTTTAGCAAAGAGCCATAATTGAATACTCTCCTCTGACAAAATAATCTTGGATTCTGTTGCCATGACCGTTTTAAAAAAGTATTTTCTTAGGCATTACAAATCCTTAGGCACTGTACATTGTTTCTTTATTTAATGTGTTGCAGTACACATCAAATTCATTATCTGTAAAATGTGAAATAAATGTCATAAAGGATGCTTAAATTTTACACATTTGATAAAGAAAATAGCAAAATTATAGAAATCTTTAAAACAAATCATTGCGTAATTGTTTTTATTCAAATGAAAACATTTTGAGTACATGCCGTATCAAGAACAGCAATTTCACAAGATTTGCAGCAGACATAATGTAACAAGCATCAGATTAGGTACTGAATAGCAAGGTTAAAAGAAGGCAATGCCAGTTGCAGGAACCATATTCATGGTATGAGAACCCGTTACATTCGTCTGAGACTGCAAAGTAATCGTGCCCTGGTGGTGTTAAAACAGTGGAGCAGACAGAAAGCGTCCAGCGCTGATGTTTTATGAATGTTTAAATATCTGATTTTCTCTTCATTTAAGGGTTGAGTGGCACAGAAGACACTGTCATTGGAAGCTGGTTGGTAATATTCATTCGCTGTCGTGTCTGACATCGTAACATTCCAATGATGGCTCTCCTGAACCTGCAGTCAACAAATGTATTAGTAAGGAAAGAAAGTGACAAGAAAGATGGGACAAGGAGGCCTTACTTTTTGTTGGTGATGACATAGATGCAAGGATTGTAAAAGGTGGAGGACTTGGCGAAGAGTGGGGCAATTATGGCCATTGCAGCTGGAATCATTTTGGGGTCACCAAATGATGCCCACAAACACACAATCGAATATGGAGACCAGGCAGCCAGGAACATCACTATCATTATAACGGACATCTAAAAAATAATTAAGCATTCAAGTTAACGAAAACCAGAGGGCACACAAAACCAGTCAAGCAGTATTTATATAAACTATTAGCCAATTATATTTATTTATATTTTGATTAGGGTGCCGTTTACAAAACACCATTTTCAACTAAAAATGGGAAAAAATTATTATTTCAGTTTTAGTAATTTTAGTACTTAAACCATTTTCATTTTAAGTTGCTGAGACAAAATTTCTCATTTTCATTTAATATCATAAAAATTTTTTATTTCAGCTTTATTTCAATTACTTAAACTGATTTTTGATAGTTTTAGTTATTGGTTACATTTACCCTCAAGTGAATGGGATTTTATGGCAAAAATAAATAAAATACTTTTGCTTGCCTTGGTCACGTCCATCTGGTCAGACCAATCCATGTCGATGCCGTCTAGGCAGTTACTAACTTTGAACCTCTTCACAGTAACTACTACGTTATAGTAGCAGTAGAACATGACCGACAGTGGAATGATGAAGTTGACAATGATCACAGTCATTGTGTAGGACACAAAAGATCTAAAAGCAAACAGGATCAGACCACTTGTAATACCCTCTCCACTTTTAAGATTCACAATTCACATTTACAGAGTGGTAAAACTGATAAAAGATTAGTACAGGAATAAAATGGGTTTCTATGGCCTGGCCTGTAATATCAATCTTCACTCACGCGTCATTGTTTCTCCAGTTGATGGTGCAGGTGGCTCCTGTGGGGTCAGGGGCATATCCTGCCCAACCAATGATGGGCATGGCTGACCAAAACACAGCATTCAGCCAAGCAGCCACAATTAGAAGTGTGTATGACAATGTTGACAGCTTCTGTCCTGTAACAAACACACATTAATAGATATCCTACAGCATTTTGGACAAGTGACATTGACTCTCCACTAAGTCAATGACGGTCCTTAGTGGTTCATATTTCATTCAGGCAGTTGTATGGACAGATTCATACCTACATCAGATCGACATATGGTAAGGTATCGGTCAATGGCAACCACAGTGAGCAGCCCAATACTGGCCATTCCGAAGAATATATTCAGCGCAGCATAGATCTGTAACAGAGGTAACAAGTTCTGTTATTCTTATGCAAGAAAGTAGCCTATGTTCTAGCGGAATTAGGCAAAAAATAATGAGATTTTATGTTTTGATAAAAATGTGTCTCAAATATTTTTAATATCTAGCACTTTTGGGCATTATCTTTTATTGTTATGTCTTCAGAGGAAAAAAGTAGTGAAACAATTTTGTTAAAATATTATAAATATAATGCAAGGTTAGTACAGGTTGCAAATCTACTAAGAACATGCGTGCTTTATGACACTCTTACTCATCATTGTCCCCTAACAATGCAACTATGATTATATTTACAATTTTGCTTAATTATACAATCAAAATGACTGTGTTTGTTGAAAAAGTAGGAGGTGCACACCTGGCAGCCCATGTAGCCAAATTTCCAGCTCCCGTGCAAATCTGAGGCTGCTGACATGGGGTAACCAATACCGGCTACGCCAATGTCAGTGAAAGCCAGATTAATGATGATAGCATTTGTGGCAGTACGCAACTCTCTGAACTTCACAAACATCAGCAGCACCACAATGTTACTAGTCAGACTGACCACTCCTGATAGAGATAGAAAAAGACACAGGGAGAGCAGGAGGTTAGAAGGATAGTTTACCCCCAAATTAAAATGTTGTCATCATTTACTCACCCTCATGTTGTTCCAAACCTGTATGAGTTTCTTTCTTCTGTTTAACACAAAAGATGATATTTTGAAAAATGTTGGTAATCAACAGTTGACGGTAGCCATTGACTTCCATAGTATTTTTTTGTATGGTAGTCAACCGTCAACTTTTGATTACCATCATTCTATAAAATCTTCTTACAGGTTTGGAACAGACTCATGGTTTGAAACAACTTGAAGGTGAGTAGCCTAGCCTAAATGGTGACAAAATTGTTCATTTTTGGATGAATTATCACTTTAGGACATTTGTGGACACAAAGACATTAGTCTCACACACATATAGGCTATTATTTCATGTCTAAACATTTCCCGTATTCAGTTTCCCGTTTTATAGCCTACTACACCCCTGCTGGTTACCTCACACGCCTGGCTGAATCTGTAAATGTTGTTCAAGGAATGCTTAAAAACATTGTCCTGAATTTAAGCCTACCCAGCTAACTAAAATATATTACAAGAACATTTAGCTAAGGATCCCATTAAATTATGAAAACGTTATTTTCTGAATTTTTAAAATGTCAATTTTTAAAAATGTTTTAAAAATGTTTTTTTTCTTGATTTTACGAGAGTTAAGGTAACATTTCTATTAAATTTGGAAATTATTTTTGGCAACGTTACTTCTGATTGTTCTCTGAACGTTCTGAAACAAGCAGTAGGCCTAACCTATAACATAAAAAATAAAAACATTAGACGAACGTCCGACTAAAACATTTCGGAAAAACATCACGGACGATGTATAAATAACTTGACTAAGAAAATTATTAATAAAGACAAAATAACTTTGAACGAATGTCAACGTTACGTAGCCTAAAGTCGAAGACCAGATAACTTTAAACAAAATATCTATTAACGTTAGTTCATAATTTTGAGAGAATCGTCGAACTAAAATGTTAAAAAAAAGTTCTATGATCGGTATAGGCCTAATTAACATTTTTATACTAACATTTTGAGAACATTATTAAAAGGCAGATAACTTTGAACAAATGTTTTATTAAATTATTTACTCATATTTTTAAGAGAACCTTGCTAGTTAGACACAGTTCCTGTTTTGGCCCCAAAGGCAATTCTTGGCAATTGGTTTACTAAACTCTTACTTAATGAGAAGATATGACAATTCAAAAAATTAGGCTATTAAATTATGTACTTGATAATTATTAAACTAGTTATTTAAAAGTTTCAGTTAATTTATAACTAATTGCTAACATCAAATACAAAATGTAACATTATACACACAACCACTGCTATTTACCTGCTGTGATGAGGTATGCAGCGACAATATTGTGTTCTGTTTGTGAGAAAGCGCTTTTTTCACCATAAACGTTCTCAGCAGAAGCGTTCAGAAATCCAGAAGCCATCTCTTCGTCACACATAATCATATAGGTTATAAACACCACTCAGGTTTCAGATCTGTCTAACATTCACATCTGTTTAAACAAAACCATGCAGCTTTAAAAAAAAAAAGAAGTCCAGACTCCCCAGTCCTACCTAGAAAGAGATCATAAAACTGTGTGTGCTTATGGGATGTAGAAGGTTATGGGGTGATTGAGGGAATGAAGGGCTGGAAAAGCATTGGCCTGGATTATGTTCTCTAATTATGTTTTCTGCTTGGTTTGTGAGGACTGAAGAAACCGTTGTTTCAGTACTAATCTGCACATGAAAGCTTTTCATTCTATGCAATAGAAAAGCTTTATTGGAATGTGGAGTACAAGTCATTAGCATAATTCACCATTAAAACAACAAAAGTGCAGCAATAAATTGATAAGCACAATTCAGTATAGTTCAAACAAGAACTATGTGCAAATGCAGATAAGTGCAAATAGGTAAAAAGCATCTGCAGTAGCAGCATTATTGTTATTTCAAGTATGTTATTACATCACTTTTGGATTAAACAGTTTGTCAAAGATGAAGTGCCTTGAGTGGCCTATCATAAGTTTGCAAGTTTATAACAATGATGCTTTATCATTGTTATAACAGATATATATATATATATAGTGTGTGTGTGTGTGTGTGTGTGTGTGTGTGTGTGTGTGTGTGTGTGTGTGTGTGTGTGTGTGTGTGTGTGTGTATGTGTGGCCTGGTAAACCCTACCTTATGGGGACAAAATGTCCCCATGGCAATATCTGAAATCCTTGTTCGTGTGGGGACATTTTTTGGTCCCCATGAGGAAAACAGCTTATAAATCATACTAAGTGATGTTTTTTGAAAATGTAAAAATGCAGAAAGTTTTCTGTGATGGGTAGGTTTAGGGGAAGGGTTAGTGTAAGGGAATAGAATATACAGTTTTTACAGTATAAAAATCATTATGTCTATGGAAAGTCCCCATAAAACATGGAAACACTACATATGTTTTGTGTGTGTGTGTGTGTGTGTGTGTGTGTGTGTGTGTGTGTGTGTGTGTGTGTGTGTGTGTGTGTGTGTGTGTGTGTGTGTGTGTGTGTGTGTGTGTGTGTGTGTGTGTGTGTGTGTGTGTGTGTGTGTAGAAATACGATGACAGACTTGACATACAGCTCTCTTAAAAATAAAGGTTTCAGAAGGTTTTTTCTCCCACAGCAATGCCGTAACCTTATGGGTTGCCTAAAGAATCTTTTAATGAAAAAGTCTTGAAAGAACCATTTTTCTGTGTGCAGAACATTATTATTAGCCTATCTAAACAACCCTGTTTTTTGTTGTTGTTTTTTTTACAATAAAGCACTTTTTGTCTAAAGGAAAGGTTCCATGGGTGTTAAAGGTTATTCATGGACCCATTGATGCCATTAAATAACCTTTATTTTTAAGAAAAGTATTTCTCGGCAAACTTCCACATTATAAGACCTGTAAATCACACCATGATGGAAGTTTTTTTTTACTTTTTTACATTCATATTCATATTCACAGGCCAAATGATTTACATGTAAAGGCAATATTTTTTTATATATCAACCGTTTTTTTTTCAAAGTGGTTTTACACATTAGTGTGTGCATAATAAAGAAACAAATAAAAATATAGCTAGGTGATATTAAATGTGGATTGAATGGGGTATGGGGGGTATAAAATTACTATACACTTTCACTTAGGCTACTTTAATTTTAACTAATCCTAATCCATTGACAGTTTACATAAAGGGATGAAGACAAACACTCTACTAACATCAAAACCAACAGCCACCACTAGATGGCCTTGTGTACACGCACTCTCCTTATACGTGACGTTTTAACGGATATTACGTACACGGAAAACCTTGTGTTTTCTGTCATGTGATGATCGCACATAAACAAGTGAAGAACTTTTTATAAAACTGGGTTGAATTGAAGGTAATACTATTACATTTTGCGTCTTATGCCTTTAATATATCTTTCCTCAATTTATAATTACTATATTTAGAAATGTTAGTGTTTAGTTGGAAATTGCTGTCGACAATGAAATGCCCTCAAGATACTGCCAAAATTTCGTGTAACTTCCACGTCGTCCTTTAATTTTTTTGCTACAGGGTGCAGCAGGGGAGCTACATAGTCAGTCTAATGAATATGGCAGATGTGAGTATGTTTGTAATGCATTTGCTGAAACAACTTTTCTTAGAAATGTCATAATGCGTTTTATTTAATTGTTACAGAATCTGAGGAGTTATTTGTATAAACAACTGCCAAGGTAAACGGATTTATCTTGGATTTTAGACAAGTTTTGTTCTTCATCATGCATTCTGAGTTGTAATGATTACTTTTCTCTGACATAATCAGTGTTGAAGGACTCCATGCAATAGTGGTGACAGATAGAGATGGAGTCCCTGTAATCAAAGGTAACAGCCTCAGCTCTGAGTTTCATGTCTGTTTGTATGTCTGCTGAAGCTCCATCTGAGATTTGACTTCTTTTCTCCTTTAGTTGCCAATGACAATGCCCCTGACTATGCACTGCGGCCAGCGTTCCTGTCAACCTTTGCCTTGGCAACTGACCAGGGCAGCAAGCTTGGCTTGTCCAAAAATAAGAGCATCATTTGTTACTATAACACATACCAGGTACTTTATTTATATTTAAACACACATATGACTTGTTCCTTATGGACATTTTCAGACAGTAATGACGTGTTTTCAGTTATCAACATTGCACATCTAGAAACCTTTGTAATATTAAAATGGGAAATACGGGCAAAAATAAATTTGCTCATCTCTTGTTAGAAGTTCTATCAACTACAACTGCTTCTACTTATGAAAACCTTGGGATTGTGAAACATGTCCATTAAACATTACTTGTTATAATATATGCGGTTATTTATTTCCTTGGCAGATTGTACAGTTCAACCGATTACCCTTAGTGATAAGCTTCATCGCAAGTAGTAATGCCAACACAGGTGAGTCTCTCCAATAGGACAAAAGCCACAGAGCCTCTTCGGTTGTATGCTCATGACGATAACAGCTCAATGATTCATTTCCCTGATTTTTTCTTTCATATTTAGGTTTGATCTTCAGTCTTGAGAAGGAGCTAGTCCCTCTGATTGAAGAACTAAGACAGGTGGTGGAAGTAGCTTAGTTGCTATTCATCTTAGTAACTACAGGAATCAGACATTTGGACAAGAGTCAAGATCGCCCATCCAGTCTGATGTCTTGATGTTCTAGCTCATACACACACATATGTACATATATAATGTTGACTGGTCTTGATTCTGTGTGTCTTTTATGAATGTAACCTGCTCCTTTTTGTCTCCTCCTAATTAATAAATTTGTCTAAAGCTTTGGTTTACAAAAATAAATTTTATTGACATTTTTACAGAAGGGGCTTCTCCGTAGGAAAATGGGTACAAGTATGAGTTCATTGTCAGTTCACACATCACATTAGAAGTAGCATTGCTATTAAGAGAAATGATAATTTTATACCTTTTATTTAGTTCTATAGAGTACTGCAGGGATTATGCATTTTTGTAGGCCAAAAATCGGAGTTCTTTGATTAACACAAGTGTAAGATAGTTTTATGTTTTATTCATTGACATAAAATGTAACAGTAATGCCCTCATGTGTTTTTTCAAGTTTTTTTTAACTTTTACTAGTCTTGAAAAAAGCAGGTGCTAACAAATGGTTCAGTGGGACTACAGATTGTTGAGGACATTAAACATTATGAATTCAGAGTAGTATATGTGCACATCCAAACATCACTTCAGCAGGTGCTTGATCATAAGAAAACTGAGCTGAAATGCAAAAGAACTGGTGCACTATTTCTGTTCCCAAAGAAGTTTAATAAATTGCAACGTTTCGACTACAAACGATGGTCTTGCACTGAATAGGAAAACTCATCTATTCACTATTTTGTTTTCATAGCCTCATTGCATTTTAAAGCGTGCACTATTCTAACTCAAACTTAGTGATGGTGACGTTGAATTTGTACTTAAGATATAGCCTACTTTTAGCTTTTTACTTCTGGCGATTGTCTTTAGGCTTCAAACTTCATAACATTTTTACTTGTGAAGATGTACAAAATGCGCAAGAACTTTTGTTGGTCATAGATCTTGTTTTCTGCAATAATCCAAAAGTCAATGTAAAAATACTGTTGGGTTTTTGCAGAGGGAATAGACTTCCAGGTTAGCCTACAAAATACATCACTGCAGCTCTCGATTCAGGAAAAAGGTATCTTACATCCAAAGGTCTTTCAATGCACAAACTTCATTATATTTTACATGTTTACTTCTTAGTCACAGCCATGCATATAAGGGGGTATTGTACGTATGTTTGGGAGCAGACACACCGTTTAAAGGAACATTCAGCAAGTATAGCTTGGCTTGGAGAAGAATAAGAAAATCTGAAAGTTCCACACAGAACACAATATATATATATATATATATAAAAAAAAACTTCCTACAGTCAATTATAAAACAAACATTGGTAATGCACTGCTTCCAGACTCTTTTTAAAGAGTGGTGTATTGGGACTTCGCTTAACCAAGATGGAAAATCTTGCATGTGTGATTCAGTGGCCAGATTATATCTTCATGCGATATCTACCATAATGCCAAATCAGATGAAGTTAATGAATCCTGTGTAATTACTAACATTAAACTGCACACAGCTCACATTGCTCCAGTGCTACTTCTCCATGTTGAACATCATCGGCCTTTCTTTACCTGTGACTGGAAATGCAGGGTAGTCATCATTAGAGATAAGGACAACAAAAAGACAAATACACCTATGATCAGACTGGTGCAGAGGGTCAGATAGATTAATTAAACAAATAAATAATTTACTATTTATACTGTTGAACCATTACGTATATTGATTATTCATAGTGATTGTTCTTTCATGGTTAACATATTAGCTTCTGCTTACCAGTTTCCATCGTAGTAACTTTATCCATTCGTCTGCTTCAGCACCGGATTTTGCACACAAATAAAACGTCCTCTCGGGGAAAACCAGACTATAGGAAAGAGAGAGAGAAAAATTCAAATAGAAGAATATTAATAAAGAGTTGCATAGTAAAGTAAAAAAGGCTGAAATTGAGCATACATCGGAAAATAGGTGGGAAGGAGGAAGTCCATGTATAGGAGTGTCTGACTGTACTTCCTCATTACTGAGTTTCACTTACATGTAGGAAAATATTACATGCAATAGATATTGAACGCACAATTTTTGGATTTTGATATGAAATTGTAATTACCTTTTAACCTATCATTATATCTTAGTACACAGTACACCGAAAATGTGAGTTTTTTCATGCAGATTCTCTCTAATGCTGATTTAGTGAGCACAGGAACTGTGTAATACCGCAGATATACTAGCTCATTTTCAGTTGTCAAAAATAGCCAGTAATTTTATGGTTGGCCAATTGCAGAAGTTTCAGATTTAAAAACAAACAGGACATCTAGTCTAGCACAATAGAAAAAGTCTCATATTTTCTTCAGAAACTTTGCTTTTGTAAGAAAATTAACAGTCTACCATTAGCATCAACATTTTGGGCATCTCTCTTTATTTCCCTGAAGCCTCTATGGTTAAACTAGCACTTTTTTTAATTGTCATATTTTGTCACATTTATTTTTATAGCACTTTATGCAAGACTGTTTCAAAGCAGCTTCACAATAATAAACAGGAAAGTAACAGAATTATGATGCATACTTTATCAAATAAGTGATTCAAATTCTGCTGTAAAGCAGATGTAATAAGGTAATAATGACTCATTATTATTGATCATTGATCATTCATTAATTGTAGCCGCCCTTGTCACAAACTCATGGTTGTGCACCATTCAGACTTGAACTGAGAACGCCTTTTAAATTACAAATCCTGAATTTGAATGAATGCAGAATGTAGAACTGTAATTCCTTTTTTCTGTAATTGAATTGAAGTAAGTAAATTCAAACTTCAAGAAAATTCAAACATGTGCATATATCCCTCTTATAAATGAGTTTTGGATTCTATGAACTTTTTTCAGAATGTCACCAAATGGTATAAAATTATATATTCTCTACTAAACAAAAGGGAAGCCAATATTTTCTGAATTTTGTCTATCCCTTACACCCAAGAGAGAAAAAAAGGAAATCAGATATGCAGTCATATCATAAATTTCTCACCAGAAGCAGTTGACCCTCTCCTGACTGTAATCAAACTGTACAGCAGAGCACTCCGTCAGATTCAGGGTTCGTATCGGCTCTACAAACTGAGGGGACAGTTTTCTGAGAGATAAATAATCAACTTTAATGGTTATCTAATTCTAAATCTTATTGTACAAAATACATGGACCTACCATTTTGTCCTTGAAATATTTAAGTTCATATCTATTCAGTGTGAACCATCTCTGTTTCCAGTTCTGCCCAGAAAATCCATAAAGAAGAATCCCATCAGCCAAAATAACTAGGTCTAGGTTTGCTCTAGAACCAGTTTAACCCATTCACAAATTACCTTATTAGTTTTACTGTAAACATTGGTTTAAATTTTTAACATTATTAGTCTATATATATATATATATATATATATTTTGTGTAACCATACCTTGATAAGCGATCCTTGTTTAACCAGATAACCCTCTTTTGTGCCAAGCTGTTAACAACATGAAAAGACTTTCAATGATTCAGGAGCACAGACAATACTACTAAGACACAGCTAAATTCCACTCACTGCATATATGTATTGATTTTTAACCCAATTCTAAGTGCTGAAAGCCATTTTCTGATAATATACATTGCAGCATCACCTCTTTTCTCACAGTGCCTGAAACGGTTCCATAAAGGATTCGGCCTCTTTAAAGCCTGCCTTTCAGAGCCTACTCTGCTCTGATTGGTTCAGTTGTCCATTCTGTTGAGAAACGCCATTACCATATCTGAATTTCAACTTTGGATGCTTCCCTTAGTACTTGTTAAACACAGTGATATGAATAGTAACGATGCCGTCAGTTTCATCATATCAATTCCAGCCCGAGTCCTCATCCTTTGGTAGTGCAAGTGTAACGGAGGCCAGCTAGTGAGAGCTGTGCGGGTAAACCTCACTCTCCTGATCTCAAGAGGCACACAAGCGAATGATTCTAGAGACTGTGGTCTTTAGCGTCCTTGTTTGCATGCGTCCCACCCGGAGCAGGGCAAGTAGGACTAGAGGGGTTACGTTGGTGCCGTGACCCAGATGGGAGTGAGGTTTAGGAGGCTGAGTGTAACGGAGGCCAGCTAGTGACAGCTGTGCAGGTAAACTTCACTCCATTGATCTCCAGCTTTCGCAGTGCAGAAAACATCATCTTCTCAACATGTCGCCAACACAAACCAAACACTTCCGGGCATCAGCTACAACTACAGTGTTTGAAGGCAGGTCAAAGTAAGCATTATGCACATTTGTTACAAACCTACGTAGGTTCGAGCAGGAAGTAAAGCTGGAATTACTGACGACGCCTTTCAGACAGTTCAGAATCGGTTCATTCTTTTGGGAGAGTAACTCCATATATCATGCACTTTAATCTTTGAAATTTTGCAGAACTTTTACATTCACAAACAGTTATATAACACTTCATGAAAGGTTACATCCACAGGGGCACTTTAGATGCAATACATTTGTGCATGTGTGTCTGTATAAAGTAATTTTGACTTACTGCTGGAGCATTAGGCACCAAGTCATTTTCATGCCGGCCTGTCTGCATGGCCGTATGCACACACACCGTCTCATAAATAGATGGCTCTTCCACCTGCCGTGGGTACGGGAACCGTAGCACTATCAGATTTCCTTGGTTACAAGAGTGAAACAGGAAACAGGGTGACTGTGCCGCAGAAGTGCTGAAAAGTTTGTGAACTGTAAATTAAAGGCAAACAGCTAACCTGTCTCGCTGCCTAGCAGAGGCTGATTGGCAAAGTGACTGCAAAAATCTTGAAGGGAAGGGAATTCATTGAAGCCAAAGGAATATCTGCCAAACTGCCGGCGGACATGAAAGTGTTTCACTGAATCCTTTGCTCTAAAGAAGTGTTGATGGAAAAGAGAGTGAGTATGTGCTGCCATACTGTGACTGAATTCTCAATATTACTTGATTTTAACTTGTTTATGGGGTATAAAAGCAATATCACACCTAGTCACACTGAAATAGGCTGAATATTTCAGTGTGCCTAAAATATTACTGAATATCAGTAATATTAGTCACACTGAATATCACAGATATTATCATATAATACCACACACTATAAACGAAGAGTCAGAATTAAATGTATTTATACATATAAGTCTGTCACAGTGATGTGAGCAGGGTACTGCCTCATGCCTTGTGTCAATCAGTTTTCATTTATATATTCAACTGAGAGTAAGCACCTTTATTTTGCAAGACACAAGACTACAGTGGTTCACAACTGACACTTTGAAAAAAGAAAAAGGAACTGAAAAACTTCAAATAAACTGAATACCCACAGAAAATTAGAGAAATGGAAAAATAAGGGGACTAGCAAAAAGGCATGTTGGGTCATCATTTTACTTTTTAAATTGTTTGAGTAATAAAAGGGCAGAGGATTGCAACTCATATTAGAAAAGGTGAGAGTCTACTTCTGCACAGAACAAAGGTCACATATGTTCATTTGAGGTTATATTATACTTTATTATTTGAAAGTGTAGTGTCAGTAAGATTCTTAAAGAAATTGGTACTTTTATTCAGCAAGGATGGTTCTATTTCTATTTTAAATAAATGCTGTTCTTTTTAACTTTCTATTTATCAAAGACTCCTCAAAAAAACTAAAAATTATTAAGCAGCACTTAAAAACAATTGAGGTTAATTTTAGGTAGCTTTGTGGGTAGACTTCTCTATAAATTGCATTCAGTGCACACAAGAAAAATATCCAACTTGCATAATCTGCAGTACGTTGACTGCAAGTACTTCTGAACTTTTGTCCCAAATGGATATTTCTTACCGGACAGACAAAGCAAAGCAGTCAGCACCCTTGTTGCTGTTTCGGAGTAAAAAATTCCCATCTATCCCATTCGAAAGGAGAAGGGCTTCAGCTGCATGCCGGGACAAATCATAATGATACCAGCTACAGAGAGAAACAAATTGGGGCACTTAAACACAAAGCCATGTTGTATGGTGATGTCGAATATCAACTGTCAACATCCACTGACATATTTGCTATTGTTCCAGATTCTGAAACTTTTGCATTAAAATATAAAAATGTAAGGACGGGTTGATTTTCATCACTGTATTAGTGAGAATCTAATGAGCAATTAGATTAAATTACAATTAGCAATTGAATTATAGTTAAATGTAAAACATTCACATGGATTACTGTAATTAGAATTGGGGCGAATGTGCTTACTGGTAATAAAAATAATGTCCCAAAGCAAATATTAATAATAATGAATAAAAAATAAATAAACTTAAGGCTCCTAAAATAGGGGTTAAATATAAAACTGACATGTTGGGCTTTGTGGGATTTGAAAAAAGCCTTTGATTAATCATGTGAAATTAAAATGTACACTGAATAAAATAATGTTTTACATTTGTTGTGCTATGTTGTCGTTAACAAAAAAAAACACTTCATAAAAATAGGTTAAATTATATAACAGACAATTAGTGGGGGAACAGGTTTCTGCAACCCTTTCATTCACTAAAGAAGTAAAATAGGAGAAGTTTTCCTCGTTTATTCGCTGACGTAGATTACCTCGACAAAAAACAGTTGTATACAAATCAAATAAACAACTAACAAGTTTGCTCGTTATATACTTTTTTATACTGTTTTACTGCTCTTCCCTTTTTAAATTCTCACATGAGAACATAACACGAAAAACTGTGAAACTTTCACAGAAACAAGTTTAGCTCAAGAACATAAAACGCATCAAATACATGTACAACCGTCATGGGGGAGTTAACATAACTGAGTGCTTTTTACTGCACATAACTGAGCTCAATCGTGTACACTGCTTACTATCATGTAGAGAATTATTATTTCATGAGTGGTGTTTGCGTTTAGAAAGGTCCAAGTAGATCATAAACAGAGTTGTTTGAGCTCACCTAACTGACTCCAGCTCGTCGAGTTCTTCCCCGCTGCTCCGTGTTGAACTGACACTCATGGTCTGATGATGACTGAAGCAGATTTTCAGTGTGGTCGCTGTCAGTCAGTCAATCATTCATTCAGACTCAGGCATTTACTAAATAATCTCAGTTCAGCTCGAAGAAACAGTTTCTCACGTAAAGTTGCTCTTGCGTAAGAATCGAAAGCTACAGAGGCAGGGAAGTCGAGTAGATCCGCCCACCATTTAAATCAATGTCAAAATGTATACCATGTGCTAATGTGCACTTGTTCTCATATTCGACTGACTGGCCACATTTCAACCATGTAGACGCGAGCGACGAGGCAAAACTTAAATAGCGACAAAACTCCCTCGACAATGAATATAATTAGGTAGGGTGAATGCAGGTAAAGTGGGCCGTTTAAGCTTGATTGTACTGTGATGAATGGGTTTACACATTCAGAGCACGACACTAGTCTTAAATGAAAGAGATACTACTTAATTTTTATTCCGGTCGAAAACTCTCTGAAATAAGATTTTATTTTCGAAATTATAAGGTTGCACTTGCTCATTAATTGTAAACAAATATTAGTGTGGCAGTTCCTGTTTTTTGCTACTACAGATACATTTTTTTTGTTTTCTTGTAAGGTGTTTAAATATTGGTGCCCTACTTTGGCTAAATGTGTTAGATAAAGTGGATTCAGGTGAAGTGGGCGACCTTTAACCTTTAGTAATTATATCCAAATTCATTAAATAAATTGACATTTATTGATTACTTTATAGTTGAAATGTATAATCTACTGTTTTTTTTAAAACAGAGGTGAAACATAAGCTCTAGTTTTTTTTTAAACTTATTTAAAATTCTTAATTCATAATATTATGAATAATATGTAAAGATTATTAAATTAAATTTGATGGAAATCTTGAAACAAGACTTAAATATATTACTGTACCTGATATTTATCCAAATGAATCGATATTGAATCAAGATCGGAATCGATACACAAGCTTATTAATTGAAATCGTAAAATTTGTGTCAAGCACTAATAAAAACAGTAGGCCTACTAGTTATTGTACCATGTAAACATTGTAAATGAAACTAAACTTAAAGCTGCAGTCCGTAGTTTTTCCTCTTTTTTGCCATCTTTGTTTGAAATCTGCAATTGCAGTTATTCGCGGAATTATCAACTTTACGTGGGTTGTGCCTCGGCACGGCACAGCGCAGATGAATCCAGTGTTTTGAGGAGAATGTGCGGCTGTCAGTCACCGCGCCAGTGTGGATACTGTCATTCGGAATCACAGATTCTACTTTTTGGAAGTAATATAAAATGATAAGAATTTCTTACCAACATAAGAATTTTCACCGGAAAATGTCATCTGAACAAGTAGGTAACATCCACTTTGGTTCTGACCAACTAAGGGGAAAAAAGCATTGCAGTAAATTGCACTGATTAAATCTAACGATCGCTTATATCACATCAAACTGTGCAAATTATACTTTGTTCTCAAATAGTTAATGTTAACAACATCAGCATTGCGTGACTACATTTAATGCCATTCCGATATTCATACTTGTTTTCGCATGGGCCCTGTTGCAGTCTCTTTTTTTCTGTAGCCACTTCGAAGTCTTTTGCATTTTACAACGGGTGAATCTCCAGTTGTCACTGGTGATTGCAGTTTGAACCTCAGTTTGAAGTTTAATTACACTGAACAAAATTATTTTAGAGTGGCCTTTTATTGTGGCCAGCCTAAGGCACACCTGTGCAATAATCATGCTGTCTAATCAGCATCTTGATATGCCACGAGGTGGATGAATTATCTCGGCAAAGGGGAAGTGCTCACTAACACAGATTTAGACAGATTTGTGAACAATATTTGACAGAAATAGGCCTTTTGTGTACATAGAAAAAGTCTTAGATCTTTGAGTTCAGCTCATGAAAAATGGAGGTAAAAACAAAAGTGTTGCATTTATAATTTTGTTCGGTGTATATCAAGTGCTCTGATAAAAAAAGGCTATAAATCTCCACCTCCAATATCCTCACATGCAATATAGCCTACTAGCCGAGACACCACCTTTATGTGTACAGATGTCATAATGACGCAAAGACATGCTCGAATTTCCAGTGGAAATCCACCAGTACCACTGGAATTAAAAACATTATTACAAGCTTACCATTTTGAATCGAGTTAAGGCAAGCAGATAGTTTTAAACACTGGCTGGTTATGTACTTGCTCAATTTATTTAGGATAATTTTTAACCCAAAAAAGTTACGGACTGCAGCTTTAATGAAATTCTGTTTAGTTACCAGATGTTTTGACAATAACAATACACTTATTGTAATTCAGGGTTTTTGTGTGTATTTTTTCTCTCTCCAAGCTAAATTTAAAAGTTGGCATCCCTGATTTTAAAGCCAATTCTTATCTCTCAAAATAAGTGCTTTATAATAACACATAGGCTATAGGTTATATGTTAATATTCATGCACTAGTCAAGTTTTTAGGTTTTGAATGTTTTATTGCATAAGTTTTACAAATATCACATATGGCTTACAAGATGACTTTCAATAATGTTTTCAAGTCAATGACTCAAAATCATCTAAGCTGATCATTCTGGATTATCGATTCACATTCTAAGCATTTACTTTTTGCAATGAAAATAAAATTGCATTTAAGTACAAAAAGGAATCTAGCCTTTATCATAAAATACTGGACATGAACATTTGTAATGCATGCAGTAGGCATGTTCACTATCAGAATAAAAACACAAATAAACATCAAGGACCTTGGGTCAAAAATACTTTAGCTCCTGTTTAATTTAAACTCATTTTATAAAAACCTCAATTAATGTCTTTAATGTAACGTCCTCATGGTATCAACATTCTCCATGATCCGATATTTAAAAACAGTCATGTTTTTCCTAATTACCGAAAAAAACAAAACATATTTATTCAATTATACCTATAGTTTCAACCAGAGGAATATGGTCATTTACATTTTGCTAGAATATCAAATCTGGAAAAACGACTGTGTGGGAAATTGTGAGTTTATGTATAGTATATGTTAATATTCGGTGTGCAAGCTCATGAATATTTTAGCCTCAATAACCAAAAATGGAGTATTGCATTAAAGCAGGAGCAAAATAGCCACAGTATCTTGTCATACACCAGCACCATCCTGACTCACAATTCATCCTCACAACTCTTGAGGTTCTTGTGTGATGCTGGAGTGCATGCGTGAATAAAAATGTCACCGGTCCAGCCGTGTGAAACGTAAACAGTTTTCTGCTTATCTTTAGCCTACAAAAGCCAGACTCCAAGTCCATTCTGCGGTCACTGGACAGGAATAAGTTCTCGATGCAGTTCATCTGTAAGCTCCACCCGCAGAGGGTGAGAGAGCCCAGGCACATCACAGTGAAAACACTCTCATTGGCCAGAGAAAAGCCAGCTCTGAATTCTGACTGGTTAGAGTATCTACCGATCACTAAAGTGCAAAAATATAGGTCACTATTTGAGCTCATGACCATGTTTATATGATCAGAAGGGACTTTGTTATTGGTCATGAGAGAACAGTGCCTCGTTCAGCGATACAATCTTTTAAATGGGGCATGTCAGCATTCACACTAAGGTTTTGAGGGACGTGTCTTTGAGCGGCTTTGTTCTCCCTCCACTTCTGTAAACTAGAGGAATAGTCTTGTGCCGAGAGTCTCTCCATTTTCTGTGCTCTCACCAGGTCAGATGGAAAGATAGTGTTACAAAAGGCACGAAACAGGATCCTGAGACACAGAAAGAGATGAAAAGACAACAGTGAAATTTACTGTACCATCATGAGCTGCCTTTAAGACAAGATGCAAACATAAGTGACTGATTCCAATAAAGTTTGTCCAAAGGAAAGACAATTCAACGGGTCAACTATTTTCTATGATGTTAAAAGTCATACAAGTACAGATCTTATCAAGGGAATGGGGAAAGACAGAAAACTTGTTTGTCAAGATTACATTTCAATAACATTTCTCAAATAATGGTGTCATTAATACTGCTTTTTCAGCTCTCATCACACTATAAAATTTGAAGCCTTCTCTTTGAAAAATAAATAGATTTCGTTCCCACATAAATAGGAAAAACAAGGCATCTCAGAATTATTCTTATTGTTGGAAGTGTATAAATTCTCTACTTGACTTTTGCCCCGAATTGCTAGTTTCGATACTAGTTGCCGAAAGTCAGAGACAGTCTGCAGATTTTGTGTGTTCAAATTTGACAGTTGAAAATCACAGAGTATAAAGGGCACAGACTCCGATTTATAGCTTCAGACTTTGATTCTATCCAGTCGGAGGAGATCAAACCTGTTTGATATTTTGAGACGAGATGCATGTTTCTGCGCGAGTTTGTCGGACCGAGGTAAAAGTCTAGTAGTGTGTGATCCTTAATTGTTTAGTAGTGCAAGGGTCCTCAAACTTTCTTGTCAGCCAAACCCCATAAGGCCCGTTCAGTCTAAGGACGATAACGATAATTATAAAGATATAGTTCTAAAAAAAATATAATGGATATAATTAGAATAAAGAGAGCGGTATCGTTCGTTGGTGTGGAGTGGACGCTAATACAGTTAACGTTCTTAGTGAGAACGGGTCTTTTATTTTCAACACGTTCTCTTTTTCATGGTTCTCTGATGTTGGTTAATGGATTTTATTTTGACTTTGAACCTGGACTTTAAAGTGGACTCAAACCTCTTTTTTAGTAGTGATATTTGTGATTCACATTACAATTACACTACTGTTTAAGAAACCCGAGCAAATTAAATATAATATTAATTAATTATTATTAGTTTTAACGAATTTTAAAAATGAAGACAGAATTTACTGTTGCAAAATCACCATTGTCCTTTGAAATACAAAAATTATCATTTCATAATAATAATTATTTTATACTACAAGTTAAAATACTAATATTTAACATTGCATAATAATAATTATTTTATTTTATTTTATACTACAAGTTACAATACTAATATTTGTGTCTTAAATTCTTCACTTTTAACAATTCGAGTCCTCAACTGTTTTGGTGAAATACTGCTGAAATGCTGTAAACTTCTGTCCACAAAATATGCTAATTTGTAAATAAAGAACCCCATTTGGGAAACCCTGTACGATGCCAAGTTTTTCTGTAACCATTTAAAAAGCCTGCAAGTGTGTGATGTCTAGTGTTTTAATGTTTTAAGTCATGTAGTGTATTTAAGTCTTTAACATAAAATCTTGGAAGTCAGGTAACTGGGTTTTGAAACAGTATTACAGTTTGTTATTGTGACTGGTATGTGAATGTGCTAATTCAGGTATGTGTGTGTAATACCTGGGTAGCAGGGCCAGGACTGTGGTTAGTCCACATACTAAATAGTAGAGCGGCTCAGACATCATTTTTGTCTCAATGCCGTAGGGGTTTGTAGGGGAATTGCATGTCACACATGTAATGCCGAACAACAGGGTAAAGGCATAATAGAACAGGACACTGAAGAGCAGCAATGTAGCGTGTATCCACGTCTGCACAAAAAAAGAAAAACCACACAAGACCAGCATTAGCATAAGATACAGAGCCAGTCTTCCATAAATAAAGACATTAATGATAGTGCTATGGAATGCAAATTTTGTTACAAGAATAACTCCGTGATGTGTTGTTACTGTGGTGTTTTATGCAAAATGCAATTTCCCTTGTGCACGCTGAATGAGAAGGTGCTGAATGATTTGAGATAATGCTTAAAGAGATATTTGATCATTACTGTATTTCAATTATGTTTCAAATATTCAATTATATTTCAATTATGTGGAGCTGTATTTTGGACCAATAACATTTCACATGGGGGGTGGAGCAAATACTTCAGATTTACTCAACCAGTCAAAAGTTTTGAACTGGTTAAGTCTTTTATGCTCACCCAGGCTGCATTTATCGAAAATAAAGTAAAACACAATATACAATAACCGTTTTCTAATTATCCCTGTGATGGCAAAGCTGAATTTTCAGCATCATTACTCCAGTCTTCAGTGTCACAAAGTCCTTCAGAAATCATTCTAATACGCTGATTTGCTGCTCAAGAAACATTTCTTATTATTATCAATGTTAAAAACAGTTGTGCTGCTTAATAAATGAATCCTTTGGAAAAGACAATTCTTTCAAAAACATTAAAATAGTCTTAATTATTCCAAACCTTTGACTGGTAGTGTAGATTTTATTGTAATGCTTGATGAGGACATAGTGTGGCATGGAATGCAATAACTATTCTAAAGATTTACTTTTTGAATTACACTGAATTATAGATGATAAATTTGCATTGAACAGCTGTGATTGGCTTACCACTGTGCGACTCTCTATGACTTGATGCAGGAGGATAATGAGGAGAGCAGAGCCATTGATTGGAGAGCCAAAGGAAAATACCCCAATATCAGACCCTGCATACGCCTTCATAGCATACAAAAACAATGAATTATTATATGTGAGCACTGCTCTGAAAATTATATTTGAATTGTATTGAACCATTTAGACATTTAAATGATTAATCTATCGATTAGTCTATTAATTCCGCAATATTAGTTCCGCACTTTTTGTTTTTGGGCACAGCCAAGATCTCAAGTGTCATTTGGGAACAATGCAAAAAACTTGGTTCAAATGAGGTATACTCAGTAAAGTGAAGACCTTCAGAATGACTTACAGAGTAAGGTATGAAGAAACACACTAAGCTTTGGTAAAACGCATCGAGAATAGTCAGCCAGAACATTGATGGAAGATAGGCCTGAAAAACAAACATCACATAACCACAAATAAGCCATCATTATATTGATACCATGTAGAACACAATGCAAAACAGCTGAACACAACAGAAATGCAGAGTTCAACAGAACGACGTGTGAGACAGGATGACTACCTGCGAGTTTTGTCCAGACTCATAGAGAACAGGCAGTTTTAGGAGTGTCTCGGCAGACACATCTTTGTCCAGCACTCCATATATGAGTGGAGGTATGGAGGTGAAGAGAAGGTTGAAGAAGATTAAAACCCACGAGTTGGTCATCGTGCTGCCTGAAAAGCCACAGACAAACTGGTACCAGAACAACAGGTTCACATACATCTACATGAAAAAAGAAGAAAGAAGAGGATCAAGTTAGGGCCGCATTGATTCATAAGATAAGAGGAACTGTGTAAATGTGTACATTACTCACCACATTCTTGTAGAAGAAATAGAGGATCATGTTAGCCAACCGTGTGTAGCACCAATGACCATGAACCAAAATTAGCTTTCTCAGGAACTTAAATCTCGAGATGGCAAAGTCACTGGACATCACCGCCTATATGAAGGGAGAAGACATCATAAACATCGCAAGAGTGGGAAAGATCTGTTCTGTTAAATTAACTACAAGGTTTTAACTATAATGTTAAATTATAAATGTTTTTCCCCTATACATAATATTTCACAATATTAATGTTTTCACTGTATTTTTGATTAAATAAATGCAGACTTGGTGAGCATAAGTGAGCATTTGAAAAATAGTAACAATCCTAAACTATTGAACAGTTGCGTAATTAGTTAAAATTAGACAGAATTAGTCAAAACGAATAATGCAACTACATGGGAGTACCCAAACCCAACTCCCTGGTTTCTGCTTGTACCTGCATGCCCTCCTGGCCTGAGATGCCGATGCCAACATCTGCCATCTGAATCATACTGACATCATTGGCTCCATCACCTGAATATGAGCATCACATATTTTAGTTCAAACAACATTCTACATGGACATTCAACCATATACCTTTCAATGTACAGTACTTACTCACCTATAGCCAGGGTCATGACCTTCAGCTTGTCTCTGACGAGCCGTACCACTAGGCTCTTCTGCAAGGGGGTGGATCTGCAGCATATGACTGAGCGACAGCGGCATGCGAGTTCCAGGAACGGCCCCTCTAGCTCCTTCTGCAGAGCATAGTCCAGTGTACGGCCATCAATAACCAACACACAGTCAGAACTACAATCATCTTTAGATGCGCCTCCATTTGTGACTTGTTTGATCTCAAGTTGTAACTCATGAAGTTGAGCCTCACAAGCCTCCTAAGGGACAAAGCACAAACATACAAAAAATGTAATTCAGATTTAAGTTTTATAAACAGTGCTATAAATAAGGATTGAACATATTGGCATCTACCTTTGTATTTTGTTGGCATTTTCACCCTAGCTTTTGCATTTTTTCTAACATAATATAATATAAAATAATATAAAGCCAGGGCTGTTTTATTTAAATTAATTACATTTACAAATGAATGGGAATTACCAAAACCAATTTAGGCTGAAAAGCCAAGTCAATTAGTTCATGCACTTCCCGGGAATCGAACCTATGACCTTGGCATTGTCAGCATGAAGCTCTTTGAGCTACAGGAATGCCTAAATGTTTGGAAAAGTCTAAAAATATAATATATATATATATATTTTGGAATTTCCATTACAAGTGTTCTTTAACTTATTGCATATTATACAAAACAAATATTAAATTGACAATGGTGGACAGTGCTATATATGTCATGTCATTTCACAATCGTCGCTTGGTGGAGGTTGGCTGTATGGATGAGAAAGTAATGACCAGAGTCTTCTGTCTCGTATGGCATTAAACAAGCCAGCTCCTGACAGACCAGTCCATGTCGTGATATTATCCGGCAAGTCTTCCACGAATTCTGAAACCTTCCACTAAACCTGTCACGATGCTGCCTTTCATGGTATCGACTGATTGTCGCATTACCATGGCCAAAATAGCATAACTTGTGGGATTTAATGTGATTCAGCAATTCGCTTTTTGTTCTAGCCAATTTGTATAACTGCTCAATTGTCATAAGTTTTGTCCATGGAATTTGTAACAACTTTCTAATGTACTTGTTTTCAAAAGCCTAGATGTGCCTTTCTTCCTCTTTCTTCAATGTCCACACTTCACAACCGTATGTTGCAACTGGCCAAACCAGGACTTTCATCAAACGCAGTTTGGTGATAGTGCTTACTGATTTGTTCTACCATATTTTCGTAAGCTTTAGCATCAGCAGCTATTTATACCAGGGTGTAATTAGTCAGTTTGTTAAAATCCTTTAAAAAATCTTTTTTTTTTCACCACCTCTACTTACCTTGCTGTCACAATTGGCCATCAGTAAGTGGTCTGTGGGTCTGAGGAGTTTGCAAGCAAAAGCAATATTAATAGCCGTCTCTTGTTTGTCCCCTGTGAGGACCCATACTTTAATTCCAGCTTCCTGCAGAGCCTCAATGGTCTCAGGCACCTCCTCTTGAAGGCGGTCTACTATACCCGTTGCCCCTGGAAACCAAGAAAGAATTAGGCTAGGACAACCAACACACAATATCATTTCAGGGCAATTTCATTTTTGTCTTCATTGTCGTAATGTCTTACCCAATAATGTGAGATTAGTTTCCAGTCTCTCAGCAGATTCAAGCAGAAGCTCTTCTCTGTTTTCAATGCTGGTTTCTGCATACTCATGTTTCTTCAACCAGGCTTTGTATTCCTGCTCTTCCATCACCTATAAATCAAATGCCAACAATTTTCTTCCAGACTCAACCTCCATGCACAGGCATCGTAATGCAATCTATTGTCAGGTTACATTTGATGTGCTGTATGCAAATAGACAGAGATGGGCAAAAATACATCAAAATGCATTTAATCATAAATTACAAATACAAATGTATTTAAATAAAATACAAAACACTGCTGTGAAAAATTAATAAAGTAATTTGAAAATAAAAAATACAAACAAAATGTACAGTCTTTTGTAGTGTGAGAGCAAGTGTGGTGTTAGATACATGTAAGAGTATAGAATATCGGAATATCATCGTTTAGTGCAGAAGATGCGCTTTTAAAGTACATGTTGCCACATATATAATAAAAGATCATTACACCCATAACACTATATTTGTATTATATTACACAAAAACTAGTTAACGCTGCTGTTAAAGGTGTTTCTAATACCGCGGCTGTGACATCTTTCTCTCTTCAGACTGCCATTATCAATCTCTCTCTTTTTTTTTTTTTACTCTTTTTGAAAGTTGTGAAAACCCTGTTGTGCCATTTTTCTTTTGCTATTTGAGCAAATGGGAACACAAAAAATATATTTAATGTAGTCTCTCATTCACTGCTATAGAAGTTTACCCAACTATGATGCCTTCCACCTCTGAGATGCCCAGAAATGTGAACAGCGTCAATAGGATGTGTCACATTACGTGATTTTCTTGCCAAAAACTGCGATAGGCAATTTGGTAGTCCTATTTGTATTTTATGTCTAGGGTCCTAGGTATAGTTCCTCTATCCATCATAAAAGTGCATCTATCCATCACAAAAGTGCATATCCATCATAAAAGTGCTTCACACGGCTCCGGGGGTTAATAAATGCCTTCTGAAGCGAAGCAATGCATTCGTGTAAGAAAAATATCCATATTTAAAACTTAAAATAAACTAGCTTCCGGCAGACGGCCCACGCAAGTCGACTTGCGCCACAAGAGTAACCAGTGACGCATGTATGACGCTTCGCTTCACTTTAGAAGGCCTTTATTAACCCCCCAGAGCCGTGTTGAACACTTTTATGATGGATAGATGCACTTTTAATGTTGGATAGATGCACTTTTATGATGGATAGATGTGCTTTGATGGACTTCAAAACTTAAATGGCCATTCACTGCCATTGTAAAGCTTGGAAGAGCCAGGACATTTTTTTATATAACTCAATTGTATTCATCTGAAAGAAGAATGTCATATACCCCTAGGATGGCTTCAAGGTGAGTAAATCACGGGGTAATTTTCATTTTTGAACTATCCCTTTAAGCCCGGTGATGAAAGTTAATATATGCAAAATAAAATGATATATTTAATTAAGTATTTAATTACAAATTACATTTAATTTATTTTTGTTAAGGAAAATACAAATTATAAAATACTCAAAAGTAATTAAATACGTATATCAAATACATGTAATTAAAATACTGCCCATCTCTGCAAATAGAAGATGATGAATGTTGCAAATAAGGGAAATGAGAGTGAAAGACGTACTTTTTTAGCAACACAGAGAGTGCGCAGTCCCTCTCTTGCATACTGGTCCAGGTGTTTCTGCGTCCGTTCAATTACTTCCCTTGAGAAACCATCTTCAGCTGCACCCACATGCACACATAGTCAAAACAAATACTTGAGTATACACTCAACACTGGTGTGACAATATCGCATCCAAATTTCTGAAAAGTAGGACTACACAAAATGACAATATGGACTAGTACATTTTTAATCCTCAACAGTCTGTGATTACAATAAATACTCAGTGTGCTCAAACTCAAATGGCAACACTGTTCAGTCTGTAATCTACTAAATGTACTCCACACACTTAAGGGATCATGACTTCACATTTAAGACATTTTTTAAAGGTCTTAATTAACTGATGTTTGCTTGAGAGCCATGTCTTAAGAACGCTGTCATGCGTGAGACACTGCAAACATCAAGAGATGTGAGCTTAACGATCCAAAGCATCCATCTAGCGAAAAATAATGGAAAAGAAGTGAAGAGGAAAGCAATAATGCCTGTGTGAATAGACCCTTAGAGAGGTTTGATCTTTTGTACACTTTTGGGCCAACAGAAATTTGCCTTTTAAGCCTTGATACAGTATGTAAGCAGAAGCAATGTGAGATGTTAAAGATTATCATATTGTTGATACTGCTAGATGTAAACTTAACTACAACTACCTTTACAGGTATGTGTTAAAAAGTGGGTCCTTCACAAAGCGATCATCATATGAGGTGGACACTGGCATCAAAAAGCTTGAAACCCCTGGATTAGTTCACCATCATGGCCATGGATGAGAAGAATATACATCCATGGCTAAACAATAACTACTGTCTCTCAAAACAGCTTGAAAATGGAAGCAGGGGCCTATATATAACATTTATATTAATTAAAAGAAACTCTCCCCACACTTAATGAACTTAATGTTACATGTGTATTTTGGCTCTTTAAATATAAGTTTGAAATTACACAATTTTTGTGGCAGTCTAACCCTGACAGTACTGATTCTCAACAAACTAAGCCCAACAGCCAACTTTACAATATTTGAAGCGTTTTTGGGACAGTGTAGACCAGAGGTCACATTATAATTTCTCACTGTCCCCCATTTTGACGGACAGGGTCGTAAAAATTCTGTCATTATCTATTATTACCAGTCATTTTAATTTTCATATTTTAATGATATAATACATTTAATAGCTTTTGTTTTGTTTTCGTCCACATTTCCATTTTTAATCATGAAATTATAGGACGAGCATAAGGGCAAGATTATGCATTTATTTATTTAGGAACAAAACAGATGAACAGAGACGTTTTCCATAGTGACAGTGGAGGCCACTAAAACAAGCTTTTGAGCCTGAACAGGCAAATGTGACCAACGCAGAAAAAAAAAAAAAAAATACAATTATTTAGATTATGATATGAACAAAACATGAAAAACTAACTGAACTCAATTACATTTATGCTTTGTATCTGCCTGAACACAAACCTCTCTCCTGGTCAACTGGACGGGGTTGGAAATTACAGATACGAGTTACAATAGATCACCCTCAGTGTAATCTGTCAAAATGACAGCCTTCAGATTTTTCCATCACTGATAAAAAAAAAATCAGTCAAATGATAGAAATGGCCTCTGGAGTGAACTAACCTTAATAAAACATAAATGAGCTGCTTTGGTAAAGCAAAGACGTCACTTCACATACCTTCTTCAGCCAGCTCCATAATGACGTTATCAGCTCCTTTAGTGTAAACCACCACGTCTCCAGTGAGGGGATGGCGCACCACCACAGACATCCTCTTGCGGGCAGAATGAAATGGCAGTACGTGTAGCAGAGGGATGGACAGTGGCCCTGTGCCTGGAACAGCCACAAGGACTTGCTCTGGGGACCGGCCCAGCAGAGTACACCCATAAGCCTTTGCTGCTTGCACCAATGCCGCCTCATCCGGGTTCTCTGCCTCGTACAACAACTCCTCTGCCTCATCATCACTCTCAGTCTCATCAGCAGAGTTATCTTTGGCCTTCTGTATGTGGTCCACGTCCTCACCCCACGCCCCACTGGGCAACAGCACAGGAGTGACAGGGAGGGACAGAGTGCTTGAAGGGGTGCCAGAAGGTGTGATGGGGGACTGTAGCGTTTTGATGGGTGTTTGAGGGTTACTGTTAGGGAAGTAGGAAGCCGAACGACCCCGGGCGAAGAGTTTCTTGGTTAGGCTGGGAGGAGTGTCCGTGTTTTGACTAGGTGAATAGGGAAAGCGGGGTAGACTTAGCTTCTGAAACATGGCCTTCATCTCCTCTAGAGAGCGCAGGGGAGTGCGAACCACAGGCATCTGAACCTGATATTACATTAACAGATTTACAAACATACAAAGAAATGCACATATAAGAAGTATCATTTTTTGCAAGCCACAAGCAGGCACTGAATATCAATGTCTGTTCCTGCATCCATTAAAAACGGGCAAATATTAAGAACCGTCTTAAAAAATCATTGTTTACCCTGCTCTAATGGTTACAACATACTTCATATGAATTATATTTTTATTACAAAAAAATTCTACCTAGCCGATTGAGATGCCAAACTACATATTATCAAAATGTACTAATTGTTTAAAAAAAAACTGTATAATTAGAAACAGCTTCAAAAACAGCTGGACACATTTTTAAGGTGCGGTCACATTTACAGCTGTTTAACGACTTTTCAAAGGCGAAATCCTGCCATTTCAATCGGAATCCATGTGATCTGGAATTTTGTGTGTGAAGGCGAAAAATTTTCCCCAACTAGATTCTGGATTCAAGTTGGTCATGCGTTGGTCATGCAGATTCGCAGTGCTGACCAACAGAAAGCTGCTTTCTGCATGAGCTTCAGACTATCAGTTAATTAGTAAAGACTTGGATCATACCACGTGTCTTGGCTGAGTGGGTGAGGAAACTACTACAGTGTTGCAGACAGTGAGGGCGAGAAAGAAATCTAGGATGTGAGAGATTTCAGCAGCTTCCTGTTGGAGAGGGGAACGCATGGGGGATGACAGTGTGCTCAGCTTCACATGAAGCTGAGGGTCTGGAACAACAGCACACTCCTAGAGAAAAAAAATATTTATGATTTATTTACTTGTGACAATAAATACTTGAAGTGCTTGTTACAGTGTGTTACTGTGAAATTAATAGATGACCAATACAGGGAGTAACGAAATAAAGTAATTAAGACAAGGAAAAGTACACATGCAGAGTAAATACCAAAGATAAGTCTTTTCTTTTCTCACCATGGTGCTGCTGAAGGCTCCAGGTGTGTGTCTGCGTAGCGTGTCATTGACTGAGTGCGTGTCAGACTCTGCAGTGAGGGTATTGAGGCACACTGAACTCCGGTTGCAGCTGAGCGATTTACAGCTTAGAGACTTCCCGCTAGCGCGTGACCTCAGGGTTAAAGAGTGATCTGCATCGCCACAGCTCTGCGCCTCATACTGTTCCAGAGAAATCGCTGAGGAGAAACACACAAATCATGACCATGACGGTAGCTACATATTTTCACGCATACCGGTAAACACCCATTTATACTTTTGATAAAATGTGTGTGTGTATGTATATATATATATATATATATATATATATATATATGTGTGTGTGTGTGTGTGTGTGTGTGTGTGTAGTTTGAATTAGTTGTTGTGATCATTTTTTTTTCATTTAATTATGTTAATATAGATAATGTACAATATAATATAATTCAACATAATAAAATAAATCACAACTAATCTCATGATTTATTATCAGTTTTTAAAGAGCAGAATGAAAAATTTAACTGTAATATGGTAAATTTGGTAAATGTGTTAAAAATGGGTATATTTTTATAATAAAAATAAATATCTTAATATTAATCAATATTAATCAATTCAAGCATTTTAAGTTTGACAGCCTAAAAAAAACATTCCGTAAAATCATCAGATCAAATTAAGTCAATAAGCAAGTCAATCGATTTAAAACTTTAATTGAATTTTTTTATCCTTATAAACAGCATACTCAAAGAATCAATCAGTCATATTTGAAGGCTGTTTTGAAGTAGACTGACCGTTCTCATGGTGAGGGTACTCGGTTCCTGCCACAGTGCAGCGGCGGAACAGCATGCGGTTCTCTGTGAGGGTTCCCGTCTTGTCAGAGAACAGGTACTGAATCTGTCCAAGATCTTCTGTGATGTTCAATGCTCTGCACTGCACTCCTGTGTCCAGTTCTGGGTTATACAGATTTAAATCATTCTGAATAAAATATATCTGTCCTAGCTTAACAATTTCTATCGACACATAGAGGGAGATGGGAATCAGCACCTACAACACACAAAAAAGAAAGAGGATGACAGCAATGTCAGATACATAGACAAGTAAGATTGGTTATATACTTAAAGTATTTAACTGAAAACCTGATTCATGAACTGTAAAGGATAGGCATGATATACTACAACATCTTGAATATCATTGTACATTTTACAGGTTAAAAACTTTTTATAAAGAAATCACAAAAAATAGGGCAACAGAATACAGAATTTATGCAAACCAGATTTAAACCTGCATCAAACAATCATACAATTTGATATACTTAAATTTACTGACGATTTAGCTAAAGCATTAGATAATAATTGGATTAGATATGACATGCATGTGTCCACTCACTCACCTGCAGAACAATGATCATAGTCCAAAACAAGTAAAAGGCAGCGAGAGCAGGGTGCGTGTCATCAGGAATCATGAAAATAGAATTCTGTAGTCCACTCAACCAAACACCATGACCTATATATCACAATCATATTTTTACCAAACCCACAAAAATAACACTAACCGTGTACTGGAGCTGCACGATTAAAGTGACTGTAATTCTCATTTTGTTACAGACTGTAATTTTTTATTTGTCATTGAATCATTCATTGAAGAGATTAGTTCAAAAACGCTCATTCATTCAGTCATGAAACAAGTTAAGTCTTTATGTACGAGTCATTGAGTCATTGAATCATTCATTAAAACTCAATTAAAAAAATTATTTAAAATTAATTAATTTTTTTTTTAAAATAGACTGCTGTAATTAACATTTTGCTGAATCTCTAATAAATTACATTACTGTAAAATGTAATATTGTGTAGCTGCCTAATCAGAATCGTAGTTGAATTGTGACCTCTATTTTAAACAAAACTATCAAGGAGTCGTTTTAGACAACCTCGAGCGAGTACAAATGTGTACCAGATGTCATTTGTGCCAACTGCCATTAGAATTTTAAATGTTGAGAAGATATGAATATGAGTAGGGGTGAATATGTATGCATAGATTGTATATGTACATATGGGAATTTTATTGTTTTAATTGTTTTATATTTTTTATGTATATTGTTATGTTGGTGTATATGTGTGGTGTATAGTGAAGCCAAAGACAGATAACTACTTGAGGACATTAAAGGAACTAAACTAAAGTAAATCATAATTTTCAATTTATCTAGAATCGTGCAGCTCTACCTAGTCCTTAATAGATTAAATGCTGACACAAGTACATCAATGACCACAATACTGACCTACAGCAGAGATAAGGCACATAAGTAGCAGTAGAGCGACACTCCAGAGGACGTCCACGTTGAGTCTGCGCTCCAGTTTACTTCGTTTGTAGCGCGGCCCACTGTTATTCTGCATCGCTTTTGTCTCGTGACCTGCATACAATCACACACAAGCTCTTTATCTTTCTACAATCTCATCATATCTTTTAATGTGAAGCTCTTTATCTTTCAACAATCTCATCATATATTTTGATGTGAAAGTGACCTGCATAGACTACAATGCCAATCACAGTCTCCGTGTTCCTCACAGTGCAGCTCCTCAGGAGCAGGTTTTCACTATGGAGTCCAACCCGTCCTTTACCAGGATGCTCCCTGTGTACATACAAAAATTTAAAACATTCTTTAAAATGCCTTGTTTATCATTTACAGAAGCAGTTTACTGCTTACTCACATGAAGCCTCTGAACCGTCTCAGGTCATTGTTGGGATTTTCACACTCAATGCGACTGCTGTAGTTTTCTGGAATGAATTCAGATCCCTAAAGGAAGATCACATTCACAATTTTTTTAAACTCACTGTTCAGAGAGGTTTTTATTTTCACAATGTTTTTATATTTTTATTTTTTATTCTTATAATTTGTAGTATTATGTTTAATGTTTATTTGTATATGTCCACTGGAAGCCTCAGTACCAAAACAAATTCCTTGTGTGTGCAAGCACACTTGGCAATAAAGCTCTTTCTGATTCTGATTCTGATTCTGCCAAACTATTTAATAAAGTTTTATTTTAAGAATTTCAGCATTTCAGAGACTTTGTTCTTTATAATGATGGTTACACCCTACTTTATGCCCCACAAAAAAGTATTTTAATTTAGAAATTCAGAGAACATTAGATGATGTGATTTAAAGTAATTGCCTACAGTAGAGGCGGCCAAAAGTGATGTACAGAGGGTATATTTGTTTTTAAAAACCCTAAAAGTTCTATTAAACCATCAAAATTTGAGAAAAATATTTTAAATATATATTTTTAAACATTTAAAAAACGAATAACAAAACAATAAATTATTTGGAAAAAAGGCAAAAAGATTTTATTTCCCAATGCAAAATTAGAAAATGTATAGAAAACCAAAAAGCTCACAGGAAAAAGCATACACTGACTACAACATAATCAGTTCTGCATATTTCATTGGTTCTCTCTTATTTTCCATGCGTTCATAATTGCTTTGTATGACAGCCTGGCCAAAAATTATGTCCGCAAAACTTGCCATGTTTCATTGCATTATCAGAAATAAAACAATTTACTCCAAGCACAACTACGCAACATGCTTATAAAATTATATTATTTTAATAATATTTGGACAAAGATTTTCCAAGGACCTACATCACTTTAGGCCACTTTTGTATATATGAAATGCATTTTTTTTTAAAGCTTTATAGATTTCAATAAAAAAAAACAATTACCTTTATACAATTTTTTTGCAATGTGGAATTAATCTATTTTCTGTGAATTGCGAGATTTCCGATTTATTAGCCACTATAGGTAAATAACTAGAAGAATAACAAAGTGCAGTAAAGAGTAAAACTATTTGTGCTATTTGTGCCAGTGTTTATGACAATACATTAAAATAATATGGAAAGAAATACCAGTTTGCAATATCAAACAGCATAACGAGCTGTTTTGTACAGCTAAAAATGACTGGAAGCGGATTGCGGGGGAAGACACACACATTCAATTTACAAATGGCCGAGTCCGCTCTTAAGTTAAAAATAAGGTGGAAAAATACAGCAAAACACATTTTACCTCATATATTTATAGAGAACAAAAAAAAATGGTGATGATGAAGATGACAATGAAATGCATAGACACACACCTGTTGTGGCAGGTCACGGACCACCTGCCTCTGTTTGAGGTTGGTTTCTCCATCCAGGTTGGCAGTCTCGATGTGACACACTCCATTAGAGTCAGATGAGTGTAGTAGCACCATGTCAGCAGGAATGATCTCATTACAGCAGAGACGGACCAGATCACCAACACACACCTCCGCCCAACGCCGTTCAACATACCGCAGATGCTTCCTTCAATACAAACACACACTTTCAATGCTTTATTTGAATTCACTATTAATATTGGTTAAACCCAACAGAAGGCACAAATGAAGAAAGGCACTTTTCTAGAATAATTGAAACAGAGCAGTTTTCACAAATTGTTTTGCTTTTCTCAGCACTGATTTTCAAACATACAGTTCAAACAACAGTTTTGGTGAAATAAATATCTTAAATATTAGGCATACTATTAAAGTGATTAAATGATAAAAAATCAGTCTACTTCTACAGTCGGATGACTACGGAATCTCATTGGGGTTTTTTCAGAGCAAACTGTCAGTCTTTTCTGGCTGATGCTATTAATACAGAATTAAAGGCAGAAAATCGTAGCTACATGTTAAATTTTTTACATTTAGTGAAACATTTGGATTTGCATTTAAGATGTGGAATATTGATTGCTTTGTGCATGGCAGTATATATATATATATATATATATATATATATATTAAAAAAAGTAGTCTTTAAAATATCAAACGTTTTTTTAAATAAAAATCTATTATTTTATTTTGTCTATATATAATTTTACTGTAAAGAAAAGTTAATAACCTTAAAGGTATTATCCCATAATAAACCTCAGAATACAGATCAGGACCCTGGTGTAAATCAACGGGTCACTTATGATCCTGAAGGGGTTTATTTTGCGATAATGATTGGCTGACTGTAAATTACATACAGTACTCTGCTTATTTAAAATGTTGAAATTATCTCATTTTGCAAAATAAGCAAGAAAGAAAATAAGCTATTACATTGATGTAGGAAATTGGCTTCCAGAAATAACAAATAACAAATGCATATATACAGTTTAGTGCTTATTAAACAAATATATTAGACTGCAGAATACAGTATTCCAGAAAAACCTGTAAAATGTGTTTATTATTACTTAAAACAGCCCTCTCAGTATTGATGGCACTGGTCTTGCTGGTGGTATTATTGACTATCTGCAGAACCACTGTGAAACAAACCTACAACAAAAAGTATTTAATATATACCTGCAGCATGACAAAAACATACATTCTGTATATGCATTTCCAATGATGCTTTGTTTCTATGCACTGATGTGCCATATCATTTAAGCACAAAGCATATTCAACATTACTGTTTTATTCCTAATAAAATAAACACACCAGCCTCAATGACATAGTAAACAAATAAGCCCTGCGCTTGAACAAAAGGAAGGTAGAGCGCTGCTGGTGTCCCTTGTATCCTCTGGTGCTCTTGGAAGGGTTAAATGTTCATAAAAAATTGTAAAAAAATACAAGTCCAGGCACTCAGTGGGTTACAAAAGTAAAAAAAACTTTATTGTTTGATCGAGGGCTAAACCATTAAAAAAACCCAATGCGTATCGGCCCACTGGCCTTCATCAGGGTGTTGCCCTGCGCTTCATTGTCACCCACAGCAACAGCTCCAACTCCAGAACAGAAAAACAAATATGACCCCCTGCGGCAAGGCGATCACATGGGAGCCCTTTTAAACTGAGCAGCATTAACAGCTTTGCTAGATCCAAATGTCAGATAACACAACACTTTGGTACAATATTTATCAGGACATTAGTGGCAACTGTGTACAGGATCAACATGAAATCAAAGGTATTTCTAAACTTTTGCCTGTTCTATTTTGTTCTTGTCAAGGTCATAGAATTTATTAACTCATTTCATGGAAAATGCAGAATATCACAGCTTAAAATAAACCTTTACTAAAGAGATAATTATTAAATTTATAAAATAAAACAGAGATCAATAATAACTATACTTCAAGCTAACCATTAACTAAGAGCTGCACTAATAAAAAAATGACGTGCGTGGGCTATAGCACAGGACACAGTTTGGAAACAGACATGTAATGTAGCCTGAGCACATTGACTGCAATTTGCATCAGATTATAAGACACATTGTAGCTGTGACACTTTAACATGTAAATCCAAATGGCTGTATTTGGAGAAACCAATGTGTGCTACATTTGACAGTGACACATCCATTGAAGGTATTAAGCCACACCTCCGAACTGTTTGAAGAACAGTGTTAGGATCAAGAAACTGTCAAAAGTAAAATATCTGGGTCAAGTCACCTCACAGCTAGATGAGGTAAACATGGTAAACATGCTGTTGAAGAACAAAAAAGCATATATTATACTGAATACATATTATGCACTATGTCATGATCCACTGATAGCAGATATCCGCCGCCTAACCAAATAGGTTAAAGTACAAGCTGACATACTTTACAGCTATAAATTATGTGTATTACGTGTATATTTTCAATTCTAATGTTCAGAATGTTTCATGTTTTTACCTGTCATACACATCACATAAGCAGTTATTGACCTTTTGGTCAGACTTGCTTCGCCGTTGGTCCTCCCAAAGGTCTTTAACAGCAGTTATGGACATCACGAAGACAATAGGAATGATGGAGATCTCTGGCTGAAACGCGTTTACAATAGGCACAAAGTTCAATGCACCCAAGAAGACGAAGTATACATTGGCAAAACGATGAAGTTGCTCGAAAAGATTCTTGGGGATGAAGGACAGGAAGGTGTACTTAGTCGTCCGGACCTTATTCCTGCAGTACAACTGCTGTAATTCCTTTACCTCTTCATCTTCAGTCCAACTTGGCATGACAAGCCTTCTGTTTTTGGTCAGATCTTTTGCCATGACATCTTGATCAAGGTCTAACGACTGAATCATGGAAGCTTGACTCCTCTTCTCCAGGAAGACCGTCTGTAAGACTGGTCCAGCCAATTCAGGCAGTTTCTCTATCCCCAGCATGTCCAACAGGTCTCAACATCACTAGTTAAATTCATGTTTATGATTCTGTCCAAGTAAAGATCATGCATGTGCAAGATCTGACACTTAAGAAGTGAGAAGTGCCCTTCAAAACCTTTGTCTTAAGAGTAGTGTGTGGCTAAGAAACCTGCAATGATCTATAACATATAGACCTGGCCGCTCCTTATCCAGGAAACACTCCCAGGCATCATAAACAAACTAGACGTAGAGCTTTTTATGACTCAGAGGCAGTGTTTAGACCGAAAAACCAAGGGCTGGTAAATAAGCAACACGTTTGCAGTGTGACATTTATCTCAGACAGAGAACGCTATCTATCACCCTGAGCCCTGGACTTTTGAAGCCCAGACGGTTATTATTATTACTATAAAACTTAAGGACTGCATACAATTACAACCATTGCTTTATCATTGCTGTTGTAGATACTGCATGTGAGATATTATTCATATTTTGTATTTTATAGTGGCCATAGTCAAACAGGGAGAGAAGGAAAGTAGGGTGTCCTGTGTCATATGTTGTGTTATAAGAAGTGAGCACTGGCTCAGGAGGTGGGAGGGGCATAACTGTGACATCACAGACTTTCACAACTACATTTGAAGTTTCACATCAAGACACTAGAGATCATTAAAATATCTCTTCAAGGAAATACTGAAGCATTGTTATAGTAAAAGACCCTTTATCAGCTAATTTATTTACATAGACAGCTGAGGAAGGACAAGGAACAAAGTAAAATCATTAATTCTAATGGGTAAAGTCCTTGAGAGCCTAGAAGGAAGTTTTGCACAATATGGGAATTATGCAATGTCATTTCTTGGAAATTAGCTCCTCATCTCAGAGGCACAGTGTTTGAATAGTGAATCTGTGTGTCAATACTTCTTAATGAGAATAGTGGGGAGTTCCACGTTTATGGAAAAAAAGTAATTTTTACTACCTATTAAACAATTTAAAGGCTGTGACACCAAGCAGACAGTCAGTTGTCTGCCAATGCCAGGCTAACATTGCCATCTTTTCAGCCAATTGAGCATGTTGACCCAGCATCAAAGATGTCTGTGAGAGGGATCACTCTGATTGGCTGTTTTGCTTAGCAAACCAGAAAACTGGATGTGACGAAAGCAAGCCAATGACAAGGTCAAGAGGACGGAACGGAAAATTAATCAGCAAAATATCAGCTAAAACTCGTTTTATTGTAGGTGTATTGGAAATTTGTACAACCAAATAAATACTTTTTTTTTTTAGCAAAACTATGGTTAATTTGTGGTTATCATGGTCTAACTACAATATCCATGTTTTATTTTTTATTTGTAGTAAAACAATGGTACATTTTCGTAAGGGGAGAGAGACAGGGCCAGCATGTGTGAATTACCACAACCTTTATCTTTGAAGTTCACTAAATTCACTAAATTCCCGCCGTCTCCATGACTTCACCCAAACCCTTTTCTTTTTTCCCCATGAATTTTCTGTGAAAATCATTCCAAACACTATCATCGCAATTCCTTCCTGCATATCGTCTGCCATGCTTATTCTGAAGTCTCGCAAGATTATGCGAGATTTCCTGTGTTCACAGTCGAGATTCACAGATCTAGGATTTTTTGTCCTCGTCTTTGTGTTCTACCACATTTTGAAAATCTTATAAGATGTAAAAAATCTTTTGGTGTGTAGCCAGCATTAGTTATACTTCAATTGATTTCTGACATTAGGATCCTTCTGAAGGATATGCAGAGAGACCGATGCTACACCGGGGCCGTAACAGTTCTGGGGCCTCATTTATAAAACTTTGCGTAGGATTTGCGTCAGAAGTGGCGTACGAATGAAACATAGGACGTGCGTACGCACAGAAATATTCGGATTTATAAAACCGTGCGCACGCACATCCTACGCATTTTTCCCTTAATAAATCACAACCAATTCTAAATATAGCGCAGCTTTTACGGCTTCATGTCACGCCCATAGTTGCCCATAAATAGTCCGTGAAACGCCCACAAGTTAATATTCATCGATTGCGAAAGCATGGTGAACACAGAGAGGAAATCAAAAAAACGTAACTTCACTCAATGTGAATTAGAAGTTATCGTGGCGAAGTGGAAAAGAGGAGAAAAATGTTGTTTGGAGGGCACAGTGTGGGCATTACTAATGCCAAAAAGGCACTTGAGTGGCAAATGGTTGCAGACGCCGTAAATGCTGTAGCCTCAGAACATCGGACTGTGGCCGAAATAAAAAAGAAATGGTCGGACATTTGCCTCATTTGCCAGCAAGTCTTTTGCTGTCTGAAGATGCGTTCACTCCGAATCCTTCCATTTTCCACATCTTCTAAGAGCGCAAGATCAGCCATTGTGCGTCATTACGCATTGTGATGGGGCATTTTATTTCCATCCATTTAATTGCATCCATTTAATTTTAATAGATTAAAATTGCGGTTATAATCTACTTGGAAATGGGAAATAGTTCAGCGCAAATGTAATTTCTAGCAGTTTTCTGAATGTTTGAGACATACGTCATACTTTATTTTATCTAAAATAAAACAAACTAATGGCATATGCATGAATACCATAATTCCGTAGCTGATAAAGACATTTTTACTAAAACAACTTTCCCCAGTGGACAAATAATCTATCTATCTATCTATCTATCTATCTATCTATCTATCTATCTATCTATCTATCTATCTATCTATCTATCTCCCTAATTATCTATCTATCTATCTGACTGACTATCTAATTGCATCTATATCTGCTCCGCCAGACGGACACATTGGCGAGAATATCAGTTTTGTACATTATTTCGTTCTGTTTACCATCTATGAGGATGAATTGTATAACATGCCAATATTATTGCAGAACATATTTCACTTTTCTTTTTGCAAATAGGCCCTATGTGTTAATTTGCATTTCTGTTGCAGATCGATCAAACGGGTGTTCGTGTAGGCTGTTAATTGTAAGACTTGCTTTCTGAAGCTTCGTTTTATTTATGAGAGGCAGTATTGCCATTTATTTTACACAACGGTCTACAGTTTCACACACTTTCACGTGTTTCTTCCATCTGCCGACGGTGTCGCCATTTCTCATTTCACCCGTTTTTGTGCGTACGCCTGGGTCAGAGCTTGCGTGAAGGACCGCACATTTTCCCGTCAAGTTTGCTTTTTATAAATACCAATTATTGCGTAGAGAGCGGCGTACGCCTTCTTTTGTGCGTACGCAACGTTTATAAATGAGGCCCCTGAAGATTTTCTACACTTTTTTACTCTTGCTAGCTTCCTGATTTGCCTTGTATTACCTGACCATAGGGTAGATAATAGGTTAGGTTTCTAAAAACTGGATAGCCTGCACTGATGTGTACATATGGGTTGTCAAATGTTATTAGTTTCTCTTGTCCAAAAAACCTCAGCTTCAGTCTTTAATGCTGCTGAAGAAAATTTGAGCTGAAAGTTAAGTGTTTTCACAGTCAAATTAATTCCTTTATCTCAAAAGATGAAGGAAAAATGTGTTCCTCATGATATGATATCTTTAATACGCCACTGTCACAAGATGCAGAACAAAGCAAAGGCCATCACATTTTATTCAGAGACCCAAGGAGCAGGCACAGATTAACCATAGGATCAAACAGGCTGTTATCCATGAGCCTCTAATTCAAAGTTGCCTTGAGCTCTAAGACATACATATATATATAAATCTATATATATATATACATTATATATATTATGGATATATCTTTATATATATATATATATATATATATATATATATATATATATATATATATATTCACATTGAAGCTCATTCCCAACATTGTTATTCTTAACTAAAACTGCAATTTAATGCATTTTATCATGCATTTTATCTAAAAATACATTTCCATTTTCCATTTAATCATTTATTAATTGTATTAACTAATCTTACAGTCATGTTAACTAAGAGCTTGTAATGGATTAATGGACATTACATGTAAAATGTAAGAAATGTAAGATGTTTAAACATTGCGTATGCACAAAATGGGCATAGAAATATGCATACGCAATTTTCCACTCACATTTCAAGAATTATAAAAACTAAACTAGGCATAAATACGTGGTCATTATATGGACACAGACTGGAGTGAGCCAAGTAATGAAGTAAACAGTATGATTTAAAAACTCCTTTTGATAAACACATTTAGAATAAATACTCTCATTTATGGTGTTAAGCAGTGAAATGATTATCCAGAAGTTACAAAATTTGTTTTATATTAATTTAAATAGGAATACTAGTAGTGGATGCGGTGCTTTTCCTGTGACATGCTATGTTTTAATGTGTTTAACCACAATGAGGTTAGCTTTTTGATAATTCTGCTTTAAATTGTGTGCTAAATAGCAGACCTCATGTTTTGAGAAAATATATTTGTGCAAATAATGATCAATGATGCACACTTACTCCTAATATATCAAAGGAATATTAGCATCATGCTTTTACCTATTTTCACAATACAACATTTAACAAATTTTGTGTTAAGAACACATTTTGTACTTACGTATATTTTCTAACGATATGTTTTAGAAAAATATACTTGAAGTGAAATTTCTGTGTATTTATTTGCACTTTACTTAAAAATATATTTTAGGTATATTTTTAACTGTGTGCTGAAAATTATCATTGTTACAATGCATTGAAAGTATACTTTCAAAATACATTATAGTATACAACAGTATATTGTACAAAGTATACCTAAGTAATATTTGTTTATTAATGTGCATTTGTTATTGAAGACAAAAGGTTGCAATTTGAAGTATTTGGAATAAGCCAAAGGTATTACTGAGCATATACTTTTTACTAGAGCTGCACGATTATGACAAAAATCATAATTGCCGATTATTCCCTTGAAATTGTAATTGCGATTATTAATTACGATTATTACAATTTACATTGAATATATATAGGTGTATTATAATACATGTTTACACAAAAATTGTTAACACACACAAGTACTGTCCCCCTTTACTTAACATAAATTGTAAGAATGACTAATAGTAAAGACTACTAATAGATAAACATTAGGACTATGCCAAAGCAATTAAATAGCAGTCCCAAACTAGTTTTTGTTAATACAATGTTGATATGAGCCACCACAGTCATTTAAAAATATAAAAAAATAACACAAAGTGAAAATAAAGTGGCATTTTGGGGTTATGGAAACGACAGTTACCATGGTGAATACACAATACTAACAAGAACTGTTAATGAAACAGCTCCTGGTGAATAGAATGAAAATCATACCTGCATGCAAATCCTTCTCAGCCAAAACGTGATTTATTGGTATTTTACTTTTATTTCGTGACATACTAATTTACATTGTAACGACGTTGCATGCTCGTAGTTTCTTTTGCACTTTATACAGTGAAGCGATACACAGCGCGCGCCGCCGCATTTGCGCGTGCAATTGAAGAGTGCGCGCTACGAGCACAGTATAACGGCTGACAGGACAGTAAAATCCTTTTTTCTGAGGTGAAAATCTTTTTATTTCAGCTTACACTTACGTCACTGCCTGGTATGTCATATTGTGCTGGGTTTTCTGAAGTAGTCGTGATTCGCCTCTTATAACATAATTATGCTCTAAATAACACACACACGCAGAGTGGATTTTCTTTTGTAATCGTGGCATCTGTAATCGTAATCGCAATTAGAAATTCGATTAATTGTGCAGCCCTACTTTTTACTCAAATATAATACACTTGGTATATTGCTTGTATGTTTCAAATAAACTCGTAATGAATTTGTAATGTAATTGTAACACAAATAAAGTACACTTTAATATCAATAATCAATAATTAGTCCCTACACAGGTATATACTTATATAGTATATTTGAAGTTGTTCCAATTTAACACACAAAAGTATACTAAATACACTTAAAGTTATGCTTTACTACAATTTAATACTTAAACTAAAATATACTTAGTACAAAATTAGTTCTTCCAAAATAGCACACTTTAAGTTAACTAATCTTAACACACTTGAAGTATACTGAATTAGTCTGTCTGCAAATATACTTAGCTTTTTTTTTCACCAGGGAAAACTAAAAAAAAAGAAGACATAACAGAAACACTAACAACACCAGATAAACAGGCTCAAACACATACTGACCCGCTGTAGACATGCGTCAATGTGTTGTTTATTTTCTTGTCGTAGCGGTAACGTCTGTAATCCTCCATGGCATCTTTGAAGGCAATGACGGTGAGCACCACAGCTAGGGGAATCATGGTAATCTCCTTCTGAAATGCTTCCACCACTGGGACCCAATTCAGCAACACCAGGAACAGGAAGTACAGATTTGCCGCTCTATTGTAAGAACCCAAATGTGTCAGTAACGCACAAAAATATCTAAATACAAACACACCATTAAATCATTTAGACATAATATATTCAGCTCACCTGTGAAACTGCTGGAACAGATTCATGGGTATGAAACTGATGAGTGTATACTTGGTTGTCCGTATGCTGTTGTCTTGAAAGCCCTTGGAGAAGCTGTGGTACTCCGCATGTTGTGGACCACATTGTGATACCACCACTCTTCTCTTTCCACTGAGCCGCTGAACCAGAGGGTCTTGAGCGTCCAGACTGCTCTTAGGTGGAAGTGAAGGGGGAGAGTACCAGCCTCTCCTCCTGTCTGTGGATATCAGCTGCAGACATCTGTGTCGAACCCAGTGAAGCCGCTCCATGAGGAAGACCGCAAGACAAAATGCTGAGGTCCCTGTCTGCACTACACACAGCCCTCGTCCTGAACACACATAAACACATATAAAATTACTATAAATCCAGAGTATACTCCTTGCAATCTGCCATTTCTTCTCTTTTTGAAAGCATGAAACCTATTGAACAAGCTTAAGTTGGCTGACAGGCAGAAGTTCTGCCGGTAGGTAATGCCATTTTCACATTAACCACATACTTCCCTACAACATGGAAAGAGGAAGGAGTGTTTGATTTGTTTAAAATGAAGCAGCTTATATTTCACACAGGCCAAGATACAAGAGGCTTCACTTTTCTGAAGGTCTATGGTGGACATGTTGCACGAATAACATGACTCGAAATGAGGAAGCAGAAAAATGACACCCTAAAACGACTATATAAACACACACAGTGTGCAGATAATAGGTGGCCATAGATGTTTCGTTTAACTAGTTGAAATGTTGGAAACAAACAAATGTAAACAAGCATTAGATGAGGACTTTATCTGGGTTAACTAGAACTAGCATATTCTATCATCTGAACAGATTTGGTCCCCGACCTCGAGTTTCACATTAAACTCACTACTCTACCACAGATTCAGATATATGAAAATTAACGCAGAACCTATGACAGAACCTTTAAATAACTTTTGCCAAATCAAAATGATAATTAGGTGTTCAAGCACGAAGTGCTGAAAACCTATTGTAATTGCTATTTGAAAAAAAAAAAAAACACCTAAAACGCATCGTGCAGCCCAAACCGTAAGGCCTAGAGACTTGAAACCTGGCCAGGTGGTAGGGCCTCAGTTTGGGGAGAACCTATCAGAGTATGACCCCGATTGGCCCATAGGTGGCGCTACAGCAACCAAAAGTACTAAATTGCTCATAACTCCTAGACCGTTCGACTTGGAATCAAGCTTTTTGCACCACTGTGTTCCTTGGCTCAAGACGGATAAGATGTATATCTCGGATTTTTTGTTATGGCCGATTTTGTCCAAATCCTACTTTTGCGAACTAGTCCCTGGTTTTTTGCCTGATCGGAACCAGACCAGTCTAGGACAATTCTCTGGACTCTCTAGATCAATAATTATCAAAAAAAAGTTGAACTTTGCCCTTTGGTTCACTGTAACAGGGTCGTTTAGAAAAGGGGGCGTGTCAAAATACACTCAAAAGCCTATAAATCATAAATAAAAACTCAGAACTTCACAAAAACTGATGAGCACATGTGTCATGACATGGTGAAGAAGCATGCAGAGTTCATGGAGATCGGACCATAGGTGGCGCTATAACTGTCAAAATGATTATATACCATTAAAAGAGATTTTCACAATAACATATCCCGTGTGTGTGTGTGTGTGTAAGCATGCATAATATAGTTAACAACTGGTTTGTTTTAGTGCAGAATACTGGTGAAATCAAGTGTGTTCAAAATGAAAGTGAGTCAGTAAGTGGTCTTCTATTGCCCTCTCTACTTATTAATAGTCTTTTCACATGTGCTTTTGCATTCATATATATAGACAATAATAAATCACTTATATAACAATTACTATTATAACACAATCATATTTTGTCAGAGTTTATCACTTCAATTGTTCTGATGCTTCACATAATGTCTATCAACGTGGTAAATCATGGTAAATAATGCCAGAAACATGGTAAATCATAGTAAATAAGGTAAATCATGCTAGAATCCTGGTAAATCATTCTAGATTGTCAATCATACTAGAACTTGGTATATCATGGTAAACTATGGTAAATCATACTGGAACATGGTAAATCATACTGGAACATGGTAAATCATACTGGAACATGGTAAATCAAGAAAAATCAAACTGAAATGTGGTATATCATGGTAAATCATGCTAAAACATGGTCTATTCCATCTATGATGTCAGTGGTTAAATGCTTGCTACATAAAACTTAATGTCTTTTGATGCTTTTGTGCTTAACGGCCTTAAAGGCCTTAACTGCTTGAACACCGCTAAATGCTGCTTGCAGCTTTAATTAATAGATTTTATTTGTCAAATCCCTGGAAAGTCTGACATTTGAAGTAATAAACAGAAAACCTTTTTTTTTGGCTTGCATATTTGGCTTGCATGTTTGTTTTATGTTTTGTATCATATTCGATACATCATGCTTTTATGTCTCATATAGTATGATATAATTAGAATATGAAGCTTATACTTGAGGAGAAAACAAAAACACCTCAGTTTTATTCAAGGGCTCAAACTTTGCAAAATATGCAATTTGGTGCAGTTGTTGTTATTTATATGGCCTAAATATTAGATAACATTCAGAAAGCTTGTAATGTAAATTAGTGAGGTTTTATTACACATAAAATGTAAATTGCACATAAATATTAGTTATCACTCTATATCTTCCAATAATGTGTCTTAGTTAGATGATATTTAAATGCTGTGTTTTATGATCAAAGCTCTGTAGTTTTAATTGTGGCGGGCAAAACATATTAATGCAATGCAATACAATACAATGATGATTGACATTAATAAACACTGCTCAGAGGCCTGTTGTGTCATATTTGATACTCACATTTTAAAGTTTTTTTCTAAAAAATACATACATAAATAAAAGATGTATGGATAACTATTGAAAGTTATTCTTACATTTACTTCATAAAAATCATAAAGATTCCATCGCAAAAGACACATGTACATGTAGTAGAGACTAGAGTACAAGTTTTCAACATGTAGATAATTTAGAGGACTTAGAAATTCATGCATCAAATTTAATACTGGATGCTTTATGGATAAACAAAATGTCACAAATAAACTGAGAAACTGGGAAAAACACTTTAGGAAGCTCACATAGGCCTCTGAGATAATTTGCATACTAGTTACACATTTCTTACAGTCTTACAGACTATCTATGGACACATCTGTACATCTATATACACACACACACACACACACACACACACACACACACACACACATATATATATATATATATATATATATATATATATGTGTGTGTGTGTGTGTGTGTGTGTGTGTGTGTGTGTGTGTGTACACATATATACATCTATATACACATACATAGATATACAGATCTATACATCTATAGACTACAAAAAAACGATTGGACATTTTCAACATTACTGCGAAAGAAAAAAATGTAATTGAAAACTAAATTGCAGGCATGTTGTCACATGATATGGGGTAAGTTGTCCTAATCAAACTTGCCATTAAACAGCCTATTGTACGCTTTTCTGTAAAATTTAAACAGTTAAATAATTGTTTAAACAAAACATTCCATTGTTTTGAGTTGACCAACAACTGTTGTAATTACACAACCTGAATCACTTGCTACTTTGTGATGAAAACATGGTAATGCTTCAGATTTTAGCTTTAAAAAAAGAAAAGATTCGTTTTACATTTTTCCGGAAACACATCCGCAGACACCTATAAAGCAGGTACAATAAATGTGTATGTGACCTCGAGTAAGTACAGGTCAAAAGGAGTGTAAAATCATAAAATGCTTATGTCGGCTGCAGTATGGCCCAGATGATGTACGTTACTTTCTTAAAGGACCCAATACATATTCCAGATAACAAAGCCTTACACTTACCGTCGAGTCACGGACTGCCAACATTTCAGAGTAAGTATAATCCTGTAACAAATCATGCATCACCTATTCCGTTATTGTGTTTAACCGGCCTCCAGTCACATTAAAATATAGAACAACCCCCCACATTGGAAAACTGCACGAGCCCGCCTTGCGCGAGCAGTAGATCGGTCACCCACAGTCACAACTACAACACACACAAGTTTCTCTCCTGTGTGCCAGTATTATTATTGCAAGTATTATCATGCTTTGGCAATCTAAACAAATAAATGTTTTTATTTGAACGTAAAACATATATAATCGCTGATTACCAGAATTTTCAAAAGGGATCTTGAGGAAAATATATATTTTTTTCTATTTTCCATTTTACGTTTAGTTTTTTTTTCTTTTAAGACATGGGAAACGTTTGTCTGTACAAAACCTGTTCTTTTTCTTGGGGAAAAATAGTCCGAATAATTTAGAATTAATTTAAATAAATGTGAATCTAATTTCAAATCGAAATCTATACCTCGTTTTTGAACTTTTAATTTGAAATTTTATAGTTAGTTAGAGCGAATAGTTCCGGGTTCGTTCAAGTTGACAATAATGTATAAATGTGACAACGGTGAAATAGTTTGTTGGAGTTTAACACGTAAATTTAAGTAGCATGTCAAATGTTTCATTAAGAAATCCTAGAGTACTAACAGAGAATGTCTAATATATCCTTAGACGGCTTTGGTACAAACAACATCCTGAAGGCACTGACGCGACAGAAGATGAAGTCACGTGACATTTCGGTCATCTGACATCTTTGACGCAGAGGAAGACGACTGACAGCATAATGATAAAATTGCTCGACAAATTACCATCTGAAGAATGTCCTAAAGTAAGTGTATAATGCTATTTATGAAATTATATAAATGCACAAATAAGTTAGTTGTATTGGTTCTGTTTCGACACCAGTAGCACAGCTTCTCCCACCAGCTTGAGATCAGCCGGGTCAGTGCTTGGTATAGTTTTTGGCTTGTGAGTTGTTTTGATTGTTTGCTTTTTAAAAAACAGTTGGCATCAAATATTTTTACAAAAATATTTATGTTATCTGTTGTTTAAAAATGCGTAATTCTAGACGAAACTCTTAATACAATAATGTATTACCTATTATTGAATAATCTTTGTTTATCAGCTTTACTTTAAACCCTGAAAACTTTAATTCCTTCTTTCTTTTGTTAGCTCGTGCACAGGGTGGTGGATGGGGTGTGCGGGCGGAGTGGTCCGAGGCAAACAGATTACGGTGATCGGTGGAGTCTGACAGAATGGGTGGAGTTAATGAACACTCTTTCTTCTCTCATCCGCTTTGCTGTAGGAAGGGGCTGCTCAGATCAAGAGGTTAGTAGAGGAGAATCTGAACAGACATATAAACGTGTCTAACTGTGTACAGAATCATATAAATGTTCAAATAGATTTTTTTTGGTTGACTAAACATCTGATTCATTTGTGAGATGGATTATTTTGTGCACGTCTGAAGATCCAGGAACTGCTGAGTGATTTGGACACAGCACGGGCTGAGGCTGTTGTCCGGTGTGTGCGGTCCAGGTTCGATGAGATCAGACATGCTCTTGTGGGGAGAACTAATGCCATCTCTAGCACACAGCTACAGGACTTTAACTGGCAGTTAAAGGTGCACCAAGCACATACATACACATATGCATTTATCATAGTGATAAGAAAATCTTTTGATTTTTCCAATTTGTTAATATTGCTTTCTTACTCCCTCCCCCCTCTCCTTCCTAGCTGGCATTATCCAGTGATAAGCTGTCAGCTTTAAACACCCCTCTGCTAAATCTCAGTCTGGACCTGAAAGAGAATGGACTTCAGAGATCTGTGAATATAGAAATGAACAAAGAAGAGCTGCAAACTCTCATCAGTTCACTAGAGGCTGCTAATAAGGTAATGCTTAAGGTTAAGGTAATGGACTATTAAAGTGCCCTTATTAGTTTCTAATTTTGGAGTCTCCTTATATTTTCTTTTTAAAAAAAACATCAACATTGCAGCATCACCTCCAGAGATGGGGGACTCGAGTCACATGACTTGACTCGAGTCAGACTCAAATCGCAAATTTAAGGACTTGAGACTTGCTTGACTAAATTAAGAAAATGACTCGACTTGACTTTGACTTGAGATCCAATGACTTGAGACTTGACTTGACTTGAACTGTATGACTCGAGAATGACTTGATATACATTTATCATCGCAACATCAATTGATGAACAATATGAAAGCAACGGAACCATTGACGCCAGTCATCAGATTCTGCGCGATTGCGTCACACTGCACAAGCCCAGAAAAAAACATACATCGCGGTGAGCGCGCTAAATACAAAAAACATCTCCCAGCATCGTTTCTTTTTGGATATAAACACTAGAAATTGACTATATTCATACAAGAAGATTTGCTGTACGCATAATAACTGGCATGGGATATCGGACGACCATCACAACCTCGAACAGTCGAACTTCATTCACCACGTCTAAAAGTAGCCTATGGCTTGTTTAACCTGTTTGTTATAGTTAATTTGACTATCTTTAAATCTAGAGAGAATATTGGTCAAAACAGCATGCCTCTTTATACACAATTATGTTTTCAAATGTAGCTTAATGTTGTCAATATTTAAATGATAATTAATTAAGTCATATGTTTTGTATAACATTTGCCACATTTCTTTTTAAATCATGCTTTAAAGCCACAAATGTCGTTCTTTCCAATGACAAAAAACAACATAGAAAACTGTTAATGTGTTGTCGTGTTTTATGTTTCTCTTAAAGCTGGGTTAGATGTTATCAGGGGTTACATCTATTAGATGTTATCAAAATGCCAGCAGAATTAATATTGCACCCAAAATTCATAATGTGTTGAAAAAAATGCCCTAGTATGAGTTATTTTCATAATTATAACATATTTTATTAAAAAATATTTCCAGAATATTGACGCGATTGCAAATGTGATAATGATTTTATAAAACAGTTCAGTAAGAGTGAATATTGTCATGTGACATTTAGACATAGCCTAATATTCCAAATATTTTCTGTTTTTGCTCGATTTCTCCAATGACAATAGTTCCAAACAAGCCACAGAAAGAGTTATGCGTATTTGTGATTCAGTGACCTAGTTGCTTAGTTCCAGAACGAATCTGCCGTTTTGAACATAAGTTAAATGAATGCTTCTATGACTCGTACATTAATACGGTAATTTGGCGCCACCTATTGGCGGTTTTAACTTCATAATTAAAAATATATAACTTGTATTATTAAGGGGATGCCAGTTTGAAGAATGCCTTTGGTCGCATAGGAACTATACTTGAATTGTGAATTGTTTAATACCTTTTAATGGTCTTCTGCAATGTTTGAGGCATATTTATTTTTTCATGCTTTAATGTTGTCCTAATTTCAGTTACATTTAGATTTTTATTGTAGTAACCACTCAGCTATTTGTGGAAATGCATATATATATATATATATTTACTTATATATATATACTTGCTTGAGACTCGAAGGTTAAGAATTGAGACTTGCTTGTGACTTGCACATGTGTGACTTACTCCCACCTCTGATCACCTCTTTTATCAGTGTCTGAAACCCCTGTCTCTTTAACCCCTTTTTTCCGAGAGCCTACTCCAAGATGTCTATGGCCTACTCTGTTCTGATTGGTCAGATGGCTCAGGCTGTTGTGATTGGTCAATCGCTTACAAAACGCCCTTTACTATATCTGCAATTCTGCATTTCAGGAGGCTTCCTCAGCACTTGTAAACACAGTGATACTAACGGTTATCATAGTGTTGGTTTTACCACGTCAATTCAAGCCCAAGTCTTCATCTATCGGGAGTGCATACAAAGTGGATTTAAATTCGCAGTGCAGAAAAGAGCGTCTTCTCGACATGTCGACAACATGAACCAAACTCTTCCAGGCCTCAGCTAAAACTAGTGTTTAAGGGCGGGTCAAAGTAGACCATGTTGAGGGGCAGCCAAAAAACCTGCAAACCTAGAGATTTGCGCAGCAAGGTTGGAATTACATACTGATGACTCAGTTCAGGTAGTTCAGAATCGGTTCTTTCTTTTGGGAGACAAAAACTCCCAAATTTATTGTTCACTTTGATCTTTGAAACTTTGCAGAACTTCTACATTCAAAACAGCTAAACAACACTACATGATAGGCAACATCCAAAAAATCATAAAAGGGGCACTTTATTATACAGTAGTTGCACCAATGCTTACCTCTGCTGACATTGTGTCTTATTTTAGGTGGTGCTGCAGTTGAAATGAAGATACCAATCAGTACATTTCCTTATAAAGATGATTCTGTGCCATCTGCTGTCAAAGAGAAGATTTCTGATGTCTGTATTATGAGACAATGCCTGCATGCGGGCAAACAGGAACCTTATGGACAGAACCGGGAATCTCTCAGTCTCTCTACCTATGAAGTGTTCATAAAGAGCTTAACAGACTGAATATTATTGTTCAATCTACATCATTATGGACTAGAGTTGACTCGAAGTTGCTTGATTAATGGTGCTAGGATGAAGCTGAGGATTTTACACGATGAAAAGCTGAACGGATGCCAGAGATCTTGTTCATTTCTCCATGAAATGCAAATAAATTTTGGTTTCACACCCCAAAAGGATACCTTTCTAAATAAAGCAACTAAAAACATGAATGCCAACACATGAGTTGAGAGTTGTTCCTTGACAATGCAAGTCAACATAAGTAATAGGCAGGTAAAATGATAAAAGGCATAACCCCTCAGACACCGTTTGTGAGAACAATTAACCCTTTTTTATCCAATCCACAGTTAGTTCAGTGTTCATCATGATCATAGACAGTAAAAGAAAGATCATGATTCGTAGACTTCCCAGTTCACAAAAGAACACCTATGTCCTGTGTTAATGCAACAACAATGCAATAATCAGCTCTTCACATTTTGCTTAGTGGAATAATTTATTTGAATTCATTCAAAATGTCTACGATTTAAAAGAAAGTATCCAATACAAACATACACTCAAATACAATCATCTTATCAGTCTCAATCAGTGACAATGCATTCTCCTTCAACACACTCCGCATTTGCACAAGATTACACCGGCCAATAGCATGAGTGCAATTACAGAAATCATACAGGGATAATAGGATACTGTTTAAAACATACCTTTTTCCTTTCTTTGGCTTTAGCCATTGTATGAGCGATATATGGCCTATCAGACCCTTAAGTTAAATATGTTTTCATTTCTATGTGTTTGTGTCTTCATGCTGATTCTGGCTGGAGCGTGTGTGAGCTTTGTTTTTATTCTGCCACTCTTGAGAACTCTTTGATTAGCTTTAAATGAGAATCTTTAATGGAGTTAATTCACTCCAGGACAATAACTGAACTGTTTATGTCAGATTGACACTAAAAAGAGTGTTGCAATGCAAGCAATTTATTTAGATTCCATATATATTCATATATGTATAATATTACATAGAATATTAATGCAGGGCATTGGAAAAGCCCTTGAAAGTACCTTTCATTTTGATTATATGTGGTACCCTTGAGTAATCTTTGTTCTATAGAAAAGTGGAAATCCATTCAGAAAATTTTAACTCTGCTATTGAATGGTAAACCCTGTAAAAATGTGTTTTTTTTAAAGGCACAAGTTCAGCCATAAAGAGGAAACATCTAATTTGTTATTAAGTCCTATCTGACATTTTGGTGAGCTTGGGTAATATATAACTTGCAGTGAATATTTTTAAAGCTAAATACAAATTTGAAAGGTAAATACAGTGAAGTCACTTACTATATAAATAGTTAGAACTACATCCCTAAAACAATGGCTATATCTAAAGTCATAGCTACATTTCGATTGCAATATAGTGTTAGGAGTGCCGGGTTAAATATTGAACAATAGGAACTAACATAATAAAGCTATTTATAATTTGTAACCTCTTGCTAATGAATCAAGTCTGGATTTTATTGGGCTTTACAGTATTAAACTGTCACTCTTTATATTAGGTGTCTAACTACTATGTACCTACATCTATCTATCTATCTATCTATTAGGTCAATGCACTTATTGTGTTCATGTTGAGGGTTAAGTAGAGGGTTTAGTGTTAGTTGCATGTAATTATTATAGTAACTACATGTAACGTGTAACAAGAACACAGTAAAATAAAGTGATACCGACACACCTTTGCTGCTATTGAGCTGGGATACTGGTAAGGTTAGGGACAGGTTTGGTGGTATGGGTAGGTTTATAGGGCAGCATGGGTAGGTTTATTTTAGGTTTAATGGAGCATTTGTGGCCTAATGGTTAGAGAGTCAGACTTGTAACCCCAAGGTTGCAGGTTGAATTCTCAATACTGGCAGGAAAATGTATAGATTGGGGGACTGAACGAACAGCATTCTCTTCCACCCACAATTGCTTCCCGGGCACCACAGCAAATCACTGCCAGTGTTCACTACTCATAATGTGTGTGCGCTAACTTGGATGGGTTAAATCAATGCAGAGGACAAATAGACAAAGAGGATTACCATACTTGGCCTTCATGTCACTTCACTTAAGGAGTAAGAGAAGGGTCAACAACAGAATAATTAGAGAAATTAATTACAGCTGTAATTTCATGAAGGTATTTTAAAATATACGTACAGTGTAAGAAACATGTATGTACACAATAAGTGCATTGTATGAAATTATTAATATAAATGTTAGAACACACTACACAGTAGTTAGACAATTAATATAAAGTGGGCTGAAAAATTCAACTACTGCTTTGAATGAAATATGCAGGATTAATTGGCTTATAAGAAAAAGTACAGAAAAACTTGATGACATCATAGATCTTCCGATACCTGATATGTTTTAATGTACAAATTTACATACTGTCCAGACTTTGAACTCCTGAACATCCTGCTTGTCATCATGTGTTGATATATTGATGCAAGGACATCCATTCTTGGCGGATTGACTACATTTAATTATAGAGAACAAAAAGTGTGTTATGCCACATATAGACACACCAGAGCTGCAGAAAATATTTTTTTGAGTTGTAGTCTTAACCAAGCCCTATTAATACTGTAACCCAAATGATGAGCCCATTTCTTGGTAGTGAAGTCTTAAGTCTACAGTATGTGATGTGTCTAAACTGGGCTTTCATCAACAAACTTGAACAATATATACAATGAAGGTCTTGTTTTAAAGAAATGTTCCAGGTTTTAATTCAAGTTAAGCTTAATCTTTAGCTTGGGTCATATTGACCTCAGAAATAAATAAATAAAAAAGCCTATTTTTTTGTAAAACAAAGGCGTCAGCTTTAATAATATCTACAAGTAAAAGTAACAAATAAAAGTAATTAGAAATAAAAGCTTTATTTGAAAATTATTTATTCCAATTATTTGTAATAAAACTCAGAGACGGGTCGATATTAATGTCTGTTGTAATGAAATTTCTGTTTCAAATGTCAGAGCTTGTAATAAACCCAGAACATCCTTTTAAGACCTTCATATATGAAAGATAAATGATTAAAACAACTTTCAAATGCTGTTTTACAAATTCAAGCCTGTCTGACCTACAGTAAATGTGCAATGCAGTCGTCAGCTAAGAAAAGCCTATTTTCTCCCCATTGCGTAGTTGCACTTTCTGCAAGTCAGTGATATTGATCCCACAAAAGCAAAGTGCAAAAATCCAGCGACTTTTAAATATTTTAACTAATATTTATGATAATCTACATTAAGCAGCAAAAGTTGAGTAGTCATTTTGACTTATTTTCTTATTGAAAAATTATAATACAGATTTATATTGTATATTTTTATAGTTTAATAATTTACAGAGAAGGGCTAACTACAGAATGCATCTCTTCCTGACTGGCAGTCAAAACCGCAAGGAGGGTAAGAGAGCCTGACCTGATGTGTGTATGGCTGGGTCGAGTCAGTGCTGCTCCCTAGTGGACATAATACAGCCAGTATACTAAGTTAAAGAAGGTGTAGGTGATTGGAAAAATGACACGTGACCACTTGTCAATGGAGTTTACATCTGTCAGGTCTGGAATCTTCACCTTCAGCTGAGCTGCTCGCCTCCTAAGATGACTCTTTTTTCGTGCCATTGGGCTCTCGACAGCGGCAGTGGGCCGTCCATAGAGGTCCCGACTTGTAAGGGGCTTACGGTATTGGATGCTGGCACTATCATAAGAGAACATGGTGTTCCTGGGGTCCCCAAGAGCACCTAACATCTCTGCTCCACTTAGGCGCAGATCAAGGTTTGTCAGGGGAATGTTTCCATGGACATCAACCTTTATTAACATAAAAGAAGGAATAAATAAAACTTTAGTAAATAAAAGTGATTTAGAATTGAGTGATGTATCAATATAAAAATTCTGGGCAATGCTGAGTTTTGGCCAATATTATTATGTCGAAATTGAATTTAAAATAAAACACTAAAAACTAAAATCCAAATGCTAAAAGTATTGACCACATTATAATGTACGAAAAAATATCACATTTGCGAAAGATTACATTTAACAGTGTTATTAAATTAGTGTTTAAAAATTAACTTGTAAATGTTTGATGAAGGTAATCTACATATAATAATAGGAAACAGTATGAAGTTCTACACCTCTACTGTATTTATCTAAAAAAATTACTTAGTATAAACATAGAGCTGGTCAAAAACCCACCTGAACTTTGTTACTCTTCTCATTGTTGCTTTTTGCAGCTTTTTCTGCCACTTTCTTCCGCAAATGTGGACCACGACCGAAGAATATGTAGTTGACGAAAGCATACTCGAGCAAGGCCAGGAACACAAAGACAAAGCAGCCCATCAGATAGATGTCTATGGCCTTCACATAAGGGATCTTGGGTAAAGTCTCCCTAAGATGAGTGTTGATCGTAGTCATAGTCAGAACGGTGGTGATTCCTAAAAAGGATCAGTTTTACAATGTTTAAAAAAGCTTATTTAGAAACTGGTTGACATTAATTGTAAATTTAAGAATTGGGAATAGGGAAGTGTAGAAAAAGTGCAATAAATGTATGTGTCTTTAGTTGGTGTGAAGTACTAGGTGTCCACACACACACACACACACACACACACCTAGTGCAACTCTTGCAGCTGAAGCATCATAGTTGATCCAGAAGGAGACCCAGGACAGGATGGTGATCAGTGTTGAAGGCATGTAGGTCTGCAGGATGAAATATCCAATGTTTCTCTTCAGTTTAAAACTGAGAGACAGACGAGGATACGACCCTGAAAGTGAGAAATTAAAGTGTTTTGTGTCAGTGAGGTATCCAAACGCCACTTACACACTGCTGCTAAATTTGGTTGTCATTTCACCTTTTAGTGCTTAAAGGTGCAATGTGTAATATTTCTGAGGATCTATTGCGGGCACCCCCTTCTATGGAGGTCAACATATTGTCTTGTCATGTTTCTACCGTAGCCCTAAACGGACAAACGCGTCTCATTACTATGTTGCTCTTCGTGCAAGGAAGCAAGCTTAGTTCAGCGAATAAAACACTGACACAATGATGAACAAGTAACAATAATATTCGCAATAACATAGTTTTACTGAATAATTAAGTAAACATAATTTATTAATTTATCCTTGTAAAGAAACCTGGCTACTCTCTGCTGTCTCAGACGATGACATATTTTCCTGTCGGCCAGCATAACTTTTGTTGGGTTGCAATTCATAACCTCACCAATAGATGCCGCTAAAAATCACACACTGCACCTTTAACCCTGTTCTGTACACTACACACACAGTTCAGTCATTTAAACACACAGTAATAATTCATTCAAAAGTTTGGGGTTGGTAAGATTTTTTTTTCATATGCTCAATAAGGCTGCATTTATTTGACCAAAAATACAGTAAAAACAGTAATATTGTGACATTAGACAGACACGTTTACTATCTGTATGGGACAGGGCTTTCTCATTCTATGCTCCTAGATTCTGAAACGCACTTCCTTCTCATATTAAAGATGCACAAAATCTAAACATTTTTAAATCCAACCTAAAAGGTTAGCTTTTTCTTGATGGTTTTAATTATTTTGTTTTCCAGTGTGTTCATTTGTTTTTTATACGCTTTGTATTTCTATCTGTGTATTTTTTCCCTGTCTTTTTTTATTTTTATTGTGTAAAGTGCCTTGAGAAGCTGCTTTTAAGGCTTTATATAAAATAAAGTTTATTATTATTATTATTATTACCATTTAAAATTGTTCTATTTTAATAGATTTTAAAATGTAATGTATTCATGTGATGGCAAAGCTGAGTTTTCAGCAGCCATTACTCATTTCAGCCATTACTTACTTCAGTGTCAATAAAAGTATGAATTTCTTTCAAAAGTTTTTTTTTTTTACTGACCCCAAACTTTTGAATAGTGCTGTATATGCATGCATTTGTCAACAAACTGTGGAGACTGTTACACCATATTTTGAATGAGCTTTTTCTGCAGTCTATTAATATGGTATCATGTTCATCAAACTGTGGTTGGTTGTTTAACATGTCAGTCAGATAGATTCCTATCTAAGTGGGCGGGTCTTCACAAAAATAAGCTGCAAACTGGACCAGACATTATGTAGCAGCGAACTGCATAATTTAGTTCACATAAGAACAATTATTACAGCTACAAGCATACCACTTTGGAATTTCTGTGCTTACAAATATACAACTGTTTTAATTAATCATTTTTTAACTGAAGTGAACTGAAAGAATCTTGGCATACAGTACTGAGGAGGGCTGACTCATCTCAAAAGAAAGTCTAATCATCTCATGAACATGCAGGGAGCGCACTGTACCTGTGGCAAACACAGCTTTCTTAGACAGTGTTTTATAATCAATAATAGAGAATTGCGGCAGCTCAATGTTGTCCACCCCTGTCACCGAACTTCCTCCCTGCCAGTAGAACTCAATGTCATCTGTAGTGTAGCCATCTGAGAAACAAAAGACGGACAGAAACATTCAGAAATACACATATATACACAAAACAGCATGCTGGCTCAAAGGGAAAGCTGCCTCTTTCACGTTCCCAAAGTCTGTGTTGTCAGTGGGGTAAATCAGCATGTGAATGCAGTGAGAACACTTCTGTGAGAGATCCGGTCCAGGTCTAACTGTTAAAGATTGTCCCTGCAGACTCTGCGCACTTATCTCCAGGAGAGCACAGTTCTGTAGAACATTAAAGCTTAATTTGAAGATTAAGTATTACGATAGTCAATTCTTCCTGTTTTTCATTAAGTCCAATCAAAAGAAACATCAGCCTATACTCCTGAGTTACTGAAGCACAGCGATAATCCTCATGAAGGTCTACTCTTCCCGGTCCCCTTCTCTTTAATGTTCGAGTCTTTAACGTTGGATTAATTGGTGCTGCTTTCTACAAAAACGGTACACTCTGGTGTCCCATGATTGTTTCAAAATGTTTTTGGCCTGTTCCTCTTCCACTGTACTGACAGTGGCAATTAAAAAAAAAATCTCTTAAATTGAGATTAAATTATTGTGGTTCATATCTTGAAATATTGAGTCAATTAAAAATATTTATCTGTCCCATTTTGTTTTAAACCCTGTAATGTGATTTTCGTCGAGCAAAAATGTTAAGAAAAAAAGAGTCAATGAACGATCTAAGCATCCGAGTTTCTTAAAAGCAAACTGTGTGACATCAAATTTTGGTTTGTAAAAAAATAGGTTTGTAAAAATGGCCAAATTCACATAAAATGACTAGCATCCAAATGAAAGGCTCCATAACAAATTGAATGCAAATGTTTACTGACCTTTTGATAAAAAAGAATAAGAGACTTTATTCCATGACATGTGTGTAAAGGGGTGGTTTACCCAAAAATGAAATATGATTTAAATATATTGGGTTTTTTGTTGTTGTTGTTCTTGGCCATTAAGGACGTCAATGGTCTCCAAAATTGTTTGGTTACCAACAATCTTCAAAATATCTTCTTTTATTTTCAGAAGTACATACAGGTTTGAGGGAGAGTAAATGATGACACAATTTTCATTTTTGGGTGAACTATTAACTATTAACATATTTGTGGAAATTATTTGTGTCTCTTATTACAGTAAGTGATCTTGTCCAGTCCCATGGATGATGAGAATGTGGTGAAGGTGACATGATTTATGTCTGCCGTGTGAAAGCGACATGATTTATGTCTGCTGTGATGTTGGTGTTGAGGTTTCTCCTTCCTGCTGTGATATGCATCTCAGAGCTCTGACATGACAGCAGCCTCACAGGAATACAGCTGTCTGCCCAACAAAGCAGACACCCAATTACAAACACTGTCTGTCACACCGAGAGAGGCAAAGTGCAAAAGAGATGAGGGGAGGAGATGAAAGAGAGCAAAAAGAAAGTGACAGAGAGTAAGACATTTGCAGGGACTGAAAAAGATGAAACAGAGAGATTAGTCAGCACAGCTAGATTCTCTGCAGGTATTTTTCTTGATGCATGCATATGTTAGGATTTTACAACTGATTGTGCCAGTTTTTGCTGCAAGAATTTCATGCATCTTTATGTAATACTTTCATTGAAAATGTGGACTTTTTGCATTCACCTTCTCTCTATGTATTTTTAGAGCAGTCAATTTATATTAATTTAAATGGTATTAATTAAACAGAATGGTTTGAAAAGAGAATTAACAAAATTAATCATGCCCCCTGACCCATTTTCCTACCTGAGGAGAAATACAACTTGGAATTACTACCTTTATTTACCTCCTCACATGTGAAGCCTTTTACAAAGGACGTGATCTTGAGTTAAAAAACAGTGAGATGTAACAGAATGTTGGAGACATGCTCAATGCTCAAGACGTGTCTTGACTAAATGTCTTAATATTGTGACAATCATGGTACAAGTGCTGAAGAGTACGTGATGGAAAAGCCACTCTGCATATGTACATAATTAAAAATAAAAATAAAAACAGACAGAATACAAGAACGTGTCCAGTGTGAATGGTCTACCATGGGGTGCATTTCCAATACAACAGCGTAAATCGCTGCTTAACTACCACCATAGTACAACACGGTGTTGTAGAACTTAACTACAGTAGCCAGTCACAACTTTTTCCTGAAACCATAGTAACTTTGTTGCATGTCCCTTAGTTCAAACCACATTTGTTCAACAACAGAACTCTCATTAATTGCTGTTAATACTGAACATCTCATATACATGTTAAATTGTGGATATGCAATCAACCTATCTATTCAGCGTGCTAGTCATGAATGCTAACGGTTAAACCGTGAACAGCACTTACAACTTTCAATCTCCAGCGTGCAGTTCTGCTCATCCAGCGGGTATCTGCGCAAATCCATCATACATGCAGCTGTGGTAGTTATCCTACAGATATGAGGCGAAAAACAACAACACAATACTATTACAATTGAGCAGTTGTTGTATGTCTACAGGAATAGCAGGTTTGCTTTTGAGTTTGACTGATCAAACATACTTATATTATTTTTGAAAATTTGTCCAAATTGTCCAGATGTCAGAAGAGGTAAGTGAAACATTTAAGAGAAGATGGTGTATCAGCCACCTACTTCTACCTGTAACTAGATTTATATTCGGAAAGCTTTGCAGAACTTTAATTCATGCTGAACTAATAATGATTTGACGTTTACTTGTACAAATGTAATTCTCTCCCTATCAACCGCCATTAAGTGAAATGTAGCAAGTAATTGGATGGTAATACACAGTAAAATTTGCTTATTGTTTATTCACGTGTCATTTAAAGGTTCTCTCACAAGCTGCTGGTAAAACAACACTGCAGGCACACTGCGTTCCTTATATCACTCTCGTGTTTCATCCCTCTTTATTCCTCTCCTGTGTAATTGCCTTAACGCTGTCTCAGTCATGTCTGCAGCTTGCAGCCCATCTCTATGGCTGGATCTTAATTACGTTGAACTTGAATTAACACGGAAACACACTCGTGATGGCCTTTCAGTGTGTGACTGCTGCACTTTTTGACAACTTATGATGGAATTGCTTCTTTGTTCTGCAGCCCTGAATGGGTATAAAGCACTTTTTCCTGACAAATGCAACACAAACACACTGTATACACGTACAGATACACCCACCCCCACAAAAACACCTTATTATACTCCGTATTGTTTTTCTGGCAGAGAGATAGTTATCTAATCATTGATCACACACACATATATATATATATAATATGGGTAACCAAACCTGTTTCGCTACCAACTTTCTTCAAAATATCTTCTTTTGTGTTCAGCAGAAGACCGAAATACATACATGTTTGGAACAACTCGATTGTGAGTAAATAAATTTAATTTTCATTTTTGGGTGAACTATCTCTTTAACAATGACTACTGAAAGTTATTTCTCTTCTAGTGAGTCTTTAACATGCCAGAATTGTCCTGATACACTTTTTTTTTCTTTTTTTGTTTACATTGACAATAATAGAAACTCATCTTTATAGGATACTAAGCATTTTTTATTTTCTTAAAAAAGTTTTTTGTCTTATTTTTAGCATAAATCTAACCGAATGTATTTTGTGTTAAAAATATAAAAAAAATAATAAAAAAGTTTGGTGTCAATTACATTTATTTTTTTAAAGGAAATTAAAACTTTTATTTACCATAGATGCATTAAATTGATTAAAAGTGACAGTTAAGTCATTTATAATGTAATGCACTCTATTTATCAAAGAATCCTGAAAAAAATATTTTCCCACAAAAATATTAAGCAGTTAAACTGCTTTTAACATTGATAATAATAAGAAATGTCTCTTGAGCAGCAGATCCGAATATTAGAAGGATTTCTGAAGGATCATGTGACACTGAAGACTGCAGTAATGATGCTGAAAATTCAGCTTTGTCATCACAGGTATAAATTCTATTTTAAAATATATTCAAATAGATAGATTATTTTAAATTGTAATAATATGTCATAATATTACTGAAATGTTGATTTTACTGTATATTTCATAATGTACCTGTCATGTACATAATGTACTCATGACTTACATTTTTGTTGTTCTCTTTACATTTTATAATAATAATGTCTGGATGAAACCAATCCGGGGTCCAGATATGGACTGTGCTCTTGCTAATTAGTGAATGCTAACAAATACCTTGGTTCAACCAGGACAGAGACAGCCTCATCTTTCTTTGATAAACAGAACCTACATTCCCTGACTGAGACAGGATACGCATCTCTCACTGGGCTTTAAATTCTAAAAAAAGCAACATCAGGACAGCCAGGGGAATAGGGTCAGTCAAAAATACAGCATACACATGCAGACAGAGATAAATGTATAGATGCACGCACACAAAAGAATCAAACATGAATCTAATGCATGAGAGAGAGAAGTAAAACAAAAAAACACTTTAAAAAACTGCACACACACACAAACAAACTCTCTGACCTGAGGCCATAGAGCACAGTCCCATCAGGATGTAGACGAATCATGCGGTTCTTCACAGTGACCCCATGAACAAAAGATTTCTTGTCATTTATGAAGTAAGTGTCAGGCACCCAGAGTTGATCAGCCACTCGGTTGTCCAAAGTAAGATTTAGAGGGATCCCTGTGTAGGACAGACGCTTATCGCGCCAGGACTGCTGGAAATACATGGTGATGGTATAGTCCTGAAAAACACACACAAAAATGAATGATAAATTTACAGTTCAAAATGAAGACCAAAAATATCTGGACTCTTTCTGCTTGTCAAATGCCTTCAAGTGCCCCTGGAAAACTCGTCGCTCCAAATCGGGAATTCATTATTACAAAAAAAAGTCACACATTCAAGTCAGAAACATAATGGAAAAATAGCCCCAGAAAAAGCAAAAGAATAATATTGTGAACAATAAACCAAACTACATCTGAATTCAAAAGGATAAGAATTATTAATTTTTATTACTTATTTATACATGGTATTGAAATTTCATGTTTGTGTTACATAAAGCAAACTATAAAAGTTGTCTGATTAACTGCTAATTATCAGCTATTCTATACCTTTAATACTTCCTACTAAAATCCAGCATATAAAACTAAACTAACTTGCAAAACCATTCAATATAATTTTCAATTAAGGATTTCACTATAAATTCATTATAGCCTTGCTTTCTGCTAAGGGCTCACTGATCTCTATATAAAGATATATTTAAGATAAATAGGATAAATAGATATAATATAAATAATATATTATAGATATATTACGCAATGTTATTTACTGTATATTACTGCATCCAACGTCACAACACTCTGCAACTCATGTATCATAGAGATTTCTGAGTTTTCCAATCATAAATACGACTTAGCTCAGTCATTAATATGCTCTGAATTTGTAATTACAATAGTTCCGACTCCACTTGAAAGGCACATCATCATGTCCATAGTTATTTATGTGATAAACTTAACCTGTTGTTACTTTGCTAGACACCTTTGTGATATTGAGGAGAACTGGCTTCACATCATGATGAGGGTAAAAAAAATCCCTGAATATTGATTTAATTTCTACTCATTTTAAATAAACAGCTAATATTCCTTATTAATCATTAAGAATATAGAAAAACCATAATTTCTGTCACCTGGTGGAAAACAAAAATTACATGAAATAACCAATATAACCAGTAGATGGCTGCAGAGGACCAGCCATTAGCTCATTTGCCATTCTTTGTTTCCTTTTATAGTTCTTTTCATGTTTTTTTTTTTTTTTTTTTGCTTTTGGATTTATAATAAAACCAATTTTATTGTACTGAAGTATGAAGTATAGCAAGAGTAGGAAAAGTCACAAAGTCTCATGCCATCTAGATGAAAGGAACAAAACAAAATTGTGTAAACGGCATTTATGACAAAGTACTGCACAGATTAAAATATCATAACAATCTATCAATAAATGCACAGACCTTGTCCTCTGCTTCTGACGCGCTGCTGCGGCTTGAAGAAGAACACGCTGAATAACGCGTATAAAGCACTAGGAGGACCCGAAGTCTGCTACTATTTTCATGAGTTTTAAAGGGGACTGAGGAGGTCACAAATTATTGTACATATTACGGAGTTAATCACAAATTTTTAGGGGTCTGGGTGGAAATTTAGAGGCCTAGTGACGCCCCTGGGTAAGTCTTTGCAAAACAACTCAGAAAAGTGAAGTTTGTTATGTGAAAAGCTCTATTGCTATTTGTTTTTTTTCAGTTCACCAAATTCACTTGATACTGAAGGACCTAAGGATTCTCAATAGCAACTTGTGTGTTACTTTAAGAAAGCAACCATACATTTTGTTTTCTTTGTTGTTGTTTTTTTAATTTATATAATTTTATAATGATTTATAATCATTCGTTTTGGTACCAGATGAGGCTTGCTGTTAACAAGTTTCGGGTATTGCTGAGTGGGTTTGGAAACCAGACAAAATGGAATATCTTCTGGAAGGGATTCGGCGTCCGGAGTCGGATCTGTATTTTTCTGTATTTTTGACGTGGGGATTCCATCTGATCAACATTTTGCCACAATCTAACAATATGAAATTCCTTTTTATTTATTATTAAGTTTAACTTTAGTCTCAAAACATGCAAATGTATAAAATATATAAAAAACAAAAATGCACAATACATTAAAATTGTGCGTGTTCTCAGTTATTTCGACAGCGAAAACATGCATGCCTTTTAGCATCTGCAAACGCCACACTAACACTCACAGAGACATACTAAAATACACTCACCTAAAGGATTATTAGGAACACCTGTTCAATTTCTCATTAATGCAACTATCTAATCAACCAATCACATGGCAGTTGCTTCAATGCATTTAGGGGTGTGGTCCTGGTCAAGACAATCTCCTGAACTCCAAACTGAATGTCAGAATGGGAAAGAAAGGTGATTTAAGCAATTTTGAGCGTGGCATGGTTATTGGTGCCAGACGGGCCGGTCTGAGTATTTCACAATCTGCTCAGTTACTGGGATTTTCACGCACAACCATTTCTAGGGTTTCCAAAGAATGGTGTGAAAAGGGAAAAACATCCAGTATGCGACAGTAATGTGGGCGACAATGCCTTGTTGATGCTAGAGGTCAGAGGAGAATGGGCCGACTGATTCAAGCTGATAGAAGAGCAACTTTGACTGAAATAACCACTCGTTACAACCGAGGTATGCAGCAAAGCATTTGTGAAGCCACAACACGCACAACCTTGAGGCGGATGGGCTACAACAGCAGAAGACCCCAGCGGGAACCACTCATCTCCACTACAAATAGGAAAAAGAGGCTACAATTTGCAAGAGATCACCAAAATTGGACAGTTGAAGACTGGAAAAATGTTGCCTGGTCTGATGAGTCTCGATTTCTGTTGAGACATTCAGATGGTAGAGTTAGAATTTGGCGTAAACAGAATGAGAACATGGATCCATCATGCCTTGTTACCAATGTGCAGGCTGGTGGTGCTGGTGTAATAGTGTGGGGGATGTTTTCTTGGCACACTTTATGCCCCTTAGTGCCAATTGGGCATTGTTTAAATGCTACAGCCTACCTGAGCATTGTTTCTGACCATGTCCATCCCTTTATGGCCACCATGTACCCATCCTCTGATGGCTATTTCCAGCAGGATAATGCACCTTGTCACAAAGCTCGAATTAGGGTTGTGCCGATAGATGATAGTATCGTGTATCGACGATAGTCTGAGATTTCACCGATGGCAGATCCCTTTGACGATATGAATACGATAATTGGCTCGTTTTACCATGAACCTATTAAATTATTATTAGTAGTAGTATTATTATATTATAAAGCTAGTATTGTTATTAAATTAATATTAGGAACTACAATTAATTTGCCTTGCCTAAATTCATAACGACATCACCGCATAGCCTAACACTTGCGACAACACCGACACGCGCTTATGAGGACTCCTCTAAGAAAATGTTTTTAAAACAGAACGAAAAGCTAGGCCTACATCCCACATCAAAATTGAATTGCAAGGTGATCCATTCACAAATTGTCAAGAGTGCTTGTTTTAACAGACGCACGCATATCTTATACAGATCCAAGATGAAAACGGCATTGTTGTTCATCAGTATTTTGTTTCCATAGCACATTAACAAAATGTTTAATGACACTAATAACACTAAAAACAATACAATTAAATATTTATAATAATAATAATATCACTAAAATGATATAGGCCAGACCACAGCAGAACTCTGCCATCTATGAAAATCAAAAGCAGCTTCAAACACTTGTTTAAGAAGAAATATTCTTCTAATTTTTTCACTGTCATTATATAGATCCACAAGAGAAATATTAAGCCAGTAAATTAAAATAGTCGCCGTCGTCTCTGAGAGGTTAATGCAGCAACAGGTGCTGAAAGCTCGATCAGTTTCTACTTTCACTTTCAGAGAATGAGTGCTTTTACATGCATGGTCCAACACGAATATTCTGAATAAACTGACAATGCATGTGGTCATGTAAACGCATTAACCTGTTTTCCTTTATCGGAGTCAAGTCATAAGTTTAAGTATAAACCGATCGACTCAGCTAGATTTCTGCCCCTTACTCTGATTTTTCCCGGCATTTTAAACCCACGTTCTTTGGGCTTATTTAAGTGCGCATATTGTGAAGTGCATCCAGACAGAGAGAGCAGTGGTGGGAGGACATATATGCAAACTCTGACTCTTTCTTGACGTTAGAAATTATTAAAACGTGTTTTCATCTCGTGCAGAAGTACAGTCAAAATGCTGCATCTGTAACGGCATGAGAGGATCATGTGTGTCCGTAAATTTCCCGCTGACATGTTGAAATACTCGAGTCAGATACAAAAATGATTTGGATCTTTTTTTACCTCACTATACTACAGGGAAATAACCTGATAGCCTGGTAATAAACACTCCACCTTTGCTAGCAAAATAAAAAAATATTCTCATATAAAATGAAGTAATAAAACAATCAAATTAATGAGTAAATAACATAGACTGTGGTAAATAATCAAGTTAATAATCAAATAAGTAAGCCCCGCCCCCTCACGATAATATTGTGTATCGCCGATCTCACAGGCTGACGATTGGACGATATGAAAATGGAGCATATCGCCCAACACTAGCTCGAATCATTTCAAATTGTTTTCTTGAACATGACAATGAGTTCACTTTACTAAAATGGCCCCCACAGTCACCAGATCTCAACTCAATAGAGCATCTTTGGGATGTGATGGAACGGGAGCTTCGTGCCCTGGATGTGCATCACACAAATCTTCATCAACTGCAAGATGCTATCCTATCAATATGGCCCAACATTTCTAAAGATTGCTTTCAGCAACTTGTTGAATCAATGCCACGTAGAATTAAGGCAGTTATGAAGGCGAAAGGGGGTCAAACTGAGTATTATTTTGTGGTTCCTAATAATCCTTTATGTGAGTGTATATCTCACTGCTATTTACCTCATTTCCTTTTCTGTCTGCATCTGTAATCTCAGGACCTACATCTTCATCTCACTCTGACATATCAAAGAGGATGTCAACCACCTCGAGGCTGAGCTTGCCTTCCAAATCAAGACCTTTTCTCAGCTGAAGGTCAGATAGCCACTGGCTCCAGATGTGTACAAACACAAAGCATCATCTAAGATGACAAGCTCTCCTTTGCAGACAAAACAACAAAATTATAACAAATGTGTGCTTCATTCTCCACAATATGAGAAAAATAAAGTTGCTTTGAGGTCGAGTTAATCAAGTCAGTGAAATCACTAACTTAAAATGGAACCAAATGAGATCCCATTCCAACAGTACATCCATATTTCAAACACTAGTCTGCTCTCAGTAATTACCACTTACATGACTGTGCACTTCATTTACCGTGTATAGCATAATTGAACACACCAATGCTAAAGTTGACTAAAAAGAGGAATAAAAAAATCATCTTTGGGAAATTGATCTTAATGCCTTAATTAAAAAATGAGGAAAAATCCAACCTTTAAGGACACCAATTTTCTTTGTGAATGAATTATGTATCATAAATAAATAAATGTTCTTCCTTGTTCCTTAAAATACAGGTTGCGTAAGTCAGGACACCCCTATGTTAAATTCCAATAGAGGCAGGCAGATTTTTATTTTTAAAGGCCAGTTGTTTCATGGAACCAGGATACTATGCATCCTGATAAAGTTCTCTTGGCCTTTGGAATTAAAAAAAAGCGCCACATCATCACATTCCCTTCACCATACCTAGAGATTGGCAACAAATTAAGTTAAGATCCCATTAAACCAACATGATAAGTGAGAGTGAATGTTAAACAGACAGAGTGGAATCACCCTGCTTCTCAGAGACACAAACCCCTATATAACAATTACAGCATCTGTTATTCTGGCAGAAAACCGTGGCTTTAAAACCTGCTGTAAAAACCAACACTGAGATGTTGCAAAAAAGCACAATAATTTAACTAGCTTCATTCACCGGAATGAATACTTCTCAGTAAATCTCTGACAGAAACATATCATATCTAATCATCAGACCTATCATATTATATCACATCAAATATTCGCACAGTGGAGATTTAGAAACAATTGTGAAATTCACTTTTTACCTAAAACGTATAGTTGAAAACCATGAAATCAGTGCTGAAAGTCCAACAGTTTTAAGATACAAACTGTGTAAACATATAACACAACTAATTAAAGAGTTTATTTAAACTGATGTAGCAAAAAATACAATTCAGTCAATAATTTTTTATTTAAAGCAATTTAATGTCTCAATTTTTCTTTTCTTCAATTTTCTTTTTTGTAAGCATTTGAATAGTGCAATAGAACAGGATATATGTTCTTGTTAGGATACTAACAGTCATGTTTCTATTCTTAGCAAGTTCAAGTTGTTTGCTGCAATGCAGTAAAATTTGATCCTGTCAATATTAACCAATGGAATATGCAAAACTTTTCAGTAAACACATAAAGAAAAAGCAGTGAGGAATCAAAATGAAGATAATTCATTTGTGTGATGTTATATGTGATGTTATAAAAAACACTTAAGCCCCGTTCACACCGCCAGCGACTTTGTCGCTGTATGTCGCTCTGTACTGTGATGTCGCTTGTGGGCGTTCGTAGTGCTGTCGCTCTAATGTTATTGGTAGACTGCACGTCTGGCCATATCTATACAAAATACCATCACAAGGCGTAAACAGAATTGTATACAACTATACAATTTTAATTTGACTAGGAATTAGGCTAAAAAGAAACAGTATATGCTGTTGGGAGAGTGTTTTTATATTACCATAGCAGTGTTCAGTGGATTAAATAATTTACTAGATTAACGATCGATCAATCAACAAATTAAACTCACTCATACTGTCATAAATTACTAAAACGTCATTCGTATTTGACAAATAATCAATTTTCTTGTCCCTAATATTCAAAACAATGCAGGGGAAACTGTAAAATGAACTGCAGCAGTACTAAACTTGCATCATAAAATTAGACAACTCGAACTATAAATGTATGAATTAAACTCACTGAGACTGTCGACAGTTTCTTTTCCATGCATCATTTTATTATATCCATATATGTGGTTACAGTTAAATCATATTAAACAGTGTAATCATCCTCGAACTCTTCTGACTTGCCTGCACTCGAGACGGTGACGTGAGCTCCACTGAAAAGGCTTCTTTCCTATTGGTTGTCGCTCGCGAAAATCGCTTCTCATTTGCATAAAGTTGAAATTTCTCAACTTTTGTCGCTTGTCTCTTGTCGCTTGACACACCCACATTCTGTCGCCAACGGTCAATGTCGCTCGTGTCGCCGGATGTCGCCAGCGCTCCATTGAAATGAATGGGATCATGCTGCGTGTCGCTGGCGGTGTGAACGGGGCTTTAAAGGACAACTCCGGGCAATTTTTAAGTTAATCTTGATCGTTAGACCTTTGTGAGTACTGACTATAGAAAAAAAACGAACCGGATTGGTGCTTGCTACGCGGAGCTGCGACCGCGAATGCCCAGAGCTCCCACTCACGGCAGCTAAAACGGCAGCTATGGGGGCATGGACATAAAGAGCTTTTTTGAGCCTCTTAACAGACACAAAATGCAATTAAAATGTCTGTCCAACATGAACAGGGACCCTACATGTGAACAAGATGCGTTTAGCAACTTAGCCATTGTTTCAACTCACCTAGTCTTTTAGACGGCAAGCTGTAGTCTCGCGCTGCAGTCCAGTGCTGTAGCCGGAAAAGGTAAACAATATCCAGGTGGGAGGAGCGTTGATCATGTGCGACGAGTTATGATCAGAGTTGCTTACAAGTGAAGAAGAAATGGTTCGTGTTTGTGCCTTTCCGAATTGTGGCAACCGAATGCGAAAATATAAGAGCTTAAATTTTCATCGTCTTCCTTTCCATGACCTCGAGATTCTGCAGTTGTGGCTAGTTGTACTTCAACTTGATGTGCAAACTCCCGTAGAAGTACTACGCGCTAAAGATTACCGCATTTGCAGTGAACACTTTGACAAGGATGACTACACACACTCAACACAGCGGGGCCGTTTGAAGAAAAATGCCATTCCATGTACGAAGACTCGTCGCACATGATCAACGCTCCTCCCACCTGGACATTGTTTACCTTTTCCGGCTACAGCACGGGACTGCAGCGCGAGACTACAGCTTGCCGTCTAAAATACTATTTAGGTGAGTTGAAACAATGGCTAAGTTGCTAAACGCATCTTGTTCACATGTAGGGTCCCTGTTCATGTTGGACAGACATTTTAATTGCATTTTGTGTCTGTTAATAGGCTCAAAAGCGCTCTTTATGTCGATGCCCCCATAGCTGCCGTTTTAGCTGGGTGGGAGCTCTGGGCATTCGCCGTCGCAGCTCCGCGTAGCAATCACCAATCCGGTTCGTTTTTTTTTCTATAGTCAGTACTCACAAAGCTCTAACGATCAAGATTAACTTAAAAATTGCCCGGAGTTCTCCTTTAAGATGTTTCAGCTGCCCTACTAACTAAGGGGTTTAGGTAGGTCCTGTCCCATCACTACTGCTTCTCCAGACTCATCTGTACTAGAAAGATTTGGTTAAAAATCACCAGTCTGCTATGGATATGCTTACCTGAGTCAAATACCACTTTAGTAGGAAATACTCCTTAGCAAACTTTGGAGTTTTATCATAATCATAATGGTGTCGATGTATGTATTGTATTGTTCCTGGGTGCAAGTATTCAAAGAGAAAATTTTAAGTTGGAGTAAGTTACTTTTGGTTTCCAGTGAAGGATCCAGCGCATTGTAGGCAGGCAGTGGCTGGCTGCAAATAAGTGTAAACATGGACAGAATGCTGGAAAATCTGAAAAACCTCTGTGTTTGCAGTCAACATTTCAAACTGGATGACCACGAACACAGTAGGCCAATCATAGGGGAAAAACTGAAAGAATCTACCGGTCAGTCAGTTCTGCCCAACCCCCGAAGCAAACGGCATTGCGTACAGGCAAAGTCCCTTTGAAGCAATAATCCCTTCAATAATCATTTCACTCAGCGGCCATCTTTGAAATGCCTCTCGGGCATTTATTTACAGCTTACTGTTATTTACAGCTTACTGACCCCAAACTTTTGAATGATTCTATATACAGTATATATTTATGTCTACTGACACATGATTCAGACTCCAGACATTACAGTGGCCTAGAAAAAGCTGTTGTATTCTACATGAAGCAGGTTGTCCCACATATAGAGGCCACAATGTGGACTTCATTTGACCAGCTGTGAACTACTACTAAACTAATAAGTATTATTATTATTAATTTGTTTTACATTTTAATTTATTAATTATTCATTTATTAATAATCATTATTATTATTATTAAAAATAAAATGTACAAATATTAAAAAAGTATAATATAACTAATAATTAATAATAAGTATAATAATGTGGTCTTTTTTTAAAATTGAGGATGGTTTTGAGTTCTGAAACATAATATCATGTATTTGTGATTTACACAGTATTTCATAGTACCATGAATTATTTTATTTCAAAAGATCAAGGACATTTTATTTATCATACTATCACCCTTTTTATATAAATAAAATCCATAACTACTCTTCAGATGTGAAGTGTGCAGTCCCATGAAGATGACAACATTTGAGTGAATTTTTGTGAGTGCGGCAGAAAAGAAGAGAAAGCGTAGACCGAGTCAGAAAGCGAGAGAAATGTGAAAGAGAGACAGGATGGGTGTGCCTCAGGTTCGCTTAGGACAAATGCCTCCTTCAGTTTCTATTATTAGAAGCAGCTGTTGCCCCTGACAACTGCTTAAAATCATCAGTCCAGCACCTCAACTTCTTCACAGAGCACCCTGACACAAACAAAAGCACATACACAAATGCTTAAACAAACACAACATCACACACATATACACACAAATGGAGGCCATACCTATCACAGTCACACCCTATCTAACAGTGCGGTCTAAAATGAACTAATTTCTCTGTGCCCAATCCATCACACTGAAGACATCACAGAGGAACAGAAGAATAGAGGCTGAGAGAGACACTCACTTCAGAGGGAGACAACAGGATTAAAAGTGGCTAATACAAAAACAAAGATCAAGAACAATCACTAGAAAACAATCTTCTTTGGCTTGATTCAGCTTGATGCAGCATTAAAATCAAGTTTAGACTTTGTTTATTTAGAGAAACCTAAAATTTTTTTTTTCATTAATTAATTGAACCTCAAGAAATGATATGAATCAACACAGGGCCTGAAATATAAATGCAGTATTTTGAGAAAAAGAATATGCATATTGATAGGCTATATGATTGCATAGGCACAGCCTGAACCTTTTTTCTAGTTTTATTATTTGTAGTTTGTATACTTAATATTATTGTAGGCTAATTGTCAGCTCACTAAGGTTTAAAAAAGGTAATTCGGCCCACACATGGTTAAATTTTTTTAACCTAGACCAAATGCAAGTTTACTGAATCAATGCCTACATAATATTTTGGTTAAAATTACCCGTTAGCTTGCATGGCCTAAGTGACGTAAGCGGAATAGGGAAGTAGTTTCAGAGGAAGATGAAGCTATTATATTTGTATATATGAACACCCAAAAATAACCTGATTGTTATGAACCTGATCTTATGAACACCCAGTTTTTTTACATTTACATAATCATTTAGCAGACACTTTTATCCAAAGCAACTTACAAATGAGGAGAACAACAGAAGCAATCAAACCAACAATAGGGCAACCATATGCAAGTTTTTCTTTGGAATAAACTGATTAATCGTTTACAACAAGACTGAGAAAGTTAATAAAGTCTCTGTTGCTTAAGTCCACACAAGTCGTTAGTAAAAACACCAGCAATTATGCTGCAGCAAAAAGTCTACTTTTTTACTGCAAACAACTGAGGTAACCAGCAGTGTACATTAACAATCAATGCAGAAGCTTATAAGAACTGGCTATGAAGCTGTGAAAGCATTGAGAACAGCTGACCTTCTGCAATGATTTTAGGGGAGCTGAGGTAGATTATCTTTTTAACACCGTTTCTGATTTGGCTATTTAAATTCTGGTTTTCTCACTCCTCCGCCAAATCACCTTTTGCAGTTCTCTATGAACTTGCGATTTTCTGTGCTATAAAAAGCAAATAAACAGAAAACACATCTGTCGATCTCTGCTGCTTCAACCCTGAAGTGTTATGAAAATCATGTCAGAGTGTTTTCACACACATGTTTTCATTTCAGACAAACAAATAGGAAAAATAGGATGAGAGAGTTTTGACATAGGGAGTTCAATATCTGATTTTCTAAAAGCATTTGGGATGCACTGATATTAAAATTCTGGCCGATAGCAACCTGATAATTATTTTTATCGAATGGTCCATAACCAATAAATGTCACGGTTCATGGATCCGGTGTCTCTCTCTAGTCTCGTGCTTTGTTGTTTACATGTGAGTAAGTGTGTGAGTGGGTGTGTCCGGATCGTTACAGTTGATCAGTATCCATCTGCGATCACTCACCAGTACCAGCTGCCACTCATCTCATCTCCTATAAAGACTTACCACTTTCTCATTCCCTTTGTCAGATCGTTGCATGAAGTCTTTGTGTTGCCTGTTCCCGTGCTTTGTGTCCCGTCTTGAGTTCCAGTGTACCAGTTTTCGTCTAGTTGGATTTCGTTTCGTGTCTGGATTACGTCGTCACTCTTCAGAGCACCCTGCACTTCATCCTTCACTCCGTGTCTGACCATTGAAGTCCCTGCGCCACCGCCTGCATCACCTGGACTTTACATCATCATCTTTATCTTCACTATAATAAAGAGCCTTTTACTTGCATTTTGTGTCCTCGTTCCTAACGTAACAGAACGATCTGACCAAGAATGGATACAGCAAGTACACCAGCGCCGACCATGGAGGACTGTTTGAGTAACAGTATGGCTCGTCTGGACATTCAAGAAAATAATTTAAATGATACTGGTCGCGCTGTTCAGGCGTTAGTGGCGCAGGTGTCCGAGCTCACCCGGCAGATCCAACAGCTACGAGCTCCCACTGCGCCGCCCACACCGGCCGTTCCCCCCACACCATCGGAGAGCCCATCCCAGTCGGAGCCACGCCTACCAACCCCAGAGCCCTATTCAGGTGATCCAAAATTTTGCAGAGTCTTTTTAACCCGGTGCTCCATGCATTTTTCGCTCCAGCCCAAGACTTTCCAGACTGAGCGTTCCAAGGTCGCTTTTGTGCTAACACTCCTGACTGGGAAAGCGGCGTTATGGGGAACGGCGGTGTGGGAGAATGAAGATCCATGCTGCACCTCGTTCCAGGAGCTCTCCGCTGAGATGAAAAGAGTTTTCGACAGGACGGCCGGCGGAAGAGAAGCTGCAAGAATGCTGGCTGAGTTAGGTCAAGGAAAAAAGATCAGTGTCGGACTTTTCGGTCGAGTTCCGGACCCTAGCAGCGGAGAGCAAATGGAACGAGGAGGCGCAGTGGGGCATGTTCCTGCATGGGCTGGCTGACCGCGTCCAAAGAGAAATCTACGCTTCGGACCTGCCCTAGTCTCTTAATGAACTCATCGCTTTAGTCCTCAGAGTTGATGCCCGACTATCCCGAGTTGGTGGCCACGCCATGAGTAGACGCCCTCTGGCAGGAGCCGAGGGGCCACGAGTTGGAGGCGGGGACGCGGTCAGCCCCGTCGACGATCACGAGCCCATGCAGGTGGGTCGAGCTCGTCTTTCCCGGGAGGAGAGGGAAAGGCGGAGGTCCCAGGACCTGTGCCTATACTGTGGAGGAACCGGACACTATGCTTACAACTGTCCGGTAAAAGGGCAAGCCCGATAGTAAGTATGAGGCTACTATCGGGGGGGATCTCCGCCGAGAAGACCTCATCAACATCTACCCTCCTTCCGGTAAGACTGAGATGGTCAACACTCACTCACGACTGTCGAGCACTCTTGGACTTCGGGGTAGAAGGTAATTTCATGGATCATTCATTCGCACGTCAATTCAAGATTCCCCTCAAGACCCTCACACATCAGATTGCTGTACATGCACTTAATGGACAAACACTTCCCAACATCACATTTGCCACAGAAGACATCACCCTCATCACATCAGGCAACCACACCGAGATAATTTCTTTCTATATCCTGAACACCCCCCTTGCACCCATTGTCCTCGGTCACCCTTGGCTCACCCGGCACAACCCTAAAGTGGACTGGCAGCTCAAGTCTGTGTCTTCATGGAGTAATCAGTGTCATAAGTCTTGTCTAGTGTCTGCCTGTCCGTCTGTTTCTGTCTCTGTGTTGCAGGAGGAGGCAGTGGATCTATCTAACGTGCCCACGGAGTATCTGGACCTGAAGGAGGTGTTCAGTAAGTCTCGGGCTGCTTCTCTTCCTCCGCAGTGTCCCTATGACTGTGCCATAGACTTATTACCAGGTATGGCTCCGCCCAAAGGCAAGTTATATTCGCTCTCTACACCTGAGAAGGAGGCTATGGAGAAATATATTTCTGATTCTCCTCTTCTCCAGCGGGGGCGGGGTTCTTTTTTGTGGGGAAGAAGGACGGGTCTCTGTGACCTTGTATTGACTACCGGGGGTTGAACAACATCATGGTAAAGAATACTTATCCTTTGCCGTTGATGGCTTCAGCCTTCAAGAGGTTGCAGGGAGCGACCATCTTCACAAAATTGGATTTACGTAATGCCTATCATTTGGTCCGCATCAGGGAGGGGGATGACTGGAAGACCGCGTTTAACACCCCCAGGGGACACTTTGAATATTTGGTTATGCCTTTCGGGCTTTCCAACAGTCCAGCGGTCTTCCAGGCACTCGTCAATGACGTGCTGCGAGATATGATAGATCAGTTCATTTATGTTTACGTGGACGACATACTGATTTTTTCTTCTTCTCTCCAGGAACACGTGCAGCACGTCCGACGAGTGCTTCAGAGGTTGCTAGAGAATGGGCTTTTTGTAAAGGCGGAGAAATGCGATTTTCATGCACAGTCTGTTCCATTCCTAGGATACATTGTGTCAGTTGAGGGAATGCGCATGGATCCTGAGAAGATCAAGGCTGTGGTAGAGTGGCCAAGTCCAGAGTCTCGTAAGGCCCTACTGAGATTTCTGGGGTTCGCCAATTTCTGCAGACGTTTTATTCGCAACTTCAGCCAACTAGCCGCACCTCTGACCGTCTTGACCTCCCCCAGAACGACGTTCAGGTGGTCAGATGCAGCCGAGGCTGCGTTTGCCAAACTGAAGGGTTGCTTAGTTTCAGCCCCCATTCTGACAACCCCTGACCCATTACGTCAGTTCGTGGTGGAGGTCGACGCGTCAGAGGTTGGGGTAGGAGCAGTGTTATCCCGGCGCTCTCTCTCAGACGACAAGATGCATCCTTGCGCGTTTTTGTCTCACCGTCTATCTCCTGCCGAACGCAATTATGACATTGTGAACAGAGAGTTGTTGGCAGTCAAGTTAGCATTGGAGGAGTGGCGTCACTGGTTAGAAGGGTCGGGGGTACCTTTTATCGTTTGGACCGATCACAAGAACTTAGAATACATTCGGACTGCTAAAAGGTTGAACTCCATGCAGTCTCGGTGGGCACTTTTTTTTGGTCGTTTTGATTTTACTCTTTCATACCGCCCGGGGTTCTAAAAATATCAAACCCGATTCTTTATCGCGCATTTTTGATTGCTCCGAACGCCCGTCTACTCCCGAGTGCATTTTACCAGAGACTCTATTCATCTCCACACTCGTATGGGAGGTCGAATCGAAGGTCATGAAGGCCTTAGAAGGGGTAACGCCCCCGGTCGGTTGCCCACCGAATCGTTTATTTGTGCCTGAGGGTCTGAGGTCCAGCGTCATTCAATGGGGGCATTCTTCCAATGTGGCTTGTCATCCAGGAGTTAATCGCACTAGGTTTTTAGTCAGACAACGATTCTGGTGGCCTCTCATGGCTCGTGACATACACAGTTTTGTTTTGGGTTGCTCAGTTTGTGCCACTGGTAAGACCTACAATCGACCCCCAGATGGGTTACTCCAACCGCTGCCAGTCCCTTCGAGACCCTGGTCCCATATCGCTCTAGATTTTGTTACCGCCCTCCCATCCTCCCAGGGTCATACGGTAGTTTTGACCGTAGTGGACCGGTTCTCGAAGGCGGCTCATTTCATTCCCTTGTCCAAATTACCCTCAGCCAAGGAGACAGCGGTGATTGTCGTTTACCACGTCTTTCGGTTACATGGCCTCCCGACAGACGTGGTTTCTGACAGGGGACCCCAGTTTGTGTCCAAATTTTGGCGAGAATTTTGTAAGCTAACGTGACATAAATCACCGTTATTAAAATTATATGCTTATAGTTATAATGTCCACAAAAATAAATAAAAACAAGCTAGAAAAAAATTAAGAGTTTTAAATACTAGAAGCAAATTAAGCCATCAATTATAGTATTCAGCATTTAAAAAAAAAGTGTTTCTACAGATTAAGTGTGCATTACGTGCAAGGCAATCTAGATGTAAAAATGAAGGAAAGGAGTAAGGGTGCTCCGATCAGGATTTTTGGAGCCTATCAACGATCGTTGATCACAGAAGGCAGTATCTGCCGTGCGATCAACGATACCGATCCATTTGAAGCCTTGTTTTATCATGTAGAATTATTTATAGGGATGCTCCAATCAGGATTTGAGTTTCATTTTTGAAAATGGGGGGAATCTTGTGGGGATTTTTTCCAACATTTTCCAAAAAAATGATTAATAATCTCACCTAAATATTTGATCATGCAGTGCATTTTTGTTCTTACAATGGGGCAAATATTGCACAATAGAGTACAAACAGCACAAGCCTGATTTCAAACTCTGAATTGAATTCACAGAAAAGACAAGTGAACACTCAGTAATAAAATAAGGACAAATAAACTATTTACAAGCAGTAGCACAAATAATGAAAATAGAATAAAGAAAATAAGAAATACTAAAGAAATTTAATAAGGAATCAAATGTAAAATAACACTAAATGGTCTTCCCAAAATAAATTAAATACAGATTAAAGCTTACAATTAAGGTTACAAAAGTTATTCATTCAAGAGCACTGAGTGTCATTAATGTCAATGCAAACAACAAAAGACATTATTAATAAATAATTTAAATGTTTTGACAGTCTCCCATTCATAATCTAGAAAAATCTTTAGTCGAGGGCAGCCCTATTATGGGCTTCATTACATTTCAGCTTACTTTCTATGCAAGATCTTATTAGTGTCACACTGCATTTCTGAGCGCTCTCTCGTTTCCCTTGTTATGGTTTGGATCTTCCGCCATTTCCCTGGGTATCCCTGTTTTGTGGTGCGCTCAAGTCATCCATGGAAGTTTGTATTCACAAGGTGGGAAGTCGTGTTTATGACGGCAGGTGCGTTCAAGTCACTTTCATCTGAGTAAAATGACTGTGAACTTTCTCTTAATTAATTACACAAAAATAGAGCAAGGTTCTTAAACTCTACTTCTAGAAAATAAGAACAAGGAATGTGCATCAGGTGTGTTTTGCTTTTTTATGTTTTGAATTAATTTTTGAAGCCACTAAAAAACTTTATCGTTACATGTTATATTGTTATATTATAATGCTATCATATGTTGTGCAGGCAATTAGCTTACTTCACTGTAAATAGAAAAGAATGACAATATCACTGCTAAATACCTTTAAATATTGTGATATTCTAGCACATTTCCACCCTGTAAAGATCGGGGCTTAAAGAAATTCCCAAGCTTCCCACTCGTATTTACGACATTGTGGTGGCGTTCATGTACACCATTGGATTCTGTTATTGTTTGTATTGTTTTGCCTTGGTTTTGACCCTCTGCCCAACAGTATAAAAAGCAATCATGAGAAGCTGATTATATAAAGAACTTCAAAACAGAGTATAAGAATACTCAATGTTATGCCAGATCCTTTCTTCTTGTCAAGAATGAATGAAACCAACCACCAGAGTCAACTCTACCTTATAACTTCAAACTCCAGAATAACTTTTGGGTTAGTTTCTTACCCTGACTTTGCCACAAGAGAGGAAGCTGACATAAATTGGTCCAGGTGGTATTCCTGAATTAATCTGGTCATTTACATGTTGAATTTATTTTACTTATTTTTTTTCATTTTAAAAGTATATAATTTCTAGTAACAGAGAATTCTAGAAACAGCGAGTCCTGAGGGAGACACTGCAAAAGATAACTGTCTCTCTGCTGCGCCTCACTAACTCCCTCCATCATGTGTCCTCCCTGAAAGGCCTCCCACCTGCTAAAATAATTAATGTATGACAAATCACCAAAGAAATGGCTTTTGTTCTGGCCCACTATCCATAATTCACGGAAAAAAAGCTCTTTCCAGCATGAGAAATGTGACACCTTGTCATAACAAAAGTAACAACCCCAACCTTAGACCTGAGTATCCTAGAAATCCCACAGAGAGCATTCATCTTCAGACTTCAGAGTGGAAATGCACAAGGCTACACCTGAAGTTTATTTCAGAACACATTTTACTATTATTCTTACAACTATTTTATCATTTTAAAAAGAAAATGATCGGTACTAATCTCCAGGCCAGGGCCATCATCAGCGGGACAAGAGCAGCTCACTAATGTCCTCTATTGCAGTAGTTCTTAAAGGTGAAGTATGTAAAATTGTTCAAATACATTATCTTAATCCAGATTATTGTTCATTGACTACTATTAGTACGCCATTCATGGATTTATCTCAAACACTGAGCCTTCCGGGCACCATCAAAACACTGAGAGCGGTCCTGCTCAACCTATAGAGGGTACAGTCAGTATGCGCGTGACGTCACCGTCGGCTGGAGTGACTGCGGTTAGGCCCAATAAGTGGCAAAAAGACTGAGCGGCAGCATTTGTTTTCAGCCTGAATGCCGGGGGAAAAAAATATATAAAACACATCTAAAACGGGAAAGAGCTTTGCGATTTACTGTATAACTAGATTTGACAAGAAATCTGAGGTAAATTTTTACAGACTGCCGAAAACTACAGAAAAGAGAAGCAAATGGATCTCTGCAATTCATAGAAACAATATACTTCAGGCAGTTAAACGTGGATTTGCAGTTATCATTTTGTGTCAATATGCTGAATTTAGGGGTAAAATCATACCTATTGTATTGCTATATATTGTATTGATAAATCATCAACAAAATATTTACCATCGTATATTCTGCATAATTGGCCGTTTTTAAATAAACACTGACAAAAAACTATACAAGGTTTAAGGCTGGGCGATATGAAGATAGAACATTGATATAAGTGATCGCATGGATTTACACATTTCACCAAAAGTCCATTAAAAAAACCCATTGACTTCAGGACGATGGAATCAGAAGTGCTAAAATGCTGACTTGTTTCTGGGTTTTGGCCAACAAAAATTGTCATTCCTGCACTACTCTATTAGACCATGGCTGATACATTACTGTACATGGGAAAAGATATTCAGCTTCGGTTACAGAACTGCAACCCAAAATACGCTGGTCAAAGGTAATTCTGCTATGTGCCACTAGTATTGCAGAAACTACATACTTCACCTTTAACCAGGGGGTCACAGGATGACTTAAAATTATTGAATTATATATTTTTTAAAACTTCACGGCCCGGTTTCACAGAGAGGTCTTAGATTATTCAGTAGCCCTTAGTGCAATTAGGACATTTAAGTAGCTTTTATAAACATGGCTTCGAAAAAATCTTGCACCTTGAGACAAAACAATAACACCGACATATTTTAAGATACGTCAGTGCAAGTTCCTTTCAGTTAAAACAGCTCAAACATGAATTTTAGTCTAGGACTTAGCTTAAGCCTGGTCTGTAAAACTAGGGCACAAGTTACAAATCAATATGTAAATTGAAATCATATTTCTTTTTTTCCTCAAAAGCTTTGAAGAACATACTGAATTAGAATATTTAATCGTATTTGAATCACATAATTAACTGTGATTAATTATTTTTTAAACATATTATCACTCCCAATTTCTGGTAATAAAAAACATAATTATTAGCAGAAATATCTTTGAATATCCTTCAAATATTGTGCTGGACAATGGGAGGCCTTCGAGTCAAAAAGGTTGAGAACCACTGCTCCTCACTGGACCCGGACTAAAAAATATAATCTATAATTACATCTTGAGCAATCAATTTGCCATCATGATCATCCTCATCAAATATCATAATTTCTTCTATTTCAGTGTGACATAAAAAATAAGTATGTAGCTTATCCTAATGTCCTTTTTATGTATACTGTATGCCTATGTGTGTGTATACTGTATATTTGTATGTGTGCATGTTTCTATGTGTCCCCTTTTTCCTTTCTTTTTCCTTATGTTCACATACATGTAACCTTTTGTTGTGTGAACTAGTATTCAAATGAAAAAAAAAATCCATTACTTCAACCTGCACCATCCTGTCGGTGTGGGTATAATGGGGTCTATACAAAATTGCTTATTTTGGCCTTCTTTGCTGAGTCAGAGTAAAAGAATATGTCAGTTCAGCTCCAATGCCAAAAAAATCATAATGCAAAATGAACAGGTCTCTCCAATCTTAGTCAGTTGTGCTTGTGAAAGAAATAGGAACAGCTTGTAACTCTTTCCTGAGTGGACAACAACAGCAAACTGAAGTCTATTCAACCACTTTACTAACTGTAGCCTTATAAGGTTGTGTTGAGAGAGATTTCTGCTGGCTTAATAGCCCACCATCTATTAAACAATCTGAACAGCCTGTGGACTCACCATGTTCACTTCTGACACCATGTCGATACTAGAGATGTCAATACTCATACCAACATCAACCGGAGGACCTGCAAAGCAAACAGACACCACAATCTCTCCAACATGGTCTCATGGCAGTCAATTGTCCATCCATCAAAATGGTCACATCCCCAAAAAAAGTGTTTTAAATCAATATAACATCTTTACCTCCGAAGTCAGGCCTCAGCCGAATGTCGTAGCCTTTGAGAAGTTTATCCACGGTGACTTTGACGTATGACATGTTGCTCGGTTCATTCACACTGGGGAAGAGTAGCTAGTTTAAGAAACTGTGACTCAGCTGTGCAGAAAGAAACCAGCTTAAACCTAAAATATGGTCTTATTGCATAGCAAAGCTGGTTTTAACTGTCTTCTAACCTGGGAGTCTTAGCTGGTCTACCACACTGGCCCAGCTGCTCTAGATAGTCCCTCAGGCTGGCCAAGCAAGTGAAACTGGTTTTCATCCTGACCATCTGAAAAGTGCCCAAAACCGCGCTAAAACCAGCCAACAGGCAGGGAGACCAGCTAAGACCAGCAAACCATCTTAGGCTGGTTTAACATGGCTCTGCAGGGAATGCAGTCAGACGGATCATACAGATAGCCTATACATAAGCACGTTATGTCTTACCTGTTCGCTGGCGGACTACGGCCAATCGTCAAAGCCACGAGCATGAAGAGACACAAGATCCCCGCGCGCCAGTGATCCCGAGCGATCAGCATCTCTCTAATCGATTGAGTTGCAACCCAAACTTATTCTGAAGAAACGCTCCAGCGATTTCAGCTACACAGCAACGCATGCGTGACGACGAGATCAACATTAAAATACAAACGCAAAGAAATGAGCAACTCTAACGAAATCCAAAGTGGCGCGTGAGGTGTTCTTGCGGCTGTCTCGCTCCCCGGTGCTGACGCTGCTGTCGGAGCGTATCAGTATGCCGGTCAGATCCCATCGCCAGCGGGTCACTGGACAAGGCAGCTCATGGCACAGAAGCTTGAACGTACAGTCGCGCTTAGATTATGCGCCTATCCCTTCCGTGCATCTAAAATTATTCAGTCAATCCGAGGAGCAGGCATAGCTGATGACGTGTACCCGAACGCGCGCGCCGGCTCAAGATCTATTTCGCGCCGTCTTTCAATTTGCTGTGCATCACGCACCCGAGACAGAGTGAATTATTTGTTAGATACTCGAAAAACGCATTAAAACAGCTGGCACCGCGAAAAATCCCATTAATATCTGGAGACTTTTTCAATAATTAATGTGTCGGCCGGGAAAGAACAGGCGTTTCCGCTGGCGCTGATGTGAGGAAAGAACAGCCGACCGTGTGTTAAAAGTAGCCTAGCGATTCTGTTCAAACAGCCGAGTCAAACTAACTAATCAGTAATCATTTAGAGTTAGACGGTATTTTCTATATGCTAATAGTCGTTATATGTTATAAACGGAGAGCAGGAACCTAAATTGTTAAGTTATTAAATAATAAAGGAAGATAGGCTACTACAGCATAAAAATAAAGGAATAGCCTAGGCGAGACTGGGTTTGTCACAGTGACAATTGATAAAGTCAATTTACAAGCAAACTTGTTTTCTCTAGCAATGGAATGTTGTTGTCAAACACTAGTTTAAAACCAAATAAGTGGTTTGGTTATTTTAGGTAGCCTACTTTAATTTTCTATTCTTTAAAAATATAGGCCTATGTGAAATCGTCTGGCTACTGTCCCATACAAAAATGTAATATGGCCATTTATGTGCTTATATTTTAAATAGCATGACATATATCTATAGCCTACATATATTTGACTTAGCTGAGAACACAATATATGCAACATATATGAACATTTATGTGTCCAAACACAACTTAAATATTTGAGTTCATCCATATATGATACCATATCTGGATATATTACAGTACAGTATTGGTTTCTCACATATATGGACAACATTAAGTATAAATATGTGACATACATATTTGTTTCCCACATATTTAATAAATGTAAAACTACATGCATGTGATACTGATGCATTGAAATAAGTATGTATGCATATATACATATATGCTTCTTACATATATTTAACATTTATGTGCATATAGCTACAGGAAAATATATGGCACTTACATGAAAATGTCCATTTTTTCTATATTCTGAAATATATGTTGCATATATGTCTATGTGTTTTATGAATTTTGCATATATTCTCATATAGACAGCAGACATGTCTACATGGGCACTGACATTATATATGTAATTTACTTATATTGACATATATTACATTTCTGTATGGGGTGGTGGCTTCCTGTGGATTCCAATTGAAGTGTTTGCAATGCAGTGCAACATTGGGACCAATAACTTAAGCTTTTTGTTTCTTATTACGCTTTGTTTGTTATTTTACACCTTTAAACAGACGAACAATAACATAGAATAAGAAAAACAAAAGAAATATTAAACTAACTCTCTAGTGATTCGTATTTTACTGTAGCCTATTTAAATTGTGTGGATTCTATCTCATTCATCGAATTCATATGATCTGCTTGCGTCCGGGTTAAGTTTAGGTTTGGACCTTCATGCTTTTAAATCAAAGCTGAAATGGCCAATTTGTATAGTAGTCTATTATACAGTATATATGATACAACAGGGAGAGTTTACCTCTAGCAAGTAAACTTTCAGTCGAAAGTGTCTACTAAACTACAATATAAATAACTGCTGCTATTAAGTCATCTACTTTGCCTGACAGGAACTGAACTGCATGTCAGGGCCTGTGGGAATAAGATTTATTGTTTAATGGAGCAAAGAGTTTGAAACACGATGGCAGGCTGCTTTCTTCCCCTCTGGACATCAAGTGTTATGCCTGGATGCTCAGCCATATGTAGGCTATGCAAAGAGCCCTCAAAAAAAAAAGAAGTTTTGAGCTGACCTGAGATATCATGAAGAAGAGGGTTGGTAGGAAAGTAGGTTTTGGGGATCTTTAAATCCTCAAGTGCACAAAGTCCAAGCCTGGTGGGAAATTAGGTCTTGGAACAGCAGAAGGATCTGTGTAGGAGGACACTGGAGTGAACAGTGCAGAAAAAAATGGTTTTGTGGCACTGTTCTTTTTACCCAAATATGTTTTGTTAAAGTAACACACATATATTTATTTTACCACCAAAAACACTATTGTATTGCGTTTAATTAACTTAACCTGTATAATTTTCCACTTTACTTAATTATCAATCGTTAAACTAATGTAAAGGGTTTAATTTCGTGATAAACAAAAACTTAATTTGATTGTGTTCAATCTGCTTAAATATGTAAAATTAAAGTTTACTTAATCCGTTTGTGTTGGATTACATGGATTTGTGTTGCATTAACTGAAACTGGGCGGTGCTTAGTTCCCAGCATGCTTTGCATATAGCTGAATTAAGAAAGAAAAAAATGTTGAAATGAAGTGTTATTTTATGTGTTTTTTAGAAAATGAGGAAAGGGGAAAACTTGATAGTGTGTAATTCTGTTTAATGTTAAATTACATTGCAATTATTAGAACCATTTACATTACAATGGGTTACCATTGTGGAGAAGAGTACAGCATTTGGTTAGGATGTGGACTGATTCAAATAGGTCTGGTGTTGTTGCTGAAAGAGCATAAATCTTAGCATTTAGTATATTAATAAGTGCTATTATTAGCTAATAAGTAGCTATAGTCTAGTTACGTACTTCATTTGAGAAATCATGTAAATCCTACATACATTTTTTTCAGTGCAGTTTTAAATAAACTAAAGCATGTTCACTAAACTTAACCGGTTTAAGTTACAGGGAAGCAATTCCATTGATTTGTTTGGACTCATTCAGTTGAGTTGTCACAACACCAGGAGCTTACATAGATTCAAAAAATGTCATTAACATTAATACAAAATAATTTGCTTGTGTGGAACCACTGTCCATAATTGAATTAAGTTAGTTTAAAGAGTATTTTTTTTGAGTGGAGCTCAGTTGATCCAGCTAGAACAAAATCTTCAAAAATGCCAAAGATTTCAAAGCAATGCAGACTTAAAAGTAAAAAGACGTGGAATGATTAAGAGAAATGCTGACAGAATGTGATGCCAGAATTTGTTATGGCTTTGAAACTTTAGTTTCCCATTCAGTTATATTTAAAAAAAATCATATTCTTTGCAATTCATTACACATATTTCAGTGATTTTAAAGACGTTTACTTAGGGTATTTTGTGGGGTTGCCATTTGATGTCAACCACTGCCTTAGAGTAACCTGAGGTTAAAGTGACATGAAATGGAAAATTACCCTATCTATTTTCTAAATGCATTTTATTGATCTCCGTGAATTATTCATCCATATGTTTTTTTAATTGATATATATATATATATATTTTTTGAGTTCATCATTTTTAATCAAAATGGCAACTTGATCTTCTTCTGATTTCTCTTTGGTAACATATGAATGAGTAGCCATTCTATTCCTCACAGCGTGTGTCTATCAAGCCTTATTGAGAAGTGGCTCTCTACTGGGAAAACCACAGACCACAAATATAACAGCACCCAGTAAGTGAGTGAGTGAAAAATACCATCCTCATCATTTCTGCTTCTCCTCACTGGCTTTCAGTTGGCTGTTGTGTTACAGATTCAGGGACACCAGTCATGGGCTCGCTAGAGGATTCACTCTATAAAAAGCTTAAGGTTCAAAGCAAGGTCAGTGTCAGTATTCATCTAATTTGATGGCACATTCATTGGCACGTTTTTAATCAAAAATAAAATGGCAGTTTTGGAACATATTCAGGATGATAAACCTAACAGGTCTGGCATTTCACACATAACAAATCATAAAGTCTTCCTATTTGAAAAAAATGCACTATACAATATTGTGTCAATCAGTACAAAAAATGAGAGAGCAAAATATGACCCAGATGGTTGCAGTAATGCTGAAGGCTTGAATTTAGGACTGGAGACACAGCTTGCAGTACTGTAATGGTGTAGTAGTGGCACTATGGGGCGCTATCAACTAAATAATGTCTTGGAAACATAAAATAAATTTAGACTGACTGAGGAAGAGAGAATTTGAAAAGCAGTGTAGAGAGTTGCACATAAACGAAGGTATAAGTTTTAGAAGCAAAATCATTATTTTCAGTCACAGTTTCTTAATTTAGTTAACCCTCTGGGACTAGTTTATTAAAGGAATATTTTCCCGCAAAAATTGTCATCAATTACTCACCCTCGTGTCATTCTGTCTTCTATTGTGTGTGTGTGTGTGTGTGTGTGTGTGTGTGTGTGTGTGTGTGTGTGTGTGTGTGTGTGTGTGTGTGTGTGTGTGTGTGTGTGTGTGTGTGTGTGTGTGTGTGTGTGTGTGTGTGTGTGGCCTGGTAAACCCTACATTATGGGGACAAAATGTACCCATAAGGATGGCAATATCTGAAATCCTTGTTCGTGTGGGGACATTTTTTGGTCCCCATGAGGAAAACAGCTTATAAATCATTAGTGATGTTTTTTGAAAATGTAAAAATGCAGAAAGTTTTCTGTGATAGGTAGGTTTAGGGGTAGGGTTAGTGTAAGGGAATAGAATATACAGTTTGTACAGTATAAAAATCATTATGTCTATGGAAATTACCCATAAAACATGGAAACACTACATGTGTGTGTGTGTGTGTGTGTGTGTGTGTGTGTGTGTGTGTGTGTGTGTGTGTGTGTGTGTGTGTGTGTGTGTGTGTGTGTGTGTGTGTGTGTGTGTGTGTGACCCTGGATCACAAAACCAGTCACAAGTAGCACGGGTATATTTGTGGCAATAGCCAACAATACATTGTATGGGTCAAAATGATAGATTTTTCTTTTATGCCAAAAATCATTATGATATTATGTAAAGATCATGTTCCATGAAGATATTTTGTAAATTTCCTACCGTAAATATATAAAATAATGCAGCACAATCGCGAACATAAATGGAAAACTTTAAAGGCGATTTTCTCAATGTTTAGATTTGTTTTCCACCCTCAGATTCCAGATTTTCAAATAGTTGTATCTCAGACACATATTGTCATGTCCTAACAAACCATACATCAATGGAAATCCTATGTAGGCCTATTTAGCTTTCATATGATGTATAAATCTCAAATTAAAAAAAGAATTGACCCATGTGACTGATTTTGTGGTCCAGGGTCACATATATATTTTATAGAATGTTGGTAACATAATAGACAGTATAAGAAGTGGACAGAGCCATCTCATTGGAATTCAGTTGAGACAGTTGAAGCCCATTTTTAGCGATTTTTGAGCACTTCCGTTCCTGACGCGCAGACTCAAACCGACTCAAACGAAGCTTGATGACGTGAGCAACCTGTCTGACAGACGTAAATCTTCTAGTAGCTGTGCGTGAAAATTGCCAACGTTAATCACTTCATATGTATTCACTTACCACATACCGAATTATTTCCAATTCCCCAAAAACGTTGTTGAAATATTTTGTCCCGTTGCTTTTATGGACTCATTATCTATGGGCTTCTCGCTTGACGGGACGTCCCCCCGATTGCCTGCGAGCTTCTCCTCTTGTCTATACGGTAATGTCTCTATTGTGCGACATAAAGTCGCGTGGTTATGACGCAATCGTTAGCCTGTTTTTAACAAAAACATCTACTGGGCCATAACGTAAGATACAAAGTAATGGAGCCTTTTATACATTGTCGTGTTTATTTAAAAATAAATAATGGACAAATGAAGTCTTTGGACGCCTCAGATGTAAAGTTATTCGCTGTCAAAGTGACGCCAAAATGAATGGGAGTCAATGGAATGCTAACAGCAGGTGAAGTTCTGCTACAATGGCGGCTCCCGCAAGGCTTCAACTACCGGCTGATGGATTACCCCCTTGGGTAACAGTTGATGGGCACCATTGACTTCCATAGTAGGAAAAAAATACTAAAGTTAATGGGGCCCGTCAACTGTCTGGTTACCAACATTCTTTAAAATATCATTTTGTGTGTTCAACAGAAGACAGAAACTCAGACAATAACTAGAAAAAAAATTATTAAAATGATGATTAAAGTTTCATGTTGCTTACTTAAAAGATGTTTTGGCCCACCTACTGTAAACATATACGGAAACCAGAACACCACATCCAAAATCATGAGCTTGTTTGGTTCCTTTGGTTTTTTAACAGTTTCCACTCTTTCCGGGTAGATGTTGTTACATGGTTGTGTGTATTTGTTCCCGTTCAGACACAAGCATCAGTAAATTCAAGTAGTGGGGTCTGGTTTCCTGTCAACATTCAAATTTGCCCCAAAGATGTTCAGTAGGGTTTAGGTCTGGACTTTGTGCAGGCCATCTTTCTTTGGTATCTTATAGTGCGCTTTTTAATACACCAAATTACTGTATACTGAAAAAAAATGTCAAAGAACATTGTATTGCAGTATGTGTGATTTTATGCACCAGTAATAAAGACGATTTCAGATTTCATTAAAAAATATCATGTTCCGAAGATGTACGAAAGTCTTACAGGTTTAGAAGGACGTGAGGATGAGTAATTAATGACAGAATTTTAATTTTTTGGTTGAACTATCCCTTTAAAAAAATGAACAAAATGGGTCAAAATATTGTTTGTCTACTGTTAATTTTGAGAGCATTGTGGCAGTATAGCTAAAATAGCCAAACCAGGTGTCATAAGGGGGTGTCCACATTTTGTCCATGTAGTGCACATAGCCTACTGTACACATTGGCAGAATGTTGAGCTTAGGAAGATATTAGTAGTTGTGTACTCAGCTGTGTTTAATGCTTCAGCAAAACATGCCACAGATGGAAAATTGAGATGATTACAGGATAGTGCTAATTTTAAAATCTGAAAATGCGTCATTTTAAACCAGTATAATACTGGTTTAAAATGACTCATTACTGGTTTAAAATGACACATTTTCAGATTTTAAAATTAGCAGTATTATAATAAAAAAAATTCTTGAGAAGTCTTTTTTCTGTGAAACATTAAATATTTCAAATGAAATTCGAACTTTGGACCTCGTTTTATTTCATTGTATGGACACAAATAAAAACCTTTTCAAAATATATTCCTTTGTGTTTCACAGAATAAAGCAAGTCATATGGATTTGGAGCGGAATCGGGTAAATTATGACAGTTGTCAATTTAAGGATACAACTGCAATGAACAGTAAGAGAAGAATAGGAAATTAGATATATGCATTTAAAACTCAACAAAGTTGTCAACTTGACATTTTATTTTGTGGTTTGTTCTCATATGGACCACTGAGCTCTTCAAGCATTCACTCCATATATAAAGGCCAAGTAGGTTGGGTCTGGATAGGCCTCTGGCTGTTGTTTGCATGTTCCGCCTCTGAAGCCTGTGTTGCTTGAAAAGATGACTACACAGACCCCCTGTGACCGGCTTTGTAGGGCCTGAGTTGAGGTTAGGATGTGTTGTCCATCATTCTAGACCTCCTCCCCTGTTGAGTTTAAAGGACAAGTGTTGTGTTTGTGTCTTATGAGAGACATCAGATTATGTGTTGGCAACAGTTCAGGGGGGTGGCAGGACTGACTGTTGGTATGGTGACAGTTCCAGTGGTCTGTTTAGGGGGTTGTCTGACCCTATTTCAGATAAACCTTTATCACATGCTTAAAGATACACACATGCACATTCACAGGGGCGTAATTTGTGGGGGGGATGGGGGGGATATAAGCCCCCCAATATTTAAATCTATGCATTACAACCCCCCCATTATTTATACCATGATCACAATATCAGGAGGCATACCCAAACTTCAACCCCCCCAATGTTCAAACCAAATCTACGCCCTTGCACATTCATAAAACATGAAGCTGTATGATACTGCTTCTGTGATCCAGCATCAAAATGTGTTTTGGATAATAGATGTGATATTATTTAATTTTGCCCTGGCTGGAACAAATGGAAATCAACCTATTATTTTTTTGGCAAATGAGTGCGTGGAAGCTTTCCCCAAAGATTCAGATTGATAGTTTTGCCTGCTTTTTATAGACACTGTTTTGTTTACCCTCAGTCAAACATCTCCATCTTCTAATAAAGGATCCGATCGCATGCTTCATCATTCCTAATAGTGGATTGTAAGTAAATGAGACTCTTAATCGAGATGAATTACTCGCCTTGTAATATGAAATCATTCATGCAACACACTGCCATGTTCTCACTGCTCTAAATACACCAGCATAATCACTAAACTGTCTTGGTCATAACAAATGGACGAGAATTGCAATATATAGACCTGGATCCCAGAGTTGAGACTGTTGGGACGGCTGCCATTTTGCCTTGCTGGGTTACATTCAAAAAAAACCCCCCAAAAAACAGAGGACATATTATACAGAGGGCGATGGAACTCCACATCTGAGCAGCAAATAAATTATGATTGAGATTATGAGTAGGAAGAATTTTATAGTTTTATGCAAAAATGCGCTTTTGTGAATCAGCATCTTGACATGCCACACCTATGAGGTGGATGGATTATCTCGGCAAAGGAGAAGTGCTAACTAACACAGATTGAGCCCGATTTGTGAACAATATTTGAGAGAAATAGGCCTTTTGTGTACATAGAAAAAGTCTTAGATCTTTGAGTTCAACTCATGAAAAAATGGGGGCAAAAACAAAAGTGTTGCGTTTATAATTTTGTTCAGTATGTATTGACTCCTAGTGGCGTAGATGCAACATTACACATATGGAAAGCTTTTGTTTCGACTGGATTCTTCAAGCTTTGTGTTTAAAGCACATCAGCACTGGCTTCTAGGCTTGTCCATGTTTTAGAAATGTCTCACGCCTAGTTTATTTAATAGTTTAAGCCTGAAGAGGAGAGACATTAGTTTTGATCCATGTTATTGGATTGACAAGTGAGACTCAGATACACACTTTTATGTCACGTTTATGTATGTTTTGCACAGGCCATTTTGATCATCGCTGTGAATGGGCATGTTTGTGTACGCAAAAAGGTTCCAAGTAATGTTTAGATGAATCTCTGTAGACCATTTGTGCTGTTAAGGTGTCCACAGTGCATAGCACTGTGTACTTAAAGGTCTTTACTACTTCTATTTCAATCTGAGTGATGGGAAAAAAGAGGGACAAAGAGAAAAAATTGAATACTAAACAATTCCAAATGCCACAAGTGCAGTACATTTACTGACCCATGACTCACTGCACTCCCAGCATCCACCACACACTCTCTGCAGTTCAACATCCGGCTGTATCCCAATGTTCCTGTCTGTGTGGATATTTTTTAGTTATTTTATTGTGTTTGGTTTTGTGTCCTTTTACAAAGTTTACAAAGTGGAACTGGAGAGCAGATGGGATGGAGTTCATGAAAACTTCTGAAAAGAAGTACTACAGCTGACAACCCTGAGGCTCCAGATGCAAGATGTTCAGACAAAGTTGTTCAAGCTACTCATGGTTTGTTTTTTTGGGTGGAAAAAAAATCGCCTTGTCAGATTAAAAAGTGATGTCACACACACAAAGTAGTGGCTGTTACAAGACACTTAAGTCAAGCATCATTCAAGAACCAAATGTACATGAATAAGACATGAGAGCATCCGGGACTGTGTCAGGCTAAAAAGGACCCACAGCTCTACATGAACACACAAGTCAAACCACTTCTATTGTAAACCCACTTGCATCTGAGAGAGTTTCTGTTTTTATAAGTGTGTGTGCGATGTCACTGTGCGTTTCCCCATGGTGGAACATTTTGTTTCATTATGCATAAATCTGGAATTTCCAAATCTCATATTTTGTGAAAATAAATAGAAAATTGTTTTGTAAATTTTTTGTTGTTTTTTCAGCGTTTGTTGCCCGCCAGGTATCCATGGTAATCACGTGACTGCATAGTATGAATTGCGTGCAGATGGAATTTGAAAGACAACCGTTTATCCTGCCCCTCGGATTGAGGTATGCCAATTGGGAGTTCCCAGACTAACATCTTGATGTAGGTCTGGCTTGCCAGGCTAGTGGTTGTGTACACACACTGCCAACACAGGCTAGTACAACTAGGCTATGACCAACTAGCAGTTAGTTGGGTCATCAGCCTTACATTTCATTAACAAATTAGACTAATCTACTTTTTTATGTAACTAATTTCAAAAATGTATGAACAGTCTTTAAAAAAAAATTTGATGACTAACTTGTAAGACTAGTCTTAGCAGTTTATGCAACTGGCTGCTGGTTTCACAGACATGCTTATAGATTAAGGCAGGATCATGTCTTATAGTTCAATTAGGACATTTAAATAGCTTTTATAAATGTGCTCTAGAAAAAAAAAAACATTAATGGTGTGCATATAACCAGGGGCATATGCGTTCAAATTTAGATAAAACCTGTGAAATGTTAATATGTATAGCCTACAGCAGTTAGTTCTGTTCCTCGAACTTGATTGACTGAGCAGCGTTCTGAGAATGCGTTCCAGATAGACTGGATTTTACAGTGATTCTTTCTGGAGGTTAAACTAATACACTGTAGGTGCTGTTAAAGTATTATTTATTTTTTTAATTAATCATTCAGGAACAAAACAAGTGACTGTCTTAATGAGTAAATCATTGAACCATTCACTCAACTGATTTGTTCAATAAGGCTGATTCATTCAGCAACAAAACACCATGACTGTGTTTCTCAGTGACTCAGCGGTAAATTCCAATGTGACTTTGTTTTGAACAATTTTTGTTGACAAGGCTAAAAATAGACAAAGTAATTGGCAATATTGTGTCTAAACTGTACTTTGTTGCATAAACTTTTTAGCTCACTAATGCGAGAATCAGTACACTGTCACTCTCGAATGTGAATCAGATATTCAAATTCAGAGATCCCTTCCAACTAAATCGTCTTTCGTCTCTGAAGCTCTGCAGTTTTCTCATGGTATGAGTCAGATGCACTACATTATTGGACTTTGCAGTGTTTTGCCACTGTGGAATTCAAGATCCGTTTAAAATGGCAATAAGTAACGATTAAAGTTGTTTGTTTGCTTAGAGTAGAGCAGTGCAAGATGAGTCCTTCATATCCGCTTCAAATCAGCTTTAGAGAGACGTGTATAAAATTACATCCCGAGGAAGTTGTTGATTAAACTGTCTTGATGAAGATGCATGTGGATGCATGCTAGTTATCTTCACTCGCTCACCCTCAAAAGAACTGTGGATTTTCAGCTGGAATCTTTATCAGTCCCACACTCTTCCGTCATCAAGCCATTATTTATTCAGGCATGGCTTCAAAATGGCTCACCACAAATGGACGCTATTTCTATCTATAGAAGAATCCCTGGCTCTATTCATCCATCTGCGGGGTTCATATAGCCTACATCCATTTCTCTCACACAGTTGGTCGACTAATATTGGAAGTAGGAGTGCCAGTTTGAAATTACAAATCTTTAGCACTTTGAGATTTCTTTGAAATGTAAAGTGCATTATAAATAAAATGTATTATTATTATTAAATTAAATGAAGAAATAAAGTATCAATTTATTAATTCAAAAATGAAAGATTGGCTTTTTTTAATAACAAATATATAGATGTATTCAAATCTTGCATTCTATTTTTTATGTACTTGTTTATTCAATAAAAAATTAAAGTGTTAGTAAATAAAAACAATAAAACAATGCATCAATTTTGCAACTTAGCATATAAAATAGCATATAAATAAACAAACATTGGCCAAACTGCTTTTCTTCATCCTTTTGCCAATCCCTTTTTTCTCCATTTATCAGTAAAGTAAAACATATTTAATTGTTTTTAATATCTAAATGTATGAATAAAACAGAACTAAGATTCTAAAGATAAACTGAAATATGTTTCAAAACCAAAAATGATATAAAGGGAATTAATCTAGTGATTCATGTCTTGATATAGTATGTACTGTGAGTCTAGTATGAATCACATATCCCTCCGGAGCCTGCAGATGTCTGTTTTCTTGATCTAAGCCTGATGTGATGTGAATCTAGTCTTTCACGTGTGTGACTTCACCAAAAAGTATTTTGCTTATGTTTGATGTGTTGATATATGCATTCAGTATGTGTGTGCCCATTCCCTGACATGATTATATCTCTGTATGTGCAAATGGATTTACTTCTTTAGCCTGGGGGAGCACAATATGGACATGCCTTTAGAATTTACCCCAAGATGTCTTTTTTTTAGGCTTCATTATTTCTCAAATAAGGTCTAGATTAAGCTATACTTACATGTTTTGAGATGTGCCGACATTTCCTTAAAGATTATTAAATTGCTGTGGTATGCAGTCAACAGCGTAGGAGATATGAGTGTGTATCAAAAGTACAAAGACAAGTTAATATTTCGTTGTGAACTTCGTAAAAGATCCAAAAATGTTGCGTGTGTGTAATGAGAAACACTTCTTGACTTTTCACTTTATCAGCAGTCTTGACAGTGGCCATCTGTGTATCTTATCCACTTCAGAGCTCTCTTGGGACAATGAGCAGGGGAACAAATGTTTAAAGTGTGCGTGTATGAGTTCAAACTGTGCTTGTGATATTAATGTGTGCCGAAGCATTTCGCTCTCTTCAGGCTTTCCAAACAATCATATACCCATTTGCTCACCTCTTCCTTTCTGTTAGTTTAACATCTGAGAGGGATGTCATCATGTACATATGACTAGAATAATGTCTCCATGTATGTTTCAGATGTTTCTGGAGGACTAATATCTTTACAGACTTCAGAGGGGGAATGATGTGCTCCTTGGACAACACAATTGAAAGTAATATAGTTAAATCAACAATGAAAGGAACAACATAAGGGTGAGAACAAGATGACATAATTAATTCAAGGAACATTGCATAAATGTGATGAAAGAAAGTCCTTGGATCTATATTATTGATGTATATTTTCTTTTCTTATTACGTGTCAGAATAACCTTCATGGGGTTTCATAATGTTTACTAGTCTACAGTTAGTAGATGTTGAATAGATTGGGGAGTGTGTGATGTGAAGATAGTGCATGACTCATCAGATGAGGCGTACTGATCACCATGGCTCCCAAAATGTCAGCTCCCATCAGACATTAAAGAGAGGACTTTCAGTAGCCACTCAGGCAAGTCAAAGATACAAGCAGCCACAAATATATACAGGATATGCAACTTGTATACATTATGCAGAAATAAATACACATACACAAAACACAATCCACAAATGCGTGTGTTCTTGTGGGTGTTTGAGTGGGAGGAGAAACTGAAAAGTGAGAGGAACTGATGGTCGTTTCTACTAAGCATATGAGTCACTGAACTGGACAGCCAAGCACTATGAAGTTGTTCCAAAATGAATTATTTGTCCCCCAAATCAATGACCCAAGCACTAACACAGATCAACTCACCTGTCAGTCTTGCGTATTTACACCCTGCGGCCATCCAGCACATCATTGCTCATCTGCTCTACATTACATCACACTGTAATGCTGTTTTTGAACAGACAGGAGAGCCGGCCCTGCCCTTTTTTGTTGTATAGCCACTGGCTGTCGAAAACAGTTTACTGTTCAGGTTCACCCCAGGACAATTATTAGATAAAATAATATTTAGCCACTCTTTGCAAATTAACATCTTTTTTTTTTTCTTGTTTTCGTTTTTTGCTCTTACATTAATTCTATTTTATAAATAGATTTGCTGGCTGTCAAAGCAAATTCCAGCTTTGACGTTAAAGTCTGATACCACATTGAAAAATCTAGGATTGTAGGAATCTAGGACCAGCCTCAACTTTTCACTCAAATAATTATGCTGATGATGTATTTTGTAACTAAAGAAATGTGATGAATTAGAAAAATGCTAATAAATAAATAAATAAATAAAAAGAAAAGTAAAGCCAGGCGAATTTACTTGAGAAACATTAGAAACAGATACATTTTTGTCAGAATGTTCGGAAGTTGTTCCTTTGTTTGGGGCCTAGAAAGGTCAAGTGTCTGGATATAGATGAGCAAATGACCTTCATAAAGAAAGGCGGCAGAGCAACTTGAGTGAATGAAGCAGATTTCAGAGACTAACCCCAGTGTTTCCCCTACCATTGTTTTGGGGGGGCGCCCCGCCCCCCCAAAACGACCCCCCGCCCCCCCTAAAATGCTGACGAAATCCAGTCATAAAAAAGGAATTTAGTGTATAACGCGGAATTTCACGGAATTTGTAAATTTGAGGAAAAAATAGAAAGCAGTTCAGTACACTTGAAATCAAATCGCGATGTAGACTAGTGTGTGTGAATATTAAAACACAAAGACCATTTAAATACGAATCCTGCATGTTCTGTGTGAATGAATGGTGCCGCCGACGCGCAGTTTCATTTACCACACACACACACTGAAGCACGTGTGACGCTGGCGCTATTTTTTGGCCTATATGAAGACACAAACGCATGAACTTCCTCTCCAGGCTCTAGATCCACTCTGAAAGTCACTTCGTAATAGGGTTGGGAACCGAGAACCGGTTCTTATGCAGAACCGGTAGTGTTTTTGGTTCTGATGCGATGTGTGGACGAAGTGCTGGGAGCTTATCCTTTAATAGCGACGTCTCACCACATAAATATTAAAATTGTAATGAATGCACTGTCCCTCGCGCTATTCGTATAACAAGTTAAAAAAAATTGCGTCAGATATCAACGCAGAGAGAGAGAATAAGACAGTAGAGCAGCACCATTAATCTTTAAACGATCTCGATTCAAACACCCACGCGATCTTATTCCTAAATGACAAAAACTTCACACCGGGACATTCAAATCTGTTTGCGCTGTCGCTGACATGAAACATCTAACGTTAGCTTTACTGTCTTTTCAACAACACAGTATCGATATTTCTGTGTTAAAAATATTCAAATGATCACAGAAGTACTGAGATAAAAGTTTATAGTTCGAGAATAAACACTGATGTTAAAACAGTTAATCACCTTTTGAAAGTCGCTTCAAATAACGAAAATTCGCTTCAGAATTTACAATATGTATATAATGAGCGATTACATCATGAATGCCTTTTTTCAAAACGTGTTTTTGTCTTATCCTGAATCACTACGGTAAGGCTGTAATAAGCGTTTAGACTCAGACTACTTTACACTGGTCGGTTCGGCACTGCTGCGGAGTAGCCCAGTTCCTGCGTGACTCACTCGCGTCATTGACATAAACATAGAGAAGTAGCTCCGGCTACAATGTTCTTCCGCAAGACGCATGCATTTCTGTTTATTAACTGCTAGAGCACTTTAATCCAGTAAGGAAACAAGTGAAGTTTCACAGAAATCAATCATTCAAACCGATTTAAAAAATATTATGTTTCACCTGTCTGGATCTTACATGTGTGTTCAAGCATATTCTACCCCTTCTGAGAGGGTATTCCACTGCTGGATATACAATAAGATATAGGAGAGGTCCCAAATTATCCTTGAGAATGCAACATTTTTTATTTTCCTTCAAAAAAAAATATTTGTCCCAATGTCCCAATGTAATAATACACTAACACTAATCCAAATAAATTATCATCAAAACTGAAATTTTTAAGGAATAATCCATGTTTTAATTTTAACAGTAAAGCTCATTGTGGAGCAAGTTATTTGACAAAAAGTTTATTTAATTTCACATGATTAAAATTGATGATAAATGATACAATTTTTGTTTTATGTCTTCATTTTATTACCAGAAAAAACACAACACAGAATTAGTGTTAGTGTGAATTAGCGCAGAATTAATTAGTGTGACATTTTTTTTCATATATTTTTTAAAAAAGTATTGTTTAATGATTCATAATACATGATTTCAATTAATTAGACATGCTTTTTGATTGCAAAAAAATTACACCACGTATTACACAATTACACCCCCCCCCCCTAAAAAAGAATCCTAGGGGAAACACTGAACCCGGTGTCTGCGTGGATGATGACATACATTTAAGTGGTTTCATTAGCCTTGTTGTCAGAAAAGGGCCTTGTATTGGTTTTTGGCATGGGAAGTGAAAAATGAAATCCCTTCATCTCTGTCCCCCAAATAAGGACAATGCTATATATCATTGCTTAATGAAGCTGCTTTAAATATAAACAGATTAAATTGATCTGAGAGCCAGAGTGTTACTCTAAAATGTATACATCATAATAAAAATATCATTGATTCTTGTTTTTCGAGGACATAATTTCTTCCCCAGCTATTTGCCCGGAAATTACAGTTGATGAATATGATATATTCAGTGGCATATCACAAAGCTATTTATGATACATCTTTTTTTATACAATTCTTTGTAAAAATGCTCCTCTCTGTATAACTTTCATCAATATTTGACATGACTAATCATGCACCATGGATCGTAGTGTGACCTGACCTCAAGGACAACTCACACAGACTGTTCCACCCCCGTCAATCCTCCCTCTCATTTTCTCTCGTGGCTAAGTGCTTAAATTAGCCTTGACCCTCTGAGATATCTCAATGCAGGGTTTGGTGACGGCTGAACATTTTTTTATTTTTATCCCAGATTTTGCCGGTCTCTAACAGTGTTGAATCAACCATTTGAACTCCCCAAATGTCACCTTAAACCTTTGATATAAGAGCCTGAGATCACCATAGCAACATCAGGACATTATCTTATGCTGTGTGCTAACCCCCGTGAATTGTAATGGAAGCTCTTATTCTCTTCTTCAGATCTGCCAGAAGCTTATGAGGAATGATAATAAGAGATTAGTTTGGAACAGCCTCACGAATCAACACAAAAATTAATATTTATGAAAAATAACAAAACGCAGAAAAATACTTCTTTATACCGAAGAAAACATTTCATCTCTGAATAGTTTTGTGGGTGGACCAAAAATACATAAAGTCAAAATTGTGTCTAAAGTCTGTTACACAGTATTTCTTATTTTTCTAATAGTTTGCCTTAATAACTGTTGTTTACAGTTAAAATATCAAACTTGCAATAGTGCTGTTGATGTGCATGTACCAAATCATTATGAATGTATCAAAATTATTTTTATTAAGTGTAGGTATCTTTTTTTACAGTTAGAGCTAAATTGCACATTTGTAATCCTAAAAAAAAAATTATTCCACATTTCTTCATTAAGCAAATTCTCTTAACCATAGCATTTCCTATATGTAAACAGACGTTGAAATCCACCACATCTCTGTCCTGTGCTCTAATCTTCACTGAGAAATTGTGCCTTAGCTACACGGATGCACACACTCACACACACACACACACACACACACACACACACACACACACACACACACACACACACACACACACACACACACACACACACACACACACACACACACACACACACACACACACACACACACATGTAGTGTTTCCATGTTTTATGGGGACTTTCCATAGACATAATGATTTTTATATTGTACAAACTGTATATTCTATTCCCTTACACTAACCCTACCCCTAAACCTACCCATCACAGAAAACTTTCTGCATTTTTACATTTTCAAAAAACATCACTTAGTATGATTTATAAGCTGTTTTCCTCATGGGGACCAAAAAATGTCCCCACACGAACAAGGATTTCAGATATTGCCATCCTTATGGGGACATTTTGTCCCCATAATGTAGGGTTTACCAGGCCACACACACACACAAACACACACACACACACACACACACACACACACACACACACACACACACACACACACACACACACACACACACACACACACACACACACACATTATATGTTTGTAAATTAGGAGTGATGATAAACCGTCACACTCATATTTACTATATGATATATACTATTACTATAACAGTATCGTTATACCACCTCCATTTTGTCTTTTCGCTCTCCATATTTCTTTTCTATCTTGCCATTCTAAAAGCAGTGTGGTGATAAATGGACCTCAGATGAATGACTAGATTAGAGTCCATCTGTCTGGATTGGATTCATATTTAAAGGCCCGTTCTCATGCAATATTCATATGCAGCCATTGTGACCCTCACATAAACAGACATTTGCATGCTCACACACACACACACACACACACACACACACACACACACACACACACACACACACACACACACACACACACACACACACACACACACACACACACACACACACACACACACACACACACACACACACACTCACACACACACTACATCTGCCATGAATTAGTTCTGGGTGTAAATAATTAAAGATCTGTATGGAGTCCTGAGTGTGGAGCTGATGTGGATGAACCCTATCAAGATTTATGGGCCAGTCAGAGACTTTCTGACCCAAAAAATCCAAGGGCTTTGACATGAAAATGTATATGCGCAGACTGATGTCAGAGAATGCCAATGAATCTTAATCACTCACATTATTCAGTTCTAACCCAATTCCATATCCATATCTGCATTCGAATGTCACCCCTTTGTCTCTATATTGCCACATATGCTGCTCACTCTTTTATGAGCATTGCATTTTCCTCTGACACCTTTACTGTCACACGCACACACACACACACACACACACACACACACACACACACACACACACACACACACACACACACACACACACACACACACACACACACACACACACACACACACACACACACACACACACACACACACACACACACACACATAAACACACACATGTTGGACTCAGGAACACATGTTGGACTCACAAATGTAATAAATCAGAGTTGACTTTATTACCAGTGGGCTGCCTGTGGGCAGCACTGCAGTGACAGTTTGGCATTATCATAATAGACTAAAAGCAAGAAAGACTCTCCCTTAACCTCAGCCAAGTGGTTTAAAAAACACACATACATGTGTTTGCACAGTATGTAAATTAATTAAGGATATTATTCAGTTTTAAGATGAGATTAATAGTGACAAGGTTTGAGTCTAACTTGATAAGGAGTTGACTGGAGGGTCAAAGGTTAATGAAGATTGCTTTAATGACTCTACAGGGTGCTCTGAAAATGAAGTGCTCTGCTGAGAGTTGCTGTTATTGGCATAGGACCTATGAGTGTGCATGAAAAGCAGCGAGTTTGTAGATTGTGCCACTGATACGTGTGCATGGTTTACATACTCCCAACTGTATCATAATGATTTGGAGGATTCAAAATGTATGGAAATACTAAACTGTGATTATGTGCTAGTATTACAGTTTTTCTCAATTGTTTACACACAAATTCTTGTACTTGAGACACAATAACCACAACATGTAACTCATTCACCAACCCCCTGAACCAATTCTGCTAAACTACAAGCACAATTCCTGCTTTACACTCAAATTGCAGTTCTAAAACACACTTTTTTCAAAACACTACACACAATTCTCTGCTTTTGGCACAATTTTCATGCAGAAAATATCTTGTTTTCACAAGGAACATACTGCCATTCAAATATGCACACTGACTCCTCACATGGGCAAACACCCATCACACTATTTTACAATTAGCAATCAGAGCTTTAGCATAAAAGGGCAACAGGTGAGCTCTTCAATGGAGCAATGGATGCCAACATTGGAAACAGAGGCAGAGCCAGAGGTGTGAGAGTAAGAGGAGGAGGACGGGGAGGACGAGGACGAGGACGTGGACGAGGAAGGCCAAGGGCCGTAATCTCTGATGAGATCCGAGCCACTTTGGATGATCATGTGGTCAACCATGGTCTAACAATGAAGGAGGCTGGGCAAAGAGTGCAGCCAAATCTGAGCAGGTATACTGTAGCATCCATCATCCGGACTTTCCGAAATGAGAATAGGTAAGAAATCTACTCCCACTAGAAAATTGCAGTACTGCATATCAATACAGTACTCAATGAGTACAGTAGTACAGTATTGCATGTGGACTGTTCTGTAGGACTGTAAAAATACTGTAAAGTATGTTTCAAGTATTTAGGAAATGTATACCTACTTTGTATTTACAGTATTTTACTATTTGTTTGGCAGAACTGAAAGATTACCAACACAAGGTGGTCGGGAACGTGTTCTGTCTCCTGAACAGGAAACTGAAGTCATAAACATGGTCCTAGAAAACAACGCCATAACATTACAGCAAATACAAAGAAAAATAATAGAAAACAATGACATATTTCAAAATATTGATAGGGTAAGCTTATCAACACTGGACCGTGTCTTGCGCAGAAATCATCTCAGGATGAAGCAGGTCTAAAGGGTGCCATTTGAACGCAATTCAGAAAGAGTCAAAGAATTGCGATATAACTATGTGCAAGTGAGTCCCACAATTGATGCATACTCTCAACATTGTATACAGTAAATTATACATATTTCAATATTGTAATCATAATGATTGTGCTTCACAATAGTGACCACTCCATGTCTATTTCTGATATTGTCATGTGTGTTTCAGAGAGTCCTTGAGCTATAGGTGGCTGCAGTGGAGCACCAGTTCATCTTCATTGATGAGGTTGGGTTCAACCTCACAAAGAGACGAAAGAGGGGAAGGAATATCATCGGCCAGCGTGCCATTGTTATAGTCCCTGGCCAGCGCGGAGGGAACATCACAATGTGTGCAGCAATTACCCACCACGGCGTCATCCATCACCACCCTACCCTTGGCCCCTACAACACCGCCCATCTGATCACATTCCTGGACACCCTACACAACACACTCATTCCACCAGATCAGGTAGATGGCCCAGAGCAGCTCAGGTACGTTGTCATTTGGGACAACATAAGTTTCCACAGGGCTGCTCTGGTTCGTAACTGGTTCACTGCCCACCCACGCTTTTTAGTTGTTTATCTCCCTCCATATTCTCCATTCCTCAATCCTATTGAGGAATTTTTTTCTGCCTGGAAATGGAAAGTGTATGACCGTAATCCACAAACGCGTATACCTCTTCTCCAAGCTATGGAGGACGCATGTGGAGATATAGCAGCTGATGCTTTTTATGTCTGCAATCTCCATGCTAGGCGATATTTCCCCTGCTGCTTGGCCAGGGAAAACATTGCTTGTGATGTGGATGAGGTGCTGTGGCCAGACCGCAACAGAAGAGAGGATGCAGCATAGTTTTTTGTTCGTTTTTTTTTTATTGTAACTGTGTACTGTAAATTCTTCTGTTGTTTTGTATGTAGTGTATGTGCAACTTTGTGTTGGTTGGGAATGGGATGTACAGTATACTGTGTACATTGTTTTTGTGGGGAAAATAAAATATATTTGTTACCGTGTGTTTTGAGTATAAAAACAATATTCTCAAATATTTTACAACACACTTATGTATGTACTGTCTGTAGTAAGTGTAACACTGAACAAAAAAAGGCCTAAATCATTATGATGAATGGAGAAGAAGTGTTAGTGTTTTACATTGAGCACATCAGTGTTCAACTGGTTCTTATAAATGTCTATTCATATGATGGTTTGTGTGTGTCATTTGAAAACAAAATACCATTTTGAGAAGAAATAACATTGTTTTGAATGTAAAGTTTCATTTTGCAGGAGAATTGGGGGGTTTTGCCCATTGTGTGTGTGTTTTTTGATTTGTGTGTAGAGTTCTGAGAATATGAGGCATTCTTTCAGAAAATGTGTGTAAACAATCGAGAAAAACTGTAATCTCCTCCTTATTTCATTAAGAGCCATTCTTGCTTGTATATCATGTATTGTGGTCAGAATTACAGTTTTTTTCGATTGCTAAACGACAGTGAGCACAACTGGAGTTACATGTGGAAAACTCTAACTACAGTCTGCACAGCAGCAGTTCATGTGGACCAAACTCTAGTTCGTTTTTCATTGCTTGAACACAGTTTTCAAAACTCTACACACTTATCCCATGACTTAAACCACAACATGCACAACACTGTGGATTTGCAGCCCCTTGCTCAAATGCTAACAAGCTGCTGTCAAACTGTGAACAACACATTCAAAACAGAATAGATTTCAGCCTTGTGCCTTTCAAACACTTCTGATTGCAATTTCAGCTGAAAGGCTAAGCAGTGTCTTGTTTGTTATTTGTTCGAATTACAGTATGTACTTTTAGTTTCTACCTATTTTTCATTACTGTAATTCCGTGAATTACAGACTATTGAAGCAAACTGCTAATTTTCATTTATCTTAAAGAATTGTTATGTTCTAAAAATTTTAATAAATCATGTGAAAGAATGTCACTCTTTTCTTTGAAGAAAATATTACTTTGTATGAAGTCACTGAAATTGTTCAAACTGTAAAGATGAAAAGTTTGTATTTTCTGTATTGGTGTTTGATGCTAGTGTTTTTACTCCCAGTGTGTTCTGAGTGACAGTGTGTGTTATCTCAGTGAGGGTTGTGCATAGTGTTTGGCTGCACTCAGCCTGTTTTGAGCCATGTGTTAAGAGTTGTGTTGATTGGAATGAGTTTTGCAGGTGATGTGAACTGTTTAGCTCAGGTGACTGTTGGTAGTGCAGATTGTAGTTAGAATTTTGCACATGTAGTTCCAGTTGTGCTCACTGTCGTTTAGCAATCGAAAAAAACTGTAATGGCACCCCTGGTAAATATGATAAAAAATGGCTGTAAAAAATAAATTTGAATTGTTTTTCCTTTTGACCTTTCATTCAAAAAATGGCTGTAAAAAATAAATCTGAATTGTTTTTCCTTTTGATCTTTCATTCAAAAAATTCTAACCTTTCATTGAAGTAAAACAATTGAAAGTGTGCGGGAAATCACATTATGAAATAAATGTTTTTCTCCAAAACACGTTGGCCACAATAATTGGCACCCCTAGAATTTTTTGCGAGAAAAATATCTCTGAAGTATATGTCAGGGTTCTGTCACTTCTGTCTAGTCTATTTCTTGGTTTTATGACAGAGCCCTGACACTCCTGTTTTGTCTTGTACTGTGTAGTACACAGCTTGTGTTTAACACTAGCTGTGTGCTTTCATGTTGTCATGTTTTGTGTGATCACGTGGCTTATGAGTGTTCTCATTGGCTACGTGTTCATGTCTTGTTTTGTGTAAGCACATGGCTTGTGATTTGTTTTACTGGCCATGTGCTTGTGTTTTAGGGGGCTTTCACACTGGCAGTTTAGTTCGGAACGGGGCACGGTTCGCATGAAAAATCGCTAATGTGAACGCTGTCATGGGAGCCGGGTGCGCACTGGGGTACCGAACCCGAGACTACCTGGAGGAGGTGGTCTGAGTTCGGTTGCTCCCGAACCGTGCTGCGGTTCGCGTGTATGTGAAAGCAACACGGACTCGTGTGCGCACTTGTTCAGGAAGTAAAGTATCCTGCGCATGCATTTTAGCCGATTATGATGTATTTAGTTAAATAAAACACGTAAGGGATGAAGATTTACCCTGGATACGAGCAAGAGTGAGTCTGCAGTGTATTCGCGCATAGTCAGGCAATCAGGGCAACAAATTAATGGAAATCCACTGTCTCCTCAAAAGAGTCCATTTGCAAGCAGCGGAAAGACAGCTTATACGACACACACACAAAGATAACCTGCGTTGTTTTCTCAGCTACAGTATGCATAATAGCACCAAATTAATAAAATCACAATATATTGACCCGCGTCGTGTTTTCGATCATGCACCGTGCACGTTTGCAATGACGTAAGAAGATGCACGCAAACGCAACAGAGTTCGATAGAATCAAGTTGAGTGTGAAACCAGACCAACGCTGCGGGGTGCGCCAGGAACAATCGTGCCCGGGCTCGGACCGCAGCAAACGAGCCCAGTGTAAAAGCCCTCTTAGTCATGTTTGGTGTGAACACATGGCTTGTCATGTATGTTTCCTTGTGCCATGTGCTCTCCTGTCGATTGTCTAACCCCGCCCATCTTGTTACCTGATTATTGATTCATTTGCCCCACCTGTCCTCCCTCGTTACCTGCTTTGTTTGTTTCCCTATTTATTCTCCTTGTGTCTTCAGTCCTGTGCTGGTTCGTTGTCATATGTACACTGTGTTTCCCTGCTGTCAAGGCGGGGTAGTTTTTGTTTGTGTTTTGTTTTATTTTTTTATTATTAAAAAGCCCATCAACTTTTCACCTGAGTCCTTGCTCCTTTCACCACACACACACCTGACAGTATATTCCAATTAATATTTACCTTTAAAAAAAAATTTTTTAAGCACACCAGGGTGATTATGAACATGAAATTGTCTAGCTATAACTTGTTTTGTTTTTTACAGGAGTTTAAATACGAGGAAACACAAAGGCCAAATTCCCTTAATCATCCACCACAATGAGTAAAACCAAAGAATATAGTTCTTATGTCAATTAAAAGATTGTTTAGCATCACAAAATAAAAAGTGGTTGTAAGAAAAGAGCTAAATAATTGAAAATCTCCATTTCCACCATCAGGGAAATAATTAAGAAGTTCCAATCAACTGAAGATGTTACGAATCTGCCTGGAAGAGGACGGGTGTCTATATCGTCCTAATGCATGATGGGGAGGAGAGTCTGAGTGGCCAAAGACTCTACAAGGATCACAGATGAAGAATTGCAGAGATTAGTTGAGTCTTGGAGGTCAGAAAGCCTAAAAATATATATCAAACAACCCCTACATCACCACGTGTTGTTTGGGAGGGTTTCAAGAAAAATCCTCCTCGCTCCTCCAAAAATAAACTCCAGCATATTAATTTGTCAGACATGACTGGAACTTCAAAAGGGACCAGATTCTGTGGTCAGATGAAACAAAAAAAGGGCTTTTTGGCTGCAAACCCACCAGATGTGTTTGATGCAAACAGGGATAAAAAGTACCCCATGCCTACGGTTAAATATACTGCTGGATCTTATATGTTGTTAGCCTATTTGTTTTTGCTAGAGGTCCTGGAAATCTTGTACAAATACATGGTATTATGGATTCTTGCAAATACCAACAGATAAAAAACCAAAACCTTATGCCTCTGCTAGAATTCTTATAATGGGTCGTGGTTGGATCTTCCATCAGGACAACGGTCCAAAACACACATCATAAATCAACACAAAAATGGGTAACTGAGCACAAAATGAAGCTTCTGCCATGACCGTCCAAGTCCCCTAAACTGAACCCTATAGAAAATGAGTGGGGTGAACTGAAGAGAAGAAGCACCAACCTGAACTTATGAATCTGAAGGATCTGGAGAGATTCTGTATGGAGGAATGGTCTCTGATCTCTTGACATTTGTTCTCCAAACTCATCAGGCATTATAGAAGAATACTCAGAGCTGTTATCTTGGCAAAAGGAGGTTGCAAAAAGTAATAACAGGGAGCCAATAATTATGGCCAGCGTGTTTTGGAGAACAGCATTTATTTCATAATGTGATTTACCCCCACTTTCAATTTTTTTTACTTCAATGAAAGGTTAGATTTTTGCAAAAATGTTTAATGACAGATCAAAAGGATAAACAATGCAGATTTATTTATTTATTTATTTATTTATTTATTTATTTATTTATTTATTTATTTATATATTTATTTATTTTTGATCATATTTACCAGGGTTGACATTAATTCTGACTATCATCTTTACTACAGCTGTAAAGCTCTTGGCCTGTTCTTACAAAAGTGAGTTCTGTTTGCCCTCTTTAGACTGAGCTTCCCACCATTCAATTCATAAAGTGCAAAGAATTGCATGAACAAACATCAACAGCATAAAAAGCACTTGTAACATATATATGCTTTCAAAAGAAACTGTTGTCAGGCTCATATGTTGGATAAAATAAACACCATAGGTTTTGCTGTACAGACTTGGTATGGCATGATTAGTTATTCCCTACATAACTTCCTTCTCATCCTCTCCTTCATTAGTGGGCTTCGTTTCTCTTATCTGATCTGCCGTCACAACTGTTAAAACTGCACTTTTTTTTTCTCTCTCATCAACTGTTTCTGTGTACCATCTTCAAAAGGATAAGTGGATTAAAGTGGAATGGGAAAGCCCACCTACAGGGCTCAGAGTGTGTGTGATAGGCACACAAATGTGTGAAGGCAAGTGGAATTCAGCCAAACACTGCTTTCATCATAGGAGAACTAGCACATAAACAGTCTCACTTAATGCAGAATGAAGAAGGTTGTGGCTTCTCAAGACCCCTGAAATTAGCTTTGAATGGTTTGAAACATTTAAACGAAAGATGAAGTTTTGCTTCTATGATGTTCAAAATGTCCTTGGAATTTGAAAATTTGGCCAGCTGTCTGGCAGTACCCCCTTTTTTAAAAGTCCCCCTGCAGTCAATCATTTTATCCCTTAAAACTCACCTTTGATCACCGAAATTACGTATTTAAACGTTTTTTCCTTGAAAAAAATTTGTCATGCCTTAAAATAGCTTGAATGTAATTATACACCCTTGTCTTATTTAGTATACATGGTTCAATGAATATATACAAATCACCACTCTATTTTGCATATAAAGTTTGCTGCTTCAGTATTTGTAGATCATTTTTTCACGTTTCATACTGGAAAACAATGATACACATTTCATAGGTTTTAAAGGCTTTCAAAAACATTGGCAATATATGCAAAGAGTCAATATTTACAGTGTTGACCTTTCTTCTTCATAACTTCTGCAATTCACTCATGCTGGATATCAGCTTCTGGTCCAAATCCTGACTGATGACAACCTATTCTGATCTTATTAGTCCTTGGAGTTGATCACAATTTGTGGACTTCTGCTTGTCAATTTGCCCTTTGTGGATCTCTGTGGGATTAAGATTCGGGTTGTCTGGCCACTGATCCAAAATTTCAATGTCATGATCTCAGAGTCACTTCATTATCAGTCTTGCATGACAACAGTTTCAATTATGCTGAGAAATGCACAAATTATCTCTAAATTGGTCCTAGGTGGACGTTTTGAAACCATTCTTTATTCTTGGCAGTGTTTTGGGCAGAATTAGACAGCACACTCCCTAGGATGAAAAGCAACCCCACACATGGATGGTCTCAAGATTTTTCACTGTTGGCACGACACAGGATTAATGGCGTTCACCTTTTCTTCTCTGGACAATTGATTTCGGAACATTCTTAAAGGGGGCTTCTGCTGTCCAATCCTTGTACTTCCTGCAGAATTTCAGTCTGTTCTTGATGTTTTTCTTTGAGAGAAGTGGATTCTTTTCTGCATGCCCTTGACACCAGGCCATTGTCAACAAGCCTGTCTTTTTTTTTTGGACAATGAAGCTTTTTGCAATTATTTAAAATGCATCTGATCACTCTGGACAATAATCTAGAAACAATGTATATCAGCATCACAACAACTGAAGTAGCAAACTTTGTGAAACACACAATTTCACACAGAATTACAAGTGAATCCCTCGACAGTACACATAATTAGAATCCAATTTCAGATTGCCAGATTCATCAGCCAATCAAATTGCTTTATTTATTTGTACCAAGATGGACTTTCAGATACGTGCTGAGTTACGCAATCATGTAAGTGACATACGTAATTAGACAGCTAGGGCTCATTTTCTCTTAAAATAATCAAAGCTTTTCTTTGAGTTTTTTAATTTGTTGGTTGATAATGCGTTTCCTGAAGTTTAAGCAAGGTTGGCATTGGGCTGGTTCACGCAGGTTTTGCGTTCCTTTCTTTCTATAAACACTTTCTTTCTTTATAGACAGTGCCACCTCTTGCTGCAACTTCAACGCAACTGCTGCGTTTTAAAATCTCCATGAAATCAAAAATGAAGTTTTTGGCTTTTAGTACGAATATGTTACCCTTACTGTTATCTAAGCTAGTGTGCTCCAAAGAAAAAGACAAAATTCGCATTTAGAAGATATAAGCATTCAAAACATTCAGTCTCTCACTTCTGCCAATATAGATCAATGATTTTGATGACATCACTCTGCACTTCAGCTTCTCATCAGATTTTGGTAACGCTTCATTTTACAGTCCTGTTTCCCCTGTGTATACTATGTACTTATTATAGTAATTACAATAAGTGGGTAATAACTGGTTAATAACTAGGTACTAACCCTGAACCTATCCCTAACCCATGTACTTACCTTATATTACCCAGTACTTTCTAAGTAAGTACACTGTAAGTACTGTACTGTAAAATTAATCGTTTCCCAGATTTTTTGTCCAATCAAATACTCTCTAGAATCTAAGCGACACGCACCCTACATTATAATGCTGAAGCTGCGGCTAAAATCGGTCATCTGTTCACACATTTACTATTTTCGACATGGTGAAAGACACAGTGCACTATATAGGGGATAGAGAATGATTCAGACAGTGTAAATATGCTTTCCATTAGAGCGAATGCAGTCTGGTTTCACATTAGTGTCACGAACCGCCATAGTGTGCGTAGTCTGCTCCGGTCCTGAGACACAATAGCACAGAGCGATCATATGCGTGAGTTGGCGCAAACGCATTGCATACATTTAAATTCTGCACAGAATGCTATACTTTAAAGCGATGTTGCGGAGAGGAGAAAAGGTTAGAGATTCTGAGGAAACTGCGGCTTTACCAAGCTCAACGGAAACGCTATTGGCTACTTTAAAAAAAGGGTGGAGCTGTTCGACATGTCCCAACCTCTCTTCCTGTTTCTGTGGAAATTCCGTCAACACATTGTATAATCCTGCACGTTTCAAGGCACTTCAGTGGCCCTTAAAGAGTTAAAAGTTTGAACTGGACTCTCTCTGTATTCAAGCTAAAAATACTTTCCATCTGTGTTTTCTTCATGAAATATTGGTGAATAGTTGCTTGGATTTGCAATGCATTGATGTCCTCATGTATAGAAGAAACAAGCACATCCTTTTATGCGAGTACAGGACAGTTTGAGACATTAAAAATTCATAACTTTACCATCTGCAGTATGTACTGAACTACACCTTGTTCAAGATGTTTTATTTATGCTGCTTTAACCACTGTTGCTGCGAGGAGATATTGATTTTTGATGGTTCCTATGTAAATATCTCACTCAACTACAGTGTCTTTTGTTGTTGTTGCTGTTGTTGTTTTTACTACAGTGTTTTTCTTTTCTTCAAGCATATTTCTCTCAGCTTTGTGTCCTCATGTACACCCTTTCATTTTTTGTCATTCACAGTACAGTACAATGGGCAGCACATCTTTCAGTTCTAACACTGCATTTGATAAGTACAGGCTACAAAACAGTTGCTCAGCAAGCAGAAAAGAGCAACTCTATTAAAACAAAGCTGTCTCGCAGTGCAGTGATAAGGCTAGTGCTTATCACAGCAGAGAATATAAGAGACCTGACTGAAAATGGTCTGTATTTCCAAACTCACAGGAAAATTATCTTTCAGTTCTCTCTTCATTCTTCCGCCCTTGTGGTGGCAGGCTTTTGTTCTATTTCCATACAGTTAAACAGCAGTCTTCATTCTAAAGTATAATCACAGAGCCAGTAATGGCTACCTGGGACTGGAAGTATATATATATTAAGTGTGTTTAAACTGTCAAGAAGTGAGTGAACTTAAAGAAAAGAGCCGAGGCCCAAGGGAGTGAAGTTAGGGTGGGAGAGAGAATGGACCGTACCTCATAAATAAGAGGCTTTCTATTTTTGAGACATTTGTCCAATAGCAGATGTGTGAGGACTAAAAAAAAATTATTTCACAAATAATCACAGATGTGTGTATTTAAGCGATCCACAGCAATTTAAAGGGATAGTTAATGCAAAAATGAAAATGTTGTCATCATTTGTTATGTTCCATAGAACACAAAAAGAAAAAACTGTATTGAATGTACTGAATTTATCCGTTTGTGTTTTACAGATAAAAAAAAGAGTCATACAGGTTTGGAATGACAGGAAGGTAAGGGTGAATTAGCCCTTTAAATCACTTTTTTAATTTTGTAGATTTATCATGTATGATGTGTTTAGTCGCATGGTCCCTAAGATGGAGTAACTTGTCTTATATTCCTCATTCATGTGTGAAATAACAATTAAGATCCATAAATGACTGAAATTAAATTTATGCTTGTGAAAATGTGCTCATTCACTTGTAGCAATAATTATAAAGCTAATTGCGGTATTAACAAAGTAATATTACAAGAGTGTTAGCCTGCGGGAAAATACATTCATCATTTGTATCCTGACGCTTTGGGATTTTGATAAGATGTGCAATCATCAACAGAGTTTGAGAGAGCGTAGAATTTTATTAATTTTTTGCAGGCACTGTTTTATTACTCACAGTGTTCAGAGCTACAAAAACATAATGAACATGTAAATAGCATGAAGATTAGCACTTACAGAAGACACGACCAAAAACACCAAGATTGAGTGGAGAGCAGAGCGCACAGAGATGAACACGTTCAGACACACATGCACACGCTCACACAGATGCAAGAAGGTCACTGAATTGTATTATTAAAGGTCTGAAACAGATTGTGTTTAGTAGATAATCTTGTCATAACAATCTATTTATATACAAAAATATAAATAGATTTTCTGTCTGTATATCAGTATGTCAATAAGAAAGACAATGTACAGAACATATTAAGCTACAGGGTACAACACAGTAAGCTACATAACAGATGTTCAAAAAGGGAGAAAACAGAGCTGTCTATGATCAAGATTACATCTAGTAAAAGACAAACGACATGGAAGCATTAATAAATAAAACAAGCACCGAAAGCACAACAGGAGATTGAGAAAAAGACTTTTGAGAGTCGGGTCAAGACACGGCACTTTTGCTCACGTGCTCTGTTCATCTGTTTCTCAAATCGAATAGGACTATGAGATCAGATTAAACCTAATTCAAGACAAATCCATATGGCCGCTTTAGACTATAGAGAAGGCATCCATGGTTTGTGTTATGAAGACTGTACGTTTTCAAATGCTTTCGTTTTGATCCACTGTGTGATGGGTCTGTCTAAAGCTCTTCTGCTGAAGAAAGTCCATCGGACCGGTTTCCAAATATGGGTTGATTAGCCGTAGGAGCTCAGATGAGTCATGCAATTACGCTCACAGAAATCTAGCCATTTGCAATGAGATGTCTTGAATACGCAAGAGAGTGATGAACTCTAATTTGTACTAAAGGACACTGAGCATTTGTGCATTGTAAAGGCTGCTCTGTTCCTTTTGTTCGGTATATAAAAATACACATGAACCCTAGGAAATCTTGAGCACATTGGCATTTCTTTGTGTCATCTATTCCAGAGACAGCTTGTTAGTTCAAGACAAGAACATTTCACAGTATTATTAGGCTAATTCCAGGTAAATGGCTTCTGGGTAATCTTGAGCAAAATAAAACTTCTATTCACGTAACCTTCAGATATCTATGCTTTGGTTTGATTAGTACTTTAGGTAATTCACACAGAAATGTTGCTATTTTAAGTTAAAACAGAGATATTAACACATGTAAATATTAGTTTTCTGACAAGTAGCTAGCTATAAATTAGTATCAGAAGCACCTAATATATCATATTTTCTACTTTTCATATATTTTCAAATAATAATATTATGCTTCAGCCAGAGAGTTAATAACCTGAAGTTAACATAGTTGCATTAGTGATGCTAATACTGCAGTTCAAAAAATCTGCAGATATTTTGGCGGATATTCAAGAGATCATTTTAAACTAGGCAATGTACATGAGATCTGTTTGATATGGCCTGTATAGCTGGTGAAACTCCTAGCATTTCCTCAGTTGGCATCAATGCAGAATCACTGTCCTTCTAAGATTCAGATCCTGCAATAAATCACATCTCATGTACAATTAAAGACACAATAAGTATTAACATCCAACTCAAGCCTCACATGTTCCCTTTTCTCAAAGATGTATGCTGCCAGCTTTAGCAGATGGAGATTTACAGATGATTTGCAAATATTACTAGAACTGTGTCCCTCTCCAACTTGCCCAGCATCTCTAAAGATAAAGATATCCAATCCAGTAGACAAGATTGAAGAGGCCAAAGGCGGTTGGGAAGAATATTCGGGAGTAGGAGTCGATTTTGGAGACATGGACATGCATTCTGTTCTCACGCCAAGCTCCGGAGCGACAATCATCAAAGCAGCAGAAGAAACTGGCACAGTCTTTCCCGTCCAGACATTCGTACGCATAATCATCATCGTCATGGTAGGGAGCAATATTGTTCATCTGCAGCAGAGATGTCCCTGGTCTGATGTTAACCGTGCTGGGTTTCTACACAGAGGAACAGCAAGGTCATAAACGCTTTATTGCTAAAACAGTGTGCAGTACAAAAGCAAATGCCATAGCTGCTGCACAGCACACTCAATTACCTGCTGACAAAAGTACAATGTGTCCTATTCTAACCTGAGCTGTGAAGAAGTTAGTCAGCTTCTTAGCACTATAAGTGTGATCAGCTAGGTGCTTAATGACTTGTTCTGTGTTCTAAGTAACATAGTTTAATATTTTGTCATTTGATCATACTTGCGTGACTTTAAATTATTTTTATTTATTTGTTTTTTAAAGAATATGCTTGCTATTCTTTTTAATATAATGAAAGTAAAAATCACAAAAAGTGGTGAATTCAAATAATAGATTTGTGTGAGGAACAGACCAGATTTATGTCGTAATTCACAGAAAATTTTAACATTTTAGTCCTCCTTAGCTTGTTCATGAGAGAAGTAGCAGTGAACCTTTCTTGTGAATCATATCTTTGCAATGACTTGGTTCATCCATTTCACACAAGAGGTTTATGTGAATCACTCATGAATCGCTGATTTGGTTCACAAATTCAATTCACTGATTTAATCATCGTTTCAGTTCATCACACAAAATGTAGCATATGGCTTCACAAGCTTTATCAAGTTTTATGGACCACTTCTATGATACTTTTATGGTGATCCTTCATTCTTAAAAATAAAGGTTCTTTCCTGGCATCTGTGGTTCCATGAAGAACCTTAAACATCAATTAAACCTTTTCATTGCGCAAAAAAAATGGGGTGGTGATGGCGCAGTGGATAAGACACATGCCTTTGGTGTGAGAGACCTGGGTTCGAATCCACTGTGAGACACCAATGTGTCCCTGAGCAAGACACTTAACCCCTAATTGCTCCAGAGGCGTGCGGCCTCTGACATATATAGCAATTGTAAGTCGCTTTGGATAAAAAGCGTCAGCTAAATGAATAAATGTGAATTTTATTTATAGTGGAAGATTATTAAAATGTTCTTCACACCTGTACACTGACAGGTTCTTTATGGAACCAAAATTGATTCCTCATTGTGAAAAGCCCCTTTTGGAACATGTTGTAATTATTTTTGTTTTAGAAGCTTAAAAGCTCAGATTCCCATTAGTTGTAATAGAAAAGAGCCATCAAAACATTATTCAGAATTTATTTTTGTTTTTCCTCAGAAATTAATGCACATTTTGAATGACATGACGGTGGTAAAATGATGAACTGGCCCTTTAAAAACAAATGAAGTTCATTCACCTGTGCATGGCTTGATTTGGTCTTCTTTTTCGGTCGATTGCTTGTGAAATAATGTAGAGTCCCATATTCCATAAGAGCAGCAAAGGTGAAGATGAAGCAGACAGACACAAATAGATCCATGGCTGTCACGTACGACACCTTCGGCAAGGACTTCCTCGATATGGTGCTTAGGGTTGTCATGGTAAGCACAGTTGTGATACCTATGCCAATCATGATGCACAGTAATTGACCACCCCATTGAAGCATTTCCTTTTCATTTTAACATACATTTGTATTCGTTCAGAGGCTTTTTAAAATTACCTAAAGATGTTCTGGCAGGTACAGCATCCTTGTTAATCCAGAAAGAGACCCAGGACAAAACCACTATCATACTGCAGGGGATGTAGGTCTGGATGGTGAAGTAGCCCATTCTCCGGCTCAGGTCAAAGAAAATAGTCATAACCACGTATTCCCCTGTTAATAATAATAACAACCGCTTGTGTTTTAATAAGAAGAATTGTTAATATTTTCATGAATTCACATAATCTAAAACCTACTATGTACTTACTGTAGTAATGACACTGGGTAATAACTGGGAACTAACCCTGAACCTACCCCTAAACCTTAACTTAAACCATGTAATTACCTTACATTACTCAGTACTTTTGTGGGTAAGTACATTGAAAGTGCACGTACAGTAAAATAAAGTGCAACCAAATTCGTTTTATCTTCCCATTTTCATTTTCCATTTATTACCTAATAACACTACCATCAATAACAATTGCTTGTGATTGTTCTTGTTATTACTATTGATTACTGTAAATATACTGTTATTAATGATAATAAATATTATTATTAATATATGCTCATTTATTGATGTTATTATCATTAACATTTACTTCAGATCTATTATTATTATGAATCTTATTATTTATTCTGTATGTTCATACCAGACTGAGTGTTTGCAACATCAGAAGTGTTCCGTAGGCCCACAAAGGCAAATTGGTAAAGCCTCCAGAAGCGCTGGTCTGCCACTTCAACCGAACGACGCTGCCATCTATACTGGATCTCATTCTTTGGATACCCATCTGCAAATGGAAAAAAGCACATCCACCAGATTGCATGTGACCTTTCATTTCAATATGCAAATGACAAATTTACAATGATGGCAGAATGGCATTGAGTAGCGCTCAGTGAGTGTAAAGCGCTGCATGCCCTTCCCATGCCCACAGTGTATGATGACAAATGAGAAGCTGAAGCATGGTGCTAATAAAGGAATGAGGGGTGACATAGACTGAGAAGAGGAGAGAGGTCTGGAGAAGGATGGATTCTTTCCTCACTCATTCCAAGGTTGGAGGATGGTAGCTGCTACAGGCCAGCTGTAATGTTAAGTTTTGTTGGCCGATATAGGCGATGCATGGTTGGCTGACAGAGGCAATGCGTGGGGATTGGCTGCCTGGCGGGCACTCAGGACAGGACTGAGGCTGAGTGACAAATTGACATAAGAATTTAACACCTACAGCTTGAAAACTCCAGAGGGCACGAATGTTCATCCATGGGAAAGTTATGCAGCTTAAGGTAGCATTCCGCGTTAATAGTCAACCTAACAAAAAAGAATAATAGACAATAGCAAAACAAACAAAAAATGTTGATTGTAACATTTTTGAGGCTTTGATATTAGTACTCTATGACATCAGAGATCAAACCCTCTTTCTGATTTAACAGTCCCTGACATAAATATGTGAATCAGATGTAATGGCTTAAACGTGCTGCAACAGACAGCGGGTGTAATTCCATACAAAAGCAAATGTTACGGGAACAGGAATACGTGGACACAAACAGCATTCACTCGGCTCACAATGTTAACCGTAGACACACCTTAGAGTATACATCACTCTTCCATTGCTCCAGAGCCGAAGAAGGCGATTCGGTGTCGTGATCCAGTGGGCGTCAGATTTACGCGAGTTGCGGAAAAACGTGTCAGGGATCCAGATTTTTCCCACCATGTTGCTGTTGAGCATGAGGACTTTCATTGAGCTGTTAAATTTGAGTCTGCTGTCGTACCACGTCTGAGCAAAGAAGATGTCGATGGTGTACTCCTAAAAAAGTAAAACACCTTACAGTTGCTTTTGTAACCTTGAAATTATGTGGCATTTGCTTGTGACAGAGTATGATGGTCGTGAAATGGATCTAAACAGGTTGTTTACAGTGTCTTATTTGTTTACAGCTCTGAACATAATGTCGTATTATATTTCTGCTCACCATATTGATAGGATCTACCGGCCCTATGCTGTTCACGTACACTGCCGCCTCAATCACAGTCGGTCTCACTAGAATGTAATTTCAAATACATAAAAATACGTTACAATATCAAAACAGTAAAAAAAAAAAATTATTTAAATAATTGTATCAAAAAATGTTTATAATATACAGCATGTATTCAGCATGCATTTTTAGAAAATATTGCTGTTTTGTTACATCTTTCATCAGTGCATGTTACTCCAAAGGAAAATTTGTCTTCATAATCTTTAATTATTTAATAACTTGCTGTTCCATTTTTTCCTTTCTCTTTCTGCATCACTTAGTGTGGACTATTGAATAATGTTAACCAATAGCCAAATAGCTATTTTTTTTCTGTCGCAGGAAATCCAGTCACAGAGACATGACAAATAACACAAGCACTGCTAGTTCACCTGCAATCATTCAGCACTTGCTCTGCACTGATTAACTGAGTTCTTCTCATACTTACACTCTCTCTCTATCTCAGACACATGAAACACAGATAAAGAAGGAAGATCAATAGTGATTTCGGTCTATTGTACCCAAACACCACTGAGATAAATCCTCTTAAATAATTGAGCTCTAGTCAGCTGCGTCGCTTGCAGAACACTGATGTACTGAGAATAAAGTGACTTGTAACATCAGCAAAATCCTAAAGCCAAACAACTCTTCATTTCATTCTGCAAAAAAAAGATGATTACATAAGAATTCTGAACTACTCAGAGGGTTTAACTGTCACAGTGTGTTCCTCTTCATTAGGATTAATAATACTGATGCCATTATCTTATAATTATTAACATTTTGCACCTGCCCATTAAGCTGTAACACTGTGTTTGAGGGTCATAAACAGGCCTAGACAGAATCTACCGGAATTTTGCCAATTTTTGGGCATAGATTCTGTGTGGGCCAGGATAAGCATGCAACCTTTTCCAAACAATGACTTGCCTCCGATATCTGGTCTCAGTTTGTTGTCATAACCTTGCAGTAATTTGTTTAGGATAAGGGTGACGTCGCTCTCGTAGACTTTTGGTGATAAAACCCATGTTTTATTTATGGGGACATCCTCATAATCTTCCTCCTCTGCTTTGCTTGGGCCAAATGCCATGCTGTCATAAAAAAGCAGAAACAGACAGAGGGAATATAAGTAGACAGACAGCATAGAGGAAAATAATATAGCAATATTCCATTTAAAATAGAGAATTGTTAAAAGAGCAGTTAGTTTATATGAGGAGCTTAAAATCTAAAGAGCGAGCGACTGATTTAAAGAGCTAAATATGTCAGGCAGAGTGAGAAAGAGAGAATTTGATGAGTTTTACGGGAAGAACATATAAAGTAAGTCATCAGTGACTATAAATGTATGAGAGTGCGAGAGTTTTTTAAATGAGCATATACTGGAGATACAAAGAGGAGGTTCTAATAAAAGAATGCTGTGATTAATGAAGATGTGTTCTGGCACTGGAGGGAGGAAACAGCTGAAGGTGAGGGGTTTAAATTATCACCCACAACTCTCTCTCTCTCACTTGCTCTCTCGCAGTATATCGTGTAAGGGCTTCTAAATTTATTCTGTGGTGCATTTTCTGTAGGAACAGACATATCGGGTATCATTTCTAACTGAGATGTGCACCAATCCCATGGACGTGAATTGTCTAGACTGGGTCTCCTCTGATGTCACAACTTCAGACTTTTTCTTTGGAGAAATGAAGGTGATGTGCATCAAAGCTATACTGGCCAAAAAAACTAACTGCACAAAAGGCAAGGAAATCCATCAAGATGTTTCAGGCACCTGGGTATCTGAAAAACATTCAAAACAAGATTCGGTCCCACTTTATATTAGGTGTGACAACAATGTATATACTTTCGTAAAAAATTCAGGTATTAGTGTACTTGCGTTCCTGTTGTATTGCAAAGCTCTTTTACCACTATTAAGGTGGTATACAGGTACGGTAAGGGACAGGGTTTGTGTTATGGTAAAGTTTAGTTAATGGGTAAGGGAAGGGTCAACAGTGTATAGATGTAATTAGAAAGATTAATTACAGCTGTAATTGCAGCTGGCATTTTTCATTATAAGTACGATACATAATCATATCTGCCTATATGTACACAATAAGTGCATTGTAGCAAATTATTAAATGTTAGTACATACTGTAGTATAAGTTAAAGACACTTAATATAAAGTCTGTCTCAAGATTCAAATGTCTTCATGCCTGTTATTCTGTAAAAGAAAATAGTTTAAACAGTAGATTTAGTGTGCTCGTTCAGTTGTGTGTAGTGTACTGTCATTCGTCTAGAGATGTAATAAAATGTATTAAAATGTGTTCACATCTGATCTGAATGGTCTAAATATTTATCAAAAAGTACCGAGACAAACAAGTACATTTGATTTATGTATTTGAGTTTTGTCTATAAAAAAAGGTACATTCCCATACATATACAACTAATGAAAGAGAAAAATCAATATGAAGAATCCCTGTGGATGAGACCAGTGGGTGGAGAGAATGTAGGTTATTGATCCCTGTAGGCAGAGTGCTGAGTAGTTAATGGAAAATACAGACAGAATATTTTCCTCGAATGCAGAGTTTGATATTGTCTGGACACAATAGTAGCCTCTGAATGACCTGAGCCTCTGAGACATGCTCTAAAATGACAAATGCACAGTTATAAGTCAAAGGCCTAAATAAAGCAAAACAAAATAAAACAAAAGGCATTTTCTGCCATAGATGAAACACTTAGGTTATTGTCAGTCACTTTTTAAGATGAGTAAATGAGAGGAATGTAATCTTACAAACCAAGTAGGTTTATTCTATTAAAAATTTGCATATTTACATGAATACCTTGAATGAGCTGCCAAAAATCAGCTGAAGGAAACCAAATTAGTTGGTGTTTATGTGGACTACAACTTATGCATAACATTTAGCTACATTTATAATGGAGAAATTGTGACATGACCTTCCAATCTGACTACATGATGATGCAAAACCTAATACTGTGTGTGAGCAATGTAGTTTGGGGTGTTGTTCGTTTAATTGCAGCTGTATGTATCCTCAAGGTTGTTTGTAGACTGACATTGCTCGTCCTCGCTAAAAAGACTTCAACACGAATGCTCTAAGCAAAACTGTCACTTACAATCAATTAATAGTATCAAATGTATTCAGAGTACAAACAACTGTACGTGTCGTGATTGACAGTTATTTGCACAAATGTTTAGGTGCGCTACAAGGAAAACGTAAAACTAAATCGTTCTGCAGCAGAATCACGCCTAAGTGTTGTCGGTCAAGGGCTATTTTTGTAGTCATATTGATTGCACCCCTTGTTCCTTTTGCCCCCTCTGAAACAAAAACTTACCAGACTCCCAGCAGACCGGGCAACAGCCAAACCAGTGCTTCTTTTCTCCGGCGGCGATGCAGCAGAACCATCGTGCGAACGCTCGGTTTATAACCAAACAATCTCCAAAATGAATTAGAGCGATCAAAGCTTTGAGAGCTTCAAGCGATTAGTAAAATGATAATTGAGCGTAAACGGATGCTGTCAGATGTTGTCTAGTCAACATCATAGAGCTTGAGCCTATGGTCTCTCTGTCAGGCAGCCAGCAGACGCGGTGTGGATGTGAATCGTGAATGCGGGATTTCGCTGATTGCGGCACCGCTGCGTTCCTTCATCGTTCTGCTGAGCGAGACGCTCTCAGTGTTTCGGGAATTATTAGAAACTGCCTGTAGGAAAAGAGCTGACTGCACTACCTCAGAGAATTCACATCAAGCGGTGATTTATGAGACCTTTACTTAGTTTTGCTGTTGTTGGGGATTAATTAAGTGGCAAATGCGACAATTTGCACCAAAATGTGCAAAGTGACCATCTTCTTAACCCTTGAAAAAAGGGGGAAAACTTACATGTGTGTGTTTGTGTGTGTTCAGTGAGCTTTTTAAAGGAATTTCTGTCAATAATTTCGTGTCAATTTCCTATAGAATCTTTTGCTTCCCCAGCTCCCCTAATTAGTCAACTCATCTTAAAGACGGCAAACAAACTTCTAAACTTTGTTGTTGTTTATAGGCTACTACTATTTTTAACCACTTAATAATGTACGATAAAGTGATTAAAAACAGCAATAGTAGACTATGCTCTGTCATAGGCTACATCTCATTCTTAACTGGAAGAACTCGAGCAATGTACTGTTGCTATGGTTACCTCATCAGACGACCGCGGCATTCTCTTCACGAGCATATTGGCGTTTTTATGGTTGGATTTTAACTTGGATCTAACTTTTGTAGTAAATTAACAGTTTTTTGAAAACGAGGTTGAAATGTATACTTAGCCAATATGTACAGTAAACAATACAATGTAATATTCCTCAATCTTTTGGGGATTCAATGCTTAAGACCAAAGAAGGGGGGGCAGAACTTGGATTGTTAGATTAATATTTTCTAATATTTGGGAAAAACATTTCCAGTCTCTTATAAGTTTTATTGATAGGCTATTTTTCATCCAATATCAAACAAAGGAATTCATTAGGCTTCATTCAGACATTAACTGTCAAATTCTGAACCAAGCTGACTGACTGACTGACTGAATGTAAAAATGCAGAAAGGTTTCTTTTAGGGTGTGGGTTAGTGTGAGGTTATACCAAGCTGTATAAAAACAATAGAAAAGTATTTCCCCATTAAGGTAGCTCCTTGTTCTGGAAGGTATTACGTAATCACCTGATATACCGGTAGGCTGGCTGTTCATTCATTATTGTCAGCACCACGGAGAGCTCCATGAAGAAGAGCAGAAAGAGACACAGATTGCCTGAACCTCATCCTCATAATAATTCCCTCTTCTCATTTCCATCACAACATATTCTGAACCTAATAATAATAAATGCCATTCAAAATGTTTGAAATGTCCGACCTTCAGTTTTTCAGAAAATCACATGACTTTGGTTTCAACAGTTCATAGTAAAAATCTACTATAATGATGTGTTCAAATAAATTATTGTGTAAGCCTATATTTCAGTCTATATTTGATCATACATTTCTCACAAAACGTTTTAAATGCTGGAATGCTCTGTTTCAGCCCCTGGTGAAGTACTTTATATTCAGATGTGCTCTGATGCTCTGAATGGAAGAAATCTGTATTATTATGTCAGCCATTAACATTCTGAGAGAAAATGATGTGGATCTGAGACGTGCCTGAGATTTTCTCTGCTGGACTACACACACACACACACACACACACACACACATAAACACACACACTCAATAACCGCAGGCTCTAGCTTAATATAACAGTGAATAATCATTTATTATCTATGTATATTACAATTTTAAATCAACTTTACTTTATGCTTTAGTTTTAGTTAAACGACCGCAGTCTCATTCAGTGGAATGGCATTTGCGAGCTGACGTGGCACAAGTCAACACATTGATAAGTTCGCTGTGTTCCAGCTGTTTCTTTTTTTGCCCTGCTTTTCCTTTACTATTAAAGGAATAGTTCACCCAAAAATGAAAATTATTTCAAAATTTACTCACCCTCAAGCCATCCTAGGTGTGTATGACTTTCTTCTTTTAGCTGAACACAATCTGAGTTATTAAATAATATCCTGGCTCTTCTCAGCTTTGCAATGGCATTGAATAATGTCAGAGTTTTTGAAGATCCAAGAAGCGCATCCATCCATCATAAAAGTAATCTATAAGACTCAGTGGGTAACTAAATGCCTTTTGAAGTGAAGCGATGGGTTTACATAATGTATATATGTGTTATGTATACAGAAAGATATACATTTAAAACTTTTAAATTTTAAATTGTGTGAGAATTTTCATTTTTGGGTGAACTATTCCTTTAACACTGGTGGTAAAGAGAAATCCACATGATGAATCAAAAGTTCATCAAAAGTAGCTTTTCAACTACTGTGGTAAATAACGTTTTTTACAATTGCTTCATATAGGGTCCATTTCTCAATGCTTAAGTCACTCTTTCAAAACTCTTCACACACAGAGCACAACAGCAGTCTGTGTGGGCTAAACTGTAGATTATTTATCATTGCTTTGACACAAAATGCATTCAACCACTACATCTTTCAAATGATATGAATTCATTTCTCACTCTGACGCAAACACCACCTAAACTATGTACATACAAGCAATTTGCACATGCATACTCTTTTCAAAATGGCTAAACTTAATTTCAAAACCTAGCATAATCAAAACCGGAAAAGACATATTGAAATATATTCCAAATCTAAAAAATGTAAAACTATCAAACAATTAAATGTAGCTGAACAGGTGTTAGTATTTAATTTTCAATACCATCGATACAAAAGGGGAAAACACAGAAATAATTGTGTGCTGTAATGTATATGGACTAAAATATCCTGCAGTGAACTCTAAAAAGTAGAGTGTCATTCCAGTATTCCAGTCATTCAGGTAGATTGACAACCTTTGCTAGTGTTATGGAAGAATGGCTTGATTTGAGACATGAAGTGTTTTGGGAGTTTCAGTGCATTTTGAATGTGAAATTTACTAAATTTACTGCAATGCCAAGCTGAAGGTAGGTAAGGAGAATGTGTAAAGTGTTGCAAAGTGGCCTTGCAATTGTAAAAAAACAAAAACAAAAACAAAATCTGTACAATTTAGAAGGTGCATGGTGTCATGCACACAAATATAAAACACCTTTGTGGTAACATGCAAGGCTTTCCTTTGTGCGGTGCAACAGGTACAATCGCGCTTTGGGAGGGCCCACGGCGAATAGACTGAGTACACACATACTACATAAACACAGAGAACCAACAGTCAACTTCTGTTACACACTTTAAGCATCAAAGCCATGTGCATGTCCCCTCAGTTGCTAGGCAACTCAACCAAATCCTTATTCATGCTTGGCTGGTTTCTCTGTTGTGGAGGAATCCCAATCCCATTCCCCCTCCATTTTCACCTATTTTTTATCTGTAATCTAGCAAACTTTCATCCATTTTTTTTTAATCTCACGCATGAACATGTAAGCGCAAATATGGGCACAGATGAAATCTATGATTTTTGTCATGTTTTAAAAACTATTTCTATTTAGCTTTAATATATTTTTATTTCAATTTTAGTATTTCAACTCAGTATAGTAAAGTACTGTATGTGCATGTGCAAAAAAAATTGCTTCAACCCTATGTTCCTATTGAATTGCCATTGTAGTACATAAATGCCACCATGTTGTTTGTTCTCTCCGATTGTTAATTTATCACAGGCGACAATAAATCAAATCTTGAAAGGAAAGTGCTGTGACATTGTCAGTCTGTTTGAGTAGAGTAGAATGGAATTAGGAAACAATGAAATACATTCTCATTAAACAAACAATTACAGTTTGGAGCTGCAGTTTTACATACACATCATGTTCAAACATCCTCGACAGGTTCCAGAGGTGAAGCAAACATATTAGTATGAATGATTTAGTTTTGTTCTCATATCATTTTTTTCTCATCACGATGCGCATTGTTAGCTGAGGGATCCATTGTAGAAGCTAAGCAGTGTTTGTGAAGGCTTTAAATGGCTTCAGCCACAAGCAAACACACACATCTGTGGATTCTATCCCTCTGTGATCTTTCACATCTGATAAACCCTCACAACATCCTCGCAGACGTCGCTTGAGGCAGAACGCTTTGTTAATGTCACCTGACAGGGGATCAGCATCAGTTCCACCTTAAAAGAGGCCAATAAATGAAATCCAACTTAGATTTTGAGTCTCTCCCCCCTGGTCAAGTCTGTGTGCGTAATGTATGTACGCACAAGTGGACACATCTGTTCTGACAGATGCTTGTTTTTGTACCCAAAGATATGCTTTTATATGGTGCAAAGGAGGCAGGATAGGTTAATGGAGAACTGTTTTTCTCTGTTAGCTGTGTGTGTGCAATGATAGCAGGCAGATACTGGTTCCATAACCAAAAGAGATGAGCTGGGAGCGCTGCTGTTATGCTATTAAAGGAAGATCTTAGATAAATGAACACAGGCTGCCGGTTCTCCTATTCAATGCTGCTAATCTCAAATTCTGCTGGTTAGTCAAAGCAGAGTCAGCTATACAAAAAGCCTTTAGACAGAATAGAGAGATGGATGGAAAAGGGAATGAAATGCAGGAAGACAATATGGATTGGGGGCTAGTGGATTTGACAAGAAAGGCAGACTTTTAAAAGCAGGGCAAAAAAAAGAAACAGCTGGAACACAGCGAACTTATCAATGTATTGACTTGTGCCACGTCAGCTCGTAAATGCTATTCCACTGAATGGGACTGCGGTTGTTTAACTAAAACTAAAGCATAAAAACTATTTTTGTTACATTTGGTATAAATGTTCACTGAAACAAAATAAAATATTAATATTAAAAAAAATATTAAAATATTAAAAAAAATAAAATACTAAAAAAAACATTTTTATTTAGTTTACAGTTTTTTTACAATGGCTATGACAATTTTTTCAATACTTTTAACAAATTTCCTAAACTCTTAACGCACCAACACACCTACATCACACAACTGGCAAAACGGTTAATTTCATGCTCAAAATCACACATTGTAAACTAAACTCCAACACTAATTTTCAAAATACAATAATACACTAGCAACAATACACTATGTCTACCAAAACACTGCAAACATGTCTCAAAATCAAATAATTTTTCACAACACTTACATATGTTCTTGTCCAACAGGAAGATTTAGTCAATCATAGCACAATGTCATAAAAACACTAACATTAGATGGAATTACAGAAACTGCATTATTTTATGTGTGTCCTTATACAACAGACAGTATATTGGATTGATCATAGATTGTGTTTTGCACTGAAGTTTTCTTTTGAAGCCCCTACATGTTTGTTTTGTTGGGTTTAGGTCTTTTGCTGCAGAAATTCAATCAACTGTTTCTCAGTAACAATAGAATAAAATACAGGGGATATATTTGTGTTTCAATTCACAATATACCGTAAACAGCTGTTTACCTTGACTTTAGTCTGTAAGGTTAGGTTTAGAACATGGTGTTTTCTGTTCTGACATACAGTGTTAAAGCATTGGTAAATTTGCCAGTAAAAATCCATTGTTTTGGTCGTGTGTAAAAGAAGTTCAAGAATTTTAAATTTGTGTTAATTGTATGCATTTTGTGTTAAAGCAACAAGAAATGTGTTAGCTTACACAGACAGATGTAGTGCTAACTGTGTTAAGAGTTTAGGAAATTTGTTAAAAGTATTGAAAAACTTGTCATAGAGATTGTAAAAAACTGTAATTTGATGTACTAAAAAACTAAAACTGAAATAGAAATGAATAAAAACTGCATAGGGATATATATAAAGAATTATAAAAGTTAGACATCAACCTTATATACAACCAAGTATTCCTCAATCAATTCATTATAAACAACAAGAAATTTTTTTATAACAGAATGCCTGTTTTCCCATTCAATTTTTGTAAAAATTGTATAGGGTCGCTAACAACCCAAGGTCTGTAACAGTGTAAGTATATTTTTTCTGCACAACAATAATTGAATCTTTGAAGACTAAATAAGTGGAATTAACCTTTATTCCACAAGGTGGAACTGACGGATACACAATGATGAAGTGACATTTCACTCATAGTTACCGTAGGCAAAAAACAAAACCAACCAATCATTAGCAAAACTTGAAATGGCTCAGTGATTTACTGCAGAGCAAGTCCTTAACGCAATCAAATATTAGTGTCGCTATCACTTGATGGTGGATCTCAACACAAATTGGATATTTTTAATGAAATCAAAGCTTTCTGACCAATGCAACAACCACTTTCAAGGTCCAGGAAGGTAGTAAAGACATCATTAAAATAGTCCATGTGAATACAGTGGTTCAACCTTAAGCTTATGAAGTGACGAGAATAGTTTTTGTGCACAAAATTAAATAAAAATAACAGCTTAATTTCTTCTCTTCCCTGTCATTCTCCTGTTTACTTTGTAGACACAGTGCAGCACTTTGGCCGACGTTGTACACATGAGCAACAGGACGACATGCATGATACTGATGCAGGAGCTGGCCAATAACGAGGCGGCGTTCTGCCATAGAACCAGGAAGCATGGACTGTGTCTACAATGTAAACAGCGTTGGAGAATGACAGGGAAGAGAAGAAATTGTTATTTTTGTTTTGTTTTTGCGCACAGAAAGAATTCTCATCGCTTTGTAAACTTAATTTTGAACCACTGAAGTCACATGGACTATTTTAATGATGTCTTTACTACCTTCCTCGACCTTGAAAGTGGTTGTTGCGTTGCTGTCTATGGAGGGGTCAGAAAGCTCTCAGATTTTATCAAAGAGATGAACGAAGGTCTTACGGGTTTGGAGCAGGGTGAGTAATTAATGACTGAAATTTCATTTTTGGGTGAACTAACCCTTTAAGGGTTATTATTAAAAAGAAAAAAATGAAAATATAAAACTACAATTTATTCAAAATATTAATACTAGGATAATACTAGTGATACTGATGTTAAACTGGTTTGTGGTGTTCGGTTTTGTGTGTCTATAGCTGAGAGAATTTATTTATTTTTTCTTCATAAAAAGATGACATTTTTGAGTGGCACAGTGCAAAAGATCACCCACACAAAAGGAGAGTAACTGAGTCATGTTAGCTATGACAACACTTTATTTCAGTCAACAGGGGAGCAGTCTTTTTGCCCAGGCAGAAAACTGAGAACAGTATAGCAAATTGAAAAGCTGTTAAAAGTAAACCCACTGTAGTTCATTCAAGCATTTATACTTGTCAGGATTGTCGATGTTAGTAATGAAACACTGTTTGACACATGATATACTGAGTGAACAGTAGATTTTGATTCCTATTTTCATGGCATCATTAGGCGTATATATCATACTGGGAAGCATATTACAACCTTTATCTGCTGTAATCCTGAAGCTACAATCAACATGTACTGGCAATTCCATATGAACAACATCATGTCACTGCTGCAACATTAAGTTAATGTGAGTATCAGTGGTCACAAAGACCAACATATTGCTCTCATTTTAACCTAATGACAGGCAAATTAGCCTACCCCAAACTATTTGGGACAATTCCCATAGTATTTTCAACAAAAATGTGTACAAAAAAACCCAGAAATGACTGAAAAGCAGTGCTAGTTCCACTCAAGACAGAGCTCACGAATCAGAGTGTCCACAACACTAGTGTGTTAAGGTGCTTCAGACAAAATCATTGAATTATTTAGCTTTAAACCACATGTGGGTGTGCGATTTCATTGATGATAAATTGCACACGGCTGAGAATTAGAAACACGGGTGTGTGTTGTGTGGAAAAAGATAATATGCAATCTAATTTGATGTAAACAAAAATAAATAAAGTGCCATATCTAATTGACTTGAAATGCTACATCAGTCAATTTAAAAGTGCAGTGATCTGTTTCACAGATACTGTAGTGCAGCTCTAACAAAACAACACAGCAATCACATTTTGTACAGGCTTTCATTTTAAACACCATTTCTTTGATGCACCATACCCGTGAGCTTAATTCATAATTTAGCCAAAATACTGACACAGACATAAACATATATTGACATATTATAAATACATAATACACAAATACAGTAAAATAATTTTTTTTAGAAAACACATACAGTATATGAGTTCTGTATGAAAATGCCTGTAAACACTGCATAAAATGACAAGGAAAAACAATCAGTTAAATTCTCAGAAATCACACAACAACATACAAAAATAAAGCTGTGAAAAAAAGTTAATCTGTCCCATTAAAGCATGCTAAGATGCTCTCTTGAAATTGTCCTGGCAGTGGATAGATAGATAGATAGATAGATAGATAGATAGATAGATAGATAGATAGATAGATAGATAGATAGATAGATAGATAGATAGATAGATAGATAGATAGATAGATAGATAGATAGATAGATAGATAGATAGATAGATAGATAGATAGATAGATAGATAGATAGATAGATAGATAGATAGATATGAATCATACTGTGAATGATAGCTAATGGATCAATGGGAGGGCACCATGTTCTTAATATCAGGTTCTCTGTTGAGGTATGTGGCCCAATAAACCAAGTTAAAGCTGCCAAAAAGTACCGGAAAGATGATGCGGGACATACGGTCAATCTTGCTGACACTGTTGAAGGTCTTCTTTGGTTCTTTAGCCACCGGTTGAGGTTTACTGGGCTCCGCTGTGGCGCTCTTAGAGACGGTGGGCAGAGCCGAGTTCTTCGCAATATGGGGCGCGTAGTTTGCCACAGCGACTGCATATGCGTTATTCTTTTTCATAACAGACATCTCCTTTTTCTGAAGTCAGAGGAAATTAGTTAACACATTGCTACATATTCAATCAATGATATATCAAGCTAAATGTTATTATCAACTCTTTCCCCGCCATTGATGGAATTTTCTGTCTTTCCGTGTTTTCACTGTTATACGGTAAGTGGCTACTACACATCTTCTGAAAGAGTACTGAATGTCCTGATCAAAAAACATGCGAAGAAGATAAATATATAAAAAGCGATATCATATGTAATCATATGCATGTGTAAACTAACTAAATAAAACTATAATACATTTTTGTTTAAAATGTTGCTTTTTTTATGAAACTTACACACATTCAAGTGTTGATAAAAACAAAACTTTTTTTTATGTTTTGAATTAAAAGTAGAGGTTCGGTTTTTTCTTTTGATATATTGCATGTTCAGATATTCATACAACAAAATATTGTATATAATAATATATTCTGGGGGCCATGACATTTTTGTGAAAATGATTAAAAAACGCTTGTAGTGGCTGGCAACGTTTTTTTTTTTTTTTTTAAAGAAAACACTGGCGGGGAAAGAGTCTGTTAATGTACAAAAAAGAGACGTAATTTCAGACAATGTTCAATCAGGAAAAATGGTGAGATTAACTGTACTGAATTAACAGTATTGGTTTAACTCATCTAAATAACACTCCTCATCCCAATGACAAAAATCAAAGCCACCAGATGCGCTCCACTCCAAAATTAAAGCAAGGTCTGTGTAGTCATGGTTACCTTATCACTGACGATGCTCTTTCCATCCCAGGCCCAGCCGCGCTTGGTGAAGTAGTTTACAGTGGCAAACTCGATGAGAGCTGAGAATACAAACGCGTAGCACACAGCAATGAACCAGTCCATGGCCGTGGCGTAGGCCACCTTTGGTAAAGAGTTTCGAGCGCTGATACTCAGAGTGGTCATCGTTAGCACTGTAGTCACACCTGGGACAAAAGAACAACACAAAAAAGCTCAGGGATTGCTGTTAATAAAGATCCTGCATTACCACAGCATGCCTCTCTGCAGATAAATGCCAGCCTTTATGCCGTTCGCTCATTAGTGGAAGAAACAGCACAGATGTACATGTGTAATCACAAATGCCCTGGGCTAATGAAATTTTGTTCATTTCAGCAGTCAGTTATATGCCCCAAGTGGACCGCCTGTCGTCATTTTATATACATGGACTTCTGTTTTTGTGTGAGCAATTGTAATTATTTTTTGCAGCCTCCGGGTATAAAATACTTTTTGAAGAGTGTGAATCATCCTGTTATGGCGGAACGATTTGGGGGAAAAGTGTGAGTGAGTGTGTACTCTTTCCACATTCCCACTCTTTTTGACCCATTCAATATGACTATAAAAAAGATATGTTTTTTAAATACATTTACGTATCTATATTTTATATATGATATATTTTATATAATTTATGTCATTCTACAGCTGTAAAACTACAATTTCTCAATTTTCAAGTGTTAAACCATCGTGCTTTTATTTTGATCATGACAGCGTTGATTAATGAAATGATGATCAAATGATGGAGAAGATAATATAACCAGCATTTCAAAAAGCCAATTTAGGTGCCTGCACTCAACAGTAGTTGAGTGATGCTGAACAGTCCCAGTAAATTGTATCATATTGCGGTAGTTTGCTACATCCCCTCACAACCGAGCACTCAGAAAATCCAAGATGTAGAATTGTGGTGTTAAAATTGTGAATTCAGTAATGCATGAGTGTTTACCTAATTTTGATCATTCCTTTAGTGAATTGGACACGAAAACAACCAAGCATATGTATAAATGACGCTATCAGCATTTCATTCTTTGTGAATTTTCCCCCCTGTGGGTCTGTGTTTAATTTAAATGTGTCTTTCGCATGCTATGGCTTCCTCCCACTGAATACATTCAAAAACACAATTTTATACCTATCTGCATCTGCTTCATCCCTAGAGTTCAGAAAGAAATTGAAACTGCTAGAGAGAAAATAAAAAAAATTACACACACATCATCATCTCTACCCATGACTGCATCAATAATTTAATTGGAACAACAAAATCAGCATGCTAAATTCCACATTATGTTCTGATTACAATTTAATGCACACAACACATGCTCACCCACCAAAAACTGTGCGTGCAGGGACGGACTCTCGGTTGAGCCAAAAAGAGACTTGGGATAGGATGACAGTCATTATGCAAGGCAGGTACGTCTGGATCACAAAGTATCCAATCTTCCTCTTTAGGTGGAAATGGGCAGTCATCACTGTATATTCACCTATATACAGTAGAAGAGAAACATATTGTAAGTGATGGGAAGAGACTAGATGGATCCAAGGTTTTGTGTCTGCTTGCGAAAATCTTACCTGTACTGGACTTGATGGTTTCCTTGTCAACAGTCTGTCCCATTAGGTCATACTGGTTAAGTCTAGATCCATCCGGAGCAACTTCCACTGATAAGGTGGCATTGCGTGTCCAGACATACGTCACCTCTGTCAAAGTGTAAGCATCTATTCATAGGAGAAATATATATTAAAATAAAACCCAAAGCACAGACACATATTAAGCACTATGGGAATGAAATTAATGTTTAACAATGTCACTCACAGCTGCCAAATTTCAGAGGACAGGAATGGAAATCCATTGGAAAGTCCTCAAGATGCATTGGGCATTCAGCTTGCACTGTCAACCTGCACAAATATACACACACAAACACACATTACACAACAGTCACCCCTCAAAGTTATGTGTTGTTAATAGGGCTGTCAATTAAATACATTAAATTAAATCGTAAATTGTATAAAAAGTTTGAGGTCAGTAAGATTTTTATTTTATTTTTATTATTTACAAGAAATGAACGCTTATATTCAGCAAGGACACATTAAATTGATCAAAGGTGTCAGTAATGACATTTATAATGTAACTAAATATTTCTATTTCAAATAAATGTTGTTCTTTTGAACTTTCTATTTATTTAAAAATCCTCGAAAAATGTCCTCCAAAATATTAAGCAGATTCTGATTGGATCATGTGACACTTAAGACTGTTGCAAATTCAGCTTTGCATCAGAGGGATGAATTGCATTTTAAATTATATTACAAATTTACATTTTGAAATTATAATAATATTTCACAATATTACTGATTTGTTGTATTTTTGATCAAATAAATTCATGGTGAGCATAAGATGCTACTTTCAAAAACATTTAAAAAACTTACTGACCCCAAACTTTTGAACAGTAGTGTATAGCTGATTTTTGGTCTTGAGATGTGTTTTAATGATATGCATTTTAATGACATGCATTTAATGTAATGTCTATTCAATTATATATTCATATACCAAAATAATCTCTTTCACTTATCTTGATTTTGGGGCTTTCTTTAGTAAATATTCATGAATTCAATTAATTGTAAATGATTTGATGAATTAAACAGCATATCAAGGAATTATTTTGATTAATTGATAACTATAGTACATGTAGTAATCTATGGGCACCTCATGGTGTACAGTAGAGTGCCGTTCTCCATGATGCGCAGCAGTTTATTAGGCATGGTCATGTTGTGAGCCACAGATTTCTTGCCGTTGTGAAAGAAAGTGTCTGGGGTCCAGATTTTACTGGCCATCAGGTTGTTGAGACGCAGGATGTTCATCGGCCCGTGAAACTTTAGCCGCTCGTCGGTCCAGCGCTGACGGAAAAACACATCCACTGTGTATTCCTGAGAACAGAGAGTGACTTTTGAGTGAGAAGCTTTCGGAAATCAGAGTACAATAGCGCAAGACATTCTTCATTGCTGATATGCATCAGGCAATACCTGACACAGAAAATGTGTTTTGATTCAAAGTCTAAATCCACTAGTCACATGCTCATTTTTTATTTTTACTTTTTTTTTTTCAGTTCAATCCTAAGTTTTATTATAAAATATGCTATAAGAAAGCTGAATAGATTTTTTTTTAATAAATACTTTTATGCATCAAGGACGCATGTAATTAATCCAAAGTTACAGTTAAGACATCAATAATCGTACACAATTATTTCAATTTCAAAATAACTGCTGTTGAACTTTCCATTTATCAAAGAATAAAACAAAAGTCAGATTTCCACAAAATTATTAAGCAGAACTGTTTTAAACATTTTTTCAGAAGGATCGTGTGACACTGAAGACTGGAGTAATGATGCTGGAATTCAGTTTAATTACAGTTCGAATCAAAACATGGTTAAAGCAGTTTGAAATTTTAATAATTTTTCACATTAATACTGTTTTTACAGTATTTTTGACCAATACAGTAAATGCAGCCATGGTGAGCATAAGAGATATTTCTAGATTTTAAATTCGATTTCACATATTCAATGTGGTCTCAGACTTTGGATGTCAAAAAAGTATAAAGTTAAGACTGAATGGACTTCCTCAGCAAGGGCCAGTGACTTTTCAGTTCTCTCAATGTGATCATTGTCTGTGTGTAATGGGTGTGTTTCTATAGTACTACTAAGTGGAAAAGTGTCAGAAGAGCTTCACATCACTGCATTATATCCTAATCTCTCAGGCACAATGCTGCCATGCATCGACCCCCAGGGTGAAGGCGGGCATCCAGTTTCCATGGCAGCACAGAGACAGAAAAACACTATGTACGTAAAAGAAAATACGTATGCACTCACACACTCACACAGGAAAGATAACCTTGTATGACAGTACATGCTGTCACAGGAGCGCTGGAGCTCTGCAACACTCACAGAACCTATCTGTGATGCTTCGCTTCCTTTCGTTCTTCCATCAGCTTTTCACAATCATACACTGTAGGAACAAACCTATTATGGGTCCATAAGTTAATTCCAGTACTGTTATAAAATCTAAAACCTTTATCTCAGGCAAATTTTGAGGAAAGCTTGCCTGGTCATTTGTAATTCTTGCTAACGTCTTGCAACATTACCCACCATTATGCAGTCCCCCAGAACTCCTCAAGCAAACAGACAATACTTGTCACTTTCCATTCTGTCATATCATAAAACCACAAGGCCTTATGGGAGTGGCACAGTAAGACTAATAAAAATAACCGGCTTTTGTGTTCCTCCATGGTATATGTCTATTTTAAACCATTTTATACTACAGGGCTGTTGAATGCTTGATTCTGATTGGTTGAGAACGTTCTAAAGATTGCAATTATTTTCAGGGAAACGCACGGCTAACGTAGTTCCAGGCAGGTCTTGACCGCATTACAGTTCCATATCACTTCGCGTAGTTAACTGTAATAACGGAAAATAGGATACAATTCATAACAAGAAAAAACATGCAGCCCATGCGCTTGATCTGCAATTTTCGATGTCTAACTTCACAATCAATGGAAACATGCAGTTTAATTTTAATAAACAAAGTATATAGCCCTATATAGTCAATAGAAAATTAAACTGAATAGGCCTATATAAATAAATTGATAGTCCTGCTGCAAAGGTTTTCGTAATTATTGCAGATAGGCTATAACAAATAAATAATGATTGATAGGCCTATAGCCTACTTGTTAATAGGACTTTGTGTTTCATTTACTACTGTCAATATTAGGAAAAAAACATGAACGAACTAATTAAAATGAATTGAATTAATTAATAAATAATAACATTGAAGCACATGCCTCTCTCTCTCTCTCTCTAATAACTGCATTAATAACTGCATAAAGCCGGGGACACACTTATTGTAAGGCCGGTTATGAATGTAGGCTAATTTGATACTTTGTTATGATTGATCATGCCCAAACGTGTGTTCAGCGCGTTCAGTCTGTGTTTAAAATCTGCTGCAGTCGATGGAAACAGAATGTTTCAGCCAGTCGTTAAGTATGTCCAGCATTAGTCTGCTATCAGTGGCTCAAACCTCCGTTACTAACTCTAAAATGACGTTTTGGAATTAGCAACGGAGGCATGGGATTAGATGCGCAATAAATTAGTCCTACATACAAGAGCGTTTAATGACAAAAACTTTACAAACGTCTTGAAATACATCATTTGAACAATGTTTCGATGTGTGGTAACTGTAGTATAAGCGGAATAATTGACTTCAGGCCGTTGAATTATTAGAAAAATAATGCACACCCGAGGTGGTAATGCGGTCACGACGCGAAGCGGAGTGCCCGCTACACCTTGGTGTGCATTATTTTTCTAATAATTCAACGGGCTGTCGTCAATTATTCCTTACATAATGTATGGAATTGTGTAACTCTAAAAGTAAGGTCCGATAATTTGTAAAGATATTTATGAAGTTGTCTGTCAGAATATAAGATTTATGTCACACACACACTAGATTTAAAACAGATATCAGTATCAATTACAGTAATATAATAAATTCTATAAAAGTCACCATCATAGACTCAAAAGTTTGAGGTCATTAAGAAATTAATACTTTTTATTCAGCAAGGATGCTTTAAATTGACCAAAAGTGCAGTACACAGTGATAATATTACAAAATATTTCTATTTCAAATAAATGCTGTTTTTGCGCTTTCTATTTAATGAATTCTGACACACAAAAAGAATTAGAGTTTTCACAAAAGCAGCACAACTGGTTACAACATTATAATAATAAATGTTTTTTGAGCAGCATATTAGCACATTATAATGATTTCTGAAGGATCATGTGACACTGAAGACTGGAGTAATGATGCTGGAAATGCAGCTTTGCCCTCACAGGAATAAATTACATTTATACAAAAAATAAAATCACACTATTGCAGATTTTATTTTATTTTTCATTGAATAAATGCAGCCTTGATGAGCATGAGAGATTTCTTTCAAAAACTTTTGTTTTTAAATCATACCGATTCCAAACATTTGAATGATAGCGTTAGGCCATTACATAGAAAATTTACATAGTGCAGTGTTGTTTCATAGTATTTACAAAATTATGCAAATCTCTCTAGAATCTGACATTACTCAATAGGATATTAAATAGCTGTACTACAGTGATGACTGGGGAACTGGGGAGACATGCGATTCAAGTAATGTACTCGGGTAAATCATGATTTCCCAGGAGCATCCAGAGAGAAAAAACATGACAGAAATACCTAGTGTGATGATCGTCCTGACATAATATGGTCTTTACGAACAGAGATTTCCTTACTACAGTATTCAGTGGGGTTTAGAAAACACTGGACAGTAAAAGTGATAAATAAATAATGAATGAATGAAAACCCTTTTTCTTCCATCTGACCTTTTTACATACTTGAGAGCAGACAGTTTGAAGTGGGGAAAAGAGCAGTACTGAGAAAAGCTTTTAGCCAGCAGCAGGTATCAAATGCTATGAATAGACAACAGATGGAAAACAAGGTGTGAGGTAAGAACTGATAAAAAATGATAACCAACAGGACAATAACAATTTTTTTTTTATAAATACTATATGATTCGCACTATACAAAAAAAAAAAAATCATCTGTTGTGTGAAGAGGAATGTCTTACCATGTCTGTATCTGATACTGGCCCAAAACTGGTCACATAGATATCAGTCTTCACCTCTGTCACTCGATCTATGTCACACACCAAAAAGAAAATTCAAGTTACATTATCATCCAGGAACTCAATTTATCAACATTTTCATGACCTATATGTCTCATGCGTTATATTCAAAGCTCACTAAAACCATAATAGCTTTGTATGAAGATTATAAGTGAACACCAACTTCAATTTCAGCCTGCTCTTCATATAAATCTATTGTTTGACTTTAGCAGATGAGTCATGTGGATTACTTTCATGATGGTGTTTTTTTTTAAGCTTGATAAATCTTTAAAAAAAAAACAGAAAATCAGATATTCTGCCTAAGATCTCATTTGTGTTCCACAGATGTAGGAAACTAATTCAGTGCTCAAATGATATGGAGGTGAAAAAATATGTTCCATTTTTCGTTTCTGAGCTAACTATTACTTTAACTTATCAATAGTGCAACCGCAACACTTCATCCTGGCTGTTAGCTTGACTGCATGTCCACTGACTCCAGTGTATGTGTATGTGTGTGCTAGTCTCTGTAAATGTCAAAAGGAAACACTCACAAGAAATCTATTTGCCTCATGGTGGGTGTTGCTTGATCCAAAGTGTTTTCATGTAGCCAAGCTCAGAGTGTACAAACAATGGCAAGGGTCATATATATTAACACTGACAGAATACACAAACAGGGTTTGTTGACTGTCAAGTGGAGCTGAGATTGCTGGTTTTGTTTTCCTCTCCTTCAGTCAGTATTCTCAGGTCATCAACACCTCGTTATAATTAGTTTAGCAGTAGTTCAATCAGGTCATAAACACTGAATCACTGAATCGTATTTCTTAAAACACAATTTTACTGAATCCAGCTACTGATTTTTCCCACTGTTGTGCTAAATCCATTGGACTGTATAAGTAAGACAAGAGTTTTTTATAAAATCCCTAGATAGAAATAACAATCACTGTCATTTGCTTATTAGTAGTACATCAAATGCATATAATTGTAAAAAACAAAAACTTTGCACAGGCTTATTGAACAACTTCATTTGAGACAACTCTAATTCCTTTCATCTAATTCTCTAATCAATCATCAAACACTTTCCTACCTCCCAGACCAGGTCTCAGTCTGTTGTCGTAGCCATCGAGTAGCCGGTCCAAAATCCGTGTGAAGAGGGTTATGTTGTTTTTAAAGGCATCTGAGCCAGATACTTCTGCCTCAGAACTACACAAGATACATTTGACATCACTTAAGTCTGTTACATAAACATACTTGCACAGAGTTGCACACAGAGAAAGCTTTGCTCTTTTTCAATAAAGTTATGAGATGATAATGACCATCTGGCAAAAGCACAAACATGGCAGCTGTACCAAAACGCTTTTAGGAAACTTGTCTCTGAATGGCCAATCTAACATATACCTATTCCCTGTAGGTTTGTGTATATTTACATACAAATTTATTTAATTAACTAATAGCTTTTTTTTTTTTTGGTAATTAATTTTGTGAGCATAAGATTTTATAAACATGCTGACTTTTTCTGAAAAAGTGGAAAATGGCACACAGTCATAATTTAGTTGCAAACACTGACTAGGAATTTTATGAGTGAAAGAATCACTAGTATTTTTAAAATACTGTAAATTAACGCAAAAAAAAAAATTATGTTAATATTTCAATAATTAAAATAACTTAATACCTCAGGGTTAGTGTAAGTCACTGACAACGCAGTTCAGTAGTGCTAGCATGCAGAAATATTTTGCTCCTATTTCTGTTAAAGCATTTTCATCAACTCTTACATAAAAATGGTATACCGTTATCTAAACCGTCATTCTTGCGGTGGGACTACTGTACTATACAAACAACTGTCTAGTTATTCATAACAGATGTAATATTTGTACGTTATGCACCTGGTATGTCAGGTTAAGACAGGATAAATATTTAGTTTAAACTGTTTCTGGCTGATTTTCAGCATTGAACGTTATGGACATCTAAACAACAGGTAGTAGACAAATTTATGTTCTTCTTTACATTACTTTTCTGTTATTGGTTTCCTTGCACAAACATTGTGTGAAAGTTACCAGGTTTACACTGGCGGTACAACACCATGACAATAAAATTGGATATAACAAGTTAGTGGTTGATTGTATCACACTAGTATTACAGTATGTTAAGTATAATAAACTATGTGTATTTTAATGTATATTACTGACAGTCTTAATTAACTCATGACCCTGTAGAGGCTACGTGGTTTGAAGAATGAATGGATGGATGGAGTCTCGTTTTCTTTTATTCCAAGTTGACTTGATGATTTTAGCTTAAACATATTATCGAAATTACTATCTGTGGTAATCACCATGCTGTCCACTGAGATGAACTTCGATTTAACCAGGAACATTCCTTTCAATTATTATTAAATTGTTTATGTTTCACCCAATAAGTAGCCTATGTGTATGACTTTTTGGGTGAAACTTTCTGTTCGGCTTTCCTTCTTCTGTGGAACATAAAATATCTTTTGAGAAATGTCTCGAGAAAGAAGTATTTTATTTTTTTATCCATTCAATGGAAGTCAATGGTCACCAAAATTATTTGGTTACCAACATTTCTCAAAAATGTCTTCCTTTATGTTCAACAGAAGAAAGAAATTTTGGTAACCAAACAGTTTTGGTGACCATTGACTTCAATTGTATGGACGAAAAACAACGGGATATTTCTCAAAATATATTATTTTATGTTCCACAAAGAAAGAAAAACTTACAGGGTTGGAACAACAAAAGGGTGAGTAAAAAATGACCGAAATTAATTTTTTGAGTGAACTATCTCCCAATACTTTTTTTTGGTCTATTTCAAAACTTTAAGTATACTTTACTTTGTTATATTTTAAACTGTAGTAATCATGCAATTTAAGATTTTTTTTGATCGACTTCTCTGAGATGAGTCTTTTGTTTCGCTTACCATGAACGCCATAAAACCAGCAGAAACAGGTAGGTTAGAAATCCATTCGAATGACCCCATCGCTGATTCATTGTTGAGTATTTCCCTGCCAAAGAAGTTATTTCAGTCTAAAACATCAGTTAAAACGATTTAAAACAAAGAACCAACACAAAACTTCCAGTGACGTTTATTTCCTCTTGTACGCTTTTTGCTTTTGAAAGTAACGTGGACACGCGCATCTCCAGAGCGCGCAGCCGCGCACTAATGTCAATGAGCTGGAGCCAGACGGCAAGGAGCGAGCTTCTGGGCTTCAAAAGTTTTACATCCTGAAACTATTGACAGTAAAAATAACAGCCAGAATCACAGTGCTTTACGTTGTAACATAGATAAATTAAAACGGTCAGAAGGACTTGGCTAAGTTTGGATGGTCACAGCTGTAGAAATCTTTTACAAAACCGAACAAAATATATTAAAAAATGTAGAAAAATTACCTTCGCTTGACCAGTGCAGCTCCTTTTAGACAAAGAAAATAGAAAAGTTGGAATCTCGTGCTACTTCTGTCTCATCCGTAGCCTATTCGGAAACTCCCAGGGCGCGCGCAAATGCATGTAGCTAGGCTAGACTGTCACTTTGAGAGTGCAGATACATGGAATATGCCTTCTGTGAATCCTTACGGAAACATGATCAAGAGGCGTCCCCTGGTCGCAAAGACACACAATCCTTCTGTATATCAAGGCTGTTCATCTGAGTGCTAGATCTGCTTGTATGCGTCCATAGGCGAGCATCAAGTAGCCAAAAGACGCAAGAGGGGACACCGGGTCCTAGAGCGAGCACAGCTCACACTTCTGTCCACTGGAGACGAGAGCGCATGGACATCATATGGATGAACGCATCAATCACGTTTATTCTGTCAATTGTGTTGAATAAATATGATGCTAATACCCATATAACCAAAAAATGTAATTCCAAACATTCCAAACCTGTATTATTTTCTTTCTTCAATGAAGCATAAAATAAGTTATTTTGAGTGTTTCTTTCGTCCCCCCAATAGAAGTAAAAGTACTTAAGTATCAAAAGTAAAAAGTAAACGTCAATGTATTGTTGTATTATTCTTGCATTGTTGAATGTAATACAGTACCTTTCTGGGTTCTGACGTCAACCCGACTAAAAACCAAAATCAAACATCTGTCTGACGTCAGATGTTGATGTCAATCCGGCGTCGTGTTCTGACGTCAAACCGACTTTATTTTCCAACCAAAATCCAACGTCTGTCCGACATTGAATGTTGACGTTAAAGGTTGTATTAGCGATTTCAGGCCCAAACAAAAAATGATCACATTCATCTAATCTTTCCTAACGATCCGCTAGCTGCCCGCCCCATAAGCAGGCTGTCAAAAAACGCGTCTCTGTAGGCAGCCTAGGCTCTAAAATCTGCACACAAAAACAAATGGGTACAACCACCATTCAAAATCAAAATAAACAGTGTTCTAACCAATCAACGACAGGGGCGGGTGTTGTTTGTTTTTGCGCCCGTGCACGGCGCCTGCACGCGAAGTCGGATCTGAAGAATAAGGCAGCGTCTATCAACCCTATGCTATCAACGGACCAGATACATTTAACATGGAAGAGGCAATCCCCAAGAAGAGAAGGAGGATTAGGGCGAGGGAATACCCTTGTTTTTCGTCAAAGAAACGAATAATAATTGGGAAGGCTTTTGAACGGTGGAGAGAACTCAAAGAATTGAAAAATTTTAAATCGGACGCTGAGGATGCACTGTTTCTTCTTGACAGGTGAGTAGCTTCTAGTGCTGACTTTTTTGTATGTGAACTGTGTGTAAAAAATATAATTCTTTAAAAAATATGAGTGAAGCTCGACTAAACTTGGATAGCTCTAGCGAATATCAGATTGTAGGGATTTAAGGTTAGTGTGTGAGATTGGCATGCTAGTGAGCGAGTTGATTCTGACGAATTGGAATTCGTTGAGGGAGGGGCGAGCTAACTTTGCTTGTTTGGGATCTCGCTTCAAACACAAACAGAAGTGACTTCACCCACAATCGCTGATACAACCTTTAATCTGAAGTCAGGTTCTGAGGTCACCCCGACTTTTATTTTCAACCAAAATGATTCCCTGACGTTACTGCTGGACCTTGACTGAATTGTAATGGAGTAAAAAGTACGATATTTGTCTTTCAAATGTAGTGAAGTTAAAGTAAAAAGTTTCCAGAAATACTAATACTCAAGTAAAGCAGATACTCAAAAAGTGTACTTAAGTATAGGCTCAAGTAAATATAGTTTGTTACTGTCCACCTCTGATGTAGAGTTAATCACAGGGGCGCCGAGGGGGAAAGTTAGGACAATTCTAAGGGCCCACACACTTTTGGGGCCCCCAGAGATCAATTTTATTAATGGAATTGGTGCGGTAGGGGGCCCAACCTCATATTCTTTCATAGGGCCCAAAATTTCTAACGGCGCCCTGGTTAATCATAATCTGATGTGTATCAATCAGAGTAGTGACCAAGAAGTATGAGATTCATCTCTCATGTCTTTGTTCAATCCAACATAATCACTCTCACAGGCGCATATATCTGTGACTGGTCGAGTGGCAGCTACCCCTGCCACGCAAAGATTTTACCCCTACAGCTCAATTGCTTCATTTCTTAAGTAAAAAGAAAAAAAAAACACTTTCTCTCACAGCAGTTCACATGCAATGTAGACAGGTGTAGGTAGGACCAAATTGCCATTTTTTGTGAAAAGGATAAAAACCAACATGCAGCCAACTCCCAAGACAAACATTAAAAGTATTAGCCTAATGTTAATTAATACTTTTAATTTAATGTGATATATATGCATATACATTTTATATGCTAGATATATAGATAGCTAGATAGATAGCTAGATAGATAGCTAGATAAATAGCTAGATAAATAGCTAGATAGATAGATAAATAGATAGATAGATAGATAGATAGATAGATAGATAGATAGATAGATAGATAGATAGATAGATAGATATGTGACAATTACAAAGGCCCATGCTTGTAAACAGAATGATCTCTTTAGATTTTTTAAAATTCATTTTAATTTCACACTCATAAACAGGGAAAAGTATATTTATAGGCTGTATTACATTCTTTTTTTCTATGTGTCAGTTTGACACTCTAAGATTCAAGCTTTTTTAATGCCATTGATTGCAGGTGCAGATTGCATGAGTGAACCGGCGAAACCCAAGAAATTACAAGTGATATTATACTGCCTCCTGCTGTCATTGAAAGAAAGTGCTTCTATGGGAATAGAATTAAAACCAGAAATATAATAATTTTGTTAAACAGATAAGGTTGCTTGCGCTAAAGAGGTATTATTCAATAGATCATTTATAAGACATGCATTAAATAGACAAATAAATAAAGAGAAAAAAATACATTTATACAAAGTCACATATTTATACCGAAAATACTTTGAAATAAATAAATAAATACTCTATATTGGTGTTTAAGTGTTTCATAGTTCATGTAGGCTGCTGTCTATATTGTTTCATGTAAATTTCATCTTAATAATCATTTATTTGACTGATTATTGATTATTGAAAAGCAATTCAGGTTCCAGAGAAGGTCAGGGAACAAGTATTGAAATATACACTTGAAGCAGCACAAATATCCCTCCAGCAAGTGTGATTTTGGCACACACTGAGAAACAATCGTTTGGACATTTGATCCTATATTTGTGCTGAACCGAGGTGTGTCTCTGATGCCTGCATGTGTAAGCAGAATGATGGCGTCAGCGCGGTCTCCATAGCAACACATCACACACTGTGTGAGACGTCTTCGCAGGAAGCTGACGTGATGAGTTTGTTATTTCCTTAAAATGAGCCATCTTGATTTATGTACGCCTATGCCTATATTTAAGACATCCATAAATACACACACACACATACACATGTATGGTTCGCTATCTTTGTGGGGATTCTCCATAGATGTAATGGTTTTTATACTGTCCAAACTGTATATTCTATCCCCATACTTAAACATAGGCCTACCCATCACACAAAACTTTCTGCATTTGTACATTTTCAAAAAACACACACACACACGTACACACACAGCGCTTTAGAAATAAAGTTGATTTTCTAACTTGGCCTACATGCATGTGTGTGTGTGTGTGTGTGTGTGTGTGTGTGTGTGTGTGTGTGTGTGTGTGTGTGTGTGTGTGTGTGTGTGTGTGTGTGTGTGTGTGTGTGTGTGTGCGCGCGCGCACGTGTATATATGTTATATGTTTTATGCATACAAGCTACAATATAGATTGTTTAACAGCAGCTTCACATTAGTAACAAATTCAAATTCTGCTCTAAAGCAGTTCTAACAAGCCAATAAGTGTCAATATTCAGCTCAAGTCAGTTTAGTATTGATTCAATTCAGTTCCATAACTGTGTAAAATTCATCAGTTGTGTATACATACTGTATATACAGTGTGTTTGTGCACATACATGTGGCTGATCAGGCCAAGGTGTGTGTCCCCATCTTGGGGCCCAACTGGGGTCTTTACGCCTGATCCAAAGCCACTGACTGCAGCATTCTCTAATATTTGCTGTTTCTTTGATTGTCTGGTGAAGGACTTGGCCGTGGTTTCCCAGCTCTTTCAGAACCCTGATGGTCCATGTTGGCACAAAGCTCCTAAAGCCAATCACTACCAGACGGACCGATGCTTTCCATCCCTTTTGCTGAGCATCCACTGCCATCTCCGCATACGGAAACCTCTTCCCTCTTCCTCTCATTTGCCTCCTCAGTAGAATCTACCAAATATCTAATCAGCCAATAACATGGCAGCAGCTGCATGTAGACATGCGTCAAGACAATCTGCTGTTCAAACTGAGCATCAGAATCGAGAAGAAAGGAGATCCGAAAAAGAAAAAATATCCAGTGAGGAGCAGTCCTGTGTGAAAAAATGCCTTGATGCCATAGGTCAGAGGAGAATGGCCAGTCTGGTTCGAGCTGATAGAAAGCCACTTGTTACAATCGAGGTCTGCAGAAGAGCGATTCTGAACACAACACGTTAAACTTTAAAAAGATGGGCTATAGGAGCAGAAGATCAAACCGGGTGCCACTCCTGTCAGTTAAGAACAGGAGACTGAGGCTACTAATCACACTGGCTCACCAAAATTGGACAATAGAAGATTCGAAAAACATTGCCCATTCTGAGTCTTGATTTCTACTGTGACTTCTAGGTGGTAGGACCAGAATTTGGCATAAACAACATGAAAGCATGAATTCATCCTGCCTTGAATCAGAGGATCAGGCTGGTGGTTGTTTTCTTGACATACTTTGGGCCACTTAGTACCAATTGAGCATCGTTTAAAGGTGCAATGTGTAAAAAAATTTAGTATCTATTAACAGAAATGCAATATGACATCCATAACTATGTTGTCAGTGGTGTATAAAGAACTTACTTAATAAACCGTAATGTTTTTATTACCTTAGAATGAGACATTTATATATATAGATATATATATTATATATTATATTTATATCTACATAACCACGGGAATCCCCTTCTATGAAGGTCGACATATTGTGACGTCATGTTTCTACCGTAGCCGATAGCGAACAAACAGCGCTACAGAGCGCGTTTCGTCACAACCTTGAAAGAGAAGCAGTAGAAAGCTAGAAGCTAGCCATAAACACCGTGAGTAGTGACTTTTCCCTTGTCAGTGGTGTGAAATATGTAGTTGGATTGTTTCATGTAACTTAGTTCTTCTCCCTCGCTGTGTTATGGCTTTGCTATGTGGGGATAAATGTGCTGCACGTTCGTGAGACAGCTGATTAGTACTCTTGTCATTGACCATAAAACAGTAACGTTACAGGAATCACCAACCCGTCGATCTTGGAAGCATTTTAAGTCGATCGCGAAGAGTTTTCAAAATCAGAGAAAAAAAAGCCTATTGTGTGTAGTAAATGGTGTCTAGGGGATGCGGAGGCGCGCGCGCTGTTATAATCATGCCATTTTTGCCGCACGCACCTTTGGGCTCATGCGGACGCGTCGAGTTTAAACAAGGCTTTACGCTTTAACCAGCTCAGCCACAGTAACAGCTCATATTAGCCAGCTAAACGTTTACTTTCCTGTTAGAAACAATATATAGTTGCATAGTTTCATGCGGTTCTTCTCCCTCGCTGTATTATGGGTTTGCTATGTGGGGGGAAATGTGCTGGTTACGTTTGTGAGACAATCAGCTGATTACTATTATTATATTATATATTAAGACCCTTGATCGTGAGGATCAATAGTAACTGACTATGGCTTTGTAAACTTTATCCATGATGTGGTTTATAATGGTCTGTGGTACAGAAACAGTGACAATGTTACACACTCTTGGCTTACTCTGGCTATTCTCTGCTGTCTCAGACGTCGATATGTTTGTCCAGTTTCAGGCACCATAGCTTCTTCGAAAGGGAGGGGTGAGCAGTGGGCTGAGCCCTCAGTGCAACTTGCAGCCGAACCGCTAGATGTCGCTAAAAATCACACACTGCACCTTTAAAGATTCAGCTAAACACAATAGTCTGGGACCAGGGTTAAGGCTTGTCTGTGAAACCAGGGTTAGTATATGATGGTTTCCACAAAGAAAGAAAAAAAAATCTTAAACACTAAATCAGCATATTAAAATAATTTGTATTAAAGCACCTTTAAACACCACAGCCTACCTGGGTATTGTTGTGGACCATGTCCATCCCTTTATGACCACAGTGTACCCATCTTCTGATACTTCCAGCAGGATAACGTCATGTCACAAACTCAAATCAAATCATCTCAAACTGGTTTCTTGAACATGACAATGAGTTCACTAGACTCAAATGGCCTTCACAGTCACCAGATCTCAATCCAATAGAGCACCTTTGTGATGTGATGGAACGGACAAATCTGTAGGAACTGTGTGATGCTATCATGTCAATATGGACCAAAATCTCGGAAGAGGTTTTCCAGCACCTGGTTGAATCTATGCCAAGAAGAATTAAGGCAAAAGTGGGTCCAGATGCTATGATTTAGTAACCAAGCTATGCATAATTTTTGCCCAATCTGTTTTTTAATGGAAGACAGGGATCTATATAGCTGTTGTAATGTATGGTTGAGGAAAAAGATTTTTGGTAACCATTTGAAAGAAAAAAGACGGCACTTTGTCAGGCTTCATGCAGTTATTATTGATATCACCACAAATATTCAAAACATATAGCACATCACAGCTGAACTTGCTAACATTTTTGTACAAAGAGTAAAAAGGGAACTATGCTTAAGACCCTCCAAAAAGAAAGAAAATCAGTTTTCTGTACAGACAAATAATTTTTATCAGCATCTAAAAGATAGGTATTTCATTTTAAGAATATCTGTCCAAGCATGAGTTCATTACAAAATTTCACTACACTGTCATTCTTTAAATTAAAAAAGAAACGTTTTTCTGTACCCACAAGAACGTTAGGCTACAGAACGCTACCTAAATGGTAGGCAAACAGCAATTCCATCTGGGTAAAAAGAAACTGAAAAGAAAATACAGAAATAACACAGCAACTTTAGTAATCCATGGGTTCTACGATCAGTGATCAGATTAACGATCACAGCCCACTAAAAAACTATAAAGAAAAAAATGTGAATACTTCATCAGAACCACAGGAACCTTTGAATACTTGAATATTTTCACAACACATCCTGGCTGATCTGCTACAATGACAGTCACTCGTGTTTTTTGCTGCGCTCCCTCACAAATTTCAAGATATTCTTGTAACCATGCTCAGCTTTGGATCTCAAGGCCACTAGGTGGAGTCAGTGGCTTTAATGGAGGCTCATAGAGAGCTGGGAGAATTTAAGGGTTCTCCACTGCATCTCTCCAGCCCTTTTAAAAGATCAACATGTTTTATGTCCATGAGTGTATCCCAGAGGGAGCAGGTGAGTCCATGGATGGGCAGCGCTGGTTACAGGATGGCACAGAAGAACTTCTTCTCCCTGAAGGGGTTCTCGGACGCAGGCACAGGAGACAGCAGAGGATCCTCTTTAGCATGGGCTTCGCAGTACGATGTCAAATCTGCTGCTGCTTTGGAGACCTAATGTTGATGCATGTAAACACATACAGTCACCAAACAGTGCTCACTGTATTTTCATTCCTAATCAAGTTAATGCGTTTATTTGGATTCTTATTCTTCTCACCTTAATCCTGTCAATATTGGCCTCCATCTTGAGCTGCTCCACCAGTTTGCGAGCCTGAGCAATGCTAGCAGTGTTGTTGCTGGCCATGAGGCTTCCGGTTCAGGCCTGTTGCACTGACACAGATGGTAGAACAAATTCAGTAAATTTGACAAGACATATATGGATGAAAGAGTTTTCAGTTATGTGTCAGTGTGCATTAACTGTCATCGATATGTGCAAAATAGTTGCTGTTAATGCAGGGGTTTTCAAACGGGGTTCAGGGGGCTGTGAAAAATGTCAAAACTAATAAATAATTCAGATTAAAAAATGACTGAAGTTGACATTATTGCTGTTTCATTCCACTTCCTATACACTGGTCGGAAATTAATTATTGGCAATTTTATTTTATTTTATTGACAGATGCCAAAAGAGGTGTGTAAACTTATATTCCAGATTTCCATTTCCACAAAAACATTAAACAGCACAACCGCTTTCAACATTTATAATAGTAAGTAATGTTTCTTAAGCACCAAATCAGCATATTAGAAATATTTCTGAAATACATATAAAAGATAGTTAAAAAATTGCTCTTTTTTACAGATTGTTTTGATTAAATAAATGCAACCCTTGGTGAGCATAAGAGACTTCTTTCAAAAACATTTAAAAACCTTTCTTAATCCAAACTTTTGAGCAGTAGTCTATTCTCTTTTTTCCACATTATTTTTAATCTATTCTTAGAACATGGTCCCTTCTAAGGGCATGTTTGGTGGTCAATACCATTAAAAAATCAGAAATCCTTGCTCTAGAGTAATGACAGTGATATATCATTGTTTAGGCTGGTTAGATGTGGTTTGTGGTAAACCAGCATGATCTTTTCTTATGAACCTGGTTGTTCAAAAATCACTGATTCTGTACCTTACTTCCTTCCAAACTGTTTATACTCCATATAAGTCTCTCAGAGAAGGCCACAACACAGTTAAAGCAATATAAATATTTTTGCATGTTTGTTTTTTGATTTCCTCACAGTTTTACAGTCATCAATAATGAATTTAATTTAAATGAAATCTATGTATGTATAGAGTTACAGAATAGAAAATAGTAGCTTAGTATAAAAATGATAGAAGTCAATATAGTCCCCACAAAGATAGAAAAAGCAAACACATGTGAGTGTTTCTATATGTATGTAGCTCTGCCATATGGGTATTGATAGCACACTGTGACACACCTGTCATGACTGTGAGCTCAAAGGCCTGTGGTGTATTGGAGTTTTTTATCTCACTAGGCCCTCCTGCAGTGAGGTTAAACACAAAGGCCTGCTGCTGAGAGCAAACAGCAGGGGGCGCTAGACTATCAGCTGTCACACTGACCTCATTCTAGGTAATGAGCCCAACCCAGATCCTGAAAGAGAGCAGAAACTTCTTATCCCTGAACAACGTCTAGCATTATTTACTCCTCACTCACAAGACACACCTTCCCTTGAGTGTTTATATAATGTGAATCTAATTCAATATACAATTGAAAATGAGAGGAAACTCCAACTTGGCCTGAAGGAAACAAGTTCATCACGGCCTATTAACTTTCCACTTGTAAACCAATTAAGCTCGCAAATGTAGTCAGTATCTTGATATCCAAATGTTTATTGACAATGTCCTCAGTCTTATCACATTATCTACTATTATATTTCCTGATATTATTACATTATGATTCAACAGTTAATGTGTTATTTTGTATGCTACTGAAAAAAGCCTTATCAGATAAAGAATGGAATTAGCAACTGTAAATACAGTTGAAAAAAACAAAGGGTTTTGCATTTATTCCACAAAGTAATAAGAATCCAGGCTCCGATTTTATGAGAGGAGCAGCATCTTCATCCTCAGCTCCTAATCTGTTGTAAAGACTGTTTCATTAAACCACAGTGACCACCCCATGCCTCTTTGCAATGGACCTCAGTTGCTAGGCAACTGAGATACAGAGCGATCCGACAGCAATGAAACGTTCCACTCCTAAAATCAAGGATGGAGCTCAGCTCACCAAAGGCAACTTTAGATTGGGGAACCCATACATCTTAAGAGTTCAGAGAGGGGACAGCTTCAGCACTCTGCCTACCTCTGTAAATCAGGCCTAAAGAGACATTTACAGCCAGACAAGGAACATCAACACAAATCCAGGATGGAGCATGTGTTTAAAAGACATTTTAGATTGCAGTCCCTATTCGTCTTCCGGGAGCTCAAAACTTTACCTTATAGGGGGTCAGAGAGAGGAGGGGATTAAGACTCAGGAGGCAAAGGGAGAATGTCAGTGATAGGAAAGAGAACAGTGCCAGACAGTAACTTGAAGAGTGTGTAGCCTGCTGATATACAGTCCATGAGGTACGCAATGAACTAGAGGCTCAGAGATGTGCTAGAGACATCTATCGCCAGTTAACCCATTACTTTGCACCTAATATAGCATGCACATGACATCACCGTTTTCACAAATTAAATTTTTTTGTAGTTTACAAGGAGACAATAACGGTATCGTTTTTTTGTTGTTTTTTTTTACTTGCACTTTAAAACCCGTTTTCAAACGTTTGCGTGTTTAGGCCCCCAAACATTGTTGTGTAAATGGACGGCAAAACGCATTACATGTTTTCAGTTTTTAGTTAAATGGTGTCGTGTAAACAGCCCCTATACCATAAGTCGTCAGGAAAAAATAAGATTTGCTGCCAAATTAATAAAATTTTCCTGATTATCCAAAATTGAAGTATTTTCTCAAAGTTTTTTTTTTCTAAAGTCAGAAATCATGGGATTAATTGCAATTATTTTAGCAGCCCTAGTTTTTAACTGGAAAAAATATATATCTGCATATCATTTTGTGGGGAAAAAATTTAATTCTCCATAAAATTCTATATTCTCTATAAAACTAAAACTATAAAAATAATTAGACTGTTTATTTTCAGTTTAAATATATATATATATATATATATATATATATATATATATATATATATATATATAGATATATATTACTCTTAAAGTGGGTAGGAAAAAAAATCAATTATTAGTTAATTTAGTACAATATATTAATATAAAAGTACAATATGAATGTCACATGTATGTTGGTATCATTGTGTTTTGGTTTGGTTTAGTTGTAGTTCCTGTTTCCTTTGTTCTCATTTTCCTGCCACTAGTTTCTAATTAGTTCACACTTGTTCTCTCTTCTGTTGGTTAGCTTTCCTTGTGTATTTAAGCCCTTGGTTTTGCTCAGTTCCTTGTCTAGTGTTAATGTTGTGCTATAAGGTGTAGTGCTTTGTTTCGCTCTGTGTTTAGTAAAAGTTTAATCATCTTCCTGCGGGCTCTCTTGGATTGCTGCAGCTTAACTGTGACAATGAAAGGCAATTATCAGAATCAGAAAGAAATTTAAATTATACAATTACATCATGTAAACTTTTTTTCATAAAAACATGTTTAAGTTTTGTTCACATAGTATAAATAGCTGCCTTTCTACTTGAAGAAGATCCCCTCACAAGGGGATCATTATATTTGGGGGTCCTAGGCATCGAAAATGTATATTTAGTGGGCCGATCACAGCTAAGCAATACACTGTAACTTCATGCACTCTCTTTGACTTGCAAATTAATATCTCTATTGATTTGTTCATCATAAGACTGTTAGGGGTCTATAAATCGGCATGTATATATTTGAAGAGGTAGGGGGCGCTCATTAAATTTGTATCCCCAGAGAGTGGGCCATATGTGTGCCATTTACCCAAGCCACATTTCTACAGGAAGGCCAGCAGGGAAATGGAAGTGCCACTGCAGGGAGCGTTTGAGAAGTCTCTTATAATGTAACACAACAAGAATAATCAAGGTGTAATATCGATTCTCCCTGGGCTAAAAAGGTTCTTCTTAACAGAACATTATAGAACAGAGCAAAAGTGTGAAAATGGATGCCTTCGGCCTAACTGCAAAAAACACAGCGCTATGAAATTAAGCAAGTATCACTCTCTTACACTAATAGACTATCACATATGTTTTAGCACTGCAGTGGGTGAACAGTAGGCTATTCATATCTGTTCTCTTTTTACATATTTTCTTTCTGGTTCTCTCTTTTATTATACTCCTTATTTTTGACTCTTTTCACCTTCTGCCCGTTTTTGTTTATCTTCAAAAGTGAGTTCACCTCCTGTGGTGTGTCTTCAGCCTCTGTTGAGAAAGGAAGCCATGCAGCTAGAGTCCATATGTTCTATATCCCAGTTGCAGCTCAAGGCCTTTTGCAAGTGTTTGTGTGCATGTGTATGTGTGTGTGTGCATGTGCTGGTTTAAGGGTTTAGAATGTCACACCTTTCCCAGACTGTTTGCAGTGAGTTACATTCGAGACCTGACTGAAGTTTATCTTACGTGCCTATACAAAAGCCCAGCCTGCACAATCGGGAAAAAAAACAACAACACGACTGACTTAAGCGTGATGATAACACATTCAGTTGATCCAAAAGATTCTTTTTGTAAAAATATAGCAGGGTTAAGTAGAAATTTTAAGAGTACAGATTGGTGTATTCACATCCTACCTTCTCTCTTTCTCTTCCTCTGTCTGTCTCTGTCAATGTGATAAATGTGCCAATTACTCTGCTGGAGAAGCTCTGCAGCAGCAGGGAACTCCACTATTGTTAATCATTTCCACCCAGAATGTTCCAGCAACATTTAATCTCTCCACGTCTCCTCGGTCTCAGTAGAAACAGCACCACCAAAACATTTAAACAACATTAGGGATCACCGCAAGTTGGTAGAAAATGAGTCACTCTATTGCTGCAACACTTTGTTTTTGAACAGAATTAACACACTCGCAAGTAGTTTCACTGAAGGTAACATGACTGTGATAACGCAGAAATGAGGAACAGTAGACTCACACTTTAATATAAAACCCTAGTCACATGTCCACCTACGCACAGGTCAAAGCTACCAGCTCACTGCTTGTTTATTGGCACACTTACATTTTTACAAGATGCTTTGGCTGTCTCTTGACAACATTCAAAGAAATAATTATTATTATTTATATTATTGTATGGAAATAATTTATGAAGTTGGTCTCTCTAATGGTTAATGGTAATGAATGTGGTTCTTTTCTTCTGTATTTTGACGTACATTCGAGTAAACGGATTATCGCAAAGGAAAAAAAATGCAGGGTGGGGACTTGGTATAATTCATTGGGTGTTAATTGAATGGAGGCAGACCTGAATGTGAGGCTTGCAGTCAATTGTAAGAAAGGGGTCTTGGTCGGGCAGAGAGGCCATCTTTAACCAATAAAACATTTTAAAAATATACCAGAAAAGCATCTTAGGCTGGATCAAGAAGTTGTGTAACTGAAACAGGGCTTGTCTAACTCTACCACCAACAATATAGTCAATGTGAATTGTGTTCAAACCCAATTTTTCTTCTGTAATGTGGAACACATTTCCATGTGAAATAGGATATTCAACAAGCACAAATGTAGAACAGGCCTTGATTTTATTCATCGTGAATTGAAAAGTCAGCTTACATACATAGGCTACTTGTCACGATGTGGGTTTGTGTCCTGTCATGTTCTTTGGTTCCCTGTCTTGTTCATTAGTTTTCCCAGGTGTTTCTGATTTTCCCACGCCCCCTTGTTATCCTGTTAGCTCGTTTGTCCCTGATTATTTAAGCCCTGTGTTTCTGCCCTGTCTTTGTGAGTTGTTATATGTTCCAGGATTAACGTGAGTGTTGGTTTCCCAGTGTTAAGATTCTTGTTCCGCGTTCTGAGTTTCTGTTTGAGTTTATTTAAATAAAGCGTGTAAACTGCGTTTGGATCCAGCCTCCTATCTGCCTTCACCGCACCGCGTTACAGAACAACTCACCGCAAAATGGAACCAGCAGTTGCTCCAGCAGTCTCTCCCATAGTCGTCAGCAACCGGGCCCTGAGAGAATATCTCTCGGTAATGTTTCAAGTGAACCAGTCCGTCCAAAGCTATGCTAAGGACTTCCTCTCCATTTGCCATCTCGGAACGCTCGATGAAATCCAGCTCATAGGCCTGTTTTCGGAACGGGCTGGATTACCGGACTGCTCGATGGATGCCGAGCATCAATACCGATTGGACTCTGGACCGGTACATTGCTGAGGCTTGCTTCGTGGACTGTTCCATAGCCACGTTCCCGTCCTATCCGGCCGAGCCAGCTCCTCACTGCAGTCTTACCAAACCCGCGACTCACGTATGCCCACTTGAGCCCGTATTCCGCACTGGTCCTGTTGGATTTGCCAATCCGGAGACCGCGGAGGTTCCGCCGGCCGAGCCAAGTGAGTCAAGTGCTGCCGAGTCAAGTGAGTCAAGTGCCGCCGAGCCAGGTGCCGCCGAGCCAAGTGAGTCAAGTGCCGCCGAGTCAAGTGAGTCAAGTGCCGCCGATTCAAGTGAATCCAGTGCCGCCGAGTCAAGTGAATCAAGTGCCGCCGAGTCAAGTGAGTCAAGTGCCGCCGAGTCAAGTGAGTCAAGTGCCGCCGAGTCAAGTGAGTCAAGTGCCGCCGAGTCAAGTGAGTCAAGTGAGTCGAGTTCCAAGTCAAGTGAGTCGAGTTCCAAGTCAAGTGAGTCGAGTTCCAAGTCAAGTGAGTCGAGTTCCAAGTCAAGTGAGTCGAGTTCCAAGTCAAGTGAGTCGAGTTCCAAGTCAAGTGAGTCGAGTTCCAAGTCAAGTGAGTCGAGTTCCAAGTCAAGTGAGTCGAGTTCCAAGTCAAGTGAATCCAGCCAAGTGAAAGTTTCAAGCCCAGTGAAGCGCCGTCGCAGGAGGAGGAGGACTCGTTTTGCTCACCAGGCTCCGGAGGGCGTTCCCAGATGCCTCGCCCTGCCGGCCCCGCCTCTGCGCTTCGCCCTGCCGGCCCCGCCTCTGCGCCTCGCCCTGCCGGCCCCGCCTCTGCGCCTCGCCCTGCCGGCCCCGCCTCTGCGCCTCGCCCTGCCTGCGCCCTTCAAGCTCCGCGAGGGCTTTCCTGAACCCGTGGATTTCCCCAAGTATTTTTTGGGGGGGGGGCCAAGGGTCCGGTGAGTAGACCATGAGGGCTGCGCCGCCATGGTCGTCTGCAGGGGCTTCACCTCCATGGCCGCCATCACGTCCTGCTCCGCCCTGGCCTTCGCCTCGTCCTGCTCCGCCCTGGCCTTCGGCCCAGTCTGGTCCGCCCACGCTCTGCGGCCCAGGCCCGCCTTGCCTAGGTCCAGGTCCCGTTCCCCTGCATGGGCCTGGCCCCCCATCCCTCCCCCAGGACCGCCCTCCTGGACTTTTGTTTGTTTTATTGGGCTTCAGGAGCCGCCCTTAAGGGGGGGGTTATGTCACGATGTGGGTTTGTGTCCTGTCATGTTCTTTGGTTCCCTGTCTTGTTCATTAGTTTTCCCAGGTGTTTCTGATTTTCCCACGCCCCCTTGTTATCCTGTTAACTCGTTTGTCCCTGATTATTTAAGCCCTGTGTTTCTGCCCTGTCTTTGTGAGTTGTTATATGTTCCAGGATTAACGTGAGTGTTGGTTTCCCAGTGTTAAGATTCTTGTTCCGCGTTCTGAGTTTCTGTTTGAGTTTATTTAAATAAAGCGTGTAAACTGCGTTTGGATCCAGCCTCCTATCTGCCTTCACCGCACCGCGTTACACTACTTGAATGAATGCAAGTTTTTTTAACACCCAAGTAGCTATTTATCTATTGGTTAACATTATTCGCTGCATGGCCTAAATAAAAAAATTTTGATGAAAGATTATGAACACAAACCATTTTTTCTAAATACAGAGAATGTCCATTAATAAAGTAAACAGGGTCAATTTTGACTTTAACATAACACCAAACTTAGATAAAAATGTTTGAAAAGGAATAATTAAGTTGATGGGGTTTCACTGCCACTAGTGTTCATTTCAGCTGGAACCTACAGCGAATAGGTATGCTTTTAGAGTTTTGAAGAAAAGAAGTTAGGGGCACAGTTTTTCCAATTATCCAAGGTTGTAACATTTTCCCGGCTGTCACGATCTGTGTGTTTAGTATCATTTTCATGGACCTTTAGTTTGTATTCCTCAGTTACTTGTTTCCTGTGTTTATTTTGTTCCTAGTTTCTTGCCAGACATTATTTGTCATGGACATTCATTCAATCATCACACATGTTTGTTATTTTGTCATCATCATCACTGTGTATTTAAGTTCCTCTTTGTGCTCCATTCAGTTGTCTGGTATTGTTGTGTTATTGTTGCTGTCACGTTGCCTTTCTTTATGTGGATTACTTGAGTTTGTTTTATTTAATAAATCTTTTGTTTTATTGAACCTTTTGAACTATTCATCTTTATCATCTGGACCTAAATGTTACACTCTCCAGGCCTCAGCAGACACCAGCCAGTTTAATAATTTATCCACTGAGCCCCAGATGGTAAAGAGAGAGCGTTTGAATGTGTGAGAGAGTGAAAGAAAGAGACAGATTTATAATGTTTTTCTGGATTCACTCCAGGGGTCCTATAGTAGACACGGACCCTGGCACCAGGGGCCTCATTTATAAAACGTGCGTACGCACAGATTTGAACCTTGGGTGCCAGTCATGAAACGCATCTCTATAGCACACATTTTGTGTATTATGCAATTTATACGTGAAAATTAGTTTTTACGTGCATATGATACGCAGTTTTCACGTACATATGTAACTCACTTTATTGCGCATAATAACCACTTACCCCACACCACTAATCCTACCCAAACACTCACTTACCCTAATCCTACCCAAGGGGTTTACAGTGCGTATCATATGCACTTAAAAACTAATTTTCGCGTATAAATTGCACGATAATCACAAAGCATGCTATAGAGACGCATTTAATGAGATCGGGTCGAGTGTTTCAAAAGTTTGTGTTTTCAGGCCTCAAAACATCGTTGTCGTGCAAATGAATGCCCGAAACGCATAAAAAGTTTTACGGTGTCATGTAAATGGGCCCTAAAATCCATGCCAACATGCAGATTTATAAAAGCGATCTTTGACATGCAAAGTGCTTGCGTCAAATCAGGGTCTAGGCAGACATACACTTTTCCTTGTGGCAGAGAGTCGGAGAAGGCTACTGCAGGTATTTGGAAATCTAAGCAATTTTTGCAGCTCGCCCTTCTCAGCCTAAACGATTTGGATGTTGACTTGGTGCTCATTAATATGCTAATGTAATAATTAGGGTGAGTTTACAAGGCGGAGATCTGAAACCGTTCAGCAGCGCACAATTTCAAGATCATTTGCGATTTTTAAATTTCACATCTGGTAGAGAACCGTAGGCCTAGGCATGTTTTTTCTGCTTACGTTCTCTGAATCACACATTCAAGAAATTACCGTAAGATCAAATGTAGGATGGTTTCTACGCAACATTTTATAAATGAGGCCCCAGATCTCAGGACTCAAACAATGTCCGTCATTCCGTTTCTCCGATGTCTAACATCTGCCACACATTGCAGAGTCTGTCAGCATAATCAAAATCGTCCCATGTAAATTTGACACAGCTTTTCAGCTCTAAACATGAAATGTCTGTGATTCTGTCTGAACGAACTACAGTATACGTATTGCTCTATGGTTTGTTTCCTCTGGTGTCAGGGTCTGTTCTCATGGAAGATTCAGTTTTATAAACATAAGATAGTAGCCTCCCCTCATGTGTTCTGAGTTAGGAAAGCTAGGCAATTCTCCATGAACTTAGTGATAGGCTATCATTCAATATTCAAAATGTCTTCTGACTTTATTTCTTTCATTGTGAGTTCATAAAACACTATACATCTAAACTGAAACTTAAATACATGTAGGTTGAGATCATTTAGGATTATCAAGACTTGTGGTTTTTAACGAAACAGGAGCTTGTGTGTGTTTACAGTGGGATAAAATGACTTCCTGCAGAATCTGCCACTTAGCCAAGAACAACACCCAAGGTTCCTGGAGAGTTAACAATATTCCAAACATCCGGGGCTGCATTCTCTACTTTCAATTCAATTTCAAGTCATGTTTTTAAAATGTACTCGCATGCATAGTTTTTAGTGTCCCCTTATCAATAAATGCAAGGCTTTTTCCTCACTCTGCCACTTTAATCACTGATTCAGAGTTTTCAATTTCACAGAAGATATAAAAGTAGCCATAATGTAATGTATTATACTTTTATAGTTTTATAAACACTTTTAAGTTATAAAAAATAAAATTTTGTTAGTTTTTATATAAAGTGAAATGTTTATTTTTTTATTATAAATTATACATTTGCATTATAATTTCATGTTCATATTTTATTTATTTATTAATATTTGTATTATATTTTGTCAGGTTTTTGTACCAAAAGAAGCATATGCAGGCAGACACTCATATAAAAACATGACTTCAAAAAACTTTCAGCAGTAATCTGAAATAAGGTGGAGAAAATGTGCCTGGTGTGAATATTAGTCAGAGTGGTTGAGTCTACAAACAGAGCATGAAGTCATTTTCTCCTTCATGGGAATCTCTCTCTCTCTCTCTCTCTCTCTCTCTCTCTCTCTCTCTCTCTATCTCTCTCTCTTTCTTTCTCTCTCTCTCTCTCTCTCTCTCTCTCTCTCTCTCTCTCTCTCTCTCTCTCTTGGAAGGGAGTAAAAGAATGAAAGTGTCAGGCTATTTTTTTCTCAGGCAAGAGTGGAAAAATATTAAATGGAAGAAATTTCGTTCCGTTTTTAACAAAGACCTTTGTCTCAGCTTTTCATACTTATACACACCCCTCACACCAATTCACACACACTCTCTCTCTCTCTCTCTCTCTCTCTCTCTCTCTCTCTCTCTCTCTCTCTCTCTCTCTCTCTCTCTCTCTCTCTCTCTCTCTCTCTCTCTCTCTCTCTCTCTCTCTCTCTCTCTCTCTCTCTCTCTCTCTCTCTCTCTCTCTCTCTCTCTCTCTCTCTCTCTCTCTCTCTCTCTCTCTCTCTCTCTCTCTCTCTCTCTCTCTCTCTCTCTCTCTCTCTCTCTCTCTCTCTCTCTCTCTCTCTCTCTCTCTCACACACACACACACACACAAACACACAAACACACATGTTGGTGCAACTATCATTGTGGAAATTCCGTGGGCGCAATGGCTTTTATACTGTACAAAATGTATATTCTATCCCCCTACACTAAACCTACCCAATCCCAGAAAATCTTCTGCATTTTTACATTAATAAAACATCGTTTAGTATGTTTTTTCATTTCACTAAACTACTGTACATTTGTAGGTTATGTACATGGTTTTGTCTTTCAAATATAAACCTTGTTAATATATTTAAATATTTTTATTTTGTTAGAATGTTATACAGAGACAATATTTTTTAAATGTTGCATGTTCATTCTCTCTCTAACCAACCCAGAACAAACTGCCTTAGAAGAAATTCAAACTAAAAAAGTTTTTTTTAAAAAGTATAATTACTCTCTCTCTATATATATAAATATACATACAGATAAATTATTCACATATATCTATGTACCAAATATAACCAACTAATAATTACATATATGTAAATAATTAGCTTTGTGTAATGTATGAACATTTCTTACTGTGATTTTTTTTAATAGTCTTGAATTGATCATATTTGCACAATAAACAATTGTTTTCCAATACATTTTCCAATGTTTGTGTTTGAATGCCAAGCTTTCTTGGATATTATAGTTAATTAAATTAATAACATTTTCGGATATTATAGCAACTTATAAACCTAATAAAAAAATTGTAAAGAAAACTGTTATATGAATATTTTTTTTATGTTTGTGGACACACACACCCATCAGACAATTATCTTATTAAGTACTGGATATCTTCATGATAAAGGTTCAACATTACATAAGATGCTGTGACATCCAGATTGCCTAATAAAGAAAAAAGAAAAAGAAAAAGCCTACCAAACCATCAAGTATGACACGTAAATTCAAAATGTATCTCATCTATTCTGTGCTATCTAACTGTCCGGGTTATGTACTGTTTTATCTGTGTTCGAGTTTTACAATGAGTTGCTTTCCTTTGTTGCTTTTTCCACTTCTAGTTAGTTAGACTTCTAGGTTACTCATTAATTGATTATCGTTTGCACCAGATGTTCATTTAGTTGATTGGTTTGTTCAGTGTATTTAAGCTCGGTGATTCCTTCTGTTCGTAGTCAGTTCTTGTCACGTGTTAACTTGGTTGTTCTGTTCCTGAGTTCTTTTGTTAAAACTAAAATTGCTGCATTTAGTTCCTTTTCTCCTCATCATTTCAAGGATTCTATCACACTAACAAAGTACTATTAAAGCATTCAGATTAGAAACACTAATTTCTATTATTATAATCTTAATCACTGCAAGAATAATTCCATGCAGTGAACACTATTTAATGTATGTGTCCGTCCGCAAGAAAAAAGCACTGTTCTAGAGTCATCATCAGAATTCTCTGGGGACTCCTGGGGGATTCCTCTCAAATATTCAACCCCTTTTCTCCTTCTGCCATTTCTCCATCTCTCTCTTTTCTCTCTTCAGCATCTTCTCCCACCCCTCCCCCATGCTCTCCTCCACTTTCATCCCCCCATCTCCGGCAGCATTTACCCTAAACAGATGCTCTATGCTCTTCATACGTACACCTGACCAAAAAAGGCATTTCTGCTCTACATTACAGTGCGTAAAATTACGAAACCCTTATACGTACTAACAAACACATCCTCTTATAAATCACAAGCAAACATATTCGTCCCCAGAGCAATTTAAGACTGATTTAGACTGACACACATGCAACGGCTGAGGACAAGCCGTGCGTCCATGCAAGACTAGTCAGATAGAACAAACACACCCATCTACACAGTGGAAAAAAACACTAGACATTTGACAATAATCCAGTGCAGGAGTACACTAAAAAAACACACAAGTAAACACACACATATTTGATAAAAAGAGTGATAAAAAAAAGAGTCATTTTTTCTAAATAAATAAAAACATTAAATGAAAATGATATCATTTAGACAGCTTGCCCCACTGACACATGTTCACGCCTGTCTATCTGTACACAAATCTCAGTCTGAGCCTGCATGAAAAAGGTTTTCTACTCACCTCCTTCAGTGTGTGTAGAATCTTAAATAACACAAGAGCAGTATGTAACAGTAGCACACATCCACTCCTTGTTCTGACACTCTGGTACCCACACACACTCACACACACAAACGCTGCTACACTACCCCAGCTGACAGCCTTCCTCTCGCTCCGCCCATCTACTAGTGGAATCGCTCAGGAAGCCAGCTGAAAGCCACTTCCTCTTGCTCCCAAACACTCACAAAGACATTGTTTAAAACGAAAAACAAGATTATTTACCTGCTTCCACCCCAGTCAGACCATAGTGCTGTGATTCTAGTGTGTTGATGCTGATGCACACCAGTGTTATTTCAGCTCTCTGCTCTCCTGTGCATGCATGTGCAGCTCAGCAGAGGTTCTTGCACCGAGCTGACAAGGAGCACAGATAAATATCCACAACTGCCCCTCCCCCAAAGCATGTGTATGTGTGTCTAAAAGAAAGAGAGCGAGAAAACCTCCCACACAAACACACACACACACACACACACACACACACACACACAGTCTGATCTCATGTAATCAAAAGCTTAATCTTCAATCTCACGATATTAGAGCGATAGAAGATTAAAAAAAAGAATTGCAACTGGCAACTCTTCAATAAACACACATACACACAGTATACAGAGGAGGCTGAGGTGACAATGCGTTACAGGATTGCAGATGTGTGTGTGTAACTTTTTGCTATTCTATATTTGGAAATTTAAATAGTTTTCTGTCTGGTGCGTCTCTTGAGACCACTGAGTCCAGGTTGTTCACTTTGGGATCCTCATGTATACGTGTACTGCAAGCTGAGCATTGCTGGTCACCAGCATATGTTGTGTTTTGGATGCTGGTCTTTGGCATGGGAGGCTGCTGTGCTCTTGTCTCCACCAGGCCTAGCTTGCCTAACTAGCTTGAGCAGCTTGACTTTCGTGTTCAGCCAAAGTCCATGCATGGTTAAACAAACTATTCACTGGTGTTCTTGTTCTCCAGCTAGAATAGCATGAAATCAGTATTTTCCAGGATAAACCAGCATGGTGGTCTGAGCTGGTCTTTTCTACGGGAGCCCATTTTAGCAATTACAAAACAAAAATGTAATTGCAACTTTATGTCACAGTGTGACTGTCTTATTTATTTCTTGTAAATGCTAGTTTTGTTAAATTGCAGTGGGTCCATATATCACAATGTTTTGGACTCAAAATCTCTATAGGGGAAAACAGGCTTTATACTTTTCAGAAGGATACAATACCGTTCAAAGGTTTGAAATCTGTATTTTTAAATGTTTCTGAAAGAAGTAGCCTATCTTATTCTCACCAAGGCTGCATTTATTTGATCAAAATACAGTAAAATATTTAAAAATATTTTACCCATTTATAATAACTTTGAAATTTAGAATACATTTTTACCTTTTCAATCATTTTCAATGTTAATATATTTTAAATGTAATTTCTTCCTGTGATGGCAAAGCTGAATTTTCAGCATTATTACTCCAGTCTTCAGTGTCACATGATCCTTTAAAAATCATTCTAATATGATGATTTGCTGCTCAATAAATAATTCTAATTATTATCAATGTTGAAAAGAGTTGTGCTGCTTAATGATGATACATGTTAAGTATTTAGATTCATGCTTTTAAGAAAAATAAAAAGATTAATTCTCAGTAGATGGATCAGTATAATAATTTAAAAACTAATTAAGTAAAAGTGGAGTGATCAGCCATTGTGAGAGGGGTAGAGCGTTTGTTGGGCTGACCAGCTTTAGAGGAATTAATAGAATTAATTTATCAGTGATCTGATTACAGAGATTCATTATGTGAACTAATGGAATCATCTCACGGAGTTAACCCTTCGGATTACTCACTAAAACATAATTACATTAATATTCCCATACATCAACATCGCCACAAAAGACTGCGTTCAGTGCAATAACACATTTTTATTTAGAGTTTAAAGATGCAATTGAGACTGAGAGAGATTGTGCGTATGCCTATGTGTGTGTGCATGATTTCAATTCTAATTTGAAACCATCTGGTGTCTCCAGTAGCTGCTTGCCTGCCCCACTGCCCCATGGGATTACCATGAGGATGTCAGTGAAGCCACTATCACCCTGATCTCAACACAAGCTCCCTACACAAAGATGTTAATCAATCATTTATACTGATATTTTGTTTGTGCACTCAACAAAGACTTAATTTGACATGAAAATTTGTTCTAACGGATAGTGGACAAATAGAAATAACTGCCGCTTTGGCTTTGCATTCAGGTCAGTGATTGGCTGGCTTCATGAACTGAACTAAAATGACAAACTTTTACACTGTAGATCAATATACTTTAAACATATGGAATAGAAGATACAGCACTATTCAAAAGTTTGTGGTAGGTAAGATTGTTAATGGTTTTTTTTTTAAGAAGTCTCTTATGCTCACCAAAGCTGCATTTATTTGATCAAAAATACATAATATTGTGAAATATATTTATGCAATTTAAAATAACTGCTTAGTATGTATTACAATGCAATTTATTCCTGTGATGCAAAGCTGAATTTTCAGCATCATTACTCCGGTCCTCAGTGTCACATGATCCTTCAGAAATCATTCTGCTGATTTGCTGCTCAAGAAAAATTTCTTGGTAACACTTTAGAATACGGTTCCTTCGTTAATGAATAACTACACAAGAACCAATGAGTAACACAATATTAACAATCTAGTAACTATTATTAACTAACAAGAAACTCTGATTAACAAACTAGTAAGTAATAGCGCACAGATGAAAGTGGTAGTTCACTACTAATTAATAACTACTATTTTTTTAATGCTTCCCAGAGAACTACTGAAAAAGTTTATTAACAATCTAGTAACTATTATTAACTAAAAAGAAACTCTGATTAACAAATTAGGAAGTAATAGTGCACAGATGAAAGTCATACTTCATACTTTTATGGGAATTACTAATTATTTGGATCCGTATTCTAAAGTGAAGATCATGGGAACTAACTAGTAATGACTCAAGTGTTACTACATGATCTAGTCATGATTTGTGCAACCAAACACAAAAGTAATTTCAAGCGTTTGAGATTTTTGGTGAACTTTAGTATACTTTTAGAAAATTTCTTTAGAAGTATAGTAACACTTGAGTCAAAACTAGTTAGTTACCATGATCTTCACTTTAGAATACGGATCCAAATAATTAGTAATTCCCATAGAACTATGTAGTAACACTTGAGTCATTACTAGTTCCCATGATTCTTACAGTATGAAAAGCCAATAAAGTGTAGAATCTTCTCACTCACAAGACACACACACACACACACACACACACACACACACACACACACACACACACACACACACACATATATATATATATATATATATATATATATGCTAGGAGACATACATAAAAACAATTTTTTGTGAGGTAAGTTAAATAATAAATTCACTCTATATGGTACTTGGATGGCTGATGACTCAATATGTTCCAGTCATCACCGTGACTCTAGTGATTCAATGCCAGTCCAAAGGAATGCCAGAAAATTGGCCACAGGACAAGTAAGGTCCGACAACTGCATTTAAACATCCATTTCTTTAAAATTATTCAATTGATAAATAGACAGCATAGGCCAATTATTAACAGCTTACATATTGATAATTTAAACAACCTTGTGTATTCGTTTACGGTAGCAGTTCAAATGTTAATGTAGTGCTAGTCATTTATCCTGCATTGGTTATTGATTAGTTTTGTATGAATTATGAAAATTTTCAGTAGTTCTCTGGGAAGCATAAAAGAATATAGTAGTTATTGAACAATTAGCAGTTGGATACACTGCCTGTACAGGTTGCACTCTGCCTATTACCATTTTGCCTGCTAACAGTAGGTCATGATCCGTAGGGTTCTGTACACTGACAATTATGTGGGGAGATGTATGTTGTCGCAGGGTTACAATCGTCTCTCACAGAACTCCAACCCCTCCGCCCACTGTGGGTTAACGTCAGGCTCAAAAATTAGCAATGTATTTACTTTTGGTCGGTGTGACTGCACTCTGCATTCAATTTGTACTGATGTGTGTTTGGGCACATGAACATTTTCTTTTTTTGTTTTGACTAAATATTCACATGACGTTTCTGCATGAACTTGCTCAATGAAAGCTTGAACTTTTTCTCTCTCCACCGATTCATTGGTGATTGGCTGAGGTAATTCCTTGTTATTCACTATTTGCTCAATCACGTTGTATCCAATGATAGGATGACAAAACTCTCTGCCCTTCATTACCAACACAGGTATGACCAGTTCTTTTGTTTTCACTTCATTTGATGCCAACCCAAAAGTCACTTCCATCCACCCATGCATAAGGTATGTCCTGCCCGTTTGCCGCCACAAGGCAGAGTCCTTCAGGCGCATCAATTGCCTCTGCAACATTTCTCAGTCTGATATTTGGCAAGTGTTTGTTTTTACACAGTTCATCCACTATACACACTTGAGATCCTGTATCCCATAATACATCAACAAGCAGGCCTTGGATGTAACACTGTACAAGACATTGCTTCCCTACAAAAGCAGTACCCATAGACATTTTCTCTTTCGATTTCCTTTTTGGCAAGGCAGAATTTATAATGACATTGGAGGACTGATTGCTTCGTTTCTTATCTTCTGTCCCGTGATTAGATTGACATGCTTTAGAGCGGTACAATGTTTGTTTACCAGTCTCACAGTGTCTCAATATGAGGTCAGGGTGGATGGTGCCACCAAATGAACAGCTTTGACGGGACTCTTCCATCGCACTGGTCACTGCCTGTCTCGCGGTCGTGACCTGTCCTCGTTTAAAGAACCATCTCTGTGTGTCATGGGCATCCGTGCTCGACAGCCAGCTGAGAAATGGTCGCTACCACCACACTTGTAACAGTGACTACAGTAGACATCCAATCCACTTTGTTGACATGCAAAGCATTTCCTTACTCGAGTCGCAGGAGGGTGATAGCGTTGTGCTGGGAGCCACTGTGGTACACTGTGGTCGAGGAACTGTCTCTCTCCTCTGGTCATAAGGCTGCCAGTAATATTGAGGTGGGTATTGAGTCTGTGGTGGGGACGGACTAGTTTAAGGAGGGCACTGAGTAGACATGACTTGAGGTTGCTTGATTGACTCTTTAATTTGAGACACCTCTGCACTGAGGTCTTTCAACAGGGCCATACCTGAACGCATTTCCCTCAGCTCACTTAAGATCTGAAGTTCGGTCTTCTCTGGATTGTGCTGAGGTGGTGTTTTCCCTTTATTCTCCATGGTGGTATCACTGGATTGAACTGTGTGTACTTTAGTGGCGCATGGCTGGATGAATTTCTTTTTACTTTGGCGCTCAGCTTCGTGGGCGCACGCCAGATTAACTTTATCAAAGAGTAGTTCGTCACTTACATCAGTTTGTGTCAAATAGGGTTGCAGATCACCTCTAATGCTGTCATTCTGTAGTCCCGTCAGGATAGTGTGGAGAAACATGCTTTGGACTAGCTTTGGATCATACTTCAAACTTGATTCGGCCCCCTGTGATGCAAACAGAATCTTTTGTCTTAAATCCAGACAGCGGACAAGGAAGCTCTGTGGGGTCTCTCTGCTGCTCTGTACCTCTGAGGTAAGTTGTTTATACAGCTCAGTGGCACCCTTTCCTTGGAAATGAGCCCTGAGAATCCGTCTTAATGTGGGCAGTGTAAGGTTTGTCTTTCCCTCTAAGTAGCTACGAAGCTGCATGCCTGGTGCAATTGCTCGGATTACAGCATCAACAATTTCAAGCTCAGAGAAACCTCTGCTCCGTCCATGTTCAATTTGGTGAGCTAGACTTGAGAAGGAGAGTTTGTCTTTTTGCCCAGGTTAACCTATCTGGCCAGATATTTTGAACTCCCTGCTCCATGTTGACATAATTGGTCGTGTTGACGCTGAGTGACAATTTAGGTTGGTAGTTTGTGTGTCTAAGCTTTGCTGTGTGTTTGTGTGGTGTGGGGCACTAACATTCTGCTGTGTGCTTGTAACGTTGTTATGTTTTTGTTCAATTAGTTTTTGCAAAGCTAACTGCAACGTATCAATTTCTTTTTGTAGCTTTTCTTGCTCTGTGACCTGCACTACTGAGTCTACAGTCACTCTCTGAACCGCCTGTGCTGTCTGTTGCTCGGAGGTATTTTCACTCCCCTGTTGAAGTTCACAAATTTTGTCTCTTACACACAACAGTTCTGACATGCCATTATCTTCTAGTTCATCTAACCCCTGCCTTTCAAGATGTCTCACTAGTGCAGAAATGACAAATGAGCGGCTTTTGTCGATAACATGTTCACTCCCTTCAATTTTCAAGAAATCACACAATTTCACAAGGTTTTCTCTTGTGAAATTATTTCTCTCATTATACTTACATATATATTTATTTACTACTATTTATCTACTTATTTATTTACAATTACTTATCTACTTTTGTAACCACCACACTTGTCTATCATCTGACTGAGACAGGAAGAAAGAAGAATAACATGAGATAACATAGAGAGATAAAGAAAGTGATGGTTGGCTGGGAATGAGAGAGAAAGAGAGAGGGGGGGGGGGGCGGAAGGATGTAGTGTGACGAAGTAGCTGATGAAATGGATTTCCCCTCTAGTTGCCATGGCAACAGTGGTAGTGGATGAATGATTTTCAGTACAGTCAGGTAGCTGCGAGGAATAAGCTGAAGAGACCAGGACAGCACAGCTTTAAAGAGAGGTGCAGCAGGATTTTCTTGCTCACTAAAATGTTCATTGTAATTGCTCTCGTTCACCCACTTTGGGACAGACCGCAGTACTATGAGAGACTGTATAATTATGATAGACTTTTTTTCATGAAAGCAACCCACAAACACTGCTTACGCAAACAAAACCCTCAAGATGATGCAGTGACGTCTCCAATGCTCATACAGACATTCTCTTGAAACACTTTGCTAGTATTGGTGCTTCCCAGTAAATGTCTGAGGAACACAATTCACGCAACACCAAACGAATAAAAAGACTGATCACATAATGCACATTTTCCTAGTGGTACTCATATCTATTATGGAAAATAAGAGACAATAAAGACTACAAGTAAAAAAGGGCCAATTTGGCAAGTACTATGTGATTCATTGTATGCCTAAGTTGCATTAGCCTATATTTGTAGTATTAATAATAGTCATCAGTTATCCTCAGTTTCTTCTTTATTCAAACAGTTTTACACATAAAAATAAATATTAATTTTGATATTGATTCATCTCAGCCGTCTAAAAAAGCTGTTTTATTTTACCATGGAGTGGGTTGTTGGTCAATAAAAAAGGTTGTAAAGGTATAAAAGTCTAAAGGTTGCACCTATACAATGGACCAACTGCAATGTGGGTTAAAACCGCAGAGCTTTGAACGTGAGTCTCTGAGAAATATCTTCACTAACATAAGGGTTAACTGGAACTGAAAGTGCTGAAGTATTTTAGACTTGTTGACTTACAATATGTTTTACAAATCTCTTGTTAGTTTAAGTTTAAACGGTACACTCTAGCTAAGCATAAAAACACTGACACTGTTTTTAAAGGGTGACAAGGACAAAATACATTTTCTTCAATTAAAAGTTCACTAAAGGGGAAGGAAAGCAGTGGACAACAAAGCCAAACCAAGATTTAATGGCACAATTTAGTGGCTAACAGCATAAAGTGTGGAGCCCACAACAGCAGTTTTACAAGAAATGGATTGGAAATGCTAGTTTATACAGAAAGAGAGCGTTTAATCATTCTTCCAGTGAGAGAAACAGCAATTGTTTAAACGATTCATGCTTGCTAACAAGCACGTGCCATGTTTAAACAGCTACACAAGTGTTAAAATCGTTAGCGTAAGTATAGCTCACAAGAAAGAACACGGAGGACATCTGCTGGCCAAGATGTGTCACTGCAAAGAGAGGACTATCTACGGTACATTGACTGATTTTTTGCAGAATAGTTAGCACACAATGCATTAGAAGACACACTTCTAAGCAACCCTAAGCAACAAATATGTTATCTATCTATAAAAAATGATACTATAAATTATAATTTAGTTTTTTTTTTAAAGAAGTCTGCCTTCTAATGCAGTGTTTATGTTCTTTTAAATAAAAGTCTATGTATGGTTCAATAGTTTATAGTGTTTGGGAAATGGACACATGAGAATAATTTTGATTAGCTGAATCTTTATAAATTTTGCAAAGATGTCAATGTATTGTATATGCCTTTTAGCCCGCACAAGCAAAACTGAGCAATAACAAAACTGTAAAACTGACTAGCAGCATTTGACACTGGTTCACGGTATCAAGTCCCCGAAAAAATGTAGTTTCAAAACTTATTTTTTCATTATGTCTAAATTCAGAGAAATATTGTGACACATGTGTTCCAAAAAATAACACTTCAAATACACGAATTCAAAATACACATCTCAAATTTCATTATACTGAACAAACGTTTATATAATAAACCATAGTATAAGGTGATAAATATCAAGCAAGAAAGAAAAAAGGTTGAACTAAAGAGAAGAGTTTGTGAGTTATCTGACGTTCGATTACGCATAATTGGGGCGGGACTAAACCAGCTCATTTGCCGGGAACGCAAATAGCACGTGGTTTGTAACCGGTTGCTGCTGCGCCTGTAGTTGATTCACGTTTTTCCACACACACACACAGTTGAGTTGTAAGATGGCGGCGCGGTGGGGAACAGGCGAGGAGATGTTAAAAGCCTGTAATACTCAAATGTTCTCCCCGGTGAATCTTGACGAGGTGAGAACTGCACATATTGACACTTATATGATGTTGTGCCAGAGTGAAATTGTTGACATTTATCGCTGTGCCAAATATTCGAGGTAAATACGCGATTATGTGCAGGACTTTGTGACACGTGGATGCTGAAGCCCCATCATTTTTTTCCCACATATGGGAAAAAACAGAAAAACAAACAGATTTAGCACTCTACAGGTGTTGTTAGATTTCGTACGTGTTTACACTGAACTCGTTTGTCAAGGGATTGATGCAAACGTTTGGTCGTGTTAGATGATGTTGCCATGCATGTGCATTCATACAAACTTTATCACCCTAGACCAGTGATTAAACAACAAATTAGCGTTAAATATTTATATATTTAGGACAGTTTTGCTTTTCGTAAACTATAAACGCATTGTTTTGTGGTTTTAATGTTATCGATAATCTGTAACCAGGAATTGTTAGCTGTTTGAATGTGTCAGTTCTGAAGGAGAATTCCAATTTAATATGTATTTTGAAATTATTTAGTATTAAGTTCTTAGTACACATGCCATTGTTGGTCAAATATGGATTTCTTGTTTGTTACATTTTCAAGTAACTCACACCCACGTGGCTGACTCAAAGAATGAATCTAGTGTTTTTGCATGGTCGGTCGTACATTTAAAAAACATTTAACACTAAAACTGCGATTATCAGGCCACGGACACTTTATGTATCCTACTCCGAGTGTTTGCATTTATCACTTATTTATTTCTTATATGGCATGGTCGTGACTGTGAATTAAAAAGTTAGCCCCATGTTGTTCAATGCGGTTTGCGTTGGCTAGCTGTCCAGCACGTGGTGCAGGTATGAGTGGGACAGTCATGTTGGGCCATGTGTATTTACTGACAGCACTCTTTAATTCAGTCCGTTTAGCTTTTAAAACGAGAACGATTTGTTATCAAGCTGGCCTAAAGATGCCATCTAGATATATTTGAAGAAAATGACAGTGGCCATGCAGAATGTGTGGTAGCGCACGGCGTGTTTTGAAATGAGCCGGTGTTGGGTTTGCCCAGTAATGCACTGCGGCAGGATGACGTGTGTGCGCAACACGTGGTTTTAGCTACAAATGAACGCATTTATAAATTGAACGTGCTTGTATTTTATTATTTACCACATTATATTTAACACATTTTTTAAATGCCTATTTACATTTGCACTGATTTAAATAGCTTTTCTATGCCTGCTCTTTGAGTTTTAGTGTTTTGAGCATTCATGAGCATGATTAAAATGATTAATACAAAGAGTTGATTAATAACAATGTTTCACTTGAAGTCATGTGAATAAATGATTCTATGAGCTGTATAAACACCAAAGCTGACCATAACATCAGCTGCTGCAGAACAGGCCACCGATTACAAGCCTTAAAGACTGCACTTTGTTTGCAGTTGTTAAATATGGAAACATGAACTTGTTTACAAACTAAGCTAATGCATATTTTACCATGCAGTGATTTCTGGTTTTAGAAGCACATTTAATTCTGAAAGTATTGTTTTAAAAACATATCATACTATTAATACTTAAGTTAATAATTTTATGTAGCATCAGCCAGACTGTCCAGTAAACTAATGGAAATTACTGCTTGAAGACTTGAGTTTGTTGATATTTTTCAATGGAGGGGTCTGTGTGATGGGTCAAGCAAGACAAATATTAAACTCTCCATGAAATAAAAATGTATTTTTTTTTTAATGGAATATTTCAGGCAGAGATCCTTCAGGGAAGCTTCGCTGGAAGCTGTCTGGAGTATCCCAGCCTTAACAACGGAGATGCTCTGGAGGTTTTACATGGCTGCTTGGATCCTTCTATTCTGTCCATTTTTGAGGACAACCCCACTGGAGAAGTAAATAATGCATTTATTAAACTGTTCATTGCATGATTTGGAATTACAAATTTCATGTCAGTCAGCAATGGTATTCATAAAATGCTTCATTTGTTTCAGGTTAAATGTAATATTGATGAGGAAAGTGAAGCAACACTGCTCACAGCTCTCACTGAAATACTTGACAATGTTGATGATGAGAACTTGTCCCCTTTTGACACTCTGCCGGATTCAGACCTGTTCTCAGGACAGAAGGTTCAGGAACACTCATCGGTGAGTCTCCAGTCCTTTTTTACCTGTCCAAGCATGTCAGGAATCCAATAGAAAGTTTTTTGTTTTTTGAACAGCTTGATGCATTTTCAGATACTCATTTTCCTTTATCCACTCTAGCTGAGAAAGTTGTTTTCACGGCCTCCTCCAGAGGCATTGATTCATGCAAGACAATTTCCTGGAAAGGTAAGTTCAAGTTCTAAATCTTTATTCCTCGTCTATTTTTGAAAAACACACATATATGTATATATATAATGTGTGTGTGTGTGTGTTTCATTAGATTTGTTATTGATGGCATCACAAAGGGGTTCAACTAGGACTGCTTTAATCTTTTTTTGGGGGGGGGGGTCTAATTGTGTTTTTTTTTTTTTCTTCAATGAATAACTACTGTGAGACACATTATGTTTTTGTTTTAGAGTCTCCCACGAATGCAGAGAGTATCTAAGCAGAATAGTGAAGGAGAAGAGGAGGAAGATGGGGATGCTAGTTTTTCAAACCCAATAGCTAATATTGATTTGTCATCACTGGAGGAATTTGATTGGTGCCTTCCAGTGTCCTTAGAACAGGATGGAGAGAGCATGCCTGTCACTCTAAGCGATTTAGTAAAACACATGCACCCTTACTGTATGACATTATGTGTGGAAGGAGAAGAGGGACAAGAGCATCTCCTGCCCGAGGGGGGCCTCGTGCTAGAAGTGGTTGATCAAGGAGAGCATGGAGAGCCCATCCTGGCAATCCCAGATCTCGGCATCCCTTTTTCTCACACAGACTCTGCAGAAGGAGAGCAAAGAGTCCCGAAGGAAAGCATAAACAATTCGGAACCAAAGCCTGAGGCTAGTGCTGAAAAATTCCCACCACCTTCTGAAGTATCTCTTGTTGAAGAGGAGAAAAAGGTTGGCAAGTTATGTAAAGGGAAAACGAAATGTAAACCTGTTAAAGCTGATCTGGTTGAACAGAGAATTTTGAGAAGCTCAAGAGTTAAAGAGGAGCCCCAGAAGAAACGGGAGAAAGAACAAAAGAAGAAAAAGGTGACTTTTTCACCTGTTCATGTATCGGCAGAGCCTGAGAGAGCCAAAATTGTTCGTCCAACACAGTTGATGACCCCTGAGCCACGGGTTGAGAAGGAGCACATCATGTCCTCTCAAGCTGAAGCAAAAATCACTGACTCACAGCCAGAGAACAAAGCTCTTAAAAAGTCTTTAGAGGAAGAACCACCCTCAAAACAAGAGCCTGTTAGTGAGCAGCATGCTGTTTGTCAGCGTAATGAAACCAAGCCCAAACCCCTCAGTTTACAGCAGTACCGTCTCCTCCGCCAGCAGAAGAAACCAGACCCTGTGGACAAAACGGAGGATTACAGCACTAAATGGCCCAAGTTGCCTGAAGCGCCCAAGGAACTTCTCCCAATACCTTGCCTGCCAGACCCAAACCCCAGAGACCCACGTAAAACTTTGCATACTCCTGTTAAAAAAGACCTTGCACCTGAAATCATGCCTGCATGGCACCCGAGAGGCCCTGCTGCTCCCCCAACACCTGAAGCATTACTCATCCCTCCAGCTTCACTGATGGTTTCCTCTAAGAAACCTGCAACCTCTAAAGCATCAACCCCTCCACCTTCAGGTACATCATCTGAAAGTTTACCCCATTCAGTCCACTCATCAACCCAGAAACTACCTACTCCCATCAGCGTGCCACAAAACACTATTCATACCGAGACCTCTACCCCGATCAGATGTGTGGCTGAGGTGCCTCATGAAAGGATGTTTTCACCACCAGTGTCCATTACATCTGGAGACTCTAACGGTCTCGATGCACCTACTTACAAGGAATGTTTACATAGTAACCCCAATGCTGCTCATGTGTGTGAAGGTGTGCCGTCTAAAGATCCCTCAAGGCCTCAGATGATCACTACACCAGTTCAGAGCTCAATCTCTATTCCTCTTAAACATAGTGCTGCTGTGCCTGCAAAGAGAGAGACCGAGCAGGTGGTTTTGGCCCCTGTGTCTGATCAAGCCAAAAACACCCTGCCAACTAATTCTAAAAAGCTGACCTCCCGGTTGCAGCCTCATGTTGCACCGATAGCTGTTCAGCCATTTTTCTCAGCTCAAGTTCAGGCTAGAGTTGTTGAACTGGCAGAGCAGATGAGGATGGTTTCTTCAGAGATCACTAAACCGAAGAACGCCACAGTTGAGCTGATTGAGTCATTCACAAATGAAATTGGTGAGCATTTTTCCTGTATCCTTAAGAGTTTCAGTTGATTGGATTATAATGAACTTTTTCTTTAAGGTATTGAAGCGGCTGATCTTACAAGCCTCCTGGAGCAGTTTGAGGAGTCTCAGAGTAAGTGATGTGGCTGAGCTCTTTTTCTTAAAGTATTTGTTCACCAATTTCTTTGGAAACCAATGCGCCTCCTTAGTGAACAGAACACATACACCCATGCTGCCATCTTTAGAATCCAGACCATTAAATTGTAAGCAACTAGGCCACGCTAACATTTGGAGCTTGGAGAAAGTTGGCATTGCTGGGATAAAGGAATTTGTGTCCATTTTGCCAGGTCAAGCACAGATTGCAAGTACAGAGTTCAGTTTAATATGACCCAGTGGGTTAGATAAGACTGTTGTCACACAACCTTGTTTATCTTATCTTGATGTATTAATGGCATTTGGTTCAAATGAGGTAAAATGGCCTTAAGGTTTGTTCCCTTTTCTTAGTGGAATTCTGTTTAACCAAAATGGTGTAGTTGTTGTAAAATGATAAAACATTAACCAGTCATATAGAACCAGTCCAGCTAAAAAAAAAATGAATAGAGGGTGTGGTATTTCTAAAGGTGCGGTCAGATTTACCATTGCTTGGCAATTTCATGGGCAAAATCCAGTCATTCCAATAGGAATTGGCCCCTGTGGAAAATGGGAAACTTTGCTCATTTTCTAGTTTGTGAGTTTACTGTGGTGAAACTGTTGGTGAAAGTTTTTGCTTGAAAGTGACTTCTGTGTGAGCTCTGCTTTATACACCACAACGTTATTAACAATAGACTATGAACATTTTTGCCCACGAAAACGTGCTGAAATTACACTAATGTGACCACACCTTAAGGGTAGGGTCTGTAACTTTAAGAGAGAGCATGGCTTTAATGAAAACCGCTGCTATGTGCTAATGTTCATTGAACTGCTGGAATTCTGCCCTGTTAACAAAACCATTTTAAAACCAGTTGGCTGTCTTTGTCTGAGGACATGCAGGGGCTGAATACTGACTGTGTAGTGTGTACCCATTAAACAAGCATTTATCTTTAGTCTGCTGTTTCTCAGCTGTTGAGTGGTGAAGTTTTGTAGTGCATCACAATACATGCTTTTTGTTGTAGCCGTGTTCTGCTAAATGCTGAACAATTTGATTGTTGCAGTTATTTTAAGGGTCTGTCCCACTTTCACCTCCTGTATTTGGTCATTCACAACCCTCCTTTTTTCTTTCCAGCAAAAGAAGAGCCAAGGGTACCGGAGGTCTGTGGTAGAGCAGCCGCTGTAGGAAACTCCAGGTGAGTATCATGAGGCAGAGTGATGGAGTTACCCTACAGCCCTTGTGCTGCTCTTGCACCAAACTCAATGTTTGTGTGTGTGTGTGTGGCCATAAGCCACATTTCACCAAGACCTACCGAAACAAATGAAGTCTCTCAACATGACTTCAGAATGTGAAGGTGGCCATTAGAGACAAACATGAGCATAGCTTGTGTCAGTCTGAGTGATGTTTTAACAACATCAGCAATTCCAAGCTTTTGATGTTGCCATTGCAAATTATATTTATTTATTAATTTTATTTTCTTAATTCAGTTATGAGCAGCAGGTAGAGACTAAGGCCCTGGAGAAAACCCGCAACCATGACCTGGGAAGCACAGCAGGTAAAAGAAATAAAATAATAATTTAGTGTGCAATATATTTTCTTTACACTATTCAAAAGTTTGGGTTTGGTAAGTCTCTGATCCCCAAAGCAAAATGCAGTAAAAACTACTATTGTGTAATATAATTACAATTTAAAATAACTATCCTTTTTTGTTATATTTTAAAATGTTTTTCATTCCTGGCAAAGGCAAAGCTGAATTCAGTGTCACGTGATCCTTCAGAAATAATAAGAAACATTTCTTGAGCAGCTAATCAGCATATTATAATGATCAATCTTGAAAATTTGTGCTGCATAATGTTTTAGTGGAAAGTGATACTTTTTTTCAAGATTCTTTAAAAGTTTAAAACAGCAGCATTTATTTTAATTTAAAATATTTTGTAACATTATAAGGTTTTTACTGTCATGGATTTTCCATGGATGCATCCATTTAATGCGTCCTTGGTGAATAAATGTTAATTTCTTGAATTACAAAAGTATTGCTGACCCCAAACTTTTAAATGGTAGTGTACTTATAGCTTGTTAATTTAAATAATGTATGATTTGATCTATTTTGTTATATAATGCAAACACATTCCTATATTATATGTATATAATAAAGTTATAAAATGAATAAAAGTAAACTATTTTTATCTGCATTCCATAGGCCTTACACCACCTGCCACTCCCCCACACCAGATGTGGAAACCTATTGCACCGGTTTCACTACTCGGGAAAACCAAGAAGGCAGAGGTCCTTAAGCCAACTCCTAGCAAGGCCATTCAGATAGAAGCAAAACCACTCCCTTCAAATAAGCTGCGCAGCAAGCCTCCGACCCCTACTACCACTGGACAGACTCAACCTTTCTCCCTTGACCATGACTATTGTCTCCCTCCAAAAGAGGCCAATCAAAATGAAGTTGGCAGTCGATGGAATGTCAAACAACAGCCTAGCATTCTTATCAAGACTGTCGAGCTGTCCTCCATTAAGCCGACGAAGGACAGTGTCTCAAAGGCTTCATCAACTCCAGTTACAGAAGGAAACCTCAGCTTCAGTCAACCTTCTGCAGATACAAGGTGCACATTAAACTGCTCTACCTTGGTGACACCAGATGCCTCTCCAAACAGGCCTGACTCTGAAAGTGCTTTACTGGATGAAGCAAAATGCAACCAGCAAAAGCCTCTGGACTACTCTGAGTGTTCCTCCAGACAATACCAGCAGGACAGAGGCCGCGCAAAGCGAAGATACAGAGCCCAGTCCTCTAGTAGCTCAGAATCCAGTTCTGAATCCTCCTCCAGATCACGTTCACCACCCAGGAAAAGGTCCGCTTTGACATTTGTCTATGGTTATTATACCAGTGTATGATAATTAAAAAGTAATGTTGAGAGCACAGTATCCTTTTTTACATTTACAGATACAGGTCTCGTCACTCCAGCAGCAGATCCAGTTCTTCGTCTCTGTCTCAGTCTCGTTCCCGATCCAGCTCCAGGTCATTTTCCCCACCTCGTCGGCGTCGATATTCCTATTCAAGCTCACGCTCTGGATCTTGGAGTCACAGCCGCTCTAGATCCAGGTCCCGCTCTTCTGATTCTCATGGACATCTGCGTTGGAAAACTCATAGAAGGTGAGAACTGGCATGTTAGCAAATACTGGCATCTGTGTATTTTCGTTTGTTATTTTTACATCATTGAGATACTATTATAGTTAAATATTTTGAATTAAACTTTAAAATTACAATAAAAACCTTAGTCATTTTGATGCATATTTGTCATTTATGTATTTTTGCTTTTAGTGTGTCTCTAAAGTTTTTATTAATTTTTAGTTTTATGTAATTTTAGTACATTATTAAAGTTAGTATGAAACAATGCCATTGCAATTTCTTCGCTATTGTGATATTCTGTATATTCAAGTGAAACTGCTTCTTGAACAAGAAGAGCGGGACTTGATTTTGTCCATCAGGAATTGATTGGATGGTTGTGGTTTGCTATTGCTGTGATCTCATGTGAGAGAGAGGTTGTCCTGTCCTTACGCCAGTAAACGTGTCGTCAGAGGCCCTGTCTACACCTGGTATTAAGAACGATTTCCATCAATCTGATTATGTGGATGACGTTAAACGCGTGTAAACGGGGTCTAAAATATTTTGGACTTGTCCCCGTTTGACCACTTCCAGGGGTAGTTGAAAATGCATTCGACCAGATTGGTTTTGTAGTGTAGCTTTTGTCACGTGTTTGAATAACTGCCAAAGACCGCCTTCTCTCCACCTACTGACCTAACGCATAATCATTATGGTAAGCGGTTGCCAGATGGGAATTTTCTCTCACCAACCGTTGTTTTCTTTTCGTCATCTCCTTTTACATCCATTAGATTGAAAGATCTGAAAAGCCCATACATCTACCCACCCATAGAGCCCAAACGTGGACAAGAGACTGATTAAAACAGGTGTAAATGGGAATCCCTCGTTTACTTGTGATCCGATCGAGCAAAATGCATCTTAAAGGGCCCCTATTAGGCTATTTTAAAGTTTCCTAATGTTGTTTTGGAGTCTCTTACAACATGTTTACATGCATCAGAGGTCAAAAAACTCTTTCATTTTCTCATAATACACATTTCATATCACCACATTTTCAATGATTCTCAAACGACTCCTCAGATGAATCGATCTCTTTAAATCCCTCCTTTTCCGTGAGCTACTCTGCTTGGCCAGACAGCTCAGTCTGTTGTGATTGGTTTAGCGCGTACAGCCCGTGTGTAAAAAAAAAACGCCCATTGCCAAAACAAGGTCAGCTCTGCTTGTCCTGAGGCTTCCTACACCGTAATCTAAACAGTAACGAACAATGATGTCGATTTTACCATATCAATCCTAGTGCGGTGATGAAACACTGGAAAAACTAGTTATTCAACCCGAACCTCCATCGCAAGGACGACTCGATCAGGATGTTTCTCAGTGATGCGCTACTCAGTTTGAGGTACATTATGAGATGTTCCGACTGTAACGTTAATTCCTCACCATCGGCATTAAAAGTGCATGTCCATCAACAAACCAATTATTATACTTATTAATTTACAGAGTATGTTTCTAATTTGTAGTGAACGTGGAAATTTTATCAATAACCGTGCATACATTAGCCGAGCTCTAGCGTGAATGCCTGATGTAACATAAAATTGGCTTTGCCTTCACATTGTAGCACAGCATCTTCTCGACATGATGCTATCCAGTATCCACAGGAATCAGCTGCAGTGTTTGAGGTTAAAGTTTTCCCTGGGGTGCGCGCGCACAATAAGTGGGCAGGCAATATGCTAACGTTTCGTCTTGACGTCACAACGAAACTGCTCGTGACTTGTTTAAAAAACGATTCATTTTATTGACTCAAGATTAGACTCTTACTTTTGAAAGACAATAACTTTTATATACGGTGCACTTTCAGAATTAAAACTTAGCAGGATGTTTTCATTCACTTAGAGCTATGTTACACTGCATGAAAGGTCATTTTCAAAAATCCATAATAGGGGCACTTTAATACCAGGTGTAAACGAGTCCAGAGAAGAGATGTCACTGCAAGATGGACAGGAAGTTGCTTTGATTAAAGATTATGAAGGCACATGAACTTTAAAAAAAAATATGTGCACAGATAAATAATTTATAATTAATATTGCATTATTACAAAAACAAATAAGAATTACCTATTTTGACTTCATGCTGACTATATAATTTCAGTTTATTATTTCAAGTAAAGTGTTTTTTTTTTTGTTTTTTTTTTTTAATGGTTTGTGTTAGTACAAGTTAACTATACTAACCCTGAAATGTTTTAACTTTTGACAGCCCTAATCAGAGGCCTGATTACCACCTTTCACAAAACTGCAATGAGGATACAAAGATACGCAAAGAGAAAGCCATTGTGAGTATTTCAATCAAGGAAATGTCTTCATTTGTTCCTAAAGGCACCTTGGTGATTGATTTCTGACATTTAAATTGAAATGTTTTTTAGGAGGAGCGGAGAGTTGTTTATGTTGGACGAATTCGGGGAAGCATGACTCGTAAGGAGCTGAAAGAACGCTTCTCATTCTTCGGAAAGATTGAGGAGTGCACTGTGCACTTTAGAGAAAATGGGTATGGCTTCTCTGTTGTATTTATTTTATGTATTTAACATTAACAAGTGGATTGCTAACACTCCTGTTATTTCAGAGACAACTATGGCTTTGTTACATACTACAGCAAAAAGGATGCGTTTAATGCTATTGAGAATGGAAGCAAGCTGAGGGAGCAGAATGAACTTCCATTTGACCTGTGCTTTGGAGGCAGGAGGCAGTTTTGCAAAACCAGTTATGCTGATCTTGGTGAGCTTCACATCGTTAGCTGTTCTCCTTCCATTTAAAGTAGTGATGCACCAGAATGTATTTATTACCGAAAACAAAATGAAAGCTTTCATTTAAATTAAATTGATGCAGTCAAAACGAGTCTTTGGAGAAGTGCTAATTTTTTTTTTTTAAACAACTAAAAAGTCAAAAAAAATGAATTTTCAGTTTCGGCCAAAGTTGATTTGTATGGCTGAAACAGTGACGTTCTGAGGTTTCGGTACATTTTATTCTTTGAAAATATTCCTATTAAAGCCTATAGATGTGACCAGTTTATTTTTGATCGCTTTCAGATTCAAACCGGGAGTACAACCCAAAGCCTACAAAGGGCAAATTTGATGCACTAGACTTTGACACTTTACTCAAGCAAGCTCAGAGGAACCTGAAAAGGTAACGATTATTCAAGCCACCGATGAGAAGACCTATTACCTCGGAGCGAAATGCTGCCCCACACTTCCAGTGTTGCCTCTCAATTACTGTTTTTGTTTTTTGTTTGTTTTGTTTTTCTCTTTGTTTTTTTTGTTTCTGCAAGTTTACACCTTCTATTGAAGTGAAGATTTGTAAGAAAAATCAAAAGTGCAAAAAAAGATCATGAAATATAATAAAACTCTGGAATGAAAAAAAAATAGAATTTTTTTAAAAGAATTAAATTTATTTAAATGTTTAATCTGATGCTGAATGTTGGATGCATTTTAAAATGAATTGAATGGAAACATTATGTTGGGGAAAATGGGTTTATAATGCTGAATTTATTTCAAACTAAATAAACCTAAGATATAAAAATGTCTTTGTTGTTTCATTCTTTCTTGGGGAGACTTTTGCAGTAGATTAATAAAACATTTGTGTTAATAGGTTGTCCAAATAAGCAACACATTGATTTGAAATAAATGGTGTTTTGGGGGTCGTCTTGATTTTACAGAAACCTAAAAATCGTGGCTAGAATACATGACTGCAGGTCTTAATTTGCCCTTACTCAAACTAAGGCCTTAAAAAGGTCATTAAATCAGGACACAGTCATGGCATTGAATGATGTTGCATGGGTTGCAAACAAAAATCTTCCTCTGTAATTTTTGTCAAGTTTTCCAAAACAAATATCTAAACATCTTTAAATGGAGATACATTTATTGAGATGCAAATAAAAATGATCATGAGCTTATTCTTAAAACATTGACGAATATTAAGGAGTCACGGAAACTTCTGAGCCCACTGGCAGATTTGTTTTAATCATAAACTCACTTCAGTTTCACAGAAAACAAGACTTCATATTTTGTCATTTTGCAATGCAAGTAGATGTATCTTGATTTAGGAATCTTTTTTTTTTTTGTAAAATGAATTACAAAGTAATGGATATCTGATGGAAGTTGTATTTTCAAACTCTGGAGTGTTGCTTATAGAACTCATTATTTCTTCCTAGAAATTAATTGATGTATTGTGTTCTCTTCGATTTATGCCTTAATTTTTCTTTACTTGTTCTTAAAGTTTTAAATGTACCTTCATAAACCTGCAGAAACCCTAAATGTTAATACATTTTGAAGAATATTTGTGACCAAACAGTTGTGGGGCACTATTGACTTCCATAGTATTTTCCCCCCATATTATGCAAGTCAGTGGTGCCCCACAACTCTTTGGTTACCCATATTCTTCCAAATATCTTCTATGTTCAGTAGAACAAAGAAACTCATACAGGTTTGGAACAGCTTTAGTGTGAGTAAATGATGACAGAATTTTATTTTTTTGGGTGAACTATCCCTTTAAAGTGGAGGATTAGGTAATGCAAGTGAAAAAAGAAGAAAAGTCTTTTCAAATATAATGTGGATTTTACAGCAACTAGTGTGAAATTGACATCAAATGACACGTCTTGTATAACCCCGGCCTAAGAGATGATTAATTTATGTCTTCCACATAAGGCTGTGCTGAAAACCTTGAAACCAGCGCTAAAACAGTGGACCGAACCATTCACGACATACAGAGGGCTGATATTTCCTACGCAATAAGACATTGGCCGGTGAACGTGACAATTAAATATACCCCACTTCAATTAATTTATCTTAAAATATAACATTGTAATTTCAATATTTTTATTTATTTGCTTTTTTTCCACACAAACAAAAAGTATTTATAGCCAGACTTTATGTGCACGTCTGCGCAGAGACTGCAGACGTAAGAGATATTCAACTCAATGCACGTCCGGTTTTACGGAAAGCCACCGATTTATTAATATAGTCGTCTTGTATTCTCTTTTTTTATTCAGATAACAATAACTTCATACAATACAATGGTTAATAAACGAGGAAAAGTACACGGAGTTAAATATACAACTTTATAACAACTTCAAAAATGCATGGTCTTGACATTTTTTATTCAGAGTCTCCATTACTATCCATGTCTATTCAGTAACCCAACAAAGTTAGCTTTTACTAGTAAATCTACATGTATATGTATATATAACGTATGCAAAAATATTATTTGGTGAATTAAGTGAAATTAATGACATCCAGAGACCAAATTTCTCATTAAGGCTGGACGAGAGCTGATATTCTCGCTGTCTCTTTAAGAGCATTGCTAGGGATTTGTTTTCAGACTTAGCGTTACACAGACCGTCCTTTACCGGTTCAAACCAGTTTTCTGAGAGTGCGCAGTAAGTGTAAACAGGAAGAAAAGTGCAACATTAAACAGTGTCGATGAACGTTGTAACGTTAATACATTGACATATCTTATTTGAAGCCGTGATGCAGGTGTACAGCAAGAAGCTCGGTTAAACGTTATTAATGTATATCTAGCACACGACGTAGCAAGAGTCAACAAAAGCTCTTAACGTTAGTGAAAACAGCGGGTAGCAGCTAATGCTAACTGGCGGTTCTGACAAAAACACATCGCTTTGAGACGGATCGCGTTAGCTTGCAAGAGGGCATTTCAGATAAAGTCCAGAAAGCTCTTATCTTTGCACGCGAATGACTTTCTTGTTTGTCAAAGAATAACGTTAACGTATATCTGCAGGTAACGTTAGTTCATTCAGATCATTTGCGTCCGATTGAATTCCGCTCCCTACCGGTGACTCAATGGCCTACTAACCCACTAAGTTAGTGAATCGGGTGACTGGTCCGTTTTCCTGCGGAAGAAAAGCTTTGGCTGACGACTAGTCCGATACTTCCAACAGCGGTAATTTGATTCAATTCAAAATGGTTCAGAAAGACAAAATAATCGAGTCGTCACAGCCAGAGAATGAAATAAATCCGGTGCCAAGCGAAGCTGTTGCAGATACGCTGTGTCCAGTTGACGAGCCCAGTATCGGAGTTGAGCGAACAGGCCGAAGGAAATTCATCACGGGTGTTGTAGAAGGTGAGCAAATTTAAACAAATCCAACCTAATTGTTACATGATGTCGTCAAAATCACGTATATTTAGCTAAATGGTTTTATTAAAATACATGCGCTGTTTAATTAGAACACATATTTATATATTCTTTAGGCATTGATTGATTGTAGCATCAGTGTGTGGAATGTGTTGCGTTTGTCAAAACCGTTTGTTGCTCTTAAATTGTTCACCACAGGCTTCTATGGACGACCATGGACTATGGAACAAAGGAAAGAGCTTTTCAGGAGGTATTGTGCAAACTTACAAATATAATGTCCCTTCTTATTCACATTTTCTAGCATAATTGTGTCTATTCTGTATATATTTGTATTTTATTTTGTACATATATTTTGTATATCTTGTCTATTGTGTACATTCGTTATTTGTCTAGTTGTGTGTGTGCGTGTTATATTATTTGTTTCTCTTGTTCTGATTCTGGTATTGAAACAGTCTAGTGTTGTTTTTGCAAGATTAACCTAAAAAAAAAATCATAATTTTAATTGATTGTGTTTCAGGCAGCAGAAATGGGGTTTGAACACCTATCTGTATGCCCCAAAAGATGACTACAAACACAGAATGTTTTGGAGAGAAATGTATTCTGTTGAGGAAGCAGGTGATATATCCTATGTCCTTTGAAATTGTAACCGTTGTTAGTCTTTTATATGGTTTAAAATATATTTGCGTAATTTCCTGTCTTGTTCTTTTAAAGAGCAACTCACAACTTTAATAAGTGCTGCTAAAGAGCATGAGATTGAGTTCATTTATGCCATTTCCCCTGGCCTGGACATTACGTTCTCAAATCAGAAAGAAGTGTTGACACTTAAAAGGAAGTTAGACCAGGTAAGAATGAACCTATTCATAAGCTTACACAGCACTGATGTCAGTGTTTTTATGACATACATCCTTAATCTCGGTCTGTCTTTTGTGCAGGTCTCTCACTTTGGGTGCAAGTCCTTTGCCTTACTGTTTGATGACATCGATCATAACATGTGTCCAGCTGACAAGGAGGTATTCAGCTCTTTCGCCCATGCCCAAGTGTCTATCACCAATGAGATCTTCCAATATTTGGGAGAACCTGAAATATTTTTATTTTGCCCTACCGGTAAGATTATTTTTTACGAACTAACCATGCTGCTTTGTGTGATTCTGTCAAATGTATTGTTTCTATATCACGCCTTATCATAATTATTTAATGTCTCCTTGTCCTCAGAGTATTGTGGAACATTTTGTTATCCAAATGTGCCACAATCGCCTTACCTGCGCACAGTAGGTGAAAAGCTGCTTCCTGGTGTTGAGGTGCTGTGGACAGGTAAGTTGTAATTTCTTTGAGTGGACTGGAATAATAGTTTGAAGATATTAAAAATTCCTTTTTGTTTTTGACAGGTCCAAAGGTAGTTTCTAAAGACATAACTGTTGAATCTATTGAAGAAGTCACGAAGATACTGAGGAGAGCCCCTGTCATCTGGGACAATATTCATGCTAATGACTATGATCAGAAGAGACTTTTCTTGGGGCCTTATAAAGGCAGATCCACAGAGCTCATTCCTCGGCTAAAGGGAGTCCTCACCAACCCCAACTGTGAATTTGAGTCTAATTTTGTGGCCATTCACACGTTAGCCACGTGGTATAAGTCTAACATGAATGGAGTGAGGAAAGATGTTGTCATGAGTAAGTATTTCTTTATGGAAACATTGTTTTTATAATTAATTATGTATAGTTATAAAAAAAATTGAAGGGTGCTCTCTCAGTCACCATGAAATCAAAATGGACCATTCTTATTTTTTATACATTATGGACCCTTTTCACAGATCCATCGTAAATCCTGCAAAGTTTTTTTGTATTTTAAATTTTTTTTTAAATGTATGTACATCTACAACACTATACTTTGTATCATTTTACCTTTGCATGGAATTACTTAACGCTGCTGTGAGGGTGTTTCTAATACAACGGCTATTGGAGCGGCGGTAAAATCTTTCTCTAAGGCCGTGTGTCCACCAAAGCGTTTTTTCACGCTCCTGGCGTAAAATTCTAATTGTTTTAAATGGGAGCGCCGCGTTTTTTTAAACGCCATGAGCGTAACGAGGCGCTGAGCGTGTATTTAACGTTCAAGCGCTGAGCGCCTGGCGTTTTTTACTGGTCGTCGAGAGTTGAAAAATTTTCAACTTTGGGTAAAACGTTGCGCTCATCCCTGTCACTTTTTACACAGCCGTCCAATCAGAGTGGAGGAGGGGCGGGAGAAAAAGCACACCGACCAACTGTCACAACATTCTTTATGTACAACGACGTCAACTAGCAGAGCTAACCGAACAAAATGGATGAAAAATAAATTTTTAGTATGAAACAAAATTATCTGCAAAATCAGTTACAAGTAAACTGTGCTGCATTATTCTGTATCATAGCAACGAATCGCCTCAACTGAAAAAACGCAGCACTGCCAAAACGCTCTCAAGCGCCCACAGCTAGGTGTTTTCAGCAGAGCGTCTAGCGTTTTCAGCCGGCTAAAAACTTTGGTGGACACACGGCCCTGCTGTTATCAATCTTTATTTTGTTTCCTCTTTTGGAAGTGGTAAAAGCATTATTGTGGGGTTTTTCCTTTGCTATTTGAGCAAATGGTAACACGAAAAAAAAAATATTTGATGTAGTCTCTCATTCACCACTATATAACTTACAGTTATAGAAAACAACTTCTGCTTCTGAGAAACACGGAAATGTGAAAAGGTCAATTGCTGCGTTTATTACAAATGATTCATCCATGGACCTTTAAAAAAAAAAAAAACTCACAGGAGATTGCAGCAATTAGCAAACAACAATGTTCCAATCAATCCCGATGGACAAAATTCCACATAACTTTTTTTTTCTGATATACTGATATATAATATTCTGATATATATCACAACAGGGAAGAAAACGACTGTTAAATCAGCTAGAATTCAGACACAATTAGCATTCATAAGAAAAAATCTTGCTTTATTTTTGATATTCTACAAAAAAAATATTGTTATGCAGAAGTGCTGTTTTTGTACTAGGTGAATATTCGATATGTCGATAAGGGGCTGTTGTTCATCAATTTGATAATATTTGTGTATTTATTCTTGCCAGATTGTAGTTTCATTGCTTCTCATTTCTGTGTTTAGCTGACGGTGAAGACAGCACTGTGTCCATCCAAATAAAGCTGGAAAACGAGGGCAGTGATGAGGAGCTAGAAACAGACATCCTCTATAGCCCTCAGATCGCGCTCAAGCTGGCTCTCACTGAATGGCTAATCGAGTTTGGAGTGCCTCATCAGTACAACAGTAATTGTCTTCTTTGTGTGATATTTTTTTAACATGATCTAAGTTGTTTTGAATTTTGGTAACTATCTTAATCCTTATCTTAACCTTTCTCCTCTTTTTTGCAGGTCGGCAGGTACCTCACAGTGGGAATAAAAGCAGTTCTGTGGATGTTCCTTCGCTCACTTCTCCTAGCCTGGACACTTCCACTACAGTCTTCCAACAGCCCATCATGAGTCCAGATGTGCCACTTAGCGATGAACTGCACGTGCTCTGCAAAGAAGAAGAGGTGGAGGTGGAGAAGAAGGAGTCCGATGAAGAACCCATGGAGATGGTTGTGGAGAAACATGACGAAGTTGATGACAATAAAAATGTCAACCAGATCCTCACGGAGATTGTCAAGGCTAAGATGACAGAAGATCTAAAACCCATGGACACAGACAAAGAGAGCCTGACCGAGTTCAAGTCCCCAGAGATGTCCATTCAAGAGGATTCAGGCAGTGATATTGCACCGATGCAGACTGATGATCAACTCAACAAGGAATTGTTTGTTCCAGGCCCCAATGAGAAACCACTGTTCACTGTTGAAGCACTCACCCTGGAGGATTTAATCCTGCTGGCTGAACTCTTTTACCTGCCGTACGAACACGGTCCAAAAGCAGTACAGATGCTAAAAGAGTTTAACTGGTTGAGAGCCAATAGTAATTATGTCAGTGTTAACTCCAAAGCAAAGGATCCAGAGAAGGTGAGAAATGTCATATTTAAAAATGGATAGAAATGCAGGCTGGTCAATATGTAGTGCTTTTGTTCAACTAGGTGTCAAACTGAACAAAAAACTCTACTTTCATGGGAAACCTAGGATTATCAGCGAGTTTTTAAAATTGTGTTTTTCTAGGCCTGAAAAGTCATGAAGATTAATAGAATTTTAAGAATTATAAATTCCTGGAAATTCCAGAATTAATTTACTTTTTTCTAATTGATGCTTCACATTACAATATTTAATTAACTGACTAAACGTTGCTCTTGTGTAGAGTAAAACATTCTTTGTGAGATTTGTGAGCTAATTTGTCATTTATTTGCAAACTTGAGTGAATTTGAATGATTTTTAATGGAAAAGACATCTAAAAGTAATGGAAATGTGTTGGTCAAAATGTATGGGAACTCTTTTTCTCTGTCATGGCCTTGTTTTGTCCATGTTGAATTAAATGGGAAGTAAAAGTGTTTGTTCAGTAGACAGACAAAATGGTGGCAATGCAGTAATTTTTTGCACCACATGGTGGTGCCTTTATGATAAGAATAAAATACTCACTTTGTAGGTGATTACACATTTTTAGTAGTTGCTGTAGAGCTACGTTGAGGCAGTAGACTTTAGATACAGTGGTAAATGATAAGGTGGTTTTCATATGTTTCACATAGGTGACTGAATGGCAGTCCAGAGCGGAATACTTTGAGAAGATGTGCTGCTCCGTCATCCAAATGTTTACCAGACTCTCCAACTCAGCCAACAGGACCATTCTGTATGACCTGTATCCCTATATCTGGGATATAAAGAGTATCATCTCAATGGTGAAATCATTTGTTCAGTGGTTAGGTAGGTATGGCCACAAATCTCTTTGCTCCCCCTCAATGTGTTTCAACCATGCTGAGCCCATGAAATGCTTAAGTCATTTACACACCTGCAAACTTGTCGCCACCACAACATTGCCCAACATAAAATTGCAAACGTAATGCAAGCAGAACGAAACTGCTCGTTATTGTGTGGTTGACGGACCGTTTATCAGTTTAGAACAAAGCAGCACGAGCTGATCTTGATCAAGCGACACTGTTACTACACAGCACTAATAAGAGATCCAGTAAAGGAAGCATTTGAATTTGCCACAGAAGTAATAACATCGCTGCGACTCCTGCTGGATCTATTAACATTATTAACGTATCAAACAGCACTGACGTGGAAACCAGGAAGAAACATTGTGCCATGAATTAACTATCCAGTGTCCACAGATCAGCAACATTCACCATGGATTTACTGTAGTAACACTAACTGCAACCATGGAAGTTTGGCAGGAATAGTAGGCTATAATACCTTCAAGTAACATTACGTCGGTTTTATTTTGACATTATGAATACAATTGCTGCCCTCAAACTAATCTGAACTAAAATAAACCTTTTTTTATAACTACTACAATATTGCATTTAATTTTTTCCAAGCAGCTGTTTTGTTTTATATGCTCCTAAGAAGAGTCAATTATAGCTCCAGAATTGCTCAAAGTAAAAAAAAAATCATACTTTATGGTGTTAGTTTTAATTTAGAAAAATAATTTAAAAAAATTAAATCAAGAAAATAACCAAAAACCTGGTAAACAGTAATTTCTAACAACATAGGGCTATTTAGATAAACAATCTGGCGAGCATGTTGTTTTAGGCTAATACACCAACAGCAAATTTCTGTTTAATAAAGCGCTCAGAAATGTGTCATTTTGCATATTAAAATCTCAAAAATGAACTCCCCCCAACCACCCCCCAAAGCGACACTGTCACCTTTTTTACTCTGAGGAGTTTGCAGGTCTGCGTTTAGTTGAATCCCAAAACATGAGCATTAAATTCGTCAGTCAGATCCTCATCAGTTTTTAAACTACACTTCAAGCATTGCACCGTTTTATAGTGACATCATTAAGATTTCAGGTGCTTAAAATGCATTCCTTAAAAGTGCATATTTTTATACTTAAGACCTCAGTTCTCACTCACAGTATGAACAGCTTTCACTTGAAATTTCTTGGGCGAAGTCTGCCATTTATGGGAAAGTCTAGTGTACACTCGCTTTTCCTTACTTATTTTCACTGTGTAAATACTGTTTTCCTCTACTGACTGGATGCTGTCCTCATTGCTAGTAAGGCTCTCTTCTTCAGGCCACTCTTAATCTGGTAGAATGAATTGGATGGTTGTGGTCACAGTTGCCAGGGTGGGTCCTGCTGCTTGCTGTGCATTCAGTATCATTGTGCGTTAACTTGCCAACATCTGTTGCAATCTCTTTCGATCAGGGGATGTGATCGTGAAGGAAAATCGTCCCCTAGCGCGCCGCGCATGCGAACTTGAAAAGCAAGGCGGCTGTGTAAGGCTATTCTGGTGCACCATGAGCCATTACTTTATATATGATGGTTTTTTTTTACCATATCTGCTGATTATGTGTATTACACAAAGATACTCCACAAAAAACCTCAGCGTATGCTTTACTCTAACTGAACTGATCACAGACCAGACACTACATTCCGCTGAACTGTACACAGTTCTCATGATCATAAATTAATTTGTGCTGTCAGCGAATTGAAGGGTCTCTCATGAGGGAAACGCTTGGGTCATTAGCCAGCCCTTTTATTTACGATGATTTTATTGAGAGACCTGTCACTTACTGAGAATGCCCATGTTTGTTATCCATATAGCTTCTGGGCATCGCTACAGTGCAGTTAGAGTAATGGATTCGATTCTAAATGAGGTTATTGTTGGAAGTTGGTTGAGTAATTATAGCACCAGCATGGCCTGGGTTACCTTGGTAACCACATTTTATTCACAGGTTTCTGTCCAGCTTTATAACAAAGCAACACAGCAGGCAGCAACCAAAACTGGCATGCCACACCTAAATTGTTAGCTGATGGAGGGGAAAATCAAGTGTATAATATGCTGCACTAATGAGTGTGTTCAATAGAACTAAAATCAAACACTTGATTTGCTTTCTTTCGAAACCCCAAAAAGGCTTCTCTTTATGTGAGAACATGTCCATTCAAAAATGTGATGTTGATTCAACTGATCCTTTAGTGTAAATTTATTTTTGTCCAATAACCGATAAATGATTTCCATTACACGAGAGTACGATTTTTGAGAGCCTGATTTCAAAAACAAAAGTCTCATCATTAAAAGCCATGTCCAAAGCACTTCAACATAAATCAAAGATATACAGCACTGTAGCCTAGTTTGAACCAGTGCAAGTTTTAAAATAATTATACACTTCTATGGGCAACTTTCTTTATAAAAAAAATCTATTGCCTTGCATATAAATTAAATGATGCCTAAATAAGTCAAACAAACCATTGGACAACATTACTTGCATATAAAAAATCAAAATGCATGAGTTGTTGATAAATGAATGGAATAGCCTCTGCACAGGCAATTATGAAATTATTTTAAATTAAACCGTATTGTTGATGAAAATGACACAGTTCTAGAACATTAAAAATGTTCACTAGAACATTAAAAATGAACATTTTGGCCAATACCGATATGGTGGTCAATATATCGTGCATCCCTATAAGTTTATTAGGTTTTTGTGTGGACTGTCCCCTCTCAGTAAGCGTTTCAGCCTTTGTTTGCATGGACAGTCCAAATCCCAGTGCATTTTCAGCCAGGCCAGCCAGCATTTCTGCCCTGTCCAAGGCAGTGCAGATGGCATTCAGTCAGCGGCTCGCTGCTGTTGTGCTGAGATCACTTACTAATTAGCTCTTGTATTGTCTTTTCCCTTCGTTATGTACAGATGGAAGAGTCCTCAGCACAAGTATCTACTGCTAATGGATGGACAGTGCCCGATGTATGCACAGTGCTGCGATATTTTTTTTTCCGGGGTTTTATAGATTATATACTTTTTTGTTATGTGCCCAAATGATTTTAAGTTCTTTCAATGGCTCAGGAAAGGAAAGGTTTTTGTATGAAGTCACATTTGCGCAGCGATAGGTCAAGTTTTAGGTGTTAACCCCCCAATTGTTTTCTCTGGCAGCTCTAACATAATTTTTGTTTCTATCAGTAGGCCCAATTGAAATGGCTCAGACAAGCTTTACCACACCATCTTAGGGGAAAATTGATACTCTTGCCTCATCTAAACATCTCTATAATAAGAATAATCAGTTAACAAGAGATAAAAAAAAAAATTTAAGTAAAGGAAGTGATAAAATTCCCCTCAGATGGTGTGTGTGCTGTGTGTCCTGCCATTTCACCACAGGATGTGTTAGCATGATCAAACTGATTGAGAACGGGGGAACTTTGTCTCCTGGATCTGCGCTGCATTTGTCTTGTTACATGACACTGAGTCCTCATCCCCTCACATTGGTACTGCTATATAGAAACAGATGGATTTCAAATTTCAATATAAAGCTTGTGTCTGCTTAACGACAATTAAAAATTGCCCAATTTTATCATAGTTATCTGCTGCTGGAGCAAATAGGGGTTGTGACGGGAAATATTCAGTTGCTACAGACTCTTGATTTAGAGCTCTCTTCTTTCAAAGGGTCCAGATCAACTCCCATCAATCATGTAAAATAAAGTTTCCATCGATCAAAGGAAGCGTCCACAGTGGTGGCTGATGAACAATGCTTGATAGTCATGTGACAAGGCAGATAGGTCTAAATGTGACTTCAGATGAAGGTTAGAATTCAGAGGGCTTAAACAGCTGAAGCTTATTTAGTACCAGCAAGTGAACTGATGACGTATAACAAACAAAATCCCCACACAGGCTGTTGTAGGAAAGGCGCTACAGCAAATAATTCTTGAATATCTCATCTCTTCAAAACAGACAGAAACCTGGAGTTGAAGAGCTAGTACCAAACCTTATCCTAGATTGCATTATGAACCTCACTTATAACTGCTTGAGGATCATGTGAAAAACAAATAGTTTCAGTAATGTGCCCAAATCTGACATTGCAGTCAGTGTAAGCCCTCTGTCATCGTAAGCTTAAGCTGATTGAGCCCTAGGCAGAAGATATCCACGCTTTTTGTTTATCTTGAGGAGTTTTCCATGATTGTAGTATCTACTATATTTTATTTTCAATGCGTTATTTGGAAATAAGACACCTCTACCCTATACCCCTTCCCCCTCATTATGCCAGAAAGCCCCTCACATAATGTTTTCCGCTTGGATCTGATCTCAACAGGGTGTCGTAGTCAGTCGTCAGCACAGTTCTTAAGTGGCGACCAAGAGCCCTGGGCCTTTAGGGGCGGTCTAGCAGGAGAGTTCCAGGTATCCAATATTGAATTACCAGCAAAATGTTACACGAAGATATATTTTCGTTTGTTTTAGATTTTGGTGTGATTACAAAACGCTATGGGTTGGTCTGTTTAAGGTGAGCTGTCAGCAGCTGCACAGTAAAACAAAGGGGTGTTGAGCCACTTGGGCTTTTTTCTGAAGTGTCAACTGAAATGGTCGAATGACAACTGTCAGATCCAGTGTTTGGGGTGATGGTGTTTTCTAACCCAGTTTAAATTTAGATTTCTTTCAGCAACTGCCCAAATGAGATGCTGCTTTTCCCCTTGCGCTCGCGACAGCGCAGCATGGCTAGGTTTTATTTTATGACATCTTGTTTCTTTGCAGGAAACAGCGCAAACATTATTTCAACATTTTGTCTGCGCTAGCGTCCACAACACTGCGCCTGCGTGTGCGACTGCAAGTCTGCCTACTCAAAGCTCCATGAACAAAGTATTACTAATCCATAACCTCAACATTTGAAACATTTCAAAATAATTTGATTACCTTGAATGGTGTCATGGAAAATACGTGATGTTTTAAGCTTGAAATTTTTGGTCATGGAGTTTTGCTCTGCGCTCTAGCATCATTCCTTTTCTCTACAGGAAGTTCTAGCGCAGCGAAAAAGAGCGGGAAAGGAGCATCTCCTTTAGCCAGTTAAGCCTTTCTCAGACCAAGCCTGCGCACTGTTGTTTCATTTTGGTTTCTCTCAGAAAAAAAAAGGTGGAAAATGATTGTCAATGGTACGTATCTTAAGTATGATGTTTACATGCTCTTGCTGAAAACTGACCAACCAGAGAAGCCAGTTTACTTGTGAAGCCATTTTTTTCCATGCCTGTATTAGGCGCATTCTTGCTCAGCTCCTGTGTGAGGTTGGCACAGCTTGAGCAGGTAAACTCATGCTGAAGTTTCAGTAGCAGTGCAGTCACATGGTCAAATTTAGAAAAGTACTAAACTATTATATACTTTTGCTTTGGTCTCCACAGAGACTGTTGCCAATTGATGGGGCAAATGATCTTTTCTACCAGCCACCACCATCAATGCCTACTTCCAAAATCTATACCATAAGGCCTTACTTTGCCAAAGACGAGGTAGGTTTTGGCCTTCGTTTTGTACATGCTTACAATTATAATCAAAATACTCAATTAAAATTAGTAGGGTTGTCAACATATGTCAACATCATTATATGTCTAAAGGATTTAAGTCTTTCAGGTAAAAAATTAGTTTTTTGATGTAATTCAATCAATCTGCTGTTTTATTTAAGCTGTAACACTTGGTTGCAGACTTTCTTAAATATGTTATTTATGTTATGGCACAAAAAAAAAATTAATAGTGCTTAATTTTTAACTTGGGCCATAAGATGTAACTTGCTCACAGCTGGTGCAACCAACCATAGGAATGTTAGTTTTGTGCTTTGTTGAGGGCATGGGTTGTCCACGGTAAGCTGTCTGTAGTATGAAAACTCTGTAGATGTTTATGTCTAAATAAAACGTTGCTGAGGTCTGCTTGAATTCCCAGTTGAGGTGTCCCAGTTTAAGCTTTGCACATCTGAAGATTCTGCTGAAACTGCAGTCTGGTCCACCTGTAAGGTTCACATTTTGTGGAATGAGAGCTGTCAGATACCTTCTAAAACTGGATTTCCTTCACTTTTTGTCTTCAGTCTGCCATCTATAAGGTCTGCAAGGAGATGTTCACTGAGAGCTGTGATGGCATGTCTTTCCCAGATGAGTCATCACCGGACCTTATTGGAGACAGGTGAAGTTTGAGCTTCTACTATGTTTAGTCACATTAATGTGTTATGCATGCTTGATTAATAACATGTTGACTTTGTACCATCATCTTCATCATTGCAGGTTTGTGGGAGGTTTTCTGACGCTCAGCCCAGACTATGGCTTTGTGCTTGAGGATGAAGAAGGTATCTGCGGCTATGCTCTGGGCACTGTGGATGTCAAACCCTTTGTAAAGAATTGCCAGATGAGTTGGATTCCGTTCATGCAGGAGAAATACAACAAGCCAGACACAGAGAAGGACCTGTCAGAAGCAGAGGTTCGCATGTCATGTCATTTCATCCTTAAAAGCCTGGAATATGAAATGATAGCTTTTTTCTTTTATTAATAGAACAATTTATTGAAGCTTCAGACAATCTAAAAAGCGTTTGCATGTGTTTTTTTTGTGTGTGGTTTTTTTTTTGTTGATTATCTGGCTTATAAATTATAATATAGTTAGAATATGGAGTCCATTCTCATTTCATTTAGGGATGCACTGATACCAGTATTGGTATCTGGCCCGATACTGCGTTCGTGTACTCGTACTCATTTAAATGCTCTGATACCAAATCCAATACCACACAGCGTGTACAGTACAGTGCTCGTGACAAATCCGCAAACAGAGAGCAGAATGGAGATATCATAGAAGGGTGTCTTTGAAGTTAATCAATCTGATTAACAGAATATTAAAAAAATGAAATATTCATGCTATAGCTGTTGTGCACACAGTGGCACAGACACGTGACTTGTCGAGCGCACCTTTTTCACAGACCGCTCTGGAAACGAAGTTTGTAGTTCGGTTGGATATGGCACTAGCAAAGTAAGTAAAATGGGGAACATATAGTATGAAACCTAGTGGGTTATGTCTTAAGTAGGGTTGTCGCGGTGAAGGAATTTCCCTTGCGGTAATTTTGAGTGGCTCAATAGTGTGATATGTGGTATTATCACCATTTATTTATTTATTTTGATTTATTTATATTTATCTGTTGATTTATAAATAAGTGTTACAGTGTGGTCAGCAGGCACAAAAACGAGGACATGTTCAGTAACCGAAAGTTAACAGCATTGAAACCAAGCGGCAACCTCCCTGTCTCTCTCTTGAAACCAACACGGAAGTGAATTAAACTGCAATTCATCGCCTGGCCGCTTGAGGCTGACTGCAAAAGTGAGCCAAATCTGTATCTCCCCCATGTTAAAATGCCCTACTTTACCGCAGAAAAAAAAAAATGTTTACAGCCTGGTGTCTTAAGTTGTTTTGGGCTATACAGCTAATTTTACCCTTCATGACAACTGTGAGGGGGGTGAATTTTTTTAGAACTCATCCGTTTAAATTATATCAAGCCTTAAAATGCTGCATAATCAAGGGCGTGGCCACTTGAGTGACAGGTGGATTACCGTTGCTGTTACTAGCCGTTTGTCTGCTCTCTGTTAGCCATCATGTCACCTCAGCTGATTCCAGCTGCTGAACTTGTAATCTCTGCCATGTTTGTACTTTTTTCGGGATTATTTCATACAGTTTATTACACGCCGCCCTTACCTTCGCCCACGCCGTTGGATTCCGTCGTTGTCGAGTGAACAACCAGCGCTGTTCTTCAGTTGCTTTCCTCTGTGAACATGCACTCATGGATGTCTGACAATATCGTTGCTTTTTGGAGTTCAGATTTAAAAACGTCTTAAGATATAGAGGCCACACTCGTTCTGCTGTACCGTTGATCTTACGGAGCAGATAGATTATAATATGCTTATTTTATTGTTTAGTGTTCAATAAAAAGTGCCGTCAGATTAAATCGTGAAGGTGTCAGTGCTTTCTATTCGTCCCTTAAATGAGCGCGTATTTCTAGTGCATTTATTTGAACTTCTTAGGTAATATCTATCAGAATTTAAAATGGACTGAATAAAGCTCCCTACGAACTTGACGTGCGGTGCGCGCTGACTGACATGTAGCAGCTACAGGGTATGCGCATCACTGTCACACACACGCTCAGAGCAAATATTGTAAGATACTGCATGAGAATAATAATGCATCACAATCAGGGTTTTTCCTGGCTAAAAATGAGGCGGAGGTGGTAAAATTGTAACACTAGGGGGGTCCGGGGGAATGTAAATGAAAATTCTCCCCCCCGTGAGAATTTTTTTTACATTTTAAAGATAAATACATTAATCTGGTGCACTTTGAGTCACTCGAATCTGTTGTTAAAAATAAATAATAATCCACCCGCCAACCACCCATATTCTTTGATTTAGATATCTGCATCTGATCATCACATTACAATTATCCAATTAAGCATGATAATATGGTAACATATCACACAATTAACATTTATTTAAATTAAAAGTTCTTCTTTTGGCAAAATTACATTTTCTTTATAGCCTAAACAGAGGCTTTACTCCCTTTAAACTTATTGTCAATGTTTCATTTTTGAAAACACACTTATCAGAACAATTTTTGTACCTTTATAAAGGGCATTTTCCCCCTAATTTTATTTAATGTATGCTCTATATTTCATTTAAAATTCTTACATCTTATCAATACATTCAATTAAAATAATAAGACACTAGGCCGTTACCAATAAAATTAAATAATTTACATTGAAAAATTATAACTGTATTAAATGAGATTATTTTGAATATTTTTTGAATATACAAGGAATGTTGAAAAGAATGATAGTTTGAAACTAAACCGCCAGTAGGAGGCGTCAGGCGGCCGTCTTAATGAGCGAGTCATTGAGTCATTAATGTAAACGATTCGTTCAAACGGCTGATTGATTCAGAATGAGGCGGTTTAATAATGGGCAATTGAATCTTTGACAAGCGATTAGTTCAAAACGCTGAATGATTCAGTAATGAATCATGGATGAGTGTTGCTGTGAGACGCGATATGGTTCTGTTGTTTGGAACTATTTTCGCTGCTAAAACAGAACAAAAACAGTCTAAAAATGTAAGTAACTTAATTTTAACTATTTGTTTATTGAACTGTTATGAAATTAATATCTCGGTTTCAATCGTGTTGGCATTCAGGAAAACAGCACTCTGGTCGTGTGTAGGTTTCTTAACTATAATTAATGTTATAAATAACTGCGCGAGACTCAACAGCGCAACTTTGTTACCGTCCGTACATTAGGTACCATGATGGGAGTTCCGTGTCTTTATTACACTCATTTAGTTGTCATCCACCCTCGATTGAATGAAATGTTTTTATTACTCGACCCACGGATTATGATCCGTTCAGGACTATCGGCAAACTACACGGTTAGAGAATGGACACAAGCGGGAATCGCAACAGAACTGTCACGGTGGAAAAAGTGTATATGAGCACGTGACTGTCTGTCCGAGTTTTGTCGAGGGGCGGAGGTGGCACGAAATTTGACGGAGGCGGCCGTATGGCGTTATTTTTTAGTCAAAAGTTATGAGCGTGTAAGACATGCTCACGAGCACATTATATTATTTCACACGCGCAAAAATGAACCTTCAGCTGGCATGATAAAAGTACTCGCGCACAAATTCAACAACCGGGAGGTGTACAGGTAGCTGCGAGCGAGCGCCTGGCATACTCGCATAGGTTAACTCTGCTTGTACAGTGGAATCCTGCTCGCGCGCAGCGGGCTTCTGCTCGCGGAGTGCTGTTTTGCTCGCGCAGTGGATTTCTGCTCGCTCAGCTGATTTCTGCTCCCTCGAGTCTACATGACTTTTGACAATTTGGGGGCGGAAACCAAGGAGGGCACTGACCCTCTTATGATTGGTCACTTTAATCGTAATCGCAACCACAGGGACATCTTTGTACCTTGATGGACAGCTCTCCTTACAGGAAGTCAGAGTCAAAGGATCTTTTTTTTAAAATGAATTTAAACTGTATATAAAATCCTTAAAAACTTTGAAAGGTCCTAAAGCACAAAAAATATATGATACCCTAAAACACTTCCCAACTGAATTCTCCCCTTATGTCATGTTATATTATAATTCCTTACCGTTCATTTATTAAAATGTGTATTTTGCTTACAAATATCCTTATTTTTGTACTAAGACTACATTTATATTCTTGTTGTATTAAGAGCTGCTCCCTCTGACTATATTGTCCTTGTATCATATTCTAAAGAAAAGGAAGTTATGCAGCCATGTTTGTCGTAAATCTTGATATTTCAATAAAATAAAATAAAACTCCGTCAGATACTTTGACGTGCTTCCTGTAATGAGAGCTGTCAATCAAAGTACAAAGATGTCCCTGTGGTTGCGATTACGATTAAAGTGACCAATCATAAGAGGGTCAGTGCCCTCCTTGGTTCCGCCCCCAAATTGTCAAAAGTCATGTAGACTCGAGGGAGCAGAAATCAGCTGAGCGAGCAGAAATCCACTGCGCGAGCAAAACAGCACTCCGCGAGCAGAAGCCCGCTGCACGCGAGCAGGATTCCACTGTACAAGCAGAGTTAACCTATGAGAGTATGCCAGGCGCTCGCTCGCAGCTACCTGTACACCTCTCGGTTGTTGAATTTGTGCCTGAGTACTTTTATCATGCCAGCTGAAGGTTCATTTTTGCGTGTGTGAAATAACATAATGTGCTCGTGAGCATGTCTTACACGCTCATAACTTTTGACTAAAAAATAACGCCATACGGCCGCCTCATAATTGTCTATGCAGGAAAAACCCTGACAATACACATAGTCTCACGGTTAGTTATGTCTTTTAACTATTATAGTATTTCAAAGGGCAAAAACATGAACTTTAACTATTGGCTTTAGGTCTACTTCTTCAAGTCAGCGGTCACTTTAGCGCGAGGCTAGTAGCACATGATCTTTTAGCCTGAGCAAACTCGAGCAAGGCGGGCGTAGTTTCAGCATCCAGGCACCTCAACTCCACCCACGTCCCGCCTTTTTGCCCATTTTCGTTTATCCGGGAGTGACGCACTGTGACACGCTTCCAAGATGGTGACGAGCGACTCCACCCACTTTAGGCTTCAAAAACATTCTTCAGAAACCTACGGGTGACGTCATGGACAGTACGTCCATATTTTTTTACAGTCTATGGTTGAAACAGGAAGTGAAGTAAACAGGAGTCAAAATAAGGATCCACATAACAACATAAACCTGTCAATAAGCTGATTGGGCTATTTTTTTATATGTATAACAGTTAGTTCCGATCCTCGAATCTGACTGGAGAAGAGGCTTTCTGCTGATATTTCACCAGTATCATCATCTTCGTCTGTGAGCAAAGACAGTTACATTCAGGGTTCGTACGGGTACTTGAAATCCTTGAAAATGCTTGAATTTTGATGTTGTGTTTTCAAGGTTTGAAAAAGTGCTTAAATTTTGGATTAAATGCTTGAAATTGTAACTATTTCTTTCACAACATACCTATTTGACTGAATATTTTGTTTATTGAATGGAGAAATAAATCGTTTGCTGCGGCCCGAGCACAATTGTCCCCGGCGCCCCCGCAGTGTTGGTCTGGTTTCGTACTCAACTTGATTCTATCGAATCCTGGTGCGTTTGCGTGCATCCTACGTCATCCCAAACGTGCACGACGCATGATAGAAAATAGAACGTGGGTCAATATATTGTGTTTTTTATCAATTTGGTGCTATTATGTGCAGCTGAGTGAACAACACAGGTTTACTGTGCACTGTCAGTCTTCTGGGTTAAAATGGAATTACAGGCTGTTGTTGCACTGTCTCAGATTTTGTTCACACCTTGTTTATATCAAGAATGTGTCCTAAAACCAAGGCCTGTAAAATATTTCTGTTCAAATCCTGTCTTCATTTTTTCAGACCTTGAAATTACTTCAGTTTTACAGCCTGAAAATCACATTATCTGGGAAGCAATATTTGGACATTAATATAATGAAAAGTATTATTCATGGGCAGCCCAAACTTTGTTGGGTGAAAGACAAACATGTCAATATGACTGAACCATTAAAAGTTTGTACGGCATGCCCTAGATTTGGAAAAAAGTGTGAAAAGACTGACAGTAGCATAAACTTAGAGTGAAATCTAGGAGGATGCAGCAACTGTTTTCCTGGATTTTGTCTGATTTGACACAGAATGACCCAGCTGCACGTCATTTGGCTCAAATCCTCTCACTCAGTGCTACTAGACAGTGATACATTTTGAAAAAATATTGGTATGTAATTTACGGTGATCTAACGTGCTGGAAAAGGCTTTAAAATGGACCTTGAAAGTGCTTGAAAAGTGCTTGAATTTGACCTTGGAAAAGGTGTACGAATCCTGTACATTGTTACATAACGGACTGTCTTCTAGTGAATCATTCATTCAACGAACACGTTAAAAAACGATGATTGCTTAAAAAATAGATGTAATGAACAAGGTGTTAATTGTTTTAACTTTGAGCTCCACTTTTTAAGGCTCAGCTGACCAGCAATGCGTCACATGGTTAACGCTGAAACTTCACTTAATAGAGACCAATGGCGTTCAACGTGTAGAAGGCTGTCTTCTTTCCAAAGCGATTGCGCTACCGTGGCGTCTGTCGTTGCTATGCAATCATGAACCGCGCTCTCCACAACGAGGAAGTTTCAGTAATGGATTTCAAATATCGCGGTTGCTTGAATCCTCTGCGGTTGGCTTGTCACTTGCGCGGTACTACAATTTTGTGGTTATCGCGACAGCCCTAGTCTTAAGTGAACATAAACAGTTGAGAAAGAAAGCGCTTGTGAAACAGTATGTTGGATACGTGCAGCAGTTAAAGTAGCAGCAGCCTAATAAACCTATTGCTGTTTTTGTCCTCAATGTTAATCTAACAACAAAAGACTCACTGCTCTTAACTGGTTGAGCCCTGCTCTGATTATTCACTGTGCTATTAAATTAGAGATAAAATATTATATGAACAGTGATATAACGGTGGCTCCTATACATTTTAAGAGGAATAATTAGGTGTGAAAATAAGGAAATATCTTTGCTAAGCCAACTAATTTGACTCGCATTCTTTTTCTCTTCCCAATATTTAAAAAAAAAAAAAAATGCAATGAAAATACAGGTTATCGGTACTTGGTATCGAAAAGTTCTAAAAAATGAAAGTATCCAAATCGGCCTTGTTCTGGAAAAAGTTGAATCGGTGCATCCCTAGTTTTATTCAAAGGCCAAAACGGAGAAAAAAACATGCAGTTTGCAGTTGCTGTTATTTAAATGGCCAAAAAGTTTGATTCAATTCTGATAGCTTGTAATGCAATGAGATTTTATAACAATATAGCAGACTACTTGCATAAAATGCATAGAAATATCAGTTATCACTCTGTCTCCTAATAATACTTCTTAGTTAGATGTTATTTAAATGCTTAGTTTTATGATCAAAGCTCTGTTTTCATCGTGGTGGGCAAAACAATTAATGCAATATAATAAATATTCGTAGAAATTTGCGTATCAAATGTGATTCAGTAGGCTTTATAAGATAAAAAGGTTTGGAACATGTTTATGGCAACATCAATCTTTTTTTCCCTATAGAAAATGATGCTAAGTTTCCATGAGGAGGAGGAGGTTTTGCCAGAATCGTTCCTCAGTAACTTCCCATCGCTTATTAAAGTGGACATTCATGCAAAGGTTACTGACCCCAGTGTAGCTAAAAGCATGATGGGATGTCTCCTCTCATCACTGAAAGCTAATGGTAGGTAGAGTTATGTTGTGTGACATGAACTTTTTATTTAACAGTGTCCCTGTTCCACATGATACTGTTATTGATTGCTGTAGTAATAAAATTGTTATTACACAGTAATTACTCACTAATTACTTAATTTTACAGTAAAGCTGCTTTTTCATCTCTGTGTGATCTATCCCCTCTCACCACATTTTACTTTAATCTTTAATCAGCAGAACAATGTTTAAATTTCAGATGCTGACATTAAAGAGGGATGATCTTTACTGTTAGGGGACATAAAAAGCTGCAGTGATTTTATTGAATGCTTTGTTTCATAAACACATCTTTTTCTCCTCGTTTGTCAGGCTCGCATGGTGCTTTCTGTGAGGTCCGGCAGATGGACAAAAGGATGTTGGACTTTTATAGCAAACTGGGCTGCTTTGAAGTGGCCAAAATGGAGGGATTCCCAAAAGATGTTATTCTAATGGGGAGGAGTTTGTGAATCTGAGCCGTCTAGAAGAAAAATCATACAGATGGAGGCTACTAGAAAGTGCACAAAGCTTTGGCCCACATTTTAAGGCCCCAACTCGCTACCTGTTCATGTAAATATCACGTTTTGTAATGGCAACTCTGGTGCCCTGTAACGGTAGCTTAACTCACATCATTATGCTGAATGCACTTCTAGAATTTTAGGTGCTGTTCATTCACTTTGCCAGTCTGTGGTGGATGCTCAAGTTTTTTTGTGTTCAGGGGGAATGAGAAAAAAGGAGTGAAGTGAGTCTGTAAGAGTAATTCAGGACACATGAGTTGCTTTCACTTTTTTCTGGTAGACAGATTGCTTGAGTTGGCCAAGTGCCATTGAACCTACTAAATCTCTTAGATGTGGCCCAGTTGCAGTTTGTGTTCAGCATATGTGCATGTTTAAGTTAATGTCTAGATTCTCCAGACAAAAAAGAAAACTTGCCATTACCTGATAAGAGATCTTCACTTTACTGTTTTTAATAGTTTATTTCAGTGCTTTACAGTGTTCAAAGCAATAATTCAGAAGGACTTCTTAACAGTCAGGGTTTGTGTTATTGCTTTTCAGGACATTGTAATAAATTCTGTAGTTTTCCAGGTTTAAACCGCGTCGGTGAGCTCATATGGAGAATGCAGCAGGCTAAAGCTATCCTTTGAGGTTTGGGATGCTTTAGAAAAGAAAAGAACTGAAACTGAACTTTGAGCAGGCAGAAGTAAATGCAGTTAAACCATAATGTTCATTGTCTTTAAGACCGCATGGGATACCTTTGTGTAAGCCTTTAGCATGTGTATCTTTTAACGATACATTTTTTTCATTTTGTACAAAAATGCCTTTTGGCTCTTATCCTTCTCTATAATATATTTGAGGATAATGAAAAATACTTTCCTACACTTCTGCCTTTGTTTAAAGTGGTGAATTATACATTTCAGAGACATAACAGGGTTCCATTTATAATTCTGTTGTTTACAACAACTAAAAAAGTCAAATTTGTTACCTAAACCTTAAGACCAATGCTCTGCACAATGTCTTTAATTAGAACAGAAGGAAAATTAAACAAGTGGGAAAAAAATGAAGGTATATTTATGAATTAACGTTAACATATTTGAGACCCGTTTTCTTTTGCCTGAGGAGAATGATAACAGCCATTGCCTGTTCTTAATGAAGCTCTGCCTCTTTGTTCATATGTTTAAAAGCCCCACGGTTTAATTTGTGTTTCTCTGAAATCGCAAGCCAATGTCAGGATTGTTTCCCTGAAAGTAGGTACAACATAAACCGTTTGTTCCGTCTTTATTCTCCCATTTAACCAAACGTACAGACAGAAAACTTGTTATATATATATATATATAATAGCGGTTGTGCTGTATCCTGAAAAACTAGATGAGCACAAAAGTCTCTTGCAGATTCATATGTGTAATGTTTAAAATAATGCCTGGGTAAAAGAAAAATGTAAATACTTTTGTGCATGGGCAGTTTTGACATTTCTTCCCCTCCCCATTTAAGGGAATTTGTAAAAAAAAATTGCTATTGTTTATCTCTCTGTCTTGTTGCTTGGATCATTTTATTTTAGTTGATCACAAACAATGTAAAGGGCTTTTTCTTTTTCTTTTTAAAGGTCATATACAATGCATACATTTAAAAATCTGAAGACATTTCTGTATTTTGATGTATTATGATAATGTATATGTAATATAGTTGTAATTTCTGTAAGGGTTGTATGTAATGTTATTAAAATGTTAAATAGAAAAGAAAATCTGGTCAGTGAGTGAAATGAAAAATGCTTTTTAGACCCAAAATCGCCACACCTGGTGATCACTCTTATTTCCATATTAGTTTCACTACAACTTTGCAGGTGGTGCATTTAAACTGTGGAAAAATTGAAAGCTGTTCTCATTTCTCATTATCTTTCCTAGTGTGCTATTAAACTAAATTGGATTTTATTTCATTTTAGTATACACTAATTTCTTTAGCACTATAATTAGTAGAGTGGTGGAGGTTCATATTTTGGAAGTGTTGACAGCTTATGTGTGTGGGAATAAAAAATATATATATATACTGTATATAGTATATACATGTGTGACAAACTAAGTACACCCTAACTGCTTCCATACACTGATAAAAAATATTTTGTGGTGAAGTAAATACTACAAAAAAACCAATATAATTTACATGAAAAAGTTAGTTCAGGCAAGAATAAAAAAAAACTAAGTAAATTCTGTATTAGTACTCAATTCAAGTAAAATTTCTCAACCTTTCTGATACTGGTGTTCCCATCATGCACTTGGCCTTGAATAAATAATGAGGTTGATTTTTCACTGTTTTTACTAGCTGTATTTACACTGTTTTATCATTTCTTTTGTTGTTAGGATTAGTAACTTGCCATTTTGTGACATTTGGAGTTAATTTTCTACCCAAAATGACCCATTCAAACTCAAAAACGATCCATCAAATGTTACGATCATTGTGTATTGTCTACCAAGTATTGAGGTCTCTGCGTTCACATATATCATGATGTGCAAAATGTATGGTGTCTCACATATTGTTTATTGCATTAATTATTTAGATGTTTCGAAGTAATGCATATACTTTAAAAGTTATGTTTAATTCAATGTTATATTGTTAAAGTGAAATGTTTGCATAGGACACTTAAAGTCTTTAAATAGATATTACTCAACCTTTTACTAGCTAAGTTAAAATTACTTATTTTATTTTTTGCTTAACTTAGTTAAGTAGAGTTTACTTAATTCCACATGTGAAATTTACTTTAAAAAAATTGTGCAAAAACTTGCAAAAGAAAAATAAAGTAAATTTTACTTATTGTTTTTTTTCAGTGTAGGAATTAAGAGGGTAAGTAGCAGTCAGATGCTGCTGATCAAATGCCTTTGATTAATTGATCATCAGCGCGCGTGACCCACTCTATAAAAGCCGAAGTTTTGGCAGTTCGTTGATTTGGAGCATTCAGGTGTGTGTTAACACAATGCCGAGGAAGAAAGACATCAGCAATGATCTTAAAGAAGCAATTGTTGCTGCCATCATGAGAAAGGGTTATATGGCCATTTTCCAGCAATTTGAAGTCCATCATTCTACGGTGAGGAAGATTATTTACAAGTGGAAAACGTTCAAAATAGTTGCCAATCTTCCCAGGAGTGGACGTCCCAGCAAATTCGCCACAACGTCAGGCCAGGCACTGCTCAGAGAAATCGCAAAACACCCAAGAACTACACGTCAGACTCTACAGGCCTCAGTTAACATATCAAATGCTAAAGTTCATGCGAGCACAATTAGAAAAAGACTGGATGAGTATATAGCATGTTTGGAAGGGTTGCCAGGAAAAAGCTGCTTCTCTCTCTCTCTAAAAAAAAAACATGGCGGCACGGCTTAGGTTTGCAAAGTTGCATCTGAACAATCCTCAAGACTTTTGCAGCCACAGGACCTGGACATATTGCAGTCACTGATTTGACCATGCACTTCTCTGTTTATCTAAGTATTCTAGATTCAAATGTGAGGCCATTCAAATGTGAGCTGTCCGACAGCTGAAGCTTGGTGGAAATTGGGCTGTGCAACAATGATCCCAAGAACACCAGCAAATCTACAACAAAATGGCTGAAATCGAAAGGAATCAAGGTTTGCACTGGCCTAGTCAAAGTCGACCTCCTCGGTTGAAATGCTGTGGCGGGACTTTCGGAGAGCTGTGCATAAACAAATGCCCGCAAACTTCAATGAACTGAAGCAACGTTGTAAAGATGAGCGGCCCTAAATTCATTCTCAATATTGAGACTGATAAAGTCATATAGAAAACTATTTTTTCAATTTATTGCTGCTAAAAGTGGTTCTACAAGCAACTGGATCATCGGGTGTACTTAATTTGTAGGGCTGAAACGATTCCTCGAGTTACTCAAATAACTCGATTACAAAAATTCCTCGAGGCAAAAACTGCCTCGAAGCCTCGTTAAATTCCTATGACGCGCACTATACGCGCGGCGCAGGGATTTGATTGTTTCACACGGACTGTTTATTCACAAGGACCTGTTCAGGAAATGTATCCTTCTAACAAACTCTTAAATCAAAAATTTAATATAGATATTGTCCCCTGTTCTTTCTGTAATAACCTTTCTGAAGACACAGTCCATATCTTCTTTACATGCAATTTGTCCAAAATCTTCTGGATATCAATTCAGAACTGGTTGATAGAAAAGGAGGTGGTTGTTGATGGTTTTACTTTTACTTTACAACATATTTTATTTGGAATTCCCAAAGACTGCTGTGCTAATTTTTATTTGATTAATAACATTGTAATAATGGCAAAATATTTCATTCACAAATGTAGATTTTTTAAATCCCTCCCACTACTTGTTGTGTTCAAAAGTGTTTTTCTAGAGCCCTTGAAGGAATGAGAGGTGGGAGTGCGATAAAGCTACTTGATCTTTTAATTTCATTTGATTTGGTGTGATATTGCCCCTTAATTTTAAATTTTAACTTTATTTTTATTTTATTTACCTTTATTTGTTTATTTAATTTTAACCCTAAGTTAATGTAAGATATGATTTCCAAGTTTGTATTTATTTTTGTTATATTGTGTTGAGCCTTTCATGCGATATGCTTACACACTGTAGAAAGAATGCATTTGCCTTGGTTGTATGTATTTTTTTGTATTCAATAAAAAAATAAATTAAAAAAAGGACCTGTTCAGGAAGCATATATTTTGAATTTAGTTGGCGCGATGGCGTAGAATAATAATGTAAATAAACGGCAAAAAATTTTAAGTAGTAAACGTAACTATCACGTTCAATTGCAAGAGAGTATAGCATAAAAAAAGAACCCCTTCACACACACACACACACACACACGCAAGTCAGACCAATTGCAGCAATGCATCACATATGCTTAAACTTTTATGTAGCCACGCAACAATAATTTCAGCATGCATTCACTGTACACACCGGGACGTGATGAAGGAAGTCTTTGCGAGACCTTGTTTGTACGTCTGCCAAATAGTTACGGACAACAACAAAAAATTAAAGTCCCCAGCCTGTTGGTTTTTAATAAAGATTCGGAGAACTCATTTTTCAGTTAAAACGCACGGAACAAAAAGTGCGTTAGCTTTTACTGCATGTTCAACAACAAGTCATGTTACAACTCTTCTTCAGCGTTAACTACCAGAATACACAAATATGCTCAGAGTGGTATTACAACATCTTCAAGGAAAATTCACATATGAGATAGCTTTATAACTTGCATACTATATAACTTATAGTATATAACTTATAACAGCTTTAACTGAAATAGACACAAGTTTAATATAACTATTCTGTTAATAAAACACACACACACAAAATCCGATTAATCGATCGATAAAGTGCTAGATTAATCGATTACAAAAAGAATCGATAGCTGCAGCCCTATTAATTTGTCACACATGGCTTCTCCATTTTGGCTTTATTTTTGTTAACCTGTTAAAGACCAGATGATTAAGTCCTGATATGTAAAGCGAATTCAAAAGGGTGTTACTTTCTTTTTCACCTGATTTTATGTGAAGGATCATGTTACATTGAAGACTGGAGTAATGGCTGCTGAAAATGTAGCTTTGCGCAAACAGAACAAAATTACATTAAGACATTAAGTTTGAATATTTCACAATATTACCGTTTTGCCGTAGGACTATATTTGATCAAATTACAGCCTTGGTGAGTATAAGAGAATTAATTTTTTTAAAAAATCGTATTTATTCCCAACTTCTAACCTGTATTTTACATTAAATTTTTACAATGTCTTTCAGATATTGTAACAATTAAAAACTAGCTTTTAGGTCAGTGCTGATGACGCCATAATCATGCGCCGTGTTTCGCGTATTCGTCGCATGTGTTTTGGAAAAGCGACTTGCACTGTGGATATTGTAGCCTTTATTGAGTGATATTAGTAACGTTCGAATAGTTATGTCGTTTGTTGAGGACGAAACATTGGACAGTGGGGTGGACTCACACTCGCGATTGGAAAGCTATGTTTTCAGTAAGATCAACAGCCCTATGAACAGCTGCATGCTTCGTAGATTTACCAGCACACGTGGAACAACTGCAATTGACTATTTCTTTAATAATTGTGGCCAGAGATGTTTAACGTTCATTTTAAAAAAATGGATTACTTTAAATCAAAATACCGTTCAAACGTGCTTGTTCTAAGTAATTAGATTGATTTCTGCATATAAATTAAATATAGACTACTTGTATAATAGTGTGATTTTGATTTCCATCAGGTTGTGAGTTGTCTTCTGAAGTTCCATTTTACACATTTCAAGCAGACGAAGATGAAGATGTGGAACATTTTCTGGAGCTCAGGACGGTTCGTAGAATATTTTATTAAAGCAAGAGTTTGCCTGTCCTAAACCTGTATATTTCGCCATTCACTTTCATTGCGCTTTTTTTTATAAAGTTCAGTAATGGTGACTGACGTGTTCTACAGAAGGGGAAAAAATGAAAACTCCTATGTGTATGAAGTAATATAAAGTTGATCAAATCATGATAGATTTTCATTTTTGGCTGATTTAGTTTTAAAGTCAATATGAAATAAAAATGAATCTATTCTCTATGCATATTATAGATCTTATTGTGAACAATACGTCTGTGTGTGTGTGTTTCTTTCTCCCTTTTTATATTTTGTCACCTTCTGTTTAAAGTCACCATGAAATCAAACTTCACAGTTTTTATTTTTTAGCCATGTTTATTATAAATGGAAAAAAGGGAAATCATCCAAAAATGAACATTGTCATTTATTTACTCATCCTCAAGTTGTTCCAAACCTGTATATGTTTCTTTCATCTGTTGAACACAAAAGTAGATACTTTGAAGAATGTTGGTAAAAAAATTACTATAAAGTCAAAAGGGTGCTGTCAACTGTGTGGCTACCTTTTAATTAAAATAACTTCCCCTCCCTCTTGCAGCAGGGTGGGACAGCCTGTCACTAATATAAAACACAATGATCAAATCAATTCCTGAAGGACAAAATTTAGTGCCTGCCTATTTTTTTTTCTGGTTTGAGAAACCATTACGCAATCTTCTGGTGAAATTACAGTGTTCTCATAGGTGATGTATGCAGGACTACTCCAGTCATTTAATGGAACTCATTACTTGGCTAAATGTCATGGGTCAAAAAGGTCTATTGTCAACAGTGTAGTTATATATGAAGCACAGCTCAAACAGCTTTCTGTTGGTTAACAGTGAACCCAATGCAAAATCTGTTAAAATCACACTAAATTCCCGAATGGGTGGATTCCTTTTGTAAGCTGGATTTCGCTTGTGAAAATTTGCCTAACAGTGGTAAATGTGTCCGCCCCTTTAGTCTGCATAAACCCCTCCCCCTGCAAGCTCAACTTTTGGAGAGTAACGACCACATCTCTTAAATCTAGTTAACGGCTGATATATAGAACCAAGTTCCTGCCCAACATTTTATTTTACGATAATGCATTACTCAGTTGTACGTCATAATATAGACAAAATGATCAGTTGCTGCTTTCATTTCGTCGCGACTTTAAGATGTGTAATGAGCTTGATGACCGGTACTTTTAAACCCCTTTCTCAAACCATTAGATTTGTCTGGGTGATGGTGCCAAAGAGGAGAATAATGTTGTGGAAGTGACAGCTATGAATCACCAAGGCAAGAAAATATCTGTGCCCGTAGCTAATCTCAACATTTCCTGCCTGCCTATGGTAATGTTTTTTTTTTTTACTAAACTGTTGTATAATATAGGTATTCAAATATGTTGCAAGTTTTTAAATCAGTTTTTTTTTTTCACATCTGTTTCTACCCAGGTAAGCCTTGGGGAGTTTGAGTTGATGGCTCCTGTCACACTGCGGCTGAAATCTGGATCTGGACCAGTGACTGTCAGTGGGTTACATTTAGTTGGTGAGAAATAAAACAACAGTTGAAAGTCTCTATATATCACAAAAATGCATTTTAAAGCTAAAAATCATGCACAGAGCATGCTATTTTATCTCCTTTGTTTTGAAACTGAATGGTGCAAAATATTTCTCCTCTTTCAGCCACAGAGAATGAAGAGTCTGAAATATCAGATGAAGATGATGACGTTAGTGAGGAGGAAATGCTTTCAGTCAAACCAGCCAAGAAAAAGCAGATTTAAATCTCACAGAAGCTGAAATTGAGATGTTTACATCAGACCTTTATATGTTTTATACAATACCAGATGTAATGTTCTTCTATGGAACATGATGGAGGGTGGTGAAGAATTTTGTGCAATTTTGTACTGTCAGATTGTACAAATGTTAAACAGAAAGGTTGAAGCCTCAATACAGCCAGCTCTGTGAAAATTTACTTCATGTTAAAAATGTTAATACTGTTACTTATGTGTATGTAAGTAACCACCAACACCAACCTTCAGGTTCACTCTCAGTTGGGAGACCCATGAATTCACAGTCCTGTCACCATTGTCCCCTTAAGTGAGGGCACTTAAGGCTTATTCCAGATGTACTATCCCTGTAACACACTGTACCATGACAGTGAAAAACCTGTCAATCTACATCTGCCTTCAGGGAAAGCACCAGCATTGTTCTCTACAGGTTTTTTTCTTATCACGCATCATTTTGTTGCTTGAACTTGTTAAAAAAAATGTTTTTTTTTTTGCAATCAGGGTTTTTAAATCTTTGTCCCTTTTAGAAGGACCAATAGAGGGAAGTTTTGCATGGTGCATTTGATGTTGAGATCAGTCAAGGACTTGCCATTGTTATCATTTTTGTATTTTTACAGATTTATTTACAGAATCTGTAAATAAAAATTGTTGTTTTATTAGAATCAGTTTAATTACTACTTTTATTTTAAGAGCTCACTTACCAATTGTGTTGGTAAATTCACCAGGGTGAACCTGGTTTTGCATAGTTTCATGTGTGCAAGTCAACATATTTTATGTATATACATACATATTTACACACTCAAACACAGAGATATATATATATATATATATTCGTGTGTGTGTGTGTGTGTGTGTACATATAAAATGGAACACGTGGGCAACATGAACACAATAAAACCACAAATGTATACATTCAGACAAGTCTTTTATATAATGAAATTAGATTTTAACCTAAAGTTAATTATTAATAGATCTATTAGGTCAATCTAACATCTGTTCATTATTTTGGTACTTAACCTTTTACATTTTTGCTGTTTAATAAATTGTTTTGATTCATAATTATTCTACCATTTGAATTTGTTTTATTTTAAAGTTTGCTGAAAAGCCTATAATTGACTGTTTAATGGCGTTTTTTTCGGTGACAACTTACCCCATATTGTGTGACAAAATGTGCGAATACTATTTCTTCCTGGGAAATAAAGGTGGAAATGTTCAGTAGCTGTTATTTAGGCGGACCTGCCTTTAACATTTTTGATGATACAGAAATTAACTTTGAAACCTAACCAGAAAAAAATGTGACAACTGCGGTTCCTTTAAAATGACGCCAACAGCTGGTGACGTCACTTAACTCCCCCTAGTAACCATCGTCGGCGTCTCGGAAGGGAGGAAGATGGTGAGAAGTTAATCTGCCTTTAGTCCTATCTTTGTGTATTTTGTATTTAACTGAGATTTTAGAAACCTTTGAAATACGCATAATTTATTCAGCGTTTGCAGCGTGAAGTCTTGATTATTAGCTGCAGTAGCGGGCTTTCTGTAGGAGTGAAGCCTGATGGATCAGCAGCGCTAAGTCTCAGTTATTTGCCTTCCTCTGTCTCGTTAACGTTACTTATTTCCCGAATAATTAAAATGTAGAGATTGTAACTCATTCAAGAAATGATTATGGTATTGTAGCCACCGATGTTAAATTGATAGCTGAACAAAATGTGTCATCATTTCATCATCTTTCACTTTCACTGCATTTTTTATATAATGAGTGAATTGTTACTGAGTCATTATGTCTTTAATCTCGTTTTATATTATTTTGAATGGAATATAACTAAATTATTAAAATTTAAATCAACAAATGTCTTTGTCTTTTTCATACTTCGTTAGATAAGGCTCTTAGCTGAGAGAAGTAGTTTTTTTCTCACAAATGTCCTTATATAGTGTAGCTAATTGTTGTCTTGTTTAAAATCTGGTTATTGAGCATATTATGTTTATTCCAGGGTTTGTTGTCAATCCTTAGAAAACTAAAGAGTGCCCCAGACCAGGAGATACGCATTCTGCTCCTCGGATTAGACAATGGTGGAAAGACGACGCTTCTCAAACAGCTAGCCTCTGAGGATATTAGTCACATCACACCAACACAGGTAACACACAATCTCCCTTCTGCAGGAAACACAAATTGCCTTGTAAAAAGTTAGTTTCTTCCATTTTCATCTAGAATGAGCTCTTAAAGGGATAGTTCACTCAAAAATGAAAAATGTGTCATCATTTACTAACCTACATGTTGTTCCAAACCTGTATGAGTTTAAATCTTCTGTTGAACACAAATTAAGATATTTTAAAGAATATCGGTAACTAGACAGTTGACAGCACCCATTGACTTCCATTGTAGGAAAAAAAGAATACTATGGAAGTCAATGGGTGCCGTCAACTGTCTGGTACGTAAGTAATGCCGAAATTTTCATTTTTGGGTCAACTGTCCCTTAAGGGTTTTTTCTTGCAATACAGCATTGTTCAGTTCGTTTGAACTCTTCTGTCCTTGCCAGGGCTTTAATATTAAGAGCGTGCAGTCTCAGGGCTTCAAACTGAATGTCTGGGACATTGGAGGCCAGAGGAAGATTAGACCATACTGGAGAAACTACTTTGAAAATACTGACATGCTTGTGAGTGTTTCTTAAGAGATATGTTTATGAGTTATGCATAGCCAGTATTCATTATCATATATCACTACCATTCAAAAGTTCTAAAAATGTCTCTAATGCTCACCAAAAATATAGTTAAAATATTCTAGTAAATATTTCTAGTTTGCTATTTGAATATATTTTAAAATGTTTTTTTTTATGTGATGGCAAAGCTTAATTTGCAGCAAGCAGTTACCAATTATTATTATCATCAATTTTGAAAACAGTCTATTTTTCAGAATTCTTTGATAAACAGCATTTACTGTCACTTTTGATATATTTAATACATCCTTACTGAATAAAAGTATTAGGTTTTTTTTTTAAATCATACTGACGTCAAACATTGAACAGTTGTGTATATATATATTTCTCATGTGATGATGTATATGTGATATTTTCTTATATTTGTTTATGTAATGATTTTGACGTTGTGTTTTTGCATTTTAGATTTATGTCATAGACAGTGCAGACAGGAAGAGATTTGAGGAAACGGGACAGGTATATAAAGATTTATCATTATAGCAAATCTGTTCATTATTACTTGTCTTGTTTGTGTGTGGGTATGTGTGTAGATGAGAGATTATGAACCTTCCAAGGTCTCTGCAGGATATTTCTCACACTATGTGGCTTGACACTTGGTCAGGTCTATGTCTAGCTACATTTTCCTGCTCAATACAGTTCACTGCAGCGTTTTTACTTTATTGGACGTGAAACATTAAATTGCTCCAAGAAATGTGTAAGCATATACTTTCTTGATATGCATTTGTTCAAGCAAATCCATGCTAAAAGTATTTGAATGAGCTATTGAATTACTATTTGAATTGTTTATGTGATGTGCAGGAGTTGTCTGAGCTGCTAGATGAGGAGAAACTTAGTGGCGTACCTGTTTTAATCTTTGCCAATAAACAAGACCTGCTGACCGCTGCTCCAGCCTCTGAGATCGCAGAGGGACTGAACCTGCACACCATTCGGGACCGTATTTGGCAAATTCAGTCCTGCTCTGCACTTACGGGAGAGGGAGTCCAGGTGAGTCATTGCTTTTACATTAGCCTTGTTTTATTTTTCCAATCAGTTGTTTAGACCTTCCCATCAGCGGCTGGTTTTTGGCTTAAGTGCTCCTTTCTTTCAGGATGGCATGAACTGGGTCTGCAAGAACATTACTGCAAAGAAGAAGTAGTGAGCCTAGTACCTTTTGTAAAGGGAATGTGAAAATCAAATTTTGTGGACTGTGTGGATTTTCTACCAGCTCGACGAGGTTAAAGGGATATGAGGAGGCTTTTCTAACCCCTGACCCCTCTGAATCATTCCTCAGCCATCAACTCTGTCTCACCCGTAGTTACTCTGTCACCACTGTGCAACTGCATGATACTCTGAATTAATTTGATTTATAATGTACAATTAACCACTGAATTGAGTGTAATAAGTCTTTTTCTTTCGTATTATTATTATTCATTAGAATGTTGTCTGTTTGATCTTGGAATCTATTTTAATATCTTGAATTTCTATGATTTATTCCTTTTAGATGTTTTATACTATGCTAGACCTAAAAGACTAGACTATTTTTTTTTGTTTTTGTTTTTTTGCATAGCCTGTGTTATTTTACTGGCTTGAACCATTGAATAAATATTTTACTGTGGGATGAGCACCCGGCTAAATCACAATGGATACCTGTGTATAACAACCAGCAGGGTTGCTACACAGGTGTGCTTGCTTAAGCACCTGGCTGTGGCAGTGAGGAGTTTTTTTTCTATTTATGACATGATATTGAGACAATATAATTCACATAATTCCTCAAGCACCAGACCAGCAGCGCAGATGCTCTTGTCACAAACAATGTTCTTTTTTTCAAAGCAGAATACATTCAAATTTATGAAAATAAATATTTGGGAAATGTCTACAAAATGAAAATTAAATGACATTTCCCCTTTCTCTTGGTTTCAATGCTTAAGCTTCAAATATACAGTAATTTGTGTATGCCTTAAGTTGTGAGACCGAAGCGGCACATTCCCATTTAACAATAATAAGTCAAAACTACAACTCGTGGCCCGTCATATTACAGAACAATTAAATCAATCCGCCTTAAATGCATTTTAGTCCATTAGTTTTGAGAATCTAAACGTATCGATTTAAAAAAAAAAGGTAACTAAACCCTAAACCACCTTTTTTTAGCTAATGATCTGTAAGAATGGGGCTTTATTAATGCTGTTCATTGATTCGAGTAACTTTTTTGACATATGGGTATAAAGTTTTAATTCTACAATATATATGGTGTAAAAACGTCTGAGTGCTGCCCTCTTCAGGTTGAACGGTGGCTACTACAGTTGAATTTTCCTATTGGATGTTTGGGGTGGTTCCTGACGTAAGGGGTGAGTGGTGACGTAAGCAGGTTCCAGCTCACCACGCCCTTAGTAAATCCTACCACGCCCTTGGCAGTATAAAAACCGATGGTTTGAACAAGAGTTTAACCACTGTTTGTCAGTTTGGTTTGAAATGTGCTGGGGACAAAGACGAATTCGGAAGTGCATTTTTTTAGAAGTGCTGGGTACAAACTTGATAATAAATCCATCTATCCCCAGACTTCATTTGAGTTCTTAAATGGTCTAGTGGTAGATCTTTTGCCAAGCGTGTCAGAGGTTACGGGTTCTTATCCGCACTCGTATAGTTTTTTTTTTCTCTCATCATAACTGAATATGTTCATCAGTGATTACAGTCTATATCAAGCAGGGACACATTTGTGTGCATTTTATTTTGTGATTTCAGTCTCCGCAACGGCGATAGATTGAAGAGTGCGTCCGAGTGAAGACTGCACGAGCCACAAGAGATCACTGTAGCCTATCCATGACACTGATAGCAGCGGCAACGAGCGCTCAGGTTTATTTAAAAAACATCACATTTTAGCGCTAGATTTCTTATTTAATAGCGAACTAAATGACTGCTCTGGTAGTCAACTGGAGATGTTTTATTTATTTGTATTAGGTTACGGTACAATCGTGCCCCAAGGTTTCCGCTCAGCCCCGCCCTCGGTTCATCCCGTCTATCTCCGCTGGGCTCTGCCCACTTTTCCAGCATTTTTCAAATATTGCCAGTGGGTGGAGTCAGGCTCTGACCAGGGGTTTAGTTGCCCTTTAAGGTAAGAGCGGGCGTGGCCAATTGTAACTTGAATGTGCGAGCCCAAGGGCCAAGGCTTCCGGTGTCCTTCGCGTAAATCACGTTCAGTACAAAAACAGTCGTTATGCTGCTTGATATTGCAAATAGTAGGCAGCTGCTGTCATTTTATTGTTGAAAAATGTATTATCATAATCTTAAACGCACTGGATTGTATCTCAAATAGTTTTACCGGGTCTGTAGCCTACTTGTTTTTTCTTCTAGTTATCTCCCTATAGCGGCTAATAAACCGGAAGTCTCGCACAGAAATAGTGTTGCAAAAGGTGGATAGTGACCTGCATTTACATTTGAGACACTGACAAATGAAGATCTATCTATCTATGTTTCTATGTAACTATCTATCCATCCATCCATCTATCATCTATCTATCTCTATGGAGAGAGGCAGATGTGGGCAGGTGACCTTGTGTTCAACTGGGGCTCTTCCCCCCCCCCACAGGGCTAATGTCACACCTCCGTCAAACCCTATGTTGTCATGGCAACTGCTTTATGGTCATGTCAGAACTGTTAAATGCATAGATACCTGCTGTTTCATGAACGAGTATAGGCACTCGGTTCACACTTTTCTCTGGAGCTGGCAGTGCACCTACAAATAACTCACAGCTATTGATGCTTTATTCTTGGTAACTGAAATCCATAAGCTCAGTTGATTGACAGACAAAGCACTCAGAGATGTTGTGGGTTCACAAAAGAATCATTTCTCAGAGTAGCCTATACATTCACTCAACTCCTTGCTTTGCCCAGTCTTCAGTCCAAGCACTCAGCAAACACTGCACTAAAACATAGAGACACAGGGTGGGCTTTCGTGCACCGGGCCTGTCAGCACCTTCATTTGCAAATCAGTGAGCAAGAGACATTGCTGTTTTTGAGTTTGTCCACTGAATGACACCGAACCGGAACTCTCAGCAGAAGCCACCTGTGCTGTGAAGGATGTGATGATGAGGTGTGTCAGCTGCCAGTGAGACCGACCACTGCTTCCGACCACTGAGCCCAAATAAAGAGAAAACAAGACTAGATGTTGATAAGGAATCACAAACAGGAGAATTCTGTCATAACCATCAAACCTGTAAGCTAAAAATAATGTTTTAGCTGTTTTTGTCCATATACAGTGAAACTCAGTGAGTTCCAAAACAACACGGGACCCCACTGACTTTCATTTTGAGGACACAGTTATGTTTAAAAGGCAATTATTGGCTTACCCATTGATATACAAAGAACAAAATATATCAAGAACAAAATATGAACTGAGCTAGATAAGCTTTGCAACATCAACACTATTACTGAACTGAATTGAATAAACATTTAACAGACTAAATAAATAAATAATGACATTATTGCCTTCTGTTGAACTACTTATAGCTGAATCAAACTTGTTTCATAATTAATGAACTTAGCAACATTAATTGAACTGAATTGATACGACAGTGAACTGAGCTGAATAATGATATTATCTTCTATAGAGCTGAAATCGAGTTTGTTTCTAATTTTTTTAAATAATTTCATAATTAATTTTACATCACATTCATTTTCCTGCTTATTAAAGCCTGCTTTGAAACAATCTGTATTTCTTTTTATGTATTTTGTGTTTCACAGAAGAAAGTTTTACTGATTTGGAATGACATAATTAACAGAAATCTTTGAGCGTACTTTAAAAGCCATCATTAAATCAAAACTGATCATTAATATTTTTTATAAAATGTTGTTTATTATTGATAATTTATCTGTTGGACATCTTTAGTTTTTATTTATATTCATGTGCCCTCAATCTTTTATCAAAACATGAACTCACCCCCGCTCTGGCAGCTACATCTCTCTGATCATGGCTGCGCTTAAGTCCAATTTTGTATGCCCTTCCCTCGCTAACTTCCCTCAGTCTCCTTCACTCAGATGTACATCATTGCTAACATTGCACGAATACCCACTACTGGCAGAACCCTTGAAATGTGCCCTAAGCCCTTGATCACTTGGAATCCACAATGAAGCTAATTTATTGTTTAAATTTTTTCCCCTTGTGAATTTGTTTTACGCGCCATTCTATAGGCCTGTATGTATGCATGCTTGGGCTGTTGGAGAAAATATAAAATGAAAATGATAACAATACAATAAACTTATAGCTACAAGTATTGTGCGGTTAAATGTCAAAATAACTCAAATTATTGAGTTAAGTAAATTAAGTGCGATCTGCTGTAATATCACAATCGCGTTGCACTGTGGTCAATGGATCTGCCTGAAGTGTACAAATTGAGAAGAGGGTCTGTCCAAATAAGCTTCCCTCGCCCACTTGACGAAGTTAGCACTTCAAAATGGCGGCAGAGATTTCACAATAGACAAAAATCCCAATAGACAAGATCAAGTCCCACCCAATTTTTTATAAGTAATTGCTTCGCGACTGCCAAAAAAAAGAACGCTCTATAATGTGTGTGTAGTATGAATGTAATTCGGACGTACTACATTTGCCATGTTTTCATTATCATATGCCCTATCAGTGTCAGATGCCTCGAAACACTGCTATTCACAAATCCTCTCCTGTGGCCTCATGGGATAGTAAAATGTCCATCGAATGCATACTTCAGAAACGCACTGGAAGTAGTAGGTCATCCGGGTACTTTTTTTCTAATCTTTTAGTACTATGAATTCGGACACACTTCTTTTGTCGCATAATAAGGGAAGTATACCATTTCGGTTCCATGCCAATTTTAAGTCTTTTAAAAAAGAAATATCCTGTATTCAAGTGAAAAACATCATAATTTTGTATTTAATGAATCCTACGGAAAGCATCCAATGACGCTGCAATGACTACCGTTTGCCTTTTTGATGACATTTCCCATTTCCTTTTCAGCCTGTGTTGTCTTTTCTAGTAATCCTTCTGGCTTGATGATTCATAATCATGTACAGTATGTGTAGCAATTTGTAATTTTTACAGTAAAAGTTTAAATAAACAAATTTAAAAATGAACATTGCAACACACAGACAGCTGTAATTGTAAGGAGAACGGGAAGAGAGAGCTGTGCCTCAACTCCCAGTGTAACCATGTCTAATGAGATGATGACATCTTTCATTTACAGAACATAATCACATTAACTGTTTCAGTTTGAATGGCTTAATATTTCCCATGTGTCATCATTTTTCCATATGAAGCTCAAGAGCAAGTTTGCTCATGTCTGTTTGTGTAAGAGAGAGGGCGAGGAATGGAGATATAGTGTGTTTGTGAGCATCAACTCATCACTATATATCACTTCATTGGTGTGTATTTGCCTGTTCACTGGGGTGTGGTCTGATGCTCTTGACAGCTCTGTGTGTGTTACCATGGCAACCGTGTGTGTGTGTGCACATGCCTCAGTGTAGGGGCCTCGCTGAAGGTGTTTTAATGCTGTTGCTCCGCCGGGAGCCTGTCAGCTGTTGTGCAGCTGCCGTAGCATTAGCAGGCCCGAAGCCCTGTGCATTTATCCATCTTCTCTACGACACATCACACTTCTAATTCAAAAGCCTAATCAAAGACATCCACACACAGTGCAGGGCTTGTCAGGCCAGCAAATGCTACAGAGATCTTCTGGTTTCATATTCCTGTAATGAGTAACTGGAGACGAGAGGGAAATCTGCTGCTCTGGCTGCCCTCTTTGTTACCCGAGTATCTCCAAATTATTAACACTGGAGCCTGGGAATTCAGCCTTCAAACAGACACGCAGTGTTTCTGGTAAGCCTTACTGCTACGCCTAGTTCAATGTTTTATTTAACCAGGGTTTTTAAATCTTTGGCATTAACAAAATACACAGGTAAGAATAGCAGTTTCTTAAAGGGATAGTTTGCCACTAAGAAAAAGAGAAAGAAAAGAAAAAGAAAATTCCTTCAGCATTTACTCACCCTCTTGTCATTCCATACCTGTTTGGTGTTTCTTGGAGCACAAATGATTACTGAAGGATCATGTGACATGCAAATCTCACCCTAAACATTTGAACAGTAGTGTACGGGAAAGAGCTGCCACAAAGGGGAAGAGTTTTAAACTGTTCCTCACACAAAACTATCCTATGACGTATCTTATCAATTTTCATCTGTTTTTTTTTTTGTTTAGTTTGACTGCCTGGTCACTATGGACTCTAACTGTATGGAAAGGATTGGTGTGAAGATCAGTGTTGCTAAGTGTGTGATTTTCCCGCTGAATTGGGCTTCTTTTAAGTTAAGTTGTTGCCGTGGGTTGATATCTGAAGTACCCAGAGGCCTCTGCAGCTCTCCTGCCTGTGTTGCTCCAGGACTGGCCTCACAGGCCCTAAGAGGGATTTTGGATTATCCATCCTGGCTTTAGGGATTGGAGCTGCAATGTGCTGGATAGCAGAAATCTTAATTCTGCATGGTAAATAGATTATTGAGCATGTGAGGCACTGACAGACATTCCAAATTAGATGTTGACTCCTCTCTTCCCTATCGTTTCTTCTTTCAGTGTTTCCTTTTTCTGAAAATCATTTAAAAACTTTATCCTTTATGCATCTCTGTCTTCCCTGCTCACTCTATGGTATCAGCGTGAAGCAATATGAGAATGAGAAGCAGCAAAAACAATGGCCCTACATACATCTGGTATTAACATCTGTTTCAGATTTACAGCTGAAATGGTCAGCTCTAAATACAGGTGGGTCCACAAAGTCCTGATGGTACACATGTGACCATATTACATTTGTAGGGTAAACTAATCCTTCTTGATGCATCCAGTATGGCAGCTAAGGCCCATATACTCACCTTTTGTTTTATGGAAAATAACCATCTGATCAAAAGAAAAAAAAAGGACATACCATTTGGCAGCACTGAAAAGTCAGCAGCTTCGGCCTGCTCTGTTTCAGGCAGATCCCCCTAAGGTTTCTGGGAATTTGTTTTGTTTTTGAGAAAGGGCTATGTATCATTTCTCCTCTCCTCTACTCTCATGGCCTGTTCACACACCAAGATAAATGTAATTTTGGGGCATAGAATGGCTGTTTCGACACGAACATTCACACATTGTCAATGTAACATTTATTCTTATTAAGAGAGAGGTGTTCTAATACTCTTTTCCATCACACTGCAAAGAAAACTGTTATATAAAATGACGACATGGTAGTGCTCGCGAACAGACTAAAGTCTATTTTACACTGCAAAGGTGGTTTCTGTTGCAACATGAAAACATCTTAAATGTCTGTGTATTTGACAAATATTGCAGCTAATCCACTTCATCTGTGATATGCAAACACTGCAAGCATCACTACGGGAAGCAGAAAGTGTCCAAATTCAAATGTTTGGCCAGTTTTCTTCACAGTGCGATGGAAAAGAGAATAACTCCCTGTAAAAATTAACATTAACAGAGCATTCATTCAAATAAAAATGTTTGAATCCGGAACAGACAAATCATCCAATAATTAGATGGAATTTTCCCGCTGAACATTTGTGTTAGTGTGAACAGGCCTCAAGTCTGCAAAACACGTGTCCACTCTCTAATCTGCAAGTTCTCAAACTACATTAAACACCGAGCAATACAAATATGAAAGTGCTAACGTGATCTCCACTAGCAAAGCCATCATCGTGGGACATCGTTCCCCCTAATAACAGGGCAGGTTTTAATAATTGATACCAAGGAAGAGTAAGCAATTGTGACTGTTGCAGAAAAACAAGAGGCTTTAGACTACAGCTGGTCTGTGCTGGGCTCATAGGGGACAGAAGACCTTGAAGCCTTTGTACAAACATGTCCACACCCTAACATTTTCACACCAACTCATTTACATGAAAAATCCCCATGTTTGCAGTGCTTTTTATTTTCCTTTTCACTTCAGGCCTCACATACATCCGTATGTGATCACATGTACAGAGGAGCTAAGCCGGGCAGCCTATGTTGTGTTTTGCAATCGATCCTTCCGGCAGGCTTCAGTCCTCCCACGGGCTGCAATGAGCCAGCATGAGCAGCCAGCGTGATTAGCATCATGGGACGGCAGAGCTCAGAAAAACAAACCCATTGTAGAGCTCTCGGAGCATATGGCGTATCCACCCACAGCAAGCAGGGGGAAAAAAGAGGGTAGAGTCTAGTCAGACTTCTAATTGGTCACAAAATGTTGACTGTGTTGGTTTGAGAGCACATGAATATATGGGGTTTGTGGGAGGAGAGGGGCTGGAACGTTAAACTTTATAAATAAATGATGAGCTGTTCTTCAAGCCTGATTACTTCCCCCATCCCCTTTCTACCTCAGCCGGCCTTGCGCCCCCATCCCACCATGCCTTAATGGAAAAATGTGACTGATGCCCCCATTGACCCATGAGGAAGAGCTGGAAAGTCTGGCATTAGTCCTTAGGCTGCTATATTTAAATGATTTAAAAGTGGTCTTGGCTTTTTTTTTTTGGAAGCCACATATTTCGATCAAGTTTTCGCTTCGGACTTGCCCATAATGCTGATACTATCTTATAAACAATGATTGCCTTTACTTCAAATATAACCTCCAAACCTGTTTTGATAATCAACAACAAGGTCTAGGCAAATGATCCAAGCCAAAGACAAACAGGGTCGTGATTGGTTTATGGGATTTTAGTCGGATCTGCAACATAATAAAATATTTTTAGAGCTTGGCATATATATATATATATATATGTATATATATATATTTTTTTTTAAGTACATTCATAAAATATATTAAAATGTCCACTGGGTTATAATTAACATGACGTTCCCAGGTATAGAAATCACATTTTTCAAATTAGGCTGCCATATATCTAGGTTTTTCAAGAAAGTGGTAACTGGTTCTTCAAAGAAAAATATCTTGATTTTTAGTTGTTTCATCTTATTTTAATGCTTTTGTCTTGTTTTAAGTCATGATTAGAAGTTTGTTGAGGCTCCCTGGTTGAGAACCACTCCATAGTTTAGAGCCATGACTTCTGCCGCCAAAAAGAAAACTACATTGCAAATTACAAAAGATTTTTCACACAAATCTGTTTAAACCAGCATTTAATACTCTTTTGAAGCACATTTATTTCAATTTCCAAATGTATGCATCCAGTTTTCTTGTATAAAATATGTGGAAAAAAGTCAACTGTTCTCTTGTCTCACTCAGTCGAGTCTTTTTGGAGTTCTGAGGGCACAGAAAGGCCTTCCTGTATGCCTACAAACACAAACAGGAAGTTTTTCCAGCATGTTCACAACAATCAGTGTTCCACGGTGACCACAGACCCCTTTGGGCTTCACCGTCACCGACTAAAACAGGAAGTATATCTACACCGTTATAAGACTCAGAGGTGTGTGTAGGCACCAATCATCCTGAACATGCTTCACATTTGCTTAAATGCAGGAAATAACATTATCTGACAGGAAGCAGAATCCAGAAGTACTTCAGATGCAATAGCTCATGACATGCTTGGTGGAACCTCTTTGAGTGAAGCCTCCAAAGAACCTGGATTGAGTTTTTGTACTGATCTTTTCCAACCAACTGAAAATTAATGAAAAATATTAATACAGAATTGTAAACATAACAGAAAAACAAGAACCTCTGGCCTCTAAGGAATGTAAGTAACACATCAAATCATAATCGTGGTTACCTGTGGAGCGGTTCAGCAGATACTTAAGCCCAAAATCTGAAGGTGCAGTGGAGGTGAAATATGATAAATAATAAACAGACTCTATCCCTCTTTTTTAATAACAATATTCCCCATCTACTGATAATAAAACTGTAGAAGATTAATAGCAATGTTAAAAGGAATCTTTAGCACATAATAAAAAACAACCAGATTCCAGATGCCCTAAAGGCAAGAAGAAGGGAGGTGAAAGGAGTTAAAACTAACTCTGTTTACAAGTGATCATTATCTGCTCTGGGTCAAAACCCTCTGCAATTATTCAAAATCTGTTTGTAATTTTAAAAACTCAGCTGGGTCCCGCCTCCACATTTCTCAAAGAAAGATTCCCTTATTTTACACAGGGACAGACAGGGTTTTAATGCTTAAGTTGGAAGAGATCGGAGTTTTTAAGCCGAGAGGCTTGCATTGCATGATAAAAAGTGCTGTTTTCCTTGTAATTGTGAAGTTAACAAGCCTGATTTTGAAAATGAGTGAGATATCGGAGATAAACCGGAGATGCAGTGGAAGGTTAACTGGTGACGTATGGTTTAGTGGAAGATTGCCCATACAATCCATAGAAATCAGGGTGCCTGTGGCTCTGTGAGGCGTCGATCCAGTCGTGCATGGAGAGCCCTTGGAGGGGCTGGGACATTGAGGCCGTTGAGGGCAGGGGGTGCGAGTAATCCTGTGTCCAAGGGAAAGATCCCGAGCGAGGGTAGGGAGGATGGCCACGGTGGTTCGATATGGAGGGGACGCTAGAGCAATAGCAGTTGTCCATCGTGCACATGAGAATCTTACGGCCACCGTACTGGGGCAGCATGGCCTGCTGGGAGGAGCTGGGATTGGGGTAGTCAGCTGGAGTAAAAACTGAGCTGGAATGATGGACCGACTGGGCGCTGCTGCTACTGCTGAGGCCTACAATGTGCTGGGTGGAGCTACAGGGAGCCAAGGGCGGCTGTGACGTCGGCCCGTCGGTGGAGCTGGAACCTTGACCCAGGAACTGCTGTTTGCTCATGGGGCCTGACGAGGAATCCAGCAGGCTAGTGCTGCTTTCAGGGAAGACTGTGGAGTGTTTGCGTTTCTCACCCCCGGAGATATTCGCACTGGAGGGGTGGACAGATATGCTCTGGAGGAAGTGTGCGGGAGTACTGAATGGTGCTGGAAACAAGGGGATGAGGACAATTAGTTTGATTTGTGGAAAAAAAAATGCTGAACAGAAATGTTTTTGCAAGCCAAGTTAGTGGTTCTCAAGTGGTTGTGCTTTAAAATTTGTTGATCATATAAAAGTTTAAAAAGGTCCCTAAAACCAACATTTATTTTTTCTTAGGGTACATTTACACAACAACAATGTACAAAAATTTATAGGTTTTTACTTCGCGTTTTTCACATGCAAATAACGTTGTCAAAGCAATTCCAGTTAACGGATCAGCGAAAATGAGTAAAAACGCTGTATTATGCTGCCAGACCAGTCGTAGGCGATGTCACTAAAGAAACACTTTGCGCCTATAGACTGAACACGTAATATGCATGCGCATGACATCACTATTTTCACAAATTAACATTTTTTGTAGTTTACATGGAGATGATAACTTAATAATACGTGATAATGCGATGTTTTCAAAAACTTTCATTTTGAAACCAGTTTTCAAAAGTTTGGGTTTTCAGGCCCCCAAAATGCCAATGTCCAAAATGTAGAAAAAGTTTTCTGTTTTTAGTTGAAAACGGTGCGGTGTTATTTGTTTGATTGTTTTATTGGTTTTTAAAATTTTTGAGGATGAGGGCATTCCAGGGTCAATGACGAATAAGATATTATGAAAAGTCTTTTATAATCTAGTTTAATCAAGTGTCAACAATCTTTTTATTAAATGTTGGTTTCATGAGCAGACTTTTTATACCAGAACTCATGACCCAATTAGAGCCCAATAAGTTGTGCGACCCACCAGTTACTGAGCCACTGAGTACGTTTTTACTAACCTTCCAGTATTTTTCTCATGTTCTTTTCCTTTTTTGAGACTTCAGACAGGAATATTTTGGAATTAAGATGACCCACTTTGTAAGGAGGCAGAACACTGCCTGTACATGATGTTGATCTGTAAAAAGTCCGTTTGACATCAACAGATTACTAAACATTCAAAAATATTCAATAAAAGTATTCAATATCAATCAATTTCTGCACTTCGGTTCATAAATGACATACCTGTCCATGAGTATTTTCACTGGTTTTGTGTTCTACAAAGCAAAACAAAACAGAGCACAATATTAATCTTCCTCTACAAGCTCCTGCTTGACTGCCTCTTTGTCTGTAAACATGGAAAAATCTGGAAGTGCAGATCTACTGATAACAACCACACACAGACAGGGAAGCATTTCTCACAGGTATAGGCACATTCACAGTGTGTTCATGACAGTATGTGGGTGAGTGCAAGGGGACTTCTAGCAAAAGTCAAAGGAGCGTGCTTAAGGAAACATATTCACTATGTCTGAAGCCCAAGACAGCTGCCTTACTGCCCAGGCAGACAGAGACTTTATATGAAGGAAAGTTTCAGACAGACTTCCAAGACATAACGTTTAATAATCAAAACTTAAGGCAATATTGAAAGATTTCAACATTTTATTCTTGCTAGACATTTATTAATCCCCCTGCAAAATCCAAATTGCACACACAGGACTAGGATATCATAGGCAGTTAAGGATGACCAGATGAAGTCATCTGTGAAGGGTGAAAGAGAGAATCGACCTCACCTTCATGATGTTAATATTCTCCGCCTTGTCAAACACAACTTGGACAGAGCTGAGCAGTTTCTTGGCCTCCTGACGGCGTGCATTGAGCTGCAGGGTTTGGGTTGAGTTCTCCTGGCAGTATTTGGAGTGTGCTTTATCCAGCACCTCCAGAGTTCTCCCCAGGTCGTCTTCTAAGAGCTGGTGCATTTTGTGATACTGCACACGCACCTCCTCCTTCAGCTGCTGTACCTTATCCTGCACAACAAACACAGGGTGCACATTGAATTTCTATAGTTTCCCTAAATGCGAAAACTTTAACAAATATATCCCTGTAGGAAAGGAAATTAAAATTATCACAGATTTGATTGTTTTAATGTCTTAGTTATTTTGTTCAGACAGCAGTGAAATTTAATGGGGAAAAAATTAAGTGCCCTTATTATGCTCGGATATTACTTTTCATATAGTGTATTATTTAGCTGTTTGTGAATGTAAAAGGTCTGCAAAGTTTTAAAGAGCAAAGTGCATGATAAGATTTATGGAGTTAGTGTCTCCCCCCCCCCCAAAAAAGTGATTCTAAACTGCCTGATATGAGTCGTCAGTAATTCCAGTCTTACTTCCTTCTCGAACCTATGTAGGTATCTAACAAATTTCCATAATGCCAACCTATGGTATTTATTGGCTGCCCGCAAACAACGTCTACTTTGACCAGTCTCAAACACTGTAGTTGTAGATGAGGTCTAGAAGAGTTTGGTTTGTGTTGTCGACATGTCAAGACAACACTGTTTTCTGCGCTGCGGAAGCAAATCCACTGTGCAGGCTTCCACTTCCAAAGGATGAGGACTCGAGCTCAAATTAATTATTTAAAACCAACGCCATCGTTACTGTTAGTATCACTGTGTGTACAAGTGCTGAGGAATCCTGCGGAGCCGAAATTCAGATATTGTAATGAACGTTTTGTTTCCAAAACGCACCGTAAGTGGTAGACCAATCAAAACAAACTGGGCCATCTGACCAATCAGATCAGAGTAGGCTCCCAGAAAGGCGGGGTTTAGAGAGACCGAATTGTTTATCATACCGTTTCAGACACTGTGAGAAAAAAGTAGGGATGTACCGAATCCAGGATTCGGATTTCCCCAAATATTGGGCTTTTTGACGGGGGTTCGGTTTCTGCCGAACCTTCAAATTTTTTTCCACCGAACCGAAGCCTAGGCTTGCACTATGCGTGCTTCGCTGGTCGACGTCACACAGTCGTTAATTACGGGAAGATGTTTACGTAGGTTAGAGTGCAGTAGAGCTGAGAATTTGAAAATGAAACTCGAGAGCAGGAAAAGTGTTGTTTGGCAGTACTTTGGAGCGGCTGGGACGATCTGCACCGCAGCAATAGGCTACTGAGGCAGTCACATCGGGTGCTGACGTAGAGATAAGCGCTTTTTTCAGCGAGCCTCTGATTTCTCTTAAAGAGGATCTTTCACCTTTCACCGGCTATCACCTGTTAATGCCGAGCGCCTTGTTTTCCTGAAAGGAAACTCTCATTTCATGTAAAAGGTTAGCGGTTATAGGTTAATTCATTTAATTATGATGCAGGAGATGTGTGTGATTTTCATGATATTTTTCCTAATATTGGCTACTGTTCTAATCATATAGCCTACTGTTATAAACGAAACAACAGCCTACTATATATGTTTGAGTAAATGTTCAATAACATTAATTTCAATTAGATCACCAAACATATTCTGATAAAAAATAAAAACCCTTTTCTTTGCATTGTTGCACTTTTATTGAAAGGTTTTGGTTTGTACTTGGGGATAGCCTACTTTTGATTATAAATCTAAAAGGTTGATTTTTTATTTATTTATCGGATCTTGAGATAGCCTATATGGTAATTGTCAAGATAGTTTTTCCCACTTATCATCCTGGCATAATGTTGCCAATTCTTTTCTCTTTTTTACTTTTTTACAGTTAAAATAACTGTAAATGTAAAATACACTGTTGTGGACGTTGTTTAATTCATTAATGTGTTTACTGGAAGACAAAATGAAAAATACACTGTTGTGGACATTGTTTAATTCATTAATGTGTTTACTGTGTTAATGGACTGAGGATGGGAGTAGGATTCGGTATTCGGTTTCGGATTCAGCAGAATCTTAACCAGTGGATTCGGTATTTGGCCGAACTCCAAAAATTTGGATTCGGTGCATCCCTAGAAAAAAGGTGATGCTACAATGTATATTATCAGAAAATTAAAGTGGTTTTTGACCTAAGATAGAAGTACATCTATTGTAGGAGACCTCAAAAACAAAACAAGGAACCATTAAAATAGCATAATATGGGCACTTGGGATTTTTCTCAGGATAAACATCTGAGAAGCAGAAAAATTTCAAAATTCACATCTGCTATAGAGTTTCAGAAGAGGACATGTAAAAGTGTGTTGTAGTGCAGCTCACTGAGGTTTAATAGCCTGTGAGATGCACAGAAGATTGAAATGTGTATCTGTGCTATCTAAATTATACTTAAAAATCTTCATATACAAGATCATCTGTAACCACACCACCTTTTGACTTTCGAAAAGCTTATATACAGGGTCCAAAATTAACTTTTTACTTTACTGGCCATTAAACTGATATTTTATGTTCATAAGGACAAATAATTCAAAATACATTTTAGTATTATTCATATACTAAACAATATAGCTATATACTAACTTTAGTAAATAATACTGTATACTATTATATTGTTCATTAATATTTTGAATAAGTTTTAATAATTTTTTTTATTTTAGTTTAAGTTCAAATCATTTTGTTATGTGCCGCCATGTTTATTAGTGCCATCATTTAATATTTATATTGTACTTTATTTTAGCTTTATTATAATAACGAAAACATTTTTAATAGTTTTAGTTAACAATAACAACACTGGCAACATTTGTATCAAAAAGTGTTGGACATAATGTCACTCGATATGAGTCAGTCACAAAAAGTTTGATTTTGTTCTCATTTTCATTTCGTAGCTTAATGTGTCAGCACAACTTAGTTTTCTATATGTGACTGTCTTTCACTTTTGTGTTTACATTTTAAATTAACAATTAATTATTTTGTCTGGAAATTTTATTCTGGTTCATGTAAGCATGTTGAATGAAAAGTGTTCATGTATTTGATTGCATTTGCCTCATTAAATTTGAACTTTTCTTGAATATTCATTGTCATTTTCATATTTTTATGTGGATCCCTGGAAGAACAGCAACCATTGTATAAGCGAATGGGGATCCAAATCCGAGACCAGGGGAATTTGACCAGACCTCCTCCTTGACAGTATTATTTTGTAGTATATAACACTTGTCTAATACATACAACACAAACATAAAACTGCAGACAGGGAGAAAAGGTCTACATACAGTTAAAGCACAGACGCTGCCAATGTCATACCAAAACCAGCCTCTTCCATATTCATTAGCTGCAGTTGAGGGTGAGGGGAGAGACAGGCAGACAGATAGACAGAGTAAGACAGAAGCATGTGTGCATGTCGTATGAATGTGTCTTTACCTCCACCAGTACTTTGTCAGACTCCAACTTATACAGCTGCTCCTCGATGTCTTTCACTCGATCGTCAATGCGATCCTGCTGCTTCATTAACATATGCTGAAGGGAAGAACAAAGACAACACAAATCAAACCTTTTTCCACAGATCCATGATCTACCAAACTTAACAAAATAGAATGACTCCAGGTTCAAGGAACATCTGAACTGCAAACTATTTTTTAGCAATATTGGTAACACTAAACAATAAAGTTCCATTTACATTAATAAAAAAAGAACAATGAAAATTATAAAAACACTTTATTTTACGGTGTCCTCGTTACACTTTAAATATAGCCAGCTTACTTTAGTAAAAAACGGTTAATTATGCACAATTACGTTGTTAATTAATATTACTCAGTACTTAATTACTCGGTAATTAAAGGGGTGATAGAATGCAAAACCAAGTTTACGTTGGCATAGTTGAATAACAGCAGATCGGTGGGTAAAATGGCCATACACAGAATCTCAAAATCCTATGTCACCTCCTTAGTATGAAAATCTCAAAGCTTTAAACTGCAGCTGTAAAAACGGCCGGATCTCAAATCAGGTCAGATGTGACGTAACACTTGGGGGATTTCCTTATTTGGATCTGGTCTGTACCTTTGTTACGCCCCTAAATTTGCATACACACTGCACACTTTCTGGGCCCAGTTATATCAATGGTGGTCGTGCAGTCAGACACTGTTTAGCCGGCGCGTAAGTTTACTGAGCTTTTGGAATTACAAATAAGAAAGTTTGGACGTTTTTTAAGGATCTTCAAAATGAGTCACGGTCGTTACTGCAGTGTTCTCGGCTGTAGGGGTGTGCCGGTTTCAGAATCGGTGATGATGGTTATGACGTGAGTCAAATGTGACGGTTCGTAACATAACCGTCGTTGTTCGGGGGGAGGGGGGGTATGGATGCGTTGCGACGTTCGTCTGTTATAGGACAACTTAGTTTGAATAAACGAGCAGACACTGATTAGCTACTTGCTCTACGTTTATTTAAAATTAACAGTAAGACAACTAGAAGTGAATGTGCTTTCCATTACATTAATCACACACAGTTAACAAATCCTTAACAAAACAAAAAAAAAATGTTGCAATGAACGTGCTTTGTTTTAAATAAATCAAACACAGTAAACAAAACCTTAACAAAAAAAAAACCTTGCAATGAACTTTGCAATTTAGACGCGCAAACTGGGTGCCGGTGCGGTGAGACGTACATGCTCGGGCAGATTCGGCTTGAAGTCGCTCAACCTCGGATGCGGCGCCATGTTACAAAAAAAGCTGTTAGAAAAAAAGCCATGCACACAGCCAAGCGAAATGGGGTCTTGCCGGTCCTGCGCACCCAACGCGTAATTTTTGCCGCTCATTTTCACACTCGGGCTGGACGCGTCGAGTATAAACAAGGCTTTACTCCAAGTCAGCACGCGCTCTGATCGGTAAAGGGGCACAGACCTCTCCCGAATCTCCTGCGGCAGCCTCCGAAGCACCACTAACTCTGCCTCCGTTTCCCTAGTAAGCTGATATTAGTACTTAAACATTCTCTATGATAAAAACTGTTTGTAAAAAATATTTTAATAACACCGTTTTGGTGGTTATAGAGTTCTAATGACGGTGTTCAACTATAACCATCGGTCTCACGGTTATATAGTAACAGTCACACCCCTACTCGGCTGTACAGGGAATGTTGGCTCTTTTCATTGTCTTCCCAAGGATCCAAACATTCAACAGTGTTTATACAACAAGATTCCTGTGAGCTTCAACATGAAATTATCAATATGCTCGGACCATTTCAAAAACCTTGGACAGTTTCAAGAAGGCTTTTCTACGCGGCTACTTCTGAAAAGAGGGGCTGTTCCGACCATGTTGACATAACTACCGCAAGCTGTAAGTAATCTAACGTTATGAATTTGTCACTAACAGTTATTAACAATGCTATCCGTTATCTACTAGCTATAGTTATCTAGAAGGTACAGTTAGTGTGACGGTTTGGTTTAATTGAAATATTGATTCGATAGTAGTTTAGATACACTGGATTTATTTGCATGTTTTTATTTCGGAGTACATCACAACGCACAAAAAAACGCTTGCTGCCAAACAGATTCTCCCAGTCTGGCATCGCGTTATTATATTTAGCGTTACAAGAGGTGTTTGTGTGTTCCATGTGTAGCATTATGACTGGTATTAGCAAGGTAGTGTTTCCAAGCATGACCACTATGATGACTGGGTACATTTAGCAATTCCGTGAGTCATTCACCACAAATTTGCGAACTATTCATAGTCCAAGTTACAAGTGTAATCTCTGTGTAGCCTACTGATTGCAGTTTGCCATATCATTGATTGGTCTAGTCTCGTGCAGCTCATCTAAATATTCATGAGCATACCATAGAAGGGAGAAAACCGCTTGTTTCATTCGGGCGTATAAAAGAGCCACCGGGGCATTTTCAGACCAACCAATGTTACATACCCTATTTGGAGACCTTAAGGAACAGTGTGAAATACCTTATAAAATCATTCCATCACCCCTTTAATTGTATATGTGACCCGTCACAGAAACCAGGGACACAAGTCGGCAGCACAACTTTCGAGCAAAATGAGAAAGAAGAGTTTTTTTTCAAAATTGGTGATTTTCAATTTTTTGGAGAATCTGTTAATTTAAATCACGAAGAAGCCTCTCCATGTTTGAGATAGCAGTATTGGTATATTTAAAAGCTAACATTTTGAGGTTGAAATCGGCTTGTTTTCGAAGATTCTAGCATGCAGTAGGGGCGTGGCGTGTCATTGTCTGTGTGTACTTCCATACTGAATAACCCGGCGCTTTTGCCCCCGCCCTCCAAGTCAACCACATGGCTACTTATTATGCTGTGCTCTGGCCAGCTCTCTCTGATATCAAAATTCAATGAAGATGGATGCCGCAAAGATTGTCGCAGACGAGATGAACCGTCTGGCAGTTACACCGAAAATGTTTTCGCCGCACTTCGTGGGCTCGGGAAACTGAACCGGAGGTATGGGCGCAGCGCGCTCGCCCTCAGTGCTTCAATACGGCGGCTCGGCTCGCTGACAGCGGTGGCTGGCTGTTTCATATGTGACGGAGAATCGAAATAGAGGATGCAGTTAAGACCTTTGCTGCTGCGATGAAGGCCTGCCGTGCGTGTTTCTGAAATGTAAGTTAAGCTTCATTTGCTCTTTAGTCGTTATTTAAGATGCTGAACCTGCTGATGATATAATGTGCTTGCGGACATTTCATTTGTGTGTGTATACGCACATAAGAAAGTGGTGTAAAGAGATTTGCAACAGTAATTTGAGGAGGTCAAATGTGATTATTTGGAAAATTGCAGAAATGACTGCTTAAAGAAAAATGCCAGCAGGCATTTGCCTCCTACATAAACTTTAATATTGTTGACATTTTGGGCACACGAGCGTTGCGTACTATTTGCGCTATATGTAGGCCTATGGCTTATTGGTCTTTGTTTGTTGTTGTTGGTTTTGCGTTATATGTATATGGCATATTGGTCTTTGTGTGTTGTTGCTGGTTTTGCGTTATACTGTATGTATATGGCATATTGGCCTTTGTGTGTTGTTGCTGGTTTTGCGTTATATGCAGGCTATATGGCATATTGGTATTTGTGTGTTGTTGCTGGTTTTGCGTTATATGTATATGGCATATTGGTCTTTATGTGTTGTTGCTGGTTTCGCGTTATATGCAGGCTATATGGCATTATTGGTCTTTGTGTGTTGTTGCTGGTACGTTGCAAATAGAGGGGCAGCACAATTGTTTTTCGCCTAGTGCGGCAGAAGTGCACTCATTCAAAGTGTAAAAAAAGCTGTAAAGCACATGGAGGAGCTTTACAGGGGGTATGGCTTATCTAAATGAGATGTAAATGAGCCCTATTGTCACCCCCAGCAGCAGAGACAGGTGAGAACTGCACAATCTTTTAGAGCTCGTTTTCTCCTCTTTGAGCTTTTTTAAGTGCCTACTTTAAAATGGCCACAACTTCTCCAAATATTATCAGATTTCCACATGTTACACATCGTTGGAAAGCTTGGATATTACACTCTCAGAATCTATGAATAACTCAAAATGCCCCAGAACCGACTTGTGTCCCTAGTTTCCGTGACTGGTCACATATATACACACAGTAACAAGGACACCTCAAAATAAAGTGTAACCAAATATTCTTGCAAAGCGTATATTAACCTTAGTTCATGGCAATTTCAACATTTACTAATACTACGAATGCACGATATATCGGCCAACATAGCGGCATTGACCGATAGATAATTTATTATGTTATCGTTATCGGCCCGATATGAAAATTTGTCCGATAATACTAAAGCCAATAAATAATGGATTATATACTGCTGAGACACTTCAGATGCGCAGAGTTCGTCATGACGGTTTTAAATTGCTTGAATTATGATTGAAATCACTTCATAAAAGGAAAATAGAGTTAAGTGCAACATATGCAGTGCAAGTGTGTCATTTAGGCTACACGGAACGTTATAATTGTGTGCTAGGGACATGGCTTTTAATGGTGAGATTTTTGTTTTTGTAATCAGGCTCTCAATTTCTATAAAAAAAATGGATTTAGATTTATCAGCCAATATATCAGTTATCAGCTTTCAAATATAAAGAATTATAGGTTATGGCTTAACATGAACTAACAATGAACAGTTGCATTTGTATTAACTACTGTTAACAAAGATCAATAAATACTGTCACAAACGTATTGCTCATTGTTAGCTACATTTTAGTTAACATATTATATAAAGTAAATCTAATTGGACCATATTGTAAAGTGTTACCAAACTATTTTTAATCAAATAGTCTTAAAGTCAAATTCAAGCTAACAAAAGCAATGGATTCTCCATCTACTACAAAATACAACCCAAACAACAAAAAAACATCCTGCTCTCTATGTAATCCCACCCCACAAAAATTTGCTTATTACAGCAAATGAATAAAACAAAACATGTCGGCAATGAGACTAATTCTTCAGAATGACGTTTACTGTGTGATTCTGCCTGCTATTAGGTGTCTGGACAGGTTTTAAATTGGATTCAGAGGAAGCCACTAACCCCAAAGCTCCCCCATCCCCCATCCAAATCAAAGCCCGACAGTGTGCTGAAGCTTTTATAATCCCCTTTATACTCAGTTTCACATGCCCACGAGAAGAACACTGTACCTCACCACACCAAAGTCCATAGGATGCTGAATAACAAGCCAATTTAGTTGTTTAATCAGACAAACGTCCATGCAACATTCAAAAGGCCGATTGCAAAGGGAAAATGCAGCTGTCATGACAACAATAACGCACATTGTGCATGCACGAGTGTGCGCATTAATAAGTGTGGAAATTTGAAGCAGAGCGAGAGGGGGCAAGGCCGTCTCAGGCTCTCATTTTGCTCCCTATCTCTCCCTTTGTTTGCATGGGCTTCTTTCAGTGTCAGTGACAGATTGTCATGTTATCCCTGCATACTGAGATGTGCACGAGACCGCTGCAGGATCTATAGGTCACATGAGAAGAGGCACATTCTTGGGGCCTTCAGCAAACGGGCTCCTGTAAACCCTTACATGGATGCCACCAAACCGCATCTCTACAGTTAACAAAAAAGTTTAAATGCCAAATTAACAATGAAATACTAAATTACCCACAATTATGAGGTGAGATCCACCAATCAGAGAACTTGCTGCATCATTATATATATTGATATAGCCAACTAGATACTGAACCCCTTAAGCCGACGTCAACACACCAAGCCAACTTCAAAGAACTAGTGGCAACGAAAGCCGACTGTGTTGTCGTCTATTGTCGACTGTGTCTCTGGCAAAAAGCTGCTCTTGAACACACCAAAAGGACTAAAAGCGACTGTCAGTAAATATGCGTCTATATCAGCAGGTATCAATAGTCTATTTTCGTCATTTAAAAAGAAAAAAAACTTAACTAGGACTGCAGGTATACAAACTGTAAACAAAGCAGCACTTGCTTACCATTTTCAATATCAATAATGCTGATAACATTCTTCATTCCAGTCGGCTCAAGTTATTATCAAAATATTTGTGCATTCAATTGCTCGGGTAAGATGATGTAAAATTATGAAAGCTCTCTGTCTGTACAATCTTGACTTCTTTGCTCGCTTTCATCACTTTTATTCTCATTCGCTAAGCTGAACAGCCAATCACTGATGGCCCGACACCGATTCAACATGCTGAATCGGCCCAACAAAAATCCCGGATAGCGTCCGACTAGACTAAAGCCAAAAAATAAGCCAACCAATGCTTAAAAAACAGCCTGACAACGCCTGGCGGTTGGCTTGGTGTGTCCCCCGGCCTTCCACTTCCAAGGGTTTTGCAAGGGAACATCCTGAGGTTTATAAGTTGATGAAAAGCTTATAAATAAATAAATCATAAAAATGTGAAATTAATATAAATACATAGGGCAACACAATTAATCAAAATAAAATTAAAATTCCAATAAAAATTATCAAATCAAAAAAGGCTGCAATTTAGCCCATTTCAGAATGAAGAACGGGGTTCTCGCTAGCAGCTCATGATCCAGTGTTTTCACTGTCTCAGAGCAGCTCAATTCACAGTAAATGCTGCTCCACTGAAACGGCATCACTTTATTTTCACATTCACATGTCCAACATTTTTGCTGACATAAGCTTGCAGCATCCTAACATTTTTGTAATGAGAAGCGTTTAGAAATCTGTTGTCAACTAAACAGATTTCACAGGTCTCCTTGCGGTTTTCCACCAAAATAAAAGCTGGTGGGTTTAACGTTTGAAGAATTTGTTATTATAGTAATATTTCTGTCTTCATTGTTTTTTTGTTTCTTTGTTTTCTCAATGTTTTCTTATAAGATTAAATGTTTATCTAAAATAGTTAAAATCGCAATTTGAGAAAATAAATAATTTTTGTGACCAAATCATGTATACTGTAAATAAATAGTTAAAAAATAAAAACAACTATTTTATATTTTTACCTGCATGTCATGTGACCATTAACTGACATCAGAGAACTGTGAACATGTGCTGTTAAATTATTATAATATAACCGTTTAAATTTCAGGAGAAAATATTGTGTCAAAAGGATTCAGGAGACAAAAAGCTGTGAGAATCTCTGATCTAGGAACTGATTAAAGGCTTTTTTAAATTAATTTAGAAGTTTTATTAAAGAATTTGTGAATTCTGTGAAATATCAATGGCACTAAAAGGTGGGAGGTTACTTTTGTACATGGGGATGATGATTAAAAAAATGAAAACAGTTTTACTGAAGAAAAAAAAAAAAGCGCTCATTACCTTCTCTGCAAAGGATGCTTTAATCCCATAAAGCACTGTGAACTTGCTCAGTGAACAAATCCAAGATGGTGGACAAAGCATGCAAAATGTTTGTTTAATGTTTATTGTCTATTTAATCAAGTACTGATAAAAATGTTATGTATTTTGTGTGCTCATTATTGCCTCACTTCATTCGCTTAGAAGTATGTTAACTCCAAAGTCAATGTCAATTGTAATTTGAGCTCTCTTGAGCTTTATGATAGGAGCTCTCTCCGTTTGTGTGTTGAGCGGAGCCGCTGCCCATGTAGAGCGTTTCGTTTCAGTTAGTAGGCTGTCTTAAAAGGCACCAGTCTATGTAGGAAGCAGACAGCAAAACAGCTTACTACATTCTGGAACAAATCAATAGTTTTTAACAGATGAGTGTACCACTGCTTTGGTCTTACAGACTGCCATTTCGAGCAGTGGTATCAGACTTAGTCACCGATTACACACAGTTACATGCACAGGAAACTGTACATCTTCAGCTCAATAATGGCCAAAGCTTCACGCAACATGCTAGCAGGAAGTTACAGAAAATTACTGCACTCTTGGTGCATTTAGCTTATCAGCAATCAAAAAATATTTAAGGTTTTTAATTTGTTACAACTGTGGGTGTACAGATGAATGTATCCATGTGCTGTACATCTGTGTGAGCGCTTCTCGTTTCAAAACGCGCAGATGTGCAGATACGATCTGTCAATCTCTTTTGATTTCGGAGCACGGAAGGTAGCATCTAAAGAATCTACAGACAATTAACTGTCTCTGTGATAAATGCAAGCCATTAGATTGCAGAGATGCAAAGCCTGATGATAGGCTTGTTGATGGCTTTTTTAAAGCTTTTTAAGGTGAAGGAGATGCAAGCTCAGACTGAGACCAAAATAAGCTGGTTTTGTGGGGTAGTGTGAGGGGCGTGTGTGAATTTCACAGCTAAATGCTGGATGGGAGTTGATTTATTTCTGCAGTTTGTAAGTGACTCAAAACAACCTACATACATTCACAGCAAAGACAAAAGGTCAGGCATCCTGGCAGTTAAATGTGAAATGTGTGAACAAAACACTGCTCTGAATGCACAGTGGAGATAACTTATTCACTTATAAAATGGAAAATCTCACAGTATTCTGAAATTTTGTTAATGAATGGTGCATGATTTTGTAAAATGGATGAGAGTACAGATCCGTTCAAAGAAAGGTCAGCATACATGATCAGATGGCACGTTCCATTAATATAGTACCCTTTGTGTGCTATAATAAATATAGTATTTAGATATAATTCATAAACTATTATCTAACATAAAACTAACATATCATGATAAGCAGCTAGAGAATGAGTACAGTAATATTTATATTCCCCTCCTCTTAAATGGCAATTATGGCCTGTCCTATTTCAGAGGTCTATCCAACATATAAAATCTAAATATATCTATCTAAATAAATTGACTAAATGTTAGTTGACGAGAAAAGGCTTGGTTGAGTAAATTTTAATCAGTCGGTTAGTCGCAGAAGAAAAAAAACTCCACTGGAACTGCCGAAGTCACGCAATGACAGATCGCGAACACGGCTGGTCCAATGCGTTAATATGTCGGGCAGAAAATCCAATGACCACAGGTAAAGAATGACCACAATAAGGTGATGTTTGACCCTTAAGATGACTTAACATTTAAAACACGCAAGTAGTAGCCTGACATTATCGACTGTACATGGCTACTCGCTCTATCGTTAACGCAAACCTACATAAGCCTAAATGTGCACTAATATTAGGCGAATATATCCAAGTGTTTGCGCAGAGTTTGGAAGCTAAATTTGTTCCGCGCTTACTGCACGATATGTTTAACTTCCACGTCCATGCCATCAGTGCACATCTTCTCAAATGCCGGCTTCATTGTTAGCAAGACACAGAGCTCACTTCTCCCCGGCAACGTGGACAGACTTGTGTTCTTTCTTATAATATGAGAAGACTGACATTGTATATAAATTTATATTTTAAATGTTCGATATTATAATTTATTATTTCTCCCTCTAATCATGGCTTAAATGAATGGCTAACAGTTGACTAGGACAATCTTTACTTTGGGGCAGACCTAAAAATCATACAACAATGTCATAATTTTTGAGATTCTCAGACAAACTGATTTTGAATTAATTGTAGAAAAAAATTGGGTAACACTTGATTTTACAGTATCATTGTTACATATGTTACATGTAATTACTTTAATATAAGAAAAATATCCATATTTAAAACTTGATTGACTAAAATAACTAGCTTCCGACAGAGGGCAGTACACATCGCTTCACTTCAGAAGGCCTTTATTAACCCCCGGAGACACGTGGAGGACTTTAATTATGAATAGATGCGCTTTGATGGACTTCCAAACACATACAGTTGCCATTCACTGCCATTATAAAGCTTGGAAGAGCCAGGACATGTTTTAAAAGGGGAACTTGGCAACATGGAACTTTCACTTTTGTTGTCGCATGTTTTCTCAACGAGCTCATACGTCTATGGGGCGTATATTTCACAACACTGTCGTAAAAAAACTGACTTGCGGCACCCTCCTCCCCCTTTCTACCGCTGCATTTGTGCATTTGTTATTTTTGGAGCCAACCAACTTTATCGTGTGGAGCTATGTCTACCGGGCTGGGTAATACATCATACACATTGAGGGCGGCGTGTGTGTTTATGTCGAATTGCCGTAAAGCAGTTTGTGTTACTCGCTCGTTCTTGCTTCTCACGAGACTTCCCATTTCCAACTTACCGGTAAGTTAGTCCCCATGTTGCAAGGTTGGTTTTCCGCCTGGGAACGTTGGGGGGAGCGGGGAAAGTCACCATTTTCACCAGAACAGGTTATTTAACAATCCAAATGATTTCTAAATAGTTGCCAAGTTCCCCTTTAATATAACTCCGGTTGTATTCCTCTTGAAGAAGAATGTCATATACACCTAGGATGGCTTCAGGGAGAGTAAATCATGGGCCTAAATTATCTCAGTGGAGAGGCTCTTGTAAGTGAGGATGGATTTAAACTGGATATAAGTGAATGTTTCTAAAAGCTTATTTGTAATTGCTGACGGAACTGTATCTTCCACCTAAATGTTCATCCTGGGATTGATTACTGTAAAGCATCTCTAGATATTCAACAACCGTACTTTTAGATGTGATCCGTGTGACTACACCAGAGTTTCTTGTACTGTTTTTCAGAACAACCAATCATTTGAATAAATCATTAAAAAAAGAAGAAAAAAAGAAAGAAAAACTGGTAACAAGTTACCAGTTTAATGACAGCCTGATGAATCCTTCATGGAATGAACTTACTCAATCAGTCAGAGCGGTTTTGCCGGGTACACTAAAGCACGATTTTTAAAGTCATCGGATCGCTGTTCTTCTCCAACTACACGACTGTCTGGGGTACCATTATTTGCTGTTGTGCCCACATTACACGACAGCTCGGCGACAGGGATCACACATAACACAACATTTCAATAGGAAGAATCACGGGTACAAATTGTTTCACAACCAAAAACATGCAAGAATTGATACAGGAAATAACATAAAATCATGCGTGAGACTGGATTTCTTCCTGTTGAATTTTGCACACAAGAAGCTGTGATCCAAGTTGCCTTTAGACCGATTCGCCTCCAATTTCGGCCATTTGTCTGCGAGTTCCACAAAACTGTCAGCGACTGCAGTGTGTACCCGACATTACTAAATAAAAATCTAAAATCACTAATGGATGTGCACGTTTTCATGATCCGTTTCAACTCCATTTCAAATAAGTAATTGTGTACCTCAGTATCATTACTATTACCATTACCTGGTTGTAGTTACAACAATACAACAACATGTAGTTAAAGATGGTAAAAGATTTCTGTTAAGCTGTTTGTTAAATCTGTGCAGGTTATCTAATAAAAAAAATAAATAAAAAAAAAGATCTGTTCATCTTGGCAGAGGCATGATGACAATGGGAAATGGCATGGCACACAGCATGATGAAGCAAAGTACCATATTACAGAACAAACTGCCTCCATATAATCACATAGTGCATTCATCTACAGCAGCTTTGTCCAGATGAATTGCCATCACAAAGGACAATGCCAGCAACGTACAAGCTTGCTTACTACTTCCTTATTTTCATACTAGAATTTCTCCATTTGCTTTTGCAGTTCATTCCAGAACACCTTCCTGTTAAGCTTTAAGACTGTATGCGTTTTCGGATAGGCCAAAAACAGTATGAAACAAAAGAAGTGTGTCGAATTCACAATACTCAAAAAGAGTAGGCATTAAGTACCCGGATGACCTACTACTTCCAGCGAGATTCTGAAGTGTGCATTCGATGGACATTTTACTATCCCATGAGGCCACAGGAGAGGATTTGTGAATAGCAGAGATGCGACATAAGTGACGCTGGTAGATAACAGGAAAATGGCAACATGGCGAATGTAGTATGTCCGAATTACATTCATGCTACACACACTCATACCATATAGAACTGAACATTAGTGGTGGTGAAGTAATTATTTATTCAAAATAAGTACCTACTCAAAGAGAGTATGTGATTTTGGACGCAGCCCAAATGATTAAGCAGTTATGTGATCCTAACCTGCATGTCATGGGTGCAAACAGTGAATCACATTCACCACTTTCACAATAATATGGCTGTGATTCCAAACATCTGAAGTCATCCGACTGTACTGAACGTTTCTCAAGGCCGACCGTGAGAGTCATATAACGCTGTCCGGACTTGCCTGCGTGCTACGGTGTGATAAGAATGGCCTCTCAAATTATTCAGTGAAACCGCAATCAATTTTCAAGTCTTTCTAGAACAAAATCTGGAGGGCATTTACATTTCGAATGATCCGGTCCAACTGAAAGCATGACAAATTTGCAGAAAATGGTCAAATGTGGGCTGAGCCACATTTATATAATTCATCACTGCTTGGGTCCTATATTTAAAAACGCAGTTAATTTGTGAAAGTTATTCCATGAAGCGTGAATGTCAGTGGGCCGTCCAAAAGAGTAAACAAGTCTTAAGCAGACTCCTGTCATATTAACCAGTATAAAAAGGAGCAAAAGAGATAGTAGGGTGATCCTCCATTGGATCTCCCATGATGTCATCCCTGCAAACAGGAGGTGGATTATTGGGAACGGAGCAGAGAGGGAACTGAGGTCACTCCCTTCCTGTGTCTGCCGAGAACCCATGTCCTATTCCTGAACAAGAGGCGAGGGAGCAAAGAAGGCCAGGCAGTTTTATTGTGGGACCACTTGAGTCACACTCTCTAAATTTATGCACTTGCGAAAGAAAGAACAGAGGGATGTGTGTGTCTTTCAACAGCAGCTGTGGGTAGAGCAGGCCTTGCGTCCATTTCCTCCCTCTCTTTCCCCCTCCTTTTACAGACACTTGGCTGCTTTAGGAGCCATGACACATTGGCCATCTAAAAAGCATTCCTCCACGCATCCAGAAGTCATCCCTGCCAAGTCCAGCAGCAGCAGCTCAACTCACAACAGTTCATTATTCTTTGGGAGGCAGCTGAAAGAACAGCATGGTTTTTCACTCCTACACTGCAGAATGTCCCAGCTTATTTTCTTATTAGCATATCCATCAGTTTAATTGATAGGTAAAAGAGCTTTTAATAAGTAGATTTGAGGATCAAGAGAAATAAATGCAGGAAATACAAATGGACAGAAGTCTTTACATTTCCCCATTACAAATATCATAATCATATTACCAGAAGCATAATTTCAGTGAAAAGTTTAACTTTCAATGGAATAAGATAATAAATAAATATCACATAATAAATGCCACAACCTTACTTATTTGAATAGTGATCTAGAAATCTGAAATATTCCCCCATTTACATCAATTTAAGTACACACTGATATATTATTCAGTGTGGACTTTTGGACCCCACTTTAAGTCTTTACTAGTATATGATTATCAGACATTTGGTTTTCCAATATTCAAGAGCTTAAATGTTAACATATGATGACAAGTCTATGTAAATAGTTTCATCTATAAATCAAACAAGTATTCCTTGCTGAAGTGCTACTCTGTAAAACCTGTTTTATGGATAGGCTCATTATTTCTGCTATTTGGCAATGAATCTTACAGGAAAGAAGACAATATGTGTAGGTGGAATTTATTATGCAGTGAACATTTCAAATCACGGACAATAAACCTATTTGGAGCCATAAAAAACACCTTTAATATGATTTACCTTTAAAATTAACTTTTAGATAAGAAAGTACTTATATACTAAAGTGTTTATTTTAGGTTGATAAACTGATGGAACAGATATAATCAAATATTTTTAGTTGCCCTGCTACTGAACATTACAGGTGACACTAAAGCTAGTTTTTTCACACTTATCCTGACTGGTTTTGGCAGTAGCACCTCAATGCAGTACATGAGATCCACGGGGAGTCGTCGGATCAAGATCCAAGGGGTGGAGATGGGTAGGATTAGGGTTGGGTTTAGGGATTAGGGGTGTGTTTAGGGATCAGGGGGCAGAGTTGGCTAGGTTTAGGTGTATGTAAGGTGGGAGGAGTTGGATCTGGATCCGACTCCTCCCCGTGGATTTCATGTTCCGCAGTGAGAACCATCTCGGTTTTGGGGCAATTATTCACTATTAACTTCATAAAGCAGAAGACCCGATATTTCTCGCTCTAAAGAGTGTTGACAGTCTCATTATACAGGTGTTAACATTCAGCTGGCAGGGTACAGAGATTCAAGATATGACAGAACTATCTAGGAATACAGTCATGTTCCAGCACAGAACTAATGTTTCAAGAGGAAGTGAATGCTTCAGCCTTTGAAAGGAAGTTTAAACCCCGTTCACACTACAAGCGACTTTGTCGCTGCATGTCGCCAGTGGCTGGCGATGAGGTCGCTTGTGGGCGTTCCCACTACTGGTTGCCTTTATGAAAGACATCCAATCAGTTTTCTTGCCGCTCCAGTCCTATTGGTTGTCGCTCCCGAAAGTCACTCTTCATTTGCATAAAGTTAAACAGATCTCAACTTTGTCGTGTCGCCAGACACGCCCCATCCGGTCGCCTTTAAAAAGTTTTTTAAAATGCTTGAAATAAAGTTAGGTTTGTGGTTAACACAAGCTTAAGATATTTTCACATTTTATTCTATGATAAAAGAGAGGCACTCCACCAAAGTCATTGTACAAAGAGATTGTAAGCTTGGCATTGAGAAAGGTCACATGTGACTGAAACATTTGCCACTTTTCATTTGATTTTATCTCGCTTTTTGACCTCTCTTGTCTTTGGTGGAGTGTACAGACACTCTTGAAGTGCCTCTCTAATGAATTGAATGGAATTCTTTGTCTATGCACCTCATATGGACTCATTTTAAGGCGCGGTGAGTCCCTAGCTACTCTTCTATTCTATGATATAAAACACACCACGAATACCCTCTTGTGATTTTTTTTAAAGCTTTTACTTGTCTTGTAAAAGGCAGTTGCTAACAAGTGTCTAAATGGACTACAGAGGTTGTCGGGGACATTAAATGTCATCGAACTCATCTACTCACTAGTCTGCTTTCACAGCCTAATTGTGTTTAGTCCTGCTCTTGCAAGGTATTATAACTAACTTTTTGGGGAAAAGAGTTGACGGAAAATTAGTGATGATGACATTGAAGTCATGAGACCATGGTGTAGTTCGTTTATAGCCTACGTTTAGCTTTTGAGCTTTGCCGATTGTATTTACGCTTCAAAATTCATATAAGTTGTGTTCATTTGTGAAGATTATCATGATAAACAAAACGTAAGAATCATAAGCTATTGTTAAATCGCAGAACTTGTTTTCTGCTATAATCCAAAAGCCAAAGGAAAAATACTATTGTGGTTTTGTCGAGGGAACCAGTGTGATGGCAAAATATTTCATCCCTGCACCACTCTATTGTGCAGTTTTTTTCAGCATGCCTGGTTTTACATTGGGCAACTGCCTTAAAGGCCCACTTAAGTGCCTTGGAATGCGCAGCTTTGTAAGTGTTGACGTAATTTCCACTGAAACAGGAAGCTAAGGTGGGACATATTGAATGGCTCCTCCCCCTTTTCAAATAGCCAATAGCGTTTAGTTTACCTCACAGACTTAGAGTCGTACTTGACAGCACCATGGAAGCGAATCCGAGCGCTGATGATACCTTGGATTCAATAGTAGAGGAGTGAATAAATTCTAGCCATTTCATTCTTAAACAACATACAGTTGAAAAACAGAATAAAACTTGCGCGTTTGAGCAACCAAACACACATCTACAACTAATATTGCACTGTGACTTGTTAACGGTCGTTTTGGCCAGGTGGTATATAGGGGGCAGGAGGACTTTAGATTCTAGAGACCATTTGATTGGACAGAAGATGTGATGAGAAGCTGAAGTCCATGGTGATGTCATAAAAATCTGTGAGCCATTTTAGAGGAAGTGAGAGACTAAGTTTTGAATCCTTCCTTATATCTCCTAAATGCGAATTTTGTCATTGTTTTGCAACACACCAGCTTATTCATATCCGTAAGGCTAACATATTCACCCTAAATGCTAAAAAACACTAAATTTCAGCCAGGGGGCCTTTAAAGTTGGCATGAAATAAATTCATCTATTTTCTAAATGCATCTTGATGATCTGATGTGAATAATTCATCCATGCATGTTTTTTTTTTTTTTTTACTGTTTTGACCACATAATTTTTAATCAAAATGTCATAATTCGATCTTCAGGTGAAAGGACAGATTTCTCAAATCTGCATAAGATCATCATCCGCCTCCATCCAATCAACATCCAATGAATAGTCCCGACCTACATTCTTTCTCTTTTTTAAATAATTTGTTGCCACTCCTTGCCATTGACTACCATAGTATTGTTTTCCATATTATGGAAGTCAATGGCTACCGTCAACTGTTTGGTTACCAACATTCTTCAAAATATCTTCTTTTGTGTTCAGCAGCAGAAGGAAACTCATACATGTTTAGCACAACTTGAGTGTGTGTAAATGATGGCAAAGTTTTCATTTTTGGGTGAACTATCCCTTTAAAGAACCATATATTTAATTATTACCTGTTAGCAAGGGGTCATCATGCATTTAACAGGGCTAAACCAGTTCAGGGCCTGAGTCACCAGGCTAATCCATAGTATATATCTGATGTCTAAAATGGACTGGGTGAGCTCAGTCAGTCCCTGATACCGGCGGAGTCTAGTTAAAAGTTCGGAGCAAAGCACTCACCCTTATGTCATTGCGTCGTACTTCCACGTCGCGCACCGCATGGCCATGGTTTGGCGCACATCTGGAGAAGCAGCAGTACTGGCAGACCGCCACCTGTTCCACATCGCAGTGATATAGTCTGTATTCGTCATGGTGCGGGCAGCTCCAAGCCCGGACCTCCTCAGTCGCCACCAGTAGATGTCCAGGAGCAGGACAGGGCTGCTGGAGATGCGTCTGGATGTGAGACTGGCAACACGGTGCATTACAACGAAGACACACTTTCTGCGCTTGCAGAGGAGGCCCTCGTCTGCACAGAATGCAATGCAGAACGGCCGGCGCTTTTTCGACGTTCAGCGCGTTGAATTTTTCCACAATATTATTGAGTTTGATGTTTTTCTCCAGGTTTGGTTTCTGGTTGTACGCGTGGTTGCACTCCGGGCAGCGCACATTGGCCGTGTCTTTGGCCCAGGCCTCGCTGATGCAGTCCCGGCAGAAGTTGTGTTTGCAAGGCAGCTGTACAGGCTCCACGAACACATGCAAACAAATGGGGCAAATGAGTTCCTCCTCAAAGCAGTTCCGCCAGCTCTCAGCCATCTCAGCCATTTGATCAGACATCCCGTCTTGACTTGATCCGCTCGTGGAAGGCAAACATCAAGTTCTAGCAGCGTCCTAACAACGTTTCGCTCATTCTCGTGACTCCTTCGTTTATATCCAGATGTTAGGTCAGTTGATGAAGACCATACAAGCACAGAAGCCCCAGAGAAACAGCTGTTGATCAGACCCAAATATGCCAAGGGAGCGTTTCTGCAACTGGCAAAGTTAGTGAGCAATCAAATACCACAGCCGGGCGTGAATAAATGACGTTTTTGGAATGAGAGAAACTTGCCCGTCTCTATCGACAAATGTATATTTGATTAAACAAACTAAAAACACAAACTATAATGCTTGTATTAATTTAGAGTGCGCGAAAAATGACTTAATTTAAAATGATCCTAATAGGAAAAATGAATGACTGGTGCTATTTTTAAGAACTTCATAAGCGATTACTTTTTTGACAGACGAATAACTAAGTGAAACTATGCATTATGAATAGTTTATTACCACAAAAGTAATTATTTAATTTATGCAAAGTTGTGATCCAAATACTTGCACATTTATTTTCATATTTGTTTTGAGCTTTCTCTGATGGTTACACATGAATGAATGACCATTAGGCCTATTTAAAAATAAAAAAACACCGAAATATTAAAAATGTTGTTACTGTAAATAAGCTATTCTTCAGATACCCCGGAAATTGTATAATTTATCGTTAGAATTGATGCACGAGCAGAAGTTTGAATTTGTAAAAAGGTATCGGACAAACCAATTATCAGTCTATCTTTAATTATGGCAACCGAATAAAACACCAGAGACAGACGAAGCCTCACTGACAGATGCCTGACTAACCGTTGAAAGATAATTAACTAACGTTACTAGGTTAAAGGCTACAACATCGTATAAAGTCCAATGCCAGTCAACATAAGATCCGTTAAATCCAAGTGAAAATGTCTAATCATCGGAAGCATATAGTCTTTTGCTAGGTTTAAAACAGGAAAAGGGTGACGCCACAAGTTCTTGAAGCACTGAAAACGTCCTTTCGCACGCATTTACTGAAGCAGTCGATCACGCATTTGATTTGTGCTCAGGGCACATGACATTTGCCCTGCTGGAATTATATTAAAAAAGTAGACCTGAGCCTTTGTGCTGCTCGTCAAATACTATATCGATAGGATTTCTGTCCTCAACAACTATTAGGTAAAGCCAGAAACACCATCTATCTAATGCCGTGACGCGATTTTGAATGAACAAACAATTAACGCGTATACTTGCATGCCAACATGCTCTCGTAGCATTAAACCCCAAGAGCAGCGATTGTATCGTTGTCAAATTTATTCTCTCGCTATCTGTGTTGGTTGAACATTATAGAATGACCCATAACGCGAGCCCATTCCATGTGTCGCCTAATGTTTACCTGCTCGCACTTACCAGAGACGGATTGCATACATTTATAGTGGCTAATGTCATGTATTTTATTTTGACGAAGCTAACTCGCCTAAAATATTCATGTATCAAAGCCTACATCAATACCTTTGTTGCTCTTAAAGGAGACGATATCGTTTGGCCCTTGTTATTGCTTATCAGCCATCTTGTTTTCCTGTTTAACGCGAATTAAAAACGACGTATCTATTTACTTTTCCTCTAATTTGTATGCCCTTTATATAGACGCTTCACGTAAAGCGAAAAGATCCAGTTCAGCGATCATCCAGGGATTTCACGTCCTTTAAAATGTTAATCCTGGTGGAAATCAGATGCTTTACCGCCGTATTCCAATCTGCGTCTGTTATTATTTATGATTATTTTCCTTTCAAGCAAATCCTAGATGAGAGGAATGCAGGCACAGGACTGCAACTCAGGATACAGTTCACATACTCCCCCTTCCCCGATCACGTGACCAGCGCGGAATTGACACATAAAAATGGGAGGGGTTAATATACGGAGGCGGGGCTTAATTTAAAGGGGCATGCCACTAGGTTTTATTTGTTTTGTTTTGTGATCTGCCCAAAAATCTGTTTCTCTGCAGTAAATTAATCATTCATTAGATTTTTTTTAGCATGGCTTAAGAAGTGTTCCAGTATATTTGTATTGAGCAGCTTATACCCTTTAAAAGCGCCTTAATGTTAGTTCATGTTAACCACAGACCTTATGTGATATCTGTCAGGAATTAAGCAGCAATAAACCACACGAGGCAGGAGTAACGAACTTCATCCATCTTATTTACTCTTTCACTTCTGTCCTTGCAAACTTTACATAATTACACAACACAAAATAGTAATCACAACATAATTCACTCATAACACCTTATGTTCACCATGAACATACCACCTTATTTTACTCGAATAATGAAAATAAAATTAACATTTAAACTGGAACCCATGGCTTGAACGTGTTAATTCTGGGTTTTAAGAATGAACAACTCTGTTTGAATCTACCATCCCGTAAGGACTCTTCGGTCAACCAACCAGAGATTGCAGAGTATCCTGAATTCAAAGATGAAAGTAGAGATGATCTCGCCTTTTTGGTAGCAGCCCCTAGACTCTGGAATACCCTACGCATTTCTATTAGGTGCGCTTCATCTTTGTCCATTTTTAAAACCAAGCTAAAAACGTATCTCGTTGATTTGACATAATCAGTGATGCAATGTCATTGCACTGTATTTTATTGATGATATTGTTCTGTTAAGCCTGTTATGTAATGTTTTAATTTTTCTTCTTGTTGTGCAGCACATTGGTCAACATTGGTTGGGTTCAATGGTGCTATACAAACAAAATTGACATTGACATCTCAACAGGCCACCAGAGTGCTGCTATTTCACATGCAAAGAGGGCATTTACATGGCTGTCTTGAAGGGACATCATCAAAATGGGGCTTCAGAATTTTGTTGCCTTGGTCATAAAAAAAATACTTGGATATGAATCATGAGTTGTCATCTTAAAATAGTATATAATTAAATGGGAAATAGGCATTCTTTGCACAAACAGTCAGACTTGTGTAATCAAAATGAACGCAGACACCCCGATTTTTGTAACTTTAATGCACTCAAAGGTAACAAAACCACAGGCAGCGTAGTGATTCTACAGAATATAAAAAAACACCAGTACACTCATCTTAAATTCATCTTTTACAAAGCACAAATAAAGGTTATTTTTTTACACTTTGACCTATATTGAGCACATTTCCCAAAAATTACAAAAGCACATTCTAGAAAACTGATTGCCATTCACGAACCAGTTTGTTTGCTTCGCTATAAAGACTTGGAATGCAATCATAAAGTCAAAGGAAAAGTATAATAATAAAATAAAACCAAGATCAGGGAACTAATTGATGATTCTCAACTTTACATTAGACAGTTTAAAAACACCCATACTGTACAGGCTTTGGTATTGTGTAGGTGAACAGACTAACAACTTATGACTACAACTTAATAAAGACCTTAAGATCATCAACCTTAAATAGACACTACTGTATCTTATATATATATATATATATGTGTAAATTGAGTAAAATCATATACCCAGACTTATAAGAATTTTTTAGATAAACATGGTAAAAAAAAAAGAGGCCTTTGTCTTAGTATCCTTTCCTTCACATTACAAGCAGGATTTAGAAGAGCGGATTTTCTCTCAAAATGACACTTCAGTCCATTCCAAGGTGAATAAAGGCACCAGTGCTTGCACATTGTCTTGTGCTGCTAAATATTCAACAAGAAATATAACGTGTCTTTTGAAACAAACCAGAAAAACAATCGCTATTTTTTTAAGCTTCCTTATGAGTAAATAGGTAGACCAATACAAAGACAAGTGGTATAACGGACAAAATGTACAAAATGTTGTACATTTACAATGCTCTCTGGGAAAGGGGAAAGCATCTGAAAGTCTGTTTCCTTCAACCATCTACAGGCACATGCGTCTGGCAAAAGAGTTGGGCTCCTTTCTGGAGATGTGGGTTTGTAATCAGGGACAGTGAGCTCCCAGTCTTATTGCAGTGGGCTGTCAAATACAGTGTCAGGCAGGACAGAGATCTTTAGCTTCTTATCGGGCCAGCTGTACTCCTTCGGCAACTTAGACTGGGTAAGGGGTAAAGAGATAACACAGCGTGTTAAAATAATCTAAAGTTTACAAAATCATAGTGAAATCACTTAACGTGAGGTAGAACCTTACCATTTCACTGGTGCACAAATCCTGAATGTCAGCTAGCATCTGGTCTGCAAACTCCTCAGTAAGTAATATCTAAATTAAGGAGATCAGAACAAGGTCACACATGAGGAACAACATTAAATTTTAAAGGGGACCTATTATGCCCTTGATTTTGTTTGTGGGGTCTATTAGAATAGGTTTGGAACACATTTTTCACATTATTGCAGCAACTCTCTTCCCAGTCGGTCAGTAACGCTCTGTTTAATTCTGCCTCTATGAAGCCCCTCCTGCCAAAAAGTGCAGTGTGCTCTGATTGGTCGGTTGGACCAGTGTGTTGTGATTGGTCAACCACTTCGAGCGCATTTTGGAAATGTCACACCCTTACCATAAACACGAGTTTCAACACACTACTAACACAACTCAACCAGGCCTCGCCTCTTTTTTCTTTGCGAATGCCTTGGGTGGAAATTATTTAAATAAGGGATATTGTGACACGTAAGTTCCTAGAAGAAAACAATGAAGGCATTTCAAGGATTTCAGAATCAGTTCTTACTGATTTAGAGAATAACTCCCTTTGGAGTGGACTTTGTGCTTTGTAACTTTGCAGAACTTTCTCATTCTCAAACAGCAACATTGCACACTAAATAATGTTGAAAATGTTAAAAAGTATAACAGGGTCCTTTAAGGGATTTAATAGTAATATGTGTCTGTTACCTGTAGCCATGGCCCATGTGCAGCATAGGGATGCTCTTCTGTGGCAAAAGCCCCTTCCACCCCAGTGGATACAAAGGTGATTGCTGTATCTCCATTAATGCTTTTATATGTGAAATGCCGGCCATGAAGCAGCCGACCTCTACAAGAAAAGATTATAAAGAAAAAAGCTGAATGAATCATTTACATAGACATTGATAAGTGTCATATCTCTTAAAGCAAGCGCAGAATATCAAAGGCTAAAACTATAAACAACCTGATGTTCATTTTCTCCCTGCTCTCATTTGGACTTTAAACAAAGGCTTTTCTGTGAGCCTTGTCTCTGTTTCTGTCCAAACAAGGAGATTACATAAAACTCATATCCCACTCTTTTAGAGCCAGCAAAATCAGAGCTGTTAGCTTTTCAGTGAGTTTAGTTTGTTTGTAAAACTGTAATGCATTGGTAATATGAACAAAATATAAGTGAAAAATAAAAGTGCACATGTGAGTTGTGTGCTGATGTGCACTTATATTTTTCACTTCTGAGTGAATTCACAACCCCTGGCCCCTCTTAAAGTTAAGGCCTCAGCAAAGTGGATTTTGAAAAAAAAAATATGGCAAATGGAGCTTCCTACAGTGTATGTCCTACCTGAGGCACAGTGGGAGAAGTGTCCCAGACTCCTGGTTGAACTTCAGGTGCACACTTTCCAGCTGTCGTGTTCGCACCAGCTCGTGAGGGACAATAGCAGCCGAGCTCTCGCTCTCCAGACTGTCCTTACGACTCCTGGGATATAGAGGATGGAAAAATGTAAATAAAGAAAAAAAACTGATGAAGGCGTTTAACAAATCAATTCGAAATGTGATGTGATTGGACACTTAAAGCACAATCAAACTGTATAAATGTCATTGCATTAGTATCATGAAATATCAAACCTCAAATGGCAACTGCAAACAAATAATGCTAGAGCTTTTCACAGTGTCCTTCAATAAACAATTAGTCAGTCTTAAGATAATTTTTAAATTTCATACAGGTGTCCTAAAAGAATAACCACGTTCATCGCATTAACTATGAACATGATCAACTAACGTTTAACAACCAGAAACTGTCCAAATACTGATACTGCAACGATTCATACATTTGTAGCTTAAGTGACCAAATGCGTTTTGAGGCCGCTGTAAATGAGTGAAAAAACAGAAATATTGCATTGCAGAGCTTTACATTTCTTCATTGTTCTAACAAAGAGTAACTTGTAGACACTCTACTGAACACCCATTTTCAAAGTGGAATAAAGAAGAACTGTCTCCATAGCCCATTTGCTGAAGAAAATGTCAGTTTCACTCGTAGTTGGCTCTTACCTTGATATCTGCTGGGTCTGGAAATGTCCAACTGATTGTCTATGGAGAAATTAGGGGCAGATTTGTACCACAGCGAAGTGAATAAATGCATTTACCACTACTGCCAACTGGCAAATCAATTTGATTCCTTTCAACAGCTACTTAGAACAGAAAAAAGTAAACTCTTCCCTCTTTTAAGAGATTTGAAGAGCTCCCTTAAATTAACCTACACATTAGCCGGTAATTCAGTTGCTACTTTAAGGCAACTGAAGGAAGTGCAAAAAAACAAGTTGATCAACTGATTATATAAGTCACATTAGAGGTACACTTAAGGTAGGGTAGGCAATTTTGGAGAGGCTAACAATAGCAAGCTAGCTTTGAAAGCATAATATCCCACCCTCCATTCAGAGCATCTCCAAAGCCACACCTCCTTCAAAATACATGAACGCAACGTACACAGAAACGTCTGCAAAGCGAATTACCTCGTGTCTCAAAGCACATGAAAACAATACAATAATAATGAGCGTAAACATCTTAAAGAGCGCTGACTTGTACCACCTGACTGCTGCAGATTTATTTTGGCGTTGATAGTGTTGCCATAGAAATGCATAAATCCGAGTCTGAGGACGTGAACCGCTCCGGGTAAAACTTTTAAGGGTTGCCATTTCTTAAATACAGTCGTTATTACGTGAAAGCAGCATAAGCTTGTTGTTTTGGTTCAGAAGGAACAATAAAAGGCGGCTACTGTCTATAACTCTGCACAGCCTCATGAAACACACTGAGGACGTGTGATGTCTGCGAGAGCAGGGTGAGTGGAGGTATGGTAACACAGGTTGACAGGCAGGTAGGACATCCTATCACTGCATTCAGACTGGTTATTGAGTGCTATCAGGATGTAAAGAGAGTTTCAACCAGTATAACCAAAAGAGTTTATGAAAAAAATTGCCTACCCTACCTGGGCCAGGAGTGGCATAAAGTTGCTCAACATCAATGTGACCGACTGATAAGCATGCCAAGATGCATGAAAGCTGTGATTGGAAATCAGGGTTATTCCACCAAATATTGAATTCTGAACTCTTCCTAAGGTAAAACATTAGTATTTTGTTGTTGAAAATTAATATAAACTTGTTTTCTTTGTATTATTCGAGGTCTGAACACATGGCATCTTTTTCCATTATTTTGACCAGTTGTCATTTTCTGCAAATAAATGCTCTAAATGACAATATTTTTCGAAATTTGGAAGAAATGTTGTCAGTAGTTTGTAGAATAAATTAGATGCATATAAATAAATCCAGAGAAACTGCTAATTTTGCAGTGGTCTCTTAATATTTTCCAGAGCTATATTTAAAATAAAAAGACTTTCAAGAACTACATTTTTGGTTTTCAAGGACTACAATCAGTGTTCTCATTTTTTAAAGAATGTCTTAATTATCTGTCAAATTCTAAAAAAATGTACATAGACAAATAAACTAATAAAACAAAATGGTACAAATGGCGCAGCACATGCAATGACTGTGGTAACTGTAACCACTGAAAGGATACTATGACAAAGATATTGCTTTATTAATTTATAATTAACTGATTTTTCCTATCAAAACGCTATCATTTACGTCGATATTTATGAGCAATATCACGTAGCCATGCAAAATGGCTGCAGCGTTAATTGTGTGTTAAAAGATTGTTTTATCAATAAAATTAAGCAATAATTTCACATATGTTTTTGTAAAATTTAAGCACTCGTCTTGTATATTTTCATAAATATGTCTGTGTTCAAGGGTTTTCCAGGACTTAAATTTCAAAAAGTCAAATTCAAGTATTTCAAGCACTTTAAACACCTTGCACAAACCCGGTTTTAAGCTTTATACTGACAATTGACAAATATTGCTCAACGTAATAAATAGTGTCAGGATGCTATTATCTAGGTAGACAGAATGACTACTAGTACATACCTATATGGGTGAAAGACTTTCAACAGAATGCATTTAAAAAATCAAGGGAGCACAATATTCTTGAATTTAGTATTATGTTTTTCATTCATCATAATCATTTAGATTAGGCAACATAACCAACTGCAGCGGACACTCCAGGATGTATGTTTGAAACTGGCTTGGCTACAACTAGCAAGGGACCATGAGCAAAACAAGTTTGTGTAGACAACAGGATAGTGAGATTAACCTAGACAAACCATGCATGCTCAGAGATGATCTGGATTGCACAGCATTTAATGAGATAGGGATGGAGTGCTTAAAACAGTCACCCCAGTTAACTGCTACCATCACGGCCTTAATAACAAGTAGCATGCGCTAAATTGCGGATTTGTCGCAAAGTTGAAATTATAGGAGTACAGTATAATACAGACCTGATTCAGAAGTACATGTGTACTGGCAGACCATCGGCACTTGAAGCTAATTTCCTGAGCAAGTAATATTATGCTGCACAACAGCAGGCCAGCTGGCAAGAGTCAGCACTCGTGAGGACAAAGATTGAAGGGACAGGATGTGTCTGAATAATACCTGCAGGTAATTATCCATTTCCAAATGGAATACCATATTCAGCTGTTAAGCTGGACCAACCAAAGCTCATGAAATTCATTCCTTTAACTCCTTTTAAATTGCAAGCCTGCTTAAAAGCCATTTTTAACTGTGCAGTGTACACCAAATAGGAGTGGGCGGCATACTAAAATCTTATATAAGAGTCCTGTATCACATAATATCATGATCAATTAACTTTGCAGAGTTCTGTCACACTTCTCTCTTGCAGTTTATATTGGCTGTTGAGATGTATCTTTTTAGTGTCAGATGACTTTTGGATGCTAGAAACTCATTAGCAATGCTTCTTGTTATTAATAGGCTTATAGCTTAATTTAAAAGAGTGGATATTGACCGATTTTATGAATCGGTTTGAGTTTTTATGAGTCGTATTTAATGGGAACGTATTTTTACTGTTAGTTAAGTGAGGCAAAATAAGTTAGAATGAAGGATAAACTGAAATTCATAGCATTTAAACAACTTATGGTCACGTGGCTGCTATTGGATCATCGAGACTAAACGTCATATTATGCGACTACGCATTACTTTACGGAGAGCTTACAACCTACGTTTTGCCTTACGAACAAATAGTGCAACGTAATAAAGTACAGAGTTAGTTACAAACTAGCTAGTAGTTACTAAGCCTCTAGTGTGGACTTTACATTCCAATTTAAGAAAGAACTTACGAATGGCTGGTGCAACCCTACCCAGGTGCAGAACAAATTAATTTTTCTAAAGGAAAAAAAAATCTGGTCATAGCTCAATGGTTAGCAAGAAAAAATTACTAGGCCTATCACATTTTTATTATATTTTTTACTTAACCCGTTCATTGTTTTATTTGTTGTTTTTTTTTAAATGTATGTTTGAATAAATCTGTCATGAAAACTGGTTGGATTGGAGTAGAAACATTATAATTAAAAGGTTGATATGAAAACTGCCTTATGTGCAGTTTAAATGTTTTTATAATGAAAAGTTTTTGGTTTTTTTTTAAATGGAAAGCCAAGTTTGAAAAACCTAATATGATCCGAACTATGAGTTTTGTGATCCGTTGAACCACTAATGGACACTGAATGGCTTTTCTGAGGTAAATGTAACATTACATGACATTGTGTACAAGCTGTTTTACTGACATCTTTCCACGGTAAAACACTAATTAAGCCATTACATGAGACATGAAACATTTCAGTAAGTTTCTTTCGCTATACCTTCTAATGTTCATTCATGTTTATTACATGGTATAACTAGCAGTACAGTTGAAGAGATGATCGTTGATTTGAGTTTCGCTTGTAATTACTGGATGGCAGGCTTGTTACAAATAAAGTTCATTGCAGTTTTGTTCATGCATCAACAGAAAAGAACATCAACTAAAAGACTGATCTTGGGATTTAAGAATCAATATTGGTTCATCAAAATGACGATTGATTGAAATCAAGAAATCAATATTGTCCAGTATTGCCCAGCCCTACTAATAATTTACATGTCTGTGATTGGTTATAATGCTCAACGACTGCACTATAATGCAATGGCAGTAGACCTATATGAACTTATACTCATATTGTGAATATGATTATTCACAATATGAGTATGTGTACAATATGAGAAGAGTGAATATGATTGTGAATATGATTCACAGCACCTATAATCATAATCTCGATCATTTGTGAGATAAATTGTGTACCCTGTGTGCTATAAACTATATAGCAAAATCTTTATCTGGTGACACACTTTTCACACCACGTATATACAGTCACATCACCTAACCCTGGCACCAAACATCTTTTTTTTCTCTTATCCACAAACCATAAGGATGCCATCCAGTCCCGAACAGTTGGCATAGTAAACCAAAGCAGTTTGGTGTCCTGAAACAAACGCTTCAACCTGCTACTTCCAGAATTAAGGTCACAGCTCTGGGTAAACCATACATCTGCTCGACCAGTATAATCACACAGTCCTGAATCTCTGATTGTCATGAAAGGGCAGGACTTACTGTGGCCGGTCGTGACTGTGCCTCTGACTGCTGATGGGAGGAAGGACAGACTTGCTGTTAATCTCCAGTCCTTTCCTCAGGGCTTCTCTAATCTGTTCAGTGTCTGTATGAACAATACACAAATACTTGACACAACGACACAGTAATTTGAGCCAATACAAAATCTCTGAAGTATACTGGGTTCGGTGTCTTGTTTTTAAATTGGTCTGAGTCTGTCCTTAGAACTCCTCACCTTTGTCGGACAGCCTTCGTGGCTGTGACCCAATGCAAATGCTCCTGCTGTCGTCCTCATCCTCAGGAGGTCGGCTCAAGTCATCCCAGGCACACTTGGCACTGACACCGCTCAGGTTCGAGCCGTCCGTCTCTATGCCCTTATCCACTCGTTCCTGCTTGGAATGAGCAATCAACACACGCACAAATCAGCAGGGGAGCAGCATGGCTGGACATGTGTCCGTCTCGGAACAGAGAGCAAGAGGGCAGAGGACTAAACAGCAGGTGGAGGTGTTGAGTTTAACAGCCAAAGACTTAATTACACTCCAGACTCCACCTTTTCCCATGCTGCATCACTCCTGAAACATCACAGTATGTGCTTTTTCAGATGACCTTAATCACCAGGAATGATAATCATTCATTACTTGAGAGAGGTAAAATGTGTAAAAAAAAATTTTTTTTAAATTTTAAAAAAGGGCCAGAGGTGCCATATATTCAAAGGAAATTACAATTTTAGCTTGGATAAATTTCACAGTCAAGTATCTAAAAAGGCTACATTGTTAACAAGACCCTTAATTTTAAAGAATAATTCACAGAAAAATTAGCAATTGTACCAATATTAAAGGGGCAGTCTGTAAGAATGACAGCTAGTGGTCAAAATAGGTACTACAGTCCAAATTCGACATATCAGAGATCGTTGTTTCCCCCAGCCCCTCCTCCTCAGACTCGACCCTCACGCAGGTTGCCAGTTTGAAGACACGCAATTGGAACGAGCGCAATTGACAATGAAAGCCGAGGAGACTTGCTGATGAGTTGATTTATCCGTGTTTTAATATGCTCTCGTTCATAGAGATTTTTAGATGGACACTGAGGCTTTTTATAGGTTGTGTAGAATCTGCGATCTCTGACCCAGTTTGTTTTCTGGCTGCAATACGCTATGTTTCCTGCCAACTGGCATCCCGGGGTGTCGAAATACTATTGGGTGAACTGGCAGTGGGCGAGATCAAAACAAAAACAGACATTCCAACACGGAACACACATTTCAAAGTAAAATTAAAGCTGCAAGCAGCATTTAGCGGTGTTCAAGCAGTTAAGGCCTTTCAGGCCGTTAAGCACAAAAGCATCAAAAGACATTAAGTTTTATGTAGCAAGCATGATTTACCATGATATACTACATTTCAGTGTGATTTTTCATGATTTACCATGTTCCAGTATCATTTACCATGAATCTTACATGATTTTCCATAGTTTACCTTGATATACCATGTTATATGATGATTTACCATGATATAGCACATTCTAGAATAATTTACAAGGATTCTAGCATGATTTACCTTTTTTACTATGATTTACCATGTTTCTGGCGTTATTTACCATGATTTACCATGTTGATAGCAATTATATGCAGCATAAGAACAATTGAAGTGATAAACTCTGACAAAATATGAATGTGTTATAATAGTAATTGTTATTTAAGTGATTTTATAGTGTCTATATACAAAAAAAGACAATTAATAAGAAGAGTGGCCAGCAGAGGGCAGTAGAAGACCACTTATTGGCTCACTTTCATTTTCAACTACTTTGTTTCTCCAGTATTCTCCAGTGAAGCAAACCATTTTTTTCATGTTAACTCCATAATGCATGCTTACACACACACACACACACACACACACACACACACACACACACACACACACACACACACACACACACACACACACACACACACATTTTTGGGATATGTTATTGTGAAAATCTGTTTTAATGGTATATGAGCATTTCACATATTTCTTTGCAATGTAATAATATAAAACTAATTAAAGAAAATGCTTTAAGCATTTGTTTGTTAGCCAATGCTGAAAGCTGATAAAAAAAGATTAAAAATGTCTAATGCTGCTGCTCCATCTAGTGGACAACAGTGCTATTACAGCCTACTTATACAATAGGCCATGTTTTTCATATAATTTAATCTACACACGCTCATTCTGATGTAGATAGAGACATTTGGAACTTCAGGAGCCAATGTGACTCAATTGTCACTTCAATAGACGATTTTTGACTAAATGTTATTGTAAATGTTAAAATAGTGAATTTATAAAGTCTAAATATTAATTATAGTTGAGTAGTGTGACAAAATGACTTCTTTTAAACAGCAGGGGGCAGTAAAATACCACTTATTGGCTGTTAGCCTTTTTCAAGCTGTTATAGCTGTTCTTGACCTTTTTTTAAGAAGCTATGAGCATTTATTGAAAAGATATTGGCTTTCGGTCAAGGCTACATATTGAAGTGACCCTATTATAGTCATCCAAATGAAGAAGTTATACATTTTCCTATAATTATTGTTGTAGAGAGTACAGAGCAATAGATGAATTTTGACAAAATGTGATTGTAAATGTTAAAATAATGATTTAATAAAGTCTAAATATCAATTATATATAAAAATATTAGAGAGTAGTATGATGAAATGACAGCAGGGGGCAGTAAAATACCACTTATTGGCTGTTATAGCCATCCAAGCTGTTATAGCCATCCGATTTACACTCTATTATAGCCATCCAACTGAAGTAATTATACCTTTTCTGATAATTATTGATCTAGAGAGTCCAGATAATTGTACTGCACTGGTTTTAAACATTAAGATATGAAAATTATACGATCATAGATGGAAAAGACCATTTACAGCCAATACAGGCAATTTACCATAGGAAATGTATGGTTTTAAAGCTTTTCAACAGTTATAGCGCCACCTATTGTCCGATCTCCATGAAACTTTGCATGCTTCTTCAGCCTGTTATGACACATATGCTCATCCATTTTTGTGAAGTTCTGAGTTTTCCTTTAGGATTTATAGGCTTTTGGGTGCATTTTGTCACGCCCCTTTTCTAAAAAACCCTTTAATACCATGCAAAAAATAAAAAAGTTCAACTTTTTTTCGATAATTATTGATCAAGAGAGTCCAGAGAATTGTCCTAGACTGGTCTGGTTCCGATCGGGCGAAAAACCAGGGACTAGTTCGCAAAAGTAGGTTTTTAACATATTCGTGAATATTTAATGAACGATTTGATTGACAGCAATGGTTCTAGAGGCAAAGTTGTTCATCATGAGGAGATCCATCAAATGATATGCATTTTGTGGGGATGTGTGCAACACCACGTGATTACAGAGCCGTAAAACTCGTTAGCGCCAACTAGTGGCCGATTTCTTTCAAAACTCTTACAGACCTCTTGGGCCATGAGTCGAACATGCCCATTGAGTTTCGTTTGGATTGGCCTCCGTTAACCTCATCTCACAGGTGCTCAAACTTCATTGGCCGATGGCGGCCATGTTTTTTGAGATACGCCAATATCCTTTTACACATACATGGGGCCTTGGACCAAGACACTGCATACCAATTTTCAGGTCAATCGGACTAACGGTCAGGTGGCCACACCCCCTTTTATGTTTTTTTAATGTTATAGCGCCACCTAGTGTTAGATCGACGCGGTTTTTTTACTGTGACCCCAGACTGTCCTCATACACATGTGTCTCAAGTTTGGTGAAGATATCTCATTTACTTCTCGAGTTATAGCCATTTTAGTAAAATAGGCTCCTCCCACAACGTTCATTTTGCGCCCCCTAGCAACCGGAAATCGAAAATTCAACTTTTTTTCAATAATTATTGATATTCAGACTCCAGAGAACATTTCTACACTGGTTTGGTTCCGATCGGGCAAAAAACCAGGGACTAGTTCGCAAAAGTCGTTTTTTAACATAATTCAAAATGGCGGAAAATCCATCATGGCGGAAATGAAATCGGAGATATACGTTTTTTAAGTTAAGAGTCCAGCTTTCCAATGATATAAGACACTTGAGTCTACGCCTTACGGTTTAGGAGTTATGAGCAGTTACGCGCAATTGATTGCTGTAGCGCCACCTATAGGCCAATCGGGGTCATACTCTCTGAACCTCTCCTCGATTTTTGTACTACCATCTGACAAAGTTTCAGAGCTCCAGCACTTACGGTTTGGGCTGCACGATGCGTTTTAGCGGAGAAGAAAAATAATAATAATAATTAAAGCTGCAAGCAGCATTTAGCGGTGTTCAAGCAGTTAAGGCCTTTAAGGCCGTTAAGCACAAAAGCATCAAAAGACATTAAGTTTTATGTAGCAAGCATGATTTACCATGATATACTACATTTCAGTGTGATTTTTCATGATTTACCATGTTCCAGTATGATTTACCATGAATCTAGCACGATTTACCATGATTTACTTGATATACCATGTTATATGATGATTTACCATGATATAGCACATTCTAGAATAATTTACCAGGATTCTAGCATGACTTACCTTTTTTACTATGATTTACCATGTTTCTGGCGTTATTTACCATGATTTACCACGTTGATAGCAATTATATGAAGCATAAGAACAATTGAAGTGATAAACTCTGACAAAATATGAATGTGTTATAATAGTAATTGTTATTTAAGTGATTTTATAGTGTCTATATACAAAAAAAGACTATTAATAAGAAGAGTGGTCAGCAGAGGGCAGTAGAAGACCACTTATTGGCTCACTTTCATTTTCAACTACTTTGTTTCTCCAGTATTCTCCAGTGAAGCAAACCATTTTTTTCATGTTAACTCCATAATGCATGCTTACACACACACACACACACACACACACACACACACACACACACACACACACACACACACTTTTGGGATATGTTATTGTGAAAATCTGTTTTAATGGTATATGAGCATTTCACATATTTCTTTGCAATGTAATAATATAAAACTAATTAAAGAAAATGCTTTAAGCATTTGTTTGTTAGCCAATGCTGAAAGCTGATAAAAAAAGATTAAAAATGTCTAATGCTGCTACTCCATCTAGTGGACAACAGTGCTATTACAGCCTACTTATACAATAGGCCATGTTTTTCATATAATTTAATCTACACACGCTCATTCTGATGTAGATAGAGACATTTGGAACTTCAGGAGCCAATGTGACTCAATTGTCACTTCAATAGACGATTTTTGACTAAATGTTATTGTAAATGTTAAAATAGTGAATTTATAAAGTCTAAATATTAATTATAGTTGAGTAGTGTGACAAAATTACTTTTTTTAAACAGCAGGGGGCAGTAAAATACCACTTATTGGCTGTTAGCCTTTTTTCAAGCCGTTTTATCTGTTCTTGACCTTTTTTTAAGAAGCTATGAGCATTTATTGAAAAGATATTGGCTTTCGGTCAAGGCTACATATTGAAGTGACCCTATTATAGTCATCCAAATGAAGAAGTTATACATTTTCCTATAATTATTGTTGTAGAGAGTACAGAGCAATAGATGCATTTTGACAAAATGTGATTGTAAATGTTAAAATAATGATTTAATAAAGTCTAAATATCAATTATATATAAAAATATTAGAGAGTAGTATGATGAAATGACAGCAGGGTGCAGTAAAATACCACTTATTGGCTGTTATAGCCATCCAAGCTGTTATAGCTGTTATAGCCATCCGATTTACACTCTATTATAGCCATCCAAATGAAGTAATTATACCTTTTCTGATAATTATTGATCTAGAGAGTCCAGATAATTGTACTGCACTGGTTTTAAACATTAAGATATGAAAATTATACGATCATAGATGGAAAAGACCATTTACAGCCAATACAGGCAATTTACCATAGGAAATACATGGGTTTAAAGCTTTTCAACAGTTATAGCGCCACCTATTGTCCAATCTCCATGAAACGTTGCATGCTTCTTCACCATGGTATGACACATATGCTCATCAATTTTTGTGAAGTTCTGAGTTTTTATTTATGATTTATAGGCTTTTGGGTGCATTTTGTCACACCCCTTTTCTAAATAACCCTTTAATACCATAAGAAAAATAAAAAAGTTCAACTTTTTTTCGATAATTATTGATCTAGAGAGTCCAGAGAATTGTCCTAGACTGGTCTGATTCCGATCGGGCAAAAAACCAGGGACTAGTTTGCAAAAGTAGGTTTTTAACATATTCGTGAATATTTAATGAATGGTTTGATTGACAGCAATGGTTCTAGAGGCAAAGTTGTTCATCATGAGGAGATCTATCAAATGATATGCATTTTGTGGGGATGTGTGCAACACCACGTGATTACAGAGCCGTAAAACTCGTTAGCGCCAACTAGTGGCCGATTTCTTTCAAAACTCTTACAGACCTCTTGGGCCATGAGTCGAACATGCCCATTGAGTTTCATTCCGATTGGCCTCCGTTAACCTCGTCTCACAGGTGCTCAAACTTTATTGGCCGATGGCGGCCATGTTTTTTGAGATACACCAATATCCTTTTACACATACATGGCACCTTGGACCAAGACACTGCATACCAATTTTCAAGTCAATCGGACTAACGGTCAGGTGGCCACACCCCCTTTTATGTTTTTTTAATGTTATAGCGCCACCTAGTGTTAGATCGACGCGGTTTTTTTACTGTGACCTCAAATTGAGCTCATACATATGTGTACCAAGTTTGGTGAAAATATTTCGTTTCGTTCACGAGTTATACCCATTTTAGTAAAATTAGCTCCGCCTCCTTCGAACGTTTGGGCACCCCCTAGCGACCGTGAATCGAAATTTCAACGTTTTTTCGATAATTATTGATATTCAGTGTCCAGAGAATGTTTCTGCACTGGTTTGGTTCCAATCGGACAAAAAACCAGGGACTAGTTTGCAAAAGTAGGTTTTAGACAAAACCGGAAATAGCGAAAAAATTTGCATACCGGAAATGAAATCCTTGAGGCCTTTTTTGTTCGGCTTGAGCCAAGGATTCCAATGATATAAGACACTTGAGGCTGCGACAAAGGGTTATTGAGATTTAAGCAAAAGAGTGCATTTTTTTTGTTTTTTGCGCTATAGCGCCACCTATGGGCCAATCGGCCTCATACTTTGATAACCTCTCCTCGATTTTTGTACTACCTTATTCCAAAGTTTCAAGTCTCTAGCACTTACGGTTTGGGCTGCACGATGCGTTTTAGGGGAAAATAATAATAATAATAATAAAAATCAGTACAATTACAATAGGTTTTCAGCACTTCGTGCTTGAACACCTAATAAAAATCCTTACAAATACAATAGGTTTTCAGCACTTCGTGCTTGAACACCTAATAAATGGCTGTAGAAGTGTTTTTCAGAGAAATGAGTATGTGAACTCTCCATGTTTCCTAAACATCTGCAAACATTATGGTATTTTTATGCTTTAGTAGAGTGAAAAAGTTAAAACCTTTAAAATCCTAGCTGATAGATCTAGCAGATCATTATTTTCATGTTATGGTCAATAACAAACAAATGGCTGATATTAAATTTCTAAACAATTTTATCTAAACTAATTAAAAATAAAACAATAAGTAACAATCAGTAACAAAGAAATTAAAGTTAATTAAGGCATCATCACAACTTTATAATCGAAAATGGATATTCATTTTAAGATCTGCTAAAGTTTAAGCTACATTTAAAAGTGTAATTAAATAATTATAAGTGTTTATAAAGATTTTAAGTTAGTAGCTATGTTTCCATCCACCTATTTTTATGCACATTTTATTTTATGCCAAAGCAAGATAACTTTGTGTTTTGTCTGCGCGCTCTAGAGTAATTTATTATATCCAAAATGATTATATACAGTGGCTTCTCCTACTGCAGCAACTTATTTAGATATTTAGCAACTGTTTATCAGTAAGGGACAATTTTGTTCTCTTCAGCTCACTGGATGGAAACGGTGCCTTATTTGCATATGTTTTTATGCGATATTCCAATTTTGTGCACAAGTTGATCTCTCAACTTTGGATGGAAACATAGCTAGTGTTAGATTACAGAAACTATAGTTCTAAATTAATACTTTTATTCATTAAGGATGAATTAAATGTATCAAAATGTCAGTAAAGGAATGTATAATGTTACAAAAGATTTCTATTTTAAATAAATGGTGTTCTTTTGAACTTTGCACGCATCAAAGAATCTTGAACAACCAAAAAGGGTATCACGGTTTTAAAAAATATTAAGCAACAACTGTTTTTAACATTGATAACTAGGGCTGCAACAACTAATCGATAAAATCGATTATAATCGATTATGAAAATCGTTGTCAACGAATGTCATTATCGATTAGTTGGTCTGCTTACGTCACGGGGAGCGTTTACTGGTACGCACACACACGCAAGGTCTCTCTTCCTCAGGCGCTCTGCCGAGCGTGCGGGCTACACGGTTTGGAGCAGTCTCTTCTGTCTCGCATGCGCGCTCTTGCTTGCGCGCTCTAGATTTCGGGAGTTTGAACTAATTCACGGGCATCAGGGAGCCGCAATCAATATGCGGGAGACTCCCGGGACTTCCGGGATGTCTGTATTTTGTCTCGAGCATCAGGTTGTGCAATCAGTTCGCTCGCAACGTAAGTGATGGATTAAAATAGCGCTACCGCAGAAATAGGTTAAATTAAAACGGTGTTTACAAAGTGAAGCATTAAATACAAAGGCAGTTAATAACAGCAGCAGTAAAATATTGTTTTTTAGTCACTGTACTCAGTGGTTTTCAGCGAATGCTTGTGCACTAATGCATAATTTCTCCTGTCCTTTACTCAAGCCTGTTAGCTTGCTGGGTAACGTTACCTCCATTCCGTTCTCTTTTTATAGCATTTGTCTACTAAGTTTTAATTGTTTTTCAAACGCGATCTACTGCGGCTCTACATTCACACAATTGTTTTCAGTCTTTCTATATTTATTTAATCAATTTATCCTAATATTATATTATTTTATATATTATATATATTATATATATATTATATTCTTTATCCTTATATTCCTTATATATAATTAATTTTAAATAAAAATTAAATGAATTATATATTTTAGATGTTTTTAGTTTGTTTTTAGTTCAGATATTCACATCTGAACAACATGTCTGTGTAAATTTGTTTTAACAAAAATTGTGTTAAAACATAATATGTTGGATATCATTTTTTTAACAATAATCATGTTTGTCAACTTGCCATCAGCAATTATCATTAAAAACAATGCAAATATTGATATTAGTAAAACTCAATGTGTGGCTTTTGCACTTTTTAAAGTACACTTTTACACATAAATACCCTGATTTACGGTTTTATTTAGTTATAATAAAAAAAAAATCTAATTTAATTTCTATCCGATTAATCGATTAATCGAAAAAATAATCGTCCGATTAATCGATTATCAAAATAATCGTTAGTTGCAGCCCTATTGATAACAATAGGAAAAGTTTCATGAGCAGCAAATCAGCATATTAGAATGATCTCTGAAGGATCATGTGACACTGAAGACTGGAATAATGGCTGCTGAAAATTCAGTTTTGGAATAAATTACATTTATATATATATATATATATATATTTATTTATTTTACTTTATTTATTATCATATAAATGCAGCTATTGTGACTCCAAAATGGTGCAAAATGGTGCAAAATTGTGTAAAATGAGCATAAACAAATCTATATCCTGGAGCACTAGGAGCAGAATCGTGGGTAAACCAAGCACAATACAGAAAACCTTACTTGCAAATGTGGATCAACGTCAAATATGGTTTCCCCTCTTCTCATATCAGTGATTAACCATGGACCCCCAGCACTGCAAACAAAACAGCAAAAATGACAAACAACATTTCAGAATTAATGAAAAACAAGAACAGCACAAAGCATAGAGTTACATATAGAGTTACAGCATTCAAAGTCTCTCATCTACAATGCCAAAAATGCCTCAGCAAGAGTAGAAAAGAAACAGCATTGAGTAACACAACAAACATATTTTCACATTTGCTTGTAGGAAAATGTACAGACATACAACAGCAAGAAGAGAGAGACAAAGTAATACATCAAGGGAATTCATTTAGCTTCCCAGCTGGCTAAATCAGTCCTGCAGATTCTTTAACACAGTTTTCCCACCAAATGGAGCAGGAGTGTGTCCTTGGGCTGTCTCGTGGCTGACTGTGGGATTACTCACATGTGCACTCCTCTCAGCAGGTCCAGAATGCCTTGACCATTCCACTGCTGCGCTGCCTGCAGTTCCTCTGTGCAAACACCCACAATCTGATGAGCACAGAAGGAAAAACTTAATTTGCACAAATCACAAGGAGATATATGCATAAGAGGACAAGGTTAATGAATGTAACATACAAAACTGAATCTAAATGGATTTATGAACATCATGAACCAATCTCAAGGGCTAAAGAAAAAAAAAAAGAGAAACTAAATTACTGTAGAAATGATGTTAGCCTACAGTCAATCTGCTAGCAATCTGTTGACACTGCTAGTATGTTGTGCCTGACCTGAAGGAAGCTGACGAGACCAAAGGGCGTTTGAACTGGCAGCATCTGGGGGTCCTCCGTCAGAAGCATATGCTGGATTCTAGACTCACTGTTGTCCAACGGACTGTGCCACGAAATGTGATCACCGCTGCAGAATGTGTTTTCTGTTACAGAGAAAAAAACAGAGACCGCGTTTTTTTACAGTGTGTTTAGGGGACAGGCAGCTAGCGGATAGTGAGGAGATGTTTGCTGTATGTGAGAAAAAATTGTTGGCCTAAAAAACGTGTGACATCGCTTAGAGCACCTTTAAGTCTATCATTCAAATTTTGGAACACAAATGGAAATTTTTAAAGAAATTCATATGAATTGAGTGGGCAAGGAAGTATGGTTGAGCTTTTGTTTGCTATAATTTATTTCTCCATGTATGTTCGCTGATCAATGTTTATGTGAATAAAAGTCATCATAATAAGTGTTCATCTTATGAAGACTTGTATTAAACAACAATTTGAATAATATAAATTTATTTTACAATTGAACCATCAGAGTTCTAAATGGACTTTCAATGGAAAGACAAAAATCTCTCAGATTCCATTAAATATATCTTCATTTGTGTTTCGAAGACAAACAAAAGTCTTCAAAGTGAAGACTATTTTCATTTCTGGTAAACTAAAACTTTTAAATCTGTTAAAGCTGGAAACAACATGAAAACTACAGCTCTTAAATTGTTTTGCAGTTAAAGAAACGCTTCCATGAATTGCGAAACTTTATACTCCAACCCCTTCAGATGGGGTGCATGTACAGTACCTGATTGAAACACATATCGAGCCAGGCCTTGCATGAGCTCAGCTGGCCAGGTAGGAGGTGCTGTCTCTCCTGCTTCTCTTCTCAGGCGAAAGGTGAGCTCAAAACCAAAACCACTTGGGCCCTCTACACCTGTGAATCTATAAAGAAGCAGAATACAGCTGTAATTCAAGCACCATCAATCTGTCAACACAACTTTTCACGTATAACTAAACATCAGACTCTTCAGTTTCAAATCAACCGAATATCAGAAGCTTCCCTAGCTCAAATTTTCTATTTTGTTCGTATTTTTTTCCTGAAGAAAGACATATAAATAGCGATGAAACCCAAAATATTAAATGCGTAATCCACTATTTTGTAGAGTAGGGTGAAAATTACAATTTTCACCTGAGATTTGGAGAATTTGGAAATTATAAATGAAAGCATAGAGGAGATAGACCCTTTGCCACTGCCGGCCCTAGGCTGCGAATCATCCTTCCGGTTTACATCAGATCGGCACAGTCTTTAACCGTTTTTAAATCTTCTCTTAAAACCTACTTTTTTTCTTTAGTTTTTAATTCATTGTGAGCTTCTGTCATGAATGTGTGGTTTGCCCTTGTCTCTTTATCTTGTTTTTTGTTCAGCACTTTGGTCAGCCATGTTTGCGGTTTTTAAATGTGCTATACAAATAAAAACAAACTTGAAACTATTTTTGCGGATTATATTGCGTTAACACGCAAAATTGTCAAAATTTTGGTCTTCGTTAGTATCCTTTAAACACATGCGTTTTATGCTTATTAAAGACATCACCGACTGTGACAGTATAATGAGCACAGGATCCGTGCACTAGCTCTTAAAGTGACGGCAGCCATATGTCTGTCATTCATTTTGTTGTCAACGCAACAAAATATAGCTTCAAGTTTAAGGAATCAGGATTAATAGCTTATGTATTTAATTTAGTCAGGACTAAAATACTACCCAGTGTTATTTTCCATTTGATTACTTAATTCAGTTTATGTATTTCGTAATACTAGTGTTAGGTCTATAGACCTAAAAAAAATTGGAATTTAATGAAAAAATTTAAATCAAGCTTCCTTGCGTTGTGTAAATTCTTAGCAACAATATTACCCCATTGTAAAAATGCAATGAGCGCAAACAATTAAGGCGAGATAAATGTAATAATTTTTTTGTGGAAAAAATGCCTAAGGGGGGATTAGGCATACACGTTAACTCTTGCTAGAACCAGCGATGCAGCACACAGATTCAGGACACATTCACTCAAAAGAGAACGCAAGAAAGACGAAACGCAAATGAATAGAAGACTGCTGCATCTTGAGACAGGCTCTTTTTAAAATAATAAAAATAGTCTGAGCACTTATTATGATAACAACGGTATCGGTAACGGTACAAGCAGTGCAAAGACAGGATTTTAGGTGTTTTTCATTCAGTGAGTCTTCAGCAATACCCTCCTTTCAATCAAATAACACAAGAAACTATTTGAGAACTTCTTAAGAATTTTTCAAGAATTGCACTAAGGAACATTCTTACAAACTTATCTTAGGAATGTCCCTAACTTCTTTCTTAAGAAGATTTTCATGAATCCAGCCCCTGCTTCTTACATTTTTATTTTAGTATCCATATTTTTAAGGCTAAATGGTTAAATTCCAGAGATATTGGGATCTCAATGTGGGTCCATCAGTAAATTATACATATTTCAGGGGCTAAAATCCAAATGTGTGTCACTTTGCATACAGCTGATACTTATTGAATTTAAAGGGAAATGTCTTAAGAATAAATAATGTTGAAACTAGAAATGTATCTTGTTTCTGTCAATCAAAACAATTGCATAGAACATACCTCTCTGAGTGCCAAAAATATACTGAAATTTGAAGCACATTAACTTGCTTATGTTGTAAATGAACAATGTTTATTTATCAGAATCTATATTTAAATTAGTTTCAGGAATATTTGGAAGAAGGGATTTTGTTCATTTTAACAGCTTCTGAAGCTATCAAGAGTTCAAATACACAGTATCATAACTACCACATTGACATCCCAAATGCTCTGGGATTTAACCATATAGGGCATTAAAAATGAAGATTCCAAAATAAATGTTTCATAGGAACAATAAGCTAAAATTATATCAAGATATCTTTAATACTTCTTGAGTTACAGACATGCAAACTTTGGAATGTTTCTTTTTATGGTACTCAGAGAGGTATGTTGAATGAAAATGTTTCGATGGATACACAACAAGATGCATTTCTAGTTTCAGTATTATTTGTTTATCAGACATTCTTCTTCAAACACATTAAGTATCAGCCGTCAACCCACATTTGGTTTCCGACTATTGAAAATGGGTAAAATGTAAAAATTTGGACACGGAGCCGCATTGAGATCCCCATGTCTGTGGGATTAAACCATATAGGGCTTTAAATATTACACAAGAAAAGTTTATTGAGAATGAAAATTTAGAATGATATTAAGATATCTTTAATACTTTGAGTTACAGGCATGCAACCATGCAAAACACAAGAAGTGCTTTTTTCCCTTTTTGAATGGTCACGTAGGCAAATAATGCAACAAAGATTGCGAAGTCAAAAGATTTTACTAATAGACCTACAAATCTCTGCAAATAAATGTTTAAAAAAAATTATGCTGCCATCTTTCTATAGCCATTTTTACCTCCCTGAAATTTGGTTACAAATCTCAGGTGAAAATTGTCATTTTCGCCCCATCCTACAAAATAGTAGATTACTCAGTAAATTCATCCATGAAATCTAATATTTTGTTTTATTTATTTATGCATTTTCTTCACCACATTTTTTGTTAATCAAAATTTAGCCGAGGACCCCTGCTTGAGTTGATACGGAATAACCTTGAAACTTTTTGTAAGTAACAAATATATCAGGTAATTATAAACATAATACGTTTCTGGTCTTCTGAATATTATCATGTCATGAAACAGTTGTAAGCATCTCATAATCTTTCATTCTTACTCATGAACTCTGTTGTCCCCATACAAGTCACTGAGACCCAGGCTGACATAGTGCCAATGCTCCGGTACATCTTGTCCAGGGCATCCCATGTTTCTGTACATACTAATGTAGTCCAGAGGATCTGGACCCCCTAACCTGAAAAGAGGATTATGAGAGGAAAGAGTGAAACACTGAGATGAAAAAGTCCACTTGAAAGTTTGTTATTTGCCTATTTGCCTGAAAATTGCTTACTGAAACTTGTGCATCTTTGTATCGTTCAGTATAAAGTTAAAACTATTCGTTAAGCAAAATTCTGTTTTGTTTTAGTTGTTTTTATGTTTGCGTATCAAGCAACAACATAAAACTGTAATGCTTCCAACGTCTCACCAATACTTCACAATGGCAGTGACTTGCAGCGGGTTCGCCTGATCGGGATACAGGCGCCTGCATTCCCCATAAATGGCCTGCAATCCCGGGGGAAAGAGCGAGGCGAGACCGAGGTGCGCTGCTGCTCCGCTGCTAGGCCGCATCTCATCCATCCCCACACGGCCGCACCAAACAGTGGAAAAAGTAGTCGAAAAGCAAGAAAATTAGGTGTTCTTTTTAACTTCCGATTCAAAAAGACGATTCAATCACTGATATTGGAAATATGATTTGTACCACTTTTCCCCCTCTGTTTAGCCCCTGTTGCAGTTTTTCCTCTGTGGTTTGATGTCCAGAAAGGGGACCTGGCCAATACTTTGACTGACACTGGATCGACCCAATCAGAACAGCTGTTAGAAAGACGAGACATGAAAGCCGGGAATCGTTTGGACGAATCTATTGTGATCCATGAGGAGGTGGGGCTCAGAGGCATCCGTAAGGAATATGCCATTCACAACACAACTGTTTCTTTTATTCTTATTTCTTTATTAGCTTGATGACATTTAAAGACGATTTTTTAAAATAATGTAGGCCTATTATGAACTGTATGATTACGAATAATAATACATTTATTATGTCTTCCAATTCAATACATTTTATAACAGTCTGTTAACATTCCAATAAACATAAACAAATAATATATGCATTTATAAATTATTTATATATAATTCTAATTTCATTTATACTTAGATTTTTTTGATTGTTTCTCTGTTCTTTATTTTACTGTTTCAGTCATTTACTGGTAATGTTCCTTGTATTTGTATTTTGTGAATTTGCATTTTTTCCACATGACAATGATTTAAGAATTTTTTTTCCATACATATTTTTCATTTGATCTATGTAGGCTATGTATTAATTGCTAATGCCTAAATGTGTTTTTGTTAATCTCATTGTTTAGCTACTAACTGTATGTTCCAAAGTGGGAACAGACCACCTGCTGGACAGACTATTGACTGCACATGATAAGTATTTTTTTTTCAGACGAGATATGTATTGACTGAAAGACTTTTAGTAGGCTAGGCTATCGTTTATTGAAAATACACATCACAATTAACAATGAGCTTATCAAAATCAAAGGAGGAATTGTGACTCATTCTTGTTTTATGAATACTCTGTGTTTTTAGATTTAGATCTTGTCCTTTGTTTGATCTACCATAAACTCAAGATGTCATAAATTCTGGAAAGTTATGGAATACTAAAACTTCCATAAATGCAACAACTACAGCAGTCAGAGAGTTAAACTGATGGCCTCATGTGGTAAATTAGTAATTTCTGATGTTACACACAGTTTTATCCTTTATATGTAACACAATTTATCCTTCCTTAAATAATATAATGCATATTATTAAAATAATAATCTCTGTGTTTGTTAGAGAATACATTCTAATATTTTATAACTAAATATGTTGTCCTGGCAGTATCCGTGTGGATGTACAGGGCTTACTTCTCTGTATGCCTATAAAGGAAATTAGAAAAAATGTAAAGATTAACAATATATCCAGAAAATCACTTACACTGCAGCTTGTAAAAACAGATTATTGATGTTCAGTATACCGGTTCTGTTTATGGCATGACTGATAAGATGATGGCTACAACATCTTGTTGATGTTATGTGGTGCTTGGCTACCCAAACCCTTTGTCATACCATTTGTTGCAGGTAATGTGTGTTACACAGAAAAGCAATGGAGTCTTGACACGATTAAGTACTCTATTTTCCATTTTCATGACATTGCATTGCTTAATCCAATGCAGTAGCAAGTTGGTTTTCAATGTTTCACTTTGACTTCAATTCTTTTACATGCGGGTAAAGAAATGTCTGTACACAATAGGTGCATTGTATTAAATTATTTATTTAAACTTAAGTAGTAATTAATATGAAGTGGAACCAAATTTTTGGTAACACTTTACAATAAGGTTCATTAGTTAACATTAGTTAATGTATTAACTAACATGAACTAACATTGAGCAATAACATTTGTGCAGTGTTTATCAATCTTTATTAATGTTAGTAAATAAAAATACAGCTGTTCATTGTTTGTTCATGTTAGTTCACATGTTAACAAATACGACCTTTGATTTTAATAATGTATTAGTAAATGTTGAAACTAATATTAACAAAGATTAATAAATGCTGTAGAAGTATTGTTCATTTATGTTAACTAAGGTAGATAACTAATGTTAACTAATTAACCTTATTGTAAAGTGTTACCAATTTTTCTTATGCAGCCGTTAAATTTCCGTTTCAATGAGTCTTCCAAAATTACATAATCAGAACTATCACACTGCTTTCTTACCAATTATGTGTGCTTTTCGATGTTTACTGTGTTTGTTTATATTGTAAGATTGTATGTCCTTTTGTTTAGACACACCCTAAATTGTTCTACATGTGGGATTTATTTATTTCATCCAAACTTATATCCGCCGAGCTATTCCATGTTGACTGTGGCTCCCCATTGGACGACCCATGGCCACTTTTTGCCTCCAAGATTACAGCCATAGGGCAAGTGCATCTTTACACACAAAGGATCAGAAGCTATAATGACACAGCTGAACATATGGACCAAACCAAATAGTTTATTTTAGTCCTATTTGGTATTACCGGCAATCAAGTGTGCTTTCTCTGCCAAATGTTGTTTCAAAACAAATCTCGCAGGATTCAGTCACCATGAGATGTCTAGTGAAGCATGGCCAGAAGACTTCACCAGCCTATGAGTTGCACTGGGGGAAACTCCAAGAGTTCGCTGTGAACTGAGAGCTTCCAGACTTTGTGAAAGAGGATCTAAGGCGGGTGTAGGGCACTTACCCCATCACAGCTGTGAGGATCGGCTATCAGAACGGGAAGGTTTTAGTGTGAGGGAACACTCATGTGGGTGAACAGGAATAAAGGGTGGAAAAGGTTCTGCAAAAGGAGACAAGTCTTCCACAGTGTGAGTAAAAAGTAAGAAAAAGAAGCAGCAAAAGAAAGTGTAATCTTATACAGTAGTGTGACTATTGCTGTAATGTATGTTTAGGCCTATATCTATCAGTTAGTTTATTTGATTTGGATAAAACAAATTCTGAGTGATTTTATAGATGATACAATGTAGGTATATGTAACATAGACGATGATGTAAACAATAAATGTAGTATGTAAATAGGAATACTTATACTTTGTAAGTAGCTGTTGTAACTGAAAGCAACTTGCACTGAAATATCTTAATATATGTCAGTGTTATTTTTTTGAATCAAGATGCACACCAGTAATGGTTTTTTTCACATACGTTTATAAAAGCTATTAAATGACCTAATTGAACAAAGGCCTAATCCAGGTATAATCTAAACCCTGTTTGTGAAACCGGCCCTTGAAGTTTGGGAAATAAAACTAATAGGCCCTAGATGTAATATAGAATGTGATTTTTGTATTTACTTTTACAAAATCCACTCTAAGAACTGTAGATAACAAAATATCATTATACAATATCAATATAATTTATATAATGTAATTTGTATTGGATATGTCACAATCTGAGTTTCACAATTGTGGTAGATTCTTTATTTAACCACAATTTAATTTGACACTCTACACTTTTTCTTATTTACACACACAACACTGTAAAAAAAGAAAATAAAAAGAAAACGTTTTTTTCAAAGATTATTGGAGTATGTTTTACATCAAAAAATACTATTTTAGTCGTTGTACTTCAAAATTTCATGTTTAATTCAATCTGTTACTTGCAGTTTCTTTGTAATTATTTCTGAATGGAAATTGTTAGTAAATTCTACACCAATACTTTTTTTAGTGAAACATATACTCTATAGTGTTATCATATTCCCATCTTCAAAGTGTCCATGATACTGTACTTTTGATACAAAAATATTGTATTTGTTTTTGATATGTAAAAAAAAAAGATTATAAACTTTTTACAACAATATATGTGTTATTGCCAACAAGAAAAAAATACATATTTAACAAATATGCAAATAACCCTTCAATAAAACAATTTTAAAACGAGAATGAGCTATTATCATAAAGTCTCTAAAAAACTATTGATAGTCTTTGCATTGAATGACTGTTGACTGGGTCATTATGATATTTGTCCAGGCTTTGGACAGTTGTGTTGGGAAAGTGTCCATTACTCCAGATTTCCAAGGAATTGATCCTGAGTCATTTGCTAGGAATAAGAGATAAGACATGCCTGCGGTTAAAGCGTGGGAGTCAGTGCACTGGCTTTTAAAAAAAAAAATTCTGCCCATGTATATCCAACCTAGAGACATAAGATGAATACATATCATAAACCATCTAAAAGGCACTGCTGCACATTTGACCTATACATTGTTGGTAACTATAGTGCCCCCAGAACTTGAAAAAAGACATTCATGGATCACGGAAGCAGTGCACAGACTTTGTTCATTTGATAAGCACACCCAAAGTGTCTGATAAATGTGAGTGTGCATTAAAAATACTAAAACTTCAAAAATATGAATAACCAAAAAAATAAAAAGCAAAGAACACAGGAAAGTGGTTTGAATGATTTGTACATATTTATTGGAGCACAACATGTAAAAAATATCTCACTAAATATCTCAAAAGTCTACCACTGATTATGGCACTGTAACTTACTGTACGGTAAGAAGTAACTTGTGACAAACCTGTTTTATTTACCTTTTCTTGTTTATATATATATATATATATATATATATATATATATATATATATATAAACAAGAAATATATAAACAAGCATGAAAATAAAGAGAAAAGAATAAAACAATTTTTTCACAAGTTACTTCTCACAATGATAGAATAAAATGAACATTTAAAGTAAGTTTATATTTAATGTTTTCTTGGTACTTTTTTGTTGTTGTTTTGCAGATATTAAACACAATGCCAGAAGAACTAAGCCCATAGATGAACTCTTTATGAACACCATCTATGGAATTCAGTTCTCAGGGCTAAGTGCTCAAAACAGACTTTGTCAGCATTTACTAAACTTAAAAAAAAAAAATGCTGTTGCCCGTCAAGTGTATTAAAATGGTTAAATTCTACTCAGAAACCCAAACCGAAACCTTCTCAAAGCTTTAGAAAAATAAATGAACAAACAACCAAGAAGCTCTGATCTTTTAACTGTTTCAGAGCTCAAGACTTTTGGGTTGTTGCAGCTTATAAATTCATTAATCTCTCGGAAGGCCAAAGGGGTTAGTGATCCAGCAGGTTTTTGTCTCAATGTTATCTCCATCACATATTTGTTTAATGTTTGATCATTGCTCAACTGCTGCGAAAAAGCACTGAACTTCATGTCCTTAACTGAGTACCTGCCACACCTGAGGACTTTCAGGAAACAGTCTCTTCCCAATAAACGGCACTGAACCAGTCGAACTGCCCTGATGGGTGCACAGTTGGAAACCCCTCTGAAGAACCAGAAATATCTTATTTCGTATAATATTTTTTCCTGTTCTCTCATGAACTACATGCCAGAGTTTTACTATATAAAAACTACACGTGTGTAAGCTTACAACTCTGACATTACAGTTACATTATTAGTCTAGAAATCACACAACAACACAATAATGTTTTTTGTATTTTATAGAGCCAGTAAAATATATTTTTACACACCACACATCTCTCATAATTCATTTTACAAGTATTTTTCTCCCAAAATACATGTCATACAAAACATCAAATACTTATCTGATAATGAAAGGCACGCTTATCCCAGCTTGTCAGGAGCAACTTCATAGCTATCTCTCATTCTGGTACTATCATGGATCAAGCTGTTGCTTTCAAATCCACAATCCTTATTTGCCATTAGAGTCAGTAACTCACATGTAAAGCCAGAGATGAGTGCTGTTCTTGTGACTTCTGAATATATGACTTCTGATCAGTTCTCTCAGCTTAAATATCTCTCTCTCTCTTTCTATTTCCCTCTTACACTCACTCACTCACTCACTCCCTCATGCTCTTTCAGTACCGTAAGCCTGCAATCACTTCCCAGTAAGAAGGAAGCAGTGGGAGGGAATCTCCCGCCCCCTCATGATGAATCAATACAAAGCGCTTCTGAGGAAAAACATCTCACTGGTTCAGCCCTCAGTTCCCATAAAACAAAAAAAAAGGGAAAAGGGGAGACAGAGAGAGAGAGAGAAAAAAAGGCTTGTCAGCAAAGGAACTAGGAATTCCCCCTATTGCAAAAGAGCAGTTTCATGACAAGAGCAGTGACTGGCAGAGACTGAGCGCAATGTGTTTCCATAAAGGAAATGGAAATGGCACATGTTTGAACCTACATTTGCAAAGTCATGTTTACATATACTAAAAATCTCAGACAAAAATAGTTTAAAAATGGTCATATGGAATTTTCTGCTGATTGATACATGTATATTGCATCATAATGAGGTGTGGTGTCAAAACCATGAATACAGTTGTTCCACTCCCCACACTACTTCCATCTATCGCTTACTGTAAAATGAAGTCATTGAGCATTTCACACCCTCCTTCCTGAAACAGATAGTTTCATTGATGGCTCGCTATTTAAACTACCTGCTTGTGCGGATATGATGGTTGTTTTTCATTAGCCTATTTTCATTTTGTATCTAAAGGAAACATCAGCTCAGTTACTAATATTATGATGGAAATAGTTTATTTGTGATGGAATGAGAACTATTAGCATAGCGGTAACTTGCAATTGTTACCTTAAATAGTTAGTTCACCAAAAAACAAATATGCAGTCATCATTTACTCACCCTCATGTTCTTCCAACCATTACTTTCTTTTTTCTGTGGAACATTAAAGAAGATATTTTTTTGAAAAATGTTTTTCTGCTTCATACAATGTTGTTTTGGAGACTCTCCTTTTGTTTTCCATAGAGGAACCAACTGTGTTTCATCACTTCAAATGATGAAATGGAAATTATTCAGTAAGCTTATTTTTTTAAATAAAATTTAAAATTAAAAATGTGATACGTCGGGTCAGAGATCACTCTTCAGCTGGAACTTGACTTGTGTACGGCCGCTACCGAAAGTCAATGATTATAGTTGATAAATATTGTTCTTAAAACACTTCGCAGAAGGTCTTTATTAACCCATTGGAGCCATATGGATGAGGCTACTTTTATTATGGACAGATGCAATCATTTATTATTATGACAGAAAGCCACAAAGGATAGGTTTGAGGGTGAGTAGCCTAAATAATGGGATAATTTTTATTTTTGGATGAACTAACCCTTTAATGATTTTGTGGCTGGCCGAATAATTGAAGACTCTGATAAATGCTATGGATGAAATCAGCTACAGCACATTTTATGAAGGATATCAAGTAGAGCAATAGATACAAATAGGATGGAGGATGGTGCAAAGTGGTTTTTATTTTATTTATTTTTAAACAATTTTGAAAATCTCTAAATCATTTGTATGTTCTTTCTATAAGGAGTGAGGATAGGGTCAAACCATCCATGTGCAATGACTTGAAAACTGACGGCCACAATAAGGGAATCTACTTTGAGAGCAAATTCTTTCTGCTGGTGGGATAAGTTGCAATTGACATTTTGCACAGACTTCAGAAACAGACCTGGCTTTCATGCTGCTGTTTGAACACAGGGGAAATTGGCTGCAAAGGTCACTGAGCCCATTTCCTCTCCCCCTTGCTCACAGAGACTCAGACCTTTACAGCACCCACTGCTTTTTACCTGCACTGTATTTTAATAGTTACCATTCTAAAACGCTCAATGTGTGTGGTCTCCTTAAGTCAAGGTTATCCGAGGTCAATGTTCGATGTCTCTGGTGGTGTGATGATGACTTCCCAAAAACTGATGTCACAGTTGAGATGCATGACTAAGAAGAAAGCGACGATTACTGAAATTTGCAGAAGTGGACCTTGCCTTTATTTCCTGTAAATTTCCTGTTCTGCGTGTGCAAAATCAGTTAGGTTAATGCGGTAGCGGAAATTCTGGTGATTGCTCCCTTTTTTAATCTTAATAGTGGTCAGCCCATAACTAGCATCCTCTTTTAAAATTCTTTCTGTTCTTAGTGTGTAATCTCATTTGTAGCAAGAATGATGTATGATGTTCAATACTTCAGTGTACTTTATTTGCCCATTTGATATTTTATTGTAATTCTTAATTTTATGTACATACTCTATTTTCACTATAATCATACTTATTTTTGACAACTTTCCAATTACACAGCATGCTTTGGAAATGCCAATGTGCTGTCTTAATTTCAAAATAATACAACTGAAATTCAATAATTGGGGAACATTGGAAATGTTAAGGTGACAATAAGAACAACTTAACAAATGTTGTACAAATTATTAGATGTAAATTAATATACGCTGTCTTCAGTTGTTGGTTGAAAGAATAAAAGTGATTTTAAAAGCCTTTAATATTTGCTTGGTTATGACTAAAATTCTCATGAATTTGTTCTAGATCATTAAACATGGCGCTATGGTGCCTTGGAAGTCTGACTTAAACTTGTTTCCGTAGAAGTTTCTTTCAGGGTGCTAAAAAATGCAGGCCGTGCAGTAGATAAATGAAACATTGGTACAGCAGACAATCATACTCCAGTTCTACCATAAAGTCAGAAACAAATGAGGATATGCTATTGAAAATGCTTAATAGGCCTATTATATTTATATATGTATATTACATCCAGGAAATGTAGAGGTAAGAATGTTTTTTGTGCTATACATTTCATGTGAGTGGAGGGGAATGAGGAAGCAGACATTGTTGTAAAACAAGTATAGTTGACATTTCATATTTAAATATCACATAGCAGATCAGAGTTTAAATCAATAATTTAAAAAAATACATTAGAATCAGATCATTATTGGAACAAAGAAAAAATGGTTGATATTTATATTCAATACAACTGTAGCATCTGGACCAATCAGACACACACAAATTATTCATTATATTTAATGAATAATCCAGCAAACTCACTCTCCCAACAAAAGTGTATGAAACTTCCCTCAAAACTGACATCACAAATGAAGCTAACAAATGGCAGAACCCGGTGTCCTGTTACAGGACACATTAAGAATGATAAGACTGATGTGCCAGGCTGCGGCCTTGGCTTTCCATTCACCAAAGATCCTCTGACTCCCACTGGTTCTCTCTCATCAAGACAGCATCAGCAAAGATCAACTAGAGCCTCAAAAATTTGCATCAGGATAGTTTAATTCAAATGGGCGAGGCATGCAAGTATCAAACTTAGTCTCATTATTTGATACTTTAAGTATCCTTACCCCTTTTAAAGTAGGGCGTGTTAAAACTAAACTGATGGTTTGCTCAAGGCTGTTGATCTGTTGAATTTCAATCAATGCTATAACTTCTTGTTTTTCTGTAGCACTATTTAGAACCTTAGAGTATATTTCATTTAATCTCTCCTTATTTAATCTCTTCTTAATCGCTCCCATCATAAAGTGTTCCCATGAACACTCAGTGTTAATTGTTTATTAATTCTAAGAAATGTACATTTCCGGGGTATGGGAAATGTCTTTGTAAGAGGCCTGGCTGGATCGGCCCAAAGAACGATTTCGATCAGCGGGTGAAGGGCTCTGCGCGTTACCATTAGGGGCGGCAGTGGCTCAGTGGTTCATGTAGGTTATCTACAAACCGAAAGGTTGGTGGTTCAATCCCCGGTTCCACCTGACCAAGTGTCGAGGTGTCCATGAGCAAGACACCTAACCCCAACTGCTCCCGACGAGCTGGGTGGCGCCTTGCATGGCTGACACCGCCGTCGGTGTATGAATGTGTGTATGAATGGGTGAATGTGAGGCAACTATGTAAAGCGCTTTGGTGGCCATTCGGTCTGTGAAAGCGCTATATAAATGCAGTCCATTTACCATTTTTACCATTTTACCATGTTTCTGCTTGGCAAAGTAATTTGATTAAATGGAATACATTTTCTCATGTGTATTAACTCATTAATTCATCTGACTACATAAATGAAAAAGTTTTAATGATATCTCTACATCATTAAGTGTGTGCGAATGTTTGTCTATTCTTTTTACTCTTTACTGAAAATTGAAATAATGGCAAAGTCGATTAAAATCAAATCAAATGTTTACAATTTATTATGTCAGGTAAATGTATCACGCCAGTTGCATAATCAGTTCAAAGATAATAGATACAAACATCAAATGCTCTGGAATGACGAGAAAAGATGGAATACCTTAAAATTATATAATGCATGATGTGAAGTGTCTTGAAGACACTTCGTATCACGGGCTCATCTGCTTACAGAAAACATGCTCCCTGCTCTCGTTGCATTCCATTATATATCCCGACCAATACAGAAACCTAATTTGAAATGTAAATATGAGTTCACAGTGTGAATTCACATCACCGCCCCAGACTTACTGGAGGCAGAAGTTGATTGACATGGAACCATTTGCTAACAATGGGAATTTGAATTGAGTTTACACCTTCTGAGAGCTTGAGGCCATTTGCCTGGAAGACACAACCTCCTATGTGAATTATTTCTAAACTCTTAATTACCTTATTACCTTTTGGTTTACTTCTTTGATAGTGAGACCTTTGTACCAGTCGCACTGAGACATTTCAAATGATATCAAACGTGTGATACTGTATGATAATTATTCATATTACTAAATAACTATATAGATTCTTGGGTGAATATCGGATGATCTCAGCATGAGGGGGAATGAGTGGGGGAGAGAGAGAAAGACATGTATATTAGGATTGCTAAAGTGAGACTTGCGTCTCCAATGGTGCACAAGAGAGAAATTCAAATGTTAATTTGCCCTCTCTTACAGTTCTTGCAGTTTTTCCAGTCTTACATCTTTCTACTTTACAGTACTACTAAGAGCAATTAGTCAAAATCTGCATGATTAGGGACTAGAATGAGCTTGAAACACAGACAACTTTACGTGTGACATGAAGAAGATTTGACTAAACACTACAACTGCTCTAACATACACATACATTCACACATACATGCAAACAGTTTACCAAGGGAAAGAGAGCTGAAGCAGATTCTTCGCCTTTTTACAGTAGCAGAACGCTTTTCACGCCAAACAGAACCCTTTTATAAGGTTCTAAAGAATCATCCTTTGAATGTGCTATAGAATAGTGTTATAAACCACCTTTTAAATATATTTTTTGTTACCGATTTGTATAGTTTATGTTCACTAATATTCGACTTTCCCTTTCGAGAGGTCTCTCCTATTGCGTAAGTAGCTTACGCTATGGGAAAACTCCTTTTCTCTAGAATATTGAAGTCTTTATGTAAAACGCATTGCAGCTGCACAGCTGACAGCAATGAACGAAGGCAGCTCGGTCATTGGCTGTGCTGCGGCAACTTGCTCGAACCAATGACGGGGCGACTCTGAATGCGCGACCAATGAGCGCGCTTCGCGCCCGCGCGCGTCAGAGCCCGCCAAGATGGGCGTGGCCAAGAGCTATATATTGGGCGCCCCGTCATGAGAGTTCTTTAGATTTAATCTCCTTCAGCGAACACCTTCTTCGCTGGATCCTCCGGATTATTGAAGCTTCGCCGTCGAAAAGCATACCAGCGGGATTTGCTACGAGGACGTCGGCACCTTCAGCCGCCTTCCAACGCGATCCTACTGAGCCATCCGGCGTACTGCTCACGCAAGTATTTACATCTGTTCGCTCTGCGACACTTGTAAAAGAGCAAATTTTCCAAGGCGTTGTTTCAAATGCCTTCCTGCGCGTCGTGCAGAGACCTTCTCCCGGACGGGGATCGTCACATCATCTGCGCTCGCTGCCTGGGCCGGGACCACGCAGAAGCTGCTTTGACCAAGGGCGGATGCCCCGAATGTGACGACCTGGGTCTCTCCGCACTGCGGGCTCGCCTCGCCGCTTTCGCCGTGAGCGAGCCCATCGCCGCCATCCCTCTGTTCGAGCCGCGCACTAAGAAAAAGCGCCGCTCACAGAGGCTTCCTGAACCTGAGCTCAGTGACGTCACGCCGAGCCAGTCTCCGCGTGCTTCACCGCCGCTCTTGCCTTCCCCACCGCCGGTTCAGTTCACCCAGCCGGACCCACACCCCTCTAGCAGAGCGGTGGGCCTTGTGACTTTCGGCGCGTCCGAGGACGACGGGGGAATGGATGACAGCTTGTCAATCGACGCTGCATCGGACGACTGGCCGGGCTCCACTCTCGACCCCGCCCCGTTGACGCTAGCTAGCGCGAGCGGGGGCTCCACCATGGATAGCGAGATTATCCGCGTTCTCTCTAAGGCCGTGGAAGACCTCGGGCTCGATTGGTCTTCTCCCGAAGAACCAACCCGGAGCCGACTGGATGAGTGGTTTCTGCAGGGGCGCCAGCAGGCCCCTCGGCAAAGGCCTTCTCCCTTCTTCCCGGAAGTTCACGACGAACTCACCAAGTCGTGGAAAGCCCCCCACTCTGCGCGCCTAAAGCCTTCTTTTTCTTCCTCGCTCTCCTCTGTGGACGGCGCGAAGGAAAGAGGCTACGAGGGAACACCGCCCCTCGAGGAGGCCGTGGCCAATCATCTCTGCCCGCCCTCCACCACCGGATGGAAAGCCAAAGCTTCCCACCCCTCGAAGCCCTGCCGCACTACTTCAGCTCTCGCCGGTCGCGCCTACGCCGCCGCCGGCCAAGCTGCATCAGCGCTTCACTCTATGGCGGTACTTCAAGTGTTCCAAGCCAAGCTTCTCCGCTCTATGGACGAGTCTGGCCCCGAACCCGAAGCCTTTAAGGACCTACGCAGCGCGACTGACATAGCCCTGCGAGCCACGAAGGCCACCGCCCAGTCTATCGGCCGTGCCATGGCTAATTTGACTGTTCTCGAGCGCCATCTGTGGTTGACTCTGACTGAGATGAAGGACGCGGATAAGGCGCCATTTGTCGACGCGCCTATCTCCTCCAGCGGGCTGTTTGGACCGGCGGTTAAGGGTTTCGCCGAACGCTTCACTGAGGCCCAGAATGCTTCACAAGCTATGCGGCATTTCCTGCCCAAGCTCATCCAGCTCATCGCAGAGCAGACAGAGGCCGCCGCAGCCGCAGCGGGCTAGAACAGCCCCCACCGCCTCTCTGCCCGCGCCTCAGGCTGACGCTCGACGCCGCTCGCGCTCTCACAACCGCAAGCCGCCTTCTGAGCGACGGGGTCCTCGGCCCAAGATTGTGCTGAACCCCGAGCCTCGAAAGCCGTCCTAGCCACAAGAATGAAAAGAGAGAGTGCGTGTCTCGCAAAAGCCGGACCAATCTCTCTGCAAAAGCTCAAGCATTACCCAGTCCCCTTACAGGCGGCTGGATATGTTCATACAGCAGTCAATGGGCCAGTCACAGAGCTCGCTCACCTGCAAACAAACGCCGTTTTTACGGCGACGCACAGAAAACACAAAAAGAGTCTTTTTCTGCCTGTGTCACTAAGGGTTCACATGTCCACAAAGTGTGCATTCCCAGATACTGTCAAAACAGTGCCAAATTCATTCCCAGCTCAAGCTGCGCACCCCATGAATGTAGATCACGTGCCTACGGTCATGTACGCACCACTACACACAAGCACTGTTCACACAGTTATAAATTCATCCCCAGTAAAAGCGGGAAACATTATAAAAGTGACGCGTGTGCCTACCACTGTTTATGCACCCCCACTTATAAACACTGTCCTTACAGTGTCAAACACAACCCCAGCCCAGGCTGCGAGTTTTACAGACACAGCGCGCGCTGCTGTAATCACACACGCGCCCATTCACTCAGCTGCTCAGCGCGCGCCCGCGCCTCTGAGAGCTATGAGCTCAGGCGATTCGCTGGCCGGGTCCCTGCGTCACAGCGGCCCGCCCCTAGCCTGTATTCAGCCCATATCTGTACACGCAGAGGCATGGGAAAATATTCCAGATATGCCGAAATGGGTATTGAATATAGTAAAGCACGGATACTCGCTCCAGTTCGCTCGCAGACCACCACGTTTTACGACTGTGGTCGAGACGAAAGTGAGAAAAGAGTGCTCACATGTTCTACGCACCGAGGTGCGCAAACTAATAGAAAAGGGCGCTGTGGAAACTGTTCCCCCCTCTCTGAGCGAGGCAGGTTTTTACAGCCGCTATTTTCTCGTCCCGAAAAAGGATGGCGGTCTCCGCCCCATCCTAGATCTCAGACACCTGAACAAAGCACTAATGATTCGCTCGTTCAGAATGTTAACAACCAAGCATATCCTCGCGCAAGTACGCCCAGGAGATTGGTTTCTCTCAGTGGATCTGAAAGATGCTTACTTTCACATTCCAATAGCGCCTCATCACAGGCCGTTTCTGAGATTCGCTTTCGAGGGACAGTCGTACCAGTACACAGTACTTCCGTTCGGCCTGTCCCTGGCTCCCCGTACATTCACGAAATGTATGGATGCAGCACTTTCCCCCCTAAGGCGAAGGGGAGTGCGAATACTGAATTATCTCGACGATTGGCTGATTCTAGCAGAATCAGAGAGTCAGTTAATAACACACAGATCTTGGATTATCAGCCATTTAGAATGCCTGGGTCTAAGAATCAATTTTGCAAAAAGCATACTATCTCCCAGCCAGAGGATTTCTTTCCTGGGAATAGTTCTAGACTCGATGCAAATGACAGCGCGTCTCTCATCAGAGCGCGCGCTCACCATCCGGCGCCTTGCAACATCATTCAGGGCGGGCGCGCTCGCCCCCGTCAAGCGGTTTCAGAGGATGCTCGGTCTCATGGCCTCAGCATCGGCCGTACTCCAGCTAGGATTGTTGCATATGCGCCCTCTCCAACGCTGGCTCAAGAGCCGCGTCCCTACTCACGCGTGGCGTTCGGGCCACCTTTTAATCAGAGCGAACCACGGCTGTATAAAAGCCCTGACGCACTGGAAAGCCGCCGACTGGTACCAGTCAGGCGTGAGTCTGGGTGTGAACACAAGGAGAAAGATGATAACGACAGATGCCTCCAAAATAGGTTGGGGGGCCCTTTACGAGGGCAGGCCTGTCTCCGGCTTTTGGTCAAACCCGGAGAAGCGCCTACACATAAACTGTCTGGAAATGAAAGCAGTCGCTTTGGCTCTCAGAGCCCTGCTCCCACAGCTGAGAAACGAACACGTCTTGGTCCGAACGGACAACATGACGGTAGTATCGTACATAAATCGCCAGGGTGGACTCAGGTCGAGCTCCATGCATTCAATGGCCAGGAGACTCATTTTATGGTCCCAGCACAACTTGCGCTCGCTGAGAGCAGCGCATGTGCCAGGTGCCCTGAACCAGGGGGCGGACATGCTATCCAGAGACAAAATTCTCCCAGGAGAATGGGCTCTCAACCCGCTGACGATTCACTGGTTATGGAAAACCTTTGGCAAAGCGGAGATCGACCTCTTCGCCTCCAAGGAGAACGCGCACTGCCCTCTTTTCTTCACGAAAAGCATGGATGCGCTCGCCCAGAGCTGGCCGAGCCGTCCCTTATATGCCTTTCCCCCGATCGCGATGCTACCGCAGGTCATCAGTCGGGTCAGAGAGGAGAAAAACGCAGTGCTGCTGATAGCCCCACTCTGGAAGAACCAAACATGGTTTCCAGATCTGATGCAAATGCAATCTGCACCACGGCCGATTCCACTGAGGCCAGACCTCCTCAGTCAGGCCAACGGGATGATATTTCATCCCCGCCCCGATCTGTGGGCCCTTCATGCATGGCCCCTCAACGGGTTCCCAGGAACCTCACGAGCGGAGCACTAAAAACCATCGCTGAGGCGCGGGCGCCCTCCACGAGACGCTTATATGCCCAGAAATGGAAAGTGTTCAGTGTCTGGTGTAATGCCAAGGGCCTGAACCCTGAAACATGCGAGATTACGAACGTACTCGCTTTTCTACAAGGGCTTCTGGAGGCGGGCCGCGCCCCCTCCACGCACAAAGTATATGTGGCGGCCATCACAGCATCACACGACCCTGTAATGGAACGTCCATTGGGAAGAAACGACCTAATTATTCGTTTCCTAAGGGGCGCTAGGAGGATGAACCCTTCACGCCCCCCCTCAGTGCCGATCTGGGACCTAGCTACTGTCCTAGACGCTCTTAAAGGGCCTCCGTTCGAACCACTCCGAACCGTGCACCTTAAACAGCTCTCGCTCAAGACTGCGCTCTTGCTGGCACTCGCCTCGGTCAAGAGAGTGGGCGACTTGCACGCGCTTTCGACAAGCGCTGCCTGCCTAGAATTCGGACCTAACGACTGCAGGGTCGTCCTTAGACCGAAACATGGGTATATTCCTAAAGTGCTCACCACTCCCTTCAGAGCACAGGTTATCTCCCTAACTGCGCTATCGTCCCCAGCAGACGAACACGACGCTAATCTACTCTGCCCCGTTAGGGCTCTCAGAGTGTATTTGGAGCGTTCTGTCCTATTCAGACAGACAGAACAACTGTTTGTATGCTTTGGCGGCCGTACGAAAGGTTCCGCCGTTTCAAAGCAGAGAATCTCTCACTGGATAGTTGAAGCTATAGCGCTGGCTTATGAAGCTAAGGGACTTCAATGCCCCTGGGGAGTCAAAGCACACTCCACCAGGAGTGTGGCTTCTTCCTGGGCATGGTCGAGCGGGATACCGATCGAGGATATTTGTGCGGCGGCAGGCTGGGCCTCACCGTCCACATTTATCAGGTTCTACAACCTACAGGTCCCGACACTGCATTCCAATGTACTATCAGCATGATGCTAGTTGAACTACGAGTTCGTATCTAGATTATGTATGTGCTTGTGTCACACTGAGCGCCTTCTAGCCGCTCTGTATTCTTTCCCACATATAAAGCTCGCCTCTGCCGGCTAGTTGGATGATAACTTTGCTTTTTTAGCTCAGGCACCTGCCTCTGGCTATCATAAGGCGAAGTTCAGCACGCACGGCGTTTTGCATGGTGTTCCCATAGCGTAAGCTACTTACGCAATAGGAGAGACCTCTCGAAAGGGAACGACTCGGTTACTAACGTAACCTCGGTTCCCTGAGAGGAGGGAACGAGTATTGCGTAAGCTGCCGTGCTTGTGCTTGGTTAGTTCGCTTCAGTCGTTTTAACCTAAAGAACTCTCATGAGGGGGCGCCCAATATATAGCTCTTGGCCACGCCCATCTTGGCGGGCTCTGACGCGCGCGGGCGCGAAGCGCGCTCATTGGTCGCGCATTCAGAGTCGCCCCGTCATTGGTTCGAGCAAGTTGCCGCAGCACAGCCAATGACCGAGCCGCCTTCGTTCATTGCTGTCAGCTGTGCAGCTGCAATGCGTTTTACATAAAGACTTCAATATTCTCGAGAAAAGGAGTTTTCCCATAGCGTAAGCTACTTACGCAATACTCGTTCCCTCCTCTCAGGGAACCGAGGTTACGTTAGTAACCGAGTCGTTTTATGTTATTTATTAATATTATGCATTTTACCGCTGTCTAATCAGGTCAGAGCCTGTAACCTCTAAAACTTTTATTTTTTATTTACACTGGAAACTTTAGAAAAAAATCATGAATAGCTACATTAATAAATGAGAAATAACATTGAACATTAATAATTGCATAAAGAAATATAACATAAAATAGATGTAAACTATATTCACAATGCTGTTGCATATACTTTCATTGTTATGTGTGTATTTTGATGTGATTAAGTGGCAGTTTCTCTCTGCAGATGATGAGCATTTTTAAATAGTAATTTAAAAGGCTAAAATGGACAGCCCTTCACAATGCTAAAAAGAAAAAGTGATAAAAAGTCATGGGACAGCTTTAATGTTTTTGAGGCTGTCCTAATAGGCTAATTGAAGACTTTGATATAATATGGTTTGCATCTGTATGAAATCAGTAACAATTTGAAAGTTACATTTATAGGCATTTTAAGAATGATATTAAGTACCTGTTGTGAGTGTGACAGTATGAGTTAGATGGTTGGGCTCAGAAAATAGGTGGCTTTGGATTTTTTGACAGTTAGATTTAAAAACAAAAAAGGTGAGATATGAGAATATGACAAATATGTAGGATGATGCATCTATATTTATATATATATATATATATATATATATATATATATATATATATATATATATATATATATATATATATATATTGCATAGTTATTTAGCTCTGGGCTGTGACGGTCTCAAAGTGGATGCTAGCGGAGCTGAAGACAGGGACAGTCTCTGGTCAGCAGTATTGTAAACAGTAGGTGGCTGTAATGCACTAGTGTAGTTATTCATCCACTGTATAAAAAAAAGGGAAAGGAGGAAAGGAAGTCGTAGCCTATATTTGATGATACGCATCGCGAGTTCCCTCGAAAGGTAACAAACATTGTACAATTTTAATCATGGTGTAGATTCTCAAGTAAAAGTATAATCTAATTGCTCATTTAATAGATTTGCTTGAAATATTTTAATGATAAAATCTTTTCAGACACCATAATAGCCTACATTAACTTTTAAGTTGTTGAACGTGCTAAAGGAGTAGATAGGAACTCAGTTTTGTGTAAAAAAAAAGAAAGAAGAAGTGTGTATTAGTACACTGTGTATTAGTAATGATAGAATTTCATCTATATTTTGCTACATGCCTGAATACTATTTTTAGTATTTGTCTCAAATGTATTTTGAAGGCTTTAGTAGTGCTAATTTAGCAAAAGTTTTCAAGCATTCATTACAAATGTTTTGAATGACCTCCTTAAGCGTGAAAGTCCCTTTAAAAGAGACGGTCCAGTTTACCTCATGACCTGGCTGATCGCTCGTCATCATGACTCTGAATATTAGTTGCTGTTGGGAAGGGTTCCTTCTGCTCTCTTTCCTCCTGAACGGTGTCAATGGACAAACAATCGGGCCGTAAGTTTTTAACAATTTCTGCTGAGGAAGGCTGTGTTTTGCCTTTTTTTAAGATAGGTCTTGATGATTTCTCGTATTTATTTAATTGATCAATACTGTGTTGCACAGTAGAAGTTTGAAGTTTGAAAGACAACTTGAGGCATGTATAAGATCATTCATAATTAATGACAGTGTATTTTTAAGGGCAATATTGTTCTGAATAAACATGAAAAGTTATTAAGTTACCAGACTGAAATTGCTCTTGTATTCTCACTTGTCATATAATTGATAATAGCATATCAACTGTATTGATTGTCACTGTTTAATTTTTTTTTTATTGTATCTAACCACTCAGGCAATATTGTATGATCATTTTCTCTGGACAGATCTTTCATGGTGACTTTTCCTGCAGTAATTGAGTCTGGATCTGAGGCCAAACTGTGTGCAAGTCTTCTCAAGCCCAATGAAAGCCTTGTCATGAACATTCATCTGGTTCATGGTAACCAGAGCACTTTAATGCTTCAGGAGAAAGCTGAGGAAGAGTTTCATCGCTGCTTTAACTTCAAGGTCTGCCATCGAAATCTGCACATGATGAATATTATCAAATATATTTCATCATAATGCATCAGATAAATACAGTATATTATTTCTTATCAGGCTCCTCTGGTCGAAGCAGAATCAGTGCAGAAAATGAAGGTCGAACTACAGGGACAAACTTTCAAGATGACTGAAGAGAGAAAAGTCATGTTCAAGCCTTACCATCCTATGACCTTTATCCAGACTGATAAACCTCTCTATATTCCGGGACAGACAGGTGAGCTTTGAATGTCTCAAACGCTAAACCTCATACACATTATACATTAAGTAAAGCATGTTATGATCATGCAGCTGATGTAGCACCATAGGTCAAAAATGACAAATGTTGCACAAATCAGAAGATGATTAAAGAAGTAGACCGTTCAATGAATGAACAAATTTGTAAACACAAAAGATGAGCAGAAGAAAAGATATGGAAAGAAGATAAGGACGGGTAGCTTTGAAATCTAACAGTAGCTTTGAAACTGTAGTGTGTGTTTAAACAATCTCACATTTAAACATATATTCTCCCTAAATACTTTAATTACAAATAACTGATAACGTAAATCACTTTATATCATTATCTATATGACTTTATTTTATATGAAATCAAGAAATACTTGATAGATCAGGGGTGTTCTTGATGAGCCACGGCAGAGTTTAATTAAATGTCAGGATCAAGTCCTTCAGGTTTATATGAAATCTACAGGTCTGTTTGTTGAAGCAGGGTTGGGACTAAACTCTGTGGCCCTCCAGGAGTTTGACACTCCTGTCATAGACCTTTACATGTGATAATAGCTGTCTGGTATAGGCCTACTTGATTCTAACTGGTCAGCTGGTGCAAACTGGTCAGACATTTTGTAAAATGACAGTTAAAACAGGCTACTGTGACAGCTAGTTGAATTTGGCTCTAAAGACATGTTCACACAGCAGCAAAATACAGTTGTCAGCCCAGCATTTGATCCTCAATATGGTTACCATCACACACAGTTTGGTCATTTACAGTGAAATAACTGACTGTAAGTGTTGTCCCTTACATAAGAGCTAAAGATGTCAAAGTGGAGTTTTTTTAAATGCATATTTCTCTTTTACAGTGAACTTCAGAGTTGTTACCATGAATACAAACTTTGCACCCCTTGATCAGCAGGTCTGATGTGTTTATCTTACATCTTTATTGCCCTCGTTTTCTTGCATTTTTTAAATACATGTTTAATAAATAAACAAAAATTGTTTTTTATTCTTTAATTGCTATTTGCTCTTTCACAGTATAGTAAAATGGTTCTTGAGGTAAGAACACAAAACCTTCTGTGCACTCAATCTTAACACTGTAGAAATTATGTTATTTGTACAATTTTTGTATTTTCAGTAGGCTAATTATACATTTCTTCATTGATAGTCAGGATATGTATAGCTGACTGTAACTACATATCTGCACTGTCTCTGGTATTAAACAGGACAGTCAGGGTAACCGGATTGGTCAATGGACAAATGTTTCTTCAACAAGGTGGATTTTGCAGCGCTCTTATGAATTAAACCCAGAAGCCCGCCAAGGCATGTACAAACTGAAGGCTTTTATTGGTGACAGGATGATCTCACATGATTTTGAGGTGAAAAAATATGGTAAGTCATTAAAACAATTAATTTGCATTGTTGCATGGGAAGAATTTCAATAATATGTTTGTATATTAATATGTAATTTGACTACTAATAACTCTAATGTCTGACTTCTAGTTTTGCCTAAGTTTGAAGTTACTGTAAAAAGCCCAAATAAAGTAAATGTTGAAGACGGAGAACTGATAATTGAGGTTTGTGGAAAGTAAGTGGTCTATTTTATTTCTTGTATTAAGCGAGCAATATGTTCTTACAATCTTGTCACAATTAAGTTACTTTGATTTAATTGTTAATTGTATTCTTTCTTTCTTTTTACTTTTTCACAGATACACTTATGGACAGCCTGTATCTGGTAAATCAAGGGTGAAAGTGTGCTGTAATAATTTGTCCTACAAGACCCATCACACCAATCCAGTGTGTATAGAGGAAACCATTGAGGTATGTGAGTTAAAACGCAGTACAAGTAATGGCACATTATTTTTCCTTCACTTCCAATTAAACCACTCTTGCTATGTTTGTGTTCATTCATTATAATTAGATAAAAAAGACAGGCTGTGCCATCCATAGCTTAGATACATCAGTTTTCTTCAACGCCACACTAAAGGATAGGCTGGAGAATTATCTTTGTGTTGAGGCAATGGTTACAGAAGAAGGAACAGGTGAGCTGCTGGATTTGGTCAGATCCCATTACCTACATCTATTGAATTTCTCATTTTTTATGTTTTTTTAATGTTTAGGTACTTTTATTTGAACAAATTTTTAATTAGGTGTTTTTACTGTTTACAGAGATCACCATGACAAAATCTGAATCTGTATCTTTCACTTATGAAATTGGTAAAGCTACATTTACTGAGCTGCCCAAAACATATGAACATGGATCAGTTATAGAAGGAAAAGTAAGTCTAAAATCAGTTTATTTGTTTGTTCAACACCATTGATATGTACAGAATCATTCATTAATTTATTCCTTCAAACTCTTATTTTCAACAGATCAAAGTCTCAAATTTCAAAGGTGCACCAATTCAAAACAAAGAGGTTTATCTTATGGAGGGTAGACCTCACACTCTGTCCCCAAAACTGCTCCTAAATCTCACCACAGACAGCGATGGACTGGCCAGCTTCTCTTTTAATACGTCCAGTCATTCTAAAAGTGATATTAATCTGATTGTAAGAGAATTTGTGTTCACTTAGTTTTCTTTTGTATTCCCTGAAGAGTTCAATTGCATGAGTTATTTCTGATCTTTGTTATCCAGGCAAGTGTCTCTCAAGAGGGCCATTATTATGGCCACAACATGCCTTACATCTCTATGGATATAAAACCAGTCCAGCTCTTCCAGCCTGCCAATCCATACACCCCAACACTAAGTGAATTGATTATAGAGAATTCTGAGCAACCATTAAAGTGTGACTCTGAGTTTACAGCCACCATCAGGTATTATTTTATTGGAGAGACGGTTGAAGACTTCAAAACGGACATTGTCTATATGGTGAGAACATGTGCAGTATATATATTATTACAGAGATGTTTTTGTTTAACAGTATTATTTTTGGCTGCACTAGTCAGTTTGTTATTAGAGTGTCATCTGTCTGTTTCAGGTCTTGTCCAGAGGTGTGATCGTTCATCATGGATATGAGAAGATAAAAGTGAAGATTTCTAATGGAGCAAGTGGCACAATGTCGTTCAAACTGTCTGTTAGTTCAGATCTGGCTCCTGTAGTGCAGATTCTGGCATACTGTGTTCTGCCGAGTGAAAATATTGTTGCTAGTAGCAAATATTTCGACATTGAAAAGTGTTTCAAAAACAAGGTATGCATTGTAGCTTCAGAAATGAGCCTCTTCTGTATTACTGACTGTATTACTAAAATAAATCCTATTTAATTTATGTCACAGGTGTCTCTGCAGTTTTCTCCTGCTGAAGCGGTTCCTGGTGAGAAAAACACTCTCCATCTCTCAGCTCAGCCTGGTTCACTGTGCGGCCTCAGTGCTGTAGATCAGAGCGTCCTGATCCTGGAGTCAGGAAAACGTCTGGATACTGACAAGGTGTAGATGCTTTAAGATTCTTTAAGATATTGATTAACTGCGTCTTCATATTGGGAATCTACAGTGTGAATCTAGTGATAACAGACTTTAGTTATTACTGCTATGATCCATCAGTGTTTAAGCTGACATCCCAATCTCAGGAGATTTAACATTAATTTTCATTCTTTTCTCACCAAAATGGAATTAAACTTTTGTTGAAAAATACATTAATTATTTAGATATACTGATAGTGTGTGAACTTGGTCCCGTCACAGGTCTTCAACTTGCTGCCCGTGCAGTCGGGGTCAGATTATCCTTATGCTGTTGAAGATGAGCTGGAGTGTCTGCATGTGAGACTCAGTCAAACTGTGCTGACAGACAACGCCTATGAATCCTTAAAGGTAACAGGTGGATTTTATGTGTGATTGGGAGAGTATATACTGCATATGTGCATGTAAATGTATAAAAATCATTCTTGATTATTCTGACAATAAAAAGTAATTTGTATTTTAATGACTTTTATTGTGGTTCATCATTATCATTTGACAGAGTGTGGGATTGAAGATGGCAACAAATTTGGTTATGGAAGTCCCTCAGTTCCTGTTATACAGAGGCTTGATGTATCACCGATACCAAGGTACTTTTAAATATAGGCACATATACTGTTATTACAATCCAAGCTGTAATATTTTAATATGTAGGTGCTTATTTTGAAATATATAAATATATATAAAAATATACACATATGTATGCTTAATTTGTGAGATTGTAAAACTCATTGTAAAACTAAATAAACTGAAACTAGTTAATAAACATATCACTTAAAACTACAAAATATATATTTTTTTCTCAGATTATGAAAGTGAGGAAACTGAGGCGATGTCTTTAGAAGGGGTTGCGTTTGATGAAACTGACATACATTCTCCAGCAGTGACGATTCGGACCGTCTTTCCAGAAACGTGGATCTGGGAACTTGCTGAAGTGGGGTATGTGAAGCGTTATCAGTACATTTAACATCATGTTTATCTTATTATTTATCTTTAATACATCATTTTCTAGGACAGAAAATACCTTGCTTTCTTTGCATATTCTGAATCCTTTTTTATCATTTGTATGCTGAATGTTGTTATTTAATAGAGGAAAAATGGCTGAGTCAGAATCAAATATGCTTTTGTTGTTATTCCTCCACAGGGACTCTGGATCAGCTCAGGTTCCTGTCACGGTTCCTGACACTATCACCTCTTGGGAGACGCAGGTCTTCTGTCTGTCCTCTGAAGGTCTGGGTCTCGCTCCTCCTGCTCAGCTGACAGTTTTCCAGCCCTTCTTCGTGGAGCTCTCTCTGCCTTACTCCATCATCCGTGGGGAGATCTTTGAGCTGAAGGCCACTGTCTTCAACTATCTGTCCAAGTGCATCATGGTGAGATATCAGACACAGTTTAATCAAATCATATTAATATGCCACTAATCATGTGTGGTTGATTGACAGGTTAAAGTGACTCCAGCTCCGTCCTCAGACTACACTCTCAAAGCCTCCTCTGATGATCAGTATTCATCCTGTCTATGTGCTAATGAAAGAAAAACCTTTAAATGGATCCTCACTCCTTCTGTTCTTGGTGAGTTTTTCAGTCTGAATCATTGTTTCTCAGAGTTTGTGTCTGTTGTCTCTTCACGTATATGTTTTGTGTTTTAGGAGTCTTGAATATTACAGTCAGTGCAGAAGCAGAGGCGTCCCAGACTGTGTGTGATAATGAGATTGTGAGCGTCCCAGAGAGAGGACGCATTGACACGGTCACACAAAGTTTGCTTGTACAGGTAAGCGCACGTCAAATTTCTCTTGGATATCATTTACCCTTTATCTTAATGCTTATGTCAGTATGATGTGTTGATGTGATTGTTTTATGCTGCAGGCGGAAGGAACTGAAAAGACAGAGACCCACAGCTGGTTACTGTGTCCAAAGGGTTAGTCTGCATATATTTCATATATTTTGGTGTACAAGCTCTGATAATGCTCGAACTCTTTTGCTTTTGTTCAGTTTTTTGGGGGACCAAGCAATTAAGCTTTTTCAATTGACTGTTACTCAAAGAATTTTGACTCGTCAATATGTTTGGCATATATACAGTCTGCAAAGACTAATTGGCTCTTTATCTTCTAAACACAAACACCATCTTCATGAAAATTAGTACACATTGCATAGTGAACATTTTTAGGACACACCGAATTTGTGGACCAATAGAGGGAGCTAAAATATACAGTAACCAAAATATACTCATGTCTTGTTCATAGGTGACAGTCTCTTAGAGGAAGTGGCTTTGACTCTCCCTAAAGATGTGATAGAGGGATCAGCCAGATCCTCTGTTTCAGTCATTGGTAACATTTACAAATACAAGCAGAAATAAGGAGATTGGGTTTGGACTTGAGACCAAATGTAGTGAGTTTGTGTATGGTTTATAGGAGACATATTGGGTCGTGCACTGAGGAATCTTCACAAATTATTAAGGATGCCGCACGGCTGTGGAGAGCAAAACATGGCTGTTCTTTCTCCCAATATTTACATTCTGCAGTATCTGGAGAACACAGATCAGCTCACCTCAGCCATCCGAGAGAGAGCCTCAGGCTTCCTGAAGAGTGGTGAGAGACATAAATCATGTCAAGGAAATACTGAGACATTTTGATACCAAATTGTGCATTTTTCAACACACCTGAATTTCATTCAGAAAAGTTGAATAATCAAACACTTTGAATCTACCCTAACAAACCGTTGAAGTGTTAACCTTTACCACACTAAACAGGATACCAGAGACAAATGAACTACAAGCATTTTGATGGATCATACAGCACATTTGGTAATGGTGATGGGAATACATGGTAAATAAATTTTCAATATTACTTTTGTTAAACAGAAAAAATATGAAGGTGATCTACTATAAACCCAAGAGTATGGTACAAAGAACACATTTAAAAATGTGTCTCAGTTCAAATTATTTGTTTTGAGATTTATGATGGATGAAACACCTGATGCATTTTTTTTTATTATATCTTCCACACCACCAGGTTGACTGCCTTTGTGCTGAGGTCTTTTGGCAGAGCACAGAAATACATATTTATTGATCCAAAAATTATTAAGAGTGCAAAGAATTGGTTGGTAAGCAGACGGGATTCAGACGGCTGTTTTATCCAACAGGGAAGCTTGTTCAACAACAGAATGAAGGTCTGTCAACTTCTATCTATCTATCTATCTATCTATCTATCTATCTATCTATCTATCTATCTATCTATCTATCTATCTATCTATCTATCTATCTATCTATCTATCTATCTATCTATCTATCTATCTATCTATCTAGCTAGCTAGCTAGATCACCATAGCAACCACCAAGAAATGGCCTAGTAACTATCTAAAAACATGGAATCTAAGACTTGTAAATGTTTATGATGAGGCTTAGTCCCAGAATTAACTGTATGCTTTAGCTGTCTTAACTAAAAGCAACTTGTACTGACATATACTGTATGTCAAAATATGTCAGTGCCATTGTTTTTCTCAAGATGCATACCAGTTATGTTTTTTCTAAGGCACATTTTAAAAAGTTAAGTGTAACAACTTACTTAAGCTGACATCAAAGTTCATCTAGATGAACTTTACTTTAGTAGTTTGAGTGTGTTGCTTTATTTTTCCTTTATTTTTCATATATTCCAGGGTGGAGTGAATGATAATGTGACCATGACTGCCTACATTATCGCATCATTGCTTGAACTGGAAACTCCAGTGAAAGTAAGTTCATCTACACACAGAATAAACTCATTGAAAAATGACACTCAGTGTCTGTTTCTCTGTTTTTGTCACAGGATCCTGTTGTCAGTAAAGGTTTGTCATGCTTGAGGTCTGTCATTGAGGATGTCAAAAACATTTACACCACTGCTCTGCTCGCCTACACTTTCAGTCTGATAAAAGACACGGACACTCGACAGGAGCTTTTCAAGAAACTGGAGGATGTTGCTATTTCAGATGGTAAGAGGTTTGTTTCTGATGACTTTCTGTTTTCTTTTATGGCTGTCCTATTTATTTTTTTATCATGCTCATTGAGTTACACATGTGTCTTTTGTTCTCAAGGATCTCATCTCCACTGGTCTCAGTCTGCATCTGCTGATGAGTCTGATTCTCTTGCAGTGGAGATCAGCTCATATGTGCTGCTAGCTGTTCTCTCTGCAGATTCAGTCACTACAGCTGATTTGGGATATGCTAACAGGATTGTCAGCTGGCTTGTGAAACAACAGAATGCCTATGGAGGATTCTCCTCCACACAGGTTACTCAAACTACTCCAATCAAACACATTATTTGTGGTGTGAATGAGTAAAAGTGACATTACTGAACACATTTATTTCCCAGGACACAGTGGTGGCTCTTCAGGCTCTGTCTTTGTACGCCACCAAAGTTTTCAGGTCTGACGGCTCCAGCACAGTAACTGTACAGTCAGCAGGAGACACTCACCACATTGATGTCAATCAGGACAACAAGTTACTGTACCAGGAGAGGCAGCTGCAGACCGTTCCAGCCAAATACAGCATTGAAGTGAAGGGCTCAACCTGTGTGTCTGTGCAGGTCTGTAGTGCGTCAAAGTCCTTATACTGTACGTTCACACCGCCGCCGGCGAGAGCGGCAAAATTCGCTCTCGCCGCCCTGCCAGCGACGCTGTGGAAAGATTCGTGGACGCTCTGATGCTCTGACGTAGATCGAACGCGTGGTCTTTTTTACAACTGTTTTTAAAGGGGCCACAAAGCAAACAAGCATGTCGATTGTTATTTTTGCAGAAAATTGATCGATGGAAAAAACTTTATAATTATAGTGACATGTTTGCTAATGAAATTAACAAATTAAAAGCCATTTGTGTGGTGTGGCTTTTGTGTTCATGGTTAAGTGCTATTATAATTTGCATTCCCGCTGAAAAACAAGCGTTCTAGCGTGAAAATATTGCCTATAAATACCAATGTTGCACGCCTTATCAAATTCAAATGATCAACCTCCTCAATTTTGCTTGGGAACTAATGTGGTTGGAACCAAAGTTTACAGGACTGCTTTCTCTGGACTCCTCTCAAACGGAGCACTTCTATATTCCGATTGGTTGCCGCCGAACCGCGTCATTGCTTATTACCATAAAGTTGACCTGACTTCAACTCTCCTCGCCGCTCTCACCGTCCAAGACGCGCCGTGCCGCTCTCGCCGGAGCTCGCCGCCGCTTCTCGACTTCCGGCCACTTTGACGCTCTCGCCGGCGGCGGTGTGAACGCACAGTTAGGCAAGTCATGCCACTCGTCCGCCATCTTGGCAACGCCTCCAGGACTAACAAGACCAGGCTCCTATCTAAATGAATGGGCAGAGAGTCAGAATTGCACTTTCACTGGTCATCGGGACATAAAAACTGCATGTATAGAAACAGCAGTAAAATATGATAAAAATTGCTGAAAAAGTTTGATGACTTTGCCCCAAAATAAGGTTTAAAACGCCTTTCCCCCCACAGGTTATACTTTTACTACGCATGCGCAAGGGTTCCGGGAAAGGGTTCTCTAGATTCCGGGAGATTTTAACTAATTTGCGGGCATCAGGGATCCGCTATCAATATGCGGTAGACTCTTGGGATGTCTGATATTTAAACAACGCACACATACACTGCATACCAAATCTGCCGCCATTTTCATACAGTAACGTATTTTCCCCTGTCGCAAACCTTAACTATGCATATGCGTCAGTGGAACCAGACGATAGGCTTAAATGTTTCCCGGCTTGACTGTTAAAAGCAGACGATTGGCTTTCCAGCGGGAGGGGCAGAACATGTGCATACAACCGCCATCTTTGGTGTTACGGGTTTTCCCTATATATCGTCGCTGTCCGATGAAAACCGCGTATGTCCATTTTGCCGATTTTGAGATTTTTCGACGGATAGAATGTCCAGGTTCATTTCCGTATACAGGATGCGTCACATTATCTAAATGACCAATGAAAAGTTGTGAAATCATGTCATCTGATTTTCACGAATCAATATGATACGTGTCAAAGCTGGTGTCAACACACTGGTGATTTGGTGTCAAAGCTGTCAATCACGCCGCGTATCTCCCACCCTGTGGAGGCATCTTGCCGGTCTCGTGTAGTTTCATCTTAAGCGTCTCTGGAAGCTCAGCATTGGATAGCCAAATAACACTGTGAGGTAAAGTATCAGCAAACATTTGTTTTTGACAACTGTTCTCAAGTTTATTATATATTCACAAAATTACGGTAGGACTGTGCAAACAAAGTATCAGTCTAGCATTGCCATGTCAGTGTATTGATTCATTGTCCCTTCATAGTTTGCAAGAGACATTTAATAAACTGAGACGTAGGCTATTTAATAAACTGAGCGTATTTAATAAACTGAGACGTAGGCTATTTAATAAACTGAGCGTAGCTTATTCATCTGTCAATATGAAACGCAATTTGGTCATTCTAATTAATGATCGGAAGAACGCGTATCGACCACCGTTACTGTAAAATATGCACGTATGTCCATTTAAACTCGATTTTTGTCAAATGTGGATTATATCATTACACTGGCAAGAATATGGTTACATTTAAAGATGCCGTACCAAATATGCAACGCTACGTTTCAACTGCTTTTGAAATTACGGTGTTTTTTTCACTTCCTGAAAAGTAACCGTTTTGGACATACGTGAGTTTCATAGGGCAGCGACGATATGTCACATGACTGTCCTGTCTTGTGTTGCACATGGGTGTTTTTTTATTTTGGGCCATGTGCTCTTGTCCTTGTCTGATCCCTCCCCCTCATTACCTGATTATTGTTTGAGTTCTTCCACCTGTCCCCTCTTGATTTGTTCCCTTCTTAAGTCTCCTCTTGTTTGCAGTCTTTGTCGGATCGTTGTTTAATGTTTCCCGTTCCCTGTGATATTTTACCCGTTCAGTTTTTTTTATTGTTTTATTTCATTCAGTGTGTTTTTCCCCCTCGTGGGTTTGCTTTGTGTTTGTTTCTATTTTTAATAAAGATCGCTTCTCCTGCACTTGAGTCCTCACACCTTTTTGCATCGTGCCTTGCATGTTTCGTGACATAACGAACCGACCGAATGAGGACTCTGCGGAGAAGAGGGGCCAAGTCAGAGACTGTTCACGTTGCGTCTGCCCAGTCAGAGACTGTTCACGTCACGTCTGCCCAGCGAGAGACTGTTCACGTCATGTCTGCCCAGCGAGAGACTGTTCACGTCACGTCTGCCCAGCGAGAGACTGTTCACGTCACGTCTGCCCAGCGAGAGACTGTTCACGTCACGTCTGCCCAGCAAGAGACTGTTCACGTCACATCTGCCCAGCGAGCGGCTGTTCACGTCACGTCTGCCCAGCGAGAGACTGTTCACGTCACGTCTTCCCAGCGAGAGACTGTTCACGCTCCGTTTGCCCAGTCAGAAACTGTGCACGTCCCGTCTACCCAGTCTGAGACAGATCAGGAAATGCCCATTCGTGTGGCCGCCAAGGCACTTATGGACTATTTGGAACGTCTGGCTCGTATCCTGGACATGCCGGTATCTGCTATTCCCGAGCCGGAGCCAGTGTCTGTCGTTCCCGAGCCGGAACCAATGTTTGCCGTTCCAGGTTCGGAGTCTGTTCCTGAGCCGGGGCCTGTTCCTGAGCCGGAGTCAAGGCCAGTGCCTGTTCCAGAGCCGGAGCCAGTGCCAGTGCCTGTTCCAGAGCCGGAGCCAGTGCCAGTGCCTGTTCCAGAGCCGGAGCCAGTGCCTGTTCCAGAGCCGGAGCCAGTGCCTGTTCCAGAGCCGGAGCCAGTGCCTGTTCCAGAATCGGATCTAGCGTCTGTTTCTGTGTTTGTGTCTGTCCTAGTGGCCGTTGCTGTTCTGGTGGCTGTTCCTGAACCAGAGCCTGTTCCTGAGCCGGTGCCAGTGTCTGCTCCAGAGCCGGAGCCAGTGCCAGTGTATGCTCCAGAGCCAGAGCCAATGCCGGTGTCTGTTCCTGAGCCCTGGCCGCCCGATGGACTGTCTGCTTCGCCCTGGCCGCCCGATGGACTGTCTGCTTCGCCCTGGCCGCCCGATGGACTGTCTGCTTCGCCCTGGCCGCCCGATGGACTGTCTGCTTCGCCCTGGCCGCCCGATGGACTGTCTGCTTCGCCCTGGCTGCCTGATGGACTGTCTGCTTTGCCCTGGCCTCCCAGGACTAATCGTTCTGTTCCTCTCATCCCGCCTTGGTCTGTCCCTCCCGTTCCGCCCTGGTCTGTTGGAGCGTCTGGTAGCCGCTCCGTAGGGAGGGGGTAATGTCAAATGCCTGTCCTGTCTTGTGTTGCACATGGGTTTTTTGTTATTTTGGGCCATGTGCTCTTGTCCTTGTCTGGTCCCTCCCCCTCGTTACCTGATTATTGTTTGAGTTCTTCCACCTGTCCCCTCTTGATTTGTTCCCTTCTTAAGTCTCCTCTTGTTTGCAGTCTTTGTCGGATCGTTGTTTAATGTCTCCCGTTCCCTGTGATATTCTACCCGTTCAGGTTTTGTTATTGTTTTATTTCATTCAGTTTGCTTTGTGTTTGTTTCTTTTTGTAATAAAGATCGCTTCTCCTGCACTTGTCACGGGTGGTGTATGGCAGGAAGCACGAGGAGACGAGGAATTCAAATAAACAATAAACTTTACTATAAATCAAAACAACAAACAGGTACAGAACGGCAGACAGAGCGGATGCAAACACCAGTTAACATAGACGAGAACCGACCAAGACAGACTGAACAGAAGAAACTAAATACTGAGACAAATGAACCATAATGATGTGAAGACAGGTGACACAGATGATGATAACGAGGAACAGGCTGGTAAGTGAGGGAGTGAGTTCAGGTGTGGAGACAAGGAGGATTCTGGGAAGTGTAGTGCAGACAAGGACAGACAGGTGCAGACGAGGACTGTGACATTACTCCCCCCTCCCGGTAGGCGTGACCTCACGCCTTAAAACAGGGGTGGGAGGGTGGGCATCCTGGAGTCTGTAACGGGAAGGCGGACCGGGTGCAGGAGGATGGACTCCAGGATGGACAAGGCGGCCATGGCGGAGCAGGACGTGGGCGTGGCCATGGCGGAGCAGGACGTGGGCGTGGCCATGGCGGAGCAGGACGTGGGCATGGCCATGGCGGAGCAGGACTTGGGCGTGGCCAGGGCGGAACAGGACGTGGGCGTGGCTGAGCAGACGAAACCTCGGGCGTCCAGGCTGGAGCTGTCGGACCCTCGGGCATCCAGGGCGGTGGGGACCCTTCGGGCGGCCATGGCGGTGCGGACCCTTCGGGCGGCCATGGCGGTGAGGACCCTTCGGGCGGCCATGGCGGTGAGGACCCTTCGGGCGGCCATGGCGGTGAGGACCCTTCGGGCGGCCACGGCGAGGGCCTATGGCCCCCCCCAAAAAAATTAAAGGGGAGAGTGACAGAATCATTACCAGTCTCTGGGCTGGACGGAACCAGCGGTGAAGGGGTCTCTGGGCTGGACGGGACCAGCGGTGAAGGGGTCTCTGGGCTGGACGGGACCAGTGGCAAAGGGGTCTCTGGGCTGGACGGGACCAGCGGCGAAGGAAGCTCAGGGCTGGACTGGACCAGCGGCAAAGGAAGCTCAGGGCTGGACTGGACCAGCGGCAAAGGAAGCTCAGGGCTGGACGGGACCAGCGGCGAAGGAAGCTCAGGGCTGGACGGGACCAGCGGCGAAGGAAGCTCAGGGCTGGACGGGACCAGCGGCGAAGGAAGCTCAGGGCTGGACGGGACCAGCGGCGAAGGAAGCTCAGGGCTGGACGGGACCAGCGGCGAAGGAAGCTCAGGGCTGGACGGGACCAGCACATCATGGGACTCGGAACTGTCCGGGGCCAGCACATCATGGGACTCGGAACTGGACGGGGCCAGCACATCATGGGACTCGGAACTGGACGGGGCCAGCACATCATGGGACTCGGAACTGGACGGGGCCAGCACATCATGGGACTCGGAACTGGACTCATGGGCCAGAGCTGATGTGCGTGCCGCCCACACACACAGAACAGCCACAATCAGTACCGTGTCCTCATGAGCAGATCCAAGTGCGGCGTATTCAGTCTCTGGCGGGCAGGCGATTGGCTCCGGTTCTGGCAAACAGGCGACGGGCTCAGGCTCTTGCTTGAAGACTGGTTCAGGCTCTTGCTCGAAGACTGGCTCTGGCTCTTGCTCGAAGACTGGCTCTGGCTCTTGCTCGAAGACTGGCTCTGGCTCTTGCTCGAAGACTGGCTCTGGCTCTTGCTCGAAGACTGGCTCTGGCTCTTGCTCGAAGACTGGCTCTGGCTCTTGCTCGAAGACTGGCTCTGGCTCTTGCTCGAAGACTGGCTCTGGCTCTTGCTCGAAGACTGGCTCTGGCTCTTGCTCGACAGGGCGGATGAGATGAGGATTGGGCTGGACGCAGAGATGTTGATACTGAAAAAGTCTAGACCCATATCCTCCCCTGTGACCTCCACGGTTCCCACGGAACACAGCTTGGCGGGTTCCCACAAAGGCTTGTTTCCAGATCTCCATCTTCCTTTTTTCCTTTCTTTGTGGTCGGTTCTTCTGTCACGGGTGGTGTATGGCAGGAAGCACGAGGAGACGAGGAATTCAAATAAACAATAAACTTTACTATAAATCAAAACAACAAACAGGTACAGACAGGCAGACAGAGCGGATGCAAACACCAGTTAACATAGACGAGAACCGACCAAGTCAGACTGAACAGAAGAAACTAAATACTGAGACAAATGAACCATAATGATGTGAAGACAGGTGACACAGATGATGATAACGAGGAACAGGCTGGTAAGTGAGGGAGTGAGTTCAGGTGTGGAGACAAGGAGGATTCTGGGAAGTGTAGTGCAGACAAGGACAGACAGGTGCAGACGAGGACTGTGACACACTTGAGTCCTCACACCTTTTTGCATCGGTCCTTGCACGTTTCGTGACAATATAGTTGTATTGAGGATTGAGTAAGTGGCATGTCTCTATGTAAATTGTCTCTGAGTGCGTTCAGCTTCATTTACTCACACTCTCTTTCTCTCTTAGCATTGTGGTTATTCTGCTGTGAAATGAATTATGAATATGTTTGTGTTGACTCTCTCAGATGGCTCAATTCTACAACATTCCCACTCCTACTGAAGCTAAAACTTTGAGCATTGACGCTAAGATTGAGGGAGATTGCAAAACATTGGGACAAAATTTCATTTTGAACTTCACTGTCAAGTAAGAATTTTTATTCAAGTCATAAGAAGCTGGTTGAAGCATTAATGTTACAAGGTTATAACTTAAGATTAACTAACAAATAAGTCTGAATATTTTTAACATTTTAATACAAACAAAAGCAATATAAACTGAAAAGGCGTATCTCGGTTGTTAAAACTGCAACACTAAACACTAACTTGAGAAACACATTATGAGTAATTTGAGTGATAAACTGCATGTCTTGTTAATTATACTGGCTTTTGTTCTCGCTTATTTATAAAGTTATATGAGGCATTTAAGATCCAAACCTTTTCATTTGCTCTTTTACAGATACGATGATCTACAGGAAAGGACAAACATGGTCATTGTGGATATTAAACTCTTATCTGGATTCACAGCTGATACATCAATGGTGCATTTGAGTGATTCATAACAAAATGTGTAAAATTTCTAGAATTCTCTATATTGAAATTAACCAGCACTTTTCCCCCACAGCTTGGAACTTCTTCCGGAACATACGTACCACTTGTGGAACGGGTTGATTCTAAAGATGATCATGTCATTGTGTATTTGAAGGAGGTGAGAAAACAGCAACATTCATATTATTCTAAATCATTACGTCAATCCATAAACCTATATATTGTGTTTGTTTCTTCCTGCAGATCCCACAAAATATTCCAATGAATTACCAGATACAAATAAAACGGGTTCTTCCAGTGAAGAATCTCAAGCCAGCTGTGGTCAAAGTGTACGATTACTACCAAAAAAGTAAGATTTAATATCCAAGTGTTGAATGTTTTGAACATGTGATGCACATTGTTTCAAATTCAGGTTTCCATTGTTGTATGAATGTGAACATCTTTCTTTTCTTTCAGGTGATCAGTCAGAGGCCGAGTACTCCTTTCACTGTGAATGAAGCTGCTGAAGTGAATCAGCTCATAGTTCAACTTGGATAAAAATGTTTGAACACTAATGCTTAATATTATAATGTTTATTCTTTATTCAGTGCAAAATTATTTCCAATATCATCCCAAATTATAACAACCCCCCAAATTCTCATCAGTTTTTGGACACGTCTCTTGAGAGCATGACTGTTCAATTTACAATGCATATGATTAACAAAAGTGATGAAAACAAGTTATGGTGAGCTGGTTGAATTGTATGTGTAGTAGCTACATGCCCTGGCAACATTTCAGAATCAGACAAGATATTTTATGATTGTATCTTGGGATTACTTTTTATCTGGTCTCAGCTCTGCTTCAGTTTTCTTGTCTTGTAAGAGGGTTATTTATGATCATTAAAGGTCCTCATGCTGTAGAATATTTATTTTATCCTGCATTAACTGAACAGCATCAACAAACAACTAAATTATGAAAAATATGAAAAAATAACAAATCCCCTTACCTAAAGTCATTGAGAGGTCAGAAACTTCAAACCATCACAGCCAGGTAATCAGGAAAAAACAGACTATTATTCTTAAAAAACAGAATAACTCACAATAACATATAGGAAAGTTTGCCAAACTTTGTGCTTTTGCAGGCACACCTGTCTGTGTGTCGCACCTGCCGATCTGCATATCCATACAATGTTACAAAACATGTTACTAACATTATAAGTGATCCCAGGCAGAAAAACGTCTCAGGTTATGACTGTAACCCTAGTTCCCTGAGTAGGGAACGAGATGATGTGTCGATGACGCTTTGGGAACGCCCCTGCGTGATTGCGTCTGAAGCACGTGTCAACTAGTCCAATGGCCAGAATGAGCGTCACGGGCGGGTGACGGCATGACCAGGAAAGGATAAAAGCACATCTGATTTAGAACCGCGCTAGCTTCGAAAAATGCCGAAGCAAGTTGATCACAGGGATGTAGGAAGTATGGCAAAGTGACGCATCGTCTCGTTCCCTACTCAGGGAACTAGGGTTACAGTCGTAACCTGAGACGTTCCCTTTCGAGGGACACTTTGGGTACGAGAATGCCCGAACGCCATACAGCCAAGAACCTGTCGTGTTAAACTGTCATGACATGAGAACTCTGGCCCCCGGGGTATCCATGTCTAGGTCATAAAATCTGACAAACGTAAGCGGGGAAGACCAGCCAGTTGCATCACAAACTTCTTGAATGGACACCCCAGAAAGTAGGGCCTTGGAGGGCACCATACCCCTAGTGGAATGGGCTCTTGTGGCAAAGGGTGAAGACTGGCCCAGAAACTGATATGCAAGAGAGATAGCCTCGACTATCCACTTGCTAACTGTCTACTTGGATGCAGGAAGGCCTTTCTTAGGGGGCCTAAAGCGCACCAATAATTGATCAGACTTTCTCCACTTGTCAGATCTGTGAACATAAGTATCCAGTGCTCTGACTGGACAGATGAGGTTCAGTTTCTCCTGGTCTAAATCCTTGAAGGGAGGAGGACAGAAGACCTGCAGTACAATAGGCCATGGTACATTGATTGGAACCTTAGGTACTTAACCGTGTTTAAGATAGAGGAACGTTTTGATCATCTCGGGTGCAAACTCAAGGCATGAAGGAGATACCGACAGGGCCTGGAGATCTCCTACTCTTTTTAGTGAGGAAATGGCAAGAAGGAAAACAGTTCTGAGGGTCAGAAATTTTTCTGAAACAGACTCGAGAGGCTCAAAGGGAGCGACAGATAGACCTTCTAGAACAAGAGCCAGATCCCATGCTGGAATTCTGGTACGAACTGCAGGCCTCAGCCTCAGGGTGCCACGAAGGAAACGTATAATGACAGGATCTCTTCCATTAGATAAACCCCCCAAGGGGGCATGGTAAGCAGCAATAGCCGCAACATAGACCTCCTGGAAGGAGATAACCCTGAAGCAAAATGATCTTGCAGGAACTCAAGTATTGAACCCACAGTGCAATTAACTGGATCCCATTTTCGTAGTTAACACCAAGAGATAAAAACTCTCCATTTCAGGGCATATAGTTTCCTTGTGGACAGAGCTCTGGAGTTTAGTATGTTCTATGAGCTGGCGTTTCTTTTTCCCCCATTTCGATGCTCAGCAAATCTAGTTCCTCGGAACTAGACAGCTAAAGCACCTGTGCTTCTTCCGGAGCAGAAGGAACCGCAGGACGGGCTTCCAACTCCAGAGAGAGAAAACTGGATCAAGAGGGTAAAGGCTAAGAAATAGTGGGGCCCGTCTCAAACCCCGACGTGAGATCCATTTGAGATCCCCACATCAAGAGCTCACGTGCTGCCTCTGCAGCAGCGGGGTCCGAGCCACAGGGAATGCTCACTTGAACACCCTCCTCGAAGAGTGACAAGCGAGAGCGGAGCGTGCGAAGTGGCAGCCTCTCACAATGCTCACAATCAGCCCCCTCGAAGGCTGACAGAGCATGCTCCGCTCTCAAACACATCGAGAAGGGTATTCCTGCACAACCGGAGGCTGCAGTTTCAGGACCCCAGTTCTAGGACCGCAGTTCCAGGACCCTATTTTTTTGTGACAAAACCACCTACCGAACTCGATCACCAAAAACACTAATTTAACCCCTTTCGCAGCAAAGATAACAGACAGCCCCAGATTATTGTTGTTCAACATTCATTACTCGTTAATACATCACACTCTTATATGATCTAGACAAACTGAGCATCATTAGAAAGATTTAAGAATCCAGCTTCGTTATTTTGAATAGAAATCATCACTCATAAAGCAGTCATTCCTGTCTTCTCCGGTTTATTTATGTTCGCATACATGCAATATAGGCTACATCATCCGTCAGTGATGTCCAATGGTGCGCATATTTAGAGAAATAATGATTTATCATCACAGGTTTGTAAAATATTTTGTCAAACATAATAACATTTCTATTCATTTTCCATTGAATTATGCGATCTGAAGAACTCAAAAAGCGAACACAGCTAGCAGTCCAAGGGGGTAATCCATCAGCCGGAAACTGAAGCCTCGTGGGAGCCGCCATTGTAGCAGAACTTCACCTGCTGTATGACCTGCTGTTAGCATTCCATTGACTCCCATTCATTTTGGCGTCACTTTGACAGTGAATAACTTTACATCTGAGGCGTCCAAAGACTTCATTTGTCCATTATTTATTTCTAAAGAAACACGACAATGTATAAAAGGCTCCATTATTTTGTATCTTAAGTTATGGGCTCGTAGAAGCTGTTTTTGTAAAAATAAGCTCAGCGCTCTCTCATTCGCTGTACACAGCTGTCAATCATCTCACGTGGTTCAACGTGACCATAATCCTGCCCTTCTGCCTGATGCGGTCCTGTGTATACTTCCTCATTCTAACCTCCGTGATAACAAAGCTAAAAACGCATCTCTTCACCTGAAACAAGAAGCTAATAAATGTACGATTTCGAGTATATGTGGTTTGTGTGTGATTTTCGTGCGATTTGGGGTATTTTCATATGAATAAAGAATGTTTACAGTATACATGCTAAGCAAGGTGTAGCCATTAGCTGCATAAAAAATGCTAAATATAACATATTTAAACGTTTTTATTTTATTTTATTAAAACCATTTTAAACCGCGACCGGAATATGATACAAATACTCGATGGTGGTTTAAAGTGAGCTTTAAGTAAAAGTGTAATATTAATCTTTTAAATTGTGTCATGTAGCTTGTTGGTACTTGTTGCTCTAATCCACCTGCTGCAGGAGCTTTTCTATTCTATAATCTTATTTGTTAAAAGAATTCACATAAGGTCCCAAGAATAGTTTATTATTTTTTTATAGGTGGAGAGGTGGATCTTGATACTCACCTGGGTCCTGAAACTGCAGCTACCGCTGTATCATCCAATTCGGTAGGTGGCGCTGTTACAAAAAACTAGGGTCCTGGAACTGCGGTCCTAGAACTGGGGTCCTGACTCCTGAAACTGCAGCCTCCGGTTGTGCAGGATTACAGTAATTTCAGGAACAGCTGCGAGAGAACGTGCTTGAGTTGCCTCTCTCTCTCTCTCTTTCTTATATCTCTCTTTCTTTTTTCTTTCTTTTTCTCTTTCTCTGTTCTTTCTTTCTCTCTCTCTCTTTCTTTCTATCTCTCTCTTTCTTTTTTCTTTCTTTCTTTTTCTCTCTCTCTTTCTTTCTCTCTTTATATCTCTTTCTCTTTTTTCTTTCTGTCAGTCTTTCTTTTTTCTCTCTCTCTCTCTTTCTTTCTTTCATGTTAGTTGTCCATATTTGTGAGAGACGATGTAACAAGATGGACGTCCCATACAGTACACACAACTTGTATCAAACCAGTTTACTGTAGCATTTTGGAGATATGTCACTTTAATTGACTTCAGAGGTGTATAAAGACCTAATTTCTAAGAAGTAGAAAAAACTAATAGTCAGGTTTAATACAGGACGTCCCATATAGTATACAAACCTCATATCAAACCATTTTACTGTAGCATTTTGGAGATATGTCACATTAATCGAATTCAGAGGTGTATAAATATCTAATTTCTAATAAGTAGAAAATAACATTGGTCAGATTTAATACAGGATGTCCCGTACACTATGCATACCTCATATCAAAACATTTTAGCAGTTTGGAGATATGTCACATTAAGTGACTTAAGAGGTGTATGAATACCTAATTTCAAATAAGTAGAAAAAAATAATGGTCAGGTTTAATACAGGACGTCCCGTACACTATACAAACCTCATATGAATCCATTTTACTGTAGCATTTTGGAGATATGTCACTTTAATTGACTTTAGAGGTGTATAAATAACTAATTTCAAATAAGTAGAAAAAACAATGGTCAGTTTTAATACAGGACGTCCCATACAGTACACACACCTCGTATCAAATTATTTTACTCTAGCATTTTGGAGATATGTCACTTTGACTTAAGAGTTTTATAAATTCTCAATTTCTAATAAGTAAAAAAAACAACGGTCAGGTTTAATACAGGACATCCCATACAATATGCACACCTCGTATCAAACCAGTTTGCTGAAGCATTTTGGAGATATGTCACATAAATCGACTTAAGAGGTGTATAAAGACCTCATTTCTCATAAGTCAAAAAAAATAATGGTCAGGTTTAATACAGGACATCCCATACAGTATACACACCTCATATGAATCCATTTTACTGAAGCATTTTGAAGATATGTCACTTTAATTTAATTAAGAGGTGTATAAAGACCTAATTTCTCATAAGTAGAAAAAATAATGGTCAAGTTTAATACAGGACGTCCCATACAGTATACACACCTCATATGAATCCATTTTACTGAAGTATTTTGGAGATATGTCACTTTAATTGACCTTAGAGGTCAATGAAGACCTAATTTCTAATAAGTAGAAAAGAACAATGGTCAGGAATATTAAACCTGACCATTGTTTTTTTCTACTTATTAGAAATTAGGTCTTTATACACCTCTGAAGTCACTTAATATGACATATCTCCAAAATGCTACAGTAAAATTGATTCATATGAGGTGTGTATAGTGTAGGCCACGGGACGTCCTTTATTAAACCCGACCATTGTATTTTTCTACTTATTAGAAATGGTCTTTGTACACCTCTAAAATCACTTAATGTGACAGAGAGAAAGAGAGAGAGAAAAAGAAAGAAAGAAAGAGAGAGATGGAAAGAAATAGAGATAGAAAGAAAGAGAGAGAGAGAGAGAGAGAGAGAGAGAGAGAGAGAGAGAGAGAGAGAGAGAGAGAGCTCAAGCACGTTCTCTCTTGCATCTGTTCCTGAAATTACCGTACTCATAGTAATAGGCGCACACGCCCCTTTTTGGCGGCTGGCCTGACCGCAGTGCGGAGCTGTATATATATATATATATATATATATACAAAAATGTAGGATATATATCGTGACAGACAACAATAAATAAGACAATAAGACAGACAGTTTGTAACACAGAGCGCTTGCTGAGGCACAGAAGCTATCGCGGTTCTAAACCGGATGTGGTTTTATCATTTCCTGGTCATGACGTCACCTGTCCTTGACCTGTCTATGTCCGTGACGCTCATTCTCACCATTGGACTATTTGACACATGTGCTTCAGACGCAATCACGCAGGGGCGTTCCCAAAGCGTCATTTTGCAGTTGACGGTACAACCACAACCAGTGTGTGGTCGTTACAGGTGTGGGAACTGTTTATTTTTCGAGGATGAATTGTGTCGAAGCGCTTTTGTTTTGAGACGAAATACTGCGAGCTGCCATGCTGCGATAGCACACACACTGGAGGTGGGAGGCTACCGTCTTTAAAAATACATTGAAATATGCAAAAAGTGACAGTTTGTGTTATTTCATTCCTATCAGGTAACTTTAAAGCAGGATTGAATTACATAATGTATTAAGAAGTTTTGCTAGATTGTGTTCTGGCTGCTAGGCTTGTCTCCAGCTGTTCTAGATGGTCTCCCTACTTGACTATAGCTGTAATTAAAGTTCTCAATACACATTTAAACCCGTCCGAGTAAGTTAGGCCGGGAGAGCAGCTAAGACTGCTTTAAGATGTGTTCGTAGCAGCATTTAGCATGAAGTCTTTTTGCTGAAAGTCAGAAAATAACCCGGAAGGATTGTGTCTTGCGAGCAATCAAAGACGCATTTTGATATCTTGAAAAACAGGGATATGTCATTGTTTCTCTTCCCACAGTTTTCACATTGGATCTACTGATTAACCAGTAACCACACACTGAGAAATGACTTTAACCTTTTCAAGAGTTCCGCCAAACCGGAGCAGAATGCAAGATCTGGATCTTCTGATGTCATAATGTGACAGTCTTCCTACATGGTGCAGGTGGTGATTTTGTCAGTGTTAAGATGCCACGACTTGAAGAGGTAGCTAATGTTGTCCTCAGGGTGCCCAGTATCTTGGTGTTGGACATGCTGTATAAATGTGACATTGACAGCTTCACGGATCATCTCAAAGCGAGGACTGAAGACATGCTCTTCAAGTACAAATATGTAATTTGGAACATATATTACTTGGGTAAATATTATGTGATCATTATGAGTCAACATTATTTTGCAGTATTAGCTCAATTAGCAATGTATTACATTATTGTTGGGTTTGTCCTGCAGGTCACATAGTAAGTGCTGTGGTGCTGCTGTTGCCACTTGGACATATTATCCAGCTCTATCTGCATGTTCTCTGTGGCCTGCTACTTTACATGGGTCATCAGATTGTCAGGTAAAAATATGAACGTGATTTTGGTCATTGCACATTTTTGAAGGGTGTAAATAAATATGGTAGAGTTATTTGTTTGACGATTTTCAAAGGGTTTTATTTTGTTGACAGAGATTATGTTAGAGGTGAAGCTCAGTATGGGTATGATGGGGCAATCTTTTTGGACTCTCCAGCATTGAACCGTTTCGTGACTGCACTCACCAGTAAGTTATGAGTATCACAACCCTTACGGTGATGCCTTAAAGCACATGGACCTTTAAAATACTCTTAAATATGTATTAGTTCAATTGTTTTAGATTACACAATATGATACAGTGGGTCTCAATAAAGTTTGGACACTTAAGTTACACTTAAAAATGTCAGAATTTAATTGCATTAAATACAAAATATCAGACCAAGTAGCATTAGAAACAAATTATGCTATATCCCTTCTCAAAACAATTTTTTCTTGGCTGTGTAAAGTCAGTGAATAAGCTTATTTATATTTAAACATATACGTTTAACAACCAGAAAGACTTTGTGTTTTTGTCTTCATTTTGAACACTTTCTCTATTGCTTATATTGGAACCTTGAAAAATTACAAACTGTATTTTGTGAAATATTTATTAAAAAGTGTGTTTGTGCTATATGTAATATGTAATAAATGCCCCTGATTTCTAACATTCTTAAATGTGGCTTAAGTGTCCAAATACTATTTTGTTTATAGCCACTGCATATAACCATTTTTTAAATTACTTGCTGTAATAAATTAAATTACTTGCTCGCGATTAATCACATCTAACATAAAAGTTTGTGTGTATATATATATATTTACAAACATTTTTGTTAGATGCGATTAATTGTGATTAATCAATTTTACAGCACTAATATATATATATATATATATATTATTTTTGTATGGTTTGTGCAATGGCCCAGTTATCTTTGAAATATTTGTGGATATCAGTATTTATTATTTGTCTAATATTATCAGTGTCTTTTACTGTATCTATCTGTGTGTGTCTGTGTGATCACCTGCAGGTCAGATAATTATCAGTACGCTGTGCGCGTTCCTTATGCGGACTCAACGTGTGTGGCTGTTCTCAGCACACTTGCTCCCTCTTCTGGCACGTGTGGTTTCCCTCCCTCTGGACTGGCTCCTCACGCTCTCCTCTGTGTCCATGATGGTCACAGGGGCCGAGGTTGCCGTCTTTCTCCTCGCCAACCTCTTTGTGCCATACAGACTGGCCAGAGCCACTTACAGAGAAATAATGGATATAGAGGTAAAACACTAAGACACCTGCATATCTGCACATACATCATCTCGGCTCTTCTTTTCTCAAACTCCGTTGTTTCTGTAGGTGACTGAGTTATACAGACTGATGGCAGTCGGGGTGTCTCTCTGGCATGGCTTTGCTGTGCCTGTATTGTTTAGTGTCTTTTGGTTTGTGCTGTTCGGAGTGCAACTTATCACCAATTTTGGCACTATCGCTACTGTCCAACAGGGGCCACTCCTCTACCTCCTGACCAGGTAAACTGCAGGGTGCTCAGTCTGCAATATGAAATGTGAATTGAATCTGACGTGTGTGTTTTACAGTGTATCTGAATGCTGTGCTAGCCCATACTCCCTGCTTGGCCTAACATTTGTGGTGTCTTATACGGCTCTGGGACTCCTGAGTCTCTGTAAGTTCTACCTCGAAGGATTCAACGCTCTCCAGAACCATAATGTCATGCACAGGTAAGAGAAGATGGTGTACATTTATTGTGTGCATGTGTTTGCTCAGTTCAAATGTTTATGTTTCTATATGTTGTAGGGGTGTGACAGAGGGGGTGACTCTGCTGCTGCTGGCCCTGCAGACTGGGTTGTTGGACATGGCAGCTCTACAGCGCTGCTTTCTGCTCTTCATCATTCTCTTCATCGTTCTCACATCTACTCTACAAAGCATGAGTGAGATCACAGAGCCAGTTGTGTTGGGGCTTGGAGCCAGTAGAAACAGGTATGTAATTAGGGCCCAAAACCTAAGGGGCGGTAAAAAAAAAAATCTACCTTTTTGGGCCCTTAACATGCTCATAAAACTTTTGAAACTTTGCACACTCGTTGGAATCGTCCATTTAATTAATGTATTTAATTCACTGGAGTATCAAAATACGTAGCTATAACTTTGTTATACATTGTGATTTGTGAAATATTACTTCAATGAATTTTTCAGCAGCCATCACTCCAGTCTTTAATGTCACATGATCTTTAGAAATTATTGTAATATGCTGAATTGATACTCAAGAAACACTATATGTTATATCAATATTGAGTGATTTTGCTGTCTAATATTTTTGTAGAAACAGTGATAAATTTGATGAATGGAAAGTACAGCATTTATTTTAAATATAAATATTTTGCAACCTTATAAATATCAGTCACTTTACATTCCCTTTTAATCAATTTAATCCATCTTTTCTTATAATCAAAACACTTTGGGGATTGAATTTCCGGAAAAAATATACATTTTTACTGTGATTTTAACATTTCTTGTCCAGCATTATACTGTATATTATTTATTGATTGATTAATTTAGTTATTTTAGTACTGTTCTGTGTTTACTTTGAGTGTCTGTTAAATTTGAGAATTTAACATAATTTTTTTTGTGATTTCAGGTTTTTCAATGCTTGATCAAATCTAAATCAATATGGTCTTTCTCTCTCCACAGGAGTGTGTGGAAGCATTTGCGTGGTTTATCTATGTGTGGGTTTCTGCTGCTGTTTCCAGGATTCATGGCCTATAAGATCTCCCAGTTTTTCAACATGGATTTCTGGCTGCTGATTTTGGTCTCTAGCTGTATGCTTACATCACTGCAGGTATGCTCTGTTTGAATTTGAAACATTTATTTAATTTTCAATTGATTTTATTTTAGTGAGATCCCAGCAGCTGTGCTGGATAGTGATCTTTTAATTGTCTCTTAGGTGACAGGCACTCTGCTGATCTACAGCCTGTTCATGGTGGAAGTGTGGCGCGGTTCAGCCCTGCCCGGTTTGGATGAGATTGTTTATTACGTGAATGGAGTGTGCCGAGTGTTGGAGTTTGTGGTGGCTGTGTGTGTGGTGGCTTATGGGGCGTGGGAGTCACTGTGGGGAGAATGGAGCTGGATGGGAGCGTCGGTCATTATCATCCACTCCTACTGCAATGTGTGGCTACGTGCCCAGGCTGGCTGGAAAAGCTTCTTGCTTAGACAGGAAGCTGCTCGCAAAATCAATGTATTGCCAAGGGCCAGCGCAGAGCAGCTACGAGATCACAATGATGTCTGTGCCATCTGCTTCCAGGTCAGAGCAAGCATAAGTCAGGCTTTCAGCATGCATCAAGTTTTGTCCTCATGGTTGACTTGCAACATATTCAAATGTGCTAGTAGAAGTTGTGAGAATGTTTTTGTTAGGGGTGTAACAATATATCGTGAAACAAAAATCCAACATTATGTATTGTGGATAGCGACAATATGCATCATGTATCGTTTAGACATTATATTTAGCATCAGATGCAATACAATGCAAGCACGTTTAACTTGATTCTGCAGAATCATGAATATTCTGGTGTCACCATTGCCCTGTGCTTGGTGTTGAAGGACCAAATCTAAGCTTATTCAAGTCCATTTCTGATGTTATGCCTTCCTGATGTAATACCAAATTTAGCATTTTAATAAACAGTACTTTTTTAAATACCCCTATTATTCTATTTTAAAGTTCCTTATTTTGTTTTGTAGGTCACCTATAATAGTTTTACATGCATCCAAGGTCAAGAAACACTTTAATTTTCTCATAATATACATGGCATCACCTCATTTCTCACAGTGTCTGAAACAAATCGATCAAGTATTCGGTCTCTCTAAATCCCTCCTTTCAAAGGTTCTGTTAACACCTGGTATTAAGATGCATCTTAGTCGATCGGATCACAAGTGGACGACGCTTACAGAGATAGTCGAAAACGAAATGCATTTGAACAATCACAAAAGATGCCTACTCTCCACCTACTGACGTAGGGCATAAACATTATGGGAAGCGTGGTAGCCAGGCGGGATTTAACCTTCATCGGCTGTAGACCGTAGTTTGAAAATTAAGTGAGCTTTTTTCGTCCATTAGATCGAAAGATCTAAAAAAGCACGTACATTTTCCCGCCCATAGATCCTCCCCTTGAAGAAATCAGGACAGAAGTGGTTGAAAGTGGACAAAATAGACAGATTAAAACACCAGGTGTAATCGGGAATGCATCTCCCTCGTCTACTTGTGATCCGATTGACCAAAACTCATTTTAATACCAGGTTTAAACAGCCTAAGAGCCTGCTTTGCTCTGATTGGTCAGATGGCCCAGTCTGTTGTGATTGGTCTACCACTTACAGCGCATGTCTGAAACGAAACACCCATTTACCATATGTAAATTTCAGCTCCGGAGGCTTCCTCCACGCTTGTAAACAGTGATACGAACAGTTAACATGGCATCGTTATCTGCAGCGACCAATGAAGACCATAGGCTGGCATTATGCAAATTTGTTACAAACTTAAATAGGTTGGAGCAGGAAGTAAGACTGGAATTACTGACAACTCGTTTCAGGCAGTTTAGAATCGCTTCTTTCTTTTAGGAGATAATAACTCCATTTTTCGCGCACTTTGATATTTAAAACTATCAGAACTTTTACACTCACAAACAGCCAAAAAACACACTACATGAAAGTAAATTTCCGAAAAAGCATACTAGGGGCTCTTTAATGGCTTCCATATGTGTTAGAAGTAATCATTTTAAAAACTAACCATTTTAACTTTATTTTGGCTCTGTTCAAAGTATTGTTAAGAGTGTTGGACCGTGAGATCTGTAGCGTGTATGAAACTGAATCGTGACATGAGTGTATTGTTGCATACCTAGTTTTATTAAAGGTAGCATAACATAAATGATAACAGAATAGGATCCTAGGGAAGATCTTCAAAGTAATCGACTTAAACTTTGCATCATGATGATAAGATCCATTTTAACCTTTTTTTTCCCTAACCTGCAGGATATGACATCAGCAGTGATAACATACTGTGGTCATTTCTTCCATGGCAACTGTTTGAGAAAGTGGCTTTATGTGCAAGAGACATGCCCCATGTGCCATGCCTCCATCAAACCCTCCTCGGCCAAACCAACGGCTACGGCAGGTGAAGCTCAGCCGACACACCAAAACCCACCTCCATCAGAACAACACCCTCATCCTGAGTCCCATGAGGAGGAGGAGCGGGGTTCACAGGGAGATGATGTGTGCTCTCCAGAGAGGAACTGTGACAAGTCTGCCAGGAAATACCCTAACTCTGAGAGGAATTGTAGCACAGAGAGTCTCCAACACTTGCACTGTGGTGCTAATGGTGATTCCCAAAGCGTGGCAAATCCTGTACCAGGCTGCTCATCAGATGGGGATCCGAAAGTGGTTTCGCAGGAGCTTAGGGAAGCGGACTGAAAGATAAGCTCAGCCGGAGAAGCATAACACAGAGAAACTGCCATTGGAACAAGACAGACTGACAGTGGCAGAAAACATCTTCGGATGGAAAGCTCAAAGAAAGTGGGACATATCAAAGGAAGCCACAACAGCAGAGGGTTACAAATATCTGACAGAAATGCAGGAAAAAACTGCAAGACGTCCTGCTGATTGTGTGCGTGGACTAATTCTATCACAGCACCTCAGCAGTGTTAGTTTAATAGATACCAAATGATATTCATTTTGAAAAATCTTTTCTTGACATTTGTTAAGATGTGTAATGTTGGATTATTCAATGATGATTGTCCAATCAGGGGAAGACATGAAAGATACACACACAAACAAATTCATGTTGGCAGTTAACTAAGTCTATGGTTTGTATGTGTTGTTTGGGCATCTAAAGGACTTTTCTGTATGAGTTCTTTCAGATACAGATTATGGTACGTGAGTGAATAGCATTCTAAGTGATGCAGAACTGTTAATATCTCTGCCTCTGACTTTTCTGATTCACTCTATTGTGTACTTTTATTTGAACTGAAATTATGTGGTTGTGATGAAGGTGTCCAAGTCATGGTGACTATTCTCTTAATTACAATATGATTTGTGGATGAGTTCTGCCAGAATGAAGGGAGACAATAGTAGACAGAAAATAATAGACTGTTAATAAAGTTGTGTTCAGTGCACAAAGCGAAGGTCATTGTTAATGGGGAGATTCCAGTTGAGTCTACGTTTCACAGAGCAGAGAATAAAGATGAAACGCTTATACAATCACACTCATTAAAAAATTGTTCTTGTTTAAAACCAGTATCAGTGGGATTTGGAGACTGTTCTATGTCCAGTTTAGTGTTTCTTCAATTGCCTTAATGGTTATGATGATTAAACAACTGAAGTTATTGCTAGATGTTTTCTTTGTGGATTTTTTAAAGAACTCAGTCACTTGCAGACTCCTGAAAGTTCATATCATATTGCATTACCTTCTTTTATCGAAGCTCGTTTCTGCTACAGAATAATAAAAAAATCCTCACAATTCAAGCTTTCAAACACAATTGCGAGTTTATATCTCACATTTTTGAGAAGAAATGTCAGAATTGCGAGTTATGAGAACTAAAGTCAGAAGTGTGAGATAAAAAGTCACAATTACCTTTTTTATTTTTAATTCTGTGGCATAAACAAGCATCAATATTCTTTACACTTTACAATATTGGGAATAATTTATCAATCTGGCAAACATGGTGTTTGATATCTGGTATATGTTATTTTCTGTGTGTAAATGTATCATGGTAATACTATACTTTTTTGTACCTTGAGGTAGCAAGTGATTACTATGAATATGGTGTTCGTTGAATACCAGTACATCAACAACAACAAAAAATCCCATAGAACAGTGGTTCTCAACCAAAGGGCCCCAAGATTATTTAAAACCAGCACTAAAAAGCCAAAACAACTAAAAATGAAGACTTCTTATTGTAATTTTATATTTCTTAATATAAATTATTTTAATTCACCCCTCAAAACCTGGATGAATAAGGCTGAGCCTAATTCAAGTAAATTAATCATAAAATCGTAAACTACATGGATTTTTTTTAATGAATACACATTTTTGTAGTTATGCCTAAGCTAGCTAAAATATTTTATTAAAAAATAATTTAAATTTAAAAAAATAATTTGTAATTTAAAAAAAATCCTCTGTGATGATCATTTGTGTGTGTAACCCTGAGTTAATAATAAAGAATAATAAATATAAAGAAGCCTTAAACTCCAACAATCTTTTGGAAATGGGGTGTTTCAACCACACAAACAGCTAATTTGATGAAGCTCCCATTACAGATGCTTTCAGGCCAGGGGTGTCAATATCTGCAAAATTAATCAGATCCAGTTCTCGCCCCGTCTGGCCCCGAGTATAAAGCCTAACATGATTGGTTGTAGCGAGAACGTGCTACGATTGGTCAGCTCAATGTGGCCGTTATCTGATTGGCTTAGGTAAAGGGTGGGTGGAGTACACTTATTCGTGGATTTGTCTGCACGTCGACGCTAGAAGTGTTTCAAAATCCACAAATGCGTGAGGGGATCTACAAATGCACATGAACCGATTCACAAATGCACAAAAAACGGTTCAAAAATAAATGCCAGGCAGAGTTGTGTTTGTGGTATGAACAAAATTTGTAAATATATTTTTTATTTGCAAATATCATTCTATTTATTTGTAAGTTTTATAATTCTTTGTGAAACTCTTTACATGTATTTGTGGATCTTAATCTATTTATTTGTGATTTGTATATCTTTTTTGTGAATCTCTTTACATTTATTTGTGGATCATAATCTATTTATTTGGAATAATGCAAAATTCTACCCCCATAAAGCACCTCTTCAGCTGACTGCACCCATTAGTCTTTCAGAAATTCTTGATTCTATAAATAATTTAAAAAGTAATAAATCCCCAGGTACTGATGGACTATCTGCAGAGCTTTATAAAGCATTTAGTCAAAAATTAGCACCTTTTTTACATAAAATGTTTTTAGAGAGTATTGTGAAAACCAAGCTTCCTCCCTCTTTATGTCAAGGGCTAATAACTTTGATTCCTAAGCCCAATAGAGATCCCCTTCTATTAGAAAATTGGCGCCCGATTTCTTTATTGAATACCGATTATAAAATTATTGCCTTAGTTTTAGCTAAGAGGCTAAAACTTATTCTTAATAATATAATAGATGAGTGCCAATCAGGTTTTATGCATCAAAGACATATTTCTAATAATATACGCTTGATTTTTGACTTGTTGGATTATTCAGACCTTATCTCTACTGATAGTTTTATCCTCTTTCTTGACTATTATAAAGCATTTGATTGCTTAGAACACGAATTTATGTTACAAGCCCTGCACAGATTGGGTTTCGGTAATTTTTTTTGCAAATGTATTAAAATGCTTTACTGTAATGGTAATAGCTCTATACGACTCAATAATGGCACCTCTCCTAGGTTTTTTTTAAAGCGTGGTGTAAGACAAGGTTGCCCTATTTCCCCATATCTTTTTCTAATAGCTACACAATTTTTAAATTTACATATTAAATAGAGCCCTGTGAAGGGGATTTCTATTGCTGGTACGGAATTGTTTATTAGCCAACTGGCAGATGATACAGCATTGTTTCTAAGAGATGTCTCTCAGATCCCAATTGCTTTAACCTTTCTTCAGTCTTTCTCTAATGCATCTGGCCCTTTGCTTAATGTTAATAAATGCGAATTACTCCCCATTAAAAAATGTGCTGCAACCTCTATCTCAAACATTCCCATCAAAGAAAGTGTCACCTATTTAGGAATAAAAATAATAAAAGATACTAAACTAAGATGTCAGATGAATTTTAGTTCCGTTGTGGAGAAAACACAAAAAAAATGTAACTTTTGGTTGTTAAGAGATCTATCTTTGAAAGGCAGAACTCTGCTTACTAAAGCAGAAGGGATTTCCCGCTTATCCTGCTGCTCAGTCTTTATTTGTGGATAAATCTACTTGCAAGTTGATTGATGTAATGTTGCTCAAATTTCTTTGGAAAAATAAAACTCATTATATTAGAAAATCAGTTATTTTGAATTCTTATAATAAAGGTGGCTTAAATTTCATTGATTTTGATTCTCTTAACAATACCTTAAAAATTAATTGGCTTAAACGTTTCCTTCACAATCAATCTTCTATTTGGAGTATAATCCCAAGATATATCTTTTCTCAATTAGGAGGTTTACATTTTCTTTTAATGTGCAATTATTCAGTTAGTAAACTTCCTGTCAAACTTTCCAATTATCATCAGCTGATGCTTATGGCTTGGAGACTTATTTACAAGCATAATTTCTCGCCACACAATTTTTTAATTTGGAACAACTGTAATATTCTACATAAGAGGAAATCTTTATTTTTTGAAAACTGGTTCAATAATGGAGTGATGTTAGTAAACCAGCTATTTGATAGTGAAGGTAATTTATTTAATTATTCAGATTTTGTTTCAGGATACCAATTCCCAGTATCTAGTAAAGAATTTAATATAGTTTTCAAGGCCATCTCTTTGGGTATCTGTATGCTGTTTAGGAACAATAATAGTTCTACAGTGACCTCTGTTTATCCCCCTATTCCTGAATCTACTGTGGTTGGTTCTATTTGTTTTTCAATGCATACATCCAATTATAAAATAAGGTCATTATTTTTGGACCCTGTTACTTCAATTCCTTCCTCCATTTCTTATTGGAATAACCTTTTTGATGATATTAAATGGGCATATGTTTGGTCACTTCCTCAGAAATTCTTTCTAACAAATAAAGTTAAAGAAATATCCTATAAAATAATTCAAAGATTTTATCCAGTTAAACACTTTTTAAAGAAATTTAGAAGTGATATTGATACTTCCTGCTCTTTCTGTGAAGCCTCCTCTGAAACTGTTGATCATTTGTTTTGGGAATGTCTTTTTACTCGGTCTTTCTGGAATAATATTGATGCTCTGATTGTCCAAAAGGTTTTTTATAACTTTTCTTTATCATATAGACACATTCTTTTTGGGTTTTTTATCAAAGACAATAATCTAATTAATGCACGTTTTTGTATAAACCATAAATGTAAATATATGAAAAGTAAACCCCACTTCAGCTTTTTCAAAGAAGATTTGAAGATGTATTTAAATACAATTTCAACTTCTGTTAACAAGAAAGCAATGAAAACATCCAGAATTTGTGCCATGTTTAATATTCTCCATTAATGCTTTTTTCTTTTTCTTTTGTGCCCTCTTCTCTTAATTTTTTTCCCTTTTTTTCTCTCCTTTAATTTCTCTCACATTGCCTCTCTTAATGTATTCTGAACCATAATTTCTGTTTTGTTTTGAAAGATTGTTTATATTTCTTATATGTATCGACTTGTTCTGTTGGTTAATATTGCAATTAAAAATAAATAAAAAAACCTCTTCAGCGGACTGAAACGCAAGCTGTGAACTGGCCACTCCGCTGCTGTGCGTGTTCCGGTGAAAAGACGAACAAGAAGCTGAGCTCGTGACGTGAGCAGTCAAAAGCAGTCATATATTTGCGCTTTTATATATTGCTCATCCAAAGCATCACTGTAATATTATTTTATATTATATGTTATATGAAATAATGACATTACAAAGTCAAACTATTGCAGGTGTTTTTCGTTGCACTTTTTTATTTATTTAAAAAATCTTTCCGTTTTTATTTATTAAATTTTGGAGGTGGGTGAGGTAAAAAAAAAAAATTTAAAGGGGGGGGGGGGGGGGGGACGAAAAAAGTTTGAGAACCACTGGTTTAAACCATGTACTGTGAAAAAAAAGAAGGTTTAAACCTATATCTGTGCATTTCATGTAGAAATCTTTTATTTCCCAGGAATAACATACACATGATGCACGAGAATCCCTTTACAATTCTCCTTGACAATAACAGTTGATAATCTTGGCAGTGTAAAAAATTGTAATAACGCTTGCAAGTTTTTCATCCAGCGCTCACGGTGGCGCTCGGCTCATAATTGCGCGTTGATTCGCCATTTAATCCGCACGATTGGAAGAAGCAGCTAGAAGTGCTAACAACAAGCTCACGGACATCTTGTGTCAGCACTGACAAACTGAAAGAGAAGTGTACACACATCAGCATTACAGTCACCGACAGGGATCAGGGCCTGTCTGGATTTACACGTTTGATTGCCATATAATTTTTAGACATTGAATGTAAGCTATATTTTTGACATCCTGACATATTTAATGTTAGCTTTTATGTAGTTAGCTGGCTAGCTCTCAGGTTAGCTCACATATTGAGAAAGAGAGCGAGATTTAGGGCGCTAGTTATTCAGGAGCCACTGCACCCAGTGGGAAGATGGCGCTTAAACGAATCCAAAAGGTAAGTGAGAAATTATATATGCCAGATATATTATAAACCAGTGTATCTTTAATTATTTTAGTCGTCTAGCAGCGTGTTGGCGTATTGCTTATAAAACGAGTGTGTGCTTATTCTCAGCACGTTACAATGAACGAGTTATTTGTATGAGTATTTATAAGGATATCAAAGCTGCTGCTTTATTTATTACCCCCCTGAAGTCTGTATACAATTATAACATGCCACTGTCAGGGAGTGTGAATACAGGACTTGACAGCTAAGTTAACGTTAATAATTGTTTACGGAAGACAGTCTCGAAGTCGTACCAAAGAGTATAGAAGTTACTTCTATACTCTATGGTCGTACGTCGTATTATAAAATATGAAATTAATAGTACAGATGACAAATTTCACACACTTGATATTGAAACAAATAATTATTATTCATTTTATTACTGTAGTTTTGGCGCGTTGTCTCGTTATGTGGATATTAAATTCTTACCATAGGTTGTCTATATGAAACAAAAACTAAACGTCAGGTCTCCTTAAAACTTCCCTTTTTTATTTGATCTTTAGTGACTGCAAGGTTTCATTTGGGATCCTAAACAGTTTTGTATCCATATTATGAAGTAAACCTATCAGACCATATATTTCCCTGTGTTTCAGTGTGTTGGGAAATTCAAACCTGTCTGTGGTTGTGCAATTGAAAAGCTCTAGAATGATGACTGTTAGAACCCCCCCTGTCATGAAAACCCCTTAAGTGTCTTCCCAACCAACAGACATGTTGAAATAAAAATAAACGTAGTGTTCCTAAAGTGGAGGGCGCAGACAGACATGCCTGTGGGCTCGTTCAGGTTGTGTTCCAGCTCTTCTCCCTCATGACCCTCTCTAGAACTATAAATACACTGTGCTGCTAAACATTCTATCTGCTGGTTTCATCTTGCAGTCACTATAGTGATAAAAGAGGCCAGCGCCATTATTGACCCTTCATTATGGAAAGTCTGCTTCTTTTCTGTAGTTCTGCATGCTTGTGTTTCATAAAACTTATTCGGGATCTTCCCTGTAGGAATTGACTGATTTGGCACGTGATCCTCCTGCACAGTGTTCAGCAGGTCCAGTGGGGGATGATGGTGAGATCCTGGATTTGCATATATTGTGGTGTTTATGGTTGTATGCATTTACTGTAAACTGATGTTGTTCATGTGATCTTTTCTGTAGTGTTCCACTGGCAGGCAACAATCATGGGACCGGTGAGTACAATAAAAAGCATTGCTGTAAAAGCATGTTACTAAATATCATAATACTGGCAGTGAATGTACACTACAATTTAAAGGTTTGGGGTTCGTAAGATTTTTTTAAATGTTTTTGAAAGGGGGTAATTTTGTGAATTAAAAATAATAATAATTTTCTATTTGAATATATTTTAAAAAGTAATTTATTCATTTGATAGCCAAGCGGAGTTTTCAGTATTATTACTCCAGTCTTCCGTGTCACATGATCCTTCTAAAATCATTCTAATATGATGATTTGGTGCTCAGAAACTTTGTAGAAAAGAAAGTTTATTTTAAAAGGATTCTTTTGTAACATTTAAATATCTTCACTGTCATTTTTTTATCATAAATTTAATGCGTCCTTTCTGTGAAAACAAAAAAGAAAATCTGGCCCCAAACTTTTGAACAGAATTGTAATTTTTTCCTTTTTTATATAAATACAGAATGAAAGTCCATATCAGGGTGGTGTTTTTTTCCTAACCATACACTTCCCTACAGATTACCCCTTTAAACCACCTAAGGTGAGAACTTTGGTAAAAATGTTTTTTGCCCTTTGTGTGTTTGTTTGTAGGTGTGTATAACATTGTTTTCTCTGTGTTAGGTTGCTTTTACTACAAGAATCTACCATCCTAACATAAACAGTAATGGCAGCATCTGTCTGGATATCCTCAGGTCCCAGTGGTCACCTGCACTTACTATTTCTAAAGGTACATGCACAGTAATAGATGTTGCTTTATTAGAAAATGGTCAGATAGAGCTTGGGCTGTGACTGTGGTGTGTGTATATATATGCATACATACAAAAATATATATTGTTAGTGCGTTTCATTTGAATAAGTGTGAACGTTGCCATCTGTACACTGGTGCGCACCAAACAAGTGGACCGTGACCCCTGAAAAGATGGGTCTCAGGCCCTGTCCACACGGAGACGCGTTTAGCTGTAAACGTACAAATTTTTTATCGGATCGGCGTTTCGTCCAGACGGATCCGGCGTTTTGGGAGACTGAAACCGCTATTTTTTGAAACCGGGTCCCAGGGTGGATAAATCTGAAAACGACACCCTTGCGTCTTTGTGAGTACGGCCAATCCGTATATTTTGTGAAACGATGATGTCATCACCCCATGTGTCGACTAGTCAGACGCACTAAATCAGTAACAACAACTGCGACTACTTGCTTGAGTTCATGCTTTAGAAGCTACTGAGCCTCTTTTATTTCTTTATTTATTATTTAGGCCTACTTTATTGTATTTTTATTTTATTTCTTTATTTTACTCTTTATTTTTTTATATTTCTTTCTTATGCTATGATGCTTGTATTTTGTCTGATTAAGACATTTTGTATTTTGTAGGGATGGGCATTTCAAGCAAAAATAATATTTGGCGATCGCTGGGACTTATTTGATTATTATTCAAAAAACACACCTCTGCCCCTCATGCTCACCCGTGACACGGCGTTCGCTCCGACATTAAATTTCTCTGTACTGTAGGCCTACATGTTGTAGCCATTAAAGAAAAGTCAGTTTCATATTTATGTTTAAATAATACGTTATTTTTTCCATTTCATATATGTTGATTATATGAAAAGTGAACAGCGTGAGTAGCCTAATCATAAGATGCGCAATATCGAGACCCATTTTGACCACTTCATTAAGTTTTGTTTTATATAAATCCTTTCTTTAAAGTGAATTTCGTTTTGTATAAATTGAATCTTAATTTTAATCAATGTTTTGAGCATCAACCAATTGCCTGGATTTAATAAATTAGAAGCATATAGCAGACAATAGCCATCAGGACACGGAGGCGCCGACTCTCGTCCCGCGTATAACTTGCATCCCACGTGAACTGGAGCTTGTCTCATAAATGAACAGAAACTCAGAAATACATCTAAGCTTGAAATGTCTACTTTTAAACAAAACAATTCAAAACGAAAAGAAACAGAGAACTCTCTTATAATCCGTTTGAAGTGTGCATTTATCTCTATAAGCACCTTCACCTACTGCGAAGGTGGCGAGTCAACATCGTCACAGAAAACACTAGTTTATTAATAAATAATTAAAATGTCTCCTTTCTATATTTGACACATTCATAATGATTAGGCTATTTGCCGTTTCTATTTTGTACCAGGCCATTTATGGTTTTTCATATTGTTCAATAAAGTTCTTGGTTAAAAAGAAAGAAAAAAAGAAGCTACCATTCCTAATATTATTGTATAGCCTACAGCGCAAGGTTTATGCGCAAGTCTTCTTCTCTGTTTTTAGTGTAGGCTATCTGTGTCAGAATTACAGCGCCTCGTACTGGTGTGGCATGTATACTACATCGGTTTCAGTGTTTTCGTGTACGCAGATATTTCTTGAGACGGCGCCGTGTTTACGTAATTTTTTTTTAGAACGAGGGAAAAAAAAGATCGGATAGGGAAAACTCTGGCTTCGTGTGGACGTGGCCTCTGTCTGCTTCCAAAAAAACTCTAGTGCGGTTCGAAATAAATATTAACGCAACACGGACATGTAAAGGCATGTAAACGAACCAAAAACAGGACATGATGCCACAAGATGCGACCATAAAAAGGATATGATTCGTTCAAGCATACCTGTTTTATCCCATCATTCGTTACAGACATCAGAATCGCGTCTCCTCGCAGCAGATGTTCGTTTGTGTGTGTGACGGAGGGATTCCTGCCGCTGTTTTAGCTCGGCACACAACATTGTTTTGGATGTTTGACAAGTTCCATCGCTAAATAAGTGTTTTTTTGTTTTGTTTTGTATCTTTAAAAAAATACTCTGTGAACGCTAAGCGAACCAGGACTAAATGTATAATTTTCACAGGACAGAACCATCTCTTGTCCCTTTGTCTTTTCATGAAGTTCCAAAGCAACTGACACTTGTTGTAAAAGGTCTACAGAGCAGATTTTATCTTCCGCAGGTGCAAGACATTTAGCCTATATTTGATGTTACACTGCCAGCGAAAGTGAAACTAAATTACCAGCGTGTGCAAAACGCACTATACAAATAACCTTGATGTGCAAGTCTAACAAGCACAAACTGTGTTAAATAGAATTTGACGTGCAAGTAAAAGGGTATCTGTCCTACAGCATTTTTCTGCTTCACCACAGTAATAAAGGATGCAAATATGGTAATTAAAAGTGAACGAAAGGAAGAAACTTTATAATCTCATGCTAAAGTGACTCGAGGGAAGATTTGGGAAAAGAAACAAGATTCCATGTCAAGTAGAGTAACTCATGGAATATTGTGTTATATGTGTCCTCTCTGTAGTTCTCCTGTCCATCTGCTCACTCTTATGTGACCCCAATCCAGACGACCCTCTTGTGCCAGAGATTGCCAGAATCTATAAAACAGACACAGAGAAGTACGTACAGACTGAAGCACACAAGTATTTTTACACGCATGCATGCGCATATCTGATATGTTGTTTTTAAATTGTACAGTATTTGCTATTTTTAACATTTTGTTCTTAAATATTTTTTTATATATATTTTCCTAACTTTTTACAATTTTTTTGTCATTTTTTACTGTTTATTTGTTATCTCCCTTAATTTCATTTCAACTGAAAACTGATTTTACTGTCAGAAAAACAAATTTTGTATGCAGTCAGCAACAAATAGAATCAGATGAGCTTGCTACACAGATCACAGCATTTTATCACATTTAACATCAGCATCAAACCTTCATTTAACAACATTTTGCAGTTGTAAAAAATATGTAAAAGAAAAAAGGGCACCTAATGTTAGTTTTTTCTTCTGAAGTGACATAGCTGTGGGTAGCATTTTAAAAGAAAAGGCTGTAAGAACAGCAAGGACTACAGTCCTTCGAACAGTTCGAGAAAAGGCATGTAAATATAATAGAAGTGAATAGACATATCCTTCTCTAACACACCATGCTCTATCAGGTATAATAGAATGGCAAAGGAATGGACAGAGAAATATGCCATGCTGTAGGTGAAGGGCAACTCTGCACTGTGAACATTAGAGGTACTGTAGAGAGAGTGAAGCACTCCGCTTCCTGTGTGGTGCAGCATGAGCGTGTGGCTACAGCAGGTGTGCATCACTAATATATGCTATCACGTCTCTTCTGAAACAAATGACTGAAAAATGCACAGGAAAGTCAGATTTGCTTTTCTATTTCTCAAATGCAGCAGTGTCTTCTGATTTGTTAGGGTTTATTCAGTCCTGCATTAAACCTTACCGTAAGCATGGCTTTTAGTCAGCCATAACGTCTTACAGTAGCATGATGGTTTTGTTAGGTATGTAAAAAATTGTTAGCTGTAAATTGTATTGGCTGAGCATTTTTGGTTTGTGTAAGCTAGTTGTACTGCATGAGAAGCATCAGAATGCTAGCAGAAATATAGTATTCATTTAAACTATAAGCATCTGAAAACTAAGATTTTGTTGTTAATGAAAATGGGGAAGTAAAAAAGTGATAAACTGAAATGCATCATTATTAAAGGTGCAGTAAGCAATTTCTGAGACAAACTGTTGAAAATGTAAATCAACGCCTAAACAAACATTTTTGCCAATATTTTCTCCATTTAATAGAATCCTCAGTATCAGTACAGGTATCAGTGATACTGGCCTTCATTCATAGTGCATAGTAAAATATCCCATTAAACAAGTATTTAAAATATACCATCTTTATGTTGTTTCTACATTATTTTGCAGATTAAATGTTTAAGTATTACAATATAAAATATATTAAAAACTTTAATGTTAGATGCGATTAATCACAGAAAAATGTGAGCTTAATTAATTTTTATATTGATTGACAGCACTAGTTTGTACATAGTCCTGTCTGTGTAAATAGGAGACAAAAGTGGATTGCACTGATTCATCTATACTTATGTGAGCTGTCTGATGTGCCAGTTGTTTCTAAAGAAATCGCTTACTGCACCTTTAAAGGAGCAATTACATGCTTACTAGAGTCATCAGAAAACTGCTTTTTGGAAGCAATGGCTGCATGAAGGTTCACTGGATATTAAATGCTTAATGTTTTTTTCCCTCTTTGCAGATACAACAGAATAGCACGGGAATGGACTCAGAAATATGCCATGTGATGTTGGCTGGACACATTAACAAACTGTTTGTTCTCTCATGTTTTGGACACTGTTGCAAGACCATATTTCTCCATCTGTCTCTTATGGAGGCATAACCCCAGTTTTATGCTCAAACAAAAATGCAGGCCTGCTTCTGGCCTTTCTACACTACAAAGTTTTGAGATGGACCTCGTCAATCTGACGGAAGCTCATCCACACTCAGCTCTGCCTATCTTTGGTCTCTACCAATCAACTCCTCACGTCACAACACGTATGACCACAGTGTATTTTCTCTGAGCCGCTCGGAGAGCGAATGTCTTTAGGTTGTTCTGCTTTTTTTGGGGCCTTACTCCTGGCGTGCATGCAATCACAGGAGAAAAGGTCAGATGTTGTACATCAGTGGGAGATTGGGACCGATTCCTATATTGTGCTTGATTGTAAAGATTTGCAACATTCGGATCAGCTCTTGGTCCAACCTTACACAGCTGTGACACTGAAATACAACTCACTCGATTGGCTTAAAAATCTATTTAAAGTCCTACTACTTTTTCCCTTCAATAAAGATGCATAACTCGTTTTACTGTGTGGTTCTGTTTTTCTGTTAGAAATTTTTACTTTTCACTATTTGTATTTAAATGATTTAGATGAATGTGTTTTTCCACATGAAAGTGGTTATGGTTTATCACTTGAAAGGTCATGAATCATTCAGAATTAAAAGCATAATGAAACGTGCTCTTAAATGAGTGATTTTTATACAGCATTTCTATTGGGGTTTCGTTACTGAATGAATTGGTGTTTTTAAAGATATTTAAGTGACTGAATCTTTTCACTTCCTCTGACAGACTTTTAGACTTTGACAATGAGAATGACTTTTTGTTGTAAAGTGTGTGAATGCTTTCCCACCTTCAAATACACAAAAAAGCCACTTACTGGCGTAATGATGTAAGCAGCAACAAAAGAACACCTGAACCAATCGTTGAATGAATCTTGTGAATGGATTTAAGATTCTTGTTATACAAAGATGAACCTAAATATAAACACGTAGCAGTGCAGGCATAATAAAATACTTCATAATTTCACTGTTTTTTTAATACACTTTTACAACCACATACCTTTAACTTAAACGTATAGTTCACCAAAAAAAATGAAAATCCTGTCATTAATTACTCACCCTAATGTCGTTCGAAACCCACCAGACTTTTGTTCATCTTCGGAACACAAAAGAAGATATTTTTGATGAAATTGAGAACTTTATGTCCATTCATTGGCAGCTATGCAACTACCACTTTGATGTAAGTATAATGATGAACACTGCTAAAAGCTGAGCCACTTTCATGATGCCTAAAACCCAGGGTTGGCACAAACTAAACTGAAACATACCTGGCTATCCACCTAAACCAGCTTCATAGTATAGGCCCCAGTTGTGGTAAAGGGAAGCTCATAGCTCAAGCATGTTCACTTGGTGTGCGAGAACCAATGACATTCATTCTCGTGTTATGCAGCACGTTTGAGCTTCCGCAAGAACCAATGACGTTCGTTCTCGCGGATCAAGCATGTTCGGTTGAGCTTCTGTTTATGTTTGCTGTTTAATGTTTAAATGTGAATAAAAGCCTAAATTCAATCTGTTCATCATATAAAGCAACCGTGTGTCTTCAGAAAATTTGGGCTAAACCGCTCAAGTCATAATGGATTAGTTTCAAGATCTCTTTATGAACTTTTTGAAGCGTCAAATTGGTAGTTGCAGAGCTGCCAATGGAGGGAAAGAAAGCTTTTAGATTTCATCAAAAAGATCTTCATTTGGGTTCTGATGATGAACAAATGTGGGTTTAAAACGACATGAGGGTGAGTAATTAATGACAGAATGTTCATTTTTGGGTGAACTATTCCTTTAAACGCTACCGGATGTTATTGCTTCCATGTGAGAGAGCAGCTGATCGTCCTTGTGCTTTTGATTTCAACCGGGAAGTGCAGCAGAAAACACTAAGAGGGTGGTGTGTTTAGGACTTTACGTTCCGTGGTTCAACAACGTAATATAGAGATGACTTTGGTAGTGTAAATTTTGCCATGATCAATAGACATGAATCATGCGGTATGGTCTTTTGCGTGCTTTTACCTTTTAGAGGCCCTTTTTCTTGACAGCACATTTGCGTCTGAAGTGAAAAGTCCCAGTCTGGGAGTCGATATCATCTCTCTGAACGGGAAATGGCAGCTACTGAACTCAAACTCATCTGTTTCTCTCAGTGGCGAGGTACCAGGATGTGTTCATACTGCTCTGCAGCGTCAGGGATTCATCTCGGTACATTCAGACAGACACATTTACATTGTTTCATTCAAAGTCAATATTAAGACTCCAAACACTGTTAAATTCATGTTCATAAAAACTTTATTCTGTGTCAACAGGATCCATATTATAGGTTTAATGACCTGGCCTACAGATGGATTTCACTTGACAACTGGACTTACACCACATCATTCTCAGTACCTACTCATGTTAGGCAAGTCAGAAAACCTCCAGGTTCAACTAAACTTGCCCTCTGATTTGTACCATACACCTAGAGCTAGAATGTCAAGAATACTATAATTATAGTTATATTTAGACAAGACTACAGATCAAATACTACATGCTCTTTTACAGAGAGAAAAAGAAAGCCGTCCTCGTGTTTGAAGGAGTCGACACAATCTCTACCATTTCACTCAATGGAATCTCAATCGGAAAGACAGACAACATGTTTCGCAGATATGTAAATGAATAACCTACTATTTTGTGTGCAAGCGCAAGTTTTTACAATTGTTCTTTGTGTGTATGTTTATAGACTATAATAATAATAATGGTTCATCTTAAAAAAGGCTTTATAATAAATCATATTTTGTCTTCAGGATTTTGAAGTTACTGGATTGCTCAAGGATCAAGAGAATATTCTTCAAGTGTGGATTATGTCAGCTGTGACATATTCATCTCAGAAGAGTCATGCCCACACTGAATACAGGGTACCACCTGATTGTCCTCCTCATGTACAGAAAGGAGAGTGTCATGTTAACTTCATCCGAAAGGTAAGAACCATGTCACATTCACAAACACAAATGGATCATTAGAGTAGGTCATGATTCTTTTTTGTTGTTGTTGTTGTTAAAGTACTGAGATTAAAGGGGACCTATTATACTTGTTATACTCTTCTTTTAGTGTGTAATTTAGCTGTTTTGTGCATGTAAGCTATCTGCAAAGTTGCAAAGTCAACTACAAAGGGAGTTTATCTCTCCAACAGAAAGCACTTGCCTCTAATGGCTCATTTGTTGTCCTGCCATTATTTCCGTAACGTAGATACAGTTACAGTACGTACCATGTAATAGATCTGCATAATGCTACCTGCTGGATAGTTTGGCTCGTCCTCAAACAAAAGCACTTATAAGGCCAGGAAGAGTTTAAAGCTATGTCAAGGAATTATTTTTTTCACCACAAAGAAAAAACATTACATGGAGTAATTGAAAAATCAGTCATTAAAATGTATTTTTCACACTATTTCTTCACACATTATACACACATCCTTTTGTTGAGTTCTTACCATTTTTCTAACGACTGCTTCCTGAACTGTGCTGTTTGATGCAGGTCAGTTATATGGACATATAGTTTTTGCCGTGATGTAGAGAAATGACATGACAGTTATAACATCACATCTGAAATGTGAGATTTGTAATAGCTTTTTCTATTATTGATTTCCTGATTGTGATTAAGTTTTTGGTCTCTTGGTGTTTTGAGGCTCAAAGCTCATTTAGCTGGGACTGGGGTCCATCTTTCCCCACTCTGGGCATCTGGAAGGGAGTTCAGCTGGAAGTCTTCAACACTTTAAGGGTTCTAAGTTTTACCACAGTTCCAAAATATGGTACACACATATTTTGCAAATGAATGAGAAGGGGTTTTAGACATTAATATAATAGCAAAACAAATCAACATAGAAAGCAAATTCCCTCTTTTTTCCCCATATTCTTCTCAATATGTCTTTCCCTGTATCCAGACTCTGCACATTCAAGCTGGAATGTTGAAGTGGAATTGTTCTTCGATGTTGTTGTTGCATCTAAGGGTCTTGTCCTTCTGTCCATACCGTTATTGATTTCAGAGGAATTTCAACTGTCTCTTACACCTGGGCAGAGTAGAAAGTCCTTTGTCTTCCAGGTCAACCAGGTAAAATCAGTTCTAGTTTGCTTGATGATGACCATCATGTGTCATATCAACCCTTATTCCTCATTTCAGAGGTAATATCACACTATATATACTGCATATATGATGATGATAAATGATGTGTTCACTTCAAGAGTGTCAGTTTGTGGTGGCCCTTTGGACATGGAGAGCAGCCTCGCTATGACCTGAAGATGGATATCATCTTGGAGGGTGGAGAGACATTTAATGCACAGCGAAAGGTAACATCTTTCACTGTTCTTCTTATTTTCTAAGTCTTGCTTCAGTCTGCATTATTGCACTCTTGTGTTGTGGTGTTCTGTTTCAGGTTGCTTTCCGCACAGTGGAGTTGATCCAGGAGCCCATACCCTCCTCCCCTGGCCTCAGCTTCTACTTCCGGATTAATGGGAAACCAATTTTCCTGAAAGGTTCAAACTGGATTCCTGTACATGCATTTCAGGACCAGGTTACCACTGACATGTGAGAAGATTAACAACCTAAAACACACTGGTTCATTGACCAGATGAATTCTATTTACAGGTCCTTCTAAAAAAATTAGCATATTGTGATAAAGTTCATTATTTTCCATAATGTAATGATAAAAATTAAACTTTCATATATTTTAGATTCATTGCACACCAACTGAAATATTTCAGGTCTTTTATTGTTTTAATACTGATGATTTTGGCATACAGCCCATGAAAACCCAAAATTCCCATCTCAAAAAATTAGCATATCATGAAAAGGTTCTCTAAACAAGCTATTAACCTAATCATCTGAATCAACTAATTAACTCTAAACACCTGCAAAAGATTCCTGAGGCTTTTAAAAACTCCCAGCCTGTTTCATTACTCAAAAAAGCAATCATGGGTAAGACTGCCAACCTGACTGCTGTCCAGAAGGCCATCATTGACACCCTCAAGCAAGAGGGTAAGACACAGAAAGAAATTTTTGAAAAAATAGGCTGTTCCCAGAGTGCTGTATCAAGGCACCTCTGTGGGAAGGAAAAAGTGTGGCAAAAAACGCTGCACAATGAGAAGAGGTGACCGGACCCTGAGGAATATTGTGGAGAAGGACCGATTCCGGACCTTGGGGGACCTGCGGAAGCAGTGGACTGAGTCTGGAGTAGAAACATCCAGAGCCACCGTGCACAGGCGTGTGCAGGAAATGGGCTACAGGTGCCGCATTCCCCAGGTCAAGCCACTTTTGAACCAGAAACAGCGGCAGAAGCGCCTGACATGGGCTACAGAGAAGCAGCACTGGACTGTTGCTCAGTGGTCCAAAGTACTTTCTTCGGATGAAAGCAAATTTTGCATGTCATTCGGAAATCAAGGTGCCAGAGTCTGGAGGAAGACTGGGGAGAAGGAAATGCCAAAATGCCTGAAGTCCAGTGTCAAGTACCCACAGTCAGTGATGGTCTGGGGTGCCATGTCAGCTGCTGGTGTTGGTCCACTGTGTTTTATCAAGGGCAGGGTCAATGCAGCTAGCTATCAGGAGATTTTGGAGCACTTCATGCTTCCATCTGCTGAAAAGCTTTATGGAGATGAAGATTTAATTTTTCAGCACGACCTGACACCTGCTCACAGTGCCAAAACCACTGGTAAATGGTTTACTGACCATGGTATTACTGTGCTCAATTGGCCTGCCAACTCTCCTGACCTGAACCCCATAGAGAATCTGTGGGATATTGTGAAGAGAAAGTTGAGAGACGCAAGACCCAACACTCTGGATGAGCTTAAGGCCGCTATCGAAGCATCCTGGGCCTCCATAACACCTCAGCAGTGCCACAGGCTGATTGCCTCCATGCCACGCCGCATTGAAGCAGTCATTTCTGCAAAAGGATTCCCGACCAAGTATTGAGTGCATAACTGAACATAATTATTTGAAGGTTGACCTTTTTTTGTATTAAAATTTTGGGGGCTGTATGCCAAAATCATCAGTATTAAAACAATAAAAGACCTGAAATATTTCAGTTGGTGTGCAATGATTCAAAAATATATGAAAGTTTAATTTTTATCATTACATTATGGAAAATAATTAACTTTATCACAATATGCTAATTTTTTGAGAAGGACCTGTAGTGTGAAATCCCTTTCAAACTTTAACGGTCTTGTCATGTTTCTGGATTGGCATTTCAGGATCACAATCCTGCTCCAGTCTGCACAAAAGGCGAATATGAATGCTTTAAGAGTTTGGGGTGGTGGAGTTTATGAGCAAGGCATCTTCTACAGCCTTTGTGATATGTATGGAATCATGGTAAGCTTGTCATATGAAATCCTCCACCTGCGACATGATTTAAATGCAATTGATTTGGTTATTTGTTTGCCCTTATTTCAGATTTGGCAGGACTTCATGTTTGCCTGTGCGCTGTACCCTACAGAGACGGATTTTATACAGACAGTGAGGGAGGAGGTCACGCAGCAGGTTTGCATACACAGTACTCTCATAAATTCTGTGTTCACCTCAAATAAATGACAAATAAAAGGGCCAATGACCTATATAAGTCTTAGGAAAAACTTTAATACATTTTTTTTAAGAAAAGTTCAAATGAAATTATTTTAAAATATCATAATACAATATATTTTCCTTACATCTTGAATACATTTGAGTGTACACACCTTAATTTTTCTTTAAAAAAAAGGTTTTTATTACAAATATGAATTATTACTTCATAAACATCATGCCCTTTCTGGTGTGTCGCACCACATGACATTTTACAACCTGATGGTAACTTTGCATTTTCAAAAAGTCCTGATATAGTCATGAAGGTCTTGTTAACTAAAACTAAAATTATTAAAAAATGTTAAATAAAAATAAATCTGAAACTACATAAAATATGAACATTTATTTAAAAATGTATGTACTGTATAAACATGTAAATTAGAAATGTTGCTTTGTCAAGTAACTGAAATAAAATACCGAGTAATATAATAATTTGAAGTAATAAAATGACTGACTAAAACTGAAATAAATATAAATTAAAGGTAAATAGAAATATTTATTCATTATGATAGCATGACAGTTTAAAAGAAGCTCATCGTAGAAGAAATTCTTAATGGTCATCATAGAAGAGGTTTATCATAGAAGTCATTGTATGTATACACGGCAATTTTATGTATTCCTTGATTGAATTAAAGATCTGGGCCCGTATTCATAAAGAATCTTAATGCAAAGAGTAGCTCCTGGTGACAAAATTCTAAGAAAATTCTTAGAAATATGGGCGTTTACTCTTAAAATTAAAGAAAAAATCCTAGTAAAGAAAAAAGTTTTTCAGAAAGCATCTTAGCCCTTAAAAGAGGTCTTAAGGTCAAAATTGTTAGGAGTACGGACGAGGACTTTTAAGAGGCTTAAGAGTTTCTTTAGCAGAGGAGAAAATGGCAGAAAGACGAAGAGGGAGAAGAAATGTGTTGCAGACAATAGATGACAGTGAGTTAATAAGACACTATAGATAGATCGTGCAGGGAACATGTTTGTGACCGATTTTATTAGACACAATAACATCTCCGACACAGCGCAGGAATGGCGTATTGCCAGAAATTAAATTACTACTTTTAGCTTAGAAGTGATTCCAGAACATTTTCAGTGAACTCTGAGCAAGGAATGGATGGAAAATCCTATCTTAGTGAGGAGGTGTGGTTGACCCCGTTGCTAGGTATGAGTCATCATTTCAAAAGCCGTGATTGGTTGATCCTACAAGTTTGATGAAAATGAACTTTTGGTGATAATGAGCAAAGGATGTACCCTCAAATCAATAAACATAATTATACACTCTAATCTTATGCAGACTGTAATTGTAAATAATATTTCACATTTAAGAAAATATCTGTAAAATGATTAGTAAGCTGTAGGGGTTATAGCCTAACATTACAATCTAAAATATGTGAAAACTTAAGCTCATTACACCCTGTTCAAATAATGATTTGTGTCTTATTTGCTCATATTAATATCCTAGCTGGCATATTTTGTACTTTCACTGCCATATGGACCCCATTGAAAACAAAATGGCCTATCTCAAGGGGCTGTCCTTTATGAAGTAGAAATTGCAACGTTACAACTCAGTGTGGTCTTAACGAGGGTAACACAGCTTTTTTCAATGTCTGTAGCGTCTCAATAATTCCCTGTCATCCAGTGTTTGCAGGACATCTCTCCTGCCTCCTCTGTCGGCCATTTTGTGCAGCTGCTTAGGGGGAACTCCTAAGCCACTAAAAGTCCTCTTCCCTGCTCTTAGCAGATCTCGCCTTAGGAGCCCTTTTAAGCACTAGGAATCTTGAGGAATAGCTTTTATATTAACTGGGATTTTTGTGTCACTTTTAGAGGAAATTCTAAGAAAACGTCATGACACTGAGAATTTTCTTAGAATTTGGCCACTAGGAGCCACTTTTTGCACAAAAATTCTTTAGGGATACAGGCCCTGGGCCCGTATTCATAAAGAATCTAAATGCAAAGAGTAGCTCTCTAGAGACAAAATTCTAAGAAAATTAAATTTAAAGAAAAAATCCTAGTAAAGAAAAAAGTAATTCAGAAAGCATCTTAACCCTTAAAAGAGGTCTTAAGGTCAAAATTGTTAGGAGCACGGACGAGGACTTTTAAGAGGCTTAAGAGTTTCTTTAGCAGAGGAGAAAATGGCAGAAAGACGAAGAGGGAGAAGAAATGTGTTGCAGACAATAGATGACAGTGAGTTAATAAGACACTATAGATAGATCGTGCAGGGAACATGTTTGTGACCGATTTTATTAGAGACACAATAACATCTCCGACACAGCGCAGGAATCGCGTAGTGCCAGAAATTAAATTACTACTGTACATTAAAGCTCCAGTAGGTAGCTTTTGTAAACAAATATTTGTTAAAACTGTCATTATGTCCTGAAAGTAGAATATGAGACAGATAATCTGTGAAAAAAATCAAGCTCCTCTGGCTCCTCCCTGTGGTCCTACTGCCATTTGCAGAAATACACCGCTCCCGGTCAGAAACAACCAATCAGAGCCAGGAGGAATGTCTTAGCAGTGTCAATCACGCTCGTGTACGCGCTGATCACCCCTCTCTTGCACAGCGCGAGCGCGTACCGTCGTTCGTGACTCTCCTGTTCAAACTCGTTCATCCAAATGAACAAATCTTTTTTCGAGTAATTTGTTCATTCAACGAACGAAATGACTCGAAAAAAGATTTGTTCATTTGGATGAACGAGTTCGAACAGGATCACGAACGTGCATCACAGAACAGAGCAAGGCGAGCATTTGTGCTTATAAAACTTAGTTTTTTATTTATTTTTGAAATGACCAATCGTTTCGCTAGATAAGACCCTTATTCATCGCCTGGTATCGTTTAAAGCCCTTTGAAGCTGCGCTGAAACTGTCATTTGGTCCTCGAAATGTTTGTGTCCTATTGAAGTCCATTATATGGAGAAAAAGCCTGGAATGTTTTCATCAAAAAACTTAATTTCTTTTCGACTGAAAAAGAAAGACATGGACATCTTGGATGACATGGGGGTGAGTAAATTATCAGCATAAGTTTTTTTTTAAAGTGAACTAATCCTTTAACGTTATCTTAGTAGCTATAACTTATAGAAAGAGTGCAACCTTATAAAGTTACATGTATTGCAAAATACATAATGATTTGAGGACCAAGTTTGTAGTCAAAGTATGGGCAGGCCATAGTCAATGTAAAGCATATTGTTGATGTTTCGTCCCTATTAGTGAATGTTCCATAACTGTTTATAATCCGCCGTCATCGGTGGTCCTGCTTACTAGCCTGCGCGTTCACGGCAGGCTCCGCTGTGGGGGAGGAGCTGTGGAGGGAGGGCTGTAGCGTAGCAGAGAGCAAGGGGGTTGGACCTGTAAGTTGTGCTTGTTCAAATTTTCAGGCTAAGTCAACATTTTCTCAAAACTCCCTACTGCAGCTTTAAGATATTTGGCAGCTGGGAAAATGCATCAATGCAGCAGTGATGATTTGGGTCTGTCACAACCTTCTGTAAGCAGAGTGATCACAAACAATTACAGCATTCCAGAACCTCTTATTGTGTCGCAGTTCATTTAGTTTCCACTGGACATTCCCACATTGCAGGCTCAAAAAAATGCATTTATGAATATAGCAGGCTTCCGCACAAGCAGGGGGAATGAACTGTAAATAATTTATTATTAACCGCTATAAGCTCCCACGTCTGCTTCTGCTGTGACACCCGGCCTGAATTTTCCTTTAAGGATTGCCTTGTGTTCATCCACAAACTGGGCTCACAGTAAACACTGTTCCTCTGTCCAGTTGAGCTTTCTTGTTTTTTTATTCCATGTTTGCTACATTAAAACCAACATTCAAACCACCACTTAAATAGACTGGAACAATTTTTATCATTCTAATCCAATCAAATACCTTATAGGAAATTAACAGTATGGTAAATAAAAAAAAAGGATTTATATACAAATATATAATGTGTGTGTGTGTGTGTGTGTGTGTGTGTGTGTGTGTGTGTGTGTGTGTGTGTGTGTGTGTGTGTGTGTATGAGAATGGTCAAATAGGAAAAATTACGCATGTAATTTCAAAGTGAAGGCTTAGAATAGGCCCTGTACTTAAAATCACTCTTTTTTTCCTTCTTGGACAACCAACCAATCACAGTTTTCAAAAGATTGTGTCATACATAGCAACGGAGTCAGCCCCGCCTCCTCACTAAGATAAAAGTTTTTGTCTTTTCCTTACTCAGAGTTGCTCTCAGATCAATCCCGAATCGCTCTTAAGCTAAGACTCCTACATAAAAGATTTTAAGCTAAATTAAGAGTTTTCTGAGAGGATTCTTAGAATCTTTATGAATACGGGCCCTGATGCTCAAAAAATTAGCCTTATCTCACTGAACTACCAGTCATTGTTTGTACTTTTATGGACATTTATTGTTGTTCAGGTGCGACGGTTGAAATCTCACCCCTCTGTGGTCATATGGAGCGGGAACAATGAGAATGAAGCTGCCATAGCAACCGACTGGTTCAACATACCTGTTCCTGAGCGCCCACTGTACGTGAAAGATTATGTCAAACTGTATGTTGAGAACATCAGAGACATTGTGCTGCAGGTGAGACTGAGATATATATACACAGACTTGCATCAAAGTACTATCTTAAGTCTTATTAATGGATGATGTGCTTTAATTAAGGAGGACAGCACTCGTCCTTTTCTAGTGTCCAGCCCAACCAATGGGGTTGAGTCTGCGAAGGAAGGCTGGGTGGCTCAGGACCCCTATGACCCCCACTATGGAGACACTCACTATTATAGCTATTACAAAGATTGCTGGGACTGGACTGCTTTCCCTCGCACACGCTTTGCCTCAGAGTATGGCTTCCAGTCCTGGCCTTCATTGTCCACACTTAGTAAGGTACTACTCTTAAAGTCTACCTGCTTTCTGAGATTTTTTAATTTTTTAGTTTGGAACACCAAGTACCAAGTTAGGCCTGACTAATGTCACTAGTTTAAAAGGAGACGTGTGTCCTTTTTATGCACAAGTAATGACTCTCCATCTTCAATTGTTTGGACAAACAGATAGTCCCACCCCAAACACATGCCATTGGTTAGAGCCAATTTCAACAATTCATCAGAGCACATTATTCACAAGTGCAGTAAAAAAATGGCCTTCGTAATCTTTCATTGAAACCTTTGTGTAAAAAAAAAAGTACACTTTAAAATATTTTTTAAAAAGAATACTTATGGAAATAATATACTTAAAAAAAATACTTTAAGTACAAACTGAATATAATGTTTTTAGACAATTGCATGTTAATTGGAATTAAATGAAAATATATTATAGCTTAAATTTATATCAAATGCCAGTAGCTGAACTTTTGAGTGTTTTCCCCGCAGTTAAGTAGGATGTAAGTACATCTTTATATGTAATTTCAGTAATTACTTACAATGACTGCTAATTACCTTTTGTAATTCTATTGTCTTTGAAATATGGTTATTATACATTAATGTAATTTCTATTGGAACTTGTTTCATGTATTTAAATATATTTGTAATCACACATTTGAATTGAAGTTGCAATATAGTACATTTAAATATCAAATTTCCCAATACGGTTAAAATTATAATAAAGTTCTTGTACATGTTTTTTAGTATGTTAGCCAACACATCAAAATAAGTGTATTTCTTTAACACACAACAAAAGATACTAAACATGATGGTTTAAAATGTACTGTACAGTAAAACTTTTAATTTGACATTATTACAAAGTGCACTTTTTAAAAGTGTACTTGAGTGTGTTAAGAAACATAGTCAGGCAAATGTACTCTTTATGTACACTTAAATGGCCCTTTATGTCATTAATATATTATCTGCAAGTACAGTTTTTTTTTACTGTACTTATAAGATTTTAGTAATTTTGTAATTCAATACAATTAAGCGCACTTCATTTTTAACAAGGGAATGAACATTTATAAGCCCTCTTATTTTTCAACTTCTCCCCTCCAACCAGGTTTCAGTGTCTTCAGACTGGGATTTCAGCAGCAATTTCTCATCTCATCGGCAGCATCATGAAGATGGAAACCAGCAGATGCTAAAGCAAGCAGAACTACATTACATTCTCCCCAACAGCACAGACCCAGTGCAGAAATACAGAGACACTATTTACATCACTCAGGTGAACATTCTATAAATGCACTACAAGCAGTTTTGGGGGTAACTTATTACAAGTAACTTGAGTTACGTAATCAGATTACTTTTTCAAGTAACTAGTAAAGTAACGCATTACTTTTTCAATTTACAACAAAATATCTGAGTTACTTTTTCAAATAAGTAACGCTAGTTACTTTTTCACATTTATTGACTGACAGCTCTCCTGTCCCCATGTTGAGAGAAATAAAGTGAGGTGTTGTGTGCATTTGCATTGAACATGCATTTACTCATCTCACTTGCACAAAAACATTCAGTATTCCTCAAAATGAATAAAAACAGTCAAATGCAATCTCAGAATTTTGTGCAAAAGTTTTATAATTAACTATGTTAAATTACACAAATATACTTTATGTATTTAATCTCACTTTATTAACCAATGTCTTTGCTGCTGACCTACAATGATCTAATTCAACCATACTAATAAGCAAAAATGACTTTAGATTAGGTTTAGAAATAAGAGTGTTGAACTTCCTTCTCCTGTATCCTATTGTTATTTAATCAAGAACAGCAGCAGCTGAAAGGTTTGTTTGAGCGGCGCCCTCTACTGTACAGTAGTAAATATGCATTTCCTTCAGCCTTAGGCTTATTCATTTAACTTATGATGTGAAAGGGCCTTAACAATTGGCAAAAATAGATTGTTTTAGCTGTTATTAAAAAACAAACAAACAAGCCCATGCAGGTGAGAAAAAGTAACGCAAAAGTAATGTAACGTAAAGTAACTTTCCCCAACACTGACTACAAGTTTTGCCATCTCAGCAATAAATGACATTTTAAAATACAATAAAATAGAAAACAGTTATTTTAAATTGTAATAACATTTCACAATATTACTGTTTCACTGCATTTTTGATCAAATAAATGCAGGCTTGGTGAGAGACTTTTTTTCAAAACCATTAAAAAAAACTTACAGACCCCAAACTTTTGAATGGTAGTGTACAGTGGACATGTGCCTGATATCACTCTTTGGTTTGAACAGGTGATGCAGGCACAGTGTGTGAAGATTCAAACAGAATTCTACCGCCGCAGCCGCAGTGACATCGTCGAGGGCAAAGGTCATACAATGGGCACTCTTTACTGGCAGCTCAATGATATCTGGCAGGGGCCATCCTGGTCCTCTGTAGGTAAATGAATAATGAATAACTACTATTGCTGTTCATCACTATATAGAAGAAAGCCTTCTTGTTTATTAAACGTAATTTTAATGGTATAACTTTGTACGCTCACATTAACAAATGATTAAGTATGCTTCTTGACTGGGAAATCTCTCGCACATTCAGAGTTTGGTGGTAAATGGAAAATGCTGCACTACTGGGCTACAGACTTTTATGCTCCTATACTGTCAATGGGGGTTGAGGATAAGGGAGACCTGCTGATGTATGCTGTCTCTGACAGTCACTCTGAGCAGCACAATATCAAAGCCAAGGTAGGAGGACAGTACTTATTAACACCTTTTTTGTGGTTATTTTACAATAGAATTGAAAAAAGATTGTGACATATTAATTTATACTTGTAATATAGAAGCTGGGTTTGCACCACTTTTTACCTGGACTTATGAAATCCTGCTCTGGAGCAGAATTAGCACTACTTTTTTTGTAAACTATCAAGTGTTAAGGGGCGTTTACACTACACTTTTCTTTCCATTGACTTCCATGTATATGTATGTGAATGTGTCAGACCAGAAACGCAAGCTTGTGTGAAAAGTTTTGCATTTTGCTGCATTTCTAAGTTCAAGTTGGGCAAACTCTGACCTGCGACTTCGCATTACGTGAAGACGTGTGACCAGTAGAAGATTGAAACGTCACGATGTGACCTTGTTTGAATTAAAAGAATGCATATTTTTGCAGTAAAGAGTAGATTGTATATTTTTACATTTTGAATTTATTACTATTTGTTTTATGTTGAATTCAGTGTGACATCATTTCACGACTGTTAGTGTCCGTGTAAATTTCGTGTGCTAAAAGTCTAGTGTGAGCGTGCGGCTTATGTCTCAGTGCTTCGCAACCGATACCCAATGTATTTTATTTAAGTGCTGATGGAAAACGTGTCAACTGGAGTGAGGAACAGACAAGAAAGTCCATTCAGGAAAAACTTGATTGTACAGTCAGCAATATATAAGGATGTGCAATGCTACAGCCCTTATGTAAACATATTGCATGCAGAATTCATCCAGTCAATGACATTGACAAGATGTCAATGAATAAGAACGTTTACCCAGGGTTTAGGAATGTACAGAGTGAAACCTCGGTTTATATTTAACCAGGATTAATCTGTTAATTAATTATTAACCTCATGATTGTTAATTATGAGCAGTGTGAAATGTGAAGCAAGAAAACCCAGGATTCTATTTACCAAAGGTTTGGAATGACCCAGGGTTAACTATTTCAAGTGTGTAAACCCCTATACTTCATCCTTGAGTTTTAAGAAAGTAAAATAGTAAATCATTCATATTTCTAAAATAGCATGTTTCCAGTTCTTTGTTTTGGGCAAACCATATCTAGTACTTAAAGGCTTACAAGTACTATAGCGTAAACATGCTTTTGTTTTAGTTTACTTCATGACAAATATGAATTAAAATTCATAATTTTAATAATGCTTCTATATGCTGTATGTTTGTTTTCACAGGTGAAATTATACAGCTGGAGCAGCTTTGATGCTGTGTGTTCTTTAGAGTCTAATGAGACTACAATAAAAGCAGGAGGGAGCACCCTTGTGTTTCAGCACCCTATATCTGCTCTCCTGACGCAATGTGGGAACTGCACACGCCGCTCCTGCATCGTCACCTTTCATCTCAGTAGCCCGGAAGGTCAAATGATCAGCCCTCACAATCACATCTTCCTCAGCTCTCCACGGCATGCAGAAGCTTTGCAGAAACCCAACATCACGGTGAGAGAGACACATTCTCAACCCACACCGTTTACTAATGCACTCACTTCAGCTAATTCACTCATTTGCCATATTGCTAAATTGGGTTTCTTCACAAACAGAGGCATTACTAAATGTAATTGACAACTGGTGCTTTTTCTTAGGAAACGAATCCCTCAAATGACTTTCTTTTTTTGTGTGTGTTTGTGTATTGCAGTTTACTGTAAAGGATGCTGGAATTATGCAGAACTTTGTTGTGACTTTGTACTGCTCCTTTCCTGCTGTGTATGTTTGGCTGGATATAGATGACATTCCTGGTGAGTTTAATGTCAATGGCTTCCTGATGCTGTCTAAAAACTCCACAGTTACTTTTGTAGCATGGAGACCCACCACTGCCAAAGAAATCACTGCAAATCTTCATATCACGTCTCTCAGAGATGTCTACTGATTTTAGGGTGCGTCTAGTTGTCTGACTGACAGCTTCTTTACAATCTTCTATTCAAATGAAATTCATAAAAATATTGTGGGTGCCCTTTGTTCCCTACTCAGGATGGCCTTGTTAATTACTATTAAAAAAATGTTGGTAACAATTTACAACAAGGTTCTATTTGTTAACATTAGTTGCCTGGATTAGTTAATGATTAATTGTAGTTAATATTAATTTCATTTGTATTCAAAAGTCAAAAGTTGTATCTGTTAATATTATTTCATTGATTTGAGCTTACATGACAAATATTTATCAATAGTTATTTTTATTAACTAATTTTTAAAAGGGATTAATAAATACTATAACAAAGTTCATAGTTCATTTTTGTGTAATACTTGAATCAATTGAAATAAATGGGTTGCAATAATATAAAGTGTGTGTGTGTGTGCATTTTTATTTTTACTTAATGTGGCTATTTTTGAAAACCCATAGTCATGGTTGATCAGTAAAATAGGCTTCATTGAGAAATGTGTGCAAATATTGGGATTCTTTTCAATGGCTGTAACTTCCTCCTACCATGAGATTGCAGACCTGTACACGTTGCACGAGAGTCTGGAAAATGGTAAACAAAGACTTCATTGACACAGGAGCGAGTGAGGACCGCTCGTAGGCTGGTAGAAGCAGTGTTTGGGCAGCAGTTGCTATTCTTTGACCCTCGGTGCAGAAGAGCTCTGGCAAGGAATGGAAGAAGGCGCGTCAGGTGTTTATTACTATCACTGATTGCCTCTGATTAGTAAAGCTGAAGAAATATTTTTTACTCCCACGTCCACGAGATTGCAAATCATTTCTAAAAAGGAAATGAAAGAATTTGTGTTCTCATTTATTAACCTGCTGCTTCTGTTATTAGCTCTTGTCTGGATTCTCTCCGTCTTGACCGTCGACTGCATTAAACTTGTTCTCGGTAATATTATTCTTATCGAAGGGATAGAAATATGGAGGAAAGTTTTCTTCGAAATGTTTTGCGCTTCTACAGTGAAGAAAACTCGCTGTCCACGGGGAACCTGGAGAACTTCCTGCACCTCATTACCAGCCGCCGCGCGGCATCTGTCGATGATGACGCCAATCCGCTGAAGAACACGGAGGTGAGAATGTGTCCCAACAGAATAATTCACAGATATTACCCTGCTAATCATTATATGGTTAAATTTAAAAGAGACATCAATACAAAATGTTATTTTTGGGAAGATCACCCAGAAACTGTTTTGCACCTCTTGGTATTTCTCACACACCTGAACTTTTTAGCAAAACCTCAGCAGATTCATCATTGACCATATTTATAAAGACTTTGCCTTATTGTGGAATGTTTTATTTTGCTTTTATAGAAGCCAAAGTAAAGAAAATATGTAGCCTACTTCATTATACATTCATTAATTCTTTTGGCAAAAATTCACATTCATAAATGTAAATTCTTCGCTAAAAACCTAATTTTGTACTTTTTTCTCCATGAAGTTGTTCATTATATTAATCTGATTTCTGGCAACAAAAAGGTCAATTTATGGTCCTCTTTCTCATTGTAATGGTCTATAAGCTTCTGGCAAAACTGTGTTGTATTCTTATTTGTTTGTTTGCTTTTATGTTTGCATATTGTTATGTAGCCTATATGTTGGTAAATGAATATTAATTAAAAAATAAAATTAAAAAAGAGAATGTGTCCCATCTCAGACATTTTCCTCTTCATTTCACTGTTTCGGCTACGTTTTCCCCTAGTTATAATATAAGAAGACAAGCACAATTTTTGCCATACAACATTTTTTTTCTAAGAGAACAAGTGAAAAGGAGAAAATTGAATATTTTAGATGAATCAAAACATGTTTAGTTGTCACCTGTTTGAATGCATCTTCTGTTTCCATTGTGATTTAGTACCTGAAAGTAGGAGTTCCCTGTTTCTATAGAGGTCGAAAACCCTCAATAAATTATCTGAAACTCCATGATTGTTTTTAATGATTTTCAGATATGGAATTGATACCAAATCATTTACTAAACTTTGCATATCAGACTTTATACTTGTTTATCTGGTGTTGCTAACTTGTAATATATAGGAGCTACTTAGAATGAGATCTGTTTTGTCTTATGGCCTTTTGTTCTTTTCTTGATAGTGTTCATCTGTGTCAGAGCTGTTGTCTGTCTTTGGATTGGGTAATGCTTCTGTGGTCAGTCTCAGTGATCTAGAGATGATGTGTCCAGCTATTCTCAATCAAGTCCTGCTCCCTGCCTGTCCTTACCTCCCCTCAAACCTTAATGAATCTGCTTCTTTACCTGATCACAAAGGTGAGGGATTACCACAAACCCCTTCAGTTTAGTGACAGTGGCAAACGTGTATGAGCAATGAGGAAATGTGATTTAAGTAAATAGTCTGATATCATCAGTTGGGGTTACAGATTGATTTTGTAATGTTTATTGTGGGATTAAAGTGTATTTATAGTTCAATGTTTTCTTGTCTGTGGTTTGAAACTACCAAGTATTACACACTTTTGTGTAATCTTGGTTTTTAACTTTTTTTGTTCATGAATCATGATGGTTAAAGTTAATATTATTATCACATACATCTGATCACATGCACAGATTATTTTAGTGAAGAAGGAAGATTTCCATGACCCATCATCACATTGTTGTTTCACTCAATGTGAATCAGACCTTATTTTTTTTAAAGTATCTGAAGTTTACATCATCAGTTTTTCATTTCACATATAGGGAAAAAAAAAGCCTTTGTCTGATCCCATTTCATATGGTAATGATGTCCTCTCTAATATATTATACAATAGAGAGTATTTTACCAATAGAGAAATAATTCACTTCCCATATTAGGTTTCCGTATTGGGATGCAGTTAGTAGAACAGATAGAACAAGTTACGTCATAAACTAAATCTACAATTGTTTTTCTCACTTCTTGTATTGACCTGATGTAAATATTTTCAGCATGCCTTAATATGTGTGTAAATTCATTCCTCAACTCTTTTTCCTCCTTCCTGTAGTTTGGGGTTATGGGTTCCTGGCTGTGACAGTGATAAACTTGGCAGCTCTGATGGGTTTATTTCTGGTGCCTTTGACGAAAAAAACATATTTTCCAAAAGTCTTGACGTACTTCATTGGACTGGCCATTGGGACACTGTTTTCAAATGCTGTACTGCAACTTATTCCAGAGGTAAGAATGAGTTACAGTGAGATTATTAGATGATGTATGACCTATAAAATGGCTTACAAGTGTTATATAAACAGTCATAAAACAATTACTCAAAATCTTCATGCATGCTGTCCTAATTCACTACTTTTTTTGCCAGGCCCTTGGCTTAGATCCCAGAGATGATAACTATGTGCTCGACGTAGTTGGTATTTTTGGAGGATTTTACATTTTGTTCTTCACTGAACGAGTTTTAAAGATAGTACTGAAAGCAGATCCAGAGGTAAGAGCTTAGACGTGTTTGGACGTTGTTCACTGGAACAGATTGAGTTGTTTTAGGCCTAACCCAATGGTTCACCTCCCCTGCAGCTCGGACACAGTCATTTCCCTCCTCTGGAGTCATCTGATGTCACCATCTCCACCTTCAGCAATGACATCGTCATAAGCAACATCAGCGGTGACATAGTCACAAACGACACTGATCTTGAATTGAACTCTATCAATGAAAAGTACAACAATCCATGTGAGCGTCCAGCTGTTGAACAGGTAACACAAAATGTATGCATTTATAACTCTAACACATAATTAATTTGTGCTTTGCTGAAAATTCTTTACCTAATTGGGTGTTTCTGGGCAAAATTATCGGCCTTTCTAATTTCTTGTAAATCTCTCATCATGCTATATTATCACCAAATAATTATTGGATTCAATCTTTTGTTAGCTTGTTTTCATTTCAGGTGTTGCATTTCAGGTTTTGTATTTCATTTTTGGTCGGTCATTTTTTTTTTAGTCCAATGCGATAACATTAACTTGCATTTTCAGGAAAAAGAAAATCCTCTCCAGGTCAAAATGACTGGAACACAACATGAGGGTTATTATTGCTACACTGGTATTTTCCTGTTAGTACTTTGAGATGTTTACCAGATTCTCTAGATAACGGGCATGATTTCCTGATGTTGTAAAAGTACAATAAACATTAGACTATAAAGATTATTGATTTACAGAAGTACATTATTGATCTGCTCACATAGAGTTTTTGCATTTAAAAAGTGAGGACAGTGGAATGAAAAAAAAAAACAGTACTGGCCAAATACTCCCATAAAAATTGCAGCGTCCCACGCATGACGCAGTGTTCCAAAATGCAATACCAAGTTTAGATATAAACTTGCTATTTTGAGGGGGAAAAAGTCAGAATTGTTAGATAAAAAGTTGCCAAACATGTTCTGTGTGAAGTGCTTCTAAGAACGTATTTTGTGTGAACGGCCTCAAACAAAGTATATTTTGTGTTAAATTTGTTCAGAATGCGTGCGCTTTACTAGCTTGTCGCTGGCTTAAAGGGGATGGAATGTCTAATATAAAGACTGTGGCGTGGATGATCACTGTCAGTGACGCCGTACATAACTTCATAGACGGTCTGGCCATCGGAGCGTCCTTCACAGTCTCTCTACTCACCGGCTTCAGCACCTCTATTGCCATCTTCTGTGAAGAGTTCCCTCATGAGCTGGGTAAAACACAGGAATAGAGACCTATCATCAAAAGATCATTTCAAAATGAATTTTTAAGACTCTTTTAATTTTCTTTCTGTCTCTCTGTAGGTGATTTTGTGATTCTGTTGAACTCGGGCATGAGTGTTGGTCAGGCTCTGTGTTTTAACTTGCTGTCATCGATGAGCTGTTATTTGGGTCTTGCATTAGGGATCCTGCTCGGCAGAAGTTTTGCTCCAAATGCTATCTTCGCCATTGCTGGAGGAATGTTCCTCTACATCTCCCTTGCAGACATGGTGAGACATCTTACTTCTAACTGTGGAAAATGTTCAAATGAATTCCAACAATGACTACCTGACTGTACATCATCCCAATTATTAAAACTCAGCATAAAACATGGGCATGAAATATTGATTTGAATTTAAATCATTTTGATAATCTTAACCACAACTACAATATACTAAACAGCTTGGCTGTATCTGAAATAGCATCTGACAAAATAAGTAGGTACTTGCTTTGAAACCTTGATTACTTCATAACCACTAAAAAAAAGTATGTTCTATATAGTATACTTCATAACCACTAAAAAAAAGTATGTTCTATATAGTATACATGCGTGTACTCTGAATGTACTCTGGACATACTACATTCGTCATGTGCCCTACACTTGATGTTTACTGCCATTCACAAATCCTCTCCCGTGGCCTCATGGGATAGTAAAGTGTTCATCAAATGCACACTTCAGAATCTCGTCTGAGGTTATCCGGGGACTTTTTGCCTACTGTTTAATGAGTACTGTGAATTTAGACAGTTCTTTCTCACACACTGCTTTCCGTTTACTATATAGTAGGGAAGTATACGATTTCGGAAGCAGCTCTGGAGTCAGGACAAATCGGGTCCTCCCTTGAAATCGGGTTTTCACTAGGACCAAGCGATCCCATTGGCTCAAAGAACTTTGAATGGGTACTCTCTTTAGTGCCTGATTACAAATCCTACAAAAATCACGTTATGATATATGTTGTTTGAACTATGTTATAATGACCATTAAATGTCAGTTTTTAGTTAGCTTAAGTACTAACATAACATACAAATACACGATTAGCCTGATAACTTGGCTTATATACCACGCATTTGCATCCATTTGCATTATTTGACATCAGCCTAGAAATATAATAACAATATTATGCAACAATATTATGGTGATATCATATTAATACTGAAGTACTTAGAGATCAATAAGTGAAATGCATGGTGCCAAAAGTGGGCAAGTCTGTGGTGTGATACAAGACACATGAAAGTTGCCCAGACGAACAAACAGTGTTGTCATGGATGACAGTAAAAATTGCCCAAAAACTTTTGAGTGAGACTCTGTATCATGTTAATCACAGTCTTTAACCAAAGAATGTGAAGGTTAAGATTGTTGATGTTTGTCGTTTCATTAGGGGATAAATCTGTGTATTTAAATCTTGTTTCCTTCTATTGTATGAGTTTCAACAGGGGCTTTCAAACTGGGTTCTGGGGTGGAAAATGTATATCAAAATATATTTTAACTATGAAAATTAAAAGCCACATATTTTTTGAAAAAAGTATTTACTTCTAAAGATATTTCTCTTAAATTGTAATGTTGTTTTAAAAAAAGTTTAGCTGTTAACATAAAGGGTATATTTTTCCAGATAATATTTAAATATTTTTTATATATTCATATATTACTGGTTATATAATATGTGTGTACACACACAAATATATGTATACGTATATATGTATAAGTATAAATATATGTGTGTGTGTATATGTATATGTATATCAAAGGGTTTGGGAATCATTTAAACAGAACATTAGTGTGCTGAAAGTAAAACTAATCAATACTAGATCACATTATCAATAATTAATACGCCACTCACGATTAAAGACCAAATGTGATGAGGCATTTCTGTTACTGCTCTCACACTGAGGCATGACTTTCCATTATATATTTCTATTTTTAATGTAACCCATTTTTATTCTTTGGCTTTTGATATTATTTGAGAGAGATTTTTATTATTATTGTACAGTACGATATGTTGTCTCAAAAATAAAAAAATCAACTTTGCATCAATCAGTTATGACAACTTCGAAAGAAATTGTTCAACCAAAGAGTTATATTGAGTTAGGGGAACTTAATTTGTAACTTTAACACATATATTTGAGTTAATTACTTTAAAAAAAAATCCATCTAAAGCCCCAGAACTAATTAATCTAATCTATTTCAGTTAAAATCCACAACTATCATAGCACACTTATTTAGCATGTATATTTAATGAAGAAATAAGATAACTTGTCGCTGTCATTGTTATTATCGTTGCTTATTGAATCAATCGTGTTTATCTTCTTCAAGTATCCTCAGCACAATGGTAACCACAAAAACTTTACCATAACAGATTTTTTTTTTAAATGTCAAACATAACAGCAATAAGCAATAACAGGTTTTTACAAAAACAAATAGTTTCTGCTTGAGATGCGTTTTTTGCCATTAAAAAGTTTTATTTGAAATATACATTTTTGTAAGACTTTAAATTTGAGAGAAATTCAGATACTTTAAAAAAAAATCTATCAAATCATATCTCCCATATTTCTTGTGTTCAGTAAATGGCGCTAGATTTCATTAGAGACTGCAGACTTTCGACACTGCCATCTAGTGAATTTGTGACTGTCTGAAGAGATTTAAAAAACGGATTGGGTGTTTTATTTGACAGGCTTACACAATCGGGTTTTGATTACAAAACGAACCAAGATATGCTATATCACACTGACTGAACAGTGGCTCGAAAACACATTTATTTAATTGGACTTTAAATCAACACCTATATAAGAAAGAAAAAATGACAGTAATTAATTAGTGGAAGGATAGTTACAAGGATAGTTCACCCACAAAGTGAAAATTCTGTCAAAAAGATATTTTGAAGAATATGTGTGACCAAACAGTTGATGGACCTTAATGATTGTATGGAAAAAAATAAAAAATAAAATTGTCCTTATAATTCCTCTCTCCAGTAGATGGCGGTAGTGCTGCTTCCTCTCAAGTTGACATTTTTGAGAAGTTGAGAAGAAGAACCGTTGGGACAAAGTAAAGCATTGATGTCAGTTTACAGTTTATGATTTCAGTAGTATAATTTACAGTTCAGGTAGGTCTATATTATTTGTATATATAGAAAAAAAGGAAATACAGAAAGAACGTCACTTTCGATTAGTATAATTTAAATGCATGTGGTTACAGTTAATATTCATTGCAATTGACATTGAAAATCTCTCTAAACACTTCCGTAAACAAACAAATGCCTTATATATTTCTTCGCTGGGTGCCGACAGTCATCGAGTAAAGGTCAATAACCTGGAAATATCATCTTATCAGGATCAAGGCATTCTTGTGATCGAGTAATTTGTGAGTATCTGTGCCACTATATAATGCTGTGTCTTAATTTGATACAAATACAAACACTTAAGGCTGGAAAAGTGATATTTAATGCTGTTTTTAAAGTTTTTAAATGAAAATGTTTTTTTTTTAATTATTTATCATTTATCGATATCTAGATGTCATGTAGATGTGAAATCTTGTTCATTTACAAGACAAAATTATGATAAGACAGGTGTAAAAGAATTTTATACCCAGTCTTAAGCTTTCTGTGTTATAATTTCTGGTGTCATGCTTGATTTGAAGGTCATGGCAGAGGTGCAGTTTCGTCGCTACCGAGAAGAAGATCATGAAGAAGTAAAGGAGGTTTTTACTGTTGGTATGAGTGAGCACATCCCACCTTCCTGCATGCACGTTCTCAAACAGCCCCTAGCGCAAATGTTTCTGGGATGTGTGTTTTGCGCTTTACTGACCAGCTCAAAGTCCATCCTTTTGCCTGTACTAGCAGTCACGCTGCTTTTGGCCGCAGGCCGTCAGACTGTAAGTTACATGTTCACCAAGTACATTCAGACTTCCCTTGATCAAGATCTCAACCACATTCAGCAGACCTACCTGGATCCACCTAACGCCTGCTTCTGGGTGGCTGAGAGCCAAGGTCGTGTTGTGGGTACAGTAGCGTGTTTACCTGCAGAGAAAGATGAGAACTTCCTGGAACTGAAGCGGATGTCGGTTAAAAAGAGTCACCGTGGACAAGGCATTGCCAAAGCGCTGTGCCGTATGGTGGCAGACTTCGGTCGTGAACGAGGTTATCTAGGAGTGATGCTTCACACCTCGGTGGTCCAGACAGATGCACAGAAGCTCTATGAGCACATGGGCTACCAGAAGGTCAGTGAATTTAATGCTCCAGATGTGATTGCCAAGCTGACTAATTTCACATTGATAGAGTACCAACTCATCATAAAACACCATCACAACTGAGACTAAGATCTGCAGTTTCACTAAGACCAGCATGTTATTGATGAACAGGCTTTTTGACACTGGTTCAGACCACTAAATAAGCACACCATAATCATCATTTGTCTATTTCTTAATCATTAAAAAGGGAACTCTTCTTTTATAAGAAACTGTTCATATAGGGGAAACAATCTATTTCTTATATGAGTTCAAATTGTTGTTTTAAAAATCTGATTTACTTTAAAAACCCTGAATAGAAGCAAAACACGATGTCCAGATCTTGTCTAAGCATCATTAGTGTACCTGTGTCAATGAATGAGAATGAATATTCGGATGTGTACTCGAGTCCTTGAGATAGCTTGTTGTTGCTTAAGATCATTTCAATGTATTTATACTGTACATAGCCTGTTCTCTTCTATGAAAAAAGAAAACAGTGCAGATTTCTTTAAATTTAAGTATATGTAGTTGGTCAATGAGAGGCATGAGATGTAAATGCCTTGAAACTGACAGATGCTGTTCAACAGAAACTGCGTGCAATGCTAATGATGTCACATTTCCACCTCCGTAGCATTGGTGTTGATTACAATGGCAGCGAGAATGTGACAATTACATATCTGTATTAATAGTTTATGCTTATTATTAACAAAATAACATAATCATCTCTCCAATATTATCAGATGACCTATATAGTTGAACTTTTACTGTTTTTTATTTTTAATTTATGAAAGAATGGAAAAACTTTGATTGTCCTGTGACTGAATGATTAAATTACTCTAAACATGCAATGCAACATTCATCTGGATGAAGTGATTTGTTCTAATGAGACCGAATGTAATTTGTTATAACAGCATAAATCAATAAAAACTTTTTGAAATGTACTGTGTTTTAACATTTTTATTTAAAATGTTAGTAATGCATAGAACATCTATTTTCAGTAGAATTGAACATCCTGAGACCTGATTTTTATTTAGGTTTGATTAGCTCTGTGAGCAACATCAGTGGTCTAAAGTTGCAAAGATCATGTGATTTCTTAATCGTCTGATAATAGCACGTAGCTCAAATGTTTAATTGTACATCTTGTGTAATACTATAATAACCGTTTTAAATTGAACCGGCAACATTTTTGGACAACATTTTCATAGATGCCATCTATTTGTAATTACACCTACAATAACAGTACTAATAACAGTAATGAAGCCACATGTCTTCATTGTAATATTTAGTCTTTTCCACTCTGATCTCAGTACTAAAGTTTAGATGTTGTGGTATCAGTGAGAATCTGGTGGACATCAGGAACTCCTACATGCAGATTGGCAACACAAGCTGCTTTGGGGTGGCAGAACTAAAAGGGTCTATTGTCAGGACTGTGGGCATTTTGCCCTGTGTGGATGAGACAGGTGCTTGGGAACTGAAAAGGATCTCTGTAAAAAGGGAGTTTCGGGGTCGTGGCCTTGCAAAAGCTCTTTGTAAAACAGCCCTGGAATATGTTGCCAGACATGATGTGAAGAGGGTGGTGCTTTTCACTTTTATGGTCCAAACTGATGCTCATAAGCTGTATGACAGCACTGGGTTTAAAAGGAGGAGTTTGTCTGGCTTTCACTTCCTGCCAGGTTGATCAATTTCATGGTGTTTAAATACGCCCACAGCAGGACTGGTGGTTTCATGTCATGCTAAAATAATAAAAGAAGACAAAAAAGGAAAAGAAAAGTTGTATTCATATCTGTCAAGATCTCTTTGGTGGAAAAAAACATTTGCCTAAATTTTTTTATTTGATATCAAATAAGCATAATTTTGAAATAAAAGAATCTGTTTAATTATAAAGATAACTTAGAAGAATACAGTGCACATTGATATCCCATTATTTATCTAATTTAAGCATTAGAGGCACAAATCCCACATGTCTGATAAATTATGTAACATAAAACGAATCGTTAAATCCAAGGCTCATTCAACTGTTACCCATACAGGATATCAACAACTATACTCCCAAATTTGTTTAGACTAAATTAACTAAAAACCAATATTAACTTAATATAGGGTAAATTTAATAAATTGAAATCCTGTTTACATTACCCTGTTGCCTTTCTAGCGTTTTTATATTTGTCTACTTAATCGGATTTTTAAACTGTATTTACATATGTCCTCATGTCCAAGCAACTTCTTTCACTGAGCCTGTTTAAAAAAGCTAATGTCATTAGAATGGAGCTTCAGACCCTATTTTGTATCCTATGTCGAGCCAAGTGCCAAAACTCCCATTGGAAGCAGTGGCGCTCCGCTCCCGCTGTGTGTGACGTAGCGCTCCTCAGGAAGTAGCTGTCACATCCACATTGTACGGGAATAGACACAACTCGCTTATTAAGAACAGCACTAAAAACATCACGGTAAGTTCAAATGCATGGTTTGAAATAAAGAACATGAAAGAACCGTTTAATGGCCACACATCCTCCATCTGTTTTTGCGATTGTAACTACTAATCATTCTCAGTTGAGGGATGTAGCGGGGGTAGTAACTGTTAGGCTATATAAATAGGCGGTGGCTGATCGATAGAAGAATTGATGGGCTGCTGGCGATGCGTTCAACCTACCATCCAATTTACTGTTGTTGCTATTCACTGCTACAGCTTTTACGTAAATTACAATTAAGATTGTAGCATTCTGTAATATTTATTTATTTGTTTATTCATGGGGGAGGGAGCAGACGGACCAGGCAGGTTCTTGATCTGTTTTTCATCACTGCACAGCACAGAAAATAAGCAAGTGTACGCAATCGCACTGCTTTCATACTTATTTTATACTATAGTTTCATTCTTCTTTCATTTATGCTCCAAATAGTCATTAAGTATATCTTTAGACAATGCTATTTTACCTTCATTTAAGTAATGATATCATTTCTATATAAATGATAAATGTACAATTAATATAATGATACTGTTTATCTGCGAGATGTAGGCCTATACACTTATATAAATAAATGTGTGTGTGTGTGTGTGTGTATATATATATATATATATATATATATATATATATATATATATATATATATATATATGCATACATGCATACATATACACTGTATAATTACAACAATTAGTTTTATTTTTTATCATTATAATAAGATTTTATTTATTTATTAATCATCAAAGTATAGTAAATCTCCATACACATTATAATAATATCATGCACAGTCATGTTATTACATGACATTTATGTTTTTTTCAGACACATTCTTACAATAAAGTATGTTACAAGTCTCACACCATTGTTAAGGGATAATTAAAGAGACAGTTCATCCAAAACAAAAACAAAAAAACAGAAAAAATTCGCTGATCATTTACTCACCTGAATGCTGGTAACCAAAAAGTTGAGGGTAGGCATTGACTTCCATAGTATGGAAAAAAAATACTAGGGCAGTCAATGGCTATACCATCAACTGTATAATTCAAAATATATTCTTTTGTCTTCAACAGAAGAAAGAAACTCATACAGGTTTGGAACAACTTGAGGCAAGGCAAGTTTATTTATATATCACATTTCATACACTATGGCAATTCAAAGTGCTTTACAGAAAGGAAATAAAATAATCACAAAATAAAAGCAAGGAAAATTAAAACAGTTATAAAAGTAATTAAAATAGATATATGATACAGTTATAAAATGAATTAAAAGAGTAAAAAGATGATACATAGATAAACTTCTCATCTGGCAAATCACTGGTGTATCATATTTTTCACAACTCCCAGGGTGAGTAAATGATGACAGAATTTTTATTTTTTGATGAACTATCCCTTTAAGCTAAAACTGTGTTTATAAGTGAATGCTCTCGTGTTCGATGCATTCTTTTTTTGTTCTTCTCCTTATATTGTTATTCTTTATATCCTCTCTGTCCCTATGTGTATCTTCTGCTTTTTCTATCAATCAAACCTCATTCCGTCCCCTGCTTTAAAAAAGTTTGCATTTAATCACTATAAGCCATGAACCAACCAGCTACGATGTGAATCACAACATTACAAACTTTTATTTGAAGCAAAAAATATTTGAAAATTGGACAAAAAGACAAAGGTACAAAACTGTGTACTTAATGGATTTAATGAGGGAAAGAACTACAATCCCATAAAGCATTGCGAATGGCATAATCAGATTAAAACCATGATGGAATATAAAACTATTCATTTTTGATCATATATATATTGAGAAATAATATATTTGAACCTTACCTGATTAACTCGAGTATGTCATTTGCGGTGCTTCATGAGAGTGCAGCATTTTTAGTGCGATTTGTTCCCCAAGACTCTGATTTGTGGAATTTTCTGTACAGCATCATGGGTAAATTAGTTTTTCACCAGGAATTCCACTTTTTTTTTAAACAAGTTGAAATAATGTGAACAGATGGCTTTAACAAAAGCATATTGACTGACTCACAGTAGCTCTGTTTTTAAATGTAGTTAAGTTTTTGTTATAAATCAATTTCCCTATGGAGAAACAAATCGTTTTTACTTCCGGAACTCGACTGTTGCACTCAGTTCCTATAGCCTGATAGAGCACAGATGAGAGGCACTGTTTCATAGAGTGGTCAGAGAAGAGAAGCTCTCATTGTGTGATTTATGCATTGTTTGCATGTCTGCTCAGATCGACTCACAATTGCTTACTGGTTTTTGTGAGCACAATGTTTTCAGCTGTGCACCTGTCCCTTCTAACTGTATAACATGTTGCAAACATCAGCATTTGCTTTCTGTGCAGAATGTGTAATACAGATATAAGCCCACAGGGATTCAGTGCAGTTGTCATTTATAAAGAGCATTAATCCTGTCAGTGTGTTTGTGTTTGTGTTTGTCAGTCTGCTGAGGTTGTGCACACCTCTACTGACTGAACTCACTCTTCTGTGTTTGGCTTTATATCGGATGCTGCCTGCGTCATATTTGAATAGGGCTGGAGAGGAACAGAGAGGCTGTATAGAGATCCAGTCTTAAAGAGACCTGCTGCCTTAAACAGTCTTATTTACTAAGTGTGTGAAGAGTTGTGTGTGAATGGATTCCATAGTAGGGAACCATAGTAGGAAAGAGTGCCGTTAAAGCCAGCGATCACCTCCATACAAAGTCGTACATGACCTTTAGTAATCCAGTGGTTAATATATAAAGGATAATGAACCGTCAGCTAGTCATTATCACAAAATAAATCCCAATAGAGTAATCAGGACTCTTGTATTACCCTAACTGAGCTTATTTTGCATGAATGAGGTACATTATCCTAGGTTTTACATTGCTACTTACCAAATTAATAAACTGACATAAATATTTATTTAAGTTTAAATTATTCAGTCTGTCGTGGCGCCCACGACGTGATGAGACTCTGACGTGGCGGCCATGACGGTTGGAGACTCTGATGTGGCGGCCATGACGGCTGGGTCCCAGTCGAGCAAGTGGAGTCCTCCTCTACCTCACCCCCAGTGAAGGAGGAACCACTCGTTGAGAGCATCAGCTCAAAAAAATCCATGAATCTCCCTCGAGGATCATACCTGGATAAGGGAATCTTGATTTTAAAGGGTTAGTTCACCCAAAAATTCTGTCATTAATTACTCACCCTCATGTTGTTCCAAACCCCTAAGACTTTCGTTCATCTTCGCAACACAAATAAGGATATTTTTAATGAAATCTGAGAGTTTTATGTCCCTCTATTGACAGCCGACGCAACTTCCACTTTCAAGGCTCAGAAAGGTAGTAAAGACATCAGAAAGTTGATCCATGTGACTCATTTACATTTATGCATTTGGCAGACGCTTTTATCCGAAGTGACTTACATTGCATTTCAAGGTAGACACCCTGAGAATCAAACCCATGACCTTGGGGGTGCAAGCGTCAACACTCTACTGTTTGAGCTACAGGAACGCATGCTCCAGTGATTTAACCTTAATTTTATATGAAGCAATGCGAGTGCTTTGCGCGAAAAACATTATTTGGCACTTTATTTACAAAATATCATGAGAGCACTACGACGCATGCGTGTTGTGTTTACGTGAGAGCAGACACTGCATGCGTGTTGGAGATAAATATTTTGTAAATAAGGTGGTAAATTATTATTTTTTGCACAAACAAAGCAATCGTGGGCTTAGAAGTGGTAGTTGCGTAGATTGTCAATAGAGAGAGGAAATTCTCAGATTCCATTCAAAAGATCTTATTTGAGTTCCAAAGATGAACGAATATCTTACGGGTTTGGAACGACATGAGGGTAAGTAATTAAATGACAGAAATTACATTTTTGGGTGAACTGTGCCTTTAACTGGTCATTGAGTCTAGCATAATAAAAGGAAATCAAGGCACTGTCATGGTAGTGAGTCTGATGAGCAAGCTTCAAAACCTCACTAGTATGGCCCTCGAGGGAACAATCATCCTGAGTAAGAAGGAGGAGGTATTTTGCTGCTAGATCCATACTAATGGTTGGTTGGTCATTCTGTTACGGATGTAGCAGGGACAATGTGTGGTGAGGATATTTAGCAAGCAGTCTTTTTTGAATGAACGCATAACACAAAGGTAATCCAAACTAGGAGCCGATGGCAATAATCCAAACAAGATGACATAGGCAACACAGGAGACTTATCAGCTTTACATTGAGGTATAAAGACAACAACCGACAAACACAATGATATAAATATACAGAGTAACAAGATAACGAGGAACAGGTGTGTGTGATGAGTAACCATAGAGACAGACAAGGCCAAGGGTAACTATAGAAACAAGGTTCTACAGAAATTAAACACAGGATATGAAAACCAGACACAGTAAGACTCCTAGAATAAAAGAAGCAGGGGAATGGTGACACTGTTCTTTTTAGTTTGTATTATACAACACTTTTTAAATAGCTGAACCAGTGTTATTTTAGTATAATTTATATATTATTATAGTATTTAATAATATTTTGAATTAGCATTTATTCAGTTGTCATTTTAATTTTAGTTTGTCATTTTGTCTTTTTTAAATATTTTTTTTAGCTTTATTTTGTATTTTAGATTTAGTTGTAGTTATTAATAATAACACTACACTGTAAATCATACACTATAAATAATAACTTTGGTCATCCTCTCTTATAAGGCCTTATTGTAAAGTATGTAAATGTGAGAAGACCGGGGGAATGGGTTCTCTGTCTTTTAATCACCCAAAGAATACATTTATATATTAAATATGCAAGTTTGATCATTATTCGGTATAGGAGGGCTTTAGGACCCAGTTCTGCCTCTTTTGCTCTCCTGCAGAAGGCAGCACAGACATTAGCGCAGTTGCACTGCTCTCACACACTCACCTAGCAGCACAGATCAGTCAGCCAGACTTACACACACACACACACAGACACACACACACACACACACACACATCACATTCTAACTCAATTTAATGCTGGGATCATTCTGACAATTCACATGCTAGCTGGTTCATCTGAGCTCAGACATCCAGCAGGACCTCCACTGGTATCTCTCCTGTGTCCTCTCTGGGGTTCAGTCTGTGCCTCTGCTGGAGCTGAACCAAACCCTCTCAGACACTCATCGTATGGACAAAGGTTTGAGTGATGTGAGTTAGGTGGAGATAGAAAGGCAGACAGAGAGATAGGGAGACAGTGGGTTGGGGGATTGAATAGACTGCGCTGGTTGCTGAAGCAAGGCAAGCAACCGTTGTCAACAGCGACGCAGGAGCAGCATGTCTCAGATGAAAAGATACACTTACAGCAGGGTGAGTGACATACAGTGGACACTCCTTTTGTCACACACATACTGTCTGTCTGCCACCCTTAAAAACCTACAGTGAACACATGCTTGTTTCTTTTTTATTGTAGAATTCGTATGTGCTGTGCAGTGATGAGCAGGTGTACAGTATATATTAGCTCTCAGTGTGGACATGCAAGTGTGGTAGCATGTGTCAGACAAGAGCATGCGTGGGCTCAGTCAGTGTTCTGGAATTTGTAAGGCTCAGCTATTAGCTAAAATGCATTTGCTTGTGTACAAAATGCTATACAATCAATTGCAGTGTGTTTTTTTATGTATGAGGCAGTTTTTACTGCAGGCCAGTAATGAAGCAGTGCAATTTTTGGCACATTTGCTGAGTAACACAGCAACAACAACAAAAAGACTTTATCTTTGACTAAAAGCATTTTGTCAGATCATATTTAATTAGATTCTTTTAACTTGATTCCAGCTCAAATCCTAATATTGAACCAAAGCCTTTACTGTAGCTCAACTTCATTCTCTCAAGCTGACATGGTTAAATGTAGTAATAACTTCCTGTCTAGATCTCCAGACATAAATCGTATGCCCTTTTCCTGTATAAAACATTAGCACTACGAACATAAAACCCCAGTTTAAATGGATTGTTAGGGGATAGTAATGCATCCCCACAAAGATAATAAAACCTGAAATCATTTACATTATGGGGAGCAGCCAGCGAACACATTAATAAACTTACCAGACATGTCTTAATAACAACTAAAAATGCAAAAAGGTTTGCGTGAGGAATGGTTAAGGTTTAGGGTTAGAAGATAGAACATCTCAGTAGTTCAGTATAATAACAATAGAGATCAATAAATCCATACCATGATAGAAAGACAAATGTGTGTTTATTCATTCCTGTGAACTTACTTCTGAAACCTTGTTTCGGATAATTAGAAGTTCTATAATAGAAGAGGTTAGTTACTCAAATATAGACCTATATTTAATATTTACACACTTTCACATTTTAATAAATAAATGTGGAGAAAGATTTGATGGACTATAACTGATTCTGAAAAAGAAAATGACACTCATCTTAAACACGTATATATGGAAAAGCTCCACTGCTTAAGCTTCATAAGGACCTCAAAATTCAAATTCTTTGGCTTTTACTTAAAGGTTTTTTTTTAACAAGCTTCACAAGATCTATTCCAAAAATAACATTCCTTAACCCATAGTTTTCAACCCTTACTAACACAGTTAGTGACTTATTTCTGCTGAGTCATGAGTCAGTTTTCTGTAACTCCTGTCCTGTGCTCACAATGTAATATTCAGCTTAATCTTTCAACATTAGTCAGCAACATCATTAAATTAAATATGTCTGTATAATGTATGATTATGTCACCTTGAGCTGTTGCCAGTCTTTGCACAGGTCTGAGTTTTCAAGTTGCGAAGAGGTCACATCTATCATTTGTGTTCTCTTTCTATTGTTACATTGTAACCTGATGTTCCAACCTATTTAGAGTTTACAATTAGAGTCAGCAAGAATAATAAAACACTGCAAATATTGTGCCTTAGCCCTTAGCTTGTTACCTTTACCTTTATGTGTCTGGTGCTTATTTTTAGTTTCTGAAATAAAACTCATTTTGGACCCCATCCTCTGTGTGATTAGAAAGAGTTGAAATGACTTAATAGAAGTGAAATGGAGCAGGTCTCTCAGGATCAGCTTGTGTGTGTGTGTGTGTGTGTGTGTGTGTGTGTGTGTGTGTGTGTGTGTGTGTGTGTGTGTGTGTGTGTGTGTGTGTGTGTGTGTGTGTGTGTGTGTGTGTGTGTGTGTGTGTGTGTGTGTGTGTGTGTGTGTGTGTGTGTGTGTTTCTGCACACTGTGACTGCAGGTAACAGTGCTTCTGTTTCATCTGGAGTCTTCTGCAGTAAAGATAAAGGCTGCGTCACAAACTTGTTTTCAGCCATGCGCTCGAGTCTGAGTGCTCCTAAATAACCCCCAATTGTCCTCTCAGACATGCAATCTGGAGGGCATGAGAGACTAGTTCAGATACCTAATGAGGAGTCTGCAAAGGACTTCACCTCCCCCAGATAATCTATTCAGTTTGAATCTGATTGGCTGAGCTGCCAATATACAAATCTGATTGGCTGGAGGAGTGCCAATAATATACGTTCCAACAGCACTGGGACTTTTCACTGTGTCACTCCACTTGTCTTTTTTTGTGCATTTCTAGAATCCAGACAGACTGTCACTTTTTTGACTGCATGTTACACTGTTATGCCAGTAATTCATTCGTTCAAAAATGCTGATTCATTCTAGAACGAAAAACAAATTAACTGCCTTTATTAGTCATTGAATGATTAATTCAACTAATTTGTTAAAAAAAAAACACAATATCAAACAGGATCTGTTGTGACTTTGTTTGGAACTTTTTGCATTGGCACAGCAAAAACAGTAAAATAAACGGACAGTGTTGTGTATTAAAGGTAGGGTAGGCAATGTTTTACATAAACACCTTTTGTTATACTGATTGAAACTCTCTTCACATCCTGATAGAAATCAATAATAGAATTGGTCTAAATATTTTTTTTAAATTACATATATCTTCAATGGAAGTCTCAAGACCACAAATGCTTTTTCCAATCATTGCATTCGGTCCAAATGCAGTGATAGGATGTCCTATCTGCCTGTCAACCTATGTATTTCCATACCTCTGCACACCCTGCTCTCGCAGACATCACACGTCATCAGTGTGTTCTATGAGGCTTTGCAGAGTTATAGAAAGACAGTCACAGAGCGCCGTAAACAAACAGTAGACGCCTTTTACAGTTCCTTCTGAACCAAAACAACAAGCTTATGCTGCTTTCACACCACGTTGTCGTAATTACCATATTTAAGAGATGGCAACACGTGACTCTCTACCCAGAGCTGTACACGCCCTTTAGACTTGAAATTATGTGTTTCTATGGCAACACTATCAATGCCAAAATTAATCTGCAGCAGTCAGGTGGTACAAATAAGTGGTGAGGTCTTTAGCGTCCTTGTTAGAGCGCCCACTACCTCCACTTCCTAATTTAACTCTGTCTCTCTTGACGCTTTGCAGACTCTGCTGTGTGCATTGCGTTCATGTGTTTTGAACGAGGCGGGGCTTTGGAGATGCTCTGAAGGGAGGGTGGGATCTTATGCTTTCAAACTTAGCTATACAGCATCGCTAGCCTCTCTGAAGCTGCCTACCCTACTTTTAAATGTACATTTCTCAACATTAACTTCTTGTTTATTGATCTGTTGTATAAAAGCAGTATTGCAGAGTCATATTGCTTCCTTCTCTAATAACTTCTCAGAAATGTCCCGGCCATCTTTCCTAGTTTGTGACGTTTAGTAACAGAATTAGTAATGGAAGCCTGAATGCATCTTATCAACGGCCACCCTTTGGTATGCTTTAATATTACTGTAATATCAAATTAAGTGACAAAAATATCAAACAAAGTTATAGTTTCAAATAATAAAAAAAAATAATGTTAGAGATGTTCTCAGAACTAATGTCCTTTTCCATAGCCATTTTTGCACTGATTTTTAACTGGCAGAGAGAACATGATCCACTAACGTTTGACAACCAGAAAGAGTCCAAATTATTTTAAAACCTAAAACCTTCCTTTAAAAAAGCCAATTGGTTCAATATATTGGATCTAATGATATGGCATTCAGACATTTTAAGTGTGACTAAAGTGTTCAAATATTAGGTAACACTTTATTTCTGTAGTCCACTTTAGATATTCTACTAGCTATAAGTAACTTTGTCAACTAGCGGTCATTAGAGTATTAGTAGACTGTCTGCTTAAAGGGTTAGTTCACCCAAAAATGAAAATTCTGTCAGTATTTACTCACCCTCATGTTATTTCAACCCCGTTAGACCTTCGTTCATCTTCAGAACACGAATTAAGATATTTTTGATGAAATCTGAGAGCTGGATCACTCCTCCATACTCCTCCATAGGCTTCTTCAGGGATTGAACTGGCCGGCCTCGAAAAGTTATTAAAGACATTGTTAAAATAGTCCAAGTGACTACAGTGGCTCAATCTTAAGTTTATCAAGCGACGAGAATGCTTTTTGTGCGCAAAAACAAACATAAATAACGACTTTATTTCAACTATTAATTTCCTTCTCTTTGGGCCTCTAGTCAGTTAAACTAGTGTAATTGCGTAGAGCTACGTCACACGTAGGCTCACTATTGGCCGATGCTGGTCATGTGGGTGATGGGTGACACGTACAACAACAGATCGTACGCTGTTAAACTAGTAACCTGACTAGAGGCCCAGAGAGAAGAAAATGAATAGTTGAAATAAAGTCGTTATTTTTGTTTTTTTTGCACACAAAAAGTATTCTCGTCGCTTGATAAACTTAAGATTGAGCCACTGTAGTCACTTGGACTATTTTAACGATATCTTTAATAACTTTTCGAGGCCGGCCAGTTCAATCCCTCAAGAAGCCTATGGACTAGTATGGAGGAGTGATCCAGCTCTCAGATTTCATCAAAAATATCCTAATTCGTGTTTCGAAGATGAACAAAGGTCTTACGGGGTTGGAACAACATGAGGGTGAGTAAATACTGACATCATTTTCATTTTTGGGTGAACTATTCCTTTAATATCTGCTAAAACTTTATTTTGATGCTCCCCCAACAGACATTCTCCTGACTATAAGTGACTTTGTGAGTATGTCAACTTATTCTTCTAACCTTAACCTAACAGTCTACTACTGAGAGTTAGCTGACACGAAGTTGCAAATGAATGAAAGTTAGTTGACATGTAGCTGCAAAGTTACTTATAGTTTGCAAAACATGATATCTATGGGGGTCTATCAAAATAAAGTGTAACCAAATATTTTAGGGGCACTGTAAGCAAGAACATCTGGTCAGTTCTGGTCATCTGGTCTACCATTTAATCAAAAGCTCTTTTTGTCATTCAAGGTTTTTTCTCTCTCATTCTCAGACCACCAGCAGTGGCAGCAGCAGAATGAGTTCAGATGGAGGTGGGCGGCCTGTTAAGGTGGGGTCTCTTGTTGAGGTCATCGGTAAAGGTCATCGAGGTACCGTGGCATATATTGGAAACACCCTCTTTGCCTCTGGAAAATGGGTGGGAGTCATTCTAGAGGAACCCAAAGGGAAGAATGATGGGACTGTTCAGGGCAAACGATATTTCACCTGTCAGGAGAACCATGGTATATTTGTACGCCAATCACAGGTACTCCCACACATGCTTGCTGCTTATAAACACTAACGGGTGTGACGGGTGAAAACATGTACAGTAAATGTTCTTGGAAACTGCTGTGACCTCTTGCAGATTCAGTTAGTTGAAGATTTGGCTGACACAACATCTCCTGACACGCCAGAAGCTGCCACCTCCAAAATGCTGAAACGAGGTAGGAAATCAGTTTCATGCACATCTGCTTGCAACCATTTTTATTTACCATGAAATTGTAATCATCAGTAGTTAATACCATATAGCAACTGTCAAAATGATTGATTGACAGGTGGGCGTGGCTTTCCTTTGATCTTCCCCCGCCCCGTCCGGTTCCTCCCCTTCCTGTCCCGCCCATTGTCCCGCCCCTTCCGGTTCCTCCCCTTCCTGTTACCTTTGACCTAGTTCCGCCCCTTCCTGTTACCTTTGACCTAGTTCCGCCCCTTCCGGTTACAGCTTATGTCAAAATGATGGATGTGTGACAGTTAGTTTGGTCGTTTGAAGTTCATTTGATCAAGAAAAGGGAGGTATTGGTCTTTGATATTAACATAAGCTTTGATGTTACAGTTACAAAGTGATGTGACAGTTAGTTTGAGATGTATTGGCTTTGATGGTGACAGTTACTTTGATTGTTTGAAGTTGGTGTTTTGGTCACCGCATCCCTGAGCTTTATCAAGGGGAGCTGTGAAAGTGATAAGAAAAAAATGTACAACTATTCACTGGACCAAGCATTATGTTCATTTAAATAAAATGGTGAAAGTTTATCTGTTCTTTAAAAGAATATAAAATAAAACCTCACACAAAAAGTTTAAATAAAATGGAGTCACAAAAATATTCCAAACAGTTAAAAATGTATTAGAGAGTTGAAGAAAAAACATACAGCTTATGTAAAACCTCACACAAAAAGTTTAAATAAAATGGAGCCACAAAAGTATTGCAAACAATCCATTGTGTGGATGACCTTGCTCTGTCTTGCACTGACGCTGAGCGCACGCGTCTATGTGTGTGTGTGTGTGTCAAAGCAGTAAAGGATGCGCCGCGTGCACTTATCTGTCTGTTTAGATGAAATAAATTAATCTTACATGTTTTACAGAACTCTAGAAAAATCACACGCTATAACCGGATCTCTCTGAAATGTATCTCCAATTATAATCTTTTTTGGCAGTAACCCAGTTAGGGATGCGTCCGCTCCACATGAAACACAGGCTTTGTCTGTATGAGACTGTTAATTAGGTCAGGGACGGGGTCGCCAGATAAGACGCTCACACACGCGGTGCAATGGCGCCATCTAGTGGCCAAGGAACACTGTTTTTCTCCATATCCAAATATAAATACAGATGTCCTCAGGCCAAAAATCATCAGAAACATATTTTCCTGACTCAGCTCAATCATCTCTACTTGTCATCAAAATGCAAAACTGTGAGTATTTCTTTTCTCAATATTTTATCTGTTATAATAATATGATTTTGTTCCATCATCTGCACTATGCAATATTGGTACTAGTTTAATATGATTGTTTATACATTATTGTTTTAAACATGTATGCATTGTGCTATTGAAGTTTATCTACTGTAACTCAAATCTCCATTATACTATCTGTTTAATGTTTATCTGTTGATGTTGGTATTTTTTATCATAAAATTATGATTTTTAAAAAAAACTGTTTTAAACTTTCATTGGACTATGGGGGTTTTATCTGTTAGAATAATATGATTTTTTCATCATTTTAATCATGCAATGTGCTATTGCTTTTATTTCATTATTTTTAATTTTTAAAAAACTGTTTATTAGTTTTTAACACTCATTCATTATGATATTGCATTGTTTTATCTGGAAAATTTAGATGTAGAACAGATTGATATAGATGTTTTGTTAGGATAATTCTATCTGTAATGTGTTTTATTTAAAACACCATTTGTGACTATTACATTGTTTCATCTGAAAGATTTAAAACATCATTAATATAAATGTTCTATCTGCAATATGTTTCATTTAAAACATGACAGTCATTCTAACCACGTAGCATCCACTGTCTTTTCTTATCATACTGTTTTATGATCGATATCAATTCTGTTTGGCCTGTATATAGTTTTTTCAGAAAACTTTAAAAATTATAATGCTATGGTTTTTCTATGGACTTTTATTATGAAAAGACTAGGCTTTTCTAACAGGAAGTGTCCGGTGTTTTGCTTAGCTAGCAGCTATGCTGTGATTCTGTTTTTGCTATGTATCATTTCTGTTTGCATTAAATCTGCGTTTTACCATCGCGTTGTTTTGTTATCTATTTACTAAGACAGCGCTGCGCTCCCGGTTATTAGGCATGCCTTAGCACCACTCCTGTTAGAAATGCATGGTTTAGCTTAGCAGCGCGTGCTACGTTGCTAACTGCTCTTAAATATGTCTGACATCATGTATCAAAACTAGTTTTGATCCGTATCTGTTTCACAAGGCAGATCGATCTACTTTTGATATATTGGCTGTTTTATTTTTAGACCTAAAAAGCTTGTTTTAGTCACTGTCTTAAACACACCATGTTATTGATACAGGAACTAAGCAACTCTCCGGCGCCACCTGGTTACCCGGTGTTAAAACTACATTCTGTTACGGGGAAATTACGCCCTCTAGTGCACCGTTCTGGTATAACATCCTGTTATGGCGAAATTACGCCCTGTAGTGCACCGTTCTGGTATAACATCCTGTTATGGCGAAATTACGCCCTCTAGTGCACCGTTCGGGTATAACATCCTGTTATGGCGAAATTACGCCCTCTAGTGCACCGTTGTGATATAACATCCTGTTATGGCGCCACCTGGTCACCCGGAGTTAAAACTGCATCCTGTTTTGGTGAAATTATGCACCCTAGTGTACCAGGGAGGATATAACATTATGTTATGCTGAAATTGTGCCTCCTTGTGTTCCGGGGGTGATATAACATGCTGAAAAATAATGATTATTATATATTTTATTTTTTAATCATTAATTTTTATATAATTTTATTTTTTAAACATTTATTTTTTATTTAAATTTTTTTATAATTAATTTTTTTTTTTTTTTTTTTTTTTTTTTTTTTTTTTAAGCATCTGTCTGTAGGCGTGTCATCAAACAAGCATATAAAACGACTTACAAGTGTTTCCATTCATAACAGGATTTTTTCCCCCAGGTCCGAATTCCGAGAGCGGCGCTTTCGATGACACCGATGCATGTGAGGACTGATCTTTTTCTATTCTTTTATAAATTATTAAATAAATTTTAATTATATTTTAAAATAAATAAAAATGTAATTCTCTCTTTTCTTTTTAAATTCGCAGCAGCTACTCCGGTGATTGATGCAGACAACGCATCGGATGGTAAAACAAGACCCATCGTCGATGTAAATTTTTTTCTAACGGCTATGAGAAATCTGATTTATTTATTTATTTATTTATTTTAGATTTCATATATTTTATTACACAACCTGACTTCCCCCTGACGGATCACACTCAAGAAGAGAATGAAGACCTCACCAGTGTTGAAGTAGCAGACGTAGCTGACCCCACTCCGGCTCGTGCTGAGGATCAAATAGCCCTTACCGACTCAGCTTTAGACCAACGCCCCGGACCAAGCAGAGAGTCTTTGAGAAAGAAGACTAGAAAAACGGATCGTTCTACCTCACCGATCAGTCCTGAGAGAAAAACAACCCGTTTTGTCCCGGCGATCAGTCCTGAAAGCAGTCCTGACAGGAAAACTTTTTGTCCGACTCCACCGAACAGTCCTGAGCCGAGTCTTGACAGTGTATTTCTTTATGGTAAGACTATCTACATTATTTTGTATTTAAACTCAAATTGAGTCATAGCATTAAGATTTTCGAGTTATATTTCTACACAGCTGGGTCCGGTAGAAGCCCTGACACCGTGACTGGTTGGAATACACCTCAGCGCATCGCATGGGACCAGAGTTCTTGGACAAGCGAGCACGCTGAGTTGACAACCACAAACGCTGGTCAATCGCCGTATCCTTTTCTCTCACCGCCGGAAGAAGAGCCAGCTGCGCATCACCCGACTGATGAACCACTTAACGATAGTTCTCTGAGCCCTAGGCTCATTAATGCAATAGAGACATTAGTGGATGAGCTTCGTGACACACAGGTTGATAGAAATAACCAATACATCGAACTACGCGATGTACAAGATGCTATAATCACCAAATTGAATGCACTGCACAGTGAGAGACCAAACGAAACGCGTAGCAGATTAGACGCATTGCGCAGTGAGCTTCGGGCCTCTCAGCTCGAGACACATAGTCGACTTGACACACAGGATCGCTTTATTCAAAATTTGGCCGATGAAATAATCAGACGTAACCAAAGTATGCAGGCAGCCATCTGTCAGGATTTTGATAGAATCGGTCGCATGTGCGCCGAAAACCACCGTGAGCATATGCTTTCGATCCATCATCTCATTCTCACCATCCTATATGAAACAGCGGAGTAATCCTTGTACCCCATTAAACTTTCACGGTTGTAGTCATTTTCTTTAGCTATCATCTAGTATACTCTATGATTTTGTAATACTTCATTTGCGGAGTAATCCTTGTACCCCATTAAACTTTTACGGTTGTAGTCATTTTCTATAGCTACCATCTAGTATACTCTATGATTTTGTAATATTTCATTTGTACTTTTTACATGTACTCTATGATTTTATGCATGCTTTGATTTTTGTTTATACTCTATGTTTTTCATGTATGCTTTGATTTTGTAATATTTCATCTATGGTTTTTACATATACTCTGTGATTTTTATATTTCATGTTTTGGTCTGAAATCTAAAAAATGGATGGTTCAAAATGCTTTTGTGCAGGCGCTTGTCAACCAGGCCAATGTCCCGCAGAACTGTCACCGGACGAGATTGAAATGCTAAGTATGCTGCCTGACGAGCTTTTAACGTATACAGATTCTTTAGACCAGTATTTGTTTAATCTAGAATCTTCACAACACTCGGCCGATTTGGATCTTTTTGAATTAGCCGTAAATCCAAATATGAATTTGTTCGATCATGTGCTAAGCGTAGACAATGATCCGGTTGTACAATACGGCGGTGATTTAAATAACCCACCCACACCATGTACCGACGATCCTGACCACGAGAACACAGAGCCTCCCGCTAATGATGCTTCACAACCATCCACATCCGCAGCAAGTAATGTTGATACTTCACCCGACGATCGATTAAGTCCTCCGGACATTGACGCGCTGATCCGTCAAGGTGGTTACGTTAACGGATATCACGTTATACCACGACCTCGTTTCAATAGTGTCTCGTTGAGAAGATCCATGAATCTGCGAGTGATTAACTCTCCAGATTTAGCCGTTTATCACACTTACTTGCACGACACGCTGAGCGAGATTGTTACCTTCGCTAGAGATATTGGTGGTAATGCCCCCATCATCAATATGACCGTGTCGGCTCCCAGTCTACAAACACCCATCAGCGCCATTTTAACACCTGGCAATAATTACAACGCCGATTTGCTTTATGATCAAATTGAAAAAGTCCTCCAGAGCGAAGACCGGTTATTATCGGACACTGCCGTAGAAGTAGACGCGTCAGTTGTTTTCGCCAGACAAGGTGGGGGTGGTCAGCGTCGTAAACTTACAGATCTTGCTGTTCATGAGGTGATTAAAAGAAAAAAAACGAGTTTATTTTGCCCCGTAAATATATCAAATAATTTGTGTTTCTCCATTTGTCTCGCCCGTTTTCTTAACCCTCAACACCCCGAGAGCGAGTTAGAAAAACTGGCTGCCGCTATCCAAAACAGCGCGGGCTTCTCAATCCAAGATCCAATCGCTTTTAGCGACATAGCATCGTTTGAACGCGCGCTAGACATTAAAATTGTGGTATTTCACAGATCTAATGCCTCGGTCTTAGAAACGTACAAAAATAACGATTACCCCCACCCCAAAACGGTGTTCCTCTATCTGGACAACGACCATTACTACATGATTTTGAAATTGACCGCGTTCATCGGTTCGCCATTTGTGTGTGAATTTTGCTATAAAAGTTACACATGTCGCAGAGACCATCGCTGTAAGCATGTTTGCAACATATGTTTCGACGCAGAATGTTACAGATTCCCTAAACAAACCATCCACTGTTCTGACTGTTTTCGGTACTGTAAATCGCGCTATTGCTTTGAAATGCATAAAAAAAATTCACCTCCCGGTCATGAAAATATGGCCTGTGATGTTATAAAATACTGCAAACTATGTAACAGACGTTACACGGTTAAACCGGGGGCAAAGAAAAACCAACACATATGCGCCCCGGACAAATGCGTCCACTGCCACGAAATTTTGTCGGATGGCGGGTCGCACCAATGCTTCATTCAGCCCCTAGCACCTAAGGAATTTTGCGAGAAATACATCTTCTACGATTTTGAAACGCGTTATGAAAACGGCAAGCACGTGGCAAATTTTGTTTGTGCGATCACGTTCCAAGGAAAGAAATTTGTCGCTCGGGGTACTCAATGTATTGCTAAGCTAATCAAGCGCTTCAGACAACCTCGATATGAAGGCTACTGCTTCATAGCTCATTACGCCTCCAGATTTGACTCTTTTCTAATCCTGGAGTATTTCTGCAAGGCCGGGTTGACGCTCGATCTCATCATGCAAGGGTGCAAAATAATGTACATGTATGACGAATCGTTTGATCAACGATATATCGATAGTTATTCATTTTTTCCTTTCGCTCTTGCGAAAATGCCTGCGGCGTTAGACTTAACGACGACAGAAAAAGGCTACTTTCCCCATCTGTTCAACAGGGTCGAAAATGAGAAGTATTTCGGACCGTACCCGGACAAAAAGTTTTACAACTACGATAATATGTCGGACAAAGCTCAGCAAAAGTTCGATGAGTGGTACACCACAGTTGAGGGCAAGTGGTTTGACTTCAAGAAAGAACTGTACGAGTACGGCGTTAACGACGTGGTCTTATTACGTGAAGGATGTATGAAATATCGGAAGTCGTTCATCGAATGCGCAAAATTAGACCCTTTTTCCTTCGTGACCATAGCAAGTTGCGCTATGGGAGTCTTCAAAACACAATATCTCCAGAAAAATACGCTGGCTCTCACGCATAACAAAGCGTACGTGCAACAGAGCAAGACCTATTCGAGCGGTTCAATTGAATGGCTCGAGTTTGTCAAAAAGACACGAAACGTTGACGTACACCACGCTGTAAACCACGGCGAAGTATCCTTCGGCAAGTACTTTTTAGACGGTTACTACGAACAGGGCGGGGTTAGATACGGCTTAGAATACGCTGGTTGTATCCACCATGGACACTGCTGTCGCTTTGAACCTCATCAGACGCACCCCTTGTCAGGAGTACCCTATGGAGTTCTCAGGAGACAGTTTGACGATAAAGTCGAAATTCTGCAGAACGCGTACGGTTTGCAAATCGAGGTTCTTTGGGAATGCGAATGGTGCAACATGAAAAAGACCGACCACTCTGTGATAGAATTTATGAGCGAATACTCTCCCCCAGAGAGACTGAAGCCGCGAGACGCTCTCTTCGGTGGGCGCACTAACGCTTATAAACTCTATCACAAGGTGACCGATGGTGAGAAAATAAAGTACCTCGATTTCACCAGTCTCTACCCCTTTTGCCAGGCTACGAAAACCTATCCGATTGAACATCCACAAATCATTTTCAAAGATTTTGAACCCATTGAAAATTATTACGGACTTATCAAAGCGACCGTGCTCCCTCCCCGCAAATTACTGCACCCAGTTCTCCCTTACAGATGCGGAGGAAAACTCATGTTCCCATTATGTAGAACCTGCGCTCATGAGGAAAACCAGACCACGAGCTGCAGTCACGCGGATCAGAAAAGATCTCTCTCGGGGACCTGGGTTAGCATCGAGCTTTTAAAAGCCGTCGAGAAGGGTTATGCGGTGGTCAAGATAGACGAGGTTTGGCATTTTCCACAACGGTCAGACACGTTGTTTGCCGGTTACGTGAAAGCGTTTTTGCGTTTGAAACAACAAGCGTCCGGGTACCCATCGAACGTCGTCACGGACGCCGAGAAAGAGACTTACATTCGCGAGTATTTTGAAAAAGAGGGGATTCAACTCGACCCTGAAAAGATCAAGTACAACGCCGCCCAGAGGGCAATCACGAAGCTAATTCTGAATTCGCTTTGGGGAAGGTTCTCGTTAAGAGAGAACTTACCTCAAACGATCCTGGTGAACGACCCCGAAGATTTCACCAGAATCGTTTTTGGCAATACCGACACGCTGACGTATTTCACATTCGTCTCAGACGACGTAGCTCTCGTCCAGCATAAACCCGCCAAAGACGATGTCTGCAAGACACGCGACGTTAACGTGTTTATAGGGGCGTTTACAACGGCGCATGCCAGACTGGAATTGTACGAATTGATGGACAGACTCGGCGACCGACTTTTGTACTCCGATACAGATTCAGTCGTCTTTGTGTCTAGGGACGGAGACTGGGAGCCGGCTCTAGGGGATCATTTGGGAGAGCTGACGAGCGAGCTAGACGACGGCGACTTCATAACGTGTTTTTGCTCTAGCGGGCCTAAATCTTACGGGTACAAGACGGCCGAAGGTAAAGTGTGCATGAAAGCTAAGGGGATCACGTTGAATGCCAAGAATTCCCGAGCCATCTGTCTGGAATCACTGATTGGTCTGGTTGACGGGTATGTGCTGTCGCATGACAGTACCAGATACATCCTGGCTCACACGGAAAACATAGTGAGGAATAAAAAGACTCTCACATTGCACAACAAATCAGTCGTTAAAAAGTTTAAGGTGGTGTATAATAAACGCAGGCTTTTGCCCGATTTCACCACAGTTCCTTATGGCTACTGATCAGATGATGCACAGAGGATCGCTGGATGTTTCCGATTTTGATTTCAGACTTCAACATCCATTTAGTTGTGTTATAAGCGGACCGTCCAATTCTGGAAAGTCTTATTTTGTTAAACTTTTGTTGGAGAAAGGTTTGAATATAATTTCAAAGAAAATTGAAAACATTGTATGGTTGTATGATTGCTGGCAACCTTTGTACGATGATGTACTGAAATTTTATAACATTAAATTTGTACAAGGAATACCCGAGAGTCTGAATGATGATGATTTACTACCCGTTCATAAAGCAAATCTTCTCATCGTGGATGATTTGATGCAGCAAGCTAGCACCAGCCTGGAACTCCAGCGCGTTTTTACGCAGTACGTCCATCATAGAAACGTCAGTGTCTTCTATATAGTGCAAAATTTATTTGTGCAGGGCAAGTCCAGCCGAACCATCAGCTTAAACGCCAATTACATGATTCTGTTTAAAAATCCTCGGGACGTCAATCAAGTAGCGCTGCTAGCACGTCAGATGTACCCGGGGAACACAAAATACTTTATGGAGTGTTATCAGGATGCGGTCAACCAACCTTTCGGCTACCTAATGATAGACTATAAAGCTAAAACTCCGGAACCGTACCGTCTCAGAACAGGATTGCTTTCAGACCGTCAAGTGGTTTATATTCCGAAAAAAAGAAGAAGAACGTGATATATCGTCATGTCAGCCAGACTTTGTAAACATCTGCCGGTGTTGAAACTGCTACATAAAGCATCTCCTAAACAACGACGTCTTATTTTACAATCGGCGTCCGACGAATTCATTTTAGCGTTGTGTGAAGTGGCGCTTAACATCCTCTACGGTACGATCCCGGTCACTCGACAACAGTACCAAAAACTGAAAAGGAGAAAAACGGAAATCAAATTTGTGGCCAATAAAAAAATTGGTCTAGCGGCCAAGAAACGAGTCTTCAACCAAAAGGGTGGGTTTCTTCTACCCCTCCTAAATATAGCTCTGCCATTTCTGTCGAACTTGATAGCCAACCGTTAGGATGGAGTACGCCGAGAAGATGTATTTAGTCCCGCACCATCAACTGGATAAGATCAAGAGTGAAAATGTTCGTGAGAGCATTCAACAAAGTGTGGAAAACGATTTGGATGATGCCATAAGAAACATTTTACACCGCGTCGATTTGAATCCGTACGAAAAAGCCAAGCTTTACTCAAATACCCTGACCAGGTTTTTGACCATCGTTAGACAAGGGGATCGTGAGAACCGTGTTTTAACGCTTTCGTCACCCAATACCGAGCCTATAGATGAACAACCAGCTGCTGCTACTGCTCCCGTTGTTGAAGACATTGATGATGGTGGGGTGAAAGTGGTGGATGAAGTTCTGAAGAATGTGCCTTCGAGAAGTGTGAAAAACACCAAATACATATTAGACAAGATGTCTAAAGCTAAAGGACTCTGCGCCTGGAACGAATCGGGCGAGTTTGTGTTTAGGGGTAAGCCCATACAGGGCTCACACATGCTTGATTTGTTAAAAAATGTGACGGCCCCGCAAAAGATTCACGATGACCGGAGACCTCTAGGATGGATGGAGTTTCTTCAGGCTTTTGCCGAATTAAACATCCCTTTTTCTACAGTGTCGAATCAGCAGGTCAGACGCACAATTAACTCTCTAAAGAGAAAACCCGACACACCTCGTGTTAGACCTCCTAAAAAAGCACAAAGATATTCACGACCCGAGTCCGAAGACGCTGTGTTTAAGTCACCGGCTATTAATCGAAGAGCATGGCTGGAATTTTAACGAATTGTATCTTATGATTAAATAAAAGACGACAAAAAATATAAATGGTTTTCAGCTTTTTTTTATTTTTATTTATAGGTCAAACATGTCTGCACACAGTGAACGCAGGATAACATTTTATCATTACAAACATACGGTTTTAATCTCTTCACAAAGAGGGAGACCGTTTTATCATTTTTGATATAATCATTGGTGTATAGTTTCATCACATGGTTATAGTCGTAACCTCTGGCTAAATGATATAGAAAAAACAGACAGTGTTGTCCGCAGGTATCCGATGAATAATCCTGGACGCGTCTGTCGGAATATAATACGTCAACGTCGTTGGCAGATAGAAAGTTATTAATGCTGATCGGGAAGCGGGGGCTGTCGGGTGGATTGCCGAAGCTGTCGAAAAAACAAGCCGCCCCCTCTTGGGGTAGATAAATGGCGATCCAATGCTGGCCTGGGAGCCTGGCAGGGTCAGTGTTAATGATACCCATCGACGGTAAGATCCTCAAGGGTTTTTTGGGTAGTTGATCGCTCGGTAGAACGCCGAGAAAATGAGTCCTGCAAGTGATTTTATCCATGATGGCGGTAAGTTGTAGGGTGTTCATCTCTCAATAGTAGTCGATCAGTACCTGTCTGCGGTTAGACACTTCAAGGATGCTGTCGAAAACGGAGTAAATTATCAAATTAATGGTATTGGGCAATGGTTGTCTGAAACGCGCCTCGACTCTGATATTCCCGGACTTGATGAGCGATACGTGCTGACCGCACTCTTCATCCGGGGTGAGGTTAAATGCGTAAAGTGTGTATCCGTTCAGGAAATCATTCCTGCCGATACAGAGCGGCTGATCTTTAAGGTGTCTCCCTGTCGTCATAGCCAGCTGATAAAATTCGCGTACGGCCAAACCGTCTTCGAAATTAGGCTGTAGAGGCTTCGAGGGGTATTGTTGCCCATCTACGTAGACGGCTAGGAATTCCAGATCGTAATGTTTGAACGCAAATGGATTTTTAGTGTAGGAGCCGGTGAATGCGTCGTTGTCGACCATAGCTATGACGATAGACTTTGGCAACCTTCCTAAAAATAGATTTTCTTGATTCGTAACACGAGAGCCGGCGGGTATGGAGAAGGATTTTAGACAGACCCTATCGACGGGGTACTTGGCCGTTGTCGAGAGAAGCGTCTGGGCGTGAGCCAGTCTCACCGACGGTGATACAGAAACTTTCTTGACAAATAGGGACGCCGCCGTTATATGTAATTTGTAAGCTACGTCGTCGGACCTCATCAGACAGAATTCATCTTTTGCTCGAATAAAGCGTATCTTGATGTCAATTCCATTGATCATCAGTTTCCCCTGGAAGAATATATCGCTGTGTATGGGGGCAAGTAGCTCCACCTCCTTGCTTTCGGCGGTGTAACCCGATCTCTTTGTCAACCCCGCGTTACGACCAGCAGGGTCGTTCACATCCATGTAACCGGCCGTGTCTTTATGAAACAGCCCGGCGGCGAAAGTAGATTCCAGCGTATCTTTACCGTAGTTGATCAGACTTTCCAGAATGCAGCGATACGGGTAAGTACTCGAGCTTTGAGATATTAGGCGATCGCCCAGCGTCACATCGACTTGGGAAAACATTGTTGCAGCCGGATAATTAATCAGCGCGACCTTAGCAGGGTCCGCGATTTCTTCACCATTCGGCTTCGTGATTTTCGCCCGTAGATAGAGCATCGTGTTATTGAGATCCATGTAATCATCGCCGTTGCCGGCGATAAAAAACTCAATCGGAGCTGAGTCGGAAATGGCTGATAATGGGGTTATTTCTAAATAACTGCTTTTCTCAATCATGGTCTGCGTCAGCGGGACCGTAAATAAGTCCAACTCGGACTTGATGCATTCTCCTGACATCTGATGCAGTAACGCCATGTTAGAATATGGTTTTCACGGTTCTCTTGACCGACGCGTTTCGACTAACAGACTTCTTACGCTTTCTACGTACGAGTGAGCGCTTGTTTGATGCGCTCGTTGTTTTCTTCTTCTTCTTCGCTACCCATTGACCCCGCCTCCTCACACCGGGTGGTTTAGTCATTCTCTTACGGGCCATGACCATCAGACCGGATCCCTCTTGAGCTTTAGCATTATGCGAACGCGTCAATACGTTAGAGACGACGTCGGATACTATATTTTTAGCGGCTGACTTTAGGTGGGGTTTTGCGATGCTAAATCCTCTTTTTAACAGGGGTACTGCCATCCTGAACAGACCTCTGAAAAGACCCCCTAACCCCGCACCGTACATAACCCCTCCCCCGGCATAGCCTGGTAAACCCCCACCCGCCTGATTTTGGTAGTAGCTGACATAGTCCGCGGTGTCTCCGGGTCTATAATAAACCATTTTTTGGTTTAAAGTGTAGTTTTACGATGACTTTCCCGTAAGAAAATGGTACTTCGTGGTTTTGATCGTCCTTCAACTCTATGGTGATGTCGGTGATGTGATCCTTGCTGATCGATGCGTAGTGAGGGGTGTCGTATCTAGCAATGACCGTGTCGTTGCCTTTTCCCGATATATGTACGCATCTCAAAAGGGGTACGTGAGAATCGCCGACCGCTTGAAATTTGATAATATCTGTGTAAACGTACAATGTGTAGAACCCTGCGTTGATGTCGGATTGATGAGGAGCGTACGTGATGACGTTCTTGGAAAAATCAGGTTCATTATGATAGTTTAAACCTCCGAGAGGTTTTAGTGTCATTCCTAAAATAGTGGCGAGTCTCCCTTTGAAGCTGAGTGAAACGTTGGGTTTCGCGTCCAGAAACACTTTGTTTTTTAATTCATCGTGATGCAATACGGCCGTTGGTGCGATAAGTTGATTTATAGCACGGAGGATCGCGCGAATGTTTGCGTAGTACCCACCGCTTATGTATAATTTCGTAATTATAGAAAAACGAATATCTGCCTCTTTGGAGGGATTGCTATCCGGGGGTTCCGGGGCCGTATGGAGGATGAAATGACCATCCTCGTCATTAAAGCTATACCAGCTTCTAGGATATTCGATTTCGGCGAGCCCCACCTCCCATCGTCCTTCCAAGTTTATAGCTTTTGTTAGCCTGGTTGTATAGCTGGATATGCGATTTTGAGGATAAACCGCAGACGATGCGTTGCATGGTAACGTGATGTAGAACCCGTGGTCGTCCATGACGGTCCTCCGCTCGTATGATCTCATCCGTTAACGTCGCCGTGTTTTAAGGGGATTGCAAGTCCACCAGAGTTTTTTTATCTATATAACTGTTAAATTTTGAAGGCCATCCTAACCATTTCACTAAAACAAGCGTAGATTTCCCTTGTTTTTTCTGACCTAAAATCTTTTCCACCTTAAAAGATTTGTTTTTACTCACATTTATTTTCTGTAGCTCTTTTTCATAAAAAACCCCGTCGATGACTTCACCGTCATAATCCGTGAGTCTGTAGACGGGAGGTTGGCGCGGAATACGCGAGGATACGGTAAAAAATTCTTCCGTGTAGTTCTGCTCGTAACCTTTGGCGAACGGACCTCTCACTTTAGAAATCCTGACGACGTCTCCGACTTTAAAATTAAATACGGGTTTCTCGGTCTTCTTTACATCGTCGTACAAGTTTTGAAACACTTGACCCTCATTGTCTTTGCTGACGTCGACGGGTCTCATTTTGATACTTCGGTGATAACTGGTGTTGTACCCCTGCATAATGTCCTGTAAAACATCTATGTATCGTCGGGAATTTGTGGCCGTTAAAAATCTCCACATACGACTTTTTAAGGTTCTATTAAATCGCTCCACGACGCTGGCTTTCAAATCGGTAGCGGTAGCGAAATGATTAATGTTGTGCTTTTTCATGACATCTTGAAATTGTTTGTTAAAAAATTCCTTCCCCTGATCCGTCTGTAATTTCTGCGGCACACGCCCCTCTTCGAGTATAGACTTGAACGCTCTAGTGACCTCAGCTCCGCTCTTATTCTTCAACACACGAGACCAGGCATACTTTGAGAATACATCTATACAAGTTAAGAGAAATTTATTACCGTCATTCTGATCAGAAAATTGGGTCATGTCGACTAGATCGGCCTGGAACTGCGTATCGACCCCGTACACCACCACTCTATTTCGTTTGTATTTTATAGGCGCTGTTTTGTGTAATGTGTAAGCGTCCTCGCCAGCCAGCCATTCTGAAACCTGTTTATCGCTTAGACGGACCCCGGTATCTTTAAAGACGGCGTCTTTTAATCGTTTTTTACCCCCTAAAGAGCCGGGGTTGGAGGGTGTATAATAAGCCTTTTTCATGAGCTCCGACATGCTACCGTTTCAACAGTTGCAAAAAGAATGACACGTACAAGCGGCTTTAATCAATCTTTTATTAAAAATGTTGTAGGATATGATACAAGTCAAATGGTTATAATAGAAGATAGTAAACATGCATATTATAAATCAGACACTGAGTAAAATGGTTATAATAGAAGATAGTAAACATGCATATTATAAATCAGACGCCAAGTACATTGAATATAACGATATTAATAGAACAGAAAAAAATCTAAGTAAATTGAATATAATGATCTTAGTACAAAAAACTAAGTAAAATAACTACATAGTAAAGAATGGATATAATGAGGTTACATAATATTATGCTGAATCCAGCCAAAAGAGAAAGTCACGGCAGGCCATCATGTTACGATCTAGGATGTAATCAACATACATTACAACAATTTTGTCGACGTTTTTAATCACGTCCACAATTTTGACCACGTCATCATCATCATCAGAGTCATATTGTTTTGAATTCTTGACCAGTTCGGTACACACATCCGCCACATAAGTACAAGTACATAACACATCGTTGACCCGAAGCGGGCGTTGTGATTCACACATCATATCTAGAACCTGTTTTATCATATCACCGGGCGGATCGTTACCGTTAACACATTTGTCCGTCAAATCATCCCATGAATTAGACAGTCCTCTTATATGAACCATTTGTTTCTTGAGATTTGCCTCACGCACAGTGTCATAACACGGAGTATCGGGGTGGGATGCGTCCATAATAATCTTGCTCATTAGATCGGTCATCTGGATTCTGTAATGGTCTTTAAACATGAATTCCATACAGCACTTTAGGCTACAGGCTGCACCCATGCTGGACTCGGCCTGGTCACTCGCCATTCACGATTGGAAGACCTTGCCAGAGATCAACGACGTCGTTGATGATTTCCTTGCAGGGCTTGTCCAGAAGTCTCACCCTGATTTCTTCTAGCTTAGCGGTGATGAATGGTTCGTCTTTTAATTCGTGTAGAATACTCCCGACTGTTCCTTGAATTCGGTGGGGTTGAGATTTTAACCCACACCGGTTCAGGAGGACACTGATGATGGAATGAAAATAGGGTTTAAACAGCTTGCCTGAAAGTTCGTCAAAGTGTGTGTCGAAGTAGTAGTTGGGAGGGTCAAACAGACAGGAATGCTGCAGCTGGCTGGGATGATCAATCTCACAGCCCTCGCAGTCGGCCTTCAGCTTGTCAGCGATGAGATGCTGCAACAAAACCACGGTCGCGGCTTTTATGATTTTGAATCCAATGTCGCTGAAACATCCGTCTGTAGCGTCCAAACCGGGTTTAGCAAGAGACACAATGCTGATGATTTTAGGTGTGTCGCTCGATTCCAAGTCTTTGCGGGGATTGATGAGGTAAGTCGGGTTGTGAGTTTCAAGGTTTTCGCTGGATGGTGATGAAGGTTTGCTGCAACCGCAGTCGCACTCGATGTACGAATCCCAGTCTAAGCGGCGTTTGATAGTTTTAGTCGGAGGCCAGTCGTTTTCGAGGTCCGATGGTTCACTCGGAGCCCAATCGTTTTCAAAGCACGGTGCTAAGGCTATGCGACGTCTGGTAGTTTTGGCCGGGGCCCAGTCTTTGTGGTGGTGGTCCGATGGTCCGCAGTCGTCGGTCAGAATATGAGGGGTTGCGTTGTCGTCGGGTGGGTCGAGAATGCTGCCGAAAGAGATGCCGCAGCTGCACACATGCACCGGTTCTGAAGCGCCTTCTTCAGCCATGGTTTATAAATGATGGTTGGGAGGGTCCGATCGCCGGAATTTATGAGCGCTGTAGTAGAGGTGGGCGTGGACCATGGTTTAAAAAAAAACGACGCTTGGGAGGGTCTGACAGGCGTGCTTTCGCATGGCTGTAGCGAATGGGGGCGGACGGCTTGGTGAATGAACTGCTGCGCACGCATCTCTCAGGTTGGAACAGCTGCACTTTGATTTTGTTGTACCCGTCATGCATGTCGGCCCATTTGAACAATTTGTTGATGGTTGAAAAAACATTACTCATTATATTCAGATCGCCCCACTTGAACAAAAATTGCATTTCATACAGATTGTGATGCTCATTAGGCAGGATAACTCCAGACTGAGTGCTGCTGAGCTTTGTCTTGTCTTTACAGCAGAATATGTAGACAGAATCATTAGGCTCCTTATTAGTATGGTCACCTACCACACGGTAGCGGACATTCGGAGTTACTCCATCCCACTCTGCAGTGTACAAAGGCTCTTCGCCGGCGTCATTCAGATCCTTCCAGACAAATTTGTAAAATAGAGACCAGTCTTTTTCAGGAAATACAACACACGGGTCTTCCCCAGGCTGGAACTCTCCTGGACCGTCAACGGTGTAGAGCATAACAACTCGCGATGGTTTGTGAAATTTGTACCCAAATACACAGTTACTAGACATCATGAATTCACCTTCAGTCCATTCCGAAATTTCATGGAGAAAATTGGTTAAACGGATGTGGCCGAAAGGTTTTCTCGGAGCCATAGGCAGACTTTCCAAAATCTTGCTGCTCAACCCCGCCTCTGGGGTTTTGGGGGAGGATAAACTGTCCATGCTTGTGTAGCTCATGTTTCTCTTTCTAGTTTTTGTAGAACACGGCTGACCCATTTATACATGCTGCTGCTCAGGAATGCAGGGGCGGTGACCAAAACACCAACTTCAAACAATCAAAGTAACTGTCACCATCAAAGCCAATACATCTCAAACTAACTGTCACATCACTTTGTAACTGTAACATCAAAGCTTATGTTAATATCAAAGACCAATACCTCCCTTTTCTTGATCAAATGAACTTCAAACGACCAAACTAACTGTCACACATCCATCATTTTGACAGAAGCTGTAACCGCAAGGGGCGGAACTAGGTCAAAGGTAACCATCCATCATTTTGACAGAAGCTGTAACCGGAAAGGGCGGAACTAGGTCAAAGGTAACAGGAAGGGGCGGAACTAGGTCAAAGGTAACAGGAAGGGGAGGAACCGGAAGGGGCGGGACAAGGGGCGGGACAGGAAGGGGAGGAACCGGAAGGGGCGGGGGAAGATCAAAGGAAAGCCACGCCCACCTGTCAATCAATCATTTTGACAGTTGCTATATGGTATTAACTACTATCATCTTATTTTATCTTTTCTTCTCAGAGATAATTGAAGGTCCAAGGTCAAACAAAGTGGTGAGTGAGGAAAGGGATCTAAACATATGAACATATATTGTTTCTCATATAATCTCCAGTGGTCTTTTGAACTGGTGTTTAGTATTACTTAGCTAGACTTTTACAGTTTTTTTTACAACTTTTACAAAAAGTAATCAGCAGAAATGTGTTTAGTTAGACCCACCTCTGATGACCTTGAAAGTTGCATATAGTGCCAACCAATCAGATTAGAGCTCACCATTTCAGGTAGCTCTTGCCATGTTTATGTGTAATATACATTAGATGGTCTGTGAATAGCCTGTGGTGTTTCATCATCTATTTTAGGTTAAAAGCATTGTGAATTACCTATTCTCTCCAGCAGAAGGGGATATAGTAACACTTTCTGGCCACGAACTACTGCTCATCCTGTATTTGTCTGTAAAAGTGAACCATGTTTCTGAATCCTGTCTTATTTTCATGGGCCACGGCTTACATTAATTTAACAAGCATGTCTTTGCACTTTGTAATTCTTCCCAGTCCCAACCAAAAAAATACACAAACACACATAAAGTCCTTCTATTTATCACGTCTCTTGTAAAAAAGAAGTGTGCTTAATTCTACTGAATCTAGTGTATTTCAAATCTTGCTGTGACATACTACAGCACAAGTGAAGTGCTTGATTTTAATTTAATTTTAACTGTGTTATTCGATATTACATTTAAAATGAAAATATTTTAAATGTAACAAACGGCATCTTAATCATTACAAATTTCTGATTATAAATATATTTCAATAAATGATACAAGTTTCAATAGAAATTACATTAAAGTAAATTTTAGTTTACCATAAATGTTTGTCACTACATTCATAGATAGAAAAAAATAAATACTAAATTTTCATTGAATTGTGAATAACATGCAATCAAGTGTTTGGAAACATTACATTCAGTTCACACTTAAGCATATTTATCTTTTTTTTAAAATATGGTTAATACTTATTTTCACAAAGGGTCCTAAACCTGCCCTCACTAATACAAACATGCGTGAATGCAACTTGTCTGTTTTTTTCATAGACTTTTTATAAGGTTTCTGTCTAAGAAACAAAAAGATTATTACACTGTTTGTGTAGAAATCGGTGTGTTTGTATGTGAGAGACATTCATGCTCATTACAAACACACTGACTGATCAAACTTTAATCTGTCACCTCTTCCTCCTCCGTCTGAGTGTGCAGAGAGGAACCAAACCAAAAAAGGTGCTGCATGTTTCTCTAACATCTGTTTCAGCAATGATCATACAGCTCTGCAGTGTGTGTGTGTGTATGTGAATGTGTGATGCGTCTTTGTTACTACATTGTTTATATTCATTTTATGTACATTTATTCATGTGTGCAAGTGCTTTGCTAGCTGGATGGCAGTGTTCTTTGGCAAATGGATGCTTTTAAATGGATTATATGAATAAGCATGCTGAGTACAATGTGTTTATGTGTGTGAGACAGGCCTAGTGACCATGTCAGTGAACAAATGTAACTTGTTTTTTGTGTGTTAGTGCAGTATTCACAATTACTTTGTCACTGAGATTGCACACTTCTTAAAAGTCATTTTAAAAATGAGTTGTGTCAGTGTGAATTTAAATAATATGCATTATTTTCTACATACTTAAAGTTTTTAATGCACATTTATTTCTTAATGTGAAAGCTGCACATCTACATGTATCATAAAAGACAGGCTAAGTCCTACATTTAACCTCTACATACATATTTATCTTGGTTCATCCTCAAACATTTAATAACAAATATTTTGTATCTATATACTATCATTAAAAAATAGTCTAAGACCTCATTGAAAATCGGAGATTTAAAATGTAGTTTACACCTAGAAATAAACAGAAATTTCGAGGATTTTGAATAATTTAAAGCAAACTACAGCTGTAGGTTTTATTTTACTATGCAAATAAAATTCATAAAAAACATAAAGCACACAGGAAAAGGCATATATTTAATACAACATAGTTGTATGTTCTTTCTCGTTTTTGCATGTATTCAGAATTTCTTTGTATGGCCAAAAATGATGTCTGCACAATTTGGCATGTTTCATTGCATTATGATAAATTAAACAATTGACTCCAAGCACAACTACGCAATTTGCTTACAAAATATAAAAAATAATAATAAATTGAATAAAGGGTGAAGATTTCAATTGTTTTAGGCTGTATATCACCTCTGGCCACTACTTTATTTTTACATCACTAAGAAATTATGCTAAAATATAATTTTTTACTGTATTTTTGTTTTATTTTTTACTGTAATTTTACAGTAATGTACTGTGTTCTTTGTAGAAGAATCAATTTGGGTTCCCCAAAGAAATTCGGCAAACAGTTCTTGAAATAACCATTTTTAGTGTGAAACAGTCTAAGGAAACTTTTTCCACTAAAAAGCTTTTTTTTATTTTTTATTTTTTTTGCATTGAAAAGGTCCTATGGATGTCAGAGGTTCTTCATGGAACCATCAATGCCAAAAATAACCTTTATTTTTAAGAGTGTATCATGATATAGACTATGTTTGTTGAAAGACCGAGAGATTGATTCCCCCTGAGCCGAACCTTGTACGGCATCCTAGCTTGGCATTAGCTGTTTTGTCATTAGGCCACCAATGAAACATTGAACTTGAAAGCCCTGTGTGTGCATCCCTGCATTTTCTTCTAAATGTCAGTGTTTGAGGGTAATGGTATTTAGGGGGATATCTGGTTCAGGCTGTCAGGATTGTTTGGAGCTCTTGCTATGAGGATATAGAGAAAAGGGCCTGTATTTAACTGGCTTACAACCTTCACTTCTTTAACATTAGAAAACAGTGGTAACAGCAATGAATTCAGCATGACTTATGTAATAGAAACAAAGCTTGTTCAATATGGGGTTTATTTGTTTATTTTCTTAATTAAAGCTAAACCACAGTGTTAACCTTTTACTAGTGATTTCACCACACCCACCAAAGTTACTTGATCTTAAGGATAATCAGTGATAGTGAAATGGTCATTTGGTGGAATTATAAAGGACTTAAGAAACTCACAAAAGCTGTGTAAGTGTTTTGAAACCTGTTTTGAAACCCCATCCAAAAGCAAACAAGTGCAGAAGATGGCATCATATTTTTTAAACAGTTGCATTATATTGTGTTAACATTATATATAAAATTATTATATCATATTATTATATTTAAAATATATAATATTTAATATATAGTAGTTATGTAAAATTATAAATCAGTATAAAATTGTATATATACAATAATATCTTGAGAACGGTGAATAAACATATGAACTACTCACTGTAAGTAGACAGGTTCTGTGATATATTCCAAATTTTGCTACACTTGCTTTATTACAGGACATCTGGAATGTTGTTAAGTGTTTTTAGTTTTAGTTAGTACTAACTTACAACTAGTAAGTATCATGTAAGTAGAGATGCAGGACTTAGATATGGCACGACAAATGAATGGAATGGGATGCAGAGAGGAAACAGTGAAAGACATATTATTCACTTTTGTTCATCCCCTTCTCTGTTTTCTACTACACATCACTTTTCTCTCTTGCAGAGCTGTAATGTGATACATCAATCTGTCTCCATCCTTCTCTACCCTGTTCTTTAATGGATCTGCAAATCATGCTGTAACAAACCACAGCCATGCATTTTTAAACATACAGAAACACATTTTAAATCTTAGAATGTTTTATATTGAATTAGGGGTAACACTTTACAATGAGGTTTCATTTTTTTAACAGTTAACTATATAAGTTAACATGAACTAACAATGAACAATACTTTTACAGCATTTATTATACTTAGTAAAATGTAAACAAATACAACTTTGGATTTTAAAAATGTATTAGTAAATGTTGAAATTGCCATTAACTAAGAAAAAAAATGTAGAAGTATTTTTCATCAGTTCATGTTACGTAACCAAAACCAACCCAGACTTCAGCTGACTTTTTTCTTTTTCTGGCTAACCAATCTCAAGCCGGAAAAAAAAGATGACTTTTGTTTTTTGTTTCTTTTTGTTGGCCAGACAAAAGCCAGAGTTCAGCCTAATTCTGTTTTAGACAATACACTAATTCTGTTCGACACCAGAATCAAGCCAGAAGTGCAGAATGTAAGCCAGATTTGGCACAGACTCTGTTGCTATCTGGGTACCTGGTTCCCTGTAGTTAACTGTTTGGTGGCTGGGTACCTGTAGCTAACTAATGCATACCTGTATTTAACTAATGGGAGACTGGGTACCTGTAGTAAACTAATGGGTACCTCTAGTTAACTAATCAATACCTGTTAACCAATGGGTGGCTGGGTACCTGTAGTTAACTAATGGGTGGCTGGGTACCTGTAGTTAACTAATGGGTGGCTGGGTACCTGTAGTTAACTAATGGGTGGCTGGGTACCTGTAGTTAACTAATGGGTGGCTGGGTACCTGTAGTAGTTAACTAATGGGTGGCTGGGTACCTGTAGTAGTTAACTAATGGGTGGCTGGGTACCTGTAGTTAACTAATGGGTGGCTGGGTACCTGTAGTAGTTAACTAATGGGTGGCTGGGTACCTGTACCTTTAGTTAACTAATGGATTGCAAGGTACCTGTAGTTAACTAATGGTTGGATGGATACCTGTAGTTAACTAATGGGTACCTGTATTTAACTAATGGCTGGCAGGTTACCTGTATTTAACTAATGGAGGCTGGGTACCTGTAGTTAACAAATATAACCTTATTGTAGAGTGTTATTGGATTAGGATTAGACAATGTTTTTGGGTGTGCATAGCTGTTGAACTTGTGTAGATATATCATCAATTTAAACCATAAGTTGGTAAAACAGGTAGAATAAAACATGGTCTGACTGCACTCATACTCAGACATGTTCCTGCCGCTACACTGGCCTGAAGAGCCCATAGATATAATGGGGTGTTGCTAGGATGCAGACTAGACTCCCATCAGTCCCTTCCTTTCTCCCTCTTTCTCCTTTTGTTACAGCCTGTCTCTCTCTCTCTCTCTCTCTCTCTCTCTCTCTCTCTCTCTCTCTCTCTCTCTCTCTCTCTCTCTCTCTCTGTCTGTCTGGAGGGAGGGGTGTATGTGTAGTGATGTAATGTACTTGCTAAGCAGTCGTTGGCACATCAGAGCGGCACTGAGAGCTTATGAGTGGAAAGAGCAGGAGAGCGAGAGATGGATGCAGACAGAGAGAGACAGCTACTGTTTAGCAGAATCTCAAGGACAGCATTATAATCAGAGAAGTGCTTAGAAAAGGGCTTGGTTCTGTTATTGTTGGAGAAAAAGGATTAAAATTGCTGCAGTGCAAGAGAGGAGAGTCATTTCAGCTGCAGCAGAGACAACCTGCAACACCGTCGCTGTCTGTGTGTGTGTGTGTTTGTGTGTCTAGCACTTGCCAACTGCTGTGTTTGTGGCTTTGCTGTGGGCTTGGCCTGCTCTCATCTCGATCTCCTGCTAATGTGACTCAATCCTTTTTCCTGCTCTTTTTCTGCACCTGGTGTATGTGTGCGAACCTGTTTGTGTCTTTTTTTCTCTTCAATCGTCAATATGATGAGACAGGCACCTACGACTCGTAAGGTACAGATTGTTTAATACTTCTGTGGCATGCAAAACTCTCAGTGGTTTATTGCCTTACTAGGGTGTTTGTGATTCTGGTGACAATTTTCCTTTTGTTTTGTTTTTTTTCTGATCGGTGGTATGTTAGCGCAGGTTCTTATTCTCAGCATTGTATTCATTGCTAAAAAGTTAATTTTAATTAATTTGTTTGATTAGTACATTTTGTTCTTTTAATAGACAAGCATAACTAAAAAGATCTGATGATACAGTGGCCACTAAAAGTATTTAACTTGAAAATGTATGAATGTTTTTGCATTTTAAAACAGAAAAACAAACCGTGTGGTATTCATTTAAAAGAATAAAGCACTTTAGTAAGAAAATAATCCTGGTTTCAGTGAAAACAATATATATTGTATATAAATTATTCTGGTTTAGTGGATCATATTCATAGGTGATGTGATTTTTATCTTTAAGTGATTTTCCTTTTATAGAGAAGTTATGCTCAAAACAATTTGTTGTAGAATTTTATTTTTCTAACTGAGAGATTTCTAGGAAATTTCACAAACAATTACAAAGAAATTGCAAGTAACCCATTGACTTCGAAAAATAGTTTTCAATAAGTGTGATTCTAATCTTAAGTGTGACGTTTGGGGCAGTTTTAGGGTCAGTAAGATGTTTTTTTTTTTTTAAAGAAATTAATACTTTTTTAAGGATGCATTGAATTGATCAAGTTTGACAGTCGACATTTATAATGTTACAAATGATTTCTATTTCAAATAGATGTGGCTATTTTGATCTTTTTATTAATCAAAGAATCCTAAAAAGAGTATCAGTTTCCACAAAAATATTAAGCAGCACAACTGATAATAAAAAGATTTAAAAAAACAAATCAGCATATTAGAATGATTTCTGAATGATCATGTGACACTGAGTAAGGATGCTGAAAATTCAGCTTTGCCATGAAAAAATTACATTAAAATATATAAAAAATAGTAAACAGGCATTTTAAATTGTAATAATACTTCATAATATTAATATTTTCACTTTGTTTTTGACCAAATAAATGCAGCCTTGGTGAGCATAAGAGACTTCTTTTAAAAACATTCAAACATCTTGGCCCCAGATATTTGTACGATAGTGTAACTTATGTAAATGGCATATAGATTTAGAATATTTCACTATTATGTGTATGTACAACAGGTTTGTCTGAGTTGTAACTATCAGATGATCTATATAACAATACAAACATGTGCTGACCGTCTGTGTGTGTGCATGCTTGTATGTAAACGAGCGTACTAGTTTGACCCAGTTGGTGCCAGGCACTCTGCTTTGTGGGCAGACAGACAGCTTCATAGAGTGGGTTAGTGTTTGACTCTTCATGTGCTAAAAGAGTATTTTTGTATGTAAGGGACATGAGACAGACAGCAGAGCTTGCCAACATGTGATGAGATAAACATGTGAAGGTTACTGAGGCTCACAGACAATTTTGGAGTTCTTGTTTAATGCATGTGCCTCCTGTTTTTTTCTTTGATTCTCCTTTCTTCATCTTTCTACTAACCTGTGGTGGTTCTAAATCTGTGTTCGTTTGTCCTGTCCTCAGACCACGGCCAGAAGGCCCAAGGTGAGCTCAGTCCTGCATGTCACATGCATAATTTGAGAGTTATTGTTAGAAATTGAGCGTCAGTGATCTCTGCGTCTCTCTTTCAGCAAACGCGGGCTGGGGTGGGTGTGAAGGTGGGCTCTGGATCAGCGTCTGCTGGAGAGATGAGCAGCAGTGAACCCAGCACACCTGCCCAAACACCACTGGCTGCTCCAGTTATACCTTCACCTGTGGGAAAACTGCCATCTCCTGGGGCTCCTCCCTTCCCGGGCCCCAGCAAGGTCAGATGCTTTTAGTCACACATGGTTACAGACAAAAATTAACCACTGTTTCTTTTGTTGTTGTTTTTTACTAGAATTTGCCAGTGTGTTGCCAACTTGCCATGTATTCACTTTTGCATCATTTGCAATGTGAAAATCTCTGTAAAGGTTTTCAGTTGTCAAGGTCACAGATGTTGTGAAAGAAGTTACTGATCGGTTGTCACACGTTGCTGCAATGAAGAATACGACTCAGGAGAATATGACAAAAACATCGATAGTCTTTAATCCAAAACAAGAATACTCAGGAGAACTAGTAACAATGTAAAACTCAGATGACGAATAATGAACAGAGAAATCAAGGCTTAAATACTCAGGGATGTAATCAACTGAACAGAAACAGGTCCATGAAACTAATTAGCAACAAAGGAAACTAACTAAGGAACACAGGCAGGCAAAACAGGGACAGAAGGGTTTCATTTTCACTGTGTTCTGTCCCTGTTTTGCCTGCCTGTGAGACATGTGATGTGTGAGAAAAACCAAATGAGGGGAAAGTAATTGTAAAACAAAATATGACATGTTAGCAAAATACTTTTATTTCGTCATTTCTAATCAAGCTGTAATTTTACATATATAAAATGTTGGCTATGAAATTTCCAAATGCTATTAAACATAATACATATTTTGAGATGTGATGGAAATGAATGAATTCTCCTGTGATGTATCATGTATCTACTGTATGTACAAATCAAATTTACTAGAGTGAAAAAAAGGTGTTGTAGGAGATTTTTTTTCTCAATCTCACAATCTCTGCACTCTGCTTGCAGGAAGAGGAGTCACTGCGTGCCCAGGTGAAGGATCTGGAGGAGAAGTTGGAGACACTGAAGATGAAGAGGATGGAGGACAAGGCAAAGCTGAAGGAGCTTGAGAAGCACAAGATTCAGCTGGAGCAGCTGCAGGAGTGGAAGAGTAAGATGCAGGAACAACAAAACGAATTGCAGAAACAACTCAAAGAGGCCAAGAAGGTATCAACTATATTTTTACTTTGCAGTAATAGTCCAGAATACTGTATATCGTGATAAGTGTCATTGTGTGGATAATGAAGCTAACTCATATTAATGTAGGAAGCTAAGGAAGCTCTTGAAGCTAAAGAGCATTACACGGAAGAGATGGCAGATACAGCAGATGCCATTGAGATGGCCACCCTGGATAAGGAAATGGCTGAAGAACGGGCCGAATCACTGCAGCTGGAGGCTGACGCTCTAAAAGAGAAAGTGGATGAGCTGACCATGGACTTGGAGATACTCAAACATGAGATAGAGGAAAAAGGTACAAATAATTTATCTTATGCTCACCAAGGCTGCATTTATGTGATTTAAAATACAGTAAAAACAGTTATATTGTAAAATATTATTACAATTTAAAAAGAACTGTTTATCATCTTAATATATTTTAAAATGCAATTTATTCCTGTGATCCAGAGTTGAATTTCCAGTCTTCAGTGTCACATGATCCTTAAGAAATCCTTCTAATATGCTGTTTTGGTGCTTTAAAAAACAATTTTGAAAACAAAATGGTGCGGTTTCATATTTTATACATACGGTTTCATATTTGAGTTTTTTTTTTTAAATTCTTTGATGAAAGTACTGCATCTATTTGGAATAGAAATCTTGTAAATAATAAATGTCTGTACTCTCTGAATTGATCAATTTAATGAGCCCTTGCTAAAATAAAAAATTATACATTTCTTTCCAAAAAAAACTCCTTACTTTTGAATGGTAGTGTACATTTCAGTACATAAATCACCACAATTATTAATCTATGAAAATTCAGGTTCGGATGGAGCAGCGTCTAGTTACCATGTAAAGCAATTAGAGGAGCAGAATGCTCGACTGAAGGAGGCTTTGGTGAGGTGGGTCTGTGTTCAGTCCCATTGTTCAATTGATGTTGTTTGATTTGATGGTGCTCTATGAAGATTATAATATCAATTGCTCTGTGCATTAGGATGCGTGACTTGTCAGCATCAGAGAAACAAGAGTATGGAAAGCAACAGAAACAAATGGAGAAGAAAAATTTTGAGCTGGATACACTTAGATGCCACAAAGAAAAACAACAGGAGGAAATGAAGATGGCTGAGAAAACTATCGATGAGCTCAAAGAGCAAGTGAGTTGTGCCAGTACTAAAACTAAGAGATTTTGTGACAGCTTTTTATATCTCTGTGTTTTCTTCAAAACCTTTGTAACTTTGGACACTCAACTTTGCTATATGCACCATGGTACTAAATTAATATCATATTCATATACCATGGTACCATCTCCAAAAATGCATGGCAATACCATAAGGTACTCCAAGTTTAACCAGTTATTAGGATTCGAACTGTTATTTCCATTATGGGAGGCATGCACGCTAACAAGGCAACTAAAGCCACAGCCACTGGCGCACCTCTTGAGGCCACGGAATTGAGGTTTACACGCACAGCTCTTACTGGCCTGGATTACACTCACCCCCCTAAACCTCACTCCCATCTGGGTCACGGCACCAAATTAAACCAGCCCTGTTTGACCGTGGTTGCTAGTGTGCCTCTTGAGCCCAGGGGAGTGAGGTACATGTCCAAAAATTATGCTAATTTACATAACTTTATATTGTTTTGCCATGTCCAAAAATCAACTTTATGTACTGTAGTACTGAGTGAATATCATAATAATGTACCATAGTACCATATCAAATAAAATGTGGTAATATCATATGGTACTTCAAGCCATCTCAAAGAATACTATAGAACATGTTTTTTTCCATTGCATGTTCAAAGGAAAATAATAAAATGTATTTAATATTATTTAATTATTATTGAAATGTAATATATTTATATTTCATATAAAAAATTATGTAAAGTTATTGTCAGCATAATACCATGGTCATTTTTGGTGCTTTTCCTTATTGTGGGTATATGGTAATGGTCTGTATAATATGTATGTGCTTGTGTGTGTCAGGTGGATGCTGCTCTCGGGGCTGAGGAGATGGTGGAGATGTTGACCGAGCGTAATCTGGACCTTGAGGAGAAAGTACGGGAGCTCAAAGAAACTGTTGCAGATCTGGTGAGTGATCAAAGAGAGTGTGATGTACAGTATATTGAGGATGTGATGTGTATGTGGTTCAGTTGAGTATGTTGAGCAGTATTTGTGTGTATGTGCTGATGTAGGAAGCCATAAATGAGATGAATGACGAGCTGCAGGAGAACGCCAGAGAGACGGAGCTTGAGTTGAGAGAGCAGTTGGATCTGGGTGGTGCCAGTGTCAGGGAGGCGGAGAAGCGCGTTGAAGCGGCACAAGAAACAGTGGCAGACTACCAGCAGACCATCCAGAAATACAGAGAGCTTACTGCACACCTACAGGTTCTGCTGTACTTCACAACATACAAACCACACCACATTAATACTGCTTAAAATGCCCACCTTAATGTATGTCACATAATTTGTGTGTGTGTGTGTGTGTGTGTGGAGCAGGAGGTGAACAGGGAGCTGATGAGCCAACAGGAAGCCAACGCTGAGCAGCAGCAACAGCCTGCGGAGATCTTCGATTTCAAGATTAAATTTGCTGAAACCAAAGCCTATGCCAAGGTGAATCCAGAGAACACATAAACAGTCTTTCTAACACTGCTATTCAGAATCCAATTCACAAATTAATGAATTAGTCAAACGGATTGGTGAATCAGACTGAGTTGAACACAGAAGTCATTGGTTTGAATTATGAACTGAATTGTCAGATTGTGTCAAACGCAAAAATAAGCCATGCGTCTTTCATATAAAAAATGTATGTCTATTTGTAATTCTAGACCATAGAAATGGAGCTGCGTAAAATGGAGGTCACTCAGGCTAACAGACAGGTGTCACTGTTGATTTCCTTCATGCCTGACTCCTTCCTGAAACATGGAGGAGATCATGACTGCATTCTGGCTCTACTGCTCATCCCACGACTCATCTGCAAGGTGAATGTTCTGAATATATGTGTTTTACATTCCAGGGAGCGTACAAAGCATTTGCAAATTACTAATGTGTGTCATATCAATAGCTTTTACTATTTTCATAACATATTATTGCATTGCTGTTGGCGATTAGTAGAGGGGAGTAAGGCGTCAATGATTTGTCTGGTTAGCTTAGCCTCAGCTAGATGTCATAACTACACCATTCTGCTGTCAAAACATGTATTTGATTTCCCCTGTTTTCACGTTTATGGGTGAGTGACTCAAATTTTAACACCAAGGCTTAACCCAGGCCTTTTCAGACTTTTAGATGCCATTGACTCCCAAATATTTTAAACCCTTTGTGTAAGGAACCCCATCCTAAAATTCAAAAGACATATATATAGTTTCTTGCATAAAAACTCAATTTATAGGCTACTGTGAAAAATTAGTATTATAAATGTCTACAATATTATTTGTTGTTACATTATAAAATGTTTGGGTACTCACTATAGTACTGTACTGTTATTTATTTAATGATTTTAAAAAAATATTTATTTTATATTTATTTATGTAATACAATTTATGTATCACTCATTTACTTATATATTTTAATCATTTTTATTAGTTTGTTTTAATCAAATTTTTTATTTATTTTAATCTTATTGTTTTTATTTATTTATTGTTTATTTATTTACGTATTTATAAATAAATAAATAAATCTAACTGAAAAAATATTGGCTTAACTAAAAAATATGACTTAACTTGTTTTCAGCATGTGCACAAACCACCAAGCCACAGTTCCCATCCAAGATTCCTTTTTGTGAGTTTTGGTTGAATGTGTTTGTGTGTGTATATGTTGCAGGCAGAGCTGATCAGTAAGCAGGCTCAGGAGAAGTTTGAGTTGACTGAGACGTGCACTCAGAGGGCCGGGATGAGAGGAGCCGCCGGAGAACAGCTGAGCTTTGCTGCTGGACTCATCTATTCTCTCACACTGCTACAGGCAGCACTGCACAAATATGAACAGTAGGTCTACCTGAACTTGCACCTTCTGAAGTCTTAACCACCTCAATCGCACATGAAATATGTCAATAAGTGCCATTATTTCCTGTTGAAGCAGAAAGTTCCCTCAAAAGGCTTGTTGTTTTTTAAAATGTGATGTCTCCCTCTATCTCTCTCATGCAGTGCTCTGAGTCTGTGCAGTGTGGATGTGTACAAGCGTGTGGGTTCTCTGTACTCTGAGATGAGTGTCCATGAGCGTTCCCTGGATTTCCTCATAGACCTCTTGTACAAAGACCTGCTGGATGAAACTGTCAATGTGGAACCTCTAACCAAAGCTATTAAATACTATCAGGTATCATAGCATAAAGTCACTTTTTGACACGTGAGTAACACACACACACACATATATATATATATATATATATATATATATATTTGTGTGTGTGTGTGTGTGTATGTATATAAACAGTATGTTACTGACCCCAAACTTTTGATAAAGTTTGGAATAAATATCCCATTGATGAAAAAAAAACAGTTAGTGATGCTGTAATATTTGCATATGATATTGCAGTTGATCACTTTTTTTCTGCGTTATTTCATACATGAATGTTCTATTTAAATTATCTGTCAAAATGTTTACACTGCCAAAAAGAAGCTTGTTATGTTATGCGTTGATTCTCATTCCCAACTGAAGCGTATCATGATAGCAGCAAAGCATATCCAATGCCACATTTACAAACCTAAACCTGAAGCCTAAACTTACCTAAGACTCTACTATTGTTCGCCTGGTGTTTTCTTCAGAAAGTGCAAGTCTAATTATCTATTGACATATATTTCTTTTTATTGCAGCACCTTTACAGTATTCATCTCGCTGAACAGCCTGAGGACTGTACTGTGCAGCTAGCAGACCACATCAAAGTGAGAACATCACTTAGACACACACGCCGGGTCTGTTACACACTTCTATAACACATCTTCATGTGTGTCTGTAGTTTACCCAGAGTGCCCTGGACTGTATGGCAGTTGAGGTGGGGCGTCTGAGGGCCTTCATACAAACGGGACAGGACGAGGAAGGGTTTTGTGTGCTGCTGAAGGATCTGGACACTTCCTGTAGTGACATACGACAGTTCTGCAAGAAGATCCGCCGTCGTATGCCAGGCACAGATGCACCGGGCATCCCAGCTGCCCTCAGCTTCGGGCCACAGGTGATCTTATTCATGTACTCGATACGTTCAATTCTATACATACAGTATCTTCGATATCTCAGCCTTCCATTGATGGGGTTTATGTGTGTGTGTAGGTGTGTGAGACCCTGGCAGAGAGCAGAAGGCAGCTGGCCTGGGTGAATGCTGTGCTCCAGGAAGTGGCAGCAGCAGCCGCTCAGCTCATCGCCCCTCTCAGCGAACATGAGGGACTTCCAGCCCTCAAACTGGAAGACATGGCCTTTAAAGCAGCTGAACAGGTATGTTTGGGTGAATCCTGTGAAAACATGTCTGCATTACCACAAAATAGAAATAACAAAAAATAATGCACTTCTGGGGTCAGTAATATTTTTTTAAGAAGTCTCTTATGCTCACCAAGGCTGCATTTATTTGGTCAAAAATACAATAAAAACAGCAATGTTGTGAAATATTATTATGATTTAGAATAACTGTTTTCTATTGTAATATATTTTAAAATGTAATTTATTCCTATGATGTAAAGCTGAATTTTCAGCAGTAATTACTCCAGTGTTCAGTGTCACTAAATCCTTCAGAAATCATTCTCATATACTGACTTGCTGCTCAAGAAACATTTCTTATTATTATCAATGTTGACAACAGTTGCTGCTTAATATTTTTTAAGAAACTGATACTTTTTTTCAGGATTCTTTGAAATCTTTCAAAACATAAATGTCTTTCCTGTGACATTTGATCAATTGAATGCATCCTTGCTGAATAAAAGTATTAATTTCTTAGATATAATAATAAATAAATAAATATATATATATATATAATATATGCTTAATACTTTTATGCTAGATGCGATTACTCGCAATCACGATTAATCGAGTTGACAGCACTAAATATATTATATTATATATTACTAAAAACATCTAACATAAAAGTTTGGAAATACACACACACACACACACACACACACACACACACACACACACACACACACACACACACACACACACACACACACACACACACACACACACACACACACATACACACACACACACACACACAGACAGACACACACACACACACACACACACACACACACACACACACACACAGACACATATATTTACAAACTTTTATGTTAGATGTTATTAATTGACTTGACAGCACTAAATATAATATAATATAAATGACAATGTGCGGATGTAATTTAATCTCTTTGGATCTTTTTTTCAGATCTATGGGTCACAGGGCATAAACGCCCAAGAGTGTCTGCGGCAGTCATGCAGTGTTGTCATAGCAACCATGAACAAGATGGCTACCGCTATGCAGGAGGGAGAATATGACTCTGACAGACCACAGAATGGAGTGAGTCTGGGCCCTCTTTTAGTGTGTCCATCTGCCTGTATAACAATGGCTATGAATGTTTGTTGTGTATCTATTGTATAGATATCTCCTGTTGAAGTCCGAGCAGCGGCGCTAAGGGCAGAAATCACTGATGCTGAAGGACTCGGTCTCAAACTTGAGGACAGAGAAACTGTCATTAAAGAGCTTAAGAAATCCCTTAAAATAAAGGTAGAAACACTATCTCTCAGACATAACAAAATATTAAAATGTGAAAATGCTGAGTGAAAACTGGTCTCGTTCATAGGGAGAGGAACTGAGTGAGGCCAGTGTGCGTCTCAGTTTGCTGGAGAAAAAGCTGGACAGTTCGTCTAAAGATGCGGATGAGCGAGTGGAAAAGATTCAGACGATCCTAGATGAGACGCATTCACTCCTGAAAAAGAAAGAGAAGTAAGAGATGATGGGGGTTCTTGCACATATTTAGGCTGCAGCTTGTCACCCTAACTCCTAATGTGGGTCTTAATGCCCCAGGATAGTGATAGAGATACTATCCTGTAAAAAAGGCAATTAATATGGGTATTATAATCCGTAGGGAGTTTGAAGAGACGATGGATGCTCTCCAGGCTGACATAGACCAACTAGAGGCAGAGAAAGCAGAGCTTAAGCAGAGAATCAACAGCCAATCAAAGATGACCATTGAAGGCCTGAGAGGAAGTCAAGCTTCTGGCATCGCCTCCATTGTGACTTGTGGCATCACTGCTGGTAAGATAAGGGAATCAGTTTAGCTTAAACTAGTTCAAATGTCTTTCTTAAGTCATAATTTTAAACTGTCTAATATGTTTTCCATTGTGTGTATTCCTTGTAGAAGAACAAAAAGGTAAATCTGTTGTCAGTGTTACATTTAAATATCTCCAGTTCTCCACTCATGGTCTCTCTGTGCACTGCATGTGTGCATGCAAGTTTTTCTTGCTTATGTTACTAGGTTTAATATTTAGTTTGTGCTTTACAAATATTTCATCATGCTTCCCTTTCATAATTTGCATGTGCTGTAATTTAGGCTTACTTAGTGCACGTCTCTTGATTACTGTCTTTTATTGCACATAATGCTTGATTCTGATTGGTCAATCGTGACATTCTGCTCAAATAATTAAAAAAATGCTTAACTGTTTGATTGAATGATTTCCCACACAACAGTTAAGTTTCCTTCCTTATAGCTTTCTGCATGGTATTTCATGTGTCCCATAAACTCTGTGGTCTCTTTCTTCTCATCTAACATACTTAGTCGATCAAACATTATGACAAAAATAAACTTTTTAGGTAAAAAAAAAATCAATGAGTGAAAAAAAATTTGAGTTTATTTTTGGGATAATGTGCATTATCACTTACATATATGCTTTGTGAGCCTATCTAATATTTGAATCATAATATTTGAAATCTCAATTATTATGATCTCCATTTAGTGGTCTATTAAGAAAATCCTGAATGGATTTTATAGAATCCACCTAGAAGATCCTCCCTTTGAGATGTCACTGTTTTATTATAATAGTTTAATAAACACTGGTAAGAAACTGTAATATTGTATTATATAATTAAAATTTTAAATAACTATTTATTATTCTACAATATATTTTAAAATGATCCTTCCGAAATCATTCTATTGTACTGATTTTGGTGCTCAAGAAACATTTCTTCTCTTTATTAGTGTTGAAAACAGTTGTGCTGCTTAATATTTTTGCGTGATAATTTTTTTCAGGATGCTTTGATGAACAGAAAGTTCAAAGGAACAATATTTATTTGCAATATAATCTTTTGTAACACTATAAATGTCTTTACTTTCACTTCTTAATTTTTACAGTGTAATGAGTCCTTGCATTAATTTCTTTAAAAAAAATCTTACCGACCCCAAACGTTTTAATGGTAGTCTATATAATTTTTTTATATATATTTTAGAGAAATATATCAGTTGTCTCTGTCTTTGTTAAAGTGATAGTTAATCCAATAATGACCCAAAAATAAATTCTTTCATTATTTACTCACCCTCAAGTTGATGAGTTTCTTTGTTCTGTTGAACACAAAAGAAGATATTTTGAAGAATGTTGGTATCCAGACAGTTGACGGTAGCCATTGACTTCTATAGTATTTTTCCTACTATGGAAGTCGATCGCTACCGTCAACTGTCTTGTTACCAACATTCTTCAAAATATCTTCTTTTGTGTTAAACAGAACACTGACACTCATACAGGTTTGGAACAAGATAAGGGTGAGTTAATGATGACAGAATTACATTTTTTTGGGGTGAACTAAGCCTTTAACGTATAATTCAATAGGTGTGTGTGCAGCTGCAGGAGTGCAAGTGATGGATTCTCCACTGCTGACTCAACAGATTGAAGCTCAGCGACTCAGCATAAAGCACTTGAAGAACGAGAACAACAGACTGAAGGTCTCTCCTACTTCCTCACAAGCACATTTCCCCAATGCAGGCACCAAGGATTTAGTCTCACTTTTGTTTTTGTGTGTGTGTGTGGACCGCAGGCAGAAAAGATGCGTGCTCAGCTGGCGTCTCTCACTCCTCTGAATGTGCCAAAGCTGGGCTGGAGAGAGGGCTGCAGGCCGGAGGTGTTGTCTAGTGCCCTCTACCGAAAAACAGACCAACTACTGGACACTCTGCTCCAGATGAGTGCCAATGTGAAAGTGGTGGACATCACAGGGAAATCTCCAGGTCTGTCATAATTAGACTTAACACAGATTTTCTGTTGGTTTTACATGAATTATTTAAGCGCATATGTGATTTGGTTACAGTGACTCCTAGTGCGCAGCTCCTAGAGCAAACTGCAAGGCTGCAGTCGCTCAGTGACACCCTCGATAGGCTTAAGGTAAAGCAAAAATGCTTCAAAACTATAGACAACATTTACATGTCTCTTGTATTTAACTTAAGCAACCTATTTCTTTGAAGGATGAGGTTGCGGAACATGTAGTAACTCATAGGCCTGGTGCTCAAGTCTCGTCCGATTTTGCCACTTTTCCCTGCACTTCCTTTGTGAAGGTAAGACAGATGCATAAAATGAAATTAGTCCACATCGTTTGGGTCTGTATAAATCTCTCATTCTTTCTCTTTCCGCTCTCAGGCAAAGGAGGAAAAGAAAGGAGATGCTGTGTTAGTCGGCCGTGTGATGATGCCATGCGCCCAAGGGCAGGAACAGGTGCATCGTCTGGTGCTTTCCCAGACACAGTTACAGAGAGTTCATCGCCTTCTCCAGACTTAAAATGACCTGTCGCCTCTTTACAAAATATGAAACTTATAAAGTCAATCTCCAAAACCTCAAAATTTGAAACAACAGATATCCCAGCTAACATTGAACATTCTCAGAACTTTGGTTAATGTTTTTGTCTGAAACGCTTTAGTTGGATGTTTGTCTAACGTTCTCTTAAAGTTATTAACAAACGTTCCTCCAGTAATATTAATAGAATGTTTATTCAAAGTTATCTGGTCTTTAATAATGTTTTTCAAAATGTTAGCACAAAAAACGTTATTCATACATTGTTCTTGGAACTTTATTTTTCTGAAAGGTTTTATTTGGACATTATTTTGTATAATGTTTGTAAATGTTATTCTTGTTTCAGAACATTCATAGAACATTTAATTTTTAGTAACGTACGCATAATGTTTGCAAAATTATAAAGTGGAAACATTCAGGAAGTTTTGAACATTTAGGGAATGATCTGAAATAACGCTTTCATAACTTAATGGGAACGTTAGCAAAATGTTCTTAGAATATTTTTTTTGTTAGCTGGGAATTAAGGAGAATGCATTTATGGCCAGAAACCACTGCTTCATTTAGTGAAGCACACACAAAATCACACAAAGCTTTGCAGATGCTTGACATATCTACCACACCAAAATTTGTTAAAATGATACAAAAAGGTAAAAGATTTGGAACATGAGACATGCTGAGGATGTTTTATTAACAAGGCATGAAATGGATGATTCAGCATGACCCCTAGCATGAACCCCTTTCCTGATTTGGATTTCCAATGACCGATGTTTACAAGTATTTAGCTAACAGGATTTCAATTTCAACCATGTATGTATTTAATTAGTGGTGCTTTCCAAGTGATTAGACTTATGATTTTCAACGGACGGACGATAAAATGGGAAAAAATCCAATAAAATAGGAGTAAAGACCAAAGGCATGTGATTTGACCAGTAAACAACCACCAAAAACACAGGCAACCGCAATTGTATCGCAACACATTAAAAACCTCTGGCAACTACTGTACCTGAAGCAACCACTGCTTACATTTTCTTCAGAAAAATAAAAAATAGGATAAAAATCTAGTTGACCAATTAATGGTCTGGTCTCATTTACTTTCGTTTGGCGAATTTTCATGAATTTTCAATGACGAATTACAGTCATTTCAATTGGGAATGCCCATGCAAATTTGGTGGATTCTCCACATTGATAGAGAGAAAGCTGCTTGATTAAAAGTGATTCTGTGTGAGCTGTGCCTCATACGTTGCTATTGACAATAGACAATGGACCTTTTTTGCTCATGAAATAGCACCAAAATTTCACTAAAGTGAGCTGACCTTAAAAGACCTCAAACACTTTTTAGTTATTCTGGTCAAAACTCTCTTCACACCCTGATAGCAATCAATAATAGAAGTGGTCTAAATATAAAAAAAAAAAATATATATATATATATATATATCTTCTGTGAAAGTCTCACGACAGAAAAATCTTCCAATCCAATCATTGCATTCGGTCAGCGAATGTGTTTCCATACCTCCGCACACCCTGCTCGCGCAGACATCACACGTCATCAGCGCGTTCTGTAAGGCTACAGACAGTCACAGAGTGCCACAAACAAACAGTAGCCACCTTTTGCCGTTCCTCCTAACCCAAAACAGCAAGCTTATGCTGCATTCACACCATGTCGTAACTGTACAAGATGGCAACCCGTGATGACCCGACACAATCAATGCCAAAATTAATCTGCAGCAGTCAGGTGGGAAAAGTTAGAGCTCTTTGGTTGTTTACGGTCAAATTTATTGTAATGTCATGTGCTTTAAGACATGAGAAAATTTTACGCCATCTTAGCCGTGGCTTTGGAGACGCTCTGAACGGAGGGTTGGATCTAATGCTTTCAAAGCTAGCTTGCTATTGCTAGCCACTCTGAAATTGCCTACCCTACCTTTAATAATTAGGTGTTTAAGATATAAAGGTGAGTATCAAACATTTGATTTGAATCATTTCATACATGTAGTGCATTCAGAACATTCTGAATCAGGAGGACAAAGATGGAAAAAATTCCCAATTTTAGGGCTCTATTTATTCTGTTATTGAGTTCACGTCAAATAATGCAACTTAGATCTGGTACATTTTTCTTTAAAACACATCAGATGCAGTGATCGCCTGGCACAGCCCTCTTAATACTCAAAATAGTTATTCAGGTGTCAGAAAGACAGGAAAGAGAGTATGCTTTTCAAATAAATAATAAGTCAAAGATTTAACAGCTCTGTGTGCTCGATTGTGATGCCTGAATGTGCCATGCCAATGTGCTTCTGTAAAGAAAATACAATTGTCCTTTTAAGTGAATGATCAAATTTAGTGCCAAGCCAAGGCTAGATAAAACATCATGTGAATGAAGCTGTAGGCTCAAATAAAAAGAGGACATTAGACAACGATATTTATTAACTGTTGTATATTTGCTCCAAGAGCTTGTCAGTATTCAAGTGTTCTTAAGTTAGCAATGGTTTGCTTTGTTACTATTAATTTATTAACCTATTAAGTGTACAAAATGCATAATGTTGCTTACAGTATTGTTGAATGTGTTGGCATCTTGTTAATTAATTTTAATAAATTATTATGCCATTAATTGCATATTGTTTGGCTTTATCTTTTAATAAAAATATTGCCTCATTAGTATAGCATAAGTCCTGTTCATTTGAAGAGTTCGCTTCATCAGAATTATCCACACACACATTGGATTTGGCACAGGTTTTATGCCTCCTTCCCTTCTGACACATCAGAGCTTGCATAAATAAAACTAAAGGAATACATGGGACATACAGTATTTGCATTGACTAACCAGCAATGAAAGAGCTTGTAAAAACCGGTTTGCATAAGAACCATAAAAAGGGTGATAGCTAAAACTGTTGAATGTGTCCTCTTTATGTTACTCTTACAAAAACTGATCTGTTTACCACAGTAAAGAGCAACACACAACTCTGCATCACTTACTGGAACTGAAGGATATGTTCTTTTTAACATGGCATCAGATGGGATATATTAATCACAATTGAACTACAAACTACCAGTGTGATTTTGCAAAATATGGATACCACCAGAATATTGGACGGTAATAACACGGCTCCTCACAGCAATGGCACTAGCAGAGTAGACCAGATCCAAGAGATCATCAGATGGATCACATTTGCTGTTGGGCTTCCAGGAATCGGCGTCTCCATCTACCTCATGGGCATGCAGGCAAAAACTGGCAAGGCTGCTCCTGTCTACCTCATCAGCCTGCTCGCATCCGATATCTTCAACATCCTTGGGCGGCCGAAGGCGTCTGCGGAGGACACCAAGAATACCAGTATGTCGAGTATGGATATATCCTCCCTGATATTCTACTTCGGCATTATTTCCAACATCGTGTTCATGGTCTGCGTTGCTCAGGAGCGATATCTGTTGGTAACCTGTCCACAATATAATGCCTTCTGCATGAAAATCAAGCAGTCGAGCATGATTTCATTGGGTGTGTGGGCAGCTCCATTTGCAATACTCTTCCTGGCTTACCAAGGATATTTCGTCTTGTTTTCCATAACACTTCTTCTCCCACTACCACTCCTAGTGTTTTTCTTTCTGGATTCTTTCAGAGTCATATGGTGTACAAAACGGCAAGCACCTGTGACTAACAGAAACAAGATTCTGGGTATGCAGGTGGCCATCTTGGGTAATTACAGTATGCTTTATCTCCCCTTTGTCCTAAATACACTGCTCAAGGCATTGTCTCTAAGCTCCTATGTTTACTACTTGGGACTTGTAGCTGATCTTCTTCTCTATCTTGGCCCACTTGTGGACCCATTCCTTTCAATCCTTCTTACGAATGGAATTGGTGACATTTTGAAGGCCTTTCCCTGCTGTGCGAGGAAGAACACGGAGGATAATATGGAGATTGTCAATACAGACACAGTAGAAACAGTGTCTGGTATGTTAACTATGCTCTGAGGATAATGTGCATAAAATTGATAATCAACAAATCTTACTAATAATTGTTCATTTTGATTGTTACATTTTTACAGCTTAGTTTGAAGGGTTGTCACCCAAAAATGAACATTCTGTCATAATTTACTTACTCTCGTGTTGTTTCAAACATTACTTTCTTCTGAGGGACACAAAATTAGATATTTTGAGAAATGTCTCAAATGTTGTTTTTGTCCATGCAATGATAGTCATAGGTCAACAAAACATTCTTCATAATATCTTATTTTATGGTCTACTTAAGTCAAACAGGTTTGAAACAACATGAGGGTGAGTAAATTATGACAGAATTTTAATTTTAACTATCCTTTTACGATGATTCAATGCCAGAAAGTGTTCAATGTTATGCCAAAACACTGCATAAGAAGACAAAGCAAACAGCTACAATAGTTCAAATTTGCCATTATAATAAACTTAATTGATAACTCTTGAGTTCTACTAACAGGTTCAGTCATTTGAAAAATATCCGGCTTGACACAAAGGGTGAAATAATGTTTTATGACAGATGTGCTACTAAATGCCCTTTAGATGTAATGTGTAAAATATTGATGAGATACAGTAATGTACAGTAGTGCACTGTAATAACCCGTTTAGATATTTAAAGAACAGATCACCGCCAAAAAATTTTGTTAAAACGAAATGGGAGTTAGTAAATAATGTGAATTATACTATATATTTAACAGCATTCTTTTGTTACCATTGAGTTGTCAGAATTAACTCTTGTTCGAGAACTTGTATACTTTCTTTAATATTCATAAAATGGAATACAAATATTGTTCCAAGTACATAGAAGACTCTAAAAACTAAAAAAGGTTTAAAACATCTGAGGAAGGATAGGATATTAAGTCTGCCACTAAAACCGAACAGGTAGAGAAAGAGTGAAGAGCTCTCGGAGCATGTAACGGTAAAAATCTTCAGGCACAGTCACCATAGTGTGGGAGTCATTACAAAACTTGAGGAGATTTGGCTTTTGTAATCCGCACAAAACAACACAATCATATACGGATTGGAACACAAGAAATCTGTAAACAAATGTTCTCCATAAAAAAGGTCTCTGACTAGGCGCTTTCTTTTGGAATAAGGGGGAAAAGGCTTGCGAGCATCTCCAGCGAAAGAAAAGCGTTAAAAAAATAAAAAACAAAAACGGTGATTGAACAGAGCCATTGTATTCAAGTCCTGAGTTTTTAAAACAAAACATAAAAGGCCAAAAAATTAAATAAAAATAAAAACACTGACAAACCCAAGGAAATTTTTACAGTAAACAAGACTGATAGTTTCCAGGCCTGTAATGATCACTTGAGCATACTGAAATAAATCAGTGAAAACAGAAGGTGGGCTTCATCTATTCCGCTGGTGGATTGCTAGTCTCTCAGGAGTAGGGGAGAGGGGTCTATTGGCAGCAGAAGCTGTGGTCCAGCTCTAACCAGAGGTGGCCTGTCAGTCAAGGCAACGGGGTTCATCGGCGCGGTTGGTGTCGGGTAGGTCTGGGAGCGGGTGCCACGGCACAGGAAGGCGTTGAGGCAGAAGCCGCAGCATCCTCGGCCTCCTCCAGCTCTCCCTGGAGCTCCTGACTAACACTGGACTGCAGTGCTGCCGGCGTCAACCACTCCTTTGGCAGACAGCTCTGAAGGAAGGGCACACAAGAGCTGAAGTAGGCCAGTCGGTTCACCCAGCGTGGGATTTCTCGACCACAGAGGATCTGGGGCAGACGTGAGGAGGATATGGTGAGATTTTTGGCTCTTTTGGCAACAAGGACCCACTAGATTAATGTATATTCTTCCCTCGGCTTACCTCTGATAGTGCTGAGGAAAAGTGATTGCAGTTCTTGTGCATGAGGTGGTAGGCGTTCCCCTTATATTCCTTCCCCATTTCCTCCACAATTCTCTCCACATCCTCTTCTGCGAAGTCTGTGCTACCTAAAACAATGGCCTCTCTGAGAAAGCAAGTAGAAATTTAAGAGGGCGTGAGAGGCGCTGAGATGTTTTTACAAACATACCCTTTCCTATGATCGCTGTGGAGACAAATATTCTGACTCACTTGAATTTGAATGTCTCTCCGAGCTCTGTGGCTTCACCAGGTGTTATCTCAAATATACCTGAAAAAGGATAAGGATGTCCTCCATAGGCAAACTCTGCAACACAAGAGAAAGTACGAGTTAGGGTTGTGCGATATGACTATTAGAACCATTCAAATGTTTTCACGATCTGCCTTTACAGAGAGATCGTTAGTATTGGGCTACAGTGCACATTTTATGATTTGCAAGCATTTTAAAGCCTTGCCAGTTTAAACTTTCAAATCATTTTACACGCACGCTGTTCTGATATACGGTTTTCAGTGCGCACACACCAGAAGCGTGCAAACAGGAAGCCAGCTGTCACAGCACATGAGTACTGGACCAAGTTCTTTTTTTCTGTCTTGTTGTCTCTGTCAAATACATACAAGGTTATGTCAAAATACACAAGGTTCACATAAAAGTAGTCAGTTATACTGTATCTTAAGTGAATGTAATTTGTTTGAGATTACATTAGATCTATACATTCTGTCTTAAAATGAGTGCAGCCCAATAAACCTGCTGCTGGCTGTGTCAATGTTAATCAAACAAAGGAAAAAACAATTAACTCACTGCTCTTGACTGAAGAAATTTAATTTAATTAGCTATAAGAATCAGTGAATATTTTATTCATACAGTGAAGACTATGCAGTGTTGTTTATTTTTTTTCTTTTGATTATCAAATTACTTACTTGAATGCTGCTATAAAATAGACCTATTGTTCCTGAAAATGTTTAAGCACTGTTTATTTCATTTGTATTTATCGTATATTGTGTTTGTCCTTTTAGTAGTTTGCATCCTTGTACTTATTTTTAATAACAAAGATACAATTCTTTTTTTTTTTTTATAAAATACAGTGAAATAAGATTTTGGCCCACCCCTAGTTTGGCCTAAATGGTCCCATAGGTTTGTTATTCTTTTTTCTCTTATGTTTTGTTGCCTTGGAAGGCTTTTTTTTTTAAATAGGGAAATTAGTCTGGCTGTAGGCTACTACTCAGTAACTTGCACTAACCAATTTTATTTATTTTTTGTCATTTTTATTATTATTTTTTAATATTTAGTTTTAATTTATTTTATTTCAGTTTTTAGTAATTTTAGTACTTCAACTTATTTTATTTCAGTGAGTTGCCAAGGAAACATTTTTAATTTGAATTCAGTTTAAGATTTTACAATCGAATACATTTTATTTTAATTAATGAAAATGTATTTGAATAGCTTTAGTTTTTAATAGTAATAGTTTTACATACACATTGCAATGTAGATGCCTGCTATGTTAATGTACTATAGGTCAGATATTTATCTGTTTGTCTAATTAGGGTAAAAGTCAAATAGCAAACTTTGTTGATTAGTATCTTGTGTTGGTAGTGCAATTAACATCTGCTAAAAACACATTAGTTTGTGTCCTTAGTTTGAAACAACCTGTAAGGCTGTGGGCTCTTATTTGTCATTTTGATCACACAGAAAATATTCAAGAATGCCAATGCAAAATAAATGCCAAACAAAACAACTTTTCTTCTGGCACAAACCATTCAAAATGTCAAGGTCTTTTCCTGTTGCATCAACATATCATCTATGATATGAGGTTTAGTCATGTTTAGGAACTCCCTTCTTTCTTTGTAGCAGTTATTGGTGCAAGTTAACTGGATTTCTGAGAAACTTGACCCATTTGTGTCCGAGTCATATCGTGAGCCTTACCTCTGCCATAGATCTCAATTCCTGAGTGAAAGACTCCAATTCCCAGAGAGGTAGTGAACTCATTGATCCAGTACTATAAGGAAACATAACAAGTCTGAGCGACATACTGCCAAATGGTAAACGTTTTTCAAGGACAACTGGAATGATTTGCAATGTTAGGCTAAATCTGAATAGTATGGAAGCTTGTTTCCGCCACTAAATAAATAAATAATTGCAACTTTTTATCTCAGAATTCTGACTTTTTTTCTCTCACAATTGCGAGTTTACATCTCGCAATTATGACCTTATTTATCAGAATTGCGAGATATAAAGTCGCAATTGCATGTTATAAAGTCAGAATTGCGTGTTATAAAGTCAAAATTGCGTGATATAAAGTCGCAATTGCTAGTTATAAAGTCAGAATTGCATGATATAAAGTCGCAATTGCGTGTTGTAAAGTCAGAATTGTGTGATATAAACTCGCAATTGTGAGTTAGACTATAAAGTCCAATTCTATGGGGGGAAAAAAGACTGACTTTTTTCCTCTCAGAATACTTTTTATCTCACAATTCTGACTTTATAACACTCAATTCTGACTTTATAACACACAATTGCGACTTCATAACTCACAATTCTGACTTTATATCTTGCAATTCTGACTTTATAACACGCAATTGCGACTTCATAACTCACAATTCTGACTTTATAACACTCAATTCTGACTTTATATCTTGCAATTCTGACTTTATAACACACAATTGCGACTTCATAACTCACAATTCTGACTTTATAACACGCAATTCTGACTTTATATCTTGCAATTCTGACTTTATAACACACAATTGCGACTTCATAACTCACAATTCTGACTTTATAACACGCAATTGCGACTTCATAACTCACAATTCTGACTTTATAACACGCAATTCTGACTTTATATCTTGCAATTCTGACTTTATAACACACAATTGCGACTTAATATCACGCAATTCTGACTTAATATTTTGCAATTCTGACTTAATATTTCGCAATTCTGACTTAATATTTCGCAATTGTGAGAAATAAAGTCAGAATTGTGAGATAAAAAAGTCGCAATTCCCTTTTTTATTTTTCATTCTGTGGCGGAAACAAGCTTCCATAGAAAAGCATTTTAAAAATGTGAATTTATATACTCAATAAAATAGATTCTCAATTTCCATAATAAACTATTATAAATTATGGACATTCCAGTGTACAGTACTACCATATTCTTAAGGCATCTTAAAGCACTATTAAACCAAAATATTGAATAAACACATTATTTCTACAGATATTTGTACAGATTCTGTGGAAATCTGTTCATTTTTTTCCCCATGGGTGGCCCAAATATATGATGCGTTTATTCAAGAGCTAGCTATAAACATCAAAAATATATTAAAAATATTGAATAAACACACAAGGGATGGGGGATGTGTAGAACTGAATGAGCGTTAAAATTCTGTGGAAACCTGTTCATCTTTTTGAAATTTTCTGTGGGTGGTCCAAATATTTGAAGTGAATATGAGACAGCTATAAACATATCAAAAAACATTCGCAATGTATATTTGGACCAGTCCAGGTTTAAATTAATGGTTTTCTTATGCACATTATCTCTACAATTACTCTACTAATCCATTATGAACTGCTGTGTAACCATTAAAGTATGCTGATTTCAAAATGATTGCTGTATCAAAATGAGCAAACATGCATTGCAGAGTAATGTATGGATATGTACAGACAGGCAAAGTGACTGACTGAGCACTTGACAAACCTTTACACCAAAATCCATCCCATTAACAAGTCTGTTAGTAAGTTGCAAGGAAATACCTGACAGCTGCCCCCAATTGATTGTGTGTCACCAGAAAATAAGATGACCAACGCTTTTCAGCATTAAGTGTGCAGCAGTAAATCTAGCTTAGTAAATCCTGCATATACCTAAAGTAGCCAAGATGCATATCACTCCAAAATATAAACTAAGGATTTTGGCACAGTGTAAAATGATTTGTTTTGTTGAAACCATTTAAAATAAGAAGAAAAAACTAGACAGTTCTCCAACTCCACCTCATTCAGTGTTGTGAAATAAGATACTTATCCCCATGGCCTCCATTATGTCAAAGCCTATTAGGCCTATACATATCCTCCTTCATCACAAAACTGGGGATTAGTCTCTCTCTGATCAGCAACTAGCTTCTAAGTGTGGTTTTCAGCAAGAGTACTCCCATGCCAATAGAGATTGGATTAGAAAACAAAATCTACAAGCTAAAACTTGAACTATATGGGAGATCTCACACTGATCATTTTCTATGGGAACTGCTGTAAGGGGACTTTTCATTTTAATAAAAAAAACTTATAGTCATGCAATGTTTAAGGGATCATGGGTTTATGATACTTTAACATTTATAATAAATTGGCCCTGAAATTACAAGCTACACATTAGAAAGCGCATGCCATTAGACTGTCAAAAACATTAGCACTGACAATTTTCCCATCTCTAGCTAAATGGGCTGTATAAATCTCCTACTAAAGCGATTCCCATCCAAATTACAATTACTTGACAACTTCAAAAAACCTGGGCAGCTCAAATTTCTAGTCTTAATCTTTATGTGAGAACATTAAGATAGCCCAACATAAGTGAGGAGGCCTAAGGAAAGTATACATTTCCATGAGCCTGTTTCAAGGGGTCAATGAGACACATGAGACGACCAAATCTTTAAATGGAGACCATTCACATTACTTAGAGATCAATGACACTTAGAAGGTAAGGCCAATATTACCAGTCAATTTTTATAGTCTCCTTTCAACCCACAATAGATTTGTGCATTTGGTGTAAAATGAACGTGCTATAATGTATATGAATAATAGGCCTTCCACAACACAAAGTGACTATTTTAAGTGCTACATAAAGTGGTTAACTTCACATTATGTAAATAAAACATTATAAGATAGATAGATCAAATAAAAAATAAAACCTCTGTCAAGATAGATTAAATGGATCGTTAGAATTCCACTGTTAAACACTATTTTAAAAAGTTGTTGAAATAATGTGGACTGATGGCTTCAACAAAAACATATACCATCGTTTAACAACCTCGTAGCTAAGCATACAGTAAATATGTCTTTAACTGTTTATAATTTACCGTTACAAATAAATTACCCCATGGAGAAAATAACTGGGATTTTACTTCTGTAACGGACTGTTTGACTATTTCCGCTCACTGCCTCGCTCTGAAATTCGGGCGGAGAATAGAAAACTTGAAGTGGAGTTGTACTCGAGTGATTACAGAACGCTTTGAGCAAAGATCTCCCTGTCGCTATTCTCCACTTTATATAGCCTACGATATTCCAGTCCGGAATTTAGTCTGTTCCGTGATTGTTGACACGCAAAGCTTGACGCTTGTACGATATTTTGAAACGTTCTGAAACGCAAGTTACTTGATATGAATGTTATTTATCATTTGACTATAAAAGAACTGTTACTTGAATTTTGCTGTAGTGTTATAGTCTGATTTAGAGTCCAGGAGCTCTCTTATTCGCGTGATAATAATTAATTGAGCAGTTTTCGAAAGCAGAAAGAATACAGTGTTTAGCATGACTTCCCAACAGTGTTCTCAGATCACACAGCTGGATTCAAATGACAGTTGAATTAACTGGGTCGCAGCTTTCAGACAGATGGTCGTACACAATTCTACAGCTGATACAATTGATAACCTTTTACTGCAGAGATGTGGTTAGACTTACGTTACATATTGTTTAAGGAAATCAAGGATGAATCCTCTGATAAGCTGCCAATGAAATTTTGCACACATTTCCTCAGACTATAAAACATTTACCTCTATCTTAAAGCATGCTGACATGGCTGTGCCTCAAACCCTAGTAGCAAAGCAGACTACGTACGCGTTCAAACGTGTCCCAAATGTTGCCCAAGTAGGAAGCTCGCTTTGTTTTAGGACACAGCCATTGGGTGTGTTGAACTAATGCCAATACTAGACACATCGGTCATGAGTGAGTTATCAGTATTTGTTTTAAAGGCACCTACCATATCATAAACGTTCAGAATAACCGGCTCGTTTGCCATCACAGGTATGTATGTATTTGTCTTTCACTTTAGCTGCCGACCAGCTGCTGCTGCTGTGGTCCTTCTCCTCCGTTTGTCTTTTCACTCTAGCACCCGGAATTATGTTTTTCCCCTCGTAAGCACCACTGCTGAGTCCTCTTGACTTTTACTGGATTAAAACAGTTTAGATACATCTAAGAGCTGGTCCTAAAGGGGTTTTCATTGATGAATTGTGAGGCCACTTCTATTTAGTCCAGCTACAGGGAGTAGCGACGCTGCTAGGCTAACTGCCATTTAGCTTCTTGACCAGCGGAGGCAAAAATGAAGGGCACACAAAAGATACAAATATCCGTGAAGTCTCAGCCATTCAGACGACGAAGAGATATTTACAGTGAACGGAAATGAAAGCAGATGCACTAAAGATAAAAAGGAAGACGTTTAGAACCCGCGATGTGAGCAGCCTCCCCCGTTTTATTTCAGTGTCTCACTGATGCGGGTGAACTGAATGCGCGTGCCTGATGATGATGCTCAGCTGCTGCCCAACCTCACAGCAGTGCATTACTGCCACTCTAATGATTTTATAGAACAAAACACCCTCCACACATCATTACATCAATGTATCGTATCGATACACACCCTTACAATGTTAAAAACAAATATATGTCAACATTTTACTAATAAATATTTATTGATAAAGTTTTTTTGTGAAATAGAGAAAAACTATATGCTATGTGCTTTGTGTTTGGGGAAGGAATGACAATTAACATAGAGAACATAAACATTAATTTGGTTGTGTGATTTAATAGTTTTAACAATGGCCACAGTTAATTTAATCTACAATGTACATGAACGGTTTAGTATAATTTAAACAGATAATTCGTTCTGCTTGTGTTGAATGAATAAAGTAATGACAGGAGCCTATCTAAACTATAATTGAAATAACTTTGGCAATAGTTTTTTAAAATATATAAAACATAAACTGTGTAAATCATTCATATGTCCATTATTACATAAATTGTCCCAGTCAACTAAATGCAAAAATCTACACCGAAAATGTAATTCTGCTTGTGTTTAATGAATTAGGCCCAAAAATATCTGTAGAAGATGGAGCAAAGTATGATGAGTAAAATAAAGGCCTGGATCAAAACCATAAAGACAAGCGCTGGTCACACCTGAAAAAAAAAAAACAGATAGTTTTATGGATTACTAAATATCTGATATTATCAGGAATAACAGGAGAAATTAATAGCTTACATTTTGATTCCGTTTGGACTGCAAATACAGCATGAAGATCACAAAAGCTGACTGACTACAAATATTAAACTGAAAACTATCTTTGAATTATTAGTATCCCCAAAAAAGCTTCAGTATGACGACCCCAGATCCCGAGGGCTGTTCACGGCGCTTCTCATCAACTAGCAAAGATTTCCATGTTTGGGCCTCATGAAGGCAGGCTACCTACAGAGCCAAAGGAAGGTTTTGTTTCTACAACAACACAATGCCAAACACACACACACACACACACACACACATCTGACGCATATTGCCTGATGCATGGTTGGGCTGAAGTCTTTTCGATTAAAGTTCTCTTACACTATAAGTTAGCATCAACACTGCGCACAGATTTGTCTCCATCATATCTAAAGAAAATAAAAATATCAAAACAGTTGCACAGTACATCCACTGTAACAATCTTCTTCCTCTAAACATTGTATTTGTGGCTCATATTGCTAATTGTTTCTTGTGAGCTGTGAGACTTTAAGAGAACTCATGACTATCATCAGTTACCTCACATGTATTTCACTGGGAGAAAAATGGATCTTGTTTTTTTTATAGAAAAACATGCGGTCATGGCATGCGGTCCTCATAACATTGTTGCTTTGTAGTTGTTGTTTTCAAAAATATGTTATGTTACTCCATGACAAAAACAACACACTTCTCATATTTATCTCATATGCTGATAAAATTACAGCATCAGTATCTACAAAAAACACAGGCCTATAGGACAGATTCTCACCAGATCCTTTGATGGATTACTAAGCACGAACCTGCAAACGACACATTGAGAAAATTATTAAGTACTACATTGTTATAGGATATGATTTCTAAATGATATTGTTACATAATCAGACAACACTTGTCACAACACGAATGTGTCTGTTCGGTGGGCAGCCCACAAAAAAATGGGAAATTTATAGACAATGTATGCCTTAGTGCTGTAGTATCTACATGCACAGTATATAGTTTTCTTATCAAAATTTTCACAAATGTTTTTACAAATAAGAAAAGGGAGATTCATCACCAACCCCACCATTAGACAAACAACTTACCTGACTTTTTAGTGAATTGCATGAATTACCAATCTTGGTTGGTAGCACCTATACCACTTGATAGAGACTATACCACTTGATTTTGAGCTGGATGACCTGGATGCCTTCATACAGTTGAATTTGTCTGTACAACAATCTTTCAATGATATGCAATTTAAAGCACTCACAACAGATCAGTGTTGTTAGTCCTTTCTCTGTAGTCTGCATCCTCATAAATGCTAAAGGTCTGAAAGAAAAGATACTCTCAATAAATATGACAGTGTAATACCAGTAAAATATATATTTGTAAATACTTGGCTTATATGAGCATCACAAACAACTCACTCCCTAAATGCTATTTTAAAGCTCCAGTAGGTAACTTTTGTAAACAAATATTTGTTAAAACTGTCATTATGTCCTGACAGTAGAATATGAGACAGATAATCTGTGAAAAAAATCAAGCTCCTCTGGCTCCTCCCTGTGGTCCTATTGCCATTTGCAGAAATACACCGCTCCCGGTCAGAAACAACCAATCAGAGCCAGGAGGAATGTCTTAGCAGTGTCAATCACGCTCGTGTACGCGCTGATCACCCCTCTCTTGCACAGCGCGAGCGCGTACCGTCGTTCGTGACTCTTCTGTTTAAACTCGTTCATCCAAATGAACAAATCTTTTTTCGAGTCATTTCGTTCATTCAACGAATGAAATGACTCGAAAAAAGATTTGTTCATTTTGATGAACGAGTTCGAACAGGATCACGAACGTGCATCACAGAACAGAGCAAGGCGAGCATTTGTGCTTATAAAACTTAAAGTTTTTAATTTATTTTTGAAATGACCTATCGTTTCGCTAGATAAGACCCTTATTCATCGTCTGGTATCGTTTAAAGCCCTTTGAAGCTGCACTGAAAACTGTCATTTGGTCCTTGAAACGTTTGTGTCCTATTGAAGTCCATTGTATGGAGAAAAAGCCTGGAATGTTTTCATCAAAAACCTTAATTTCTTTTCGACTGAAGAAAGAAAGACATGGACATCTTGGATGACATGGGGGTGAGTAAATTATCAGCAAAAGTTTTTTAAAAAGTGAACTAATCCTTTAACGTTATCTTACTATTTATAACTTATAGAAAGAGTGCAACGTTATAAATTTACATGTATTGCAAAATACATAATGATTTGAGGACCAAGTTTGTAGTCAAAGTATGGGCAGGCCATAGTCAATCTAAAGCATATTGTTGATGTTTCGTCCCTATTAGTGAATGTTCCATAACTGTTTATAATCCGCCGTCATTGGTGGTAGAGGTGGGCGGATACTTTCGATACTGACATGGTATCGAAAAAGATCGATCCTCACATAAAAATATCGATCCAAATGTGTTTTTTTACCAGTAATTTTGATTAATTTAGAACGCAATTCAGCGTTCTAAAAAAAAGCTTCTAAGTTTAAAAATAAGCGAATAATTGTGTAGGGTAGAACTATTTCTCCTAGTCATCTGGATACAAGATGAAACCAATCAATCACAGAGAGCGTTTGCTGCTGGTGCTTCTGTCTCAGTGCGTTTGGGAAACGAAGCCTTGCTTAGATGACAGAGAAACAATCGGGAGTTATTTCGCAATAAACAAATTAAAAGTTTACATAACGGTTCAAAATGTTGACGTCAGTATGATTTGTTTAATGAAATTAATATTTTTATTCAACAAGGATCGATGCATTAAATTGATCCAAAGTGACAGTCAAGGGTTTTACACTGTTAAAAAAAAAAAAAATTTAATATAAATACTGTTCTTTCAACTTTGTTCATCATGATACATTTTATGCAAAATGATTTGGTTTCCACAAAAACATTAAACTGTTTTCAACATTGATAATAATAAGAAATGTTTCTTGAGCAGCAAATCAGCATATTAAAATTAATTCTCATCATGAAGGATCATGAAGACTGGAGTAATGATGCTGAAAATTCAGCTTTGATCATGTTGGGGAATCTCTTCTGTCTCATGTACAAGTCTAAGTGCTGTAATGCCAAGCAGAAAAACTAGGTCACACGGCATGTAAGGACAGGGCATATGAGGACAGGGATAAGAGAATGGAAAAGTATCCAAAAAACTTGTAGTAGAGATGCAGGTGTTAGGAAGCACTGGAAGAGAAACATATGTAAGATGTTCCACCAATAGGAGAAGGTCTAGGGGGAGATGTTTTTAATGGTGGCGAGATTACGAGGAAGAAAACAGATAATAATACAGATGCCCATTGTGTAATAGGAGACTAATACAGATGCCCATTGTGTAAAAGGATAATAATACAGATGCTCATTGGGTACCAACGATAAGAAAAAGGTATAAGACCTGAATGTCGACCACTGTAAAATCAGATGGCCAGCTGGCATCTCACTTTGTTGAATTGCTCAATAAAGTTACTTTTTCTGTGACCTGGAACTTCGACTCTGAAAGATTTTCTCTGAAACCTGAATTAGAGAACTCTGAAATCTGCAGACCAGAACCAGAGCCCTTAAATCTGCCACAACAATCACAGGAATAAATGACAGAATAGCCCATGTTAAATTGTAATAATATTACCGTTTTTACTGTATTTTTGATCAAATAAATGGCTAGTGTACAATAGTGCATTTACTATAATTAGGGTAGTTTGGTAAAAGTCACTGACTAATTACAGGCGAGTTGAGAGCACAAATCACAAAATATTTAGTGGTCATGAAAACGTATTCAGATTTAGCATATTAATGATGCATTCACCTCATAAATCATGACACGCTGCTCTAGCACAGGAAAGTGCATGTAAGTTAAAGTGCATGCTTTTAAAATTAAAAAGTATTGGTATCGGTATCGATATCGGCGATACTGGCCCTGTATTTACTTGGTATCGGATCGATACCAAATTTTGCAGTATCGCCCACCTCTAATTGGTGGTCCTGCTTACTAGCCTGCGAACTAGCGTTCACGGCAGGCTCCGCTGTGGGGGAGGAGCTGTGGAGGGAGGGCTGTAGCGCAGCAGAGAGCAAGGCTGCCCTACAAAGGCTAAGAGCAGTATCAGCAAAAACGCCAAACTGAGAAAAACAGCTTTTTGTGTTTTTCTTACACCAAATATAAGCATCCAATTAAATTTAACAACAAATGGTACAATTAAATAGATCAAAGGAAGGTGAATATTAAACATTTCGTTTTTTGACAGTCAGGCAAAATTTGGTAGTTTTAGAGGCTATACTACGCTTTGCCTTTGCATTACTGCGTATGCTTACATGGCCATACAATAACATATAGCAGTAAGTGTAGCAAGTGATCATAATCACTTGTTTATATCATAAATCATAATCACCCAAACCTTTGCACACAGCTGCAGCAACTGCTTATAGTTGTCAAAAGTACAGTATATGTTAATTATAACCAAACTATTAAAATTATGTGGCATATTATGTAAACCCCCGTTTTATTTTTTATTTTTATAGACCGTTTTCTCTATCTTCATTCTTTCTGTTAAGCTGCGACTTTCCATCCCCTTTGGCATTATAATCATATTTTTCAAAAAACAAACAAAAAACACGCGTTATTAGATTCATATATTTTAATTGTATCACAAAAGTGCTGTTTTTTTATGGCAATCATTAACGTATTGCTTTTATTTCAATTTGGGATAGGTCTTCACATGTAATTACAAACAGTTTAAGTTTAATCATTCAGGGAATCAATATATCAATAAATGAAATATGAGCTATATACATATACAGTATGCTATAAAACCTGACTCATGCCACACAAAGGCAAACTGCAGTATCATAGTGAAACCAAGGCAGACTGCAAGGCAGACTGCAGTACGGGCAGATACTGCATTCTGCCTTGGTTTCACTCTACTTTTCTATACAATACTGCAACTAAAAATGTAAATTTATATAAGAAATTTATTAGGTAGCCATATGAAATTTTAACAGATTGTAGAGCAGATCCTGCACTTTTTATTTGTGCAAAAAATTTTTTTTGAAAAATTGAATATACTGCTCTTAGCCTTTGTAGGACAGAAGTGGGTTGGACCTGTAAGTTGTGCTTGTTCAAATTTTCAGGCTAAGTCAACATTTTCTCAAAGCTCCCTACTGCAGCTTTAAACACAGCTCATAAAGACTGGCTTTTCTAAAAGACCCTTCTTGTCCAGACCTTGTTTATAGAATCCAGATGGTGCACACTCTCAAAATGGGTCATTTCTGTGATCTGCAAAACATGGTCATTGGTTACATTCATGTTTTACCTTTATGGTAAACTAAATACACAAGTGTCTCACTTTCTTATCCTAGACTCTTAAAAATAAAAGTACTTTGTTGGAATCTATAGTGAAGAACCTTTCCATTAAACCGCTCTAGAGTGAGTAAAGGGCAACATGTGTCAAAAATGATTGATTGTTGACCCTCATAAAAATTCCTCAAATCCACTAATGTAACAAAGTTACAAAGTTAGAGAGAGTTTTTTCCTTCACATTCATTATTTAAAAAATGTCAATGTTCAATAATTTAAAATGTTTTCAGAAAAAAGTAAAGCAAGTTAGATAATGTCTTTCACGTTCGATTTGTAAAAGATACCAGAAAAAAGGTTAAAATACATTTCTAAAAAACAGTTTTCAAACATGCACCAGCATTAAAACATATCAAACAACGTGCGTTAAAATTACATCAAACAAATACAGTTTTCTAAAATACATTTGAAGAAAGTTGTCCCTTTACAATCACATAGCATTTAAATACATTAAAAACCCTGTATAGCCTACCATCAAAATATATGGCTTGGCATACATACATTTCAAGATGTTACAGAAGAAATATAAAAAAAAAAAAAGTTAGAGAGAGTTTTTTCCTTCCCATACATTACTTAAAACATTAAAGACAAATAGGTAAATGATTAATCCTTTAAAAAGTTTTCAGAAAAAAATGTGAAACAAATTAGAAAATGTCTTTCACAAACAATTTGTAAAGAAAACAGAAAAAAGAGTAAAATGCGTTTTCTAAAAACAATATTTCAAACACCAGCGATCATCAGACATATCAAACAACAGCGGTTAAAAAATACATTAAGCTAATAGTCTTACGTTTTTTTCCCCCACATACAGTTGAAGAAAGCTTTTTCTTCACAATCACATAGGCTACATTAAAGACATAAAGGATGTAGGCCTATACCGTTACAACACAAAAGCCAATTATCCAGATATTTTAAAACATCAGAAAAAAATGTAAAACAAGTTAGAGAGTGTCTTTCACTTTAAAGAATCCAGAAAAGGGGTAAAATGCCTTTCTAAAACAATATTTCAAACAACCGTCAGCATTAAAACATATCAAACAACTTGTTAAAATTACATCAAACAAATAGTCTTAAGTTTTCTAACATTACAATATACTGCTAAAGTTTTGTTTCATTTTTAGGCAAAGCATATCTCTTACGCTGTTACGTGAAGACGTCCTTTTTCACTGATGGCAAAAACATGAATGAGAATAGATCGGAGTGTTAAGCCACACCCAGTCTCCGCCCACCTAATACTCCCCCCAAGCAGAAGAATAGACACGTGCAGAGTTGTAGATTTAAATGGTGGTAAAATAAAAACACTAAATAACGTTTACATTAGTAATAGTTGTTTTTAAAAAAAGTTAATTTTTTAACTTTTAGCGTTCATTAACTATTCGCTCTTAGCTCTTTTCAGACCAAAGAATCAAGTCTCACCCTTTGCAACAATGCACACACACACACACACACACACACACACACACACACACACACACACACACACACACACACACACACACACACACACACACACACACACACACCAATTTGTATAAAAAGCTTTAAACAAAAAAAACGGCTGTTTTAACAACAACAACAAAAGTTAGTGAATATTTGTGGAGGAATAATAACACACACAGAGACGGAGCCAAAGTGAGTGCCGTTTACTTCATAGTTCAATCTAATACAGATAAGCCCAAGGCGCGAGAGTGCCCCACCCCCTTTACCGTACCCATTTACTCTAGTACACTCTCAATACCATATAAAATACATGCTGCAAAGTGTTTTTTTCAGGCTAGTCTGGGTTACAGAAACACGCGCCAGCCTCTCGTTGCATTTCATTATATAGACAGACCTAGGCAGAAACCTCTTTTCCAATGTAAACATGAGTTCACAGTGGGAATTCACATTAATCACAAGTCCAGACTTACTGGGGGCAGAAGTTGATTTACATGGAACCATTTGCTAACAATGGAAATTTGATTTGAGTTTACACCTTCTGAGAGCTTGAGGCCATTTGCCTGGAAGACACACCCGCCTATGTTTGCGAATTATCTCTTAACTCTTAAATACCTTATTACCTTTTTGGTTTACTTCTTTGAGATTAAGACCTTGGCACCAGTCGCACTGAGAAATTTCAAATGATATCAAACATGTGTAATACTGTAAGATAATTATTCACATTAACCCATATAGATTTCCTTTATTCTCTCAGAGAGTTGCGCTCTCTTCCAGTTCTTCCAGTTTCTCTAGTCTTACAGATCTTTCAAGCCTAATATTTTCAAGCATCTGTCCTTTAGCACAGTCCTCTTAAACTATTACAACTGAATCACATCTTACTTGCACTGGGAGATGCACATTCATTAAAGCTTAAGGGTGTTAGACAAAGTTCCACACTCTGGAAAAAACTGCAGATAAAATAAAAAATTATGTTTGCACAGAAGTAAATTCTAGAGGTCAACTTATTAAAAAAGTAAATACAGCAAGAGCCATTTAAAACAAATACAGAAAATCCACTTGTAATCCGTTTGAATGTTTGTAAATGACATTTTATCTACTAGTCGATGACGCTGTTTACATTTTGTTTCTTTTTGATTTTGTATAGTTTTTAAAGACTATAGTCTCCGAGCGTGGTGGTCAAACATGTTCGTAGGAATTTATGAAAAACATGAACAAATACAGCATAAAGAGAATTAAATAACAGTCCTTCTACATGAGAGTGTTTAAGACTAAAAAAATTATATTTCTTCTAGAACATCTTTCTGGTCTGTCTACGAAACACCATGAAGGGAGTTTTGCTGTTAAAGCTATAACACTTAAAGATGTGCATTTCACAGCACAGTCATGCACGTTTCTTTTGTGTATGTCTCACAATGTGTTGACACTAGTGTTTTAGGCATCGGTCTTTTAGGTCTGATCCAGAAAACAGACGTTGTGTTTTATGTCTTAATAATTTGTTCATCTTTTTATGTAAACATGTGGTAAGCAGTTTTTGGCCTCATCAGCAGAACACCAAAATGTTTTAAAGCAACACCAAGGAACTTTTCCTCTGCGGTCGCCCTATAGGTTGGAAGCGGAATTGTCCATTACCGCTGTCGTAAATAATTTAGCCTACCGCAGCCTGCTGTCGCACGCGCACGCTCGCTGTTTATCCAGCACCGGCTTTGGAATCAACAATGGCCACAGACAAGGTAGAGTATGATGCATGATTTTATGAAAGACATCACAAACGAAGAAACACATTATGTATGCCGTAAAGCAGTCGAATTTTGTAGTTCTTTTTGTGCTCCGGTTACTACCCGAAACCCGAAGTTACATAGTGCCAGTAAAAGCGATAAAGACCAGGCTATGGCAGACGTGTCATTTAACCTATTGTAAGTCGATGTACCATCACAAGGGTCTTGGAAATATATTATGAAGGTTGAAAAACTACATAGTGTTACTTTAACACATCGTAAAGTTCAATAGTTACATCAACTCTCAGTCACATCAGATTTGGATTCTTGTTTATATTGAACATTGTTTTTGTACCGTATGTTTAACAGTGCTGTAGTGTTCTTGGGCTCATCAAAGTTCACACAAGTCACAAAGTTTTCACTGGAGCATACTTACTGACTCTGAAACCAGACCAAATATTAGCATGTAACATTTTGGACACCTTTGTTTTTTATGCATCTTTGATTTGGTTCGCATTTCTCCTGAAATCTCCGGTTTTGACATTATTTACCAGTTTTTAACATCACCACTCTCAATGTATTGCAGCATGTCTGGTTTCCTTACACTTTGAAAAACAAACTTTGGAAAACAACTGTTTTGATTTTTGACACATAGTGCCCTTTGCTCTCTCTCGCTCCATTGCACAAAAGTTTCTTTGAAGTGGAAAAGATTCTTTAGATTATTAAAATGTGTTTTACACTAAGAAAAAAACTGGTTCTCATAAGAACAGTTCACAAAAATGTCTTTGGGGAACCCAAAATGGTTCTACTATGGCATTGCTGCAAAATCGCTCTTTTGGAATCGTTATTTTTAAATTTGTAATGAAACGGAAGTTGCTGTGATCTCTTGTGAGTGACAGGTTGACTTCTGCTGGCACATCTAAAAAGCTGATTTCTGCCACTCACCCACAACCACATGAAGAATACCACTGGCTTCTTGGCTTAAGTTAGTTAGAGGAATCCATTATTCGCTTTGAATTCCATTATTCCATTATTCGATTTGAGACTCAAAACCTTTAACATAGCTGATTTCACTTCTGTAAAGCTTGTGGTCTCTCCATGCAAGAACTGAAGCAAGTTCAAAGTCTTACAAGTGAAGTTGAAGAGACAATCCACGTTTTTGTAACCGATTATTAAGAAAACAACTCATTTGCTGTGCATTTGCAATCTGTACACCGAGTCCTAAAATTCAGGCCATTAGCGCCTTCAATTAGCAGTTTAATTGGATTCATCCTCAATATTATATCCTTGTTGTCTCTCCAGAAAAGAACATCTCCTATGTGGAATTCAAGCCATTTAACAATAAGACGGTTTCGAAAAAATAGTGTAATAACCTTCAGCTGGCATAAGCAATTCGCTGGGATCAACCTTTATCTCCTCATAAGACAGGAAAGCATTCTTGGTCATGAACAAGTTTTTGTCAGACATGAGTAAATATATTTTGAGACAAAGGTCGTCTTAATGATTTTTAGTTTTGTTAAAGGTAATAAAAGCAACAGTTTTTCAATAACAGAAGAATATGTAAAAGTATGGTACAGTATTTGGGGTAAAAGGCACCCGTGCTGTTGGGGGGAAAGGCACAATAATAAACATGATAATAAACAGCTGGCTGACTTTTCCATTTGTTGACATGACATGGTAAGATTCAGATGGTAAATATCATTGGGTGTTCACCTTAGAGATAATCACACAAATTTATTTATAATAAAACCATCATATTTAAAAATATATATTAATATTATTATCATAAAATATAATTGATTGTTACTACTGTAAATATATATTAAATATGATCTCCTTCAATGCTTTCAGAATCTTTTTTAAATCATTTTGTTTTTGTATTTTTATAATATTTTTTAATGACAGTATATTTACTGAACTTTTTGATTTATAAGCAGAAAATAGTACAAACTTTGCTAAAGTGATTGTTTTGAACAAGTATTTACTTAGACATTATTAAAAACTTAAAGTATTTGTATCAAACATGTGTGCCTTTTGCCCCATGCTGCTCCTTTTACCCCATGTGTGGGGTAAAAGGCCTCCCTCGCCACCTCATACTTTTCTAAGATTGTTTTTTTAAACAAAAAAAAATATTTTTTTTGTTTTATTTTCACACAAAATCTGTTGCTCCATTATGTTCAATACAAACATAATATTTTTTCAGCAATCATACACTATGAAAAGCATTTTCCTTAAGGTGTGCCTTTTGCACCGTTGTACCAAATGTAGTCCAGTGACAATGATTTGACAGGCACTCAAAACAACCTATACATAACCAAAATGTTGCATAGGTTTTTTAAGAAGACTTGATCCTACTACAGACAGAGTGAATCATTGCAGTGTTGTTGTTTTCTGGATCAATTATCCATATTCTAACAGTCTACAGCACACAGAACAGCATCATAAACCACATGGTCTTGACAGGGAACAATGCAACTTGCATGCAACAAATATTTCTTAAAAGTCTCACCTGAGTGGCATTTTCAGATCCATTTCAGATGGACATGGGGGGAATTGGGGAACTTTTTTGGGCAAATATGTTTCTAAAGTAGTTTGTAGTGTAATTAAAAGGTGAAAGAAAATGAGCTGGTTAATACCTGAGCAAGTGGCTTTGCCACAACTCTATCCCTCCATCCAATAGATCCACAGAGGTGGAGCTGGACTAGATCGTGGACGTCCAGAGAGGGGAGGCTGGACGTCATTTGGCTCTGCAGTGAGAAGCACTTCGTGGAGACGCTGGTACGCAAGCGGTGCTCCGCCCTCGGTGTCTCAGGTGCGCGACTGTTCGTGTGTAGGACGAGCATTGCGGAGCTGCATGGAGAGCAGAGGGGATACAGTCATGTCAGACAGCGGGAACGCACAGTCACAGGACGAAGGATCCCACGACGAGGACAGTACGAGCCGGGTGACGAGTCCAAGTGTGGGCAACAGAGTGACCGTGGTGCTCGGAGCGCAGTGGGGCGATGAAGGGAAAGGAAAGGTGGTGGACCTGCTGGCTCAGGACGCTGATATGGTCTGCAGATGTCAGGTTAGTTTATGAGCACTACTCAGTTACTTACTCTGAATATGCGAATATATATCCGGTGGGTTGTGTAGTGATGCGCTGTGTAACGTAGGGTACATCATCAACAACCTTGTACGGAAATATTCATGGCATCAGTGAGCAGCCTGTGTAGTAGTGAAATGAATGTTCAGTGCTGTGAGTGTTCGTATAGCATGTGATTATAGGATTTGTTTGCTGGCCAATTCTTGTGAAGCGGTTAGCTGCTGTTTTATTATAGCGGAAATAGAAATTACAGCGCGCTTCCATTGTTATCGAAAAGCTGTCTGTCTGCACGCGAGCGACGTCAAATAAAATGCAGTGCGCTGCGTACTAGTACTATTTTAGCTACGCTAGCAGTGCACTATGTAGGGTGTTTGCTAATGTCACCTTGACTGAATTATGCGATATCGAAGCGCTGTCTGCCCATTGGAGGCCTGCAATCTTACTAGATGTTATTTAGTACATATTTTATTATCCGGGGTGTTCTGTAGCCTACAGATGTAAACACAGACTCTTTTGTTGACACGAGCGCAGGACTCCATTGAAGTCTATTACGTTGGAATGTGTGGTATTTATGAGTATTACAGTAAATCAGATGTTGTATTGTTAATAATTAAAGTAATGGTTACTCAACATTAATCTCCAGCTTTTTGATTTTCTGCGGTTATCTCTTGTTATAAATGTTTGTACATTCCTGCAGCTCACCAATTCTTCAGACATGATGTTCTACTACTTTACCTGCCTTTAACAACATTTATACTTTCATTCATTAGAATAGAATTGTTTAAAAGTAACAATTAAATTGGGTTTATATTTTATACAAAATATAACACCAATCAACCACCTGTAAAACCACCTGTTCTCAGAACTCAATACTTAATATAGCCTACATTAAACAGAAATATTAATAGCCTATACACATTTGAAGAAAACATTTCTTTGTGTTTAGAGAGGGAAGAGGTAAAAAAATGTAACAGTAGGCCTTTGCTTTACTAATACCTTTATTAGCTTTCATCACTTTACTTTTAGTTTGTAAAAACACTTGACAATTGTTTTTGGCCATCTGATGGTGTTGCTGACCCATATTACTCAATATACCTCAACTTCTCACTACTCAAGAAACAGTGACCTCTTATTACAGTTTTTCGTTGGTCATGAAAAACATGGTAATATTAGAGAATTTTAAAATGGTTGTTTCCATCAATTAAAAATACATATCTGTTGTTAGGCAGTTGGTTCAGGTAAGTAAAGTTTACATAGCATATTGCTCCATCATGTGTCAACATATCTCCCATTGCACGTCAGAAAGAAACAGGTGTCACTATAATAGCCTTATGAAATTTGGACACCGCTGTGGTCTCACTTAACCAGATACACACACACACACATGCACACGCACACACTCACGTATACATCTGTTCAATTATTTGATTATTTAAAAAAATATTTTTTTTACGTACACTAGTTGATTTTACATTTTTAGATTTGTGAAGAAAGGAAAGGACTTTTAGGGACAACTGGGCAAATTGTTGTGGTATGCTTGCCCCAGTGGTTGTGTTGTGTTATGTGTTATGCTTGAGAGCACACTACTGCACTTTGGTTGCAGGCCGGTTTACGCCCCCCTGTCGCTATGCTTGGAATTGATAACAGGCTCACATTGCAAGGATTCTCTCCTAAGAAGTTAGTTTCTGCCAAGGTTGTGACTGCATTTAAATGCATTTAAACTATGGTGCACTATGCAAACCGTCATGTGTCTGCTGTGCAAATGGATGGAATAGAAATGAGATAGTGTTCGTCTTTTTATAAAAACACTGCACTCAGCAGTCTGACTGGTTTTCCTTATGGGCAGATGCAATGGAAGAAAGGCCATCGTGCTGTTCCGTGTCACACCAATTTGATATGTTGGTCCAGAAACTGGATCAAATATGAAGCAGTCTGAACAGCCATTGCATGCTGTACCTCTTTTTGTGATATCCATTTTATTTGCAGATTAAACTCTTTTCATGTAAGCCTAGTTTGTGTGGTTAAATCTGTTTTATAAGTACAATATTGGGAAAAACAAATCAAGGCTCTCTTATTTATGGTTTTCCAGGCATGTCCGCTTGTTAAATGTTTTAGATTTGAAATGGTCATTCTTTCATAACTCTTACAGTATAATTAATTACAGATCTGATGCCGCAACCAGAAGCTATCTTTAGCCCAGCCTATTTTACAGGAATGTACTGAAATCTTTGTGAGCTAGGCCTATAACTGTCTATATACACTCACCTAAAGGATTATTAGGAACACCTGTTCAATTTCTCATTAATACAATTATCTAATCAACCAATCACATGGCAGTTGCTTCAATGCATTTAGGGGTGTGGTCCTGGTCAAGACAATCTCCTGAACTCCAAACTGAATGTCAGGATGGGAAAGAAAGGTGATTTAAGCAATTTTGAGCGTGGCATGGTTGTTGACGCCAGATGGGCCAGTCTGAGTATTTCACAATCTGCTCAGTTACTGGGATTTTCACGGACAACCATTTCTAGGGTTTACAAAGAATGGTGTGAAAAGGGAAAAACATCCAGTATGCGGCAGTCCTGTGGGCGAAAATGCCTTATTGATGCTAGAGGTCAGAGGAGAATGGGCCGACTGATTCATGCTGATAGAAGAGCAACTTTGACTGAAATAACCACTCGTTACAACCGAGGTATGCAGCAAAGCATTTGTGAAGCCACAACACGCACAACCTTGAGGCGGATGGGCTACAACAGCAGAAGACCCCACCGGGTACCACTCATCTCCACTACAAATAGGAAAAAGAGGCTACAATTTGCAAGAGCTCACCAAAATTGGACAGTTGAAGACTGGAAAAATGTTGCCTGGTCTGATGAGTTTCGATTTCTGTTGAGACATTCAGATGGTAGAGTCAAAATTTGGCGTAAACAGAATGAGAACATGAATCCATCATGCCTTGTTACCACTGTGCAGGCTGGTGGTGGTGGTATAATGGTGTGGGGGATGTTTTCTTGGCACACTTTAGGCCCCTTAGTGCCAATTGGGCATCGTTTAAATGCCACGGCCTACCTGAGCATTTTTTCTGACCATGTCCATCCCTTTATGGCAACCCTGTACCCATCCTCTGATGGCTACTTCCAGCAGGATAATGCACCATGTCATAAAGCTCGAATCATTTCAGATTGGTTCCTTTAACATGACAATGAGTTCACTGTACTAAAATGGCCCCCACAGTCACTAGATCTCAACCCAATAGAGCATCTTTGGGATGTGGTGGAACGGGAGCTTCGTGCCCTGAATGTGCATCCCACAAATCTCCATCAACTGCAAGATGCTATCCTATCAATATGGGCCAACATTTCTAAAGAATGCTTTCAGCACCTTGTTAAATCAATGCCACATAGAATTAAGGCAGTTCTGAAGGCGAAAGGGGGTCAAACACAGTATTAGTATGGTGTTCCTAATAATCCTTTAGGTGAGTGTAAGTGTTTATGAACATCCTTTAATTAAGCTACACTTTTGCTATCACATTTCTTTCTTGATCAGCCCGTTAGACCAAGTCTGACGAGAATGAACGGCCATCTGTTGCTCTGACAGATAGATATATCGATAAGATTTGCTGTATTGACTCTGTAATTGACACAATTTGTTTCAGACAATATATCGGCCACTTATTGTTTTAACTTAAGAGTCTTAACTTATTTTAAACATACATCACAGGAATGTCTGAATCCTTGGGGTCAGCTTGATTATTCAATCTCTGTGGAGATCTCTTGACTGCAGTGAGTGTTGTGGTGGTCAAGCATGTTAACTGTGTAATGTGCAGCTGTTTTTATCAGTGAGTCCAACTATGTTGCCTGCTGATAATTATGCTGCCGATTTAGACCTAGTGTTAATCAATTAGGCCCCAAATACTTTTATTTTTTTACATACTCCAGTTTCTTGCTGATTTTTCTTGTTTGAACAGCCAGAAATGAATCAACTGATTAAAATGTAATCATACAATACTCCCTTTATACTACCACACAAAACAAACCAAGCCAGATAGAACGCAACATTATAATCTCAGTCAACAGACAAAACAATATTCAATCAAACTAGTTTTTGGTTCTGTACTTTTTCAACTGCATTTTTAATGCGGATGGAACGCCTGGTGCACTGTGTCATTGTGGGTGATAAAGTGGTAACTCTGCTAGTAATCCCTGTATTACTTACTCAACCCCTTGTTCCTCTTCAAACAGAAATTGGAGCAGATCACTCATTCTAGCCACTTTTAGCCTGCTAGGTTTGGAACACTGGATGTCATCCAACACAGCCTAAAACCCCAGAGACAGTCATGAGAGAAAATGTGACAAACATCATATGAAAGTAATTTTCCATGTTATTGACTCAGCTATTCTGAGTTTTCTTTGAAACAAACTATACTATTAGTATTTTCCCTAGACGCCACATCTTATAATACAGTGTGGTATGGATACAAATTTGTCAACATGAAATCAGAATTGATCCTGTTTATTATCTTTATACAACGTGTACTAATTAATTGTGCAGAATATTTCAAAGAAAAAAATCCCAATTTATTTCCTGACGTTACCAAACTGTATGGGTTCAGTTTTCACAATCCATTCTCTTCCCAATGGAGTCAAATCCCGACCTACATGTTCTTTCCTCATTAAATTATATTCCACTTGGAAATAATGAAAACAATATGGATTGCGAATGTTTGTTCACTCTAATTGCATAAATAAATGTTAAACCTGTTTATTACATGTTTTACAATATAGAACAGATTAATCCTTTAGTACTATGCTGTAATTATTTTGCTTACACAAACACCACATTCATTACATGAATCCAATGCCCCTCAAGTTTCTAATTGTCAGCATGCTGCAACATATGATGTATCGGTTCAATCTGTGTTTAAATCTCCCAGGCTGGGCCCTTTGATTTAAAAGCAACCTTGTAATAGGAGTCCATAATAGTAATGCTAAAGCAAGCAACGCTTTTGGTCACCATGGGTATGAGAACATCGTAAATGGATCTAAAAGGAGAGGCATCCACACACATGCACTACTAAACTGGTCAAAGGAGACCTGTCCGGAAATAGCTCTGCACTGTTTCTTGCTGGATTAAAGACTGATTTATTAAGCACACTTTGTGGGAACCCCCTTAGACATGGCATGAGGTCAGAGCTGATTGACGCCATGTTGAAAACCGACACGTGAGACCTCTTGACGATTCTTAAGGATGGTAACAGCAGTTGGCATACCAAGGGTGCTCTGTAATCTATGGTTTTCCTGCTCTTTAGTTATGTGTCAAGTTCAACAAGGATGGAATCTAGTAATGAAAAATCAAATGAAATGAAGCAATTGAAACTCTGCAGAACTTGAATGTGAATGACTGGAATGTGTGCGTCTGAATTCCTCCTTGTATGTTGTCTAATGGAGCAGTAGAGCTATTCTCACATTAAATCCACACCGAACACCAAAATCAGTGTTTATATGCTTCAAATTTTCCATTTCTCAACTGTTTGTCTAAGCATGTCTGTACAATACCATAGGAATGCTTCATGTTAGCTATATGGATAGTTCAACCAAAAGCTTGCTTTCTTTTGTGGAACAAAAGAACTTTAAGGTACAAAAACAAATATTGAAGTGCATTGATTTCCATTGTATGGTTGGACAAAACATTGAGGCATTTCTTAAAATATCTTTTATGTTCTACAGAAGAAATAAAGTCATGATGTTCTGGAATGACATGAGGGTACTAAATGATGACAGAACTTAAATTTTAGGGGTGAACTATCCCAAAATGTTTTATTTATTTTTTGTAAAGTTTTTATTTAAAATTGTATCTTCTCAAGGATTGAAAAGTCTTTGTGTTATTCTCTCCTGTAGGGGGGCAACAATGCAGGACACACGGTTGTGGTTGATTCAGTGGAATATGATTTCCACCTTCTACCCAGTGGGATTATCAACCCTAAAGTCACCGCCTTCATTGGTGAGTATGTCAAATTACCCCCCTCTTTTTGTGTAGTGTGGCTTGTATGCAACCAGTACAGCATAAAGATCTGTATTGATCGTCCTTACTTTGAGGATGCCTCCCTCTCCTATTAGAGATTCTGGATGCTTGCCAGCTTATCCAGACTAATATAGCTGAGTGCATTCAATGCAATTTATTTGCAAAGATCCAATTTTGCTAATGGCCACCATTGTGTTCTAGCCTTCTGATTCATATGTCAGCACTGTATATTAGTATGATCTATACGAAATGCTTTATGTTCCTTATACAAAGCACTTAACTACTTAATGCAAGCATACTCAGCTTGTACAGGTTTAATATTTCTTGCCAGTATTCCTAACTTTCCTATCCATTCCAGCTCCTGAACTGACACATTTGGGCTTTTTAGATCCAGGATAATTCTTAACCTCTTGTTCCAGGTTTCAAGATTTCACACTGTACAATTTTAAAACATGCTAATGTTTTATTAAATTAATTTTCTATAATATACAGTGTAATAACAAAACCAAGGGAGCAACATTACAACACTCACTGAATTTGGTAACAATTGTAGTGGCTAAAGAATTCTAGGCTGAACATTAATTTTTTAAAACACTAATTCTACACAGCTAGGAGAGAGGTAAACTGTTCCACCTTTGTAAGGGTCAATGTTCTTATTTGCATATATACAAAGTTAATAATGTTCATTGGACAATAAATTGCATGTCCATCTGTGGAAGTGTTGCCACTGAAACTGTGCACAGCGTGACACAAGAAACAAGTTTCTATGCATGAATATTAATGAGGTAAGTTATCTGTTGCTAAACAACTCACTGTAACATTCTAGCACCACATTATTTAACACTCCAGGGTTAAAATTGGCCTTTTTCCCAGGGTAAAGATGAAGTTAACTCAGGGTTTAGTGTAGTGTGAAAGCACTGATATTGGACCGTGTGACTGACAGCTGCTCATTTGATTACAGGTAATGGTGTAGTCATTCACCTGCCGGGCCTATTCGAGGAGGCTGAGAAGAATTTGCGGAAAGGAAAAGGTTTGTGTTTATCTGTTTGTGCCCTTGTGCTTTATATTTGAGTTTCAATGAGTACTGACAGGAGTCTAACAGTGATTTTGCTCGCAGGTCTGGAAGGCTGGGAGAAAAGGCTCATCATCTCTGATCGGGCACACATCGGTAGGCTGATGGCTCCCATGATATATAAACACTATCAGATCCCTGAATTACATTCAGAGCTACAGGCAAAATGTGGCTTTGTAGGGCCGTAAACAATTTGATTTGATTACAATGTCATTACTAAATAATGTCATCATGCAATTTGGTCAGAATATGATTTGATTATTTTGGATTCATAGTTATTTTAAAATAAATGCTGAATACACTTGCACTACCATTCAAACCTTTGTTTTTTGAATGAAGTCTCTTGCGTACAGAGCCCCTAAAGGGACATGGTGATGGAAACTTTATGAGATGGGAGGGGAAAATGCAAACATTTGCGAGAAAACACCACCATGTTCCTTTAGGGGCTCCATACTTATGTTCATTGGCTGCATTTACTTGCTCAAAATACAGTGAAAACGTCAATATTGTGAAATTGATTGCAATTTAAAATAACGGTTTTCTATTTCAAATGTGCCTCAATGACATCTTTTGTACCTTTTCTTCTGAGAGTGTACTTTGATGAATAGAAAAGATCAATCGGAACGATCCCAAGCTTTTGAATGGTAGTGTATGTAACTTAAGCCAAATGAATGCATTTATGTACATGAAGTACATTAGGGGTTTTGGATTTTGACCTTTTTTACAACAACAAAAACATTGCACTTGATCAAGAAATTTAAGATTACATTTTAAAAGCCACCATTTATCTCTCTACATTCAAAGTGTAACGGATGTCCATGAGATTGTCATAATATTTGTCTTCTTTATATATATGAACCATTTATAACAAACTTTGCACTGTGAAATATTTCTGGGAGAAAAAAAAAACGATGTAATGAAATCCTAAAGCTTACAGCCTAAAGTTCTTTTGATGCCTTGCAAACACTGGGCATTTCCTTCAGGAACTGCAAATCTAGCTATCTATCTAAAATTCTCTTATTAATGCGTGGAAATTTTATTTGATTCTTTAATACATTTTTACTCTCCTGCTTTCTTTATGTTTGTTATTTAGTTTTTAGTTTTTGGGATTTGAAGTGGGCAGATACAGCTCTCAAATGTCACATAATCAAACAGTCCTTTAAAACTTAATAGAATAGCATATCCAGTGAAATTAATGGTGTTTGAATTATTATGCCTTCAGTGTATTGTGGTAATTCAAGATTCTCAGCAGGAGCCGTTATAATGAAAGGACACTGGGATCCATTGTAGTCAACACAAGTGTTGTTATGGTGACCTGCTTTGGCATGTTGGGTTCAGAGCTCCGAGAGATGAGTTCCAGCACAGTAGTGCTCTGTCTCACTGTAATGTATACACTCTCCTGCCTCTAGTGTTTGATTTCCATCAAGCTGTGGATGGAGTCCAGGAACAGGAGAGGCAACAGCAAGCTGGCAAAAAGTAAAAACCCTGCTTTATGCACACGCATACAACACGCTAGCAACATGTTATGACAAGAGTTCATAACAAAAGAAAAAATGCTTTGAGAGATGTAGTTGAGGCTTTTCTAACTTCTCTTGTTGATCTTGGTAGCTGACTGGTTTATCTGTATTTTTGCATTTGTTTTATAATGGACACATTAGATGTTTTAGACTTGGATAATACAGGCACGTTCCTATCCCAGAGGTTTTTTTTTTTATTTGAAATAAATTATATATAATTATAAATAATAATGTCTTGCGAAGTTAAAAGGAAATACTTTTCAATCTTAATACCATCTAATATTTAATATTAAATATAATATTGGCTAAACCTGGCACATTTACAATAATGTGATGTGAGTTAATGTGGATTTTTCTCTGACAAACACAAGTTAACTTCAATCAAAGCTAAGGAAAGAGGCTGAAGTTCAGCTGAATATTTCCTAGTCACTCTTACATTAAAACATGTAGACTTAAGTTAAAATGTAGTGTACAAATAAATGATTATGTACATCAATAATGATTCACTCATTGTCTTCTAATGCAAGAATTATTAGAAGAAAATAGTCTCTTACTCTTACATTCAATTTGTTAACATGAAGAGAACCCTTTAGAAAAGCTGTTACCTTTTGAAATCAAAATAAAGTAAAAACAGTAATATTGTGAAATTGTTTTTGACATTATAAATGTATTCCTGTGATGGCAAAGCTGAATTTTCAGCATCATTAATCCTGTTTTCAGTGTCACATGATCCTTCATAAATAATTTTAATGTGCTGATTTTCTGCTCAAGAAACATTTCTTCTTATTATCAATGTTAAAAACTTTATCATTCATATAATAAAGTTGTACAATTTGTGCTTAATATTTTTTCTTGAAACGTAATAATAATGATAAGTAATAATTGTTTTTTTTGTTTTTAGGATTCTTTGATAAATAGAACGTTTTAAATCATCCATGCATTTTGAGTCCTTAAATCAAAATGCATTTACTTGAGATGCAAATGAAAAAGTCTTAAAATTAATGTTAAATATCTTTCAATGTGTTGAAAATTAATGCACTTGAATTAAGTTGATTTTTTTCTCAGCCCACTGGCATATATTTGTACTGGTTTTAATCTCAATAATAAATTCATTTTAATTAACATTAATTAAACTCATTTCATTTTGATCACTTTCACAGAATATTTATATTTTATTTAGCATATTAGTCATTTTGCATTTGTAGTAAATGTGTCTTAAAATGAATTAAAAATGTAAAAAGAAAATACACCTCATTGTGTTTCTCCCTAGACATTTACACTTAGAGAACATATTGACGTATTGTGTTCCCTTCAATTTATCCCTTAATTTTTTTATTTTGTCTTAAAAATGTCTTATATTTACCTTCATAAAACCTGCGGAATCCCTGAATATATGTAACAGAGTGTCCCTGCCCTGTCTCTATCTACTTAGGGGTCCCGGAAAAAGTCGTAGACCCCTGTTTTAAAGCATAGAAATACACCTAACATCGAAAGAGAGTCTTCTCTATCTAATGCACATGAATAATCACTCATGAGTCTCACCTTGTTTTTGTTTCACCATCTAGTTTGGGAACAACCAAGAAGGGAATCGGCCCCGTGTATTCAGCAAAAGCAGCTCGCAGTGGCCTGAGGATATGTGACCTTCTGGCTGACTTTAAGGATTTCTCAGAGAGGTAAGGGTGTGCTTATCTGTCAACTGAACTTAACAACTCAACTATTTTACCAATTCATGTCACATTCCATTGATGGTGTTAAACCTCACCCACTGTAAAAACACTTCTTAATCCATACCAGAAACAATGGAAGAGCAACTGATCACGCTACTAGCCTATCACAGTGTATACTGAGCAGTCTCATGTCTCTTTTCACAGATTTAAAAATTTGGCCTCTCAGTATAAGTCTATGTACCCTTCTCTGGAGATCGATGTGGAGGGGGAACTTGCGAAACTCAAGGTGAGAAGCTGTTGGTTAGGATTACAAGTTTTTATAGGACTTTTAGGATACCAGTTCAGATTTTTGTAAAATTTTTGTAACGCACTCGTTTTCGTACTAGAGGTGACCGATCCTTTCAGGCTGTTGCTCCTAGGCTTTGGAACGATCTTCCGCCCTCTTTGCGCTTTATTGACTGTATTGATACCTCCAAGTGTAAACTAAAGACTCATCTATTTGTTTAGGTTTCAAATGAGCTACCTTTGGGTTGACATGATCTCGTATTGTCTTGGCCTTTTATATTATCTGTATATTTTTGATGTAATTTTTCTGTTGTGAAGCACTTTGTGGCCTTCTGTCTGTGAAAGGTGCTATAGAAATAAAGCTTACTTACTTACAACTAACTAAAGGAGGTAGAGATGCACAACATATCAGTATCATATCGGTTATGACATTGACTTTTTTGTTCCAGACGTATGTAGATAGGATAAAGCACATGGTGAGAGATGGAGTCTTCTTCATGTATGAGGCGCTACATGGACCTCCAAAAAAGATCGTGGTGGAAGGTGCCAATGCTGCCTTGCTGGACATTGACTTTGGTGAGTAATGGATACACGGAAACACACAGCCATGTGTAACGTAAGATTATGCAATTTGCTAACCAGCTGTTTCACTGCTGTAAGCCTCACTCCTTTTATTTTATTTTATTTTATTTTAATAGGTTTAACTTTGCTTATTTATTCTTCACCGCGTCAAACATTTTTTATTATAGTTCCTAATGTTTTTATTTTTATGGTTATTTGACATGACTTTATTGCACCTATTTAAAAAAAAAAGTAAATGTAGACATTGATGCCTGTTTCTGTACAGTATATACAGTAATAAAGATAATTGTCATTACATTGTCTAAAGCTTTACAAACACATCAGACACTTCACACTTTTTATTTTATTTTATTATTTCATTTTGTTTTTTATTTATTTTATTATTTTTTATTTTATTTTATTAAAATAGATTATACTTAGCTTGTATTTATTCTTCACTGTGTTTATGGTTATGTGATGTGATCTTAAGCTAGCTTTTTTTAAAATACAAAAATGACAGATGCAGAGGTCTATTACTGTGATATAATTGTCATTGCCTAAAGCTTCACTAACCCTTTATGGTTACACTTTATTTCTATGGTCCACTTTATGCATTCTACTTGTCAACTAAGTCTCATTAGAGTATTAGTAGACTGTTTGTTAGGGTTAGGGTTAGTAAAATAAGTTGACAAGTAGTTGCAAAGTTACTTTTTTATTTTGGACGCATCAAAATAAAGTGTTTCCCATTTCACTGACACGCAGCATTGATGTGATGCTCTTTTTTTAGGGACTTATCCTTTCGTGACTTCCTCAAACTGCACTGTGGGAGGGGTGTGTACGGGTCTGGGCATGCCACCCCAGAACGTTGGTGAAGTCTATGGAGTAGTCAAAGCATACACCACGAGAGTTGGGATTGGTGCTTTCCCTACTGAACAGAGCAACGTAAGCAGCTCTTTTATTTCCTGCAGTGTTTGGATACTTATTGAGCTCTCACTACTGTTCATATTCCCTTGCATTCAAGCATTCACATGAATATTTTTTCTGACTTTACAAAAGTTTTAAACAGGAATAATAAGTCCGGAGGAACAGCTGTCAGTAATCTATAACGCTACATGACAATGAATATATTATGTATGAGAAATTGTAACACTTTAGTTCTCACTATTAATTAGTTGCTTATTAGCTTGCATATTGGCTGTTTATTAGTACTTATAAAGCACATATTAATGCATTATTCTGCATGACCATATTCTACATCTCTTAAACCTACTTCATACTTAATCTTAACCACTACACTATTACTAAACTACCACTAACTATTAAACAGTAAATTAGGAGTTTATTGAGGCAAAAGTCGTAGTTAATAATGAATGTGTTCCGCAAACTAAAGTGTGAGTGACATTTATGATATCCTGTTCCTTATTACATTTCATTACAATGACTTAATATTTGCTTATAAATAATAGCAGGGTTCACAAGGTCATGGAAAACCCAGAAATATTAGTATTCTACAATGGAAATTAATAAAATCATAAAGCCATGGGATAGACATGGAAAAGTCTAAATGGTCTTGTTTTTAGTCTTTATATCTTTATATTATTTGTCTTTACTATGCACTTACATTAAAAAACTGTTGGGTACAATGTACTTATTTTGCATTGCAAATCACTTTAGCTGCCATTGAGGTGGATTATGGGTGAGGTAGGGACATGACTAGTGGTATGGTTTGGTTTAAGGGTGGGGTAAGGGAAAGGTCAACAGTTTTGTTGACTTAATAATTCAAACTGTCAAATAATTCTGTCAATACAGTAGATCAATTTAGAATTTTAACATTTTATTATTTTTGCTTATAGCTTTTTGTGTATTTAGCAGAGACAGTGCACATTAATAAATATTAGTTTAAATACATTTTTCTTCTGTCGTCACTGAAAAGAATGTTACAGGGTCACCCTAAAAACAAAATATGAAATTCAAATGACAAAATTATTAAAATGATAACACCTTAAAATAAGGTTCCATTTGTTTACATTAGTTAACATAAACTAACATTGAAAGATAACATTTACTAATCTCAGTTCATTTTAGTTTGAACATTTACTAATTCATTATCTATTCATATTATTTAATGGACCTAAGTTAACACAAACTAACAATGAAAAGTTGTATTTTTATTAATTAATGTTAACAAAGATAAATAAATAGTGTAAAAAAATGTATTGCTCTTTGTTAGTTAATATTAGTTACTAACTAACCTATAAAAAGTTTGACTGTTTAAGTTCTTTATTATAGGTTTTCAGATATCTTTACACACAAATACACAACATAATTAAATGTTGCACTTCAGTCATACTGTACTTGTTTCGTAGGAAACTGGAGAGCTCTTGCAGACGAGAGGCAAGGAAGTGGGCGTGACCACAGGTCGCAAAAGGAGATGTGGTTGGCTGGATCTGGTGCTTATCAAATATGCCCACATGATTAATGGCTTCACAGCGTGAGTGTTCAGTGATGTCTCCTTTGTTTGTTTTTTTATTTTATTTGTGTTCTATAAAATACAGTTTTTATATGCATCCCTCTATATGCCCTTCTAGCATAGCTCTCACCAAACTAGACATCTTAGATGTGCTTCCTGAGATCAAAGTTTGTGTGGCATACAAATTAGATGGTGAAACCATCCCACATTTCCCAGGTAAGCAGCGCATTTTTCACATCACATATAGATTTGATCAAATCTAGTGTAGTTAAATATCATACATTTTCCCCAGCAAACCAAGAAGTGCTACAGAAGGTTGAAGTGCAGTATGAGACTCTGCCAGGCTGGAATACAGACACTTCTGCTGTCCGGACCTTTGATGAGCTTCCAGAAAATGCAAAAAAATATGTCTGCTACATCGAAGATCAGTTGTGTGTGCCTGGTAAGACTTTTACCATCGCTAGGACACATTTCTCAGTTCTTTTGTCACTTTTTTAAAACTCTTCACACATTCTCCTTACCAAACTTCAACTTGGCACTGCAGTTAATTTCACATTCAAAATGCACTAAAACTACCAAAACACTTGATATACAGTGTCTCAAATGAAGTAATTTTTCCATAACTCTATTGTCAACCAAAACACACTCACTGATCTAAGGGGGTTTTCACACCTGGCTCATTCGGAGCATTTGTTTCGGAACATGGTGCGTTTTTCCGTTTGTTTAGGCATATGTGAACATAGCAATCGTGCTCGGTCTCGGCATGATCGCAAACGAACTCTGGAGCAGTTCGCTTGTGGTGAGAAAGCAATCCGATCCAACGGACCAACGAACCAGGCTCTATCACAATACATGATGGGATATATGTTACATGAAAAGCAGCAATGTTTGTTTTTCTAATGCCCCTCAAAATTAATCTTGGGTTAACCTGGAGCAAAGATGATGTGAAATGCCTTATTGAAATTTGTTCGACAAACATATTTCAGAACAACTGTCCAAAACACATAAAAATATAGACAAAGCCTTGATTCTTGCTAAAAATTATAAAGTAATATAATGGCAGCTAAAAAGGAAGCCACAATCAACCCGCGGAGTTGTTGTCCATCCATCCTGACTGATGACCGCTATGAGCCGAATCCTGGAACATAAGTGAGTCAAAGCCGACCAATGAGAGGAGAGTTTACTCGTTTAAAACTAATTTTTGGTCCATGTTGACTTGTGAAACCAAACCGAACCAAGAAAAACTTGCAACATTGTAACAATTTTAATCCTTGTTTCGGAACAAAGCAAATGATCTACAGGTGTGAAAACGCCCTAAAACACTATCGTCAAGTCACCATTATATATAGTGCTTAAACAAAACGGAATGTTTCAAAGCAGCTTCACATGATAAACAGGAAAATAATGATCACTGATGCAAATTTAATTAAATATGTGACTAATTTAATTCTGCTGTGAAGCAGCTCCACAGAAGACAATAGTGTCATTATTCAGCTCAAGTCAGTTCAGTGTTGATCCACATTTTACAAAAGGAAACCTTCTGAGCTGAATGGAATCAACAATACAACATTTATATCTGTGCCAATTTGGAATATAGTTCAGTATGGTATTACTATAGAAATGTAGCAAATTTTTGTCTTATTCAGTTTTGTATTATGTTAGGTTTTGAACTTAATTTGAACTGTTTTGAAAATGTATGTAAACGTGCAAATTGGACTAGTTTTGCTGGTGGTTCAATGTAATTGTAAAACAATTCATGTCATTTGAAAGATGTAGTAATTGAAAGCATTTTGTTTCAAAACAATGATAAATAATCTAGAGTTTAGCTCACATAGACTGCTGTTATGCTATCTGTGTGAAGAGTTTTGAAAAAGTGACCAAAGTATTAAAAAAAGGGTTCTAGAAAACTGTTCTAGAAAAGTGTACACGACAGTTTTATAAACTACTTTTTTTTGGGTGCTTTTTGGCCATTATACTTGGGGCCTGAAAACGCAAACTTCTGAAAATGTGTTTCAAAGTGCATGTTTTCAAAAACTATACCGTTATCCTGTTCGTGTAAACTACAAAAACATGAATTTGTGAAAACGATGACGCCATGCGCATGCGTATTACGTGTTCAGTCTATAGATATGTGTGAGTAATGACAACCAAAACAACAAAATGGCCTGGCTTGCATATTACAGCGCTTTAGAAGTGTTTGCGATCCGTGTGAACGGGGATCCTTTTGACAGCGTTGTTGTCTGTATGTGAAACTTTTCAAAAAAGGAAAGGAAAAACTTTTCTATTTTTAGCTCATTGTTGTCAAACGTACTGTAAAGTATGAATGTGTACAATGCAATGGGGTTGTTTCACTGCTGTAATCCATATAACTTCCTCCGTGTTTTCTTTAGTGAAGTGGATTGGTGTTGGGAAGTCAAGGGAATCAATGATCCAGCTCTTTTAAGAGGCTGCTTGGCCTGCATGTAGCACTGGCTGGATTATGCTCTGGACTCGGGGACTCTGTGTTGGAGACGGGAAGTTGCCTTACAGCCCGTTTGAATAGAATATTTCCCTATATTTTGGCATCATGCTAGATTTTGGCACCATGTAACTGTTTCTCATCTGTTCTCCTCTGGTATTTCGAGCTCTCGTAAGCTCAGTATCTCCATCTTAAGTTAATACGCTGTACATGTGCTACTACTTCAAACAGTCAAGCATCAGAAGTTGTTAGACATACACTTTTCACACAGGTTGGGTAAAACAAGTACTTAAACATATTTAATGTTTTTGTTTCTTTTATCATACAAAAATGGTTATGCGATGTGTATTACCACATTTTATCCTCGTTTTATATTAACTGTATGATTGACTTGTTCTAGTCAACTTCATTTAAACGTACAGTTTTTAAAAGACAGTTTAAATGTTTCTTTACCAGATGCATAAAAGTGAATCTTTGTGACTCATGTGATTTCACAATTCAGAAATATGTAGAGGTGAAACGTTTTTCAAATTTGAATCTGTTTTAATTTGCTCCAAAAAATAGTATATAGTATAACAAACAATGTAATTATAATGTGCCTCAAGATACAGAAACATGCAAGAGTTTAAGCATATATTATACAGGCTAGGCTCTTGATTCCATTGAATGTATGTAAACATTTGCACAGTCCTCAGATGTTTCTTGTTCAACTGTACAACTTTATGCCACAAGCATATTAAAGCCACTTTAATTCTCAGTACTGAGATATCGGGATACTGATGCCTTTCATTATAGATTGTCAAAGTATAGACATTTATGTGCATTCAGACGCCACTTCAGGACGTACAATTCTGTTTAGCCAGTAAAAGGCACTGATGAATAAACTTCTATGGTTGCTAGCTTCTGCAGGAGGTCATCTGGTTTTCTAACCTCCAGTAGTACATTCATAGAACCTTTAAATGTTAGAGGTGTTCCAAACAGTCGAATGTAAGAGTCACTAGAGCTTGTCTGTTTAAATATGACTGGGTTGTTTCATAAACCCAGATTTGCTTCTTTATTCGGTTTCATCTCACCTTCAGTACTGCACCTTCCAATAAACAAGTAATATAGGATCAAGTGTGCCTTGTTAATACAGATGAACAATGAAACTTGAAAACTACTCCGATTGAGCTTTTATGGATTTTAATTAACTTCAATATTTTAGCTTTTCGAGGGCATTAGTGTCATTGCCATTTGCCAAAAGTGTACATGCATCAAAAGAAGTATCTTAATGGATAAATGAATGCTGTGATATAAAGAGCCTTTGTAAATAACCCAGAATGATAACTCTTTTCTTTTTCAGATTGATGATGGTTTGATCCTTTGCAATTTCTGTTGCTCACAGCTACTGAATAAATGATATAACCTGTTTATTGTTCACTAGCGTCTAATACACATCAGTTATCTTGTATTAACACAACATTTCCTCTGAACAAACCAAATCTAGCCGTTGCGAGAATAGGACAGCCGAAACATTCAACGACAGTATGTTTGCACATAAACATGTTTTTCTGTTTTTGAAACCCTTGAATTCTGTGTTGTATTGCTGCTGAATGGATTTTCATGTATGTATGTATGTATGTATATACAGAACACAAAGCCATATTCTCTTGAATTTACTGTTACTGTACACTTTGCTGGTGATGGATACTGATGGGTGTGCATGTTCATCTAGTGGGATTTGCTCAAAAACTCACTCTAATGACAGTTAATAAAGTAAAATAGTCAAACATTTTCCTTTTTGTGTTTATTTTTTAGCGGTATTTTGTGGAATTGTAATCGATAACGAGTCGAGTCACCTTTATTTATATAGGACTTTATACAATACAATTTCAGCTGAGGTAGATATGTTGCCATATGTTGAGGTAGATTTGTAGGTGTTGCCATTTCCAGTAACACGGAAATTTAAGGCTCAACATCTCGCCACTAGAGGGAGACATTTACCTTGAAATAGACGTTGAAAGGGATAATTTTAGTCTTGTGCCAATCGTCTGATTTTAACGAAAAACCCAGAGCTCTTTAATTACGTTTTACAATAACTTGTGATGTATAGAATTACTCTAAGAAGAAAATACTGTGTTCTTAGACTATTTCCTCCATTTTTCTTAAGTGTTAATTGAAGGTGATCATAAGCGAGGCCTAGTTGAGATTAAATTCAGCTGTAAGCTGTTTGTTGGTTAACTTGAATTTAAACGTTTTTATTATCACAAAAATGTAGGTTGCACTGCACGTTAGATTTTTAGTTGCTTGTTTTAGGTCATTTTATTTTCGTCACCACTTTTCCTTTTTCACCTTTTTAAAAAGGTCAAGCAATTTGTTTTCATATGATATCTTCATGTTAGTGTTCTTTAAAGGGTATTGCTTTAGAAAGGTCTGAATGAAAAATGATGATTGCTGTATGGATAATTAAAGTAGGCTATCTGTACTGAAGATATTGGAACAGAAATGTTTTGCTTTCACATCCAGATCTATATGTTAGAGGTATGTGTGTTGGCTTGTTTGGCTGGTGAAGGTGTCTGGTTATAAATGTACACATATGTGCGATGTAAGTAGGAGGTGACGACTGTGGTGAGAATGATGAGATCTCTCGTACTGTACACTCTGGAGAATGAAGGAGTCTTCCTGCACTCATTAGATATTCAGGGCACTCATTTCTAGAAACCATATCAGCCTAACCGGATTATCGTTTAGATCTTATTATTGATGCTGATTATATATTATGGGTGTCGAGTTTTGATATCATCGTTTAGAAATATTTCGATTTATTGTTTTATCTTTTAATTTGATCATTATAATGTTATTGTTAATATTTAGTCAATAACGATGTCGCAAAAATCCAGTGGAGTAGACCTATATTATTAAGTTAATGTATTAAAATATTTAATAATTTATACTTTTTTTTTGCAGGGTCTTCACACTAAGAAAATAATTGTTAGGTAACTTTACAGTAAGGATTCATTTGTTAACACTGTATTAACTAACATGAAATAACAATGACCAACACATTTGTTAATGTATTTGTTCATCTTTGTTAACGTTAGTTAATAAATAAAGCCTTTCATTTTTTATATGTATAAATATAAAAAATATTAAAAAATATATATATAAACACATAATGTAAAAACTATATATTTTGAATATATATATATGTGTGTACATATATATATATATATATATATATATATATCAATAGATATGTGCTATATTATTTTATATAATATATAAAATATTAAAGCAGATTGATAGATAGATAGATATAGCCTTCAAACCCATCAGAGTGTGTGTGTGTGTGTGTGTGTGTGTGTGTGTGTGTGTGTGTGTGTGTGTGTGTGTGTTTTTCATGAATTTAAATGTCTTTGTGATTCTTCCTCTTGTCACAGCTGACTCATTACACAACACAGCTCTGAACCTTTCACCAAACACCGCACACAAACACACTGTCACACAAAGGCTTCCATTCTGGTCTGATGGTGTGTTGAGTGTGTGAAGAGAAGGTCAGGGGAGGGCCAGATCTGTGTGTGTGTCTGTGTGTCAGTGCATTAGTGGCTTTGACACACTCATTAGAGCAGATGTGCTGCTGCTGCAGTGGCGGCTGCCACTTCCTCCTCCTGGCTTGTGAAGACGGGCAGCTGTTGAGCAAAGGGCCAACGTCTGCCTGATCCCTGACCTCAGCTCCACCCCGGCGGGGGCAGGGCCAGGGGACCGCCAGATGGGGGCTGCCTGGCTATGTGTGGAGGGGGGTGTTTATGAGTTTAGAGTACTGGCTTTTGCTTTTTGGGGGGAAACTTGTGGAGTTTGTGTTTGTATGTGGGGCATAATGGCTGGGGGTTGGGTTATGGAGGGAGGTTATAGACGCAACACATGGCTCAGAAAAACAGTAGCCCGAGATGGGTGTCAGAAGTGCTTCGGAAAAGTGGCGTGCAGCCGTTTGTTGACATCGTTTCAGTCAGGAAGTACTTTTTCTGTTCGAATTATATGGTTCAATAGAAGCGAACACATGTTTCATTGACAGCACTTGTGGCATAATGGTGATTGCTACAAAAATGATAACATCCTTTTCTTAAAAAAGCAAACAAAAATCTGGGTTACAATGAGACACTTACAATGGAAACGAATGGGGCCAATTCATAAACATTAAAATACTCACGTTTTCAATAGTTCTGTCAGATGACATAAACAATATTTGCATTAACATGATTTTAACATGAAAAAATTGCGATAACACTTTACAATAAGGTTTCATTTGTTAACATTAGTTAATGTATTGTCTAACATGAACTAACCATGGGCAACACATTTGTTACTGTATTAGATCATAAAAATCCAGCTGTTCATTGTTTGTTCATGTTAGTTCACAGTGAGTAAACTAATGTTAACAAACACAACTTTTGCATTTTAATAATGTATTAGTAAATGTTGAAATTAACATGAACTAAGATTATTAAGTGCTGTAGAAGTGCAGTTCATTATCGGTTCATGTCAACTAATGTACAGTAGTTAACTAATGTTACTAATGAAAGATTATTGTAAAGTTTGACCAAAATTGCTTAAACTGACACAAACAACTTTACAGCTCAAATAACAGAGACGTTTATACAGAAGAACTAATTTTATAAAATGATTTGCTTCACATTTCTGCTTTCAAATCTTCCAAAAATTTGGCCCCATTTATGTGCCTCACCGTAACCTCAATTTTGCTTAAAAAAGAAAAGAAACTACACTTTATTTGGTAACACTTTATTTTACAGTGTCCTTGTTACATATGTAACATGTACTTACCAAAGTGATAACTGTAAATTATGCATAATTACATGCAACTAACCCTCAACCAAATCCTAATACTACCCTAACCCTATAGTAAGTACATGTAGTTGCTTAATATTACTCAGTACTTAAATATAAATACACTGTAACAATGACAACTATTTTAAGGTGATGTTGTTACAGTGTAATTACACAAATAAGTAATGAGTAATATTAATTTACTACATGTACTGTACTAGGTTTGGGTTAGAGCTCAGTTTTATGGTTAGTTACTTGTAATTATGCATATTTTACTCTTACTACTATAGTAAATACATTTAACTAGTTCACCTTAAAATAAAGTGTTACAAAGTGTTAGTCAAAGCTTTTTTTGCAACACTTTTAAAGTGTTACAGTTGAGCTTAACTCATATTGAACTCTGAATATTCCTTTAAATTGTATCCATTGTTGAAGTAAAAATGACTGTAACTTAATATTTGTTGGCAGACTTTGGCATCACTTTGAAGCGTGGCCCTCTTTAAGTTCATCCTCCACCCTGTGGTTGGACCGCAGTGGGAGTCAGTGGCCAGCTCTGCCTGGACATTTGCTTCTCCATGTCTCCAGAGCGGACAGGTGTTGGCGTCAGCAGCGTCCAGACTCGTTTCAGCAGCTGCTGCGCTTGTCCACACACACGCACGCCCTCTCGTACACACCTCCCCCAAATGACAGATGTAGACACACCACCCATCTAGCTTTATGGAGCCAGAGCTGTTTTGACTTTAAATATTTGCCCAGGAGGGATTGCCCTGTTTGGGTAAGGCTGCACGGCTGGGTGTAATAGGACGAGAACAACACGGACTGGCCAACAGAGAGGCACGGCCTGTACAAACACATAAACCTGCCGGCAGAACTGGATGTCTAGAGGAGTGTGAAGTCTTTAAGTTTCGTTCAGATGTTCACCAATTGTTATACAGTGGCCCCAAAATGTATTTGGACACTCTTGGATACATAAGTGGCACTTGAAAATGTCTGACGAATGTTATTGTATTAGAAACACAATAATAAAGCAAGTGGCAACTGCAAACAAATGATTCACTTTAAGGTGATCTCTGAGCCATTTGGTAATTAATGTTAACCAGTTGTCAAGGTTTAGAAATTTAGAAATTGTATAAAGTGAGTTCACACAGGTGTCCTACATAGTATGAATGTGTCCCACAAACATTTGATAACCACAGCATGTATCAACCTGAAAACCTCAGATCTTACAGTATACATGTCTGTCTGTCTGTCTATCCATCCATCCATCGACCTATCTATCCATCCATCCATCCATCCATCAACCCACCCATCCATCCATCCATCCATCAACCCATCCATCCATCCATCCATCCATCAACCCATCCATCCATCCATCATCTATCATCATATCATCCATCCATCCATCTATCCATCCATCCATCCATCCATCCATCATCTATCCCCCGACCCATCCATCATCTATCTCCTGACCCATCCATCTGTCTATCTATCTATCCATCCATCCATCCATCCATCATCTATCCCCCGACCCATCCATCATCTATCTCCTGACCCATCCATCTGTCTATCTATCTATCCATCCATCCATCCATCCATCAATCATCCACCATTTTTTTTTTTTTTTTAGATTTATAACATTGTTTGTATGCATGTACTGTAATAGTTTGTATGTCATGCTTATTTTATCTATTGTCTATGTTAAGCGCTCTGAGAATTAACTTTTAAAAGCGCTATACCAAATTAAAGTTATTATTATTATTATTATCTATCCACAGACCCTTCCATCATCTATCCATCATCATATCCACCATCTATCTATCCATCCATCCATCCATCCATCCATCGACCCATCCATCCATCCATCGACCTGTCTATCCATCCATCCATCCATCAACCCATCCATCCATCCATCAACCCATCCATCCATCCATCATCTATCATCATATCCATCCATCCATCCATCCATCCATCATCTATCCCCCGACCCATCCATCATCTATCCATCATCATATCCACCATCTATCTGTCTATGTATCTATCTATCCATTCATCCATCCATCATCTATCCCCCGACCCATCCATCATCTATCCACCGACCCATCCATCATCTATCCATCATCATATCCACCATCTATCTATCTGTCTATCTATCCATCCATCCATCCATCCATCAATCATCTATCCACCGACCCATCCATCATCTATCCATCATCATATCCACCATCTATCTGTCTATCTATTTATCTATCCATCCATCCATCCATCATCTATCCACCGACCCATCCATCATCTATCCATCATCATATCTATCCATCCATCCATCCATCCATCGACCCATCCATCCATCCATCGACCTGTCTATCCATCCATCCATCCATCAACCCATCCATCCATCCATCAACCCATCCATCCATCCATAATCTATCATCATATCCATCCATCCATCCATCTATCCATCCATCCATCCATCCATCCATCCATCATCTTCCCCCGACCCATCAATCATCTATCCCCTGACCCATCCATCATCTATCCATCATCATATCCACCATCTATCTGTCTATCTATCTATCCATCCATTCATCCATCCATCCATCCATCATCTATCCCCCGACCCATCCATCATCTATCCACCGACCCATCCATCATCTATCCATCATCATATCCACTATCTATCTATCTGTCTATCTATCCATCCATCCATCCATCCATCCATCATCTATCCACCGACCCATCCATCATCTATCCATCATCTATCCATCATCATATCCACCATCTATCTATCCATCCATCCATCCATCCATCCATACTCCATCGACCCATCCATCCATCCATCGACCTGTCTATCCATCCATCCATCAACCCATCCATCCATCCATCAACCCTTCCATCCATCCATCATCTATCATCATATCCATCCATCCATCCATCCATCATCTATCATCATATCCATCCATCCATCCATCTATCCATCCATCCATCTATCATCTATCCCCCAACCATCCATCATCTATCCCCCGACCCATCCATCATCTATCCATCATCATATCCACCATCTATCTGTCTATCTATCTATCCATCCATCCATCCATCCATCATCTATCCATCATATCCACCATCTATCTATCTGTCTATCCATCCATCCATCCATCCATCCATCCATCCATCCATCCACCGACCCATCCATCATCTATCCATCATCATATCCACCATCTATCTATCTATCTATCCATCCATCCATCCATCCATCCATCCATCGTATATTATTTTTTATATTTTGATTTGTTTATTATATATAGATATTAACGGATATAATATTGTTAGGTTTTTTCTTTATATTAAATGTTTTGCTTGTTTGTTTGCATTTTATATTTTATGTTAAGTGTCTATACTGTTCAGACACTTTTTCTGGCCACTGAATACGAAAAAGTCCCTCTATCAGTAACACTACTCACTACTACACTAAGTAACACTACTAAAACTTTTAACAAACTGGAAAAAAAATTATACAATCTAAAAAATGCTAAGAATGCTAAAGAATGCTGTTTGATTTATTTGATCTCATTTGATAAAACCAAAGTTTGAGAAATGTCAAAGCTTGTGCTGAAAGAGAAAGGTAAATCCAGCTAGATGCACCGCCTCAGAAGAAGCCTGGAAGAAAAGCACTTTGTCTCACCATCTGGGTTTGCACTCACCCATCCCATTAGGATGCCACATTAAAGAGCAGGTACAGTAATTGCAAGAGCCGGCCGACAGGAGCGCAACCTGCAATACTTTCCCTTGTCCAAAGAGAGAGGGAGGCAGAGGGAAAAACTTTCCTCACACAGCAGATTCATCTTGCAACAGCTTCTAAGGACTGCCAAACAGATGCCAGTACAATTGCTTGTCTTTTTTCCTCTTCCCCTGCAATCTAAGTATGGCGCCCATATGGCTGCAGCTGAAGGGAGTGATTGTTGGTATTGTTCATTTTGTCAGTGATCCTGGGAGATGCGGGAGCACTAATGATAATGCTGTGTGCAGATGTGTGTTGGGTGACTCTTTACTCGTTCATTGTCTGCGGCCCGCTTGATCTCAGGCTGGGAAGGGTACGTACGCCACACAGACGCAACTAATGACGTCGAGAAGAAGAGGCAGATGTTTTTGTTTGCGGGATGCTCTCGACAAATTTACACCAAGAATATGTGGGTAAAACAAAACTAGTCACTAGTCATTCAGAATGAGGAAGTCAAATACAGACATGAAGCTGAAATCAGGACCTTCTGGCTTTGACTTAATTAATTGTTTGTCAGTTCTGGCCCCCAGATTTTCAAACCAAGTGGATTTTAATTGCAACTTCCAAAAAAAGTGTCTTTATTAATTAAGTTGAATGATTATCGCAAGGGTATAAAGTATATAAAACACTGTGGAAGTGTTTTATCGCATGCAACTTTCACAAATAATTTGCTTTGAACGGAATGTTCTGTCATTATTATCTCTGTAATGATTACTTATTTTACCAAACGGATGCTAACAAACAGAAGCCATGTTTGCCAGAGGAGGTGACCATATTATGTGGCAAGTTTGCCAACAACATTCCTTTCTGAAATTTTAGTCCTAACCCTAACCCTATCCCTACCCCTAACTTAACCATATCCGTAACTTATCCCTAAATCAGAGGGAAATTATAGATTAATAACACTGGTGTAGAAACACCTAACCCTGGTTGTAAGCTTAAACTTGACATAAACTGTAAACTTGTCCCTCAAATCTGATTGGTTGATTGGAATGATTGGAATGTTGTTGATTGGAATGTTGTTCCAGGATCAACAAAGATGTTGAACCAGGAACATGTTAACTAAAGTGATTTCAATTGCAACTGGCAGGTATATGTTAATAAAACAAAACAAATACTATAATTATGATAGATATAGTACTTCACAAATATATCCTAAAAGTGGTGTTTTTGTTTCAAAAAGGTTTTGGATAATTTATTCTAATTGTGCAAGTGATGGCAAATTACAATTTGTGATACGTGCAAATAACTTTAAAAGACTGCGCCCTGAAAATGACCTTTACATTTCTATTTAATAATTTTGAAGCAGTATTATTTCGTTGTTATTATTAATATGCTATTATAGCATTTTCAATTGGCTTTTGTTGTCATATTTCAATTGATTTAATTGATTTCAATTTTAGCTTATATTTTAGTATTTTTTGTGCTTTTTTAATTTTTATTAGTTTTTTATATATTTATTTAGTTTTGTTTATTTATTTATCTATTTAGCTTTATTTTTATTTCAGTTTTAGTAATTTTAGTACTTCAACTTAAAATAATTTGGTAACACTTTAGAGCACATATTAATGCCTTATTCTTTATGACCATATTCTACATCCTTTCATCCTACCCAAACCCTAAACTTAATAACAACCTTACAAACTGTTAATAAGCAGTAATTGGGAGTTTATTGAAGCAAAAGTCGTAGTTAATAGTGAGAATTGGACCCTAATCTAAAGTGTGACCATTCATTTGATTTCAGTTGCCAAGGCAACACTTCTAATTTTCATTTAACTTTAAGTTTTCACTTCAGTTTTTACATCAGTTTTATTTCAGTTGACGAAAATTGTAACTACAATAAATGCAGTTTTAGATCATGATAACAACACCGTTTAGAAGATCTCTAAAGTTTTCTTTATGTCTTAAGTACCAAGTGAGTCAAAACTGCCACATATGCCCCCTGCTAGTAGGTGCCTGTAGTGTTTACTTGTGCATTACATCTTGCTTGTCGAAGTTTACATACAGTGTCATCAGCAAGAGATCTGATACTCAGAAGCCATTCAGCAGCCGTGTCTCTCGTCACAAACGCCTCATAACCTGTAAACACAGAAGCAGCTACTGCAAAAATCCATGCTAAATGCAACGAATATAAAAAAGAGGCCTTTTTGGAGGACGCATCAATGTTAAAAGTACCAGTATCGCATCCGTCCTCCTTCAGGATTTCTTTTCAGCTCCCTGCCAAGGTTGCTGTGCGGTGGTGGATAATGCAGCATTGTGAGAGGGAATGTGGCACGTTGGCTGTGCCAGGTCCCACAGGCTGAGCCCACGTTCCCTCTCCCTAACCCAGTTCAGGATGTGCGCATTAATCCTGCGAGTCGGCCTCGGGCCACTCTGGGTTGCTGCAGGTTGGTGGAGGCGACAGATGGGACCCGCGCTGCCGGACCTCGCAGTGAGTGGAGAGGTTGGCATCTCCGGCTGAAACGACAATGCTCCTCTTTGTACGCAATCTAACTTATGATTCGGCAAAGATGAGGCTTAAGAGGTTTCTGCACTCTTGCACTCAGTGAGCAAAGGGTATTTCACATCATTTATGGTGGTTGATGTTCATTTATACACACAATATGTTTAACTGTAAGTTAATGTTAATGCATTCAACTTCTATTATCAAACATGTATTGATGCTAACAACCTTATTGTAAGGTGCTACTGAGTGCTTCTGTCTATGAATGTGAAGTCTGTATTGGCATGGCCATATCTGTAAGGTGTTGGAGCGTGATATTCTGCTCTAACAGCGTGTGTGATCTTCATGTGGAGTTCCTGCCACATGTGTAAAGAATGTGTGAGCCCTGCTGAGTCACACGTTCGGGGTGGACAGGTGTTGGGTCTCTTTAGTGATGACTATTGCAGGCACTGTGCTGCAGACACCACACACACCACTGAAAGTGTCTTTTGAAGAGCATTCATCGACCTTATTAAGGCATCCACACACTACAAGATAATCAGGCTGATTTTGGGCCCAATTCTCCCCTTCCGACAATTCGGGTAAAGTCCTGATTATCTTGATGGTTCTACAGATTATCTTATCAGATTTTCCTGTGGTGTGATGTGTGTTAAGACTGACTGAATCTGCTTGGAAGAACATCAGGGCCGCAGTGATCTCAAATTGTAAATATCCAACATGTTGAATATTTACGATCAGAAATCCTGTTGTGTGGTGGGAACCCTGAGGACAAACGTGTACGCACTCTGTAGATTGTCACATGGAACAAAATGATACCCATTCAGAAAGTGAGCTGACAGAAGACGGAAGCATAACACGACTTCATCCAAACTTTGGGAATTTTCTGTAAAAAGCAGTCCAAACACTATTATCGCAATTTCTTCTTGCCCGTCGTCCGCCTTGTTTGTTTATTCTAAAGTCACGTTTGACCACAAGAGATTTTGCAAGATTTCTCTTGTACACAGTCAGGACTCTGGTTGTTTGTGAATTGAATTTGTTAGTGTGTGGTGTGCTGTCTTAGTCACATCACGACACTTCACAACTTATAGGAACAAAACTGTTAAGTCTATGATTTTTTTTATCGTAATGTTTGTGATCTCTCACAAATCTAATATTTTAAAAATCTTTTAGCCTGGGCCAGATAAATAGTTCAGCCATGAAACTATATTCATGTTCAGGGGTGTGTTTCCCAAAAGGATTGTTAGCCAATATGGTTCCATTTAACTCTATTGGTAATGATAGAACTTGTGACCATAGTTCATTTTTGGGAAACACATCCCTGATTGGTTGTTTCAATGTAACATCCACAGCCAATCGATTTCAAATATCCGTTACTACTTCCCTTTATAACCACGACGTATCCAAACGAACACACTAACTCATGCTCACAATGCAAATTCTTATTAGCCCTCCACCTCCCCAGCACCACCTGCCTAGATCTGCTATGGGGGGTTTCCCTCTCTCTAGCAGCAGCAGCAAGTTTCCATTCATTTTATGTTCTGAGGATGTAGCATAAGCAGGTCATACTTGCTCTGCATCAGCAGCAGAAACTATATCTCCAGCAGCAGCATAGCAGATATTATTGTAATATTATAACAATTTAAAATAACTGTTGACTTTCACTTTTGATGCATCCTTGATGCATTAAATTGATGCATCCTTGCTAAATACAAGTATTAATCTCTTTAAAAAAAAATCTTACAAACCCCACACTTTTGAACAGCAGCGCATATTATATATATATATATATATTTTTTTTTTTTTCTTTTTTTTTTCCTGCAAGATATGGATACCTTTGTTATAAACAGATGCAAATACTGTATGCAGTGCCTATCAGACCCCCATAAGGTCACAGCACTGCACCCAGGAAAAGTGCTGACTTGCTGCTGACTAAATCCTGCCAAGAAGCCCTATCAACATCCCACACCCTGCTGCCCACTTATCTACAGTGGGCAGAAGTGTGACCAACATCTGGTTCAGAGAGAAAGAAACAGCCGACCAAACAAGTCACATTAAAAGGTTTTGCCATTCCTTCAACATAAATAGCAGTAAGACAGGGAAATGCAGTCCTGACTTATTTTAGTATAATTTCTGATTGAAGTGCTAAATTGTATTGGCTAATATGTTAGGAATAATGTAAAGTCAACCTGTAATTATTGCACAATAGATTTCATTTGTATGGTGCTGACTGTACATTATACTGTATACCACCAATTTATTGGACACGAAATATTGATTTGAGTAGATTTTTTTTTTTTGAGTAGAAAAAGCGAAAGTAGAGAGGAACCCAACTATGTAGAAAATCTGTGGTTTGGGATAGTGGTCAGTTATACAGTGTCATTAGTGGTCCTAATCATAATACTATACCATTCAAAAGTTTATTATTTTTTATGATAAAAAATATTTTTTATTCTGCAAAGAGGCATTAAATTGACCGAAAGTGACAGTAAAGAAATGTATTATGATACAAAAGATTTCTATTTTAAATAAATGCCGTTCTTTTGAACATTCAATTTATCACGGTTACCACAAAAATATTAAGCAGCCACTGCTTTCAATATTGATAATAATAAGAAATATTTCCTGAGCAGCAAATCAGAATGATTTCTGAAGGATAATTTGACAATGAAGACTGGAGTAAAACATTGCCTTCACTGAATTTTTTTTTTAAAAAACGTATTAAAAATGGTTATTTTATATTGTAATAACATTTCACAATATTGTTTTTACTGTATTAATAATATAATTTTAATTTTTACTATAATATAATATAATATAATATATGTAAGCAATAAGGTACGAGAGGCTGTGCTGCATCGTGAATAAGTAACGGCTGAAGGGCGTTGTTACTCATTCACGATACAGCACTTGCCTCGAGTACCTTATTGCTTTTATAAAACGGTTACCACACAATATTAAAGAAGAATTTTTTCATGAAGTTAAATCAATAAAAGCATTCCTTCCGCTAGGAAAAATAGTCCCTGACCGTGAACAACAACGTTCCAATATGTAATATGCATGAAAGCTCAAATAAAAACAACAAACCGTTCTCAAACTTTGTCTCATTCTTGCTAAGGGTGCAGTGATAAATAGAACCGTTGGGAGAAGCAGTCATAGCCGTGTTTAATCGTGAATAAAGCACAACTATTGACCAATCAGAATCAAAGACTGGAACTAACTGTTTTATAAAATATAATATAATATATCATATTTTAGAATAGAGTTTTCAAAAACAATCACTAATTAATTGGACTTCTTCCATAGTACAAATATTAAGCATTGAAGGAGTTATAGCGTTTTACCAGGAAATTAACATGTCTCCTTCAATCATTTAAATGTCAGTTGAATTCTGGATTTATATAAATGCCAGTCAAGAAACCCTTTAAGCTCTAAAATTGTGCACTCAATTCAGACAACCACTCTGTTTAATATGGAAGAATCCCACAAAAAAGAGATGTTGTGTTTTATCAGTGCTCAAGTGTGCTTGTGTGGATGAGTGGAGAACCTGGCCTGCACCGCTCACTCCTCAACAGACAGCACCACAACTTACACACACACACACACACACTGGCATTTAAGTTGGGGTTGCGTCTTCTTTTGTTGGGGGACGCAGGGTGCATGGCGCACCCCTCCCTAAAGCAAAAATATTTCCCCACGCAGACACCTCTCCCCCTCCCCTGACAGGCTGTAGCACCACTGCATTGTCTGAAGGGCCAAGACAGGCCGCTTGTTGCTTGCCTTCTGTCTGTGCACAGGACGCTTGACAATGGCTGCCTTTTAAATGAGGCAGACAACTGAAAGAAAGAAGACGTCGTCCCTCCTGCCTGCTTTTCTCACCTTTTATCTGCTGAGCCCTTGTACTTTTTTTCTCCTTTACTTTCTCTTTCATGTAGGACTTAATGCTTCTTTCATTCCCTCAAATTCCTCCTTACATCTTAACTGCTGGCCGCTGTTAGATACCATATATATATATATATATATATATATATATATATATATATATATATATATTTTACTGCTGGGCAACGATTAATCACATCTAAATCAAAGTTTGTATTTACATAATATATGTGTGTGTACTGTGTATAATTATTTTGTTTATATAAATAGACACACATGCATATATATATTTAAGAAAAAATTGTTATTAATATATTAAATATTTTTATTTATATAATATAAATAATGTATTGTGTGTGTATTTATATATACAAAATAATTATACTCCCATAATATGTAAAGATAATTGATTAATTAACTTAATTTTGCCTTTAAATTATTTTAATATTTTCCTCTGGCTTAATCAAAACCTACACTCTTAAAAATAAAGGCTCCAAAAGAAGGTTTTCACACGGATTCCATAGAAGAACCTTTCAGTGAAAACAGCTCTTAAAGAACCAGTTTTTTCTTAGTGTGAAAAAGATTTTAATATTCTAGTCTTTTTCCAATATAGAATACATTTTCCAATAAAGAACCTTTTGTGCAATTGAAAGATTCCATGGTTGTTGAAGGTTCTTCACAGAACCATTTATGCAAATATGATGCAATTATAGAATATACATATTTATATATATATATCAAATTTCTTTTTACCACACAGTAGACAGAAGTGTGACTGATATTCATAATAGTAACATATCTGTTTGAGGTCGATTTGACATGAGCACAAAACACATTGTAGGGGGGAAAAAGTTAAAAAGAAATCAAAATAACTGGCATCTGTAGAGCATCATAGCATTAGAATTTTTTATTTTTTTTTATTTTTTTTGAGGGTCTAAACATAATTTTACATGTAGGGCAAAAGTGAAAAGTCATAAAGAATCAATTCGGATCCTTCACTGTTATATATTTTGTAATAAGCCATTAAAATGGCCAAACTGAACACAGGGGTTAATAATGTTCGATAAATTCAACAACTTGTCGAATGCAAACAAACAGAAAGGCCTCTTCCTGTCTGCGCCCCTCTAATGTACATTATATTTGGAGCTGGTCACAGAGAGTGGTGAAGCTCTCAGCAGCTACAGTATCTGCGTGGGCAGAACCAGTCATACCTCAGTGCAACGGCTGCCCTATTGATGCCATGCATGTGCGCCGCTCTCCCCCAGAACACTGGCACACGGCTCCCTCGAACTTCTGTGGTGGAGCTGCATATAGAAGACCCAAGCTGGTAATACACTCGTCACGTCGAGCCCACTACCCTTCGGCACAGCCAAATGTTTCCACAGCTGCCCCTTTGTCTCTGCTCCTTGAGTAAACAAAGGACAGATACAAATTAATGACCTAAATTTCATAGTAAAAAAGCAAAGAGAGAAAACCATTATGCCCCGGCGAAGCATCAACTGTCCGTTCCAACCAGATGTTAGGTGCAGATTTGTGTGTTAATGTAGCCACAAATCAAATTTCATCTCTCAGAAAAACAGTGAAAGTGTGCACAATATTGTCTAGAAATAACCTTTATACCCTGAAAGAATTAAGAAATTTACATAAAATTTACATAAAACTGAAAATTTCATTAACTGATATAATGTTATGGCAACTTACTGAAGTACTAAATTATGTTTGTACTTTAATAATACACTGACAACCACTATGTAGAGAAAAGTCCACATGATGATTCAAACTCTCTAGCTTTTCCACAAGCTGAGGTAAACGCTAATATTTTGAAGGTGCTCGATATCATACACATACAACACCATCATGGTAATACACAACACTAAAATGTGATTTTAATAAACATTCATTTAACAACATTAGATATAAAATAAAACCCTAATGTACATAACTAATGAAAAACCAAGGAGTATATAGTTATTTTGATGAAAAACCATTAAATGTGAAGTCTCACAGAGAACTCTGGGAATATCAATTAACAGTTTTTCACTGTAAATGATAAGATGACATTCTTTTTCACTTCCAAAAACTGTAACTTTAAGGGAACTTGACTTAAATTAACATTTGTACAAAAAAGCATTTTTACAGTATTTTACTGTTCAAATTACAATAATTTTTTTAAGTCTACAATTTCATACTTCCACGATAATAAAGGCGCAAAGGGATCTTAAAACCAAACCGTGATCAAAAACTAAATCTCGTACCAATTAGAAAGAGGTGGCCTGTGTAAAGGAAGGGGGGGCAGGCTTACAGCACGGGACCATCTGTGGCAGTGGCCTGTTGAGTAACGCTCGCTAACTTAAAAGTGGTCAGCCTTTAGTGCATCTGTAGGCCAGGTTTGCCGAACAGCGAGACATTAGATAAAGCTGATTTGTTTTCTGGAAAACTGTACTTGAGGAGCTTTGGAAGCAGCCTGTGACTGAGTGTGTGTGTGTGTGTGTGTGTGTGTGTGTGTGTGTGTGTGTGTGGCAGGGGGAGGGGATGGTCTTCGTACAAGCTGCTGCACATTTTCCCAGGTCCAACCCACGCCTTTACTGGAGCACCAGCCAGACATTAAAGCAGCATATACACATGAGCCATGTAAGACCACATACACTCTCACACACACACACACGCACACACACTAACACTCGGACAGTATACTCAATCCACAGACCTCACGCACTGGAAAACATGTTTCCACCCACACAAGCATCTACAGTAAATAAGATTATTGAACTGAATGCAAAAACACAAACGCTGTCTCACCAATCTGCACATCGTCATTGCACTGAAAATCCCACCAGAAGTTTCTGACAGAAAAATGGCACGGAGAGGTTAAGGTTCTTATAATTTATTGCAGTTTGCACACAATTTAAAAATTTCACCAACAGCACACCAAAAGTACAAAACTAAACAGCCTCATAATTTACTTCCCTTGAGAAAATGAAACATACTATGATTGTCAAAGCTAAATGTCTAAATCCATAAAAAGAACAATGTCAACATAGCAAAAAAATCTCAGAAGGGAAGCAATTACATGTGAAGTCGAATCTTCTTCTTTTTTTCTTTTTTTAAATCCAGACAGCGATTGTCCTTGAATTCAACAGATATTTATTTTTCTTTCCCATACTCATTAGCCACCAAGTTTGAATTTGACAGAGTTGTTCTTCACACTGGGGTTCCCGGGTTTCAAGTAAACTAAAGGGGTGTCCAATTTATGGATATGCTTCATAGGCCATTTCACAGCTTCATTTCCATTGAACAAAAGTCAAAGAAAGACATCCAGTATTCCAGCAACAGTTTCCAGTTTTCAACCTCTGAGTATAATCTGATAACAGTAGTTTAAGGCGGTCAAGTACAATAGAAGCAAACAAAAAAAACTTAAAGAAAAAGAAAGCATAGAAAACAAATCAACCCCACAGTTGATATATTTTTTCGGTCACATTTTAGAGTGCAAAAGGTAAAAGTACCACCGTGCAAAACGCTATGAGGAGCGTGCGCTGTTGGCAAAGCTCAACCTTTTCACTAGCCGTTGCACCAGCCAAATATATGGAAGGACCGTTCCTGAGGCCTGCAAAGGCCCGTGTGCCGCACACTCGTCCCGCTCGAAACGTGCGGAGCCCCCGGCCCTCTCTAACTAAAGTAGTTCAAGCATTTCAGCCCTGTGTAAGTGACTGATCTATGTCTACAGCGCTAAGCCATATGTTTCTCATTTTTCTTTGCTTTTTATTTCTCTGGATTTGACAATGAAAGTGTTTTTTTTGTTAAACAAACCAACCAACAAACAAACAAACAAAATTAGCATAATTTTCACAATCAAAAAAAAAAAACCTTAATATAATTTTGCAAATTAAAAGAATTTAAAGAAAAAAATAAACCTTTTTAAAATAAACCTTTTTCAAAAATCACAAATGTTGCAAAAGTTAACAATTGAACTTTTTTTAACAATCACAAATTTATAGATATTTTCTTCAGTGTAACAAAGTCAATTCAATTAGGTTAATAATTAGGTGTCTACATTTCATAAAGGCCTCTTTTGCACATCATTCTAATTTCATTAAGCTTCAAAAGGTGCAGCCAACCTTGCCAAACATCTTCAAGTGGCGAAAAAAAAAGACTTATTTATTGAACACAAACACACGCACACAAACAAACCACTCAGGTCAGAGTGTGTCGAGCTTTATGCTGTTTAAAGATCCTTCAGCTTTCTCCAAATAGATGTGCACTGCTGAGGACACCCATAAAGAAGAGCTGTACCATCAGCCACGCAAATGTGTCTTCATGGCAATCGAATCTGAAGCAAGTGCCAATTGAAAAGATAAATAAATAAATTACAAACAGAGCTGACATGATTCAAATGACAACAGCCAGTAAACAGGACACTGAGACAAACAGCAGTTGAGGACCCAGCACTGGGAAGAGCAGCGCGTGAGGAGACGCTAGCAGGAGCAACGCTAGCCTTCTGAACAATAAACGTAGCGATTCAGCTTCTGCTGACACCTGGCCCCTCGTTAACCTCCGAATTCTACAGCGAGCCCAGACCGAATCGCTTCCCATGGGTAGATACTGCAGCCTAATGTCAGTGCATTTCCACAATCTTCACAGCCCAGAATAAACATCTCACCAAAACCCCCGATTCATTCTCTAATGAGAGGAAAAAAACTCAAATCTACCAAGGAATCAAATGAGTTAATTAAAAAATACACTCTCTGATGCAAAACAACAACAAAAAAAAAGTTAAATAAAATTCATGCAATTTCTACAGCGGTAATATTAAAGGTACTTTTTTTCTCAACAGACAGGTGCCCTGACTGTAATGAATCAGTCAATTACAGTGTACAGCAATACAGCAAGTCACATCTTTTTCAATATACAGGTCAGACATCATGCAACAACAGATTCCGTTTTAAAAACGAAAAGTCTTAATAAAACACTACAGAAATCTCTAGAAATGCAGCCGATGTAAAAACCAACTTCAGTAGCAAACGAGTGATGTAGAGAGACTGCAACTAAAATGTGAAAATGACTTCAAATCATATTAAGAAAGGATAGAGGAAATGCAGCAACTGATATGAAAAAGGAAACTGTACATTGCATGAGTGCCTTGTTTGTCTTCCATCAGTCAAGTTTCCTATAACGAGTCAAAAATGTACAAGAGCTTAAGTAACGCGAGCTTAGAGCTTCCTCATGGGATTTAAAGGACTGACCTGTTAACACACTACGTGTGTACATGTGCATGAATACACATGCACCGCCACCACAGTCACACATCAGGTATGTTATCTGCAAATTTTAGTAGTGCACTATATATATATATATATAGAAGCAAGTGTGTACAGGTAAATATATGACCATTGTACCCGTTTAGTGTGTCCTTAGTTTTAAACTCCTCCGTCTATTACCTGAAATCTTCATATGCTTTTCATGGCAGATGTTCCTTGAAATTTAGGAGTGTATACAAATACTGTAAATTATATACAGTTGAAAATCCTAATGAATAATTTTTCTGTCAAAATTGGTTACTGAGACCAGCACCCATGTGTTATAAAAACCCAAGGAGAACAGGAAAAAAAAAACCTAAACAAACCAGAAAATATAATAAAAGAAAAAATCAGTAGTAACATTTTCATGTGCTAGTAAAGTGCAATTCAACAAGATTTGCAATGTACATACAAGAAAAATGACTGATTCAGACCCTTCGGCCGTCACTCTGCCCCACTCTTACCTTCGCCACTCTGCCCCAAAAAATGTCACTCAGATCTCTCTCATCAATTTAACAAGCAGTTCAAACAGTCTGCTATCATTTTAGCATTCATTTCCACAGTTCTTGAGAACTATCTTCCAGTGCCCAGTCTCTGACCGTGGGTAGATTGAGCGCCTCGCTCTTGACCGAGAGCGAGTTGACCAGTTCGCAGTGGAACTTGCGAATGTGTCGGTACAGGTCCCCTGACTGCGTGAAGCGCCGCTCGCACCACTTACAGGCGTGCGGCTTCTCGCGTGTGTGCACGACAGCGTGTCGGCTCAGGTTGTGCGAGTACTGGAAGCTCTTGCCGCAAGTAGTGCATGTGTAGGGCTTCTCGCCCGAGTGTGTCCGCTCGTGGCGCTTTAACGTGTACATGCAGGAGAAGGTTTTGCCGCAGATGGAGCAGGTGGGGACGTTAACGTCACTGGCTGGCTTGGCCCGTACGCCTTCCTGCTCGCGAAAATGCGTGCTGAGGTGGATCTGCAGGATGTGGGGGCTGGGGAAGACCTTGTTGCATAAGGGGCACATGAAGATCTGAGTATGTGGGGCCCCCAGCATGCTGGAGACGTAAGGCAACAGGGCGCTTTCAACCCCTGCGACCTCCTGAGCTCGCTCACTGTCCCCTCCTAGGACGTCCGTGTCTTCTCCTTTGTCGTCCCGCTCCAGCTCGCTGGCCAGTGAGGCCTCACGCAAGGCCGAAAGGTGAGCCTCCAGGCCCAGCCTCCGTTGCGCAACAAGGCTGATGTGAGTCCCGTTGGTGCTGGGCGGCTCCTTCACACCGCTGTGCTCCATCTCGTAGTCGCCACTCACCAGTTCATCGTCGTCTGAGCCTGTGTCCTTCTCCACCTTGACTTGAACCAGGGCACTCTGAAGGCTGTCTGGGGTGACAGAGCTGCAGAAGTAATGATTGCCTACCATGGTCTCCCCAGGACCTCCGCCCAGGCTGGACTTCACAGAGAGATCAAGCACACAATCTGTGTCTGCGGAGACTCTCCGAGACGCTGCAGAGCGACGGGACCGGGAGCCGGTGGAGCTGCTGGGGCTGCCGGCAGGGGATTTGCCAGTGTCGGGGCCGTGCGTTTCTGCTTCCCTGGGGCTGGTGGTGGGAGACGTGGTCCGGTCAGAAGGCAGTCTCATCCACATGCTCCCCGGCTCCTGAGGGCTGTCCCGTTTGTTCTCCATGTCTTCATCATCACTCTGCAGCAGGTCAGCCGTGGCCGGCCGGCCCGTGCTTCCACCTTCCGAGAAGCTCTCCACCTTGTCCGAGCAGCTGGATGCATCCTCCTCCCGTTTGGTGCTGTCGGCCTCTGTCGTGGCCTTCTGCTTGAGCTTCTTTTTGCAAACCTTGACAATGTCGTACATGTGGAGGTAGCTGGCAGCAGCCAGCACATCCTCCACTGGAAGCGATTTAAACTGGAGCTTTCCCTCGTACATGAACTCAAGCAGGAGAGCGAAGGCCGGGGCCGTGACAATGTCGCTGTTCAGATGAACAATGTCCCTTTTGTCTAGCTGGTCCTTGTAAAAGAGGTGGAAGTACATGCTGCATGAAGCCAGCACTGCACGATGGGCTCGGAACTGGGCATCACCGACCAGCACAGTGGAGTCACAAAGGAATCCCTGATGTCTCTGCTCACTCAGACACTGTAGCAAATGTCTGCTGTGGTCTGGAAACTCCATGCTGTCTTCATAACCTGCAAAAGACCACAGATGTTAGTGAGGCTCTCTAGAACAACAATTGTTTTGTCTGTGCTCTGTGTGGAACTTCTCTTTCCCACCCGCTCCGTCCCTCTCTCTCGCTCCATGCACACAGACATACTCTCACACTCTAATTCTCTCTCCCTCCCTCCTCCCCTGTGGGAACACTGGAAAAATGTTCACCACAGTCTTGACATAAAAGGATTACAAAAAAGCACATGCAAAAAGTATAACACCACATTAAGCTAATTGTATTTTTCTCACTTGTGCACTTTAAAGTAAGCAGTGATATGTTCATTATTAAATTTAAAACAATTACTTTTAATTAAAAGTTTAAAAGCACAACCTGGGAAATTAACACTAAAATGTAAATAAAAAATATATGTATTGCAAGTTACATTAAAAAGAATATATCCGTGAGCATCCCATCAAAATCATTTGAGTTTAATCAGATGCCGTGATGTAAGAAGCTGAAGTCCTGATTCTACAGATGCCTGCACGAGAGAATCTTCCCTGTTTTTACTCTCTGCGCTCCTGGAGCAGTTATTTATAATAACCCACTTTGGCCAGGACGCCAAGTATAGGTAACAGGCTTACAGGTACACAAACAGCTCACCATCATGGGCATACTGCATAAGTATACTAAGTACCATGATCTCAAAGGTTGCGACAACCGAGGTAGCAGAACATCAGTATGACGTGCGTAATCAAAGACGGACATTGTGCAAATAAAATACGATAAAAAACTAGAAATATACACGGTATTAAAAAATATTACACAAACTATCTACAAATTAAAAAAGGGCTAATTAAAAACAAAACAAACAAATGTGAAAATCACACCTGTTACCCGCGGAGATCGTTCCCATCTAAAAAAATGCACCAGCGTCATGTTCAACCAGCGGACTTAAATGAACTCATTTGAATCTTCATTTAAATCTGATTGGGATAGCAAGCCAAAGCCCCCCATCCCACCCCAAACAGCGTTCAGACCTTCATTAATGAGGGGCTTATAGGGGGACAGGGGGATAACAAACCTCTCGCCAACCCTCTCCTCCCCTTTTCCCCCTCCCCAAATCTTTGGAGAAATGGAACATCCTCCCCAAAGAGGCGGTCCACAGCAGATTTACAATACAATCACTTTAAGTGCCCCGTAGTCCACATCAATCCTAATCCTTAAGATGGCTAAAAATAAAGATTGCAGGACAGCTCACAAGGTAGCAGCGATCAAATTAGGAGACTGGGAGGACAGAGAGGGACGGAGAAGGAGGCTTATGAACATCTGATCCAGCTGACTGAGACCATATGGCAGCTGCTGCCCAGATAAAGAGATTAAGACTAGAAGGAGTGCGATTACAGCTGTCTAGCCAATTCAGGCAGCTCAAATCTGCAAGTTCTAAATTAGTCCTTACAAAACAGAAAAAAAAGACAGAAAGAGATGAGCAAAAGCCTAAGGACGGGACATTTTTAAGAACGCATGTGATTACATAAAGTTGCAGATTTATCGCTTTAAAAGCATTTATGTCTTTTCGGTCGCTTTAGCAGATTAGGAATTTTGTTCAAATGGACTCAAAATCTCGTTATTTAAAAGAAAAACAGATTTTGACAGATTAACAGCATATAAACACATAAGAGTTTTTTGTTTTAATTCAATAATACTATAATAAACTAACCTACCAACCACACCACTGCATGCCGTCATAACAGAGCAACAATTTGCCATTGAGAACAAAGTGGCTGAAAAGAGGACCTGTAAACAAACAGAATAATGAAAGCTTGCCTGGAAACCTCCTCATGGCAACAAAAAGTGTCACTTGTCCCCAGCCTGGTTACGCTACACCAGCTCAAAATCCTTTACTTCCCATTTCCCACACTCTGATAGCTGATGGCAGACGCGCAAAAAAAAAAAAAAAAACTTAACGAGAGCTCCCTATTCAAAACACATCCCTGGTGCCCGGACCCCCCGGTACAGTACCTGCAGTACGCATCAACTTGATTAAGTCCACTGTTGTGGTAGCGCCGGCTGTAACTCCCTCCGCCGAATCAATGAAAGGGTAGAGACGCGAGAGAAAGAGAGAGAAAATCAAACTGTGAGGGACAGATGCAAAGTGGAGGAGATGTTGGAGGGGAATGCGATGCCTCCTCCTGCACACAGATCCGCACACACACTAACTCCCAGTCTGTGCGTTAGAAGAAAAGACTGGGGGATGGCAGCCTGTCAGCTGCTCTGACATCATGTTCAGATGGAAATGCTACCTCCAGCTGTGCTCCTTTTAGTGCCATATGCTACTCCTCTACACTCTTGCCACCAGCCTCTCCTTTATACAACTTTGTTTCTCTTTCCCCCCTTTAAAAACGGGAGGAAGGGAAGTGTTGTGAGGTGATTCTGTAGAAAACTAGCCAATTACCCCCTTTAGTTGTAATCTCTCAGCAAAGAAGAACTTGGAACTGGGTCTGTCTGAAAGCCGACACTTTTTTCTAACCTAGTTTCCTGCACTGAGAATTTAAATACCCTCAAGTTTTCCCCCCCTCTCCTTCCAGTAACCATAAACAAAGGCCAGCACAGCACATTTGCAACTGACAGATCCACGCAGCTGATATTGTTTTCGACTTCTTTATGGTTCACTGGCTGCGGCATTATCGTCATTCATTTTACTAACCCTTTGGACAACTGACAGAGGAGGAGGTTGGGGGGGGGAGAAATAAGAAACAATGGGAACAATCATACAGGCTTTATAAGTACGGTTCAAACAAAAGACACTGTATTCCGCATTAGCTATTGCAAACCTCCTTTCTTCTGAAGTATCTCACTTATAATTGTGTTAATTTTCAGAAACTTCTTTGGTACAAGCCAAACAACAGTTTCCTGTTTACCACTAAAATCAGCAAAACAAAGATACCAAACTATAATCTGAGGGATGTCACACTCATGAATATTAACAGAATAGTTAGTTTTTTTATAAAAAACTCATTGACATGCAAAAATATTTTTAAATGCATAAAACAGCACAAGAAAGAAGAGTTTGCTGCATCTGTCACGAACATTACATTTGATCTCAGGGGGTTTTAAACAACTAATAGGAGCTTTTAATTCCATGGAAAATACGTACGATTAGCCTTGCTTATGAATAATGTTATAGATTTTGGTTTACAAAGCAACTGGTCAGCATGAAGGAAAAAGAAAAAAACTAAGCCAACACACTGTTTTATACTGTGCTATTTCAAAGCAAACTTGTTTTCAAACCTGGCAAGTTCTCCAGAAAGACGGAATTGTGCCAAGTTAGACCTTCTTGAACTTAAAAGCTAAACTACAAAATAAATATAGGCTACACTGACATAAAATAAACTACGAGTCCACCTAGGTAGGAAATGGTATTATAGCAGGCTACTCCTACACAAACACACACAGCGCTGCCGACGGTCTTTCTCTGGATCCTGACCCCGTACGTTCAGGAAAAGCTAGCTAGTGTGGCTAACAAATAAAAAGTAAGCATTCAACCTGCAGTGTTACAGTTTTGCGACAGGCCCCGATGCCACGCGCTCGAGCAACTCGTTCTACGCGTAAAGACCAACAGTCGCGTGAAAAAGATCGTTACTTTTCCCCATAACAATCCAGCCCGTGCCTCCAACCCCCCTTTCATCTCCTTAAAGAGCACCTAGTATCACAGGCACTTACAAACAACCAGGTCCAACGTCTTCCTGCTTCCTCCGTCTAATCCTCTCAGAGAGAAAAACAACTCGATTGACTTTCAACAGCTTTCCATAACAACCTGCAGTGGCAGGAAAGACAGAGCAGGCGAGCGGAGCGACGAGAGCTGCGGCAGCCAGATGTTTCCGAGCTGTTGCTACTCAACTCTCCTGTAAAGAGGAAGCGCTTGACTGGCAGCGCGCAAGCCAATGGAAGAGGCGAAAAGAAAAGCGAAGGCAAATTGGAAGCTGCCGCTGAGGGGGGAAGAGGGAGGGATGTTTCTTTCTCGGCGTAGGTTGACACCAGGCAACAGTGAGAAAGCAGAAAAAAAGGCCGAGCGAGCGAGCGAACGGACGGACTGGTTCCTCGAGCAGACTGGCGCAGCGCGCGGATCGAGGGACATTGCGCAATGTTACGTGGGAACTGTAGTCACTGGCCGAGCAGCGGTGAAGAACAGGTGCACTGCAACTTCCTCCAGCGCTGCGGAGAGACGGCGAGAGAGAAAGAGAGAGTCACAGGGTTAGTGGACATTAATATGGCCACTTAAAATCTAGAGAGCTGATCTGATGAAACGCAAAAATTATTATATTATAGCCTACAATTAAATGAAAAGTAGCATGGTCCAAAATTGACCCATTACATTTGAGAAGGGCTTCTAATTTCCAAATATTTAGCCTACAAAATCGGTTTTCAAACGGATGAAGAAATATTAATGCTATTGTGATTATATGTATTATTGGTCAATGGTCATTATTATTATTATTATTATTTGTGTTGTTGTCATCATCATCTGAAATACTACCAAGGTTTTTTTTTTTTGGTGGCAGCTTTAATTCCGAGATTAGGCCTATTAATAAATCAATGTATTCATATTTCATCCGGCATTAAACTACTGAAGTTACGAGAGCAATGGGACCATTCTAAAATCGTGTTTATTTATTCAATTAGGCATGAGTTTTGGTTAAATGAATGCAATATGCCATATATACATACAGAAATTGTGCTGTCGTTACGTTAACATTTTGTCCACAAACTGCAATTTCTTTCTTTGGTTGAATGAATGTGAACTGTTTAAGTGGATCAGTATAAAAGTGTATAGAATCTGAAGGAAAAAAAATACTCTATGTTCAGTTCATAAGCAATTAACTGAAATTGATAGTTCACCCAAAAATGATAATGTTGTCATTATTTACCCTCAAGTTGTTCCAAACCTGTATGAGGTTTTTTTTTCTATTGTTGAACACAAAAGACGATATTTTAAAGAATGATAGTAACCAGTTGATGGAAGCCATTGACTTCCCTAGTAGGAAGAAAATAATACTATGGATGTCAATGGATGCTGTCAACTGTCTGGATACGTTCTGTAAAATATCTTCTTTTGTGTTCAACAGCAGAAATAAACTCATACAGGTTTGGAACAACATGAGGATGAGTAAATGATGACAACATTTTCCCTTTTTGGGTGAACCATCCCTTGAAGGCTAGATTCCTGTGCTTACACTCCATACAGGTAGGCCACAGTTTGTGTGTGAGATCGTCAACAGGTAAACGTTCGCAACGCTCAGTAGGCTACTGCATGTGCATTGTGCAATGGTCCACAGATGCGCTAAGTTCACTCAGGACCTTGTGAACACAGTCACGTGTTTGTCATGTTTGGCTGCTGAACGCACCCGCCCATAATCATCCACGCTCCCACACTCATGCGTCCCAGTAAACTAATTGGCGTTACTAATACATTTCAAAACAAACCACTGTCCTACTGGTACTGGAATCTTGACATAATAACATTATAATTTAATGCAAATAATGGCCTCATTAAGCTGATGTGGCAAATGAGTCCAGGCATGTGATGTGTTGGTGTTTTCCATGCCGTCACCCAACAATCTATTCCTTGTTCTGTACAAGAGTTATCCAGTACTATTATCATTCACAACCGATCACATCAAAATTAAATGTTTTCATTTCACTGAACTTTTCAGTCATTTATGGTTCTGTCACTAAAAACATAAGTGTACTTTAGTTTTAGATTTTATTAAGTATTTAGTCAATATACTAATGTTTCAGTTTAGAACAAAATATACATTTTACCAAACAATCCCCACAATCCTCAAACTATTTTTACACCAAAAGTGTGTGCTTCACGTATAGTTCCAACTATTAGCATAACTGCTGTTAGTTCTCTGCTGCAGTATGATAATCAACAGGCCTTTTTGATCCCAAATGTTTTTTTGGAGATGACAGTCCCTTGAATACGGCTGTGCCATCAGCAAAGCACGGCTGATGTTTGAAATGATATTTACTGGAGTTCTCTCCATCTGTTCAGACTGAAGTCAAAGATGTGAGGCCTCGCTTCTGTGCAACTAAGAGCAATGTTCAGAAGAGCGATAGAGGACTAGTAAAAGTCATTTTATTTTACTATTACTATTAGAGTTATAGTTTTATCAATGAGCAATTGTTACATGCATCTTTTACAGTAGTTATAATTTATTGATATTGATATAATGATTTGAATTTGGCATATAATTACATCACAGCTCCCTCCAGATAAAGAAGGGGGGTTTGCCAAACAACAGTTCTATGAAAACACAAAAGCAGAATTTGCAAGAGGTCTTTCATGTGTATTGTGTATTCTTATGCCTGAAATTCAATGTATACTTAACAAGAAAAAGTGCATAAACAAACTAAAACTATGTTCTGTAATCATGTGTATATATACACACAGCCTATAATGCTCGTAGAACCACTGAATACACATTTGACAGCATATTCTAATCAGGTACTTCTGCATTCCCACCTCTTGAGGTCACTGTGGAATCCATGTTTGTGGATGGCTAATGGATTCACTCAACTTGCACCAACATAACTAGCTAACGTTTCTTATGCATTCTTACATGCACAAGATTATAAAATTAGTAATTTAAACAAGTTACATGCTCATCCAAATTAGGAGGAATTTCATGTGGACATGAGCTTTTAGACAGACATAAGCAGATGTTTATACAGTACTCTGACCTTTTTGATAGGATTAAACATGCAACAAAGCCTATGAACAATGTACAGCCTCAAACGCAAATGCAAGCATTGAGTAAAGTCACCTCTCACAGCAGTTAAATTATGCATGGGACACAGTAATGTCATCCTAGCCGTGAACCCTGTATGAATTAAATTTAACGTAGAAGACAATGAAGCAATGAATGATAGACATCTTTACAATGTCTCACACTTATAAAGGTCCTAGATCACATACTTTTCACAACTCACAACTTTTAAAACTCTTTTATGTAGTTTTGTCAACTGAAAGACATTTCATCAGCTGAACTATCAGTATGTTTAAACGTCTACAATCCATTGAACAGACTGTATTCTATCCCTCACAGCCTCGTTTTTATTCCTGTCAACAAATCCAATATGGCCCTGAGTGACTAAGGTTTATACTGCTGGTTTTCTATCCTGACCTTAAACAAATTTATTGTCTTTGACACATAGACGGCAAAAGTCTGGCTTCTGGTACTTAACATCTGGACTGGAGCACTTTCCCTGTTTCAATAAAATGAAATGTTTTGGTTCCAAGTTTTCATTTGACTAAACTTTTCATTAAAGTATTTTGTTGTTACAGCACTGTAAAAAGTTGTGACAGAACAGTAAATAAACCATGCGTAATTGAAAAAATTAAGTTGAACTTGACAATTCCACATAACTTATTTTTTTAAATTACACTTGAAGTTTATTTACTTAATAATTTTAAGGCAACTGTTCCCTCACTTTTTTAAATTAAGTCAACAGATCACTTTTTACAGTTTTTAATTTTTCTTCTCAGAATGTACCCATGAGAATAGCAGATGTTCGAGAGAGGCTTACGATGATAAAGAGCTGGACAGCAACAACATTATTTGATCCATACCTACTCAGTACTACTCACAACAACACTTCATAAGTGTCCAACCTAGACTGACAGAAGGTAGGATGGTGATATGTATCATAAAACCAGAGAAAGTGCCCAACTATCAACAGAGAACTTCTTTGATGATCTTCATCAAACTCAATCAAGGGAGCCCAACTTTAAAATAACTGCATAATATGGGGGTCTTACTGTATCAGAGCTCTCAGCACCAGATTCATAGAAACAAGTATGTACAAAATCAGAAAAGACCCAATGTGGATACAAGAAACCCGCTGAATCAGCACAGCAACCAAATAGCAGTAAGCATAATGCAGGCAAGAACAGCATATATTATTTGAGGCAGTACAGAGACTATAAGAAAATGTTTCTTACAAATCGAGGTTTGGAAAGAGCAGAGTATAAATATACACACATACAAAAATAAATACGAAATCTGCAGTGCTGACACAATGAAACATCAGCAGGGCAATGTCACCCTTCACACCCAGCACAGACAGGCAACAGAGAGACAGGCTCCCAGGAGACAGGACGAGCTGGAGAGATGCGGCCACATCATCAGATGGGCGATCACACAGTCTCGGGAGAACAGTAGGATTGTTTATCTGGATCTCAGTCTATTTCCTCCTCTCGGGACACTGCAGCAGCATGTCACCCAGTGCACAACAGCCTCACAATTATTATACCTCATAATAATTAGCATTTAATGAAGCACCCAGCCATATGGAGGAATCTGACTTTAACTGGCGAAGGCATGCTGATAAATGAAGGTTAATGCTGGGTGATAAATAACACAGCTGGAAAAAGGACTAAATGGCTTTGTGCTGAAATACAAATGTGGGGCAAAATTTATTATAATTTATAATGTATTTGTTATATCAGGTCGGATATGCATTTCCATTTAAAACAACATTTTTTAAGCAACATGACACAAGGAAGAAAAAAGTTCATAAATGCACAAATAAATGTTTAGGGACAAGCAATATACTGTACTCATACATTCAATAATGATGTTGTATAAAGTGATTGTATTATTTATTTAACAAAAGCATATCATATAAGCTTCAAAGTAAGAAAATAAGCAAATTACCAATTTTATCCTCAGAAATTGCAAAAACATTCTGTATCCATATTAGCAATATTGACATTCATAAGTGGTGGTATTACCCATCCCTTGTAAAATATATAAAAACAAAAACAATCATAATTCAGTATGCAAATATGACAATCGTCATTCTGAAGATTTTGTGAATCAATTAAAGATATTCCAAACAAAATTTCTTAAATTATTACATTTACAACAACACTTTAGCGTGCCTACAGTAAGAACAATGTCTTTAAAACACAGTTTGAATGCTGATGCTTCAGGCTAAATCAGAAAAATTGCATTAAAAAAAATCTAAATTAGTCAATTGTTGCCCATTTTTAGTAGCTCTGTGATATCGATACATTAATGTCCTCCTAAGAATTTAAAAGTTTAGCAGATTAAAATTTTAGCAGATTAAACATTATTTTACAGATTACACAAGTCTTTCTTTTAAAAAAAGCAGACCAAAAATCTGATGACTCATGTTGAACTAAACCGATATCTGTCCAATCAAATGCAGTAGCAAATCATGTTCATGGTTGTGTCATACAAAGGTTCACTGGCTATTTAAAAAATAAATAAATTATGAATTAAAAATAAAAGATAACATGGTGAGATTAACCCTTCGATATGTCCTGGCCTAACTTCACTTCGTTTATATACAAAGTAATTCACATTACAGCAAAGATAACTTTCAATCAGTTTTAATAGGAAACAAGTCAATTCTGCACTTGAATGCAGTATTTATGTACCCTCTTCACATGCAGCATATAGTTAAGTCTAGTGAACACACCCTAAAAATCACTTCCTGCAGATCAGAGGACATGGGGACATTTTTAACAGAAGCAAAAAACAATAAAATTTCAAGAAAATAATTCATGACCTACCTGTCTCACTTGCGGACCTCTTATTAGGCAAGAGAACAGCTGTTCCTTCCCTCAGCACACCCAAAGCCTCTGGAGGTGCTGCATCTGTTTGGGGGGGAGGGCACATCCTCTAGGGTTCAGGCATCAGGGGAAACTGCTGTGTGTTTAACTTGTTTATCCACAGATGGTGGAGATCAGGCCAAAAAAATAGGAAGCTTTACTTTAATTTCACAATGCTTCTTCTTCTGTCTGTCAAGCAATTACATGAATTACATACCCAAGTTGTGATTGTAATGCTCTTTCAATGGATCATTTGTGAAATCAGTGTTCCAAATATTACTGTAGGTCCAGGATATTAATGTGTTGTGTTATGATTTCAAGGTCTAATACACATTCACATCTGCTTGCCTAATCACATCTGCCTATAATTGAATCTGGAGCAGTGTGGGGTGCGATGTGCCATTGGTACTCCAGCACTTCCAGCAACCCTGGATAACTCGTTGAAATTCAAATGTTCAGTATAGCTGACTACATTGTTATATTATAATGGTGACACCTTGCTTTAAGGCTTCGTTTGTCAACATTAGCTGATCCATTAGTTAACATGAGCAATATGTTTTTACAGTATTTTTCAACCTTTGATAATAAAAATAAAATACACTTGTTATTCAACTTTAAATTCTAAAAATGTATTAATAGATGTAGAAATTAACAATTAAAAGATTAATAAATGCTGTAAAAGTATAGTTGTTGTTATTTCATGTTAACAAATGTAGTTATGTAATAATAAATAATGATTACAACTGAAAACTTACAATGTTAACACTATAATTTATTGTATGTGCTGCACATTTCTGCTGATATTCAGAACAATAGCATGATTGCGAGTGCTATATTACTTTTATTCAACAGTTAAATAAATTAGAAGTTGTATACTGAGTTACTTACATTTAGTTTTGCAAGTTACTTTATGTAGCTTTAGCCACCGAAAATAGTTCCAAAAAAGCCACAGTAATGACTCAACTTTTTTGAACAAATCGATCAAGCAAATGATTCAATGACTCACTTTTTTTTGGTCCTTAATAGAAATTAGCACTTTTGAACAAATCGGTTGAATGAACGATTCAATTCTTGTCACCACCTACTGGTGTAACAATGTAACCTGCAAAAGAAGTCACTGCAAAACCCCCCACAATATAAGACCACTGCGTACGCTATAAAGTTAAAAGATTTTCAAATCTTTTAACTTTATAGCATACGCAGTGGTCTTAAAACCCACATCATGAAATGTTGCCCTCCAGACAGAGACCTGGTTTGGACTAAGCACTACTCCTCTCTCCTTTTCCAGTCTTTCCTCAGGCCTGTAGGGGGATGTTTTCCTGGGTTAGGTGGAACACAGATGCGCGGCAGTCCTTGCATTGCTGGGAGAGGAGATGGCTGACTACCTTTTGGCTTGGAGGCACCATTAACCAATTTGCTATCCAGATGTCCATCAGTGAGCAGTGGCCAGCTTTGTGCCAGTCTGAGCAGTCCAGACACATACATCTGGGCAAGACCATTCTATTCACAGTCTCAGACTCAGCCCCCACACACAATCTGTTATTTTTCATCTGTAAATCCAAAAGCATGCCTGAGTATGACTGAGGGATTTTTTGTGCATGTGTATATAAGTGTTGTCTATAGTGTGAAGTTTGTTTTTTATTTTAATTTCTTTGCTTTAGAAGTGTAGCAATCTACATAGAATGGAGAATCTTTGTAGCATATTTTTTGGTCTAAACAGAACATCTTTCCCAACCATCATATTGTATATGTTTTCATATAACTGTTTTTGTTCCGTTCCTCGATTCTAATTGGCTGAGCAGCATTCCAGGAGCGTTCAAGGGGCGGTTACACTGCATTTTTCGTTTCATACATACAAATGCAGAGTCGGCCAAGGCTGTCTCAATCACAAAATCCTTCCAGTGCCCAGGACATTGCTCCCTGCAACAAAAAAGAAAATCCACGGCAAAAAACAGGAAACATTGATAATACGTCACATTTGCTATTGCTGCTTTGCTGTTGTTGATAACCTTTTGTAACGCGAGTACGCGGTCATGGTGCCAGAAATGGAGTCATCAATGTGTAGTGAGCCAGGGTTCTTACCAGTGCCCGAATTCGTCACAATATACATGTTAACTGCTGTATGTAGGGAGTCAACTTTCTTCATGACAGGAATCACTGAATCATTCACTCAACCAATTTGTTCAAAAAAAGTGACCGCATTTATACAGTCATTGAATCATTTCTTTACCAATTTGTTAAAAAACTGTGGTTCATTCAGGAACATAACCTCACTACTTTGTATTGCTCAGAGACATGCAGTGGTTTATTTAGCTGTGGCTTTGTTTGGAACTATTTTCATTGCCGGAGCAAAAAATTTACAGTACTGTGTTTATAAAGCAATTAAGTCACTCAATAACAAATTCTTGTTTATTGAACTGTAAGCTAAGGCTTTTAGCTTCTTTAAATACAACAACTGATTATACATAGATTTACCCTGTTAACTGGTTTACTATAAATAGATTTGCAGATGAAATAAATCACTTCAACAGAAGCAAAGATGAACAGTTTTCATATTGTCATTCAGTCCCACAGTCCATCTGATTGATGATACCTGTACGAACAGTGTCTGTATGTCCCACAACCACAACCTCTGCCAGTGCGAACATTTGCCTTGTGGCACCAATTCCCAGGAATGCCTAACCTGTGCCAGCTGTTGGAGACATGCTACCTTTGCCAACGGTGGCGGGAGCTGCCCACCACATCATCTGTTCCAGCGTTTCCATCTGTAGCATTTGTACAGATCCTCCTCTCTCTGCATCTGGACCCTCTAAAGAAAGCTTTCCAATAGTGCTGGCCTTGACTATGACTGCCAACCAGGCCAGATGTTCGAGCTGTAAGCCCCAGGCTAAATCAATGTAGCTCTCCACTCATTATTCCGGGCCTGATGAATTGCAAGTGGCTTATTTTTTTTTTTCAGCATACACTACAACAAACCTTCCATCAGAGAGAGCGAGATGTGAAGAGATGCAGTGGTGAGGCTGTCTAAGGAGGGGCTTGCAGATGTGTCTTTCAAGACTTTTGGCAGATTATGGGAAAGCTTTTTGAAAAGATAGCCTCTTTAAACAGTCAAATAGACCACAAAACAGTTGACATGGATGTCTATTTTTTACTTGAATAAAAAAATATGTAATGTATGCATCATGCTAGTTATCTAGAAAGCCACCTGATCTGAACCGGATCAGTTTCATTCATAATCAAATCATTCCAAATTGTGAAATGAATCAAATGATTCCCTGAAAATATCAGACTAAAAAAATGACACAAAACTAAAAACAACAACGATTGTTATTTCTCTCATAAACCTACCAAGGAAACACATTGTTAAACTTATTACTTTAACTTAATGTTTTAAACATAAAAGCTAATTTGTAGCATTCATTTAGTTTCATATAGGTTATGTGGGGTGTCAAACCAAAGTCCCTTTACCTATATGGTTTTGTGTGTAAATAACAACCATAAGAATACTCATAGAGAAATCTATTTTGTGTTAGACTGTGTTTTTTAGGTGTTTCAAAATTTGATCTGATTTGATTTTGATTAATCCTTGGTTTTAGGCACTCAATGTTGTTGTTGTAAAGAGCAGCTTTCACAAAAGTTTAAGCCATCCATAATGTTGTCACGGTCACCAGCTAGTCACCTTACCATACCTGCACGATACCTACACTATACCTACATGATACCTACATGATACCTACATGATACATCCATCCTGAATCCATCCTGAATCATTCCTGAACACTACATCCATCAGTTACTCTCCTGCTTCCATCGTTGCAATCACATACTTCTGCAAATAAACCTGTTGATCACTTTACCTGTGTGAATCCTTCTGTTTCATGACAAATGTCAAAAAAATGATATAAATACATTATGAAAAATATAACACAGTTTAAAAGTTATATTTGTATTATTCAAATGGGGAATCGGGGTAAGTGATAAATATTTCTTTGGACTGAGTTCCTTTAATCATGGCTAATCAATATACGGTACGTGTGCAGTATGAATATATGTTTTCATACTGCACCGTATAAGTACAATGAGAAAATACACACACACACCCTTTAATGACATACGCTGTAGAGGCAGAGAAATAAACAAATATGTTTGACTGAAGATCTGGAGAGACACTTGTTCATGTATTAACATTTTAAAGGTTCTATTCTCAACAGCTTACGCACTGGTGACTAGTTATGCAGTTATCATTAAAATAAAATAAAAACACTAAGTATTCTGGTGAGTTAAAGATCTTACAGAAACTCTGATGCTTTGCATTACATTTGGCTGAGTTTTGGAAAATTTGCCACAATCACAATGCAAATTTTTTTTTTAAAATTAGTTATACTGTGACAAAGCATAACAACCTGTGATTAACTTCCTGTGTGAAAATGCACTTGATAACTCACCAAGATTCAGCTGAAGAATATTTGCAGAGAAGATTCTCTGCATCCTGGGAGGTTCGGTTATCCCTGTGCCTTGAAGGTGAGCCAAAACAAACATTCTTCAAGATGTGAAGAAAAGAAAATAGGGAAGCTATGTCATCCAGTTGTTGTTATGCAAATACAGTCTGCGCTTCCAGATGTGTATTTTTCAGCCCCTTGTCCCCTGTGAAGGCGTGTTGGGCCCTCAGGGAATGTAAAAACCAATATAATCGCTAAACTTATTTGAGTCCAGCTGTTCCCAGTTGTGCTAATCCTGAGGAAGAACTTAGCACAGTGAGTAAAACAAATTTAATATGACAAACAGTCCATGCAAGAGAAATAGAAATAACATCACTATTTAAAGATTTGTCATAACATCAAACAAATGAATCACTGTATTAAATATACTTGTATTAAAATTTAAAGTCTTCAGTTTGATTTTGCAAAGTACGTTGCCTTTAATATGGTCTATGCAGAATCATGAAGAACTTTAAGTTCCATTAACAAATACCATTAAACAACAAAGAGCCTATCTGAAAGTCAGCAATATTACAAAGAAAAACAATTCCACTACAAAATTCTGAGAGAATTTTGATAAATACATTTTGACCAACAACCAGTAACCAGTGTTGGCTAAGTTACTCTCAAAAAGTAATTGGATCTTGAGGAGCTAGTCTCAGCCTCAGTCGTCACACCCACAGACCATTGGCTGAATGTCTGTCTGATACACATGGCTCACAAATTTGGAATCACTTCAGGTGTTTCGAAGTCATCATCTGATTGGATGAATTCAACAGGATTTCCTGGAGAGAAGGTGCAATATTCTCTCTCGTACAGATATGACCTCGACATATGGCTTGGCTGCCAGTCTGAGAGCCTTGGCTGTGAGGGCGTTAGGTTGGATGGCACACTATGGTACCCTAGCATGCATCTGGAAAAGTAGGATGTGCAGGGGGTGTGGCATGGATGTAGTGTGTGGCACCTAGGGCTGTTTAGGGCACCGCTGGCATCATTACTATTTATCAAGCCCAGATGTCACACCCAAGTAACAGCTGCAGTGGCTGGGGGCAGTGAGAGACTGCCTTCCTCATCCAGCAGACCTGCCAGAGGCCAGCACATCCAACACAGTGCACAGCAGAGAGTCTTCCTAAGAGCCACTGCTTTACAAAATAAACACAGTTAAAGCTCTGTTAGAAAAATTATTGAGTCTTCCAGCAGTTGATATGTGCAGACATGGCTCTGTCATACACAGGAAATTGGCTCACATAAAAAACCTGGAGTAGTACTATACCCTCAGTTTGACCTATGTTTTAAATGAATATTCATGTTCACACCTGGGCTGTCCATCCTGCCAAAAAACGCAGGTCTTAAGCGTTGGTTTACTAATTGACCAACAGCAGTCAGCTAATAGCAAAAAAAAAAAAATACTTGTAAGAATCAAATCAAAAAGTTAGGTATCAAAAAGCATGAAAAAGAGGAAATATCAATTAATCAATTAATCAATTAATCAATTAATCAATTAATCAATTAATCAATTAATCAATTAATCAATTAATCAATCAATCAATTAATCAATTAATCAATTAATCAATCAATTTTGTATATTTTGTACACAGCGAAAATAGCCTGTATTTGACCGAAATTCAAGCAAGCTGACTAGATTAGGGATAGGCAACGTCGATCCTGGAGTGCCGCTGTCCTGCAGAGTTTAGCTCCAACCCTAATCAAACAAACCTGAACAAGCTAATCAATGTCTTCAGGATCAATAAGGCTAAAGGCAGGTGAGTTTATATCAGGGTTGGAGCTAAACTCTGCAGGACAGCGGCACTCCAGGATCGACATTGCCTATCCCTGACCTAGATAGTGCGGTGAATGTTTATAAATATATGGGATACTAAATATCATTTCGGAATTAATACGATTTTCTCAATAAATAGGCAAGAATAAGCCTGGTCTCCTCCATGATTCCTTTTCTTTCTGACAACAAAGCACTTGAATGCGATGTGCTCCTAAATTGAGTAAATTTCCAATAGCACGTGAAGGCAGCATTAGTTCCTGTGTGCCTTGGTTGGTCTTCTGTGTACTTATTTGTTTCCATAACAACCCATTGTGTTCACATGTGTCTTGTTTAGCTCCCTGTTTGGTCTATTTAAACCCTTAGTTCAGTTCTTTGTCTGGAATCTTTAATGTTTAAGGTTGGTTGTGTTAGTTCTCCTGTGGTTTTCTTCTATGCTTACAGTGCCTGTTTGTATTGTTTTTGTTTTTATTTGTCTAATAAAGACTGACTGCTGCACATAGATCTTCCACTTGCCTTTATTGGAACCAACCCATAACATCTTTGTTATTCACTATGGCATATACACTGGAATTTATCTTGGCCACATTTGAAATCTGCTCAGTGTGCATAAATGATACAGTTACGATACAATTATATAGCCTATAACATACAATATAGCCTTCACGTTACAATATACAATCCACTATTTAAAATTAATTTATTTCTATTTTCCCATCACTATAGGACTCAATCATAACGTTTCTCTGCTATGCTTTAATTAATTTTTTTGTGCATTGTAGCTAATGAAATATGTAAAGGAGAATTAGGAGAATTGACCTCAAGGTCAGTTGTCCTCTACTGCCTAGTTTATTTTACATAAAGATGCTGAGTTTATGCCAGAGGTTAAATCACTTGACCTGATTGATCCTTTGATTCAAAGGGCCTTTCTTTTTTATTTTTTCCAAAGAAATCATTGTTCCTCCCCACAAACTCTCTAAGATGCCCCGGCATAAGGGCTAAAACTGACCATTGATCGTTCTTTCACAAGATTAACACCTGAAAACACAATAAATGTTTTACCACATAGCCTACATATAAACACATGTCCCATATGGCTCCACCTGATCAGGGGAAGGTAATATGGGGATTTCCTATGCAATCCTCTTTTCTCACATGCACAGATACACATTCGCATTCACCCCTTTCCAGACGGGCAGCACAGACGTACATCCCCTCCCCCGTCCTAAGGTATAAGACCTCCGACAGCACTTTTACCTCACCTAATCGCTCCCCCTTCCCAGGCCCACTCAGTCCCCACCTCAAACTGACCCTTCCCAATGGACGAGAGGGCACTTTGCCAGCTGAACCCTGAGAAAGTTTTAGGACGACAGATAAACTCAGGAGATTTGTCCATAGCCACTTTCATGTGTGTCCACATCAGTGGTCGCTGGAGCCCCTCGTATGGGCCTGGATGGAGTGAGAGGCAGCTGTAGGCAGAGATGACACATGAGATCAGGCAGAGCAGCTGTAGCCACAGTCAAAGGTGTGCAGGACAGCTTTATCTGTTTCATATGGGGAAACATACGGCCAGAAATGTCCATTCTGGTTCACCTAACAGCATTCAAGTGGCTAATGTGGTCCCAGATTGATGGATGACAAGAAAAGCAGGATAGACCAACATTAAAGTGTTGATCTACAAACGGTTATCTATCTATCTATCTATCTATCTATCTATCTATCTATCTATCTATCTATCTATCTATCTATCTATCTATCTATCTATCTATCTATCTATCTATCAGAATGTGAAATAATAATACTTCAAAAATTAAATATGACAAAAGAGTAAAGGAATGTTTATGAGCATTTTCAGGCATGCTGACACCGTGACACGAAAAGTTTATTAATATTAAATATCAGCAAGTTTCTCACCTAGTTTCTTGGTGTAAGAGACTTTTTCAAGCAAACCCATGTGTATGCAGTGTCCCAAGTGTAGTGTGGAAACTATGGTCTCCCTTTGTAAGCATGGACAGCTGATGGAGGGACGGGGAGGGGGTGACTGCCAGGCCTGCTTTCCTGTGGGTTTTAACAGGCCTTTCCCCACCTGTGTCACAGCACAGGACTGTGGCCTTACCTCTGCTGTACCTCCGTCCGCCATCTGGAACAGTCCTCGTGGGCAGGGGGCTGAACTGAGGCCACAGCCTTGGGCCGACAACTCACAAAATAGCTTTATACGGAAATGCTGTGCACTTTGTCCAGTGGGATCAAGAAATAGTCCATTTCAGCGATGCCCAGGTGATACCTGACTGAGGACCACAGCAGCTGTGGTTAACATGTTATGCTTTGAAAAGTGCAGAGTTCTAATGAGAATTACCCTGGGTCCTTATGTATTTAATGAGAGAAAAAGAAATGAGACGGAAAACCTAAATTTAAGATTTTTTTTTTACAGTTTTTTTTTATTTGCTTTGGCACTATTTTCACAAGTAAGGTGTACATTTTCAAAACTCTTATTGCTAATATCACAACAGATCATCAAAAGTGTACTTTTTCAAACATTTGAGCATATTTTCAATTGTGTTAGAACAATACATAACATTTGTCTATTATTTAATCCAACTGATCTGTATGGTTAATCAATGAATCATTTAGTACACCTATATATTTCTATAGATATAGATTATAGATAGTTTCTATAGATATTGTTTGCAATATCCGATATGTATAACCAAATTTAATTAAAAATGTTTACATAAGTGATTTATAATAACCACCACTATGTTCAAAGTGTGTGCACACACATGTGTTTGTGTGTGTGTGTGTGTGTGTGTGTGTGTGTGTGAGAGAGAGAGAGAGAGAGAGAGAGAGAGAGAGAGAGAGAGAGAGAGAGAGAGAGAGAGAGAGAGAGTACAAAGGAGAGGAAAGTCAATGACTTCATAACATCAGATTGATCAGAGATGCATCAGAAGGGAGACTTTGAAAATGTTCACCTTACTTTTGAAAATAGTACCAAAGCGAATACATTTTTATTTAAAATCAGAAAATCATGCATATGCTATTTGACAGATATTTACATGATTTCAACTCACTTTATCCTTGAGGGCAATACTAAATAATAATAATACAAATAAAATATATTAAATATAGCCTACTTTATACAGTATTGGGGATTACTAAGCACCTTTAGAATTGTATTGTATTGTCATTTAGTGTTATGAACTGTCACCTTTATTTTCTCTAAGCTATTTTTCACAAACATATAAGGAGAATAATAAATAATTAAATACATAAATACATTAGATTAGAAACTTGTCCTCATAGCAACAAATTCATTCAATCTTCACAGTTTATGTGTTGCAGTTCCAACTCTGACCACAAGGCCGTAGTGGGAAGTGTTATGTGGAAAAGGGACATTTGTTTCAATAGGTCCAGAGTCCAGACACATGCAACTGTATGCATCAGATTTTAGCTCTACTTGTTTCAGCACAATAATAAAAGGCAGTTTATAGTTCTTGAATAGTTATTGAAATAACAATTATAATTTTCCTTAGTATCAGATGTATGGCTCACCTCAAAAAATAGCATAAAATACAAAAACATAAGTAGTACCAGGGTTTATCAATACAATTAATAGTCAACAGGATCTTTTTTATGTATCATTAAAATCTTAGCATTAGAACTTAGATATATCATTTTAATTTAGACTGATTTCCTAATAAACCATTCATTACGTTTCCTTGCACATGGACCTCTGATTAAGATCCATATTCAGATCAGTGTTATTAGTATTATTTATTTTCTATAGCTTAATATTATATTATTTGTCATGTAACATTTTGGATTTTCGTTTTTATTTTAAATTTCAGTTTAGGTTTTAGCAATTTTTTTAACTAAAGCGTTCGTAATTAGTTTTATCTAATATTTCTATTTAGCTTTACATCTATATTTATATCTAGGCCTATTTTACTTTTAGTTAACTTATTTCAGTTAGCTGCCAAGGCAACATTTATAATTTTATTTTCCATTCGATTCAGCATTTATTTCAATAAACGAAACGATTTTTATTAGTTTTTAGTTTCCTTAACAATAACATCGCTAATATATCTGCACAAGTTCAGTATCTAGCTCATTAATTAAATGGGCTTTTTAACATATTTGAGCATATCTAGAAATTTATATTCAGAAAGGCCCTTTATTTTATTATCTGATTGCTTACATTAATTCCCACGCCTTTTCCCAGATAAATTCCTGTTATTTCTAGGTTTCCCCTGACTGTGGGAATCTTGTTAATTCCAAAAGAATTCCCCTCCACTCAGAGCGCTACAGAAGAGGCGCATCTTCTCTAAACACAGCGGCTCTCGCGAGATTTCCTCGCGCCGCGCATCATCACACGCAGGAGCGTCTATGGAGCAGTGAGAGCGGGCGGGAGACGGACCAACCGAACCTGGCGCGGACTGTAGCTGGAGACACGGGGTGAGAGAGGGTAACCTGCCTGTGTCGTCGTTGTGGTGTGTCTGAGCGCGGTTCCCGGGGTAAGGAACTACTGCAGCCTGTCCATCATACAACCCCTCCTTTCGAGACAACACTCTAGTAGTGACCACTTGAGTCTGTGCTCTCTGTAGGCGTGCTTCTCCGATTATCCCATCCATCCATGCTCCATTCGAGCCTTTAAGGAGGACGCGCACGTACTCAGGGAGGGGAGGGAAGCCCACTGGTCTCCCTAAATACTACAGCAGCGCCAGGTAAAAAACCCGCTATGACTGTAATACGCATGTTAAATGCCACATTTGACGGAGCGCGTGGCTACCTGTGACGCAGCGTCGGTTCATTACAGCCTGGGAACATTCAGTTCATAAACAGTTGATGCTGCGGTGTGGAGGCTGTGAAGGAGGGGAATGAGCTTTGCTTATGGCCTAGCGTGTTTTACGCATAATTCTCACTTTTATCTACCGAGAAAATCCACATTCCACTGGCAAATTAATTTTTGTAAAGGAAATAGACTCGGCAAAACAGAATCTCTGTATAAGTCACGATTGACGAGCACTGCTATTCTTTTTAGTCAGCTTATTCATTGCTTTTGAGGTAACAGATTCGCAACTGACAGATCAAGACACTGACAATTGGCCAGAAGGTTAGCTGAGGTCGTGGTATTACACGAACTTCCACGAAGTCGAAATCCAATTTCCCTCATTGGCTTTAATGTTGATGTTTGTAGGCTATATGTCACGCCCTCTTGTTTACATAACATTGACACCTCCCTCAGACTCGAGAATATCTGTGAAGGACCATCTTGTGAGATTGTGCTGCTGCTGCTGCTTAACGTTACGTATTAGGCCTATTCCAAACACATTTAAGCAAGTCTTGCACTGCATTATACTGCTAATTTACTCATTAAGATAACCTGTATTTTATTGTTTGTGGCTGACCTGTCTGTCTCTGTTGGATTTGTAGTTTCAGTCTTATGTCACATCTTAGTGTCATTTGGCCTTATTTATCCTATTTAGGTGTACATGAATGCACCATCTAAGTTATGTCATTTAGATCAGAAAGGTTCAGGGTAGATGAAATCTCTGTTGGTGCAAGTTGAGATGAAATTACTGATTTACAAACAAAGCTTGGCGGCAACACTTCCGGATTCTTCAGACACCCTGAAACGAGCTGTTTAAGATTAGTTCTTCACTGAGATTGAGTTTAAAATTAACAAGAGTCCTGAGTGTGGTGTCGCATATTGCACATCTGCTGGCTGTTTTTATCTTTCACTTTTACATGAAACATTTTTCAGGTTTTAAAAGAGCTGTGTTACACATTTTAAGGGTGTGTATTCAACAACCTGTTACATATCCGACAGATTCAAATGCTCAATAAAGTGAAAACTGATCATATTTCTTTACGTTAACCACAAGTATCACTTTATAATTTAATTACAAACAGGTATTTACAAAGTTTGTTTGCTTGTCTGAAGAACCCAAAAGCACTGCTTGTTGTGCGGCATAACATTTCCATTTATACGTGCGTTGACTGAATCTTTGAATGCCCTGTGGAGCCTTATTAATGAAAGAATTATTTTTAAGAAAGTCTTTAAGTAGATTATATAAAACAAGAGCAAAAGACATTATTAAATTGACCTCACATTAAGTGCTCTCCAGCTCTATGGAGATCTAACGAGTAAAAGCACTCCTGAATAATGGCTGCAGAAGATTAGCAAAGGTCCTCAGAGTCCTCAGACATCCACATCCGCCAGTATTCATTCACAAATGTCTCGTTTCCTCTTCTTAGGTTTTAGATAGACCACAGTGTCTTCTCAGTTTCTGTTACAGTGTTTGCGGCTGCAGTATTGGTGTGTGACTGCAGAGAAATCTTTCATTATTCATGTCTCTCTCGTGGCAACATACAACACTTTCTTTTTACATACAAAGAAAACCTCATGGAGATGCTGAAGCTTTCAGTTACTTAAAACAAATGGGGTTTGTCTTGTGAATACAGTGATATACAGGACTGTCCACATCAATGTGATAATATTCCTGTGAATGGGGTGGCGGCATGCTGCTTGTTTTAAATACATGTTCAGATTAGGATATTTGTTGTGCTTAATAATTCTTGTGGTTCATCACAATCTTCGCACGTTAAAGTGCTGATGGTGCAAACCAAAACCACATTACGGATTTGCTCTTTACTTGCAGCCAAAAGAAGATTCATGAAAAATAATATTAGAAGGGCTTGTAAACAACTTATTTTGAACGACACTTTTGTTGGGGACTTGTGATGGGAGCTCACGGTTTTCCTTTGCTTCAGGGTAACATTAGCACCGATTACTGAAATTGAAAGTGTTGCTCGGAAAGGGCTGGATTTCACCTTCAGCGGTTCTTCTCTGATTACTTGAAGAGAAAATATCCATCAGTTGCAAACTCTTTCAGGGGACGTTAGAAACTTTGGAGGGTGTCAGTTTGTGTTCCAAGTATATATCTATCTTTACACCAGAATAATTTAAAGATGCAGTGCCTGGAGTTTTCTTGCACCTTTTCATAACATCATGAAATGCAGTTTGTCATCTGTAAGATTTTTTAAAACGTTTTTTGAAATAAGTTCTGCTCACCAAGGCTGAATTTATGTGATCAAGAATACAGTAAAACAGTACTATTGTGAAATATTAGTACAATTTCAAGTTAATTTTCTGTTTTATTATAATTGATTTTTTTGATCATTACTCTAATTTGATGCTCAAGAAACATTTCTTATTATTAATGTTATAAACAGTTGTGGTGCTTAATATTTTTGTGAAAACTGACAGTTTTTTCATTATTCTTTGGCTAAAGTAAAAGTTCAAAGGAACAGCATTTATTTTAAATAAAAGTATTTGTAACATTTGCCATGCCTTTACTGTCAATTTTGATCAATTTAATGTGTCATTCCTGAATGAAAAATGTAATTATTTTAACTGAATTTAATTAAATTCTTAAAAAAAATATGTATGAGTGTATATATATATATATATATATATATATATATATATATATATATATATATATATATATATATATAATGTATATATATTTCACCACAGGAGTCCATCTGTTACCATAAGCAGTCACGTTGTTCTTTTTCTAACTATTTAGGATGATTCTACCATGCAAATGTGGGATTATTTTCCTTTTCCAAGTGGTTCATTAAACTAATGGTTATTGTGACAATGCAATCGAGAATAGTTCGATGTAAATAAAATGTAGATTCTGCCTTGAAGGCTTGTGGCGGATGTTTAGATGTTGCTCCATGGCACTCTGAGAATGATTGATGCTGCGTGTCTGTATTTGTCTGGGCTCACCAGGAGAGCTCCTCCTTCTCAGGCCTGCTCAGGAATTAAATGATTATCTCAAGGGTGCTCCCCTCATTTGTATGGAAAAATTGTATTTGGTGTGGCAGCTTCGGGACATCCCCAGATATTGCTGCGGCGATAGGCTTGCAGATGCTTGGCTGCGACAGTGACGCAGTGGAATTGTGTGTCTTGTCACTCAAAGGGAGCAAAAGGAAAAGAGAGTTTGTGCTGCTGCCAGAATAAACGATGTTGAGGATTGGTTTGTAAAGTAGAATATCCCAACAGACCCATTGAAAATGACAATGGTCCTCCACAGTGACTAAAAAATTATCGTGATTTTAACGGTAAAAGATGTAAAAATGCTACAGTGCAAAACTGTTAATTGGTTAACAGAAAGTTTCCTTACTATATATGGTAAATAACTGTGATAGATCTAAGGGTAAATTTAATATAATTTTACTATAAAATAAAGTAAAATTTACAGTTTTTGAAAGTGAAAAAGAACAACTCATTGTATAATTTAAAGTGAAAAAACGTAAATTGACATTCCCACAATTCCCTGCGTGACACTTCACATTTGATGTATTTTTGTTGAAATAACTGTTTCTTCTTAGTTTTCTTAGTTCTTTTCTAATCAGTTATGTACATTAGGGTTTTATGTTACATTTAATGTTGTTAAATTAATGTTTATTGCATTTTTAAAATTTCATGTGTGTAACCATGATGGCGTTTAATGCTTGTGCGAATGAGACTGTGCAGCTTCTATATAATAGTATTAACTTTCTTGTTGAAGATTGCTTGTGATGAGCTTTGATTTATCATGTGTCTCTCATCACTGCTGTGATGATTGTTGGTTGTCAGTGTATTACAATGGTACAAAACAGATATTAATTCTTCAATAGGTTGGTAAATTAACATTATAGCAGATAATGAAAATACGGTTTATTACTGTAAATTTTAAGTTAAGTCTGTAAAACCAATAACGTTAATACCGTATTTTTGACGGTAAAGTTCTGGTAACCACAGCTGCCGTTTTTTTTCCGTAAAAACAACGGGATTTTTTTTTTACTGTGTGGCGTTTAGTGTCTTTTTCTGCATTTGGACATTTTATAGCCTCTGTGGCAACTTGGTGCAGACTTGTAGATTAAGTTTGTGGATTGTTCTGGATTTCCCAGGTTAAAGTGTTATTTTACCCTAAAATGAAAATGCTGTCATAAATTACTCACCCTCATGTCGTTCCAAACCCGTAAGACTTTAGTTCATCTTTGGAACACATTTTTAATAAAATCTGAGCCAGTTCTTTACTCCCCATTGACAGCTACACAACTACCATTTTGACGCTTCAAAGTTCATAAAGAATCCATAAAGAGTTGAGTGGTTTAGTCCAGATTTTCTAAAGAGACACAATCGCATATAATGAACAGATTGAATTTAGCCTTTTATTCACATATAAACATTAATCAGCGAACGTGAACACAAGCTCAACGGATCTTGCTTGACTCGCAAGAACAAACCTCTTGTGGAAGCTCAAACGTGCTGTAACAGACGAGAATGAACCTCATTGGCTTTCGCGAACATGCTTGAGCTTCTATTTATCATAACTGGTGTGTGCACACTCCGTTAATGAATGTTTATATGTGAATAAAAGCCTAAATTTAATTGTTCAGCGTATTAAGCGATTGTGTCTCTTCAGAAAATTTGGACTAAACCGCTCAATTCATATGCATTAGTTTTACGATCTTTAAGAACTTTTTTTAAGCGTCGAAAGTGGTTGCGTAGCTGTCAATGGAGGGAAAGAAATTGTTCATATCGTATTACAAATATCTTAATTTGTGTTCTGAAGATGAAAGTCTTACGGGTTTTGGAATGACACGAGTGTGAGTAAATGACAAAATGCTAACTCTTTAAATGAGCATCACTGCATTCTATATCAGACCTTTTATATATCTCTTAATATCTTAAAAGAAATATTTATCCCTCCAATGAAGGCTGCATTTCATACATTTCCTGTGGCCCAATCAAACAGATATGGTCTACTCCATAATAATAGTAGAACTGGTTCTTGAAGTCTCATTTACATCAGTGCTTCATGGGAAGGGGTTGGAAGGGATTGCTGATGAGTGAGGATATTCGACTAGTGAGTTGAATAATTTTTAGTGATGGTTTTTAAATGGAGAAACAATTGTCAAATAATTGAGAGATTTATGTTGTACTTTAACAACACATCTCATTTTGTCTCTTAATTAGTTTGATTTACAGCACCACCACTAAAATCATCAAGGATGTGCTTGCTACATATTCACCTCCTTCAAAAGAATATTCTAAGACATTTGCTGCTCACTTCAGATTGCCTGCTGTTAGCAGTGTTTCCGTTGTTATTCATACTATAGGACTGGGCGATATGGCCAAAATATCATATTTCGTTATTTTCTGGCTAAATTGCGATATACAATATATATCTCGCTACTTTCTACGTTTTTCTGTTTGGATAAAGAAAATCTGTACTTATTTAAAAAAATGTTATTTCACATCCTGCTTAATGATATCCAAACAATGTTGATATTGAAGGATGTGGGAACAAATAGGGAATGTAATTTACTATGCAATATATTACGTGCAAAAAGGTGTTTAAAATCACATTACATTCTAACATTTTAACATTACAATCTAAAAACAAAAATAATGCTTTTGTTTTTAAAATGACTAAAGGCTAAACTAAAAATGAAAATAAAAACAAAAGCACAAACTAATTATATTAGACTGCATTTGATTAACCCATAATGGTCACTTTCATAAAAATATACTTGTAGGTTTAAAATTCCACATATGGCACATTTATTGTCTCCAACAACAAATATTTTAGCAATATGTATATTTTAGTCGGTCAATTATTGCTCTACTATTGTATTGTGCGCCCTCTGTTTGGAGCATGCGCGGCGGCGCTCGTTCACGGAAGATTGAATATTAGCGGAGATTCACTTGCAGAGTGCTAGTCCTCTCTTGACAGTGAAATGGACATATTTGTTTGACTTTCTAACATTTACAGATGGAGAATATACCTGTGAAATGTAAGTTAAGCATTGAGGAAAGCACCACGTCTCAAACGCATTAAACAGTGCAAGTAGGCTATTTATCTGTCAGTCTGCAACCGTATCTGTCAGAGAATCTGACAGGGCAAACTACTTTAAACTTGTTAACTATATCTTACCAGTTATTTTGAAGCGCTTAATATAAGCTTGTGTCATGTTGTGTCAAAAATTTTTCAATATATTGTACAAACTCGATATACCGCCTAGCCCTATGCATAACCTACAGGTTTATTGGTAAGCTATTGAGGTGAGATTAAAGCACGGTAAAAAGGACTTGTTCTTTATCGTTTGGTAGGCTACTCACTCTTGAGTGTCTTGTAGGAAAACTAATCAGACAGATGACTGCAAAATAGTTGCAGTGTAAAAAGATTCAAACTGCAGAACGCCGTGAACTAAATATTGTCGTGACTGTTTTTGTAATCGTTTGTAGAAAACGTATGTTCTCTAAACTTGTAGTTGTAATGACACTGACTCAGGGCTTCTAGTATATCATTGCTTAATCTTCTCAGATCTCAAGGTAGGTTGGAAAGGTTTAAACATTACGTTAAAAATAATCTATTTCTCTAAAGAGAAAATGAATGGGATTTTTACTTACAAAGTTGTAATGTTGTGGCAAGTGGTGTCTTCCAGGGCTGTGTGACTCACGTACAGGGTTTCACTGAAATCTCTTTGGACCTTGAATCACATACTCTCCTTACAATGCTAACAGCAGATTAAGGTTATTGCTAAATGCACACAACCAGAATTATCAGTTGGTACTATGAATACTCTGTCCTCAATAGGCCAAATATTCCTAAATATTCTATAATTATAATATAAAAATGATAAATATTCCTTGCCTGGTCCACATTTTTTTTGCTGTAAAGTATTTATATTATAAGTTAGCCCTGCAGGCGTTGTCATTTGTTGGCCCTGTGACATTAAGGACACTGCCATGGTCTTCATATCTATAGGGGCTGCAGTGTATCCAATAGTTCCAATGCCCTCTTTCATTGCTGTATATCCAAAAGTCTGGGACAAAACATGATTTGTTAATTTGTCTTTCTGTTATAGAGGACACAACACTGCATCACAATTGTGCAATTAGATTTCTGTTTATCCCGCTCCACACTCAGTGGTGACAAACGTGTTCAGTGATTTCTTACTTTGTTTTCTTAGTTAGAGGATGGTTGTCATGTGTTTCTCCAGTTTCTGAGTTCAGTTAAAAGCTCATGGTTTTCCTCTTTTCCTCTTTGGCTCACTCTGAGCTCATCTGTTTAGCTGTTGGAGGTTTACTCTGTTTGTTCTCCTAAAAGGCTGACTTCCCTTTTCTCTACTCGCACACATTTGAATGCTTGGATTTGACACGTATGATTGCTTCTGCAAAAACGAAACATTTTGATTAACTGTACGTTAGCATTTTAAAGGTAAGGGAATATAGACCAATATCTCCTCAGAAATCCCATATTTCATGCAGTAGATTTATTTTATTGGCTTCTCTGTCAGAGGGACATATTTTGCTTGGTTGTATATAGGTAAAATGCACATCTGCATGAAACTATTTGATGTGTTTGAGACTGCGTTTGGACATTTTAGGGCTAATTTGTGGTATTCACATTATAATTGTAGTTCTTTGTTCCTTCTGTTTTAAACAGAAAATGCATCTGTGGATATCTCCCTATCTTGGATGATAGTAAGTGTTGGCATTTTGCCACATTTATCAGTCTTGCATTTTTAAGTCTTTTTCCTCATTCTAAAAATCATTAAGCTATCACCGTCAAGCTATCATTCATTAAGAATCATTAAGCTATTCAATCTGATATTAGATCTGATATAAATGTCAGTCGTAACTCATTAGCAAGCAACTTCTTGACTCTTTCCCTGCCAGCGTATTTTTTTAAAGGCATTTTTTTTACATTTTCACAAAATTTCATGGCCCCCAAAATATTTAGTTGTATGTGAACATGCAATCCATCAAAATTATTTTATATTATTTATATATTCTTTTAAAAAAAAAATTTAATTCTAGCATCATCCCTTCTTTTTTTAATCAACACCTGAATGTGGGTAAGTTTCATTACAAAAAACAACATTTTGAACAAAAAGTTGAAAAAATCAATTCTGCTTCTTTTTCTGTACTCTTTCAGAGTTGCATAATACTACTCTCTAACCTATAACGGTGAAATCATGAAAAGCCAGAAAATTTCGAAAGTTTCTTTCTTTGTTTGCTTATCCCATATTGTTTCAACCTTGCATTGTTTTCTTTATTTCATGGAAGAGATGTTAGGCGAAAATAATAGCTAATTTTTTTTTTTGTGGTGAGGCCAGTGAAAATTTTGGCAGGGCAAGTAAAAATATGCACCACTGGCCCGACCGAGCCAGTTAGACAAGTCCTCAGTGTTGAGCCATGTATTTGATATATAATTCACTCCTTGGATGCCACTGCATTTACCATGGGACTTCCTGTTTGCTTATTTATTCTCAGTCATCCTCATCAGACTTTGTTGCAAGTGACTGTGTTGCTGGTAAGTGTTAAACAGTTGTGCATGTCGAGAGTGAGAATGAGAGAGAAAGACAGACAGACAGGGAAATCAGAGAGGCGACAGGGGGCTTGTACGTCTGCTTTTACAATGACTGTCTGTCAGATTGTATAAGAACGAAGAGGGGAGTTAGGAGGAAGAGAAGAGTGAAAAATCCACTTTTTTTATGTTTCTTCCAGGCTGAGTCACTATCGAGGAGTGGGAAGATCTAGAGAGACAGAGGGAGACGCATCGCGGCGAGCTCAAGAGAGAAAAGCAACGGAAGGAGGGGAAAACCGCTACACAACGCCTTTGAGAGCGAAGCGAGAGAGAGGCAGCCAACGAGAACGACGTAAAGAGAGAGACAGAGCGCAGCAGTGAGGGAGGGAGAGAGACGCTGAGGCTGGGAGAACTGACCCCCCTCCCTTCTCCTGTCCTCTCCTCTCCTCTCCTCCTTTCCCCCCCCTCCTCACCCCTTCAGGAACTGGTGTGTAGGAGCGGCGAGTACAGTGTGACTGAGGCAACATGAGCGATGTCACCATCGTTAAGGAAGGCTGGGTCCAGAAGAGAGGTAAGTAGCTTGTCTCTGCCTGCGTCTTGGTCAACTAGCCGGGTCGAGAAAGACCTTGCGTACGCGTGTGCCTCCGTGGACGGCTCCCTCCGTCATGGGCGGGCCACGCCGTGGCTTTAGTCTGTGTCTGTGAAAGCCGGCGTGTGGGTGTGCCTCTTTGCAAGCGTGTTCGTGAGCTGTATTTAGTGCCAGTGTGGCGCTTCAGAGTGCATGCGTGTTTGAGTGTGTCTGCCGGAGGAACAACTGCATTCAGACTGGTATCCATCATTTCTCACTGCACTGCTCTGACGTGTCGGGCTGCTGCTTTTGACGGGTTTTCTACAAATGCTTGCACTCATTCTGATGCATAATGCTCTGTTTTGATTAGATTATGGTTTTTGATCATTTTATTTGATCAATATGACTGGAAAACAAGTTATCTTTTTGTCTTTTTTGGTTAGTATGGACTGCAAGGGCTTTTATGTACAATTAAACACACTCAAAGTTATTATAAGTCAAAGTTATTTGACATCCATGTGGGAAGCCGCTCTAGGTGTCCTTATGGGACGTAGTGACTAGGGTACTTCATCCAGGTTGTCTTGCTTTTCCTTTCTGTATCATTGTCACTTGTTGAGGCATACAAGTGCCTCTATGCTTGTACCTTCCCTATATGTGTATCCATGAGTGTGCATACATAGTAAAGGGGCGTTCATGCTGACAGACACTCGTTTTCAATGAAAGTTGGTGATTTGGCGACACAAGTGATTGTGACTTTTGGCGATCTGATTAATCAGCAAAATCTAACTTCATGCAAATGAGCAGTGATTAGCAATGGGAGAGTACATGCACATGAGTACATTTGTTTACATGCACTTTAAAAGTTTTATTTCAGTCAGACTAAAGTGATAATTTTTCATCATACAATGTCACGTAAATGCTTTACAACTATAAAGTCTAAGCATTCAAGTGGAAAGAAGTTGCGTATGCGCAGATGCATGAGATTGTCATGATAGCAAGCTATATAGACAAACAGGTGAACACTGTAGCTTGACTACGCAAAATCCCTCTTGATTATAACTGCACAAATAAATGCAAAGTTCATGGGACCAACACCTGATATAGCAGTCAAGTAGGAGAGCCTACTAGTACAACAATTTAACCAATGTCATTGTTAAATGCCCTTAACTCTGGATGTTTATGCTACAGTGGATTCCCGCCACCCTGATTAGATGGACGGCCATTGGTCTGACATGCATGAGCTTATTAGGATGTGTTCATGTATAGGCGGACTCAGTTACTTTAGTCACCAGTTTAGTGAATAAGTTATTATTAGGGCTGTGAATAGAGTACATTTTTAGATCGCAATTAATCGCACACTCATTTTATCTTGTTTAACATGTTCATTTTGTTGTCCAGCTAAGTAAGCCATCAGATTGAAAGACTATTCTCACAAAACTGTATTTTCTGCAAGTTTTTTTCAAGGTAAATTTAGCTGTCTTTCCAAAAAAGGACACCAAATAACCCAATGTTATGAGTAGTCCATATAATTGATATACATATATGCACCCATGAAAAAAAAAAAAAAAAAAAAAAACATTACAGAACAAAACTTTTCAGAATTCAGTGTATATTAGTATGTGTACAATGCAACCATGCAAGAGCTTGTTCACATTTTGGACAAGTGAAGTTGTTAAACCCTTAACCAACTGCCTTGACCTGACTGCATGTACCTCTTACAGTGCACGGATCCATTCAGAATGACTAAACACAGCAACATACATACACATGACAAATCAAAACATTATATACACTGAATGTGTGTGGAAACAATGTGAATGTACTGAAATGTGTCTGTGCATAAATACAATGTACGATCAGTGCGTTGAGAGCGCACTTACATGGTCTGTTTGCGCATCAATTATAACGGACTCACACATGCTTACTCAATGACTCCTGTACTGTACGTCACATCATCTTTACCTTATTGCAATCTTCATCCATCAAAACTTCACTAGCGGCCGGTTTGCTTAATCCAGCCGAGAAACATATCTTGCCTATCATCTGGCCATACAGCGCTGAGATGTTGTGACGTTCCGTTCAGTCTGTATTTCACACAGCGGGATGCGTGAGGGCTCGCACTCTTCAGAAGCAATCACAGAATATGACAGCTCGTGTTTTAAAAGATAAACACCGTGGAATGAATAATTCACTGAAAACGCAACATGAGCCTCTATTCCCTCTGCCATCTCTGATGTGTTCAGGCTAGTTGGTTTTCTTTACATTAGCGCTGTTTTGGACTGATTGTTTGAATGAATTTGCTTACTGGATCATTGACTGAAACTTTTCTGGAGTGATGTAACTCAGTAATTTATTTTTGTTAAATTATTTTCAACAAAATCCTCAACCAGTTAAAATAATTGTATGTGTATAAATTATATATATATTTATAAAAATTGCCCCCAAACCAATAGCAAAACATTGATCTGTTCGGATATTATTGAGGACATTTGTAAGATAATAAGTATTTGAAGTGCTCAATAATACTGTGTTAATGTTGCACTGGTTGATATGACTTCAGCTGGTGTGGATTCAGCATCATGCCAAAGCAATGCCACTATACCCCTGTTTACAGTCAGCCATGGATCCTTTATTTATTGTGTACTAAAAGTGTCTAATGACCTGGAGGTTTCTGAGATGTAAATGAGATAGACATTTCTTAAGTCCCCATGAGTACCCATATTTATTTTAAAATATCTATTTTAAAAATACAAAAAATAATATTAAAAATTACAATTAATTTCTATGAGTGTTTAAAAAAAAAGGAAAACGTCATTGTTCATTTAGTATTATGTATTTACTGTTATAATATTTATTAATATTTTGAATTAGCTTTTATTTTTAGATTTTCAGTTTTCATTTCAGTTTTAGTAATATTGTAATGTGCTGTCATTTTTATTAGTTTTCATTTTATAATATTTACCTTTAATTTAAATGTGATTTTAGTACATCAACTTATTTTGTTTCAGTTAGTTGTCAAGGCAACATTTTCTAATTTAAAAAATAAAATAAAAATAAAAATTTATGTAAGAGGAGTTTGTACCATTGCAACATCCTCCAAGTTTCATAGCTTAGAACGTCCTTCTAATTATAAACAAAGCTTTTATTTAAGTTTCAAAAAATCATTGCACCATAGGCCACTGGCATTCAGTCACATAACCTCTGACATTTGCACACTGTTTGTGAGTGACACGTCATGTAACTTCAAAGGCAAATACAATCTATTATAATCAATGACGCTGTCTACACTGGATATAGTATACAGATGCGCGTTCAGTTTCTGACATACTCCACGCAAAACAAGCGGATTATATCGGAGCATTTTGTTTTATAAACAAGGCACAGTATAATGTAGAGTTTGCAAAGACACTTTTGTTGAAAGATGAAGCAGACAACTGTATTGAATGAACCAGCCAGCTGCATTACAAACATGCAAGTAAATTATTTCATAATGCTTTTTCTGTAAATGATGGGTTTATATGGGTAATGGTTTCAAAACACTAATTCATGTGCAATAGCGATTGTTAAAACTGTTATGGCGTTAGCCAATCATAACAGTGGCCATTCACTGACAAGCCTAAAATGAGCTGCCCTTTAAAAATTAATCATTTTTAGACAGGGTCAGAAAAATGAAGGCGGAATATATAAATTTCTACACGTGTGTGTATATATATTTGTTTTTTTTTTGTGTGCAAAAAAACTTTATTAACATTAGAAGTGAACCTCAAGGAATATAGTAAAATAATAAAAAAAATCATGTCATGGCCCCTTTAAGATTTTTAAGATTACATTTCCATTTAATATTTTATCTTTATTATAATTAGTATAAGGGTTTTTAAAAGTTTTTTGTTTTAGGTAACCACACTGAGTAATTCAAAAGGCCATTATCTAGTATTTATTTGGAAATTCATCCCAACAGTTTCTTTTTTTCCCGTTTAAAGGTCAATGGTCAAAAATGAACCAGTCAAAAACTGTGGGAACCCTTTTAATTGATTGTGAGTGGTGTGTTTGTGTAGTCATGTGCTGTAGCCACGTTGAGTCAGATTTGAAATTCCCTCCAGTGTGTGCAGCCTGGGCTGTGCTTGAGGATGGAGAGGTTAGTGTTTATTAGCGATTGTGTGTGAAGTGCATGGGAGAGTTCGGTGTAGCCCTGGGCTGGGAAACTGGCTTCATTCTGTTTGTCTTGGCTGGCGACCAGGATGACCCCAATCACCCTCCTCTTTTCCTCTCCTTTTTCCACTTTGTCTCTGCCACTTTCTGTTTCCATAATAGCTTTTACTGTCTTTCCCCCCCTCTCTGTCTGTGTCCTGTTGTACTTTTACTTTTCCATTTTGCTGCTGTCTCTCTCGGTCTCATCATCTCTCTTTCTCTCTCTCTGTCTCTCTCTCGCTCTCGCTCTCGCTCTCGCTCTCGCTCTCGCTCTCTCTCTCTCTCTCGCTCGCTCTCTCTCTCGCTCGCTCTCTCTCTCGCTCTCTCTCTCGCTCTCTCTCTCGCTCTCTCTCTCGCTCGCTCTCTCTCTCTCTCTCTCTCTCTCTCTCTCTCTCTCTCTCTCTCTCCCTCTCCCTCTCCCTCTCCCTCTCCCTCTCCCTCTCCCTCTCTCTCTCTCTCTCTCTCTCTCTCTCTCTCTCTCTCTCTCTCTCTCTCTCTCTCTCTCTCTCTCTCTCTCTCTTTAGAGAACCTGTGTTGCAGTACAAGTTTTGCCCCCTCTGAGCTGTGACTTCTTAGAAAAAAAGGGCTGTGTGTGAGGCGAGGGTAGCCAAAAGGGTGACATCATATCCTGTTTACTCCACTAATGAATGGATCACAAAGAAAAGGGCCAGCTTCTGACATCGCCCCCCTCTCAAAGCACATTGTCTAAACATTCCCCTCATCACTGACCGCAGCCTGTTTAATGCGCCTGCCAAAGTTTGATTATTCTGAGGTTACTTCAACAAAATCAAGCAAAATTCAACATGCTGGAATGTGATGGAACTAAATAAATAGCATGAAGTTTTATTTCCATGTATTTAGTTTGGTGCAGTTTTGATTTCCAGATCGCTGGTCTGCGGTAAATAAGCACTGATTGCAAGCAGACCTGTTGATAAAAATGCTTTGGATGTCTGCGCAGTGTGTGTGTTTGTTTGTGGTGGAGGTTAGCTGTCAGACTCCATAGCCGAAGAGCAGCGCAGAGGAGTCACATGGTGCGCTGCTCTGTCCCGCAGGACCGCTGGAACACTCTGTTCTGAGGAAAGGATACAGGCACATGAATGAAGCTCGTTCGCTCTCTCCGGCATGCTCACATGACCAGTGATGCACTCATTCATTCACTCTCTCACACAAGCATATGGATTACTTACACAAACACAAAACTCTGACCTTGCTGACTTATTATATTCTTCACTTCCTGCTCCTTTTTTCATACCCAGCAATCTGCTCTCATATGACCACTGCGGCCATTCCTTATTATCTCCTTCCTGTCCCATCTCTCTCTCTCTGAGTATGTAAAGTGCATCTCTCAGTGCACCCCAGATCATCTCAGACTGCAGTGGAGGTACATATCAACTGGTACAGGAGCATCCTCATTCAAGTCAACATGAACAAACAGAGAACCATTACATACAGTATATTCCATATTAAAACATTAGATATAAACATGGCATTTATTCTGGGTTTACTTGTTTCATTACTCAGCATTTTCTATTTTAGCATGTACAGAACATTGTTTCTGGATAATTAACTCTTCACAGCTGGTTAGGACATCATGTAAGCTTCAGTCGTGGTGTTGAGGACACAACCATGTGTATATTAATACATGATCACCCAATTTTAAAAGTAATTGTGCAACTCGACCCTCCCTTTTGAATGGCGGTGTAATCAGCACTTTTGTGTGATTTAGATTAGCCAATCATAATAAAGATAATTGTATATATTGTATACTTACTAGGTATAGTACAGTAGATAAAATGTCCTGTTCAATTCACAGGGTCAGTAATTTGCAAGTAGTTTGGAAAATGGCCATGTAAAACTAAATCATGACTTATGAGATGACAAATGTTGCAGTTGGATTTCAGGGAAAATAAATGTTTTAGATAGTGAGTTTGGTGCTACTTCAGTAAGAAAGATCTAAACAGTCAAAACTGTTTCGGCACATAGGCTTTTCATCAGGGATAAAGTCAGTATGAAATCAAAAACACTTATTGCAATATATGGAAATAATATTTCAATTATTTTTTGTGGAATGTTTCTGTATTTATTAAATGATTTATCTATTAGCTGTTATAATGTTGTTATTATTATTAATATATATTTTTTAAATGTGTGCCCTTGAAATTGTTAATAACAAGCATTAACCCTCCCCTGGCTTAGACGTTTCCGATGTGTAGACAGGTTCAAGGTCTGGACAATATGGTTGTCCAATGTCTAGACGTGTTCCAACCAATCAATCAATTCCTGGTAGAAAAAATCAAGTCTCTGCTTACATTTGTATTTCTCATTCTAGAGTGTGTTACTGTACAATAGGGAAGAAAAGTCGCAATTTTCATTTCATTACCACTTTAAGAAATTTTGAGAGCAAGTTGAAGAGCAACTATTCAAAAAAACAAAACAAAAAACAATCATAAGATTCAGCCAATAAAGTAGATAAGATAATCTATCACCCACCAATTAGGATCCAACCAATTACACAGCACTATAGAGAACAGGTCAGTCAGTGTTACACCCATGAATTAATCTTGCTGGACCCAAAAATAGAACAGAAAATATTTAAATTCAATTCCAAACAATCCAAAACACAATGACATACAAAGATAAAAATTAGGAGATAAACCTTAACAATAAAAAGTTGGTGGTTGGATGTGAGCTTACTCTGTAAATTATTCAGCTTTAAATGGTTATTTACTTGTGTTGTACAGTTTTTTGATGAAATGTGCCTCCCTTCAAGCTTTGTTTTCTAACAAGTGCCAAATGGAGTCTGAGAACTATAAATTATCATGAGCAGCTCCTGTATCATCTTGATGCTTTTTAATTTCACATTAGCTTTACACAGTCATCCGTCTAAAGTCCTCCCACTTCCCTCTTAGCGGTGAGGGGAAAAGGCTCCTCATAACCAAACAGATCTGCCTTCTCCTTTAAAGGAGGTGCACCTGCACAGTCTCAAACATGCACTCTCACACGCTAACATCTCCCTTTTCCACTCTCCTGCCAGTGTGCCTTTCAGCCTAGCGTCAGCACGTATGAAGAAAACACTGCAGCCCCCTCAGTCACGACTCAGTCGCTTTTGTGTGTGGTGGTTTTTCTGGTTATTGTATAATTGTGTGTGTGTGTGTGTGTGTTTGAGAACAGGGACAGGGTGACGTGCTCAGAGAGGGGATGATGACTCTGGGGGTCAGGCGGTGTTGTAGCAGAAGGCTGGGGGTCACAGGCTGACTCACTGCATGCCTTCAACTGACTGACTGACTGCAGAGTTAGTCATCTTTCTGAATCGTGCCGAGACCCAGCCCAGAGAGAGAGAGAGAGAGAGAGAGAGAGAGAACGAGACCTTGAGGTAAGGAAAGGCAGATAGAGGGGAAAAAAAGAAAAGGATGAAGTGGTTTAGGCTGTCAGTGCTTGGTTTTCTTTAAAGAAAGTTTGAGGTTTAAAGAGATGATTCACCCAAAAGTTTTCACTCTGTTCCTTCCATACAATGAAAGTGAATGGTGATCAGGGACCGTTAAACTCAGAAAATGACAATAAAAGTTGTCTTCAGGGCTACATTTCCCAAGTCTTCTGAAGTTTATAACTTTTTATGAGGAAATACAGATTTTTTTTTGTTGAGGAAATACTTTTAGTTTTTTTAGAAATTATCTTTAAAAAAAAAAAAAAAAATTTACCTTTATTTTACCAGGAAGTCTCATTGAGATTAAAATCTCTTTTACAAGAGAGTCCTGTCCAAGGTAGCAGCCATTCAGTAAGACAACATTTTAAAATACAACAAATACAATATATATATATATATATATTTATATATAAATTAGAACATAGTATCCTCTCAACAAAAACAATCACAATCCTTCATTACCACTGCCTTTATGATGCCTTTAAATTCACCAATAGACACCAATTTGTCTAATTTTAGATCTTTTTGCAAATTATTCCATGCCCAGGGTCCATGATAGGAAAATGCAGTTTTCCCCAATTCTGTAAAAACTCTGGAAACTGGTTTTCTGTAAAAACTATTTATAACAAAGCTCTTAAATCTCATTCACTTTCAAATAAAATATTAAGAGTTATGCCATCAGTAACGTTGAACATCATTGATTCTTGTATGTCTTAAATTGTAACAAATTGCAATTGTCAAAATTTGAATTTGCAAATTGAAATAGAGTTTTAATGAGATTTAAGCGCTTCAGCAGAGGGGAAGATCTGCAGTGAGTAAGAATTTCAGTTATCAAAATTTGAATTTGCAAATTGAAATCATGAGATTTAAGAGCTTCAGCAGAGGGGAAGATTTTCAGTGAGTAGTGACTTAAAATTTGTTTTTGTTTTCTGGTATTGTCAGTCTTCAGGAGACATAGAATAAATTAAACCGTATGAACTACTTTTAAGGTGTTTTTGTCATTTTCGGAGCTTGACAGCCCCTTATAGTCATTCACTTTCATTCTATGGAGAAGAGCAGCATAAAGATCCTGCCTTCAGTCTTCCACATCACACTTTGTGCTCCACAAAGGAACAAAAGTCAGGTTTGGAACAACATGAAGGCAGACTTTTTTTTTTAGGTAAACCGTGGCATTAAAGCAGGAACTGAGGGTGCTAGAGGACTCTATTTATGGTCCTGATATGGTGGTTCTTAAGCAAAGAGAGAAGGAGAGGGGAGATAAAATTGCGAACTGTGTTTGGTAACGTTTTTCCAAGCCCTGCGGTGATCTATCTGACTGTATCACATCTCGCATGTTTTAGTGATGAGGCAGCGATGCACGGGGCGTGTGAACGAGAATTTAGGAGTGCCTGCGGAGTATGCGTATGTTTAGGCAGGAGCAATCCGGACCAATCACAGATCAGCCTTTCAGAATTCCAGCAGCACATCTGCATTCCAAGAATGTGCGATGGATGGAGACTGTACTAGACTGTCTCTAACAAACCCTGGGTCCAAGTGTTGTTGTGTCATAATGGAAATTAGCTGGATTGAGATCTAGACCTGGAGCCAGATTTCCTAACAGCTTGCACCAGCGCAAACCTTCTTTTGGCGTAAAAAACTACTGTCAGGATTTACTTAAGACAGGCAGTGAAAAATTTGCACTGAAAAGGCATTGACACAGTTATTTGCACGGCTGACCAAATTGCATATGCATTTGTAGGAGTTTCCCTTTCAGTTTTTAAATGAATCATGCAAGGTGATTTACTAAGGTTTGCGCTCGTCAATTTATCGTTGTTTGCACCATTATTTACCACCTAAAAAAAGTATGTCTTAAACCAGACGCTACCTGGTAGATTGCGTTGCGGCAACACCGGATCCATTAATACTAACACTTTATCTTCGATTCTAAATCTATTATCTTAAAAAAAAAAAATACATGTACTGCATTAGATTAAACTGGGAAGGTACATACTTGCATATTGTTGTCCTATTGTTAGTTTCACTGCTTCTATTGTTCTCATTTGTAAGTCGATTTGGATAAAAGCGTCTGCTAAATGAATACATTTAAATGCTGGTCTTTATTTGAAATGATCCGGATGCGTCTGTGTTCTTTCATTTGCGTGTCGTCAGTAGATCACGCGCAGAACTTTCCACTCCCTTTGGTGCTTTTTTGGAATTAAGCTCTCACGCTAATTTGCCCTGTTTAGTAAATCTGGCCCCTGGTCCGTCTCCATTATGCGCCAGATATTGGAGTGATGTTCCAAATTTCACATTTGTTTGTTCATTATGCAGTGCACAGTTCATTCAATGACTATAAACACTATTCAGATTTTCAGTTAATCCCACTTAGTTATTTATTGCAAGTTTTCATCAAGATCAAACCTGTACATTTATATCTACGCTTTGGATTAAGTACTGATGCTATGCCCATGTCCAAGGTGGGCTCAATTAGCCTGTGACTTCTCCCAGAAAACATGTGGAATGATAAATGATAAAGAGACTCTTACATAGCTTGTTCATGTATTTTGAGTGCAAATCAATGAAGAAAGGAGTGTGTTTGTTCGGGTTTATTATTTGGCACTTAGTTCCTCCCTTGCCGGCTGGCACATCAGGCACCAAGCGATCTCCAACGAACTCAATCGGCAGTGCCGACTTGATAGGCAGACAGCACGTAAATCATCATGAGCGGCGTCAGACTTGCTTCCGTTTCCCCTGGGAAGGCGTCCACGGTATGGTGACCTTCAGTATGGAAGCGGTCCTGTGGTTGGCATAGTATGTGGCCTGTGAACCGGAAGCAGCGTTTGGTGATGTCGGCCAAAGGTCATGAGGCTGTGAACTTCTTCGTTGGAGATTCGGTCATGAATGTACATTTTTAAGATCTGCATCTTTGTTGGAACACGTTCAGCCGTTTAGTGATCGCTGTGGACGACTTCCACGACTTAGTAGCGTAGATTGCCATCAGAGCGAAAATCGAGTTTAGGAGGCATATCTTCGTTTGTAAAGCGATGGTCGCTGACCTTCAGATAGGTGTTAGTTGTCGCATGGTTGCAGAACAAACAAAAATGAGAACTGTTGCCTTAGCAACTAAGTGAAATAAGTTTAAGTTGAATTACTAAAACTGAAATAAATAAATGAAAGCTTTTATATATAATTATATATATAAATAAATTAATTACAGCTTTTATATATATATATATATATATATATATAAAACAAAAGAAAATAACAAGTTTACTAAAGCTTCAATTAAAATGAAATTTAAAATGTAAAAAAAACAAAACACAAAATATACAAAATATTAATTCATGCTATAGTAGTATTTAAATAATACTAAAATAAGACTGATTTATGAGATGCACAACTGCTAAAGGTATTAAAAAATACTTGTTCTCAGAAAATATCTTGAATGAAGTTTATTGTACAGTAATACCTTTTTAATCATTTGCAAATAGTTTTTTCCCGCTGTTTTAACTAAGCATAAATATACAAAAAGCAAGTTAAAACCATCTATATCCACTTTTAAGGATGTTTAGGTATTTTTAATGGAAAACAAGACAAATTCAGATAAAAAAAAGATCTTTTGCAGAGCATCATTTCCTGTCATCTCTGTACTCTCTTCTCAAAAGTGACAGAAGAAACTTTAAATAACAAGACGAAGAATCTTTGAAGTAAGACGAGCAGATGCATGACTGTCAAATAAACATTGATTGTTGGATGCATTGGCATCCATCTCAAGTTTGATGTTTGTAGGATCAGTAAATGTGTATTTGTGTGCTCACGTAAGTGGGTGTTAGTCTTAAATTTCCTCTGTCCACTTGTGTGGGGCTTTCTCCTGTGCTGTTAATCGGAGGGTTGTGTTTCTCATAACTCTGTAATGAGTCCAAGCCCATTAGGACAATTGGGAAAGCATGACAGAACTGCTCATTGGTGATGCCAGTAGCATACACTCACACACATCCCTCTGACTGCAAGTGATCATCTTACCCCTTTCAACGGATCCCCAGCCAGACAGCCAGTCACCTCAGTGTTGACGCTCTGGAGCATCTTCCTAGCTTCCCTTTTCTTTATTTAGTGTTGGATCAATCTTTTATGTGAAATTGCACCACGAGTCAGACTGAGGAGGCTTTTTGAGGGTAGACCAGATCATATTTGGGATTAAGATTTGACTCAAGGTTTCCTCAAGCGCATCAACATGAATTGTGAACTTAACTATTAAGGTCCTTAAACCTCTTCTGCATTCATTACAAATTGCGTTCTGTTATGACAGGCAATAATCTGGACTTATATGTAAATATGTATGATATGTAAAAACAAAAATCGTGTTGAAAATAATGCATTTATAGTGGAGGTCTATGTGGCAAGAAATCTGTCTGGTTCTGCTTTGTATTAAATTGATTTATATTAAATCTTTCATACCAAAATGTATGCTATGTACTTTGAACAGTAAAATGTAAAGTCTTGTGGCCATTCACAGTGCGTCTAGTTTGTATTTTAAAATTGTCCCCATTACTGCCTTGCTGGTATCGATGCTGTTAGACATAACAACACATATATAGTTTGTAGAAGTAGTTGACACCTGTAGTTTTTTTAAAATACATAGAACTCGTTTTAAAGGTCACCCAAAAATGGAAATTCTGTTATCATTTACTCACCCTCATGTCGTTCGGAAACCATAAGACTTTTGTTCGTCTTCAAAAGAACAAATGAATCCATATGAATCGAGCGGTTTAATCCAAGTCTTCAAGAGACTTGATAACTTTATATGATAACCAGATTTAATTTAGGCTTTTATTCACACATAAATATTGATAACCTAGGGCTCATCAAATAGGGTAAATGGAATACCAAATGTGGTTGCTTGACGAGAACCAGTTCTCAGGCACCAAGAGGAAGTTTGAGCCTCTGAATGAACTAAATAAGGTTTCTTCTCATGCATCAAGGAAGTGCAAATAAACTTCGTGTTTACTTATATTTGATGTGTGTTGATCAATGTTTAAATAACATTGCAATGAAAGAAAATGTATTTCACAAATGCTTTAAAGAACATGCATGTAAATGTTTCACTTCAACATAATAAAAAAAGATATTAATATAAAAAAAATGAATTAAGAGTTTTTCCATTGTGACATTATTTTCATTATAATTAAGCACATTTCCTCACAAAATTCTTATTACCGTATTTTAAAAAAATGAAATAATTGTATTAGTCATGTTTTTTTAAATTGCATTTGGCACTTTAAACATCTGCATACTGTATTATGCAATTGAGAATTTAAGATTTGAAATTATGCTTAATTGTCACACAAATTCTTCATTTACATTCATAATTACTTCATTTTCTTTATGCTAACTATAATTTCTTATTTTGGGGTTAAAGCGTGATCTGGAAAAGGTTCTCGACAGGTAAGATGATATTAAGCATTCCTGTTATCATCAAAAGCGTATTTGACAGCAGTCAGCCGTCGTGTCTCCACATGATTAATAAAAACATGCAAAATATATTTGGCAAGCGTTTCATACATTGCCTCAGTATAAACAGACAAACCCCCTAAAGCTGGAGATTGGGACTTTATTGCGCATAATTACACGTGTCAGTGGTTGCTTGTGAATGGTGCTCTGTATGTGTGTGTGTGTTTCAGAGTGAAGGGGAGTGAGTGCAGGCAGCCACTGACTCCAGTCTGGGCTGCAGAGAGTTCAGTGGGTTCAGTTCTGCTGCTGCCGGAGCCGGCGCCGAACACTGCGATATCAATCACCCCTCCACTGTCTCCGTGTCACCCTCTCCTCTCAGCTGCATCACCTGTCAAAGCACATCTTCTTTCCTCTTTGCATTTCCTTTTTTCCTGCATTATCATTGCTACTCTTCCTTATGTGTGGCTGCTTGCTTGCAATCACATTGAAACATCATTTCTTGCTTGTACATAGGCTGAGACATGTGAGCCCACCGGCCACCGCACACACAAAGCTTGTGCCAATGCTGCAGACACTGGGGGTTTTGTAGTCAATAGCACACACACATAGTATAGCTATACACACTCACATCCGGAGGAAAGGATTCAGTGCAGTGTTTTACCAACTACAGCCATTGTTGAAAGGGTGACTCATTTTCAACTGTGGAGACAGTCACCAGTTCTTCAACACTTTTCTATTCTTTCTTTTGTGTATGATCCAGTGAAAAGCATGGCCTAAAGATTACAGCTGGTTACCTTTACATTTAAAAGACCTTGATTCATCTGTTTGGATGAATTTGTGCTCAGTCGTGACATGTTAACAGGAAGTTAATTGGATGTTCCTTGCTGATCCAGGGTGTTGTGGAAAAAAAGCAGTTATGCTCTAATCCTTCACAAATCATTCTAATATTCTGATTAGGTGCTAAAGAAACATTATTATTAGGGGTGTAACAATATATCGTGTCACAATATATTGCAATACAAAAATGCAACAATATGTATTGTGGTTACTAGTGACAATATGTATTGTGTATAGTTCACCCAAAAAAAAAGAAGTTTGAAAAAGAGAAGTTTTCAGAGTTTAGTGTCAGTACTACATTAAACTACTATATAATGTTGAATATGTATGATAATGCAATGGGTCCTGATAAAGCCACATGTCTTATGTTATTTATAAAAAGTGGCCTACATTATTTTGAATATATCTAGTCATTGAAAGAGTTCAAGCATTTTCATCTAAAATAATTCTGTATTTTCAGCGTCTGAATCATGAATATGTTTATTCTGGTGTCTCTATTGTCCTGTGTATTGGGTTTCCAGGTCAAGTCAAAGTCTATTCATTTACACACACAATGTAATACCAAATTTAGCATTTTAATCAACAGAATTTTTTTGTTAACCTGTCTTGGAGTATCGCAATAATATTGTATTGTGAGTTCAGTTTCGTGATATGTATCGAATCGTGACATGAGGGTATCGTTACACCCCTAATTATTATCAATATTTGTGCTGCTTAATATTTTTGTAGAAACTGATTCTTTGATAAGCACAGGATTTATTTTAAATAGTAATTTTTTGACATTATGACTGTCACTTTTGATTAATATAATGCATACTTGCTTAAAAAAATTAACTTTTGAATGGTAGTGTAGGTGCCACTTCTGATTACTGCTGCTTTTGCAGTGTAAAAGTAGGGCTGGCTGTAAAATCTGATTAATCTGAAATAGGAATAATAATAATTCATTACATTTATATAGCGCTTTTCTCAGCACTCAAAGCGCTTTACATAGAAGGGGGGAATCTCCTCAATCACCACCAATGTCACGTCCACCACACACCAGCTTATTGGTGGAGAGGAGACACAGTGATGAAGCCAATGAGTATATATGGGGATGATTAGGAGACCATGACGGACAGATGCCACTGGGCAAATTTGCCCAGGATGCCGGGGTTACACCCCTACTCGTTTCGTTGGGATTTTTTTGTGACCACAGAGAGTCAGGACCTCGGTTTAACGTCTCTTACTCTTTGACAGTATAGTGTGCCAATCACTACACTGGGGCGTTAGGACCCACACAGACCACAGGGTGAGCACCCCCCACTGGCCTCACTAACACCTCTTCCAGCAGCGACCCAGTTTTCTCAGGAGGTCTCCCATCCAAGTACTAACCGGGCTCAACCCTGCTTAGCTTCAGTGGGCAACCAGTCTTGGGCTACAGGGTTATATGGCTGCTGGCCGTGGGATGCACAATATATCGGCCACTATATTGGTATCGGCTAATATATGATCATTTTTAAAATTATTGTTATCGGCCCGATAAGAAAATTTGTCCGATTTATTAAAGCTGATAAATAATGGATTATTTCCTTCAGCTGAGACCTTTCAGATGCTGGTGATGGTTTTGAACTGCTTGAAATATGATTGGAATCACTTCCAAAAAAGAAAAAAGCAGTGCAACATTTGCAGTGAAAGTCTGTCATATAGGCTGTAAAATTATAACAAGGACATTATAATTGTGCATCTGACACTTGTGTGTTTGCATTAAGATGCAGATTTACCAGACATTGACCCCACTCTCTGAACAGATTCAATTTCCTGCACAATGACAGTGTGGACTGTCAGTTTTAAGGATGAGATAAAAAAAAATTGCAGTTTGATATGGTGAAAACACATTCTGTATCCTTTCCATTGTGAAGCATTCACTGGCTGCACCGGCCCTTCAGAAGCAGCAGGCAAGCCTCTTAGCCTGATCTCTTTGTTTTTTTACACACCTCTCAGGGTCAGCCGTCTACCAAGGGTTCATGCTCCGCTTGTGGTAATGCCTGTGTCCTGAAAGAGGAGGATTCCCTCATTACCTTGTAAGGACCGCAGAGGTCTTGGAGAGCAAAAGGCTAATGGTGTTAGGAGCTCACGACTAGTAAGGGTAAGCAGATGACTAGTAAGCAGATGACAGATTCTCTGAGCTCTTGACCACTGTTTGTCTTACTGAATACTTCAGTCTTCATATGCTCATGACGGTTCATGTGTGCCAAGATGGCTGCTGACTTTTCTCCACACTACAATTCTTCACTAGTTATATTATTAGTCATCCACCACACATATGATTGAGTTAGATTTTTTTACTGTGCTCTTCTGATAGATGATCAGAGTAACTGTCACATGTAAAGACTAGATGCAGTGTTACATTTCCAATGGTATTATCTGGCCTCTAAATAAGGCTAGCTTTAATCAGGACTGAATCATTGTTGATAAATAATTTTTTTTGTCCTGTCTGGTAGGGGTCGGGGACAATATCTGCAAACTCATGGTTTGCTTTAACCTTAGTATTAATTTTTGGTTAATAACTCTTCATTCACTCTTTGTACAACATTTATTTTTTTCACAATTATAAATAAATGAATTAATACATGCATGCATACATAAATAATGTTGGTTATCAGTCATAATAATATAAAAGAAACTATCCGCTATTAATTTTGGCCAAAATGTCTCTATATATTTCTATATCATGACATGTTTATAAAAGAAAAACTTTTACATTTTTAGTACATCATTGTGTAAACGTAACCTTTGACGTACGAGACATTCCTCAACATCTGTAGTTTTGGATGAACAATCTCTTTAATCTTTGGCAGAGAGGAAATTATCCATGAATAACAACTTTCGTAATGACATGAGGGTGAGTAAATAATTTTCATGTTGAGCTGAACTGCCAGTTAAATTTATTCAGAGTTTTTACGGGAAAAAGTTACGTTGAAATATCTGGAAAAAATAAATCGCAATATCAGATCATTCAAACATAGTGTGTGTGTTTGTTTTTTCTGCTTGTCCTTTAGCTCACTTCTTTGCGCTCACACAGCCCCCCCGCCCCCCCAAAAAAGAAAATGCACATCATCCCAGCCGCAGCCTTCAGTTGCCTGGGTGGTTGCCGTGACCATCACCATTACCCTCACATTAAATTACCTTCATCTCCTCTTACCCACAGTGCAATTTCTATTCCAGTCCTGGCCAGTAAATAGAATTTAGATAGCACAAGAAGAGCTTTAAGCATCTGGTATAAAATTTGCAGGGGAGGAGAATCTGCTCACCATCCCTCCTTACTTTGCCGGCTCTCACCCTTATAAAAGAATACACTTTAAATTTAAATCGCCAGAGCACTAAAAGTTTACTGGCCCATTACTGTGGTGGGAAGATTTCCTCTGTAAAGAGCGACGCTGGGACAGGCAGGTCCTCATATCAGCATGCAGAAAACATGGAGCTCATATATCGATAGGGCTGTTGCTGCCGCCATCCGGAAGGACGGAATCAGCTGCTGTTGATGTGTGTGTGTGTGTGTTTGTTTGTGTGTTTCAGCAGGCCATGGGTGTCCAGCACGGCCCACTGGCCATGCCTGTCAACTTGTTTACGCACCAGCTAAAGTGATGACTAGAGGTACAAGGACAGGCCCTGCTTGCAGGCTTTAGCCACTGCAGGCAACCCGACTCAAAACAAGAGCTCAGGCCGCACACACATCCATCACGGCGTTGGCCTGGTGGCTGCTGTTCGGGAGCACTCATACAGGGTCATTAGAGATTGAGGGACCTGTCAGATTTACGGCACTTGCTGGTCTGCAGATACATGTTACAAGTTGATAACCTTAGCACTGATCTAGAGGGACATGTTTGGCCAGGTGGCCAGGTTTCTCTCTGTCTCTTGGAGGCTGTTGCACATTGCAATTGGCTTGATTGGTCTTCGTTAAGATGCAGGAAGAAGAACACATCTGAGTCATTTTATGTATGTATTTCTGGCCTTTTTGGCATTTTATTGACAGAAATGGGGGAAAGAGGAGGAAATGGGATCTTGAAATGAGTGTGAATTGTGGCAGCACGCACACTACTCGTCTAGCTGTATCTCTGACAACATTTTGGTTGTTAAATATATTTATATGAAATATATGAAATGCGTTTTATTTTTCCCCAAATTCTGTAATTATTTTTTCCAAATTCCGTTTTTTCCGTTTAAATTTTAATACAATATTTTTTTTCAGTTTTAATTTCTTTTGGACTCCATTTTAAAGGTTAAATTAAATATCAGTAATCAAAAAGCTTGTCTAGTTCATTTAAATCATGAACATTTTATACAATTTTAACAACAATTTATTAAGTTTGACAAATTACTTTTTTTAGGGCCCTATGAAATCCGTTTGACTTTTTCCCTCAAATTTCGTTTTATTTTGTACCAAATACTGTTTTCTGAATTCCTTTTTAATAGTTTAATTATATTTAATAATCAAAAAACATGTCTAATTAACCAAATTCATAAAAACAACATTTATTAATATATTTTTACGAAATGTTTTTTTTAGTTTTTTCAGAAAATCTGTGTTGTGTATTTAAATTTGTCGGGCAAACAAATGAAAGCATAAAACATGAATTTCAACTGATCTTTTAATCATATGAAATTAAACTTTTTTTTTGTCAAACAAACGGCTGCACAACAGCGCTTTACTGTTAAAATTAAAACATGCAAGAAAAAATGATTATTCCTTAAAAAATATAGTGTGATGCTTAATGTCTGTGGGTTTCTGTTTTCAGTAGAACTTGTAGTGGCTCAGGTGCCTGCCTCTCATATATATATACTTTCTCTCCCATCCCCACCGCAAATATACAAACATAAATAAGCCTGTAGGTCTCTGAATAACCTAAGTGTGCCATATTATTCAGCTTTAAGTCAGGGGGCTCCAGCTGTGTTGTCTCAGGTTAATGAGCAGTGGAGTCCTGTGTCTGGTCTTGCACAAACACTCAACTACATGCTAGTGTCTAAACGCTGCAGTCACTGAAAGGCCTTCTTTAGGTACTATGGACTCAGGCTAATGCTGAATTCCCTGTGCCCAACCATTTACGTCAGTAGCTGTCCTGCTCTGATTTAGAGGGCAGCGAATGTTCAGCCTGTTCCTTATTGACCCCTGGCAACCGTGGCACCACACGCTCAATATAGAGCATTGGGACTCTACTCTTACTAAGCTACCACTTCCACAGAATTAAATTTTTTTCCCATGTAGTCACTAATATTTTACCATTAAACAGCATAAATGTTAGTGGCCGACTGTAATGTACAATGGTTCGTACACTATCGTTAAAAAGTTTGGGGTCGATAAGGTTTTTTAATGTTTTTGACTCAAGTCCCTTATGTTTCCCTAGTATTGTGAAACATAATTATAATTTAAAATAACTGTTTTCTATTTTAATGTTATTTATTACTGTGATGGCAAAACTGAATGGCAGATGAGAAGCTCTTAGCACAGCTCACGTTGTTGTATTTGAGAGTGGTTGAAGGCAATCCTTTACTTGGACAATCTCTCATGTTAGTGTGAGGCATGTGATGGAGGAGAAGTGTTGACCCGGGCCAACCTGCGGCCCAGGATCTGCTTACCTGCTCCGCTCACCTTACCTGCTTGAGCTCTTGAGTGTTTCCCAACCTGAACTCATAGCTATCATCTGCCAGCTTCATTTGTGCATCTCTAAGTCTTCAGTAACAAGATAGTCTATCAAGACAATATACACTACATTTACTCATTGGCTACAGTTCCACAGTAAGTGACAGCTGTACATGCTGACATATGATGTAAAAACAGGAACAGAAGTCAATCCCTTTCTCAAAATAGCTGCGAGGAATGCCTGTGACCATAGATGACGGATAAAAATGAATATCAAGACTTTTTATTCTGTCTTTAAAAAAAAATCATTATAATAAAAATATTGAATTAATTAGAATAAAAAAATTAGATTTATATTATACCTTTTATGAAAATTATTGGAGTTAAGTGCAATTTGAAATTTATCTCCAGCCTCACTAAGAATAACTCTTGCTACTTAGTGAGTTAATTCTGGTTCTATTCAACCAAACTCATTCTCAAAATTTGGTTCCGAGTCCTGAAAGTCTTCAGGAGTCATAAACTTTAGTAATCAAAGTTCAGAATTAGCTATTATTAATTTGCTCAATTAAAGCTGCCGTCAGCAACATTTTTTTGATCATTTTCAGTGAAATCGACACTATACTGTAATCCGACAGAACAACATAAATAAAGTGGTTTTAGAAAAAACCCGGGCTTCTAACTCCACCTGGAGCGTGTTATTTATTTTGCAAAAATCCAACGCTACAGGATCATCGGGTCTAATTCACGCACGTTACAATCACATGCACACGCCTGAAGTTCGCGCAGTAAGAAAGAGTGATGGCGGAAAAGATTCCAATACCTCGGTTAACCTCAAGAGCTAGGAGGTCAAAAACAACACAGGAAAAGAGAACACCCGCTGAAAAGAAAGAAATAAAGAAAGAAAGCGAACGTGCCCGTAAATAAACCAGGATCGGCATTTGAAAGTTGGAGAGATTTACATGGATTTAATTGGGTTCAAGCTGGATGCAGAGCTTGCAACATTTCTTCTCGACAGGTAATTGTGCTTTATCAACCAATTACTTTATTTCTTAGTGTTATGTCAGTAATATAAGTATGTTTGCCCAAATGTGTTGGTATGGATGGAACGTTAGCACTTGTTGGGCAGGTTCGTTAGCTTTGTTTGAACTGAAATCCGTGTGAACGTAACATTAGGTGGATAAACATGTCCAGATGAAGGGATAAAGTTCGGCTTTTTGGAAGAATCAATGCTACTCTATCTTTCTTACGAGAGTAAGAACAGTAGTAAAGCTACTGTTATTGTATGTGCTATATGACTACCGATAGCTCCAAATACTCCATGGTGTTGATGGAATGGTGTTGATGAATCTGTTGCACACGCACTGACGAGCACGAACTCTGTGGGAGGGTATTCGTTGATAGTGGGGGAGGGACATGAGAGTTGTAAACATTCAAAATTTTGCCTAAGTCCACTCAATCTGCCAGACTTGCCGACTGCAGCTTTAATAGGAGGACTGCTTTTGCTGGGATTTTTGTTGTTGGTGTCATAATCATTATCATCATAAACACCTCAAATGCACAAGATCATATTAATGTAATTTTATAACCAAACTAGATAACCATATCCTGCTGCTGTGTGAACGCAGCCTGACCATGCTTTGAACATCTGAAATAATGGACCACATATTTGCATTCATCCTTAAGCAAGGTTCCTGAATGTTGATTTAAACACTTGGCACATTGTGATTTGAAGTTATGAACATCTCACAAACTTTTTCACACTGGTTTTTGCATTAAGGAAGATTAAAACTGCTGACAGGTGCAAGACATCTCATGTCCTTTTGTCCTGTCTTCACCTTCTCAATGATCCAGCAGACGTAGTCTCTCTTGGAAAGCTTTCCAGGGAAATCCCTCTTTCCAGAAATGTGCAGTCATTTGAGGTTAGGCTGAAGGAAGAGACTCCATTAAGCTGTGAAACCTCAGAATCCCATGGGGCAATGCCTGAGGGAGCCACGCCTCCTACTTCACTGATCTAATTGCTTGGCAGGAAGGAAAAAGCACAAGAGAGAGTGAGATGATGAAGAGAGAGGGCAGAGGAAATTCACTCATTGTGAAAGCCATCAGGAAGCTGTTTTCCTCCTGTTCCAGGAGATGAAACAGAAATGCTTTCAAGCAGATTTTTTTTTACTATTTTATTTTAAACTCTTTTTTTTACCCCTGTAATATGGTAAGTGGTGCTGGTTAATCCATGAAAACAGAGTACTAACCCTTAATACAGAACACTAACCCTTCCACTGTAAAAAATTATATGGTCAATAAGTTGACAATTTATGTTTTTACCTTGCTTTAACAAAATAATTTTCAACTTTTTCCTAAGTCATACAAGATTCAACTCTTAAAAAAAAAAGTCAGTTTAATATAATTTAAGTTGAAATGACTTAAATATTCCAAGCAACGTTTTTTTTAGGGTTATCCTTGTTTGTCATGCTTCTGTTGGGAGTGACAATGCTGGTGACAATAGGATATAGAGATATAGTGACTAGCATAGTTTATGTTTAGCCGCTGGAGGTTGTTGGGCCTTTCCTCTGTATAGATCACCCCTCCATTTAGCTTGGTTTTGCGCTGCCTGGGTCCAGGAGTTACTTGGTATGCTAAAAAAATCTATCAGATCTCTTTCCAGGACATCTTTATACCTCAGTTTGAGTCTGCCAGCAGTGTGTGCACCCTCCTTGAGCACACTGTGCAGAATTGCGTGGAATTCGAAAATGAATCCGTGGAAGTGGAACAAGAAAATGCTGCTGGAGGGGGGCATTCTGGTGACATGTCCAGCCCATCTGTGGTGAATAAATTTTAGGTGGGAGAAAAGTGGTTCACATTTGGTCATTTTAAACAGATCTTCATTCAATGTTTTAACGTTTGTAAACCTGAGGCATCTATGAAAGGCACTTAGCCAACTCTCTTTATGCCTGTAGGTAGTCCAGCATTCAGCGCCATTCAACAGGATGCTCAGAACACATGCTTCATACACTCTTACTTTAGTGCAGACAGAGTTACAGTAAATAATAAGATAATTTGTATTAAAACATTTATGAATGATGTTTTTAATTCATTGATGAATTCATTGATGTTTCCTCTGAAAACCCTTGATATATTCTATGTAAGCCTTTTTAAAGTATTTGTTTTCTACTTTTACTTATTTCTCATGGCAGTTTTAATGGTTTGTGATAAATATTGTGTAATTATGTGTTGCTTTATAGTACTGCTGAATGAGTTTATTAACTCAAAATAAACATATTTATCTTATAATAATTAAGATGCCATTTTGATTTATGGGTAGATTGTAACAGTAAAACTATACTTCCCTGATTAGCTGATTAGAAAAACTGTGTATCTCAGTATTTTCCGATAGAATTTTCTGCTAATGTTTGTAGTAATAGCTACTGGGACTTTCAGGTCACTTGACCCTACAACATGTGTCCATCCCAGCAGGCTGCAGGGGCCGTGCTCGGTGATGTGTCACTCCTCTCACAGTCACAGCGTGGTACGATCCACTGTCACTTTCTATCACGCGTCTTGTGCCGCTGAAGGTTATTCACCAGATGTGCCTTTATTCTGACTTTGTTTGCTAGCATCACACTGTCATCAAGGTTATTGTTACCGGTATTTAAACCAAAAACTAAGGCCACGTTCACACAGCAAAAGTATACTGTTGTCAGTCCTGTATTTGAGTCCTTACATTCACACACAGTTCAGTTATTTACGGGAGTGACAACCAGATTCTATAACCGAATCCACACCTGTACATTTTCAAGACTCACACAAACTCATTCTCGGAAAACCTGCGCTGCGGGAACAGATCTGGACTGGACAACTAGTTTTCTGTCACATCCTCCAGTGTGAGAGAGCCGCTCTGTGGTGCACAGACGCGTATCACCATGTGTTGCTGGTTTTCATGTGTGGTTTTATCTGAGGTTTTTAGATCCATACGTTATGTAGATGCATACGTCATTATGTGACTGGAAAACTCGTGCTCCAGACTCTCAAAGTGATGGTAGCCATTAACTTGCATTATATGAATCAACAAGGACCACAGTTTCAGCTAATAATAATAATAATAATAATGATAATAATAATAATAATAATCATAATTCATAACATTTATATTGCGCTTTTTCTTGGCACTCAAAGCACTTTACATAGAAGGGGGGAATCTCCTTAATCACCACCAATGTGCAGCATCCAGCTGGATGATGCGGCGGCAGCCATATTGTGCCAGAACATCCACCACACACCAGCTTATTGGTGGAGAGGAGACACAGTGATGAAGCCAATGAGTATATATGGGGATGATTAGGAGGCCATGACGGACAGATGCCATTTGGCAAATTAGTAGGTTACACCCCTACTCTTTCGAAGGACTGTAGGGATTTTTAATGACCACAGAGAGTCAGGACCTCAGACCTCGGAACTTTAGAAGCTAAAAATCTTCTTAACTGTACAAGTGAAGAAAAAATAAAGACACCTACATTGTGGATGGCCTGAGAGTAAGTAAATTACCGTAACGGCAAATTTAAATTTTTGGGTGAAATATACCGTTAATGAACTCGTGGCTCGATTGGACTCTTGTCGTATCAAAAGTGTTAAAGGGTTAGTTCACCCTCACCCTCATGTCGTTCCAAATCCATAAGACCTTTGTTCATCTTCGGAACACAAATAGCGATATTTTTGATGAAATCTGAGAGTTTTTTGACCCCCCATAGACTTCGTTATTACCACTTTCAAGGCCCAGAAAGGCAGTAAAGACATTGTTAAAATAGTCCATGTGACTACAGTGGATCAACCTTAATGTGTTGGAGCGACGAGAATACTTTCTGTGTGCAAAAATAACTACTTTCTTCTGTGTCAGTCTCTGACGCTGTTCACGTGAGTACCATGACCCATGCGTGTGATGCTGACGCAGGACAGGAGCCGGCCAATAATGACCGGCTTTCTGATGTAGAACCTGGAAGCGCTGCACTGGGGCGAAGCTCTTGGATTTCATCCAAAATATCTTCATTTGTATTCCGAAGATGAGGTTGGAATGACATGAGGGCGAGTAATTGTTTTATTTTTGGGTGAACTTAAGACTTTTCTGTTTTATGGACGTCGCCAACTTTGATATTACTTTTGTCATTGTCGCTATGGTTTCTGGTAAAAGAATACGGGCTTGACTCTTGTTGCACTTTCTTGTTGCACTTTCAGTTTGAGACGCTACTGTAAATTGCTGTTTGAACGGGACATTTTGAGACTCAAACCTGTAAATATATTCGGTTGGCAGTCCCAAAAACTGACAGTGTGAACGTAGCCTATATGGTTCTAGTAAATAGGTCATGCCACACATTTATTGTCATGTTCTTTAACTCTTTTTTTCTTTTCACAAGCAGACACATTTTTTTGTCCCAGCATTTTCATACTTATTCCATTTGTTTCCATTGGCCGGGAGGCTTTCTGAATACTTAAGGCTCTGCTGTAGACTTAAAAGTCTAGAGTGCTCCAAGAGGGCCTGCAAGGTCCCTTAAGGGTTTGTGTATATTTGAGACGCATCACAGTACATCGGAACATCGAGCTTAGTGTTCTTAGACATCAGGTAGTATTTTGAGGAGCGCTCATGAAATATTAACCAATATAGGCCATTGCTGTTCTCCTAGAAGGGCTTGAATGGCAAAATAAAGTTACAGCCTGTCTCTTCAGAAAAAGTGATTTTTTTTTGTCATTGTGTTTTCAGAATTCCACTTTAAAGGGGAACTTGGCAACTGTTTCAACTTAATAAAACCATTTAGAAATCATTTGGATGGCTAAATAACCTGTTCCGTTGAAAATGGTGACTTTCTCTGCTCCCCCTAGCGTTCCCAGGCAGAAAACCAACCTTGCAACATGGGGACTAACGTTCCGGTAAGTTGGAAATGGGAAGAACGAGAACGAGCGAGAAACACGAACTGCTACACAAACTGCTTTACGGCTCCGATAATAACAAATGCACATGAGCAGCGTAGAAAGGGGGAGGAGGGTGCCGCAAGTGAGTTTTTTTACGACAGTGTTGTGAAATGTACGCCCCACAGCTGTAGGGAGAGATTGAGAAAACGTGACAACAAAAGTGAAAATCAGCGAAGAAATGGCTTGAGTTGCCAAGTTCCCCTTTAAGATGAGGTGAAAGTCATGGTGAAATTTAAGTAGCGACAGATCTTTTCTGCTGTATTGTGACGTACATCTGCATGAAAAGGGTTATTGAAATAGGAAAAAAGTAGGGTGGGATCTATCTATCAGTTAATGATTGGATGGGGGCAGATCTAAACATGAGCTTGACAGTTCATTGTAAAAGGGGTGGGGTTTAAGCGGACTAAATAATTGGAGAAATCCTGTATATGTCATCAGAGAAGATGATTATGACATTTTGATTAAACATTACGAGGTTAAAAAAAAGTTACACTTACATGGATGTATTGTTCACAATAGGATCTATAGCGTGAACATGGAAAAATTTAGATTAGAACATGGGGTGAATTTTTGTTTGATACTGACTTATTAAAATTAAGAACAATAAAACATCCCCAGTTGTACAACGTTTCCAAATCCAGTTTGTATACTTCTTCATATTCACATTTATAAGTTTCGTCTTTGTTGTTGCAGCTACTCTTGATGAAATTTTGGGATGTACTGTAATAAAGTAAGAATTGCATAATGTAATTAAAAGAATACTGGCTCAAATAAATATTTGTATGCACAATATAAGGTGGTACCATAACCATTAATATGAGTGTTTTTTTAATTCTATAATATATTCTTTAATTTATATTTTCCATGCTCCCTCCCTCTATTTTTAGATTAATATTACCGTTGCTGTTATTAAACTCTTAAAGTTAATCTTCAAAAATACTATCAGTTAATAACTTGTACATCTTTAGCAAAATAATATAATATTGTTTATATAATAAATTTGTTTAATATTGAGATGCCAAAACTTACTTGTAGAACTTAAACTATTGATTTTAATTTTTAGTGTTTTATTTAGACAAAATAATATAGAATACAGGCTATTTATTGGTTATCAGCTGTGACATGAAAATAATGATTGCCTCATCGGTACTGAACTGTATTTTAATAATTTTCTATAAAATCCAAAGCGACTTTACATTCAGTGCATTTAAGGTAGACATTTTTATCAGTGGCCCTGGGAGTCAAACCAGCAACTTTGCACATTGTTGTACTAGTTGGGATACAGGAACTCACCTTAAGAGTGGAGGAAAAACTGAAGTTAGCATGTATGTGTGGCGCTTTTCCACATTGTACACCAGTGTTCAGTTTGATGATGCTTTCGAAGAAACCAGATTACACACAGTGTGATATCAGTCTGTAGTCATAGAGAAGGACTCACTCTCATTTTTTAAATGTTTTGACCCTTGCAGCCCGAACTGACAGAATTAAACTACAGAGCACTATAGTGAATAGAACATCATAAAGTGGCGAAGGATTTTAACGTGATGTTTTCATCAAGCGCACTAAGCTAGCTCTTTTGATATGAGCCTCTGTCTGTGGGGGGCTATTTTTAGCCCGGATTATTATTGCTGTATACTCTGCTGCAGCGCTCACTTCGCACTGGAAGATTGAAATCTTAACATACGGTTCGCTCCAAAAGTCTGGTGTCCTGAATCAGGAAAGTGTGACGGGAATATGCTGAACTTCAGCTGACGACTTTTAAGTCGTTTTGTTCCTTTTTAAATACTTCCTTGGTCGCTCTTCTACAATACCATATTCTTTTTTTGCAATGCAAATCAGACTTGGCCTGTTCCCTGGGGATAAGGAATCAGCATTAACTGCACAGGATGTTCAGTTTAACCCTGCTGTTCTATTCAGTAGCGCAACTTCATTTACACAGTTGTTTATTCAACTGCTCCATCGCAAATCCTATTGCGTGGATAAACAGGCACTGGCTCTAACATCCACTACCCCATGAGGAGCACCCAGCCTCTAATGGCTGACCCAGCTGCATCATTTAGGCAGGTTGGGTCCCCCTGTCACATCACCTTGTCCTGGGCCTGGCTTTGGAGCAGCATGGCAGCTGCCGGGCTGTTGTGGCCTCGCGACGAGGTTTAGTGAGGGTGGGTAGGCCCCCAGAGAGACGAGATGGGACAGCTCCCCTTAGCGCCGAAGGGGCCGACCTGTTTCTTGCACACGGACCCCTTTTGAATAACAGCTCCGCCAGGAACAAAGCGGGCAGCCGGATGTATAAAGCCCACAGATGGCACTAAGCGAAGGGGCCATATCAATAATAATGGACAGCAGACAAAAAGCTGGGCCTCTGTAAGGATTAAGCCCACTTGGGCCTCCTTCACTCCTGTACAGTGTGTCTGGGATGGGGTTAACCCCTTTCCAAGGGCGCTGCGGCGCATCTGCTCTCAGCCAACTCATGTGCCAAAAGTGTGCGTTAAGTGCCTGGAATTCTGCTGCATTATGCGCCACATGACGTTGCCAAGGAGATGCTTAGTCTTCCAGAGTTCAACTCTATTGTTCCCTTCAAGTGTCTGAATTCACAACACAAACAGTTTCACTTGTGCATTGTTTGGTGTTGCTTGACGTACCACGTTTCTCTCAAGATCCCGAGAGGGTTTGACATTGATGTCTAAATATTCCTTCATTTTTGTAAATACAAATTCTTCGGTTTCACTTTTATGAACTTTTGTTGTTGTAGACTTGATCAAGTCCTCTAAAGGTCCTGTGGGCTTTAAATCACCGGAGCTATTAGCTAAAGTGAGTGTTGCCGCTGAAAAAACAGATGCATTGAAATGAGCAGTCTTTGTCGTTCCCTAGTGTCCCTTGTAGGGGTGCCAGACGCCTCTTTCGCCAGCACACTACAGAGGAGAGCACAAAAGTAGTTTTGAGGGAGGAATGCTGGCCAGGTGGCAGCTGGGGATCTCTGGAGAAATAAAGTTGGTGTAGTGATCTGTAGTAGTTTGTGGTTGACTTGATTTTTTTTAACTTGTTTTTAACTATTGTCATTGAAGGTTTCATGTTTATAACGCAAATAGTGAGCATGTTTACGGTATTGTTTGTCTTTACAACTGCTAATAACCCTTAGAATAGTTTGTTTCCTGGAAGTCACAATTCCCACTTCAATTCAGGTGCTTGAAGATTAGCACCTACAATGCACATGCAATGCACAACCTCACCTATTGTTTCCATGCAGCACCAAGGAAACGTAATGTGTTTGAGGTACACTGGCTTCCACTAATTAACCTGTATCTCACAAGTGTCCTGCTGTCACGAGAATTGCTTGAATACAATGATGTTTGGAGAGCAAGGTTGTCTGTTAGGTTCTTGAAAACCTGTTCAACAAACTAGCATGTTTAAATCCATTGTATCAGTGTTGCTTCATAAACAGTCTCTTCACCTCTTTGTTTCTCACTTCCCGTTAGTCGGGCTGCTCTGTTTTGGACTAGCTGTTGTCCTACTCTCAGAAACCACAAGACCTTACTGTTTCAATGTCAGGAAGTGTAACTGAAAGCAGACAGCTTTCAGGATTTCAATGAAAGAAGTCTGCCCCAGCAACAATAAATCCACCAATCATCTCTCCTCAGCATGATGTGCCTTGTACCATAAACATATTTTTACAAAAAACGTTTACTTAAATACTTGATCTTAGCTTAAAAATAAATACAATTGCAATTTGTTTGTTAATTTAGCCTAAATACTAAACAAGGTGCAATCAAAACAATGGTCTATTGTTCTGTATCATTGGCTCAACCAAAGCCATGAGTTTGGGGTAGGTCTATCTGTTTGTCTGGCCAATGGCAGACAAGAGGTGTGTTCTTGAAATATAAATATTTTTGCTTATTCTGTTAATGTAAGTGCCTCAGAAATTGTAAACTTCAGCTTTTAAGTTGTTTTAAGTAGCCTACCTGGGAAACTGACTTGCCACTTGATACTAGTTTTATTAACTACACTATCATTCAAAGGTTTGGGGTTGATAAGACTTTTTAATGTTTTTTTTTTTTTTAAAGAAGTTATGCTCACCAAGGTTGCATTTTTATTTAATCAAAAAATTGTCAAAACAGTATGTTGTATGCACAAAGACACCTCAGACAGGTGCGATCCCGATATACACATATACACAGAATTACAGTATTTGGAAAATATCTGTCTTGGCGAGTATTCACGCAAACAGTATCTGTAATGTCTTAAATGAACATTTGGTTAGCTCTTGGTGATGTGTAAAACATGTGTAACATTAACCTTCAGAAAACTTTAACTCGATTTTTCTCAAAATTTACTTTGCTGACTATATCGACTTCAAATAGGTGAATATTTTAAAATGTAATTTGTTCCTGTGATAGCATACATTTTCAGCATCATTATTACATAATTTCAGTGTCAGTAGTACTACATTAAACTACTATGTATATGTTGGATATAATATATAATAATGCAATGGGGGAATATTTGTGGGTCCTGATAATGCCAAATGTCTTATCAGTAAAAATTATTATTTTTAATATATCTAGTGACTGAGTGCAAGCATATTTGTCTAAAATAATTCTGTGTTTTCAGCTTCAGAATATGAGTATTTTTATTCTGGTGTCACTATTGTTCTGTGCATTGGGTTACCAGCTCTAAGTCTATTCAATTACACCCACAATGTAATACCAAATTTAGCATTTTAATCAACAGTACATTGTTAAAGCAGAACTAAGTAACTTTTTTACCTTAACCGAACAGCTTTGGAGTCATTGTAATGTTTATATTACTGATTTTGTGTTGAATGGTGGACGTCTCGCACCCCCCTGTTGCCTGTGAGGCGCAAAACCACCCTTGCAACTTTGGGCCGGCGAGCGAGCCGGCAAATATGCATATAAGAAGCAGAAAGCTAGAAAAGCATTGTCGGAGGAACAGAGAAAGAGGAAATGGCAGACTGACCGAGGGAGGAGTCAGACACGAGTAAACATCGGACCTGCGTTTTCAGAATGGCGAAAAAAAACCGAAGAAAGCGTGGTTGGAAGAGTCTAGAAAAAGGTAAAGAGAATCTGACAGCACGAGGAACCGGACAAGAGTCCCACTCGCTCAGTCTTTCACTGTTAAAGTCGATTCCTGCGATTATCATGAGAACAGTTGTCAATATCTCACATAATTATCAGGACATGAATAAGCCTACATGTTGTAAATAGTGTAAATGAGCGCAATTTGCAAACTATTATGATAAATTGCAATAATCATGTCTAACAACATCATAACGGACATTGTTACGAAATCAGGGCTCTCAAGTGTCACGCATTGAGCGTGACAGTCACTCATTTCGGGCTTTTGTCACGCTCTCCCGCCACACATTGTATTTCTCACGCTGAAAAACTATTTGTAATATATTTAATATGCCGCAGCGCCCAAAACTCTGGCCGCACCGCTCTCACTGTGGAACCGGCAGGAATCAAGCGCGTCTCCGCTGGTGTTGTTCGTCGAGCTACACAATAGCAATCAGAAAATAGCACTATTGTATCTGGGTAAGATTTAACGCAACAACCAATGACAAAAATGTATCTGTCGGCTGGATGTCACTCTTGCCTGTCTTCAAAACTTGAGAGCCCTGCGAAATAATGCGACGTACATGATACACTTTATTGGTGTCATCTGGCATGTAGGCTCAGGTAAGCCTAACGCGGTAGGCTACTTTATTATTATGAAGTGCAGAGGCCGTGAGTGCGGATCATAGACAGTAAAAGAAAGGTGCAGATACGCTCTGAGTGAGTGGTGTTTACGACAGTAACGTTAAATACAAGTACTCTACAGCGACTCTAGGGATCGCTGTTTGACAAAAACAGAAATCCTGCATAGTGCCGCTTTAACCTTTTACCATACTGTATGTCTTGGAGTATCACAATAATATTTCAGTTTAGTATTGTGATATGTATCGAATCGTGACACCCCTAATATATATATATTATGCCTATGTTCAGCTCAGTGCATTGAAAACTCTACACCATACAATTTGTTTTTTGTCAAGTTTATCTCAGGTGAAGAAACCTGTTTTCAGAAATATGATAATGCCATCTAAATATAGATTGCACCTGCACTGACAAGATTCTCCAAAGACTCTGCCTATACTAAACTGTCCTATATGGAAAGTTGCATAAGCTATGCCAGGGAGTGTAATGCCATATAACAACAATGCATTATCTAACATAACATGTAATATAGCAACAAAACAGACTCAGACTCAGTAACCCTTACTATATATTTTGATGATTTCTATAGGCAGGAGCAGTTTTATGATTCTTGTGCAAAGCTGAGTAAATCTTTGTGGTTATGCTGATTATTCTGAGTGACATGCAGCGGTCACCAAAGAGGAAACGGGCATTTCACTGCTGAAGCACCTAAATGAGAAGTGGTTATTTTGGGCCTTGCTCAGTTGAAAGTTTCAGTTTGAAAAATGGGTTTATTGGTCATTTCAAACCATTATTGGGCTCAACTAAGTTGTTCTCTGATACCTTGGAGTGATCGATAAACATGAGGCAGAGTAGACAAAGAGTTAGTTTGTTAGATCAAAAGCAGCAGTGTTTCTTGCATGAAAGCCCCCACTTCCCCCCATTTCCAATATACCATTAAACCCCACCCCCATAAAAAAATACAACTGTCTTTGTGTTCACAAGGTTTTTTTATTGTGATGCAAATGAGGAAGTCTATTTACCCTGTCTAAACAAACGTTTCTTTTATACACCTCTATAACAATGTCCTTTTTCAATTTTTTTCAATGGGATTCCACTATTAGACAACTTACTATAATGAAGGGGACAACAGAGAAACATCAAGGCAATAAACCAGTGTTTCATTGTTGCGGTCACTGGGTGGGTACTCCACATTTTTTATGTCTCAGTTCAGTATGGCCCCCAAAAGCAGGCAGAACAGGCTCCTTGGCTATGAAGAGATCATTCTTATCAGCATCTCGTGTTACAAGAGTGAGGATTGACGTATGTAAGTTGCTCAAACAGAAGGTTTTTGTTTGCTTGTGACCTTGAGTGAGCACCAACTTCAAACCTCAGTCTCAAACAAAATGTCTTGGAGGACACTGCAATTTGCTTCAGTGGACAGTTAGGAAATCAGCCCCCATTGAGCGTCAAAGAAATAAAACAAATGTTTATTTACTCACTCTCAATCACTCACTCACTCACTCACACACACATAATTTTTTTTCCATACAATAAAAGCCTTTTTTTTAAGTTGCGGTCTTTTTCCCCCCAAAACATCTTTTATGTTTCACAAAAGAAAGTAAGTCATGCAAGTTTGAAACGTCATGAGGGTGAGTAAATGATGATTGATTTTTCATTGTTACGTGAATTATCCCTATAAAGTTCTTAAAATTCAGGATCATATGAATATATACTAGTCCAAATCATTTAACATAAGATGACATTTTATGACACAATACTCTATTATAAGTGAAAGTAACCCTTTATTATTCAGTTATTTGCTGGCATAACAGTCCTGTATGTAAAATCCATAAAAAGAGGTTGACCTCTGTGTGACCTCACATCCACAAGTTAAAAGAGTTTGAGTCATCATGATAGCCAACAAAGTAAGAGTAATGTACGGCGCCACTGTCAGTCCAGGAAAGGAAACAGATGCAAACTTTGAGTGTGCAAGAATAACTCCAGCAATAAGTGATCTTTAATAAGGCAAACATCACAATCATTACTCACTTAATTTCAATATAAATAAAATTCACGTCAAATGTATAATGTCTGTAGTCAGTTCACATCAAATATTTGTAATTTGTCCCACATGCTTTATAGCCTGGCTCCGCCCTCCTACGCACTTCCGCTCAATTTTTATTTTCCTTCAGTACTAGGTCTGGGATTGTGCTGTAGTCTTTTGTTTTCTCCGATAAATTTTTTACCGGGCCAATCAGTGAACAGAGGGAGTGGCTGAGAACGATGACATTGATGTCGTGCGTCATTTTGAGTTGTAGTTCAGGGGTTTTCAAACTTTTTGTGTGTGTGGACCACTATTTGTAATCAAGAATGTTCACGGACCACCTCATAATACACATAATAAAATATATCTACACACAGTCCTTCCTGAATTAATCCGCACCTCTAAATAGGCTTACTAACATTAAAACTATAACTGGTCATCACATCAGAGCAACGTGTTGGAGACCCCAGTAAAAGATACGCAGCAAGAAGAAACACTAGCGTTTCACGCTTGCGCGCATACTGCTGTTTTGGCTTGCAGTGTTCTGATTTGCTTATTTCCTATTTACTTGTTTGGTGGAGGCAATCCAGAATTACTGTTGGTGAAATTATAATCACAAATATTTTATAAAATGGCAAAATATTTGCCTCTGCCGCTTTCCTCTTCAGAGAACCTGTTGCTATCCACCGATCCATGTTGTGGTTCTATCGGCACTGAACTTGAACGTCACGGCCGAGCTTCAGCCTATTTTAGTAATCACACAATAACCTGACAATTTAATTTAAATTTTATTTCAATATAGGCCTACATATTCTTTTTACTTTTTATTTTTTTTATGGGGATTCCTGGTAAAATGAAGGTAAAAAATATTATTTTATATTTTATTTTGCCTTTCCACGGACCACCTGCAGTACCCTCACGGACCACTAGTGGTCCGCGGACCACAGTTTGGGAACCACTGTTGTAGTTCACTAAATGCCGGTGGAGAAAGATCTGAGCGAAGCCATTCGGTCCGTTGTGGCAACGCTGCCGAATATCAAGAAGTTAAAGCCGGAGCAAGAACAATCTTTGCTTAGTTTTGTTGGTGGCCATGATGTTGTGGCCCTCTTCCCCACGGAGTTCGGGAAAAGTTTGATTTTCCAGCTCGCTCCGTTAGTGGTGAATGAGTTGGCTAAGGCGAACGCTAGGCATACGTCACGACCAGACGTTAGCTATTGGTTATGGCAGATCCAGAGTGACTCTGGGCAGATCCAATAGTTTTAGACTTCAATAGAGTACCCGCCTACAAGGAAGTTAACGCTTGTCAATGGAGCGGTGCCAGACTCTTTGTACAAATGAAATGTACGAGAGTCTGGTGGGACCAGGCTACACGCTTTTGCCCCAAGACACAAATGTTTACTCAAATTGATTGGATTTGTGACTTTTTCAATTGAAGGATTAGTTTACTCTCTGTCATCTTTTACTCACCATCATGCCATTCCAAAACTGTAGGACTAAATGGGAAACAAAAAGAGTGAATTTTTGGCTCCATTGAGTTCAATACTCTTGCAGGAGAGCAATGGTGGCTGTGACATTTTTACTACTAATTTCTTTAGATTTTTCACCATAACCAACTGAATCACTTGGACTATTTTTGCTGACACACTTGGATTCTTTTTATTGTATTATATTGAATTGAACTGGATGTTCATTAAATTATCATCTTTTTTTTCTTTTCGTAGAACAATGAAAGTCATGCAGATTTGGAATGACTTAATGATGACAATAAAAACAAAATGGCATAAATTGAAGGGGGTACTTGAGCTACACCTAGAGACCATTGACTTGCTGGTGACCTTTATTTGACTTGGGCCAGTTTGCAAACACCTAGCAACACAGTAAAAAATATTTAGAACACCTTAGTAACCTTATATAGCAATGTATTGGCTACCGCACAACACTTTAGCATTGTGACTTTTCTGTAGATAAAAGAGAAATTGTAAAAAAAAAAAAAAAAAAATATCCTTTGAAAGTTTCTATGAATCAATCAGAAGACATCAAGAGAAAGAATGAGAGCAATACTGACAAACATAATTTTGCCATAATGCTAGTCAGTAGATGAGCATTTCCGTAGGATTTTTGTAAAAATATTGGTAGCACTTGTTTGTAGTCAGGATAATGTTTTCAGCTTGATTTACAACATACGTCAAGGTCTGTTTGACAGCGTGCGGAGGAATGTTGAGGCCTTTTCATTGAGTGTGTGAGAGAGGGGCAGTGGTGGTGTGGGTAAACACCCTTCCTGGCTTCAGCCCTGGCCCACGCCATTGATGCTGCACGCGTGCCTCCGTCCACACACAGGGGTCAATGTGATTTTAATGGCGGTTAAGTGTGCAGAGACAAGCAGGCTGTTGTAGAGGGGGGTGAAACAACAGACTTCTTTTATCACCCTTGCTTTGTCCAAGCTGTTGAAAGAACAGTGAGTGGGACACGCCGTGTTTCGCTTTACTACTGGGAATCAAGTGTGCAAGCTTGTCGGATGCTTGGAGAAATTTCTTGCCAGTTGTTTATATAGTGCAAATATCATGTCAACTTCAGATCTATACACTTTGAATAATGCGAAATGTTCTCGTTCTTCCCTCATACGTATGTCAGTAAAACTGACTTTATTAATAAATGCACTATATATATATATATATATATATATATATTATTATTATTATTATTATCATTATTTATCTTTTATATTCATGTTTTATATTAATAATTACTTAAATCTAAATATTTAAATAAAAACTATGTAAAATACAATTTCATGGTTGGTTTGAAAAATTTCTGTTCTGTAAATTTACCTACCATTGTTAGATGTGGCCAAAATGACATTTTATCCCCTGGATATGATATAACAACAATGCTACATTAGTTATTTTAACAGACTTGCACCTTTACATGCAGATGCCTCTGTTGCCATCCAGGGGTATGTAAAATAGTCTGTAGGACCATCAGATCTATGCTTTGATGGGTGATTCTGTATCTAAAGGCCCTTTAAGTCCTGGACCGCACTCACTTGTACAGTGTATATAGGACATCTGATTCATGTCATGCTGTAAACCTGCTGTGTTTAGCAGCATTAAGATGATGGGGTACAAGAACTGGAACAGAAGGTGCTGTTCCTGCAAAGTTAGTGCCTGGGCAAGGTGGCCATGAGAAGTTTGACATAAAAATGAGAAATGATTCTGACTAAAGGGATTTTCATATGGTTACTATCCATCCTAAGCAAATTTATGGATGCACTGTAGCAGGACTGTAGGAATAAGCCTTATCTTCACGCCTTGCACATCTGTAGCCAGGTCAGTCACAAATAAGAATGTTTGAATACTATATATTTGTTATATGTATTAAAAATTACTTTTCTTAATTATAAAATCATACAGTTGCGCTGTTTATGAGACACGCTTCATTCTGTTTCAAGGACTGCTGTACTTCCTTTCACAAGCAAGTCATACAACTCTTTGTGGATGTACTTTTCCTCCTGCACGGCTGGCTATCAATAATTCACTTCCCCTTTTTCTTGAAATCTTTTAACCCAACTTTTACACAAAGACTCCAGCAGCCACTGCTCTCTTGGTAATTATAGCAGCAGCTGCTTACAGAGTGGCCTCCCTAACAGCTTTCTCTATGGTGTGTGTGTGTGTGTGTGTGTGTGTGTGTGTGTGTGTGTGTGTGTGTGTGTGTGTGTGTGTGTGTGTGTGTGTGTGTGTGTGTATGTGTATGTGTATGTGTATGTGTATGTGTATGTGTATGTGTATGTGTATGTGTGTGTGTGTGTGTGCGTGTGCGTGTGTGTGTGCGTGTGCGTGTGTGTGTGAGAGAAATGGAACACCTGTTTGTTGTGGGGTCTCCAGATGACTGTTGTTGTCAAAGCCCACAGATGGGGGAAAGCGAAGGGGACTCTGTTCCCACCCCTTCGCTATTCTAGCACAGGTTCCCTGCTGATCCGTCTCGCGACCGCGTGCAGAAAGAACGAGACGGTCAGCTGGCTCAACCCAGAAATACCGCAGCAGACTCTGCTTTTGTCGTCTATTCCCTCCTCCCTCACGTTCTCTGGCTACATCCCATACTGTAAATCCAAAAAAACAATGATTATACCCTTGAGATTGTTCTAACACCTTTTTCTTATTACACATTTTTCTGAACTGAATCAGGTAACGATGCGGAAAAGAGTTACCCACATGAGGGCCACTCTTCAGTTGGCGTCGTTGGCAAGCTATAGACTAGCGGAGCTCTGTCTGTACCAGAGGTTGTGCTACTAATCATTATCCGTCACTTTGACAAACTTTTCTGCCATGCTCTATTTTTATCCATCTGTAAAATGTTTTACCGCTTAGTATTTTTTTAATGTGACATTAATATCACAAGAACTTTTATGGCAAGAGCTCTTTTAGTCTCACCAGGCGTCGGTTGCGTGTTCTAGGTTTTTTATTTTTATTCTGCTTTCAGAATTTTTTTGCATCCTATACTAGAGGAATATCACTAAAGCAGGGGAATGTTAATCAAATTTTTTTTTATCTGTTAAAATTAGGGCTGCATGGTTAAACCACAAAATGAAACTGCACACGATTTGGCAAAGGCTGTGATTTTTTTTATGCGCAGCATAATGTATGATATTTTATGTACGATAATGCACATCGTTCCAGGCAATTCCAATGGGCATAGCTTTGATTAAACATGACCAGTAAATGCATGACTACGACAATATAACGTTTATATGAGTTCTTCAAGACTTCTTGGGTATTTTCATGATAATATTTATACTTCAATGCTTATCAACACAGCCTTTATCACTGAATAGAATACAATGAAAAAATATGTTGTGTGCCTTATTCTATGTAAGAAGCCACGTCATCTCACAGAAGGACGTTTTCAAACACTCAGCTGACGTTATGAAACGAGTTTGGAGTAAAAACATGTTATTAAATGTTGTCTTTTGTTGGACAAGAGGTTCGTAAATGCTTGGAAAGATGCTTTTACAACTGCACGTTATAAGCGACTCAATCTCGCGTTGCTTTCAGATGGAGCGGCATTTACTATTGATCACGTGCTTCACTGACAAGCTGTGCATAAAAAACTATCGCAGCCAAATCAGTTTAATCGTGATTTCGGGTTAATTGCGATTAATCGTGCAGCCCTAGTTAAAATATTGGGAAACATATTATAATATCCATCAATGTCTTTAAAATTCTGTGAATGTAAAAAGAAACATTTTGGTTTGAATCAAATTTTGGTTTGTATGTTTTAGTATGTAATTCATGATCAAGGTTTCTTGTGCAGCCATGATCTTATAATCAGGTCAGAACAACCAGAACAGAAGCAACTGGTTGAGAGGGGCTGCTGTGAGAAAGACTGGCCTTTTGTTCGGAAGCCTTGTCAAGACCATTGAAGATGATTATACATTCATCTGCGCATGTTATTTTGATGAACAAAGTAGTTTCAGGAATAGAACTTATGGATCATTCACTATTCACAATCCAATCATTTCCTGGTGGATAAACCAAATTATTTTTTATTTTTTATTTTTTAAAATTTTATTTTTTTTCACCTTGAATATTATATTTGACAAATGGGTTAAATGGGTTGCGCATGTCATTTCATGTTGACTTTAAAATCTCTTATGCTCACCACATTTAATCAAAAGTACAGTAAAAACAGTAATACTGTAAAATATTACAATTTAAATGTTCTATTTCAATATTTTTAAAAATGTAATTTATTCCTGGCAAAGCAGAATTTTCATCATTATTACTGATATCATTACAGTTTTCAGTGTCACATGATGCTTCAGAAATCATTCTAATATGCTGATGTGGGTTTTGTGTGAACTGTGATTCATTCTTTTATGATTCTTTTATGAATAGAGAGTTCAAAGAACAGCATTTGTGTGCAGTTCTTATATACTGAACCTGGTTCGCATCCGCATTGATAGGAAATATTCTGTATTGTTTGTCCTGGCATTGCTGCTCAGCTGGCAGCCAGATTAATTCTTTGAATATATTACAGTCCTAAAACTGAACTGATTCCATTTTACTTTTGGGTTTTTTTCTTTTGCTTACAGCAAGGATGTTTTTGATTACCTACACTCAGCGTTTGTATACTTTGCATGCTTTTACGTCCCTCTTCATCACTATAGGTTGATGTCTTCAGTGAGCTGCGAGTAGAGCATGTCTGAAGAGGAAAAACTAGACTAATCCTGGGATTAAAAGGCTACAGTTTGTGTGGGCTAGATTAGGAGAGTGGAATCTGTTTTTAACCTTCGAAAAAGTGGCCACTGCAAAGAACACAGAGAGGCTGGTAATCCAGGATGTTTGAGCAGGCTAATTTCAGCAGCAGAATAAAGGGCAGCGGCCAATCCTGCCGGCTGGGGGTGGGCAGGTGTGTGGGTGGGATTAGTATCAAGCAGGGGCTTCAGAGAGGCTTTACTTTTGCGTGTGCTATACTGTCTGCACGTCAAGCTCAGGTTTATTGCTGCTCGCCTGCTCTACGTTGGACGCAAGGCTTGTTTACGCATCGAGGATGATGGAAATTTCTCATCAATACAAGAGCCAGACATTTCAGTTGTGTTGTTGTGGGTGCAAATGTAATTACATTTAACATACACCCCCTCAGTGCAACACAGCAGAGCTTTAGTGATAGATTAGCACTCGCGGTCCTGACCTTAATTCTGTCATAGCAAAATTTGACCCTGTCACTCATGGGTGTTGATGGTAATTTGATTTGAGGTGTAGTGGTCCATGTAGGTCCAGCCTAAAGAGCAAGTAATTAGGCCAAAGGGAAAGGAATTTAGTTGCTGGTAAACAGGTAAAATAGGGTATGCATGGGGTATGTTTCCATTTTTCACTTGCTGTTATGTCTCACGCATAGAAAAGCCTTCTAGCCTTTAGGGATAGTTCACCCAAAAATGAAAATTCTAGAGATGCGCCGAAACGGCATTTTCGTTTTTTGTCCGAAAGAGAAAAAAGGACAGAAATATGAGCTGAAAATATATGCTGCCCCTTAGTTTTCAGTGCTCAGGTTTCAGCATTTTTTGTAACTTTGCGAGCGGCACCACTTCCGAAGATGCACAACTTTAAAGCGACTATAATCATCCTTTAGTCACCCCTCATGTTGTCCCAAAACTATTACTTTCTTTCTTCACTGGAACATTTTTTTTTTTTGATTAAGAAATATCTTTTTATTTTTTATTTTTTAGGGTCTATGCAATGAACGTTAAAAGTCACCCATACCGTTTGGTTACCAACATTCTTTAATGTTTTGCAGAAGAAAGAAAGTCGTACAGGTTTGGTAAATTATGACCGAATTGTAATTTTTTGGTGAAAAATCCTTTTAAAATCCCCCCTTTTTTGATCATGAGCCTTCACACTTGACAAATTACTCGTTTGATGTATAAACACTACAACTTTTTTTATGCTCCATATTAAAGTTATTAAATATTTTGTCTAAATACATTCAAAATTAAACAGTATAAACTTAAATCAGTCTTTTTAAATGCTACAAGTTAATTAAGACAACACCGCATTAAGGTGAGAGGAAATCTTTATTATTATTAGTGTTTTAAAAAAAACTTTAAGTAAGAGTTAGATGACATCTGAATGTAAAAATAGGGGAAATGAGTATGAGTTAACGTTCTCTTCCTCTACTTTTTTACCTTTCTATCACTCTCCAAATACCTTTCTTTTCCTGTAAGGACACTCTGATCAGCACAATAAAGCAGCGATGGTCACAGTGACACTGACTCTCACATAGTAACATTCATTACCTGACCAAACCCTCACTTTTTATTTCTCTCCCTTTTCTACTATAGATGTTCTTGAGGGAGCATGTAGTTTCTGCAGTGTCTCTTTGGTGGGTCTCGGTGACTGTGCTCTTTTCAATGACAGAATTGCTATGCCAGAGGCTTTTCCAATGGTCGTATCCATAAGCTGAACTTTCTTCCTAGACTTTTGCTACATTTACTAACTCTATTGTACATTACAACATGATATTATGTCCAAATTGATTGTTTTGTGTTAAAAATGCTCTGCTTTACTCATTCACTTGCTTGGGTGGCTTAGTGAGGCAGCAAATGATTTAGATTTAGCCCATTTAGAAATGATTGTGATTCAAATTGCACAGTTCAGTTTTACAAGCAGCTGAGCAGAGAATGAAACCTTTAGATTTGACTCGTATGTTTGCGCTCAGAGAAGCTTGTATTCTGGACAAATTGAGTGCTGTTTGTCTTATGTTTTAGCCACTAACCTTACAGTAAATGCTTTGCTCTCCTTATACAGTATGTGCAGTATGACACTGTTGCCCTCACAATTCCCCCCTTACATCTGAACATTCTGTCAGTTTGGCTTCTTTTGGTTTCATTGACTTGTTTCACATTTTAGAGCATGATCATGAAATTAGTATAGTAAAGCATTTTTTGAGGGATTTAATGCAGTCAGAATGTGGTGAGATGAAACGATAATGGAAACGATAATGGAGTGGAGTTTTTCTCATGCGAAAAGAATACTACAGCGTGGCCAGTGTAGTTTGATTCACAGACAATTACTCTTTTGATCCGGTTGTTTTAATGATTTAAAAATATAGATATTTTAGTGAATTATTAGAACAAGAGTTACTGATTCAGCCTGACGAATCCTTCACTGAATGAACTCACTGAGTCAGTCAGAAGGATTATTGAATCAACATCTGACTCACTGAACTGCAAGTTTTTGTTATTTTCAATCATGAGCATTTTCCAAAATGAAGCAAGTTCTGCGTACTTAAGATTTGTGAACACACTGTGTACACATTACTGAGTGGATGTTGATATGAAAATGTGGTTACACTTTTGCAACAGAGTAAATGTATATATATATATAATTGACAATATCGACTAATCAATTTCAAGCAATTTTAAATTGCCACCTCAGTTCAAGTGAAAGCGACGAAAAGTAGTACAATTTACTGAAGTCTCATGTCTTAAGTTATCGTTCAATCTGTGTTTCAACTGCGGAAATATGTCAATGAAATAACTTGAGAACAATATTTCATGCAACGTTGCATTTACCTCATAAAGCCATTCAATGTTTATAAACCTGTTAATCAAGAAAAGTGACTCTAGAGAGGAGCATTTTACTAAATATATGTTTTTACTTAACCCAGTTAGTGATGTCTCATTTATTATATTAATTTATTGTATAAACCCCCCCCCCATGGTATTACCATATTAATACACACACACAAACACAACACACACACACACACACACACACACACACACACACACACACACACACACACACACACACACACACACACACACACACACACACACACACACACACACACACACACACACACACACACACACCATGGTATTACTATATTAACATTGTAATCCATCACTATGCCACTTTAAATATGGCAGTGTAGCAATATAATAGACAGTCTCAGGTTTTACCATCTTTTAAGGGAGAGCTGGTGTTATAAGGAGCAGTGAAATAAGGAATATAGAAGTCATTTAACAATTATTTGCCAATTATGTAGTTATTAGTTTGGCTCCTAGTTATAAGTAGAAATGGGAAAGATGAATAGTAGAATCCTCCCTAACCATGTAAATGACGGTTAGCATGGCTTTCAGGAGGGATAAATGCTTGCCATATGGTCTTCTGGCCATGTCCAAGTTTTCAAATTAGCGGCTCTCATCCTTCTAATTACTGCTGTTCCTAATGGAGGGGAGGGGAGGGGGGGGGGGGGGGGGGGGTTGCTGCACGGGTGAGGTGGAGACTGACGTTCCCTCTTCCAATGACTAGTCTGTTCCCTGAGAGTGTGAATGATAAACACGCAACCATAAATTAGCAGATAAGCTGCGCTGACACTAACTCATTCCGGAAGCTCCTGAGTCTGCCTGGCAGCTTTTGGGTACACTGGGCTTTTACAGATCTTAAGGGTAGATGGAAATGGATTGAAAGGTTTTTTTTGTTGTTTTTTTTGGTTGAGATTTTAAAAAATTGATCACATACGTGACCTGCAGTTGGTCACATATGGGCAAAAACAATGGGCAAAAATGAAAATGGGCAAAAAAGATTGCTCAACTTCTAAACAGGATTAGTAAAAAGTATTTTAACTGAATAAATGCCACAATTCAGGAAATAGTTCTTTTATAGCTTTTATAGGATTTGTTTAACCATTAGCCTTGCGAGTGACCCCCCCCCCCCACCCCCCCCCCCCACAGACCACAGAACATCCAGATTACATCAGATTATTTGCAGAAAGAGGATTTTAAAAGAAGGAAAAATCTTCAAATCGGATTGTTTGCTTTTCTCCTGAAAGGAACAAACTGCATTGATAATACATACTAAAGAAGATCATACAATCAGTGTCATTAATACAGTATGTACTGTAACTATCACAATATGATGGTTGGATTATGAGCACATGGAGCTTTTGAATCAGCGAGTGTCATTTCAGAGTCTTGCGTGATTTCCTTCTGAATCCTTTATATGGATCCTCTGGATGCTTTATCATGAGCACTGTGATGCAGGTTGTGGTCTGTTCAGCAGGGAACAGCGGGTCATTTGAGACGAGGCCCATACTGCAGTGGGGTGGACTCTGTGCAATGCAGCTGTGTCTTGGTGAACTCGGCCTGGGGTCAAACACCTCCGCTCTTCACCTTCCTGCCGCATCCATCAATGTCTTGGCACAACCCCTGCACGGCATGCTGGGAACGCTCCACTCCTGACTGCTCTTGTGCTCGGACAAGGAGAGAAACAGGGAGTGTGACAATGTAAAGGACAAGGGACTCGCATTTGAATTTGCTTGCGAAGTTGTTACAGACTCACCTGATCCCCTCTAACTAATGCCCTCCCCTACATTAACAACACAGCCTCCCACTAGGACTTTCAAGCATTGTGGGTTCCAATCTTTCTTTCACACTCATTAATTGCCTCTCTTTCACACCCAGACCCTCTCTGCGAATCTCTGCCCAGCTGTGCAATGATCCCGGCCTGCGCAACACACACCAGAGCTGACAGAAGGTGTGTGTGTGAGAGAGGACATTCAGGGCACATGTGTTTCAGCAGAAGGCCTCTTCCGCAGCTGTATTGTGGGAAACAAACAAAGAGTTATTATTGTGTCTGTGGTGAGTTAGTGTTATGAGGGGTGAGACGGGGGCTTCGTGTGTGTGTGTGTGTGTGTTTGTGTTTCTTGGGGATGCTTCTGATTGGGTGATGAGCCACCGCTGCTGTTGGAACTGATTGTTGACTTGCCATCTGCCATCAAGAAAAGTGTGTGTATGGGTGCTCTCCTTGTAGCTGGGTACTGAGAAGTCTGCGTCGCGGAGAGAAGAGGTGGGAGGGAAGGAGTGAATGAGAAAGAGAGAGACGCATAAACATGCAGATGTCGCACGGCATAATGGCTGGAACTCAAGACTCGATATCGAGCCGCTGTTTGCATGACGTGGGAGGAGACTGGGAGATTTGGTGTGTGTGAGATACTAGAGTCGTGTTTGCAGCGTACACATCATCTCACCGTATTTGAAAATTATATAGATGCTGGTTATTGAATAGATGTTTTATTTATGACATAGTCATTTACATCAGAAGGTTATTTTGAAAAACCCACCAGTGTTTGGTGTTCTTTACCACCTCTGTAGTAAGTGAGAGTGGGGTAAGCTGTGTCACCCCTTTAATTTAGCAAATTCTGCATCATTTTTGTCATATTACTACTTGGAAAAGCCAATCATATACAGCTATCTGTAATTGAGAGATGCACATAAGTTTTTTGTGCAAAATTTTTTTTTTTTTTTAAGTAAATTTTCTACATGGCAAGTGAAAAATAATTAAATTTATATATTTTTTTTATTTGTTTAATATTTGTTTTGTGTATTTATTTTATATATTGTATATTATTTATTCTGGCTATTATTTTTAAAATAAATTTAAAGTCATTTTAATTAGTTAATTTTATTTATTTATTTTTGAATTGTTTTATTTTTCTGTGGGTTAAAGACTACCCATGGAATTTTAAATGAAGCATTTTCCCCAAAACGTTAGCTGTTGGGTCAAGTCTATTAGATGCTTCGGGGTAAGCTGTGTCAGTGACTAAACTAAAAGTTCTAAATGGAAAAAAATACTATTGCTGATTACTATAATTATTAATAATGAATACTAATAATATTATTGTAAATATTACTTAGAACTTGTTGGAAATTGTTGTACAGCATGTAGAGCTGCAACAACTAATCGATAAAATCGATTATAATCGATTATGAAAATCGTTGTCAACGAATGTCATTATCGATTAGTTGGTCTGCTTACGTCACGGGGAGCGTTTACTGGTACGCACACACACGCAAGGTCTCTCTCCCTCAGGCGCTCTGCCGAGCGCGCGCGCTACACGGTTTGGAGCAGTCTCTTCTGTCTCGCATGCGCACTCTTGCTTGCGCGCTCTAGATTTCGGGAGTTTGAACTAATTCGCGGGCATCAGGGAGCCGCAATCAATATGCGGGAGACTCCCGGGACTTCCGGGATGTCTGTATTTTGTCTCGAGCATCAGGTTGTGCAATCAGTTCGCTCGCAACGTAAGTGATGGATTAAAATAGCGCTACCGCAGAGATAGGTTAAATTAAAACGGTCTTTACAAAGCGAAGCACTAAATATAAAGGCAGTTAATAACAGCAGCAGTAAAATATTGTTTTTTAGTCACTGTACTCAGTGGTTTTCAGCGAATGCTTGTGCACTAATGCATAATTTCTCCTGTCCTTTACTCAAGCCTGTTAGCTTGCTGGGTAACGTTACCTCCATTCCGTTCTCTTTTTATAGCATTTGTCTACTAAGTTTTAATTGTTTTTCAAACGCGATCTACTGCGGCTGTACATTCACACAATTGTTTTCAGTCTTTCTATATTTATTTAATCAATTTATCCTTATATTATATTCTTTTATATATTATATATATAATATATATTATATTCTTTATCCTTATATTCCTTATATATAATTAATTTTAAATAAAAATTAAATGAATTATATATTTTAGATGTTTTTAGTTTGTTTTTTAGTTCAGATATTCACATCTGAACAACATGTCTGTGTAAATTTGTTTTAACAAAAATTGTGTTGAAACATAATATGTTGGATATCATTTTTTTTAACAATAATCATGTTTGTCAACTTGCCATCAGCAATTATCATTAAAAACAATGCAAATATTGATATTAGTAAAACTCAATGTGTGGCTTTTGCACTTTTTAAAGTACACTTTTACACATAAATACCCTGATTTACGGTTTTATTTAGTTATAATAAAAAAAAAAATCTAATTTAATTTCTATCCGATTAATCGATTAATCGAAAAAATAATCGTCCGATTAATCGATTATCAAAATAATCGTTAGTTGCAGCCCTAACAGCATGCATATATCATATTTTGTTTTATGAAATGCAAATTGGATTGTGCTTTAGCAAATTGTATTTTTTAATTTTTTTATCTATTTTCATATTTTATTTGAAATGTGGATCATACAAATATTCCTCCATCATTTACACATCTGACAGTACCTCTATTAAGTCACAGGCCATTTTTTTTAAGGAAGTAATTTTTCTGTGGCAGTATGTTATAGATTTGTCTAATTTTAGTTGATCGCAAACATTCTTAAATATAATTATGAGTTATAGTTTTACTTCCAACTTATTTCTCTTTGCCTTTAATACATCTGAAGTTACACAGCTTACCCCCCACACACTGTGTCACCTACAGCAGACATTTCAGACCAACACAAATGCGCACACACACTTTTCTTCAGAACGTGAGTTTAGGCTTAGGCGAGGGGTCTCACGCTTGGGTGTTCTTCCCAAACTGTGCTTATAAAGGTCAGACAAAGACACGCCAGCAGCTCCAGACTTTTAATAACTTATTTATCAACGGCTGTAAGATTGATCACAGTAGTTGTAATTGATGACTCAGGCTTTTTTTTCCTTTATTGAGTTTGTCTGCACATTCAATTTCCTCCTTAATACCCACTACAGCAGACAGAAGGAACTTAAAAAGAAGCATCTGTAACTTTCCATTTTCATTATGTGCCAGCCAGCTGAATGGTTAAACATGTATTTTTTTGTAGCATTGTTCATAATTGTTTGTGTGCTAAAATAGGATTGTTTTGACAGCATTGAGCACTTTATTCAGTTCTGCTGATTTTCCCGTCTCTAGTCGACAAGCTTGCCAGCTGCAATTAAGTGAAAGGCATTGACGTTGCAGTCTACACCAAAAAGATTTTTATTTTGCAGCTACAATTGTGCAAATCATTGTATTTCATATTACCATTCAGTGACATTTTAGAGACCAATAAAAGCAATATTGAACATTTTCACCCTGTTCAATAAATGTAAATTAAATGCTTTTCTCCAGAGTTTATTTTAAAATGTCTAACAAAAGTCATGTGATGCAACCGACTAGCAGAAACATGGAAATAATACAACAACATAAAACAGGAAATGATACCATACAAAGGTAGCCCATAAGTTATTACAGTGTGTCAAGGTCAATAAATCTCAGAAAATCTCAGATAATTTGACCGTTTGAAAAAGTAAGCTTAGTTCATGTTGTAAAATGTGATGTTGCAACTCCCCCCCAAAATCATGATATTTATGAATTATATTATTATTATAATAAAATGATTTAGATTATAAATATGTTTATTAGACATTACCTTAAAATATTTTGGAAAACTTTAAAATTGTGAAAAATTAAAATTATGATGATGACAATAATGACATGTACATCTCATGTATTCAAGATTAAGGAAAATATTTGTATCCGATTGTTAGACCACATTATTTTGACATTTGGGTCATTTTTTGGAAAATGGTCAAAACATTTTAGTGTTTGATTGATTTGTTTTCTTATCGCCCAAGTGGGCACAGTTATCACTTATAATCTCCAAATCATCAAATATTAGTTGATGATTCGTCTTTCTATAGTTGCCAGTACTTTGATGTACTTTATTTACAGGATTCCATTCACTTATAATTGAAGGAAAGACAAACACATCAAGAACAGCAGCTCAGAGTAAAACAGCAGTTTGTGAACTCAAGTGTCATATCTGTCCAGCCTCCATTAAGCATCTCAATGGGTCCACTCTCAATGAAAGCTGGTGGTTGTGTTCGTCTTAATCTGAAGTGTTGGGATGTGTTTGGCGTTGTGTGTGTGGTAACGTCTGGTGTGTTGAGGGGGGTGAGGGTGGGACGGCCGAGTACAGGCAGAATTACATGGCTATAGTTGTTTACTTCAGCTGTGGTGTGTGTCTCTGGGGGAGATGGGTGGTGATGTTGGTTTCTCGATGAATAGAAGATCGGGGATGCTTCACAAAGATGTGTGTGTGTTTGTACGTGTGGGAGCAGAGGCTGAGACGAGGGCTGGTCAGACAAAAGGGCCGAGGGGTTCTTGTATTGTCCCCCCATTGCCAGCTGTCTCTCCGCACAGTGGCTTGCTCTGGTGGATGCGCTGCTGAATAAATAATAGCAGCAACCCCACCACTCGCCTGTAATGGCCATTCAGAGGCCGGGGCCGGGGAGCCTTTGCACCTGTTCACCGCTGTCCTGATGGTGCGACTCGCTGCTGCAGCATTCTAAGACCTGAGCTGTTGTTCCTGTCTGTTTCTGTGTGGCCCCTGCGTTAGGGCCCCTTGTAGCCCTCTGATCGAGACCCTTCTAATGAAGTCACTTTCATTTGCTTTAAATATACATCACCATCGTTCAAAGTTGGAGGTCAGTAAGTATATTTAAAAAAAAAAATTTGGTGGGCATATATGCATTAAATAATATTACAAAAGATTTCATTTCAAATACACGCTGTTCTTTTGAACTTTCAATTCATCACTGAGTCCTGAAACATAAAATGGTTTACACAAAATATATAGCGGCACAACTGTTGGGATGAGATCGGTTCATTAGAATGATTTCTGAAGAATCATGTGACACTGAAGACTGGAGTAATGATGCTGAAAATTCAGCTTTGCCAGCACAGGAATAAATTACATTTTAAAATATATTGAAACAGAAAACAGTTATTTTAAACCGTAATAATATTTCACTATATTACTGTTTTTACGGTATTTTTTTATCAAATAAATGCAGCCTTTAATGAGCTTAAAACGGTAGTGTAAGTAGATATCATCCAACAAAGACCAGTTTAACTCTGGAAATCCATTTCTCTCCGGATATTTAATTTTTCATTTAATTATTGTTTGTTGCCCCTTAGACTTCTAAGGCAAAACTGTCAACCCATTTTGTTGATTTCTTTACCGAGAAACTCTTATTTTGACAGCATCCCACAGTCAATAGAAATTAACTTATATTTAACTCAGACTTTATTATCAGCTTTGCTGTAGTTCAGCCCATAAGGACAAAGCTGACAATTTTGATTTATGATGCTGGCAATGTTGACTGTGTGATTTGAATACGGACTACATTTCAAATGCTCCCTGAGTTTCAGATGTTTGGAGCCTGTATGTATTATGCATGCTCCAGAGGCTACGGTAACATGTGTAAGTCACCCTGCGAGACCGTCCTGACTCTATGAATTAATTATGGCTATGATGACAGTCCCATCAGGACGTGTGTGTGTGTGTGTGTGTGTGTTAGGAAACTTGTTGATATTCGGCGTGGGCCGGTTCATGAATGGAATCAACCATTAAAATGGGACCAGTAAAATAGACAAAAAAGCTCCTCGTGCCTTTGATCTCGTCTCTGCTTCAAAGGGTTGATAGAGAGCAGTGCTACTCTCGCTGGAGAGTCCTGTAATCCATAGCGTGCGCGCACACACACACGGACAGACGTATTGTCAGTGCGGCCCCTCACAATGGCACAGTGTAAAATAAACCAGCCTGCTCCTGGGGGACACGCCTTTCACTAAAGATCGTTCCCTGACCTCTGGCTGCTACGGCAACTGTTGGGAAGTTCTTCATTGTTGCGCTCGTCTTTATTCTAAATGATTCATGGGTCAGGCTTTTCACAGCATCCTCTGTTTCGTGTGACCTGCTACGCTTACCTTCACTCACGCATTATGAACTGTGTCTAATTGGCATGAAATGTGCATTAAGTTCAATTATAACTCTTAATGTGCTATGATGAACTTTTTATATGTGTTTTTGCTTTATGACATGTAAAGGTACGCTTGTGTCTCCCATTATATTAAATTCAGTTGACCTTTCCTGTGCTTTTAACAAGACTGCAGCCGCTGAGCATGACTGCAGGGCTGCACGTAACGCAGCAAATGCTGCAGCCCATTTAACGTGAACAACAGGCAAATTAGATATATTGTTAGGTAGCAAAACGGATGGCCTGATTGGGCTCAATTGCTGATATTTGATTAACCGATCAAAGTTGCTGCCAGTTCCTCCAATAATCTCATTAATTAGCTGTGCTTTATGTAGAAATACAATCAGAGATGAAGGGCAGGAACATGCGATTCATCTCAGTACTGACACAATACCATTATCCTTGACATTGTGATTTGGTGTATATTCCTACACAACACTGTTTAAAACGTTAGGGGCGTTATAAATTTTATGTTAAGTTATGAAAGTCTCTTATGCTCATTAAGGATGCAGTTGTTTGATCAAAAATACAGAAAACAGTAATATTGTTACATTTGATTACAATTTTCAACTTTTTTCAATTTGAATATATTTTAAAATGTATTTTTTTCCTTGATGCAAAGTTGAATTTTCAGCATCATTACTCCTGAATGCAGTATCACATGATCCTTCAGAAATCATTCTAATATGCTGATTTGCTCAAATAACATTTATTATTATTATTATTATTATTATTATTATTATTATTATTATCAATCTTAAACAGTTGTGCTGCTTAATATTTTGGTGGAAACCTTGATACATATTTTATCTGATTTTTTAATGAATAGAAAGTTCAAAGAACAGCATTAGGCCTAATTTAAATTTGAAATCTTTTGTAATTATCAAAAACATACTTTATTTTAAGTTTGTCATGGTTGAAGGGTGTAGCTTTTGCAGCACTAGTGGCAGCAATCAGAATTACAGTCTGTTTGAGTGGTCTTGCTTCATCTCGATGAACAGTATTTGGTAGGGGTCTGTGAGAGTGTTTGAAACTTTCTTTTATAATTGAAGTTCTCTTCGTGGTGTAAAACTACCAACTTTTACTATTTGAGAATGTCATTAGCTGCTCATGATCATTTCTGCTGTTCAGCAGATTCTGTTCATATACTGAGAATGCAACGCGTAATGATTTGCCTCTATGTGTTTGTTTGTTTGTTTGCTCTCTCTCTCACACTCACTTACACACACACACACACACACACACACACACACACACACACACACACACACACACACACACACACACACACACACACACACACACACACACACACACACACACACACACACACACACACTCACACACTCACACACTCACTCACTCACTCACTCACTCACTCACTCACACACACACACTGCACAGACACGCACGCACTGCACACAGGGTGTAACTCTGTTTCTCATACTCATTCTGAACAGTCAGATTATCTGTATCTGTAATTCAGTGCCATCTAGTGGCTGAAGTTGTTAACAGAGTTTACTTTACTTCAGTGTATGGCCAGATATGTACTTTGTGTCAAAAAAGTTTCTTTTTAATGAAATATTTGTTTTCTTTCTTTTCAGAAACTGATTTGATGTATTATTATTTACATATTTCATGTATTGTAATTTGTATTCATTTATTTTATTAATGGAGTTACATTATTTTGATATTGAAAAATATCATCATTATTATTATATATACATGGTAATCCAATGTATTTAATGTATACAACTATTTTGTATATATCTTACAGTGTATTAAATAACGACAAGCAGTCGAATTTCAGTTAACATAATTTATCAGATTCAGTGTAGTGTGAATGAAAACACTCTGTAGTCAGTCTGTTTAATAGACAGGGAGTTAAACCTTTGACACAGCATCATGTATTTGCAGTGCTGTCACATATAGATTGCTGATTCTTAAACTATCCTGTTACACATTGGAGTGTGTGTGTGTGTGATGTGCACGTGTGTGTTGGCGGGCAGGCCTCTCTGTACGGGCCCAGTGCGGCAGCTCTCTGCACCAGCTGGAGGGCTGGAGGAGCACCAGGAGGGCAAGCTGTGTGCAGCTGGCGGACTGAAATCTGTGCAGGCCTCATGGGAGCCTCCTGTCCCTGGGCACCCTTGTCTCCCACTCTCATCCCCCCCTCCAGCCGGCCTGACATATCTCTGCCCTGTTGCCGCCCATTGTCTGATGCCTCCGTCAAGCAAGAGTCTCTGCAGAAGGCATCTGCACTCACTTAAACAGACTAAACAGCCTTGAGGAAGTTTGTCTGCGGTACATGCCGTTTCATCCCTGTCTCTATTTTGCATTATGTGTAGTAACTAAAAAGGTGAATTCAATCATTTGAGGAGAAAACAACATAAAAATTTAAGATTTTCTGCAAACAAGATTTCCGAAACACACCTATCGCCCCTTCTAGCCTGACCTTCGTCTGGCACTGTTGAACCTCAAGTTGACATGTTGCTCAAACAAACAGAACAAAGTTTTGAAAAGTTTGTTTACAGTGGGATCTCAGCATATGAACGCCAGACCAGAAGTTAATTTACCATCGGGTGAGTGTTCTTGGGACTCAAGCTTAGCAATATAATAAGAAACCAATATTTAATAAATCATTACATTTACATATAATTAAAAGGAAATGGCTTATGTTGAATAGCCCCCCCCCCCCTCCCCGAATAAATATTTTAAAACTTAAAATAAAATTATGCTGAATAAATATAATAATATTTTATTATGCTGAATAAAAAAACTTTTCATTCATATTTCTAAATTATATGATTGTAAAAAAGTGTATTCTGCTAAATAAACCCCCCACAATAATATTTTAAAAAAAATATGGTATAGTTTAACTGTAATATGGTATATTACAGTTATATATTACAGTTATATTGCAGTTGTTACTCGATGGAAACTTGATTTTTAGACTTAAAATGAACATGTAGTTTAAGGACAGATGTTGAACAGTTGCTGGTCTCCATGGTAAATGTGATATAATCCATAGTAGTATCCATCAAGTCATTTATTACACTCAAACTCTCAACCTCCTTTTTTCATCAGACCCTAAAACCCTGGTGTTCACAACCGTACATATAGTCTCTGTTACACACAGTACTATCATGCAGCAGAGGTTTGTCAGGGTTATTCCATGTGCACATCCACAGACACTCCTTCCTGCTGCGGTCTAATGACACTAATTCAGGTTAAGTGGATTGGCTTGAGCCAGCCCTGGATTGCATCTAAGTTGTCTGAGAGCCTTGTGTCGATTCCACGGCTGCAGTGCCACTGGCTCACCCTGATGCCCTCCCTCAGGACACACAGAGGACACACACACTAATGCCTGCGCTGGAAGCCTTACTGAAACATTGCTTTTATTGAAACATTTCTTTGAATTAATTACATATGTTACATATTGATTATGTAATAATAATCATTACTTGTTGTAAACCTTTTAAATAAGATGATTGGAGCTCAAGTTCTTATTATCAACGTTGGAAACAGTTGTGATCTTCATATTTTTGTGAAATTTTCTTTGATCACCAAAATATATACATTCAAATGTTTTTTTTTAAAAATAATTTCTTCATGGTTAAATAGCTTGAATGTAACTATACACTTGCTTCATTTATTATACGTGGATTCATGAATATGCAAATTAGTCTCCGCCTCCACTCAATCACATGAGCTCAGAATACCTGATCCACTCGGTCAACTTGTTGTAAACGCTACACAATTGCAAGTGGAAATACTGGTTTAATTCAGCCATACATGTTTGAACCAGAAACTGATTCAGAAGATTAAGTGGAAGAGCGAATTACAGTATACAAGCTCGTCTACAAGTCCATGTATCAGAATGGTAATGCGCTTTATGTATCGCTCTCTCCGTCGGACACATAATTTATCTGATTAGCTTTTGGTTTTACGACGCTATCACACAGCGGTACGGCTCATTTTTAGGGTTTTTCCCCCTGTGTACAGTACCTAGTACCGGTTACTTTTTCTAAATTGCAGTGGAAAAGCAAAGCGAGCTGAGCCGCGCCGAGTCCTGCCAGCCAAAAGTGTTGCTAATGTTACACAAACCATGTTCTGTTCGCCATCTCAGAGTCAGACAGATGCCTTCTCTGTGTCCTTAGAAACGCATTGAACAACTTAGAACGTCTGTGGAGAAAGGCATATAGTTCATCATAACATCGTAATATATTACATTATATACATAATTTATCCGCTATATTGTTAAATGTACCTGATTTTTCACATCAACAGAAAAATATACCGGAGTAACCTGGCTTCTCTTGAGACTCCCTTGTTTCGCAGGATAGTTAATGATATGCTAAATCTTGCCCGCACATTGAAGTGATTGGTTACAACATATTTGTGATGTAGAGAACAAGTGCGGTTTCAAAACGTTTTTGAGACTTTTGGTTTGGTTTGCTGCAGCCTTAAGGTGAAAATACTCAATACTCAATACTGAATTTGCACGTTTTTTCTCAAAGCATATTAAAAACACCACAGACAATGGTGTAACAACAAAACAATGCAAAGCAATTTTTGTATTGTACAAAACAAAACAATAACAACAATGTACTGATCCCACACATTTACACAGTAGTGTAATTGTCTTAAAAAGTCAAATTATTGTAATTATTAAACATATCATTAAACATAAGCCAATAACAGGCCTGCAGTCCATAGCAATATATTTTATTCATATTATCCGTGTTATTTTAAGCCTCATTTTGTTGATTTTCAACATCTTACACCATGGTAAAGTACTACATGTAGTCCAGTCTGTGTTTGTTTTTTTTTTTTTTTTTTTTTAGCATTTACACTGCTACATTGACAAGAACAGCATGCAACTCTAAGCAAGAAGTGAAATGGTATGTCAAGTCAATATATTCTTTGAAAATATTCAGGGTTGTGGCTTCATCATCTTATCCATCATGTCTTTAAGGGACTTTGGTGTCACTGCGAGGTAGTTTACGATTTTTCTTGATCGGTGTGACGGTGGTGAATCAAATGCCAAACTGTCTTGTTGTGTCTGGCTGTCTTAACAGGTGATATGACCTTCGTCTCTGTAAGGGGATCAGTGTTTAAGTCTTTGTCGGCAATTCAGGCGAAAATACAGCAAATCCCCAGAGCTTCGCTAAGTATTGCCACTTTTACTCCACTCCTGGCCACCTTGGCTAAGCCCCGAAATTGCATTTGACAACTTCACAGCTGCATCGCCTTCCAGTGGAGCTGATTAGCATGTCTAAGTCTGTCTTGGGGTTGGTCACGTTTGACCAAGTACAGTTACATAAAAGAAAGGTTGAGTCATTTAAAAGTCACTGACATTATCCAGATTGGTCTCTGTAAAAGTCTCTCGCTTTATTCTGGTTATTACTGTTCTTTTTCACCCTCAGACTGATGCTGATACCAGTCTATGTGCAGTTTACATTTGGTTCCAAACTGAAAATGGTTATTCAATTATCCCAGGGCTTGATTTTGATATGTTCGTTTTATATTGTAATTATATAATTAATTCCATTATAAAATAAGTATATAATTTTATATTATTTTAAATATTTTTCAAACGATTTAAATATCAACGAAGAAAATGATCATAATCCATTTGAATGTTTATTTTTTTAACGCAAATTATGACAAATTCCGCCACAACCAAAGTTTTTGCCATTTAATAGTCCGTGTACCAAGGAAACAAAGGCCATGCTTAATATGACATGTAAGATATATGAATTCAATAAAGAAAGATCAAGGTAAACACATACGTTTTATATTTTTATTGTCCAACAAAGTGAACAGAGGAAATGTTCATGATGTGCCAGAAAAATGACTGAATTCTCCTGTGATGTGTTTGTCTACTGTTGGAAATTGTTTGTAAACAAATGATAAATATAAAACTATGTTTTATGGGAGTTTACGTCTTGAAAGTCCACAGGGGTGAAAGTGGCCATACTTGAATCCTCAGTCTACCAAAATGCTCACTGAATTGATCAGAGTCATATCACAGATAATGTTGCTATCCATCAGACCATGGGTCAGACTTAGAAGCAATACTTCTGACAATAGTTTCTCAGAGCAACTGTTTGCTGTGTGCGTGTGTGTGTGTGTGAATGAGTCAGAGTGTGAGTGTGTCCATGCTGCGTCCGTCTCTGCCAAACTGACAAAGTGACTCCAGCCGCTCTCCTCCGGCAAGCTGCTGCGGTACATGGTGAACAAAACACACCAATCTCCACAAGCGGCCAGCTCTCCCTCCCGCGCATTCTCCATCCGTACTGCACCACCTAATGCTGCCCACGTCTCGGACCACGTGCCGGGGCCCAGGCTGCGCTGTAGCGGCTGTGGGCGCTCGTGCCCAGGCGAGCTGGTGCCGCTTGGAGTGCCCGGCGTGTGCTGGAACGCGACAGCCCGCTGGTCCCAGGGCACCCATCACATGCCCATCTTTAAGCCATCTGCAAAGTAGAGCAGTTCCCGCCAAAGCATTAAATTAAATCCTTGTTTGGGCTGATTAACAAATGGCCTTGTTTTTTTGTGTTCCGTGGGCTCGTTTTTTCCTCCTTTCCTGCTGAAGCTCCATCACGTCGGAACAAGCGTGGCAGAGGCAGCGAGCCTTCGGGAAGTCTCAGGAGTGGCTCTGATGTTTTGGGGGGAAGTTTGCTCAGGATCGCGTCTGTCTCAAAAGTGGCCCGTCCAATTCTCCGTCCCACAGCCATCAGGCTGTCACAGACCACAGACAAATGAACAATTAATCTGGGCTTGTAATTGAATGGCACCCAGTATGATATTTTAATTGTTCAATTGGAGCTGTTTGGATTCAGAACTTAATTGGAATGGGGCGGTAGGGACTTTGGATGTCCTGTTGCATATTTGCCGGCGATCGCTCAGGTATTACCAGCAAGCTTTTTAGTCAGAGAAAGTGTATCGTTATGCAGATTCTTACGCTCCAACCAAGAGTATTCATTGAACAGTCACCCGAAGTGGTTATCTGAAGGTCTAAGGTGTTCACGACCCTGGTGCTTGGTAATAATGGTAACCAATAGGACTGTTCACTTTGACCGAACGCTCTGGAAACTTGAGGGTAGAAGCATCACTAGCACCTGCCAGACCAACTGTCCGCCTACTGTTTTGGATCTAAAGACACAAATTTCACGATTGAGAAGCCAGTAAAAATGGCTTGATGAAACGGCACTGGCTGGGTTCGAGCAACATTTGCTTTTAGTCACGCAGCCCCTTCTGTTCAACCCCTGGCTCTGTCAGCGGCACGCTGATTCTACTCTACGCTGGTTAACAAGACACCACGGCTGATCCAGAATCAGATTGTTGATTAATCTCTTTGCTTTGCGTTTGTCCATAACTGATCCACCAGTTTTGGTGAAAGTTACTTTGAAAAGTAATGCATTACAATATTGCGTTACTCCCTTTAAAAGTAACTAATTGCATTACTTTTTTACTTTTTTAGAAAAGTAATGCGTTAGGTTACTTTTGCATTACTTTTTTTCACCTGGGCCTGGCTTGTTTTTTTATAACTAAAAAGTTATATTTTTGGGCAAATGTAAAGACCCTTTCTCACCAAACGTGAAATAATAAGCCTCAGGCTTAAGGAAATGCAAATCCATGCATGTACAGTAGAGGGTGCAGCTCAAACAAACCTTTCAGCTGTGCTGCCATTCTGGGTAATGGAAGAATAGGATGCAGGGGGAAAAAAGTTCAACACTTACTTCACCAATAAAAAAATTCAAAAATTCTATATTAATTTTTGCTAATGGTTTAACTGAGTAATCGAAGGTCAGAAGCAACATTGGTCAATAAAGTGAGATTAAATGCATAAAAAATAGTTTTTCTTAACATTGAGTTATTGGAGGTTTGCATAGTGTTCTGATTCTGCATTTCACTGATTTTATTCATTTTGAGTAATATTGAATCTTTTTTGTGTGCAAGTGAGATGAGTAAATGCACCCTCACATTTAGTCTAGAACTACAATAACCATCATGTTTGCACACAACACCTCTGCACCTTGATCTCTCTCAACATGAGGACAAGAGAGCTGTCAGTTTATAAATGGGAAAACAAAATAACTTGCATTACTTATTTGAAAAAGTAACCCTTTAAATTAAATTAACTTTAGCGATACTACACTCTCGCTTTTAGGAGTTGGGACATGACGGAATATTCACTTGCATATTCGGGCCAGCATTGCATTGTCACTTACATTTACCATTTGCTCGTCTTTTTAAGTCTTACACAAACTAAACATTCAATCGATTTTAAACTTTTCAGTACTCGCACTCTGAGAGATAGTTTTCTGTGCATGCATACATAGAGTAAAGCCGCCTCACAAACAGCCTGTGAGTAACAAAAGTTATTTTTCACGGATTATATCGCTTTTACAGACAAAAACAAGCAAAATGATGTCAAAAATGTCGCCCTTGGTGAGTATCCAACACAGTCAGTTATGTCTTAAATAAGCATTAAATGCATGTGACAGTATAATGAAAACAGGATCTGTGCACTAGCTCTTAAAGTGACAGCAGCCATATGTGTCTGTCATTAATATTGTTGTCAAAACAACAAAAGATAGATTTAATTATAAGGAATCTGTATTTAATTTAGTCAGGACTAAAATACTACCCAAAGTTATTTTACATTTAATTACTTTAAGTTTCTGTAGTATTTCTGAATACTAGTGCTAGAGCTATTCAAAAACGTTTCTCTTTATTAGTAGGCTATCTTCATTCTATTGTATTTATTTATTTAAAATGATTTCAACGTAATTTAAAGAAATTACTTTGTTTGGTGCCCATTTCAACACTTATTTAATTTAACTCTCATTGTTTTTTAATTACAAAAACTAAAAAGTTTTTCAGTTATCACAACTGTTATAACACTGTTTATTCAATAAAGATATTACTGTTACTAAACTCTGCTCAAAAGAAATTTAAATTCCAAATTGATCCATATCGTGATACGTATCGTACCGTGGCTTTAGTATCGTGATGCGTATCGTATCGTGACATTGTTGGTGATACACAGCCCTAGTAATTAGTATATTATATATTGTATTAATTTTAAAATTCTATTCTATTCTTTTTTAAATATTATTATATTTTATATTGCATTACATTAGGTGATATTATTTTAAAAAAAACTTTGCTACTTTTTATTGTCAGAAAAACAAAATTAAAGTGGGGAGAAATGGAATCAGGACATGACACAGGCTGGATTCGAACCTACGTTTCCCGTATGAGTACCACACAGCATGCCTTTCTAATTGATAAATATGAAGCTAAATCTTAAAAAAATGAACAAGCCCTCTTACTAAAGTTTTATCTGTAGAAAAAATAATTTGGTCTGTGACAGATAAATGTATGTAGGATCACTCTGACGACCATCACAGCCCACTTTTATCCTTCATCCCTTTTTCCTTCTACATTTGTACCTCTTGATTGGAAGGCGGATGCCTCTGTTCAGCTGTTCCCTCCTACCCAGCGCTTTCTCTTCCTCGTTGAGGCATACCGGCAAAGACCTCCGTCTCCTCAAATTAACATGAGCAGGTGTTTTTCTCTGATGTGTTAATTAGGAGAAGCTGGTGTCATTATGCTTTAAGTGGATGTTACAAATAGAACATGTTGTTTATTTTCTCTTCTGCTGAAAAAAGTGATCAGAGCTGTCACAAGGCTCATGTGTCACTTAGAGAAGATCGTGGCTAATTACCAGGGGTTCAGAATCTGAAAGTACATGTCTGCGGATTCTCCTGCATCTGCGCTTGAACGAATACCAGATTGTCGATCTTAATAAATACTTTCAGCAAGAACAGATTTAAACAGAGTCCTGAGGTTAGATTCAGCATATTTTACAGCATACATTTTACAGCATATATTACATCATAGCTTTATGGCTTAAATAATAACAAAAGTAGGATGTGTTTCTGTTTTGATGTCCAGCAATTTACATAATTTTAAAACTTTTTCCTTATTTGTGAGGACAATGCTGAAGAAAAATGTAAAAGATTTTCTATACCAAAAACAGATCTATTGGACCATTAAAATAATAATTTAATAATTATTTGTTTATAATGACTAAAGGAACATTTCATAAATCATAATTTACTGTACTCTCTTTTTCTGTGAACAACTTTAACTTTACTCAACTACTGTAATGCTTGGAATATGGTGAAAAATTATGACTTTTTTTGGTATAAATGCACTATACAGTGGTGGTCAGAATTAATGGCACCCCTGGTAAATATGATAATAAAAAAAATGCCTGTGAAAAATAAATTTGCATTGTTTATCCTTTTGATCTTTCATTAAAAAAAAGTGCAAAAATCTACCATTTCATTGAAGGAAAATAGTTAGTGGGAGGGAAATTGCGTATTTTCTACAAAACACGTTGGCCACAATCATTGGCACCCCTAGATTTTTTTACGAGTAAAATATCTCTGAAGTATATTCCCATTAATATTTACCTTTTTTTAGCACACCAGGGTGACTAAAGATGAAATTGTTTAGCTATGACTTCTTGTTTCACAGGAGTTTAAATATGAGGAAACACAAAGGCCATCATAATTCCCTTAATCATCCATCACAATGAGTAAAACCAAAGAATATAGTTCTGATGTGCAGCAAAAGATTGTTGAGCTTCACAAAATAGAAAGTGGCTGTAAGAAAATAGCTAAAGAATTGAAAATCCCCATTTTGATCATCAGGGCAATAATAAAGAAGTTCCAATCAACCTGAAGATGTTACTACTCTGGCAGGAAGAGGAGGTATGTCTATATTGTCTTAATGCACGGCAATGAATTGCAGAGATTACTTGAGTCTTGGGGGTCAGAAAGCCTAAAAAAATATATCAAACAACCCCTACATCTAGGGGATATTTACTAGCTTATTATCCAACAAGTGCAATAACTGTGACTGGACTTTGCATCACTGCAGCACACACAAGTATACTCATTTTCCTGGTTACTAGTGATTCTCCGCCTGATAAACCATTTTCCTTGGGTGTTATCTGTCGCTGTGCCCTGTTACAAAATATGCTATTGTTGGTCTCTTGCACTTTATGGAAATGCATTGTCGATTGATCCTCTAATGCAATCTCGTTGGATCACTGCAATGACTATAAATTATTATTATTATTTTTATTTTTTATTATTGTCACGTTGTTATCATGTTGTTTGGGAGGATTTCAAGAAAAATCCTCCTCGCTCCTCCAAAAATAAACTCCAGCATATTCAGTTGTCAGACATGAATTTCAAAAGGGACCAGATTCTGTGGTCAGATGAAACAAAAAAGGGCTTTTTGGCAGCAAAGTCACCAGATGTGTTTGGTGCAAACAGGGATAAAAAGTACCCCATGCCTACGGTTAAATATACTGCTGGATCTTATATGTTGTGAGCCGTATTTTTTTGCTAGAGGTCCTGGACATCTTGTACAAATACATGGTATTATGGATTCTTGCAAATACCAACAGATAAAAAATCTAAACCTGACGGCCTCTGCTAGAAATCTTATAATGAGTCGTGGTTGGATCTTACATCAGGACAACTATCCAAAACACACATCAAAATCAACACAAAAATGGGTAACTGAGCACAAAATGAAGCTTCTGCCATGACCGTCCCAGTCCCCTAAACTGAACCCTATAGAACAGGAGTGGGGTGAACTGAAGAGAAGAAGCACCAACATGAACTTATGAATCTGAAGGATCTGGAGAGATTCTGTATGGAGGAATGGTCTCTGATCTCTTGTCAGTTGTTCTCCAAACTCATCAGGCATTATAGAAGAAAACTCAGAGCTGTTATCTTGGCAAAAGGAGGTTGCAAAAAGTATTTAATAAAAGGGTGCCAATATTTGTGGCCAACGTGTTTTGGAGAAAAGCATTTATTTAATAATGTGATTTACCCCCCAGTTTCATTTCTTTTACTTCAATGAAAGGTTAGATTTTTTGTGAATTTTTTAATGAAAGATGAAAAGGATAAACAATGCAGATTTATTTTTTACAGCCATTTTTGATCATATTTACCAGGGGTGACATTAATTCTGACCACCACTGTATATTATACGTAAATTTCCTGTAACACCTTATTTCAGTGGTCCAATTTAGACGATTTACTAGTTATAAGTAACTTTACAAGAGTATTAGTCGACTGTCTGCTTAATATCTGCTAACACTTTATTTTGATGCTCCCCCAACAGACATTCTACTGACTATAAGTGACTTTGCCACTACATGTCAACTTACTGTATTCTACTGACCCTAACACCGAACAGTCTACTAATACTCTGATGAGAGTAAACTTGACATGAAGTTGCAAAGTTAGTTATAGTTAGTAGAATATCTAAAGTGGACCATAGAAATAACTTTTCTTGTTTCCTTTTGTGTTTACCTCATGGTGCGATTATGACACATAACAGACGAAATTAAATTTATTTATATCCCACAAATAATAATTTTCAGGAAATATCAATTGAACATGAACTTTCCATTGTTAAATGCACGAAATTGCAAGTGAACAAGTCAGTTTGGTTCCAGCATCCAGCATGCATCACTCAGCAGGCAGATGTTATGTGCATTATCACTCTTGAAGCCTGTTATTGGACCGTGTGTGCGTGCGGCTTTGCCCCCTGCGTGGTGATGCTGACACCCTTGTAATCCTGCTGTTTATTATTAGATAGCACAGGCTGTTGCACCAGAAGTTTTGCATGATAATATGGCATGACCAGCTGCTCAGCAGATGTTGTTTTTTGCGGCTTTAGCATAGAAAGGTTAAAGGTGTCTCTGCTGCCCCTTGTGAGGATTCTCTGACCCCCTGCATAGTGCGTTTCCGCTCACGTTTTACTGTAAGCCGACCTGGTGTCATGTCACTGGCCTTAGTTTGGGCTGTTCTTACACCTGCCCTCGGATTTAGGCAGATAATGCAGTAGCTGACAGCTGGACTAGCAGTGGTAAACATGTTAACATTTTAATCCTGTGATTAGTCAAATGCAAAGTCAAAATTAAGTCAATTCAAGCGCCGTCTAATCGTGATCATTCTGTGTGGTTGTGATGTTAATCCTGTGATATTAATGTATGTAGTTTGCCACTACCCAAAACAATGAGGTATTTTTTTTAAACTGTAATTTTTTTCTCTCCAATTCTATGTAAAGAAAAGAATGTATGAATGTGAGGTTGGGTTTTTAGTGTGCATGTATTTGCATAAGTAGTTTGAGGTCATGTGTTTTACTCTTTGTATTTAAATTTACATTTATTTTTTCCCCTAGGTGAATATATTAAGAATTGGAGACCTCGCTACTTCCTGTTAAAAACCGATGGGTCCTTTATTGGATACAAGGAGAAGCCGCAGGATGCAGATCTTCCCTACCCTCTCAATAACTTCTCTGTTGCAAGTAAGTGATGCCTTCATAGCAAAAGATTTTGTTCATTTTTTATCTTTTGTGAGGCAACAGAGAGGTAAATCTCCATGAATTAGCAGCAGAGTGGATTCATTGATCTGTATTGCATTTCAAATTAAATCCATATAGTAATGTGACAGTCTAAAAATTCAGATTCACACAATATATCTTTGAATGGTCTATGGTTGGGGTAATTTCTCTCTTTATTTTTCATGAACTCAAATTATAGTGTTAGTCCTAATTTTGAATTTTCTATGAAAATTCGAATAAAACAGGCTGTTGTTTTTGCTACTGTCCCCTTAAAATGTTGACATGTAAAATTACCTTTGAAATGAGGCAAAGCCTGTTGTATATTTCAGAAGGCTCACAAAACAAGTGCAGAAACCACTCAAACTGTAAAGGCACATCTGAAATGATCAGGGACTATAAAATATACTTCAGCTTGTTTCTAATGTTGAATCCTTGAGGATGTGCAAAATGTGATTAATATGAGGCATAATGCTTTGCAGTAATTCACAGTTCCGTTTCACCTCATTCTTCTTAAGTTTGAGTTTTTAAAATAATTTTTTCAGGGCAGTGGCGTAAAAGCATCAAAAGAAGTGACTTGATTCCTCTGAAACACAACTCGAACTCAAGCGCCCTATGTTGTAGATTTCCAGCTTTCAGCGCTGGTTTCTGCACACATGCTACGAGCGGCTCCCAAACCCTCCATCCGTCAAAAGGCCCAGCCAGGTTTTAATCTAAAGGCTGGAGGAGCGAGAGGTGGCCATACATCCGGCCTGGGCCTGTTGGCAGTGGGAGAGGATTGCCACATCTGTTGCAGAAAGCTGGGAGGCCAGGTGGTGCTGGGAGGCTGATAGCCTAATGCACTCTCTGAAATGGCATCGCTCTCACCCCCTGTGCAATGAGCTGCCACCAGACTGCCTTCCCCCGGCCCGCTCTCACCAAGTCCTGTACACAGCCTGACCAGCCCTGCATCTGCTCTCTAGTACACCACACTCCATATTGACCAATTTGTCTTTTTTAACAATGATTGCAGCATATGACAAATTGCTTTACACAGTGAAATCCACCAATTTGTAAACACGACCCTATGAGTACAGGTGGATTTTTTTGAAGGAAGAACGGGACATTTTTACTTCTACATAAACATTAAAAGATTAATTGCATGACATTTTTTGTTACTTCCTGTTACAAAATAAACCAAAAAAACAGAAATATTGTGAAATATTATTACAATTTAAAATAACTGTTTTCTATTTGAATGTAATTAATTCCTGTGATGCAAAGCTGAATTTTCAGCATCATTACTCCAGTCTTCAGTGTCACATGATCCTTCAGAAATCATTATCATATGCTGATTTGATGCTCAAAAACATTCATTATTATTATCGAAAACATTTTTTTCAGGATTCTTTGATGAATAGAAAGTTCTATTTTAATGCATCCTTACTGAATAAAAGTATTGATTTCTTTAATCAATCTAAAGTCCCTTTTAAACGGTAGTAGTGTATAATGCTACAAAAGCTTTCGATTTCAGATTAATGCTGTTATTTTGAACTTTCTATTCATCAAAGAATCCTGAAAAAAAATTGTACATAACTCTTTTCAATTTTGATAATAATAATAATAATAAAAGTATTTTTGAGCATCAAATCAATACTTTCATTCAGCAACGGTGCATTAAAGTGATCAAAGTTAAGTAAAGACATTATGTAAAGACATTTATAATGTTACAAACCATTATATTTAAAATAAATGAAATACAACTTTCTATTCATTAAAGAATCCTGGAAAAAAATGGTACACTACTGTTTTCAAGATTGATAATAATAATGAATGTTTTTGAGCATCCAATCAGCATATTAGGATGATTTCTGAAGAATCATGTGACACTGAAGACTGGAGTAATGATGCTGAAAATTCAGGTTTGGCATCACAGGGATAATTTACATTTTAAAATATATTTAAAAAAAAAACAATTATTTAAATTGAAATAATTTTTCACAGTATTAATGGTTTTACTGTATTTTTGATCAAATAAATGCAGCCTTGGTGAGCATAAAGGTTTTCTTTCTAAAACTTTTACAAATCTTTCAGACCCCAAACTTTGGAACAGTACAATATCAATTTTCAAGTGTAAAGAAAATATAAAACTTTTGTTAAAAATGGTATAAAAGTTTTTGAAAACGAACCTAAATACAAAGAGTACATTCTAAGAACTTGACACACTTTTAAACTAGATTTTAAAAGTTTTTTGGAAATTTTCAATTGTTCTTAACCCTGAATTTACTTCAAGAACTTCAAGCCAGTTCTCGCCAACAGCTATAGGGCTGACTGCCATATTTTGTCTCCTGATGTTTTTGTGCATTGGCACCCTCTCAACCTTATTTTGGACTTGAGAAAACCTTTAAGAGATGTTGCATGGTGCGAGCAGCAGAAATCGCAGATTCTGGGCTGTTTAATTGGCAAGCTAGCTTTCCTTAGCCACCCTTACTTGAAGCAGTATTCGTCATCTGTGATCTAATGTGGCAAAGCAAACAATACTGTCAGATCTGCCCCCTCTCCTCCTGAGGTGTCACATTCTGGCTGCCGTGACCTTGTTTTTCTGCACTCAGCATGGGACTCAATTTTCCCTCTACTGCCCAGGTAGACGTTCTGTACAGTGCGTGGCTTCGTGACCTTAGCGATGTCGTCATTAACCTTCCAGTCTAAATTTAGGCCCTGATGTCATTCAGAGGTGGCTGAAATTGGCCAGCTGAGGGCCCTCATTATGGGACTGGCAGCCCAGGCCGCTGTTGCGTTTCACCTGTCGTCTGGGCATTGCCCCCAAAATTTGCAGCAGTGATGAGGCCAGTCTGGACGTCACCTCTATTCCCTGCTACTTTCATAAAGTATCTGAGAAGTGCATTATTTCCCTCTGACTGAGCAGTGGCTGATGTGGCAGAGCTAAGCGCTGTATATCTAATGGTGCGCAGCATTCCAGAAAATGTACCTCTTGCTCATTCATCTCACTGTTGCACTCTCCCACCCGCTGCCTCCTCTCTGCTAATGGCCATTTGTTTTACATTGGACTCGCTGCTTCTTCACTGTTTATCAAATAAAACACTCTGACAATGGCAAACATTTGCAGTCGGAGTGTTAGGAAATGGGCCAAGTTTAGAATTCAGGTCAGCTTTCCTCCTGCCTGTGATTAAGTCTATATTTATTTAGTGTGTTTTTTTTTTCTTGTAATATGAAATATAAAGTGGCTACAGTTATTTTTTTTTTTTTGGTCTGTCAATCCAGAATGCCAGCTGATGAAAACTGAACGACCAAAGCCGAACACTTTTATTATTAGATGTCTACAATGGACTACAGTCATAGAGAGGACCTTCCATGTGGACACGCCAGAAGAGAGGTGAGAACGGTCTCTAATGTAGAAAACACAACTATTAACAGCTCCATTTTAGAGGTTATGACTGTGTCCAAATACATTCATTTAGTTCCGTGTATTTATAATGTGTATTAATTTTCACTAATTAATCATTGTCAGTAATCCTTAAATCAGTGGTTTTCATCTGATTTTGCCATGGGAACCAAATTTTTCCTTGGTCATTGAGCCCACATTTTTAGAAATTTTGCAGTCCGAAACTAGTTAGTCAGTTGAGCCACCACAGTCATCAAAAATATAGAATTGGTGGTATATTGGGTAACAGAAACTACAGTTACCATGGTAAATACACATGAACTGTTGAAAACATATGGACACTGGTCCTGATGAATAAAAAAAAAATCATACCTGCATGCCAATCCTTCCCGGCTAACACATGATGTACCCCTTATGTAATCTAGTGGTACTTTTTGGAATTTTGGAAATTGACAACGTAACTACGATGTTGGATGCTCTTAATTTTGACTGCAAAAAACCCTGCATACTCTGTGAACCGGCCCTTACAAGTTACAAGTTAGAATCATGACACTGACATATAGCCTGACATCATCTCATCTGACAGTAGATCCTGAATCAGGAGAATGCGAGATGGACTGGAACACCGTAATGTTTTGCGATGTTGATCAGTGACTTTACGCTGACAGTCCAGTCTTCTTTTAGTTTCTTTTATTCAGGTGGCTGACTAATACGCTTTTTTCTTCTTCATTTGAAGTGTAAAAAAAACGACACAACAACCTTTAGGAGGCTTTATGCAGAAGATATGAACAGACACTGAGCAATTTATTCTTGCACTCCTAACTTGTCTATCTATCACAGGGCATTGCAGTCCAATGCACACTTTGTTTACGCCACACACACCCAGCTCTGAACAGGAGTGGGACATGGCGTACTGGCAGAGGCCCAGAAACTGCAGGCCTACATGTGAGGAGGAGAGATGTGGCGGCAGCTGGCATAACGCCAGACTGTATTCAAAGCCTTTATCTCTCATTAGCAAAAACCGCTCATTATACACCAAACCACTCCACACCCATTTATCCACACGACCTTGAAAGGGTGCACGGGGCCCTTCGTATATGTTACTGCGTTAACCCAAATGATTGCACCACGACTGGAATGTAACATTCAACTTCCACTGGAAAAAAAAGTGCCAGAATATGAGTGGAAATCCATACATTATGTTGATAATGAATAAGAGATAATGAATACTAGTGAATAATATTTCAATCTCTTATTCATTTTGAGGGTTTCCCACTAACCAATGGGAATGCACAAGAGCGAGTTTTCAGACTCTGCCCAGTAGGATTAGATCAATACCACTATTTTTGCTTTTTGCTTTGGTACAATACCAGCCTCTGGTACCGCTGTATTCAATTCAATTCACATTTATTTGCATAGCTCTTTTCACATTACATATTGTTTCAAAGCAGCTTTACAGAAAATGCATGTACAATTTAGAGTGATCTGTAATCAGAGGTGACTATGTCCAAGTTATGCATTTCAGAAATATACATATACAAATCACACAGTTAGCTTATAATGTATTAAGCAATGTATTACTTTAAGGCAGAAACAATGAGCTCATTGAAGTAATGAATACATGTTTGTTAACAAATGATTAGGATATATAGAAAAATGTAGCATTGGTGCATGTTGATTTAGGGCTTGCTGTATCAATACTAAATCATTACCTCATACAACAAATGGAAAAAAAAACCTTGGCCTATATTAAATGAAACTGTTGCTGTCAATAGATTCAATAATTCTGTGTCAGTAAAAACATGAATATACTATATATGCATGTTATATATTATATGTGTAATACCTAAAAGTATCATAATTTTATTTTTTGTTAAAACATTCAGTTTCTTTTAAAGAAAAGAAAAAACAATATAATGTTCAGTTCACTTTGGATGACACTACTGTTCAAAAGTTGAAAAACGTTTATATAAATGTTTTGTAGCAAGTCTTAACTGTCACTTTTGATCAATTTAATGCATCTTTGCGGCGTAAAAAGTATTAATATTTATTTTAAACAGTAGTGTATGTGCATATATATATGCATATCAGTGTTTCCTACAAAAGGCTATTCCTGTAACTGAGAAGTGCCTCTAAACTCCTCCAAATAGACCAGCATAACTAGACTGGGCAGGGTGGAAAACCAGATAACTAACTTAAACTGGGTTAAGCTGTTTTTCCAGCTCGGCAGACTGCAAAATGTGCTGAATAGTGGCATGTTGTTATTCAAACCAAGCACCAAAATGTGCTATATTGCAATATTATTATACTGTATTCCACTGTAAATTTGTAGTACTGCGGTACAAAGTACCAGTAGACCACGCATCCGTACTCTCTGGTTCAGTCCAGTGCTGTGAAACAGTGAGAAACCGCTAGCTTCGCTCAAATGAATTCATCATTATTAAACTAACACATGCTCAAAAACATGAATGCACCACTGATTCTTCACAACAGATGTTGTGCTGCACGACAAATGAAAACTCAATGGAGGGAGACACTCGTTTGCAGAGAGGGGCGGCTTCCCCCCTCACAATTAGATTATACTGTCAGCTACTGAGAACGGCCTTGTGATTTACTTAGATGGTCTGGCCTAATGCCTTCAACAAAGTAAAAGAGTCAAGTTTATGCTTCAGTTTACATTTATAACTGAACCACTTGTTTGTTTACTGTGTCTCAAGAGTATTCTTGAATATGAAGCAGTGCTTTTTAAACATGGGATTTGTGTGTGCTTCCAAAGGGATGAGTGGGCAGAGGCGATCCAGATGGTGGCAGATAAACTCCAAAGACAGGAAGAGGAACGTATCCAGTGTAGTCCCACCTCACAGATAGACAACTTGGGAGAGGAGGAGATGGACACGTCTATCAGCCACCATAAACGCAAGGTACAGATTCAAATACAGATTTTGATGTTTGCTGGGGACATCATTAACCTGAGACATTGAGAAGCTGAAAGGCAGAAACCGGCAAAAAGTTAAATTAAGGCTTGTTTCTGTCTGAATGTAGAGTTTGTGTGCCGAGCCTTTTATGTCACATATCACACAATGAACTAAGCAGCAAATGCACTTCAAACTATTTTCCAACATGATCTGTATAAAAGCAACATAAAAGAAAATGAAACCGAGCAGATTCAGGATATACTATATGAAACAGACCTTACAACTCGGTTGCACAAAATTATGTAACGCTCTCTCAATAATGTGTTTTAAGGCAGTGTATTTCTGGGAGTTTCATCATTTTTAAACAAGAAGCTAATGTGCAAACATGTCAGTGTGTTTGTGACAGTGGAGTCTCTGAGCAGCAGGATTACATCCCCACAGCAGATTTAGAGATGGATGTATTCTCATTGAGTTACATTAACAAAATAGAAATGTAAACCCTAATTACATGTATTGGATTTCAGTACTGTATGCTTGACAATTTATTAAGTCTTTACATTTATACACTGTAGCGCTTTTCTAGGTAGTCAAATCGCTTTACATATGGAAGGGGAAATTGCTTTTTTGATACAATATTATTGCTTTTTCTTTTTTTGCAGACAATGAATGACTTTGACTACTTAAAATTATTGGGAAAAGGCACTTTTGGAAAAGTCATTCTCGTAAGGGAGAAGGCCAGCGGGAAATATTATGCAATGAAAATTTTAAAGAAAGAGGTTATTATAGCAAAGGTAAGATTCATCAGGGATATTTTGTGAATGAATTTCATTTGAAAATGTTTCATGTTTTTCATTCAGGCATTTTGTGTTGTGTGAGTTAGGTTAAAGACATTTTTAACAGTTATAAAAGTGTACTTTTAATCCCATGATTTGTAATACCATCTCATTATATCCAGGACTCAAAATAATGTCTTCACTGTGAACATCATGTACTGTAAGCAAACACAGTTTAGTTTACAAACACCTTCTTTCTCTTCCGTAGGACGAAGTGGCCCACACACTCACAGAAAGCAGAGTACTAAAAAACACGAGACATCCTTTTTTAACCGTGAGTGCACATTTTGTAATGAACTTTAATTCAGAGTGGATTTACAGAGACCTTAAAGCTTCACAATGCTTTTGTATATATGACTGCCTTTTCCCTAGAGCCTCATTATAATGTAGAGAATAAACTGTAATAAATTAACGGCCTAAATGTAGCTGTGCATCTGTTGAGAAGTCGCCAGTGAGAGGTAATTTTCTGACACTCCAGATGCTGTTGTATGCCACGCACCATACACAGCAGGTTTAGCAAAAACAATTTACTACTGTCACTCAAGCTGGTGTTCCCTCGTAAACTTCACCTTCCCTCAAAGTTAGCATCAAGGCCTACTAGAAAGAGCAAAGCTTTTCAAAACGCTCCTTTCATTTTCTCTCGAGACAAACACTTCTCACTGCAAACATTTTGATGAGCATCTCTCACGTTGCGTTTGTTTTAGTTTTGTGAGATTTCTGCCTTTTGTTTTTCTTCTAATGGTGTATCCACCTGCTGTTTCAGTCTTTGAAGTACTCGTTCCAAACAAAAGACCGCCTATGCTTCGTGATGGAGTATGTCAATGGAGGAGAGGTACGTGTGTGTCTGCATTTGTTTTTTTGTATGTCTGTCTTATCGTCTGTTGGCACTTGGCAGACGATCTATTTCCGTAGTAATGCTGTCACTAATATCTGCTTTCTGTGCGACTGTGGTGAGCTAAAAATGTTAATCTGTTATCAGAGAAAAGTTAAGTGCATGATCATATCTTGTGATACATCCACAGTTTGAAGAGACTTGCTCTCATTCTTTGGGAAAACTTTAACTAATATAAAATTATCAACCAATATTATTAACAACTGATAACAAGTATATATTAGTAATAACCAATATGCAGAACCGATGTTTGTTTTATTTCTGTTTTTTTTTACACTACATTGTTATTATTAATATTATTGTAATTAATGTTGTATGTATGCACATTTGGTTTGAGATCCAAATGGTTTAAAAAATAAATTAAATATTCAATAATATCAACAAATTATTATTATTTATTCAATTATTTTATGCAACGATTTGCAATCTAAATGATCTAAATTAGAAATGTATTATTATTTTTATTTTATGCACATTTTGTTTTTTAACTGGATAAAAACAAAATTAATAAGCAACAATATTATTAGTTTAAATGTATTATTTATTCCATTATTTTATATTTAAAGACATATTTATTTTAAAAAATTGTGTTAAGTATTTATTTATTTATTTATTTATATGGTTAGAATGTATTATTATTATTATTATTATTCGTAGTAGTACGAGTAGTAGTATTCCCTTTTATTCCTTATTATTTTGCTATTTCAATTTTCATCCTTGTTTTGGACTAGGTGTAAAATTCTTCAGGTTTCTTATTTGTGAATGAATTGCTGTTAGGCCTACATAAAAGATTTAGTAATTATGCGAACAAAGGACAAAGTGGTTTGACCTGTGAACACAGTTGTTTGCTGTTAATCATAGTGGTGTAATGCTGTTGTTGGGTTCTTTTCTTTAGAGACTTACCAAATGGTACCATTTATCAGTAGACCTGATTACAATTACATTTATAAAAGTGTGAATATCAGTAAAACAAAAATTATTGGTCTACCTCTAATAACTATTTCAGAATCAAACTGATTGTGATTTTACTGTTGTACGTTTTGGTAAAAGCTTGTAGTGGCTCAGGTTTGTTACTTGGTAGAAGTTTGACAGTGTCGCTCTGTTGATATGGCAGAGTGCAAGATTCCATCTAGAGGGACTCGAGTTTTGATGAATGAAATTCCACCACCAAAGGTGCTGTTTAATCAGAAAAGCAGCAATCTCGCTCTCATTCCCTCAGTCTGCAATGTCACCTGCTCCCCCTGCCTGGTCCAGCCAGAGCCCCTAACCTCCACATGCTGCGCAGAGCCCATCCGTCTCTCCCCTTTCAGCCTCGCCACATTCACAGCTGCCAGTGCTCTGATGAAGGCACACCTGTCCTCGGCCACTCCGGTCCCCTGCACAACACCCGCTTACCCCCTCCTTCAGCTGATCAGCCGAGCCGTTAGCTCTCCCCGGACAGCCATATTCAAACATCCCACAGCAATTAATAGACAGACTCTCCTCATTGGGCTTCTGGGTAATTTCTATAAGCCGGGTTCAAGTGGTGCTGAGGGCCAGATAGATGACAGGGACCCTTGACATTGACTCTGGAGGGGAGAGGGAAGACACTCCATAAAAGCTACGGCAGAGATGATTGCAGGGGACAGGGTGCTCCTGCCACTTTAATGGAGCGTTAGCCCATGAGCACACAGCGCTGCCTTTAACAAGATTGGTGTATTGATTAAAATGCTGATTTAACAGGCCGCGCCGGCCTGTCTCTGGAAAGCCGGGGATGATGTGCCAGCTGCTGTCTGGGTTCGCTGGGCATCCTCCGAGGGCCTCGCCATCTATCATCTCAATATGGCGATGTGAGGCAGTTTGTGTTGTGTTAATTTCCTCCAATAAATCAGTAATTATTGCAATCCTGTCCCTGCTGTTTACCCTGCAGCTGTTTTTCCATTTGTCGAGAGAACGGGTGTTCTCCGAGGACCGCACGCGCTTCTACGGCGCCGAGATCGTTTCCGCCCTCGACTACCTGCACTCTGCCAAGATAGTGTACCGGGATCTCAAGGTAAACAGAAAAAGGGGGAAGAATTCATATATTTAGAGAGAAGGTTTTGTTCAGTCGTGATGCTTTTATCCGAATGTATGTCGTGGGACGTGGAAAATGTAATTAAAAGCTCTTGAGTTTGGGGCTTTTTTTCTTTGGTTTTTGGAAACATCAAACTCTGGCGGCTGTGGATGATGACACAGTGTTTTGCTCGCAGCCTTGGACCAAGCCAGTTGTGAAAGTGCCAAGAAACTTGGACAAACAGCTTAGCCATTAAAATTGAAAGGTTAAATTAATGTGGCTTGAAGTTTCTTTCCACTTCCTGGGAATAAATACATTTTTGTAGATGTCAACTTCTTTTGCCATCATTAACAACATGAATTAAGAAACTAATACACTTTAAAAACTTTTACAAGTTTTTCTTGGATTTTTATGTTATTTCACCCATGAGTTCAATACATGTTGAAGCCATACAAGTTCATTGTATTATGAAGATGTTTTAATGAAACATGAAATACACTTAATGACCTTTGCATATTAATAGAGGCAGTCTAAATGAAATGAATTCAATAAATTCAAAGTCAGATTTGAAAAGAACTTGAAGTTTTGTGTTGACTAAAAGATGACAAATTTACACTCTCTTCTTTTTGCCCAGCTGGAGAACTTAATGCTCGATAAAGATGGTCACATCAAAATTACAGACTTTGGCCTCTGCAAGGAAGGAATCACCGATGCTGCTACCATGAAGACCTTCTGTGGGACGCCAGAGTATCTGGCACCAGAGGTAAAGAAACCCCTGATGATTAACAAAACCTGCAACTAGCCCTATAACTGTCAGTATTAATCAGTGGAGCGTATGCAGTAGACCATGAACATGCTCAACAATTTTAAATGATACATTTACGATTTCAGATAATATCACGAGAGTCAAGTATGGCTAGAATGATTGATTGGTCCTATTTAAACATTAGCTTTAGATATCATGACATGGAGTGCCTTGTTAAACAAAATAATACTGAAAACTTGCAAGTTTAACCATTTGCTTTCTATGTTATATTTAGAGGAAAATAAAGAGCAGAAAACACTGCTCTCAGAGCATCAATAAAAATCAAGGAATTGAACCTCTTAACGATATAATATAATATCATGGAGTCTATTACTGGAGCCTCTTCAATAGGGAATGCACATGCGCTCAATACCTCTGAATTAAACTAACCCTGGAACATTAACTGCTCCGGAGCAGGTTATATTCAGAAAACAAGTTGCTATTGCTACTTACATAGCCTCAAGTTACCTCAGGTTTTGGAGCCGAAAGTTGAGGTTATTTGCTTACTTTGGGTAAACTTACCAAAGTCGCTTAACCTGCTTTCTGGAATATCCTGAATGGAGAGAAGGATAGCTGCAGGTCGGAGAAATGGGCACGCCGAAAGGTTTCTTATTGGTGAAAGGAGCTTCTTGTTATCTTCTTGTAAAACTGCATTAGCCAATCAGCATTAACCATACATATTCCTTTAGACTGGAAGAAGATGACAGTAAGATGTGCTGTGATGCTGTATGTATCATAGATATGTATATTAGTTAGGGCTGTCAATCTTGCGCATTAAATTGGTGCGATTAATTGTTGAAAAAATAACTTGTTAAAATGATTAACACATTTAACGCACCCTGACCTGTATGTTATCTTACATTGCATGCAGTTCCTTAGTGACGAACATGTTGCAGGGCAACATCTGATTCATGATGAAGCCTATTAGAACGCAATTATATGCCCCTAAAATTTAAGATATTAATGCAAAAAAGGCCCCTGTATGGGTTTTTGTCTTATCATATATACTGTATCTACAGTATATCTATATCATATGATGTAGTTTAGCAATAACACACGAGCAAGAGTGTTGTTTTTTCCCCGAATATCTGCACGATTGCAAATTTGATATTGATTTTAAACATAAGTTAAATAAACAAGAAGTTAATATTGTTACATTTTAGACACAACATTGTCTGTTTTTGCTCCATTTCGCCAAAAATGCTTCCAACTAAGCCACAGAATTGTTGTGCAAGCATCACATCAGTGTTTCATTACTGAATTAATCTGTTTTTTAATGAATCCAGGGAGCCAATGATTAAGTGACCCCATTCATAAAGACAGTCTCACTTACTTCAACCTTGAATGAATCAGCCGTTTGAATGAATTGGTTGCATGAATTACTCATTCATTAAGACAGCGACTTGCCGCCACCTACTAGCGGTTTTAGTTTCATATTTAAGATTTCATTTTTTTTAATCATTTCATATTTCAATATAATAATTAAAAAAAACATGAATACCCATTTAAATTACTGCATTCATTACACTTCTCTGAGCTAAACGGTCTGTGTAAATATACCTACAGTAAATGCTACTTTAGATTAAAAATTGTAATCGCTTGACAGCAATAATTACAATAGCTTGTTAAAATACAATCAAAATTTGTTATTTAGTTTGCGTTATATCTTGCAGCTTTAGTCATTATTTTATTTGTTGTTTACAGACACGTAACAGCGAGACAAAAACAATGACTGTATTTGCATCAAAGCCTTCAGAGTCATTTTGTGAAATGAATGAATGAATGAATGAATGAATCGTGTGTGTTTTCCCCCACTTGGTCCCAAAGCGGCCTGGCACAGGGGGCTGTTGCTAAGTTTCATCATGTTACTCCGTAACCACTTGCTTATTTTAAACCAACACAAAATAGGTGTCATTTTAAAAATCTTGGGAGTTTGGTATTACAGTGAATATAAGGAACTCTTAAGAGGCCTTTTTTTATTTGCTAAAATATTAGAGGCACACCATTTTTATAGCATGAAAAAATGTCTGCTTTACTTACTAATATATAACTGATCAGTCTTTTGTCTGTAAAAATAATTCAACTAGCAGAATACAAAAAGCATATACAGTATATACCAAATCAGGTACTTGTATGAAAGGTCGCTGACAACACATGTAAACCGTATACAGATGAGGCTTTTGCGCCACGTTCTGTTCTGAAATCATTGAAAATACCTTCAGGTTGTAAGTGGTTAAACTACAGTGAAATTGAAATAAATTGCAAAGCTTGTTCAGTTGAAAGATACAGTAATGATCAGGAGCACACTACAGTACACCGAACTGAAAATGAATGAACTGTTTAGACTCTAGAAGCTTCTGAGATGCCTCTATAAGATACATTATTAGGATGTTCCTAATGCATTCATAATGGCTCAGTTGCAATAAAATCAGTTGCATGTTCTTAAAAATGATTGTAACCACTGTATACTACATTGCAATATTTATCTTTTCATAGTTGCTGCTTTAATGGTTTAAAACATCTGGCAAACAAATTGACCTTATGTCATTTGTTCTGAATTTTAGCTCTTAAATGTGCAAGGAGGAAAGTATGGTAATGTAATGTATTACAACAATAGTAACTATTATTTTTTACCAGTTCGATCTTTAAAAAAATAATTGCTTATGCTCACCAAGGCTGCATTTATTTGATCAAAATACATTAAATGATTTTTTCAGGATTCTTTGATTAATAGAAAGCTTTCAATCAATTTAACGCATCAATGTTGAATAAAAGTTTTTTTTTTTTTACAAAAACATCTTTGAAAGGTAGTGTAAATAAATACTATAATATAGTTTATTAATACATTTCCACTCCGTTATATGTATATAGGCCTCATAGAAAGTGTTGCTATATAAGTGTTGGATATTTTTATTAATAATATAATGCACACCATGTTAAAAATAAATGAATAGCAAAAATAAGTATCACTTTTATTTCCTTTGAACAGTAGTTAGCTGTTCAACCTTCTGTCCAACCAGAGGTGTTCACGGTGCCCAGATTGCAGTGGCTAAATCCATATTTATAGACAGGAGGGGGGAGCGGGCAGGGGGCGGCAGCGGGAGTGAAGGGGGATATAGATTCCACTCGAAAAAGTACGGAAGACAATTTGGCGCAACATTTTGTTTTGCTCAGCCTGGCCGCTGTGCCAGGAGATGATTTGAGTGTTGGTTATTTTTCACAAGAGTATGTGATTGCAGAAAAAAGTACATGCTAAACAGAGGCAGATGGTGGCAGATGGGGAAGGTTGGAAGAAGGTGGCTGGGAAACCTGGAAATCTATACTGCCGTACTGGTGTAAAAATAACAGAACACAGCCTGAGCCAAGTTCTGGAGATGCAAAGTAGAGGGGGATTAAAGAGAGAGAGAGAGGAAAGAGAGAGAGAGTGTGAAAGATATTTTGAGGAAAAAAAAATATTTTCTTTTAGGGTTACGAAAGTGAAATTGGACTAGTTTGCTTCAATTTGGCCCTCACCAAATGTTTTAAGTGTTAATGAGAATGAATGAAGATACATTTACAGAAATACTTCTCTAATAGCGGATGGTTTTCACAAGCTCTATGTCATCTGTCATCGAGTTCTTATCTGTCACATCTTCAGCATTTAGTAATTACAGCGCTTCTGCAGCATGTTTGCAACCAATAAAACATATCGCTGGTTTCCAGGTGTGATTCAGAGCACATTAGTTTTATCTAAGGGAGCCTACACGACGTGCGTTTGTCAGCATGCAGGTGTGGCTAGCGTTCGTCGTCTTGTCGGATGCGTACAGGTGCGTAGCAGCAGGTTATCGTGGATATCGTGATTTGTGCGTGTTTACAGTATGTGTGCATACATTTGTATGCACTTTGCACACCCATCTCTGTGCATATGCGCAAGCGTCTTCGTGTAGCCCGGCCAAAGTGGGATAAGCTCATGGAGGCTGTCTGTTCCACTGCCCTGCTGGGGAACTGGGCTGGTGGAGCCACAGGCTCTCTGTCCCATCCCTCCCCGTCCAGTCTTGCCAAGGGCCCAGTCCTGGGAGCAGCAGCCCTGCCACATGGCTGTCCGAGCAGGGGCCTGTTCCTCCCCTGCGGCCGCTCCTCCTCGCCTGTGGCTCTGGAACAGGGAGACCCCAACTGGCTCTGTGTGCATTAATCGCATCCCCGCCTGCAGCCGAGCTGCTCACGTACACTCCCAGGACAAACAGCACAATCCGGCCATACGTGCAGCACACACACATGAACAGTGCTTGCGCTCCTGTTTGCTTCCAGAACACACAGTCCTGTCCTGTCTTCGCATAGACGTGTACAAACACATCCATTCTGTCTGAGTAATTCGAAACACACTTTAACTCAAAATTAAAGAAATTACTTTTTATGAAAAGCACTCTTAACTGGAAAGAAAATCTATGTAATGCGCTGGAACTGTGCTGTATGAAGCAGCTGCAACAGAAATATGATGAAAAATGCCCATGTTCACTAAATAGTTCAATTATGAATAATAATTGCATTAAATAATTATTGCACAATGTACTTTTTTTTCAGCACGTTTGCTATGACATTTATTTACATGTATTCCACTAAGTAACATACACTACTGTTTAAAAGTTTGAGGTTGAAAAAATTCTAAAAATAGGTTGAAAAAAAACCAAGACTGGTGCGCATAAAATTAAGATTTATTTGATTAAACAACTGTAAAAGCAGTTACATTGTGAAATATTGTCACAATTTAAAATAACTATTCTATTTGAATATATATATATTTAAAGTATAATTAATTCCAGTAATGGCAAAGCTGAATTTTCAGCATCATTACTCCAGTCTTCAGTGTCACACGATCCTTCAAAAATCAATATCAAATGCTGATTTGCTGTTTAAGAAACATTTCTTATTATTAATAATGTTGAAAGCAGTTGTGCTGCTTAAGATTTTTGCCTAAGATTTTCTGTATTTTTTTCAGGTTTATTTGCTGAATAGAACTTCATCAAAATTTGAAATAGAAATCTTTTGTAACATTATTAATGTCTTTACCGTCACTTTTTAAAAATAAATTTTCTTAACGGTTAAAGAAAAGTATTCATTTCTTACTGATAACAAACTTTTCAATGGTAGTGTAGTTTAAAACACACAATGTGCAATGTACCATTCGTCACATTTGCTCTGACATTAATATGTGGCGTAGTCATTTACACGCATCTAACTGTATGGAGGTTGTTAGCACTGCTTCCACACATGGACGTTCATATTGTGCTCCCTAATCAGACGGAGTAATGAAAGCTGCTGTTGACTCATGCAGGTCTGCCTGTTTTTAAAGATCAGAAAGGAGACATCATTATAACGCCACTTTGAGCATATGGTTAACTGGCTTAGTGCCAGCCAGCCTTGTCATTAGTCAGACGTATTAATCACGACTCTCTGCTCTGAAGCGCTCTTCTCCATCGCACACTAACTCCAGTCTCCTTGTTTCTGCCACCTAGACTTTAAGTGGTACCAGTAAGGTGTGTATGAGCATCCTCGGTAATTGGGGCCCGGGATGCTTGCCCAGAAGCACAGCTTTGATCCAAGGATATCAGGCTTTTAGGACTGTGTTTCCAGGTTCCAACTGTATCCTGCGCTGGACCTTTGACCCGATACACTGGTGCAGAATGAACGTTCAGTCGCTTTTATCAGTCTAGAGCTGATGGGCCAGAGAGACAGAGCTGGCTTGCGCTGATATGATTTTGGTGATGAGAAGCACTACAATGAGAGTGTGTGAAGTGCTGCCATTATCCGCTACTCATATTCATATATTAGCAGTTGTTCATAACTGCCATTCATTTTGAAACTCTCAGTTGTAATGACTGTTATGGACATGAAATTGATTCAGTGTTATGTTACATGGACGGACGGATGGATGGTCTGACGAATTTATATATATAAATATATCAGATAGATGGGTGGATGTGGGATATACATATAGATAGATAGATGGATGGGTGTATAGATGGATTTTAGAATGCATTACCTGTGTTAAATTTATTCCAAATGCAAATTCCTTTCTGTCATTGAAATTCCAATTCAGCTTCTGTGGGGTGTGGCCAATTCAATTCAAATTCACACTCAAGAGTTAAAAGGGAGACAATTCTTAAGATCTGAATCTTCCACAGCAATGGTCCATATTTTTTCAAGCTTTTGGAGTTTTTATCAATGATTAAATGTTAAATAGGTGAACCCTTTAACGCATTTAACATTCAATAATGAGATTTACTTTCTGTACAGAGTCCTGATACATTTTGGGGTCCACCTTTGATATTTTGAGGGTCGATCATGAATGCTTTTACCGTCCCTTTTTTTTTTTTAAATACATTTTCTTAACAATTAAAGAAAAGTAGTCGAAAAGGGTCGATCATGAATGCTTTCATGCAGGAATGTTTGTGTATGTGTGTGTGTTTGTCTTCAGGTTCTGGAGGACAATGATTACGGTCGTGCGGTGGACTGGTGGGGTCTTGGTGTGGTCATGTACGAGATGATGTGTGGCCGACTGCCTTTCTACAATCAGGACCATGAGAAGCTCTTCGAGCTCATTCTAATGGAGGACATCAAATTCCCCAGGACGCTTTCTGCTGATGCCAAGTCCCTGCTGTCAGGTCTGCTCATCAAAGATCCCAATAAGAGGTACAAACCGCACACCTGGTCTAACCCAGATTCATCACAATGATTTCTTTATACATTTCAACTGGTTTTTCTATATTTCACTTATTTAGACGGGAACTGTCAAAAATCATCAGCTGTCTTCTGGCTAAATATCCTTTCCTTTATTTTTCCTTTCAGACTTGGTGGAGGTCCGGATGATGCAAAGGAAATTATGCGACATAGTTTCTTTACTGGAATTGACTGGCAGGATGTCTATGACAAAAAGGTAACTTAGAATTTATGCTGTCCTGCATTCTCCACTACACATAAAGATGCACTCAGTGTTTTTATGTTGCGCTGGATATTGAAGTCCACCTCTGCATTACAGTAAAAAATATTAAGAAAATATTTTTTTTCCTTTTAATTGCAATTTTTGTAATTGTGACTTTATGGGCCCTGTCATACACCTGGTGCAATGCAGCGCCAGGCGCGATGCAAGTGTTTTTTACTAGTTTCAGCCCGACGCAGTTATCATTTTCACGTCCTCGCCACGTTGTTTAAATAGCAAATGCATTTGCGCCTATGTGCGTGCTGGTCTGAAAACAAGGTGTGTTTAGGCGCATTGATGGTGCTTTACTATGTTGAGGCAACTGAAATAGACTGAGCCATTGACCAACTTAAATCTGGTCTAAAGTCAATGGCGCAATATTTTTTTTTGTTATGAGCGCGTAATAGGTGGTAATAATCCACCTATAGGTGGGTGTACACTTTGTCCCGTAGATGGTCTGCTTGCGTGCTTTAACCTCACGCACAAGCAGATCTGTTTCCTCACTTGCAAATTCCGCCATGTAAATAGCGAATCCGCCATGCCGCAAGCGCAACTGGCTTTTAAAGTGAATGGGAGATGAGACTCTGATTGTTTTATTGCACGTTATGCCCAAAACACACCCCTTACTCATTAAGAGAATAGGGACATCACTTTAAGACTATGTGCCGGGCATGGGACTAAACTAAAGTGGATTCTAAGTGCACTTGGGCCGTGCGCCTCAGACCATGCGCTTAGATGGCTAAAATAGTGCCCTATATCTCAGAATTGGGTTTTATATGTCATAATTTGATTTTCTTTTTTATTTCATGGTTTGTTTTTAAAAACATTTTTTTTAAATGTGCTCTTCATTTCTTTGTGTAAAACTTTTTAATGGAGAAACATTAAACATGAAATGAAATAGTTAATTGTGCGTACACAACAAAATACTCAAAACAGAGGTTATGTGTGACTCAATATTATAATAGGTCACTGTCACTTAAACTGCCTTCTCAAATAACACAATGGCTGGCAGAGGAGGTGCGGTTCAGAGGCGTTAGATTGAGCCCTCCGGCTCGCCACACTCTATGCGGTGTCAGATCTGCACGAACAGGTGCTTCATTCCCCTCTCTTCCTTCCTCAGCTGATACCTCCCTTCAAGCCTCAGGTGTCGTCAGAGACAGATACCAGATATTTCGATGAAGAGTTCACAGCTCAGACGATTACAATAACCCCTCCTGAAAAATGTGAGTTTGTCTCTGCATACATTGGCAATTCTGTAATGATATAAAAGTGCATTCAGAAAACATACTGGCTTCATGTTGTATTGCGCTGAAATGAATTATCTTCTCAGTGGTGAGAGGTATGTGTGCTGGAAAATATTTTTTTGGCACAAATCGAGATCGCCTGAAAACTACGGGTGTTACTTTTTGTTCGCACATAGTATTGTTTAAGAAGGTTTGTGAAGAAGTTATCTGGTTATATTCATACATTTCATCTGATCTTCATCTCACATACACAGACCCAGACAGAATATGGAGAATAATAGATTTAAAGATGTTACCAGAGATGTTCAAATTAGCCAAGATATGTTTTAGATTTATAGAATTTTAGTAATGACATATTTTAGGAAGTCTGAGATTTCTGCATTCTGAGTTGGCTTGGAAATTGATACTTTTATTCAGCAAGATTGCACTCAATTGATCAAAAGTGACAGTAAAGACATTTGTAATGTTAAAAAAGATTTCTACTTAAAAAATAAATGCTGTTCTTTTTAACTTTTTATTTATCAATTAATCCTGAATAAAATGTATCAGTTTCTGCAAACATATTAAGCTGCACTACTGTTTTCAACATTGATAATAATAAGAAATGTTTCTTGAGCAGCAAATCAGCACATTAGAATGATTTCTGAAGGATCATGTGACACTGGAGACTGGAGTAATAATGCTGAAAATTCAGCTTTGCATCAAGGAATAAATTACGTTTTATAATATATTAAAATGGAAAACTGTTATTTTAAATTGTAACAATACATGTGTTTTAAACTTGCCCCCCCCCCCCCCCCCAGCCCCACCTTGACTGTATAAACATTTATTAAATGATATGCTAATAAAAAATGTTTTGAGCTGTTTTTGTGCTTCAGCTGCAAATGGTTACTGTACTTCCCATTCACTCTTCTGAATGCTAAATTGAATAGGTTTAGAGAGAAACTAAGGCAGTAATATTTTTAATATCAAAGCCAAAGCTTATTGAAGTCGATGTTTAGGATGTGTGGGACGAATTAAATGTTGTCCTCATAACCCTTTTAATAAAAGTAACAACCTTGTTTTCGCCTGCAAACTGTCTTCCACAGACTCCATATTCAACAGCTTGTTTCCTGTAAGTGTGTGGGTGCCAGTTTTTTTGGCATATTGCAGGCTTTTTTGTGACCCGACGGAAAGTGTAAAAATGGCTCAGATAAAGTTTTCTTCTCAGCTAACTGCTGAAAATATTTTATTTGCATAAGCTTGGCTTAAAATGTCCGGTAACATTAGCCTAGCCCCCTCCTGACCGACTGTCCCTGTGCCCTTCTCCTCAGTCGATGAAGATGGGATGGATTGCATGGACAACGAGCGACGGCCACACTTCCCCCAGTTCTCCTACTCCGCCAGTGGGAGAGAGTGAGCGCCACGCAGCCGAAACTGCCTCATCCTCATCAAGGTCACCACTGGAACAAATTAGGTCTTCAGCTTCTAACAGCCCCAGCCCTGTTGTTGACCCTCCATCGTCCATCTTGGTTCTTTCATTTGTTTAGCTAGACCAATGGAAACTCCTGATTTAGGGTGATGGGAATTTGCACGAGGGGTCGGACCGAGCTCCAGCCCGCTCAAACGTCCTCACAGCTCCAGCCCAAAGGTTGGGTCGAGATGGGAGAACTTTAGCTGTTTGTTAGGATTTTTGTATTTATTGTGTTTCTGTCTTTTGGTTTGAGATGTTGCTCCACATTCCTTTTTCAATGGGAACTGGTATCAAGTCGTTTGACACATCCGTTCAGTTCAGATGAAAACATAAACCTGCATGGCTAGAGATTCACATGGGTTTTAGGATTCCAATCTCTCGGGTGCATGTATTACAACTACACACAATCGCTTTTGTTTGTTACTGTTTTTAAGGCTCACCTTCTGTTATATAAAGTTAAAACTGCCATAAACGGTTTACTCAGGCTTCACAGAGGATATCTGTGTTCAACTCAGTCACCAGGACTAGCTTTACCCCTCATCATTCCACAACACAGTATTCATTCAGATAAAGCCCTGTGAACCTGAGCTATGCAGTCACTAAAACCACCCGTTACAAAGGGTTCCTCGGATTATTTCGACCATAAATGTATTTACATAAGGCTTTATTTCTTGCATATCGCTCCCTAAGAAGCAGCGTCTCAGTGTTTTATGGAAAAGATGGCATGTTTGACTGATGTGGAATGTTTTATGCATTGATGATCAGAATGAATTCCCCAAAAGCCCAAACTTTTTTGTAAGAAACCGTTTCAGCTCAATATTGCAATCACAGTATAATATAAAAAAACCAGCATTAATGGAAGGAATGGCTGGAAGCACTGTTTTATGTTTTATGAGAAAAAAAAAAGTGATTTAAAAAAAAAATATATATATATATATTTAAGCAAAACATTTTTTTTTTTTTTTTTTGTTTGTTTGTCATCTCGTTTATTAAGAGTGCTTTTTAAGTCTCCTTTTTACAATGAAACAAATGCACCTAAAAAGGCTTACGAATGTAGACGGGTCAATGCAAAGGCCTTGGTTTGTTTTTTAATATTGTTTTCCCTAAACCGTTTTCTTTTCACACCAGCGTAGTGTTGTTATATTATCCTCCTCAATATTATGAGCAGTGTTGAGTGATGCTGAAATGTGTTGCTTGTCTTTCCACCACTGAAAGGGCTGTAAAAGATCACACTGATTCATTCAGCTGTCCTCTGGCAATCGGTCACTGTACGTGAAAGTCCGTAACAGAGCAGGACACGCGTCCCATTGTGCTTTGGGCTCAAGCATTTAAACACAACTCTGGACGTGCTTGTTGTTGCTTCAAGGCAGGAGAGTGAAAATTAAGGAATCATTATGTTTAATTGTAGGTATAGACAAGTTAAATCAGGGTTTCTGTGGGTCTTAATTCACCCTTACACAAATTAAGGCCTTAAAGTCTTAAATCAGAGCAGAACGTCTTAAATTCATTCTCATGACTTTAAAGGTTGCATTGCAAAAAAATAATATCCTCCTCAGTATTTTTGACCTGTTTTTCCAATAATTAAAATGAGTTTATACTTAAAACAATAACAAATATCTGTGAGTGAGTTATTAATTGGCAGATATTTGTTTTTGTTTTAATTCTAAAACTTATTTTGTAGCTCCAGTAAATGCATCTTGATTTAAGAATCTTTATAGAGTTGCTCTGGAAAACGAGACAAAAATACAGAGGAAGAACATCACTTTTGGGCAGTGTGATCAGAAGATATACGAAAAGTTATTTACATGTTCTAGTGGTTTGGAGCAGAGCTATTGAATTACTCTTTTTGCAAAATGAATTAAAAAGTAATGGATATCTGTTGGAAGTGGGATTTTCAAACTCTAAAGTGTTGTTAATAGAGCTCATTGTGTTCCTTAAATTTTCATTACTTGGTCTTAAATGTACCTTCATAAAACCTGCAGAAACCCTGTAAGCTGTAAATGCTAATTTGAGCGTTAACGTGCTTCGCTACATCTAACATCATGATCATATTCCTTCCTAGAAGACTATAGTACACAAATCCAATCCTTCCATCATGGACCCGTACGCCAATCAGATATTCGCTTGCAAATTCTTTGATGAACATTGAACATTTATGAGTGAAAATGTTTCTGGTTGCAGACTGAGGATTTCATTGACTGAAGCTTGCTAGGATAGTGATGAATGAGTTCAGATGAACAGAATTCTTTAAATGAGATCAAAGGGAAATATCTAGATTAACAATCGAGTAATAATTTGATATATGCAGTACATTTCTTGATAGTGTTCGGCAATAAAAGTCTGTCTGTGGTGTTTATTTTCAGAGTGTAAAGATGGCTTATGTGCATGTCGCTGTTGCGTTTAATGTGTTCTTTTCATTTGGGCAGGAATGGAAGGAAATGTGGCCCGGCGCAGCCCCTGTATAGAGTTTTCATACTAGGGTGGGACATTAATGAAAAGGGAAGTGATTTATGAGGAAGGAAGTAGAACAAGGTTTGAAAGAGTGAGGCGGAGTTTCTTGCATGTGTGTTCTGGACTGATGTGGATTTGATGACGAGTGGTTATGATGATTGCGAAAGTTTCTGTCCACGTCCCTCACGCCTGCATTGATTGTGAGCATTGTTGATGTTCCAGTGGTGTGATGTGAGATGCTGTATATGGTACTGTTGAGCTTGAGGATGTTCTTGTGTTTAAAACTGTGATGTCCAACCCAATAATGTTTTCTGATAGCACAGCTGTGGTACTGTGGGAAGATTCGCTGTTTGTGTCATTCTCTGTCTTCCGACTTTAAATCATTCCTTGCCTTTTCCCCCATTCCTTTTTCTGATTTAATTTATTGTTTGAGAGCGAGAGAAAAAAAAATGAATGCCACTACCTGATATAATTTAATAGGCTTGTACTGCTGATTGTTTAGTTTTTTTAGGAGTTCAGTTCTGGTGGTTTGCTTTTTTTATTACCTTTTTTTTTAATTTATCAGAGAACAACTTGAAGATTTTTAAAAATGTTGTGTCTTGTTTTACATTTTCTGATTAGGTAAATTTATATTGAATAGGGAGATGAAAGCACTCATTTTGTATTTCCTTGTTTGCTCTTTCATTTTTGCTTTTCAACTTTAGATAAACTGATTTGTGATTGTACGACTCATTAGGATAATTTAATCATACTGTGACGCTGTTCATCCATTTCATTATATTTAACATGCACTTGTGAGGGACTTTTCCTCAAGACATGGAGAGGCAGAGAATACTGTTTATTGGGGCGGTACCTTGCATGTGAAATACGTTCATTGGGAATACTTTATTTAAACAGCAGAAGGGCCTTTGGCTTTGGCCAAATCAATCATACACTTTTGTAACTCCATATTTTAACACTTGGCTTTGTATCTGCCTGTAGTAGCACTTTCATACCATTGCTCTTTTTATATAGCTCAGCATAAGGAAATAAGGTTAATGCTTTGGGAAAAAAAGAATACAGGAAAAAAAGAAGAAAATACTTGAAAGCACAGATTCGCGCCTCATAGACCTCATGCTACTTTACTTTTCTGAGTGATTGTGCTCTGTAATATGTAACAGCGTGGATGCAGATAGACGTGAAACGCTGCCAGGAGACACAACCTTTTCCTGGTGACAGACAGACTAATGTTTCCCGAGATTTCCTAATGCTCTAGTGTTGAGTGTAGAAAAGCTGTGTCACCACTTCAAGAGTTTCAGAGGACAATAAAGACCCAACCTAAAGTCATTCTTCCCTGAATACTGAGCGAGTGTGAGGAAGGGACCCATGGAGACCCATCCCTCCTAAGCGCACCTCAGCGTGCCACTGCTGCTACTGTTTATACTGTCTACAACAGACTTTCTCTATATCGCGCTCCTGGTAGTGTATTATGAATGAGCATGAATTGTAAAGTATTTATTTAAAAACAAAAGACAAATCTTTAAAAAAACAAAAAAACACATTTTATGTCCATGTAGCTTTAGAGTTTGTGACATTTCTTGACCTTGCTAGCTCTGTCATTAGATCCATGTTGAGAACTAGTCATGTGGTTAAGAATTTTACATGGAAGGGATTAACACGGAAAAAAATATAAAAATAAAGAAGAACTGTATTACCATCCATCATATTAAATAATAATTTAAAAAAAAATATTTCCTTAAATACAGTATAGGTCCCACGCGGAAAGCTTATCTGCAAGAAACTGTTTTGTACACTGTACATCCTAGTATTTTTACACGTAAATGTATATGATAGGGATGCACATTATTTTCCTTCTTACAGACTGCTTAAATAAAGCACTGTCAATCTGCTTTGGGTTGAGTCGTGTCTGTTTGACTTAACATTCATGATTCATTACACACCTCAGAACCTGCTGATGGATTTACAATCAACATTCAGATGTTAGGAAATCATTTATAGCTATTTGAATTTACAGTTTACAAAAATTCTTTAAAAAAACAACATTTAATCTGTCCCTGTCATACAAAATCACATTAAATAATAAAGGTCTCTGTTTAAAAAAAAAAATAGTTTACTCTCTCTATGTATATATACATATATAATTTATAATCAACTTTTTTTACATATACACATTATGAATAAAATAAATATATAACTTATCGTAGTACTTCAATCGTTACTTTTCATTAGGTTGATATATAGAATGTGTCATATGATGATTGAAGTAAACTTATGGGAACAGCAGTGATCACATGACTCCGTGGAGATGCCCTCACGAGGTCAGTGTCCATTCTTTTCTCAACATGCACCTGGTGAGAAATGGACACAGAAGAGAAGAAACACTGTCCTCTACCACTATAATCATCTGAACAGAAGAATGAACCACACTGTCTTCTATCTCATGAGGCTTTCATTTACTTCAGATCATTTCTAAATGGCCTTGTATTTCATCTCTCTTGCGGTCTGATTGCTTCAGTATGGCGGTCAGCGAGGCAGCATGTGGGTGTTCTTAGACAAATGCTCAGAGGGAGAGTCGGAATTACTAACTCGTTCTAATAACAAAACAACAGCATGGTAGTATTAACAAAGCCGAAAGCGCCGGCGCTTTGCGGAGCATCACTCCATTTGCAATAATCTCCAACGAATGTCAGCATTCTGCGATTCGCTGTCTGTTGCTGACGTGCCTCTAGCAGCAATCTGGATGAGCATCTGTGGGCGCCTAGTGTAGCGTGATGTGCAGCCATGACTACCAGCTGCTGTGGTGCTGCTGCGCGCGTGTGTGCTTCTCTCTCTCAGAAACACATCCAGGTCAGATTTCACTACAAAATCAAAAGATTCACAAAATGATTTATCCAGCATAAATAAATAAAAAAAGCCTATTTTATGAACACTACGTTTTTGAACGCATTGTTACCTTTTTGAATACAATAATATTAATTCTCATTACCACAATGCATCCAGATATTTAACATTTTTATTTTGTCCTTATTCCCAATGATTATTCTTATTAGTTGTCATCACTGTAATACAGGTATTTTGCACTATATGACATTTTAAGAAAGTTGTATTACAATACAATAAGTATATGTACAACAAATACTACCATTGTGTATAGATACTTAACAAATAATATATGAGCTCTTCTTTCCACGCAATTTATGACAATATGACATTTAAGACTTTTTTTTTCTTGCTTGAAGAAAAAAAAAAAACGCTTCCCCACAGCAATCCATGTTTTCAGTGTTATACAGTAGGGGGCGCTATTACGCATCTTCTGAAAGAGTACCGAATCTTCTGATCAAAACACGGGCTTCAAGCGAAGAAGCAGCAGAACAAACGATCATCAAACATTACAGCATATAAACAGAGAATGTCTATAAAAATCAAAACTGCCTAACGTTCCTGAATGAAATGTCGACCCGGGACGAGCTATATGACTGTGCAAGCTTTTGGGGAGTTGATGGACTCAATCTATTGGCGCTTTTCCACTGCATGGTACAGTATGGCTGACTTATAACTAGGGGTGGGAGATATTGACAAAATTGAATATTTCGATATTTTTTTTCAATATCTCGATATCGATATTCAGACGATATTTTTGCAATCCTTCAAAGAAATGTGTGCAAACTGGCAAAGAAGGTCCAGTTGGTCTTTTGACTTGCTGCATTTGACCTATTATTGTATAGAATTACTAGTACATAAAGATATGAGGCATTATTGATTTAAAGAATCCTAAACTTTTTAAAATAATAAAATATTATTCAATAGTCATTTATTATTCAAAGTCTGTATTGTTCTTTTATATTTTTAATAGGGGTGCAACGGTTCACAAAATTCACGGTTTGTTTTGATACGATACAGTGGTGTCACGGTTCGGTACGTTTTCGATACAGCAAAAATAAAGAAATGCCATAGAAATGTCCTATTTATTAATAGAAAAATTATTTTTAAATAATTGTGAGTTTTCCTACATCTTGAAACTTTTAGTTTTATAAATAGGGGTAATCTTTGAAGGATGAACAAATAATGTTTTGGTCATCACATTAAAAATAAAATTTAAATAACATATAACATTTGAGTTTTGAAGTGCTGGAAAAAGATGTGTGACGTACTTGAAAACATTTTAATATTTCTGATAAACTTCCATGGTTACAACTAGTTAGTGTTACTACATTAAATCCATGGTGAATGATCTGTGGACTTAAAACCTATAACTAGTTCATTCATGGAACAATGTTTCTCCTGGTTTCCACATCAGCGCTGTTTGATCAGTTAATAATGGAGAAATTGTAATGCTTCTCACTAGATCTCGTAGCGATGTTATTACTTAAGTGGCGAATTCAAATGCTTTGTTTACTGGATCTCTTATGTAGTAACGGTGTTGCTTCAAGATCGGAACGCGCTGCACTGATATTTGTCCGAAATGATAAATGGTCCGTAAAGCACAAAATAATGAGTCTCTTTCCGCTTTCATTTCATTTGCCAGTTGATGTTGCGCAACATTGTGGTGTTCGCTCCAGCGCAGATTTTGGTCGGCAGGAAAAATGGTCCAACCACCGGAATGGTTCGGTTTGTAATGCGTACGGAACCGATCTCTTGGGAAAATGTATTCCATCTTTTGGAATCATACAACGCAATTTTCTAATGATGCAATCACGAAGCTCGCCACTAGAGGACGCCACAGACATTTAAGAAAAACTTTAACTTAAAGCTGCAGTAGGGAGTTTTGAGAAAATGTTGACTTAGCCTGAACATTTGAACAAGCACAACTTACAGGTCCAACCCCATTGCTCTCTGCTACGCTACAGCCCTCCCTCCACAGCTCCTCCCCCACAGCGGAGCGAGCCGCAGGCTAGTAAGCACTAAGCAGGATCACCGATGACAGCGGATTATAAACAGTTATGGAACATTCACTAATAGGGACGAAACATCAACAATATGCTTTACATTGACTGCCCATACTTTGACTACAAACTTGGTCCTCAAATCATTATGTATTTTGCAATACATGTAGCTTTATAAGGTTGCACTCTTTTTATAAGTTATAGCTACTAAGATGACCTTAAAGGATTAGTTCACTTTAAAAAAAAACTTTTGCTGATAATTTACTCACCCCCATGTCATCCAAGATGTCCATGTCTTTCTTTCTTCAGTCGAAAAGAAATTAAGGTTTTTGATGAAAACATTCCAGGCTTTTTCTCCATATAATGGACTTCAATAGGACACAAACGTTTCAAGGACCAAATGACAGTTTTCAGTGCAGCTTCAAAGGGCTTTAAACGATACCAGACGATGAATGAGGGTCTTATCTAGCGAAACGATCGGTCATTTCAAAAATAAATAAAAAACTTTAAGTTTTATAAGCACAAATGCTCGCCTTGCTCTGTTCTGTGATGCACGTTCGTGATCCTGTTCGAACTCGTTCATCAAAATGAACAAATCTTTTTTCGAGTCATTTCATTCGTTGAATGAACGAAATGATTCCGAAAAAGACTCGTTCAAAATGAACAAATCTTTTTTCGAGTCATTTCGTTCCTTGAATGAACGAAGACTCGGAAAAAAGATTTGTTCATTTGGATGAACTCGTTCAAACAGAAGAGTCACGAACGACGGTACGCGCTTGCGCTGTGCAAGAGAGAGGTGATCAGCGCTTACACGAGCGTGATTGACACTGCTAAGACATTCCTCCTGGCTCTGATTGGTTGTTTCTGACCGGGAGCGGTGTATTTCTGCAAATGGCAGTAGGACCACAGGGAGGAGCCAGAGGAGCTTGATTTTTTTCACAGATTATCTGTCTCATATTCTACTTTCAGGACATAATGACAGTTTTAACAAATATTTGTTTACAAAAGCTACCTACTGGAGCTTTAAGATCATTTTTCCACAAACAACGCATATTTTGCCTTCTCTTTACGATTTTGGATTGTTGCTTCAACCTAAACGTCATAACACACAGGTAAGAACTTCGTAGTTGTATATTGCAAATTAGTAACTTTAGCAGCTTACTCTCGTGCAATTGAGGAACGATCGTGATTTTGTACACAAAAAAATACAGTCAAACAAACCCCTACAGTATTAAACTCGCTACATATAATTGTTTAGAAGGTTATAGTGTGCGTTATTTGTTTTCTCTTTAACTTCCTTCAGCTCTTTTCATGTTTGGGGGGTCGGATTGTACAAATTATGAAATATTCGATATCCCAATTTTGCATATCGCCCACCTCTACTTGTAACGCTTTTCCACTGCATGGTACGGTACGGCTCGCTTTAAATGGTACCACCTCTGTTGAGGTTCCAAGCGTACCGTACGAGATGGGGCTCGATGCAGAGCCAAATGGGAGGAGCTAGAGCTCGAGCTCCCCCTTTCTGGAGCTCCAGTGTAACTGGTCTCTTTTCTGCGTTGTGTTTTTGGTTGGTATGAGAATAACAGGACAGCATTCGGCAGTTTCACTGATCTTTTATTCCTGATAAACAAATAAATGTAATCAGCCTCTTAGTCTGAGAGTCACCCTCATTTACTCTCTCACTGAATCACCAATGAAAAAAGCGATAAATCACAATAAAATGCATATAACAGAAAACATACCTGATATACAAACAAATGTAATCAGCCTCTTAGTGTGAGAGTCGCCCTCATTTACTCTATAAAACAAATGTGATGTACACTTATCACGTGTGCTCTCATTTCACATTTAGGCCCAGAAGCAAAAATATCACTTAATCGGGATGAATAGACAAAAATAACCAGACAGATAGGTAAAATAATATTATATACATAAATTAGAGTGAAAATATAGACATAAAAGCAACAATTAAAATTAAGATTAAATAGGATTATCGGGAGCCCAAAATAACCTCACCTCTCACTGAATCACCAATGCAAAGAGGAAGAGGAATGGACAGAACAGGAAATTATATTGACTCATGACATCACATCAATTAAAGGGAAAGGTACTCACTTCACTTGAAATCATGCTGAGTGCTGGTAGTCGATGCTGCAGCGCGAAAGTTAACCTGTGCCTGCGCGGCCCCGCCCACTAAATCCAGTGAGGTGAAGAGCTAGAGCTCCAGCTCCTCCCATTTGGCTCTGCGTCGAGTACCACTTGGACCGTACCCATGGCACTGACCGTACCGATACTAAAATGTGACGTGAAAACACTGCAGATCACTGATTGGTCAGGCAGAATCGTCACTACCAGCATCATTGTATTTGTGAGACAACAAACCCGCTAGATGTAAATAGCCAGTAAAAGTCACCGCTGTAGCACCTGTTTTAAAACTACTTGCTTGAAGAAAAAAAACTTCCAAAAAAGAAATGGCCGTGGTCAGTGGACGATGTGCAGACGTTCCTCTCGGGTTGCCGAGGATAAACTATAACGATCAGTCATAATCCCACCCACTTTGAAGCGGTAAGTTACTAACTGCAGTGGAAAACTGCAACCGAGCTAAAGCGAACCGAAACCGAACAGCGCCGCGTCGTAACTTACCACGCAGTGGAAAAGCGAAGCGAGCCGAACCGTACTGAGCCGTACCATGCAGTGGAAAATTGTTTTTTCTCATTGTTTTGTTTAAAATGTTTTTTTTTTTTAATTATACTTACATTTTTCTAAGTGTTTTGTTTAAAATATTTTTTTTTTATTATACTTACATTTAAGTGTGATAACAACAATGATTCTAGCTCCATGCATCTTTTTTTTGTTTAAAAGCAGAGGCTCTGTTCTTTCTTTTGATATTCATTGTTTCTTCAGATATTCATACAACAAAATATTTTGGGGGCCATGAAAGCGTATGAAAGTTTTCTGAAAATTATCAAAAATGGTGGCGCTGACTGGCAACTTAAAAAAAAAGCTCAATTCATAGTTTTATGATATCTTTAATATTCTTTTTGAAGCATCTAAGTGGTAGTTGAGTAGCTGACAATGGAGGAACAGAAATCCATCAAAAAAATATCTTCATTTGTGTTCCGAAGATAAAACGAATATCTTCTGGGTTTGGGGCGACATCAGGGCGAGTAATTAATCACAGAAGTTTCATTTTGGAGTGAACTCTCCCTTTAACATAAAAAACAGAGTGAAGTAAGACTTAATAGTGAAACATTTAAACTGTTTTATGATAAAAATGTTTTATATTCCTAGCTATGTTTTTTCGTGTGTGTGTATTTTTTGAATTTTCTCCAATGGCATTAAGACAGATAGTGGACATATGAAAATAAATTAATATTTTTTTCTATTTATTTCAAAAAGGGACCATGTAATTTAATCAACATTCATGAATACAAAGGCTAATTTTCAATTGTAGTCCCTTTGCCAGATGTCATTAGGCATAAAACACAAAATAAATGACCACAACAATAATAATTTATTGACCAGAAATTATAAACAACTCTGTAAAATACAGTTAAATGCCACATGTTGTACAATAAGTTAATAATAATAAAAAAGAGGGAAAAAGACAAGGTATTGCTATGACAAAAGAATGTGATGAAGTTATGATACGTATTGACTTGAACCTGCATCTCCGTGGCTCAGCATGTCTGAAAAGTATGGCATATGACGTGTAAGTACTTTACAAATAATATATAAATACAAATACATTAGTTATAATTGAAACTACAGTACTGGGAATAATACTTGCATACAGTAATGTGATGTGAGTGGTGGTTGTACAGCAGCAGAGACTGACCTGGACCTGCTCCTGCATGAGCTGCTTCTGTCTGCTGAGGAGCTGCAGCACCTGCTGAGAGCTGGCCTGACAGTGCTGGTCCAGCTGCTGCAGTCTGACAAAACACACACATCCACACTGAGCTTCTTTTCAACAGCATGTTCCCAATTTTGGGATGTTTGTTGAATTGGTAAGCGATTTCACAGAAAATCTGCCAAAAATCTTGTGTGTTGAAGGGTCATTTTCACAAAGTGAACATTTAACAGATTATCATTAACTTAAAAGGGACAAAAATGAAAAATCATCCATTATTTTTTCTGTGGTTTATTTTGTTGCTTCAAACATATTGCTTTTTTCCCCCTATGTAACACATAAAAATAGAAATGTATCATAAAGTAAATACTGGAGGTGGAGTTATTAATGTTCCATAAAGTCATTTGCCAGGGAAATCAACCTATGAATGGCTTACTCTGTCCACATGGAGCAAGTACAGACCTTAGTCAGGTTAGACGGCATATATCATTTTACGTCAAATGAAAACAAAGGTGTGTGGGCTAGTTTTTTGTATAAAGGTCCTAGATCATGCCATTTTCATAACTCAACTGTTTTGTGGAGTTTTGGACTACTTTTGGAAAGATGTTACAATCAGCTGAACAATAGGTATGTTGTTAACAATACAATCCGTTGAACACGCTGTAATTCGATCCCTCACAACCCCGTTTTCATTCCTGTCAGAAAAGAAATATGGTGCTATCCTGACTACGTTAAAAAAAAAAAAAAAAAGACATACAAATGACACAATTCAGTATTATGTCCATGTGCTACTGTACACGATTCCAGCAGAAGTGAATATGGAGAACACGGGCCTCCAGCTTCTCTTGTTGACTAGTGCCAGATCCATTTTTAATGCCTTTCTTTTTCTCTGTGTCTGGTGAAACAGTGTTTCTGCCTTTCGCAATAGTTGTCATTCACCTCTGTTTCCTTAAATCCCAATTTATTTGGGAGTGTGAGCAGAATAGATCTCCTGACTGCACCAGACAGCTTGTTCCTGTCCTCGGGCCTCAGTCTCGAGTGCTGTTCTTTTGTCTCCCTCGCCCTCATCCTTTGAGTCCTCTGCTGGCCTTCCTAGCGTGAGCTGGACAGGGCTGATCTCAGGGCTGTGGTGGGCATCCTGTCCCATGCTCAGGCCCTGCTGTTTCGGGAGCTGGCGCCACTGCTGCCGCCCACCTCCAGAGTCTGGCAGCGCTGGCCCTAACCTCCTCCACACACTATTTAGCTCCAAATGTTCTTCTTTATTAGTGCACTCATCCAAAACTTTATCCACAATTCTTGCTGTTCTTCAGGTTTTTTACAAAGTACCATTCATCTGCCACTGTTTACCAAAATAAGGAATAATAATAATAAAAACTTAAGAAGCGAGAGCCGCAAGGACCGTTTAAGCTGTTAGTGGACCATCTGCTTTTTTTGACACTGGGTTTTCTTTCCTTCTCGAAATGCATGAAATTGATTCAGTATTAGTAAAAAAACAATCATTAATATGTAGCTAAAAAAAAAAAAAACACACCCTAATCCTAATCACCCCACACCCAAATCACTCCAAGAGAAGATGCATAAACTCTATGTGCAGACATATGGCATGACTTACTGTTGGAGTTACTGGCTATGATGTAAAGTTTTATAAAGTATATGACTTCGGCATCTGACTCCGATAAAGATTTTTGAAACAAAAAATAGAGTGAGCTTATCGATCCAAGTACATCACTTGTACATCACAGCTCTCTTACCCCAAAGAAAAATAATTGAAATCAATTTTAAAATAAAACCTTTAAAATTACAAATGTTAAATGTTACTAATTGTGAATATACAGTATACTAACGTTCAAAGGTTCGGGGTCTGTAGGATTTTTCTTTTATTAACATTTTTATTCAGCAAGGATGCATTAAATTGATCAAAAGTGATTTAATAAATACAAATATTTTGAAGTAGTGCAACTGTTTTCAAAATTGATAATAATAATAATAATAATAATAAATGTTTCTTGAGCACCAAATATTAGCATGATTTCTGAAGGATCATGTGACTCATGTGGCATCAAGACTGGAGTAATGATGCTGAAAATTCAGCTTTGCATCACAGGAATAAATTACATTTTAAAATATATTAAAATAGACAATAGTTATTTTAAATTGTACAAATATTTCAAAATATTACTGTTTTTATGATTAGCCGTGGTGAACATAAGACTTCTTTCAAACACATTTAAAAACTCGTAGCGACTCCAAACTATTTATCATTAAACTCATATAAACAGTTGTATGAGTCTAATAATATTGGAGTATTTTTCAAAGCAGTAGGCAATTAGACATTAGTCAGTATTAAACAAGAATGTCTCTTAATACCTTTGCATGGTTAAGCAAAAATAAAATTATAATCCTGACATAATGTCACTAGAGAAATAATGAATATTTCTTGTTGAATCTATTGAAAATTGAATGCTGAGAGTAAACTGAATCAGCTCTGTCAGAGCACTTAACCCCCAATTTATACTTCTGCGTCGAACTTGCGCAGTAGCTACGCCGTAGGCTGTGCGTAGCGCGCGTACCCTCCGGCGTACCCTGACGTGCACCTCTCCAAAAATGTAACAACGCGTCTATTCTACGCGGACGCAAGCGCTGTGATTGGTCTGCTCAAACCGCTTCCTCGGGTTTCACATGCTCCCTCTGCGTGCGTCAACGCGGACAACGACGCAGAAGTATAAATTAAAACCAAAGCGTAGGCTACGGCGTAGAGGCTCCGGCGTAGGTCCGACGCAGAAATATAAATCAGCCTTTAAGGCAGTTTGTGTAATTCCCTCATCTGCAGCACCTTTGCACCTCTAGAGACAGGCATGCTGCATTACCCTATTATACTATCACACCGCCCTTAATCAACAAATGTCAAACGCCTCTCAACCTCCCCCGTATTTACTGTATCTGCTTTACTGCCACTCAGAGAACAGTCTCGAAACCGTCCAATGCGCACGACCCGTGCCCTTGTTCGGGGCCATGTTAGTTTGTGTTTGATTCCCATAAACCCAAAGTCCCGTAGTCTTCTCTGAAGCTGGACTCACAACGGGAGTCTGATTAAATTAGAAGGCTGTCCAGCAGCTAAGGCTGCAAATCCAATAACCTCCCTCCATTTACTGGCACGCAACTTAATTAGGTTTTTAATACAGCTTAGTGCATGGAGCTGGGCTGAGCTGGCCCGGTCGGGACACTGCTGCCTCTGCCCGCTACTGAGAGAGCTGGAGAAGGGTTTTAAGGGAGAGGAGAGCTTCCCCGCTGACCCTGGTGAAAGGACACCATCTGCTGGCTCCCAGGCTAACTGAAGCCAGATCAACACACAGACACGCTTAACCCGACTAATGCGCTGACAAAAGAGCGCTCAGGTAACGGTATTGGCCATTTACATATCTATAAAATGCCAATTAGTTCAGAGAATACTGGCTTTTGTATGTAACTGACTTACCGGGGGGAAATTAAAAAAGGTATGTAGGTAACTTAACTGTTCCCTGCAAATAAAACAACAAGACTGTGCTTTTCAAAGATTTTTTTTGTAAAAAATAAATAAATAATAATACAGTAAGAACAGTAATAGTCTTAATTATTATTATAATTTAAAATAACTTTTCTAATTTATTATATTTTAAAATGCAATATATAATTGAGGTGGCAAAGCAGAATTTTCAACATCACTTCCCCTAGTCTTCAGTGTCACATGATCCTTCAGAATTCTGATTTGCTGCTCAAGAAGCATTTCTTATGATCACTGCTTGTTTCAGGATACTTCGAGAAATAGAAAGTTCAAACAGCATTTATTTGAAATAGATATATTTTGTAGCAATATAAATGTCTTTAATGCATCCTTGACAAATAAAAGGATACATTTCTTTAAAATTACTTGACATAGAAAGAAATCTATCCAACCCCAAACTTTTGAACAAATGTAATTTTATGTTAACTGCTTGTGTCACCATTATTTTTATCAAGTGCTTTCATTGTCTCACTTCAGGAACATAAATCACTGTTATGCACAAGTGTCACTTGCTAAAACAGCAGTCCAGTATTTATTTAGTTCCAATGAGATACAACTAAAAACAAAACAACAGTCTAGCTATGGGTTGGCGGCTGAGGACAGAATTGTAAAAAAAAACGAAAAAACATTGAATGAGACTCCCAATGCAATAAATTAATATTTTGATAAATATAAAACTTTAGCTTTATGGGCGAATCGAAATCAATGTCTGCGGTAATGGACAGTATGCCTCAGACGCCCCTGAGTTATTTATATATATATATATATAGATAAGGTTTACTTACAATGGAAATTTTGTTAGATGATAAAAGCAATTTTTAAAATTATTATTACATGTAAAAACTCTTTTTGGTGTAAATTCTGTGCAGGTGATGAGGCGCTCAGTGAGTTTGTATAATACGAGAGTGCGAGTGACTGAAGTTCCTCTGCTCGTGTGGCCTCAGGGTGTGTGATTTTTCAGACTGATGTTAGCGCCGGCCAAATGAATAGGCAAGAAGCAGTGAATACACTCTCAGCCCTTGCAAAAGACAAAACAAATCACAACTGTCTTTTTAAAACCATGACATACAGACCCCCCCAAAATCAGGTGATATAAAAATAAATAGATATCAAAATAAAAATGTATTTAATGTAAATTAATACAATTTAAAATGTAAGAAAAACCCTTGAAGTCATCTCATGTGTGAAAAAAGGTTTCTGAACAGTACAGCTAAACAAATAAAACCCTTTATCTCTTTTAAGATATTCTAATGAGAACAGGGCTCAAAGAAACAGCAAAAAGAACAGTTACTTAGTACAGCATATCAGAACAAATGAGTGCATCCTTCAATGCACAAACAAACCAATAGAAAAAGATCTCAACAAATGGAATGACAAATCACTAAATCCGGTGAATTTACGAGGCTCGCATCAGCAGCATGCTGCAGATAGTGGCGGGAAGGGGTTCGCGAGGCTTGGAGGAAGGATAAACAGTATAGAATATATGCAATCTGTCTTGGCTTGCCTGGTTAAAACAGGGCTGTCAGCGGCAGCGAGGACACAGTCCCTTCACTCCTCCATAAACCCCCCTGCTCTGCCAGGGCCAAACACAGCTCCACTGACCGCTGGCCTTGGATCTCACAGCCCTAATCTGATAGACTCGCCAGTGTCTATTGTTGCACATTATCTCTGCTCCCTCTGTCTGTGTTTTTATTTACAGATCTGAGTTCGGGACCGTATGTAGATATGGCACTGGATTCAAATATAAATGTTAACCCCCCAAAAATACAAATAATAATCAGATCGTTAAACTAGATCAATCATAGGACAATGCATGTTCCATGGCATTGTCATTTATTATCTGATTTTTTATAGCTAAAAATAAGGCTTTATAGTGAAGGAACTCGCACTGAAAATGAAGTGTTACTAAGTGGTTATTTGGATAATCAAGACTGGATTACAGAGGTGACTATGAGAGTGGCCAGTGAATAAATGTGAAGACAAGAGAGCTGTATGATTTGACCCAGAATGGCTACTAGTCCTTCCCTATGAATTGCAATGAATACTTTCCATCCAATGATAGTCCATCTAACCATTTCTATAGGTTTTCCCAAAATGGCAGCATTCTTCTCCTAAAAGATGCTGTAAAACACACTGCTGAATGACACTGGCATCATCAATACTGGAAACTCTGCAAAGGAGCACTTGACAAAAATGAATCCATAAAAAATAAATAAACAAACAATTTTAAAAATCCATATCAAGAACATGAAAATTAGCCTAGGAGACAGTATAAGTTGGCTAAGCCATTTTTATTTTGTTGCATTATTATTTTTATTTTATATATTTACTATCACTATTATTTACGCCATTATTTATATATACAGTATATATATATATATATATATATTTTTTTTTTGCTTTTCAAATCTTTCAAATATTTTTCTTAACATAACTGTTGACAACAACTGAATAATAAATAAATAAATAAATAAATGTAACTTTTAAATTAAAATAACTTTGTTTGTCTTTGTACACAATGTTATGGACATTGTTACACCAGTTAAATGTTTTTATCTACTATACTCCATGCTACAATAAATATCTACTGTTAAAAGATAAAAAAAAAATACATTCAGCTATACAACATATGTGATGCCAGTTCCCTAAAAACATCATAAAGTTTGTTACCACCATCAGCTTGGACTTCCTTGCGAAAACAACATGGGAGCTTGAGAAAGGAGCTAAGTGAGCACTTTTTGATGTTATAAATGGGGTCTTAGCGCTGGATAGGAAGCGCTTGGATGCACCACAGCATTTTACAGTTCGCATGCCTTGGGATGTGCCCAGCACCCGCGTAAGCAGGAGCAGTAGAGCCACCGCTCCACAAGACTCTGTCAGCAGGCCATGGAGCTGTTGCCCCCAGCAGTGTGGGCCAGCTGGCCCAAGAACACTAGAGGAAAGAGGGATATTAGGGTGGAGAGGCTCCCTGCTGCCCCCTAGCTGCAAAACGCTTAAACCATGACTTTTAAATATAGAGAATCATTGAATGTGTCACGAGTATCTACTGAATGTGTTATCAGAGCAATCACTGATTCCCTACAGATCAATAAACACTGAGCCCAGAAAGTTATCCGTGATCCTGAAAATGCAGATATCACTGTATAATAAGTTCTTACTGTATACACTGGCGTTCAAAAGCTTGAAGTTAGTAAGATTTTTTTTAAAATAAATTAATACTTTTATTCAGCAACGACGCATTAAATTGATCAAAAGTGACAGTAAAGCAATTTGTTATTTTAAAAACTATTTTTATTTTACATAAATACTGAAAAATTTTATAAATACTCAAATAAAATGATGAAAATGCTCATTAGGCGTTCTGTCAGAGCAACCGTTTTCAACATTAACATTCAAAATAAAAAACATTTTCACTAAATCAGCATAATGTGGATCATCTGAAGACTGGAGTAATGAAAATTCAGTTTTGTCATTACAGGAATGAATTACATTAAATAAAAATAGAAGACATTTATTTAAAATTGTTTTTTACAATACTACTGTTTTTACTGTATTTTTAATCAAATACAGTAAATGCCGACTTAGTGTGCATAAGAAATTTCTTTCAAAAGCATAAAAAAAACTTTCCGTCCCCAATATTTCAATGGCTGTATGATGATGATTATGATCAACAGGATAAAAGAGAGATTAAATAATATCCTTCTTCTTATATACTCTGAATAAATTGTGAGCAGTGCTTCCACAATAATGAACATAGTAAATCTTTTCTTCTTTTTTAACACTTCAGTGAGAGGGTTTCTATTACAGCTGCTTTGACATTGTTCTATTTTCTTACAGTCATAATCTATCTCTCTCAAATGGGAGTGCAAAAATAACATCTGCTATGGTCTCCACTATAGAAGTTTACCCTGCTGAAGTTCCACACACAGAAATGTGAAAAGAGTCTATAGCCACACCTCTGTGCTAGCAAGCGGCGCCATTTGAGGCGTCATTCATGTCTGTAGAATTGAGGTTTGAGTTGGCTATTGAAATTGAATACTTAGGTTAGAGGTTTTGAACAGTTCTGTTTGTGAATATACAGTTTAACAATATCAAACACAAATGACTAAAGAGAAGCTGGAAAGATATAATATGTCCACATACATTATTACAATCTTTGGGTCTGTCAGCAAAGTTCAGATTTCTGGTTGAAATCTGTTGTTTACATACTTTTAAATAATGCCACTTGAATCACTAATATTATAAACAAGACTCATGTTTGATTTAAAGCAGAGAAGTACAAAAAAAACTCCTTTTATAAAGCTTTTTTTTTCTTTCATGCAGACTTGATTTTAAAAATGCTAAAGGTACATCTGATCTGACCCAGAAAAGACAAAGATCACCAAACGAATGCTAAAGAAAAAGTGACGAGCCTCATCCACATCACACATGCCATCTCCTTAACTCCTTGCCAACTTCATTTGCAAGTGAAAAGTTTACTAAGCTTTTTTGCTTTCGGCAAAAGCAGCACACACACAGTGTCTTAAATGCGTGTCCGTGTGTGTGTAAGAGAATGATGGGGTGGGTGGCAGGGAACCAGATGAAGCAGCCCTCGCCCGAGGCCCAGCCATCTCCCCGGCAGCAGCGCGGCTGTTCTCGGACATTTGTTCCATTGCACCATCTCCTCCAGCCTTTTCAGCAGCGCTCCAGCTACCGCTACACATGGCTCTCCATCCACGCTCCCCTCCACGCACATCCACACGCCACTACCATCTTTCTTTATGCTGCCATATGGCTGACAGAAGCCTGTAGATTTAGGCACACATCTGCGTATATGCTACAACACTCCTTTAAGGAACAGGAGCGTGTTTGCTTCTGTGTGTGTTGGTGAGAGGGAGTGATAATTGGTAAAGACGCTCATTGGCAGATGCGTGTTTGTGGGGCTGAGTGGAGATGAGAGAATGTTTGAGGAGCTTGTGTGAGCAGGGACTCGGAGCAGGCGAAATTTTGGACAAATAATCATATCAAGCCGTGTTTTATTACTATCCAAAATCAGGGTAGCTGACAAACCATTTTTTTTTTTAAATCAACAAAAAGACTTCTTTTGAATGTTTAAGTGGACGTTTAAGGCGCTGTAACTAGTCTTTTTAAATAACCTTCGAATACCTTCCCTAGTTCCTAAACATAGTTCTGCAGTGTGACAATAAATTCTAAAATGCAAAAAAAGTTATATAAGTAATATGAGGCCAAAAAAGCAGATTGCATAATAATTATAAAATAATATGCAAAATGTTGTTTAAAATCATTTAGCCTCACTATAAAATGCCATGCCACAGGACCTGTCATCTTACTAAAAGCTTTTAATGTTATATACCCATTAATGCTTTCTGAAATTAATTTTAGATTATTATAGATTATTATTCTAAATTAAATGCCATTTATAAAAATGTCCATGATTTCCAAGCTTGGAAATGAATAAAAAAAATTCCCTGTTATTTCCATGGACCCCTGCCTGCCTACTTATACGATGTTTGTCACCCACAAATGCATATGTTTTCAAAGTACAAGACAGTTCAGCAGTAATAAGAATGAACAAAACTAAGAATTTACAACACATGTTGTTTAGCCTATTCTGTATGAATAATAATAATATTAATACTATATTTAATACTAAAGGCATACCTGAGTACGGCTCAAATAGCTAATTAGGTACGTTAATTCGATTAAAGTAAATATAAAATAAAGTTAAAATTTCTGTTTATTTCTGCCATAAATTTCCATTAAAATGCAATTATAAGAACAGTAAAAACAGTATTCTTACATAATTTACAAAACCATTTCTAATTATATTCTTCATCAAGACACTCAAAAATATATTTTTTAACAAAGAGAGTCTTTGCCTGTATTGTATGTTAATGAGGCAGACCATATGAAATTAGTCAGTAATATATATATATATATATATATATATATATATATATATATATATATATGTAGTCTGATTACTACATCCCAAAGTAGCTTTTACCACACTAACGTCAACTATCTTACACAGCAGTGAAGCGATGCCCGAAATGCATTTATGAAATAAAAATAGGATTGATACGCATATGTATTATTGATGTTCTCCATAAAGCCGAGGCTATTACGCACAATCGTTGGCCAACACTCAAGCCTTTCATATATCACTGGCCCTAATCTCTAGGCAGAAAATATGCGAATACCACGTGGAAAATAAATAAATAACTTGCAGGAGTGAAACATTGTGTGCCGAAAACCCCTGTGTTGCTTGGCGTTGGCTCGAATGGTAAAAATAAATCAAGCTGATTTTCCAAATGTTTCATGCGTGCCACGCTGTTGCAGCTCTTCGCAGCACAGATTGTGCGCCCGATCAAGAATATCTGAGGTGGGGCCCCGGCTATTTGCATGTATGTCGAAGCCATTTGCACCAACTTATTAACACGTACACCTTAACCCACGGGCGGCGGGGTGAAGTGCCTTACAGAGCAGAGACACCCGGGGCCCTGAAGACGCAGGAGGGACCAGACCTCTCAGTTTCTTACTCAGAGCCGAGGGCTGAAGTTTGGCTCCGGCACCTTCTGTCTTACATACCAACAGCAGGAGAAATGTGTGTGTCAGCATTGCAATAAACAAAGCATGCAAACAGCGAGAAAGAAACGGTGCGATGCGGTAAACTCTCACAAATAGATTTTTCACTATTTTGGCCAGAACATGAAATTGTTTTATTTAACCTCTTGCACGTTGAAACTTTCTCTTTGTTTTGAAATCTTCTCAAAAGATTAGCTTTAACATTAAATTCAAAGAGGATGGTTCAAAAGATGCACAACAAAAAAAGATTGAATCATTTGATTATCTCTAGCTTGTACATATCTTCTATGGTAAACATAACTATAAATATTTCACATATATAGATTCTTTCTAATCGCTTCATCTCACCTCTGAGCTCGGTCTGTGAGCTCTTGTGAGAAATGTTGCGTAATTGCAAAGGTGACAAACCATTTTAACAGCTCCAGTTATGTGAGGAAAGCTCACTTACATGCCCACACGGCACAACTATCTAAAAACAACATGCTTTTCATTACGAGGCGGCAGTGGAAACGTAACTTTTCTCTGTATCTGCTTCTCTGTGGTTCGAGGAGGTGGATATTCACTAATATGTAAAGTTGTGGAGGAAACAGAAGGATGTTGTGCTCCCAGCAGAAGCTCAGTTCAGGCTGGAGGTACTGTGGATACACCCACACTCACTCACTCGCCCACATGCTGGCTCGGGCGGTGTGCCAGACGCCCCTCAACCCTACACTCAGTGGCCACATGTGCCCCTGCCTGAAACACGCACACACACAGTCTGAAGTGTTACGAGTGCACTGCTTACATGTATCAGATATATATATAAAAAGCCAGTATCTAATTCCAGTTAATTTTATAGACATATTGAGAGGTTACAAATCTACCGCCGGCAAATCCAATCAATGGCTTCTTGAAGAGCCAGCCTTATTTCAGACTGACAAAATGTAATTCCCGATGAACACACACTACCGTTCAAAATTCTGATGTCAGTAATATTAATACTTCATAAATGAATACTTTTATTCAGCAAGGAACCATTAAACTTAGCAAAAAACTTTTTGTTCATCAAAAATCAAAAAAGTATCAGTTTGCACAAAATATTAAGCAGCACAACTGTTTAACATTAATAATAATAATAAAAAAAGATTTGAGCCAAAAGTTAGCATGTTAGGCCCTGTGTTACACCTGGTATTAAGATGCGTTTTGGTTGATCGGATCACAAGTAGACGAGGGAGACAGATTTCCGTTAACACCTTGTGTTTTAATCAGTCTCTTTTGTCCACCTTCAACCACTTCTGTCCTGATTTGATTGAGCGAAGGGTCTATGGGCAGGTAAATGTATGTGTTTTTCAGATCTTTCGATCTAATGAATGAAAAAAGCTCACGCAATTTACATATGAACGCACCTGGAGACGACAGAAAAACATACAGAGAGCATCAACTTTCGTTTCCTCTAAACATCCAACAATGTTTTCTCTTCAAACCAAACTTGGGTCTCCAGCCAACAAAGTTTAAATCCTGTCTGGCTAAAACACTTACCATAATGTTTACACATTAGGCCAGTAGGAGGAGAGTAGTCATCTGTTGTGGCTGTTTGAACACATTCGACCACATGAGTAAGAATGTGTTTTCGACTACCTCTGGGAGTGGTCAAATGTGGACGAGCTCAAAATGTTTTAGACCCCGTTTACACCTGTATTTAGCATCATCCACTTGTGATCTGATCAACCAAAACGCATCTTAATACCAAGTGTAAACAGGGCCTTAGAATGATTTCTCATGTTAGAAGGATCATGTGACACTGAAGACTGGAGAAATGGCTGCTGAAAATTCAGCTTTAACATCACAGGAATAAATAAAATATATTAAAATAGAAATCAGTTATTTTAAATTATAATAATATTATTTTTACAATATTACTGTTTTTACTGTATTTTTGATCACATCCTTGGTGAGCATAAGAAACATTACAAAATCTTATCAACCCCAAACTTCTGAACAGTAGTGCATTTCAACCCGTTTTGTTCATTATTCTTCCACTAATTCATTGACCTCAATCTAGTTTGTGATACTTTATCATGCCTACCATTAGATGAAGGCTTTGTTCAGACAGGCAGCAAAAATCAGATTTTTTTATTGCCGTATCCAACTAAAATATGGTTTTTTTTTTGTGATCGGAACAGCATAAATAAAAGAAATTTGATGTTAACAAACTTGTACAAACAGATGAATTTTAACCACATGCAAAATGACAAAGACAAACTGGATTTGTGTGCAGGGTGAACAAAGCCTGATTAATACAATCTTTGCTGAATTGAAATGTAATTTCAAAACTTTTTTGAAAACCTGCGAATCATGAGTAAAATTTATTCACAGACATCCTAAAGATGCACACCCCTAATTGCTGCTGGTTTTCAAATGTACTGTAGTGATGCCATGGTGTTATACACCACACAAGCTCCTATAGTGACTGTACATGTGCGGACTTGAGGTCAGTGCTGCAGGTGTGTGTACCTCTGCTTCATCCGCTGGTGCATCCTGCCGTGCTGCACACACTGCTCCTCCATCTCCTCACAGCGACCTCGCAGTTTCTCAGCGCTCTCCTGCAGGTGCTCTCTCTCCAGAGACAACTGCTCTATCTCCGCTCTACACACACACAAACACACGCTTAAGTTTTAGAATCCACATTTGGTTGCTGTTAAATAAAGCTATAACTTGAACTGATATTAGATCATTCAGCCCTCAAAAACAGAGTGTTTAAAAAGCAGCAGCTTACAGAGACAAAACAAAACTGCACATTTCACAAAAATGGACAGTAGATGGATCTTAATACACAGTATATTAGTACTATCAGTTATCAGCTGATATAAATATTTTAATATGATAAATTCAGGATTCACTCCCATATTTAAAAACAGCATGTATAAGGGGCTATCAGGAAATAGCAGAGAACCATTTTTTCTTCGTTTGATTGTTTTTCCACATTTATTGAAAAGAGAGTAAAGAAAGTAAAGGAAAATATAGCAGCAAGCAGGAATTCTCGGGGTCCAAGCACCAATGGCCCATGTTAGCGATCCAGTTGAAATGCATCTTATGATGTGGTTTTTACAGCAAAGTCCATCTTGAATATTCACTGAAAGTAAGGTTTGATGGGATGGGATACAGCAACACACAGGTGTCAAAAAAGCAGCAACTGACGTTCAAAAGGAAATCACACTCATACTGTTAGATTAAAAGAGAAGTAAAAAAAAATTCCCCATTATAAAAATGTTTACTGTTGTATTTAAATTTAGATGAAATTGCATGTCATAGGATACCACAGGACTATTTCAAATAAATGTGAAGATATAATTTGCAGCTCAAAATTTTATTTATATACGACCCTGGATCACAAAACCAGTCACAAGTACCACGGGTATATTTGTGGCAATAGCCAACAATACAGGTTTGGCTTACAGCTTATGAAAACCCCAAATTCAAAATCTCATAAAATTAGAATATTACATGAAATCAATTTAAAAAAAAAGGATTTTAAATACAGAAATGTCGGCCCTCAGAAAAGTATAATCATGCACATGTCCTCAGTACTTGGTTTGGGCCCCTTTTGCATGAACTATTGCCTCAATGCGGCATGGCATGGATGCTATCAGCCTGTGGCACTGCCGAGGTGTTATGGAAGACCAGGATGCTTCAATAGCGGCCTTCAGCTCTTCTGCATTGTTCGATATCATGTCTCTCATCTCTCTCTTGGCCATGCCCCATAGATTCTCTATAGGGTTCAGGTCAGGAAGGTTTGCTGGCCAATAAAGCCCAGTAATCCCATGGTCATTGAACCAGGTTTTGGTGCTTTTGGCAGTGTGCGCAGGTGCCAAATCCTGCTGGAAAATGAAGTCAGCATCTCCATAAAGCACGTCTGCTTAAGGAAGCATGAAGTGCTCTAAAATGTCCTGGTAGACGGCTGCGTTGACTCTGGACTTAATAAAGCACAGTGGACCAACACCAGCCGATGACATGACTCCCCAAACAAACACAGACTGTGGAAACTTCACACTGGACTTGAAGCATCTTGGATTGTGTGCCATTCCATTCTTCCTCCAGACTCTGGGACCTTGATTTCCAAATGAGATGCAAAATTTGCTCTCATCAAAAAAGAGGACTTTGGACCACTGAGCAACAGACCAGTTCTTTTTTTCTTTAGCCCAGGTAAGACGCTTCTGACGTTGTTTGTTGTTCAGGAGCGGCTTGACAAGAGGAATACGACATTTGAAGCCCATGTCCAGGATCCGTCTGTGTGTGGTGGCTCTTGATGCAGTAACTCCAGCCTCAGTCCAGTCCTTGTGAAGCTCCCACACACATTTGAATGGCCTTTTCCTGACAATCCTCTCCGGGCTGCGGTCATCCCTGCTGCTTGTGCACCTTTTCCTTCCACACTTTTCCCTTACACTTAACTTTCCATTAATGTGCTTTGATACAGCTGATGGTTTTCTGCACAACTGTCAGGTCAGCAGTCTTCCCCATGATTGTGAATTCCACTGAACCAGACTGAGAGACCATTTAAAGGCTCGGGAACCCTTTGCAGGTGTTTTGGATTAATTAGATGATTAGAATGTGACACTTTGAGCCTACAATACTGAACCTTTTCACAATATTCAAATTTTCTGAGATTTTCATAAGCTGTAAGCCATAATCATCAAAATTATAACAAATAAAGGCTTGAAATATCTCACTTTGCATGTAATGAGTCTATATAATATATTAGTTTCACCTTTGAAATTGAATTACTGAAATAAATGAACTTTTGCAAGATATTCTAATTTTTCGAATTTCACCTGTACATTGTATGGGTCAAAATTATCGATTTTTCTTTTATGATAAAAATCATTCGGTTATTAAGTAAAGATCATGTTCCATGTAGATATTTTGTATATTTCCTACCGTAAATAAATAAAACAATTTCCTTTTGTGAGTGAATGCAGCACAATCGCGAACATAAATGGACGCTATTTTCTCAATGTTTAGATTTTTTTTGCACCCTCAGATTCCAGTTTTTTAAACAGTTGTATCTCGGACACATATAGTCATATCCTAACAAACCATACATCAATGGAAAGCTTATTTATTCAGTTTTCAGATTCAATTTAAAAAAATTGACCCACTGTACACATATTGTAGCTTTAAAACAAGGATTCAGAGGAAACAAGAATTTTGATTCTGTCGCACACGGTTGCAGAGTTATTAGCTAAAACTTAAAGTTGCTTGTTATAGAGCCACCTTGAAGCCCATATTTCAAATAATTTGGTACACATATACATTTTTTAATGGTTGGCCATTCATATTTGATGTTATTAGCCACTGAAATTTTATTGGCTGCTAGCGGCCATGTTTTTTTTTTTTAAATGTCTGATTCATATAAGAGGATATGTTAGGAAGTCCACCAAAGAAGATGAATACCAATTTTCAACTTAATGAATTGTACTGTTGCAAAGTTAAAATTGTTTTTAGTTTTAGCGCCTCCATTGGCAGAATTATACGAAACTTGGTGTGCCTTCTCAGAATGTCCTGTGTCAAGTAAGTCAACTCATAAAAATGGGCATTGCCTGACTAATTAGTTAAATTATATCTTTGCTTTTAGTAACTTTCTGCTAGCACTGTCCCTAGCTGCTGTCTGCCAATTTTGGTGAAGATCGGACCAACAGTCTAGGAGAAGTTTAAAAAAAGTATGTTTTTAAGAAAAGCCAAAATGGTGAAAAAATGTATATGTTGAGGGGCTTGACTCAAGGATTCTGAAGACACTTTTTTGTTTGAAACCCTCAGGGTTCCAAAGTGCCTCTTTATAGCGCCACCTAGTGTCAGACGGGTGTGTGTCTGTGTGCCTGAGTAGCGGTGCACGATTGGGACCATACTGCTGAGTTTGGGGTCTCTGGTTATGGTCTTTGACACCCATACAGTTTTAGGCCAGAAAAATAAGGAAGAAGAAGAAAATCAGTACAAACAAAAAGAGAAATAGCAGAGCAAAAAGAGGAAACAGAGTTGGGATCACTGAATGGGTCACAGCCATATTTGAACTTGCACCAATCACTTTGCCATGGCTCCAATGACAATTACTTAGGCTTTTTTTCTTAACAAGACCACACTCTCATTGCACCAGAAACACCTAAGCACTCTGCCATCAGGTATAGCCCTGCCAAGTCAACTCCATTAGCACTGTAAACACCCTGCTTTCCAAAAGTTAAAGTGTCTACAAGGAGGACATCAGCTCCCCAAAACAGATCTTTGATTTAATGTGTAAACTTGTTTATTAAGACAAACGGAAGACATCCTAAATGGGTTGTGTTTGATAAAACTGTTAAAGATACAAGTAATTAAATCCACCACCACAACTCGCTTAGATGTGCTGCATTATAGACAAGAGAGCAACCTTCATCTGAGTCTTATGCAGAATGAACCTTGTCGCCAGCGTGCTGCGTGCTCATCTGCCTATAGGTTTAAAACACAACACTGAACAGAAGGCCACACTGTCACCGGATATAAAACAACAGGACAGGGAGATCAGTAGAGGGAAATGAATCAAGTGTGTGAGTGTATATACATATAGTCAATACACTGCTCTTATTATATAACATATTATTTGTTTTAGTTTTTTTAAATTACATTAAAAATCAATGAAACACTTACAAAACTGTCTCACTACATAAATATATATATATATATATATATATATATATATATGGTACCAGATTGCATTAACACTAGACCTTTGTGAGATTCTGTATGTCGGCAGTTGATGATTAACGTACATAAACTTTCGATTTTCGATTTAACTTTTAGGTTAAATTAGTAACACTTTACAATATTGTTCCATTAGTTAACATTATTTAATGCATCAACTAACATTAACTAACAATGAGCAATGCATTTGTTACAGCATTTCTTAATCTTTGTTAACGTTATTTAAAGGTGCTCTAAGCGATGTTGGGTGACGTCATTTCTTGTTGACGTTTAAAGTATTGTCAAACAAAACGGAGGCTAGCTAGACCCTCCCTCCTCCTCATCCACTAACCCCCCAAACCCCAACCCCAAATCCTTCTTGTCGGTTATTGGCTGGAACAGTTTGTTATGTTCTGTGGTGCGGGTAAGCCCAGTTTGTTTTTGTTGCCATTTGTGGAGCCTGGGGTGTCTGCAGAGACCGCATTTTTTTACAGTGTGTTCAGGGGACAGGCAGCTAGCGGATAGTGAGGAGATGTTTGCTGTATGTGACAAAAAATGTTTTGGCCTTAAAAATGCGTAACATCGCTTAGAGCACCTTTAATAAAACTCGACTCTCTATTGTTACTTCATATTAGCTCAGGTCCATTAAATAATAGTAACAGACACAACATTTGATTTGAATAATTTATTAGTAAATGTTAAAACTAATGTTAACTAATATTAATAAATGCTGCATTTATTTTTAATCGTTTGTTCATGTTAACTTTTAGTGACCAAATTAAAGAGACCAGTCACTATTTATTTTTCTACATTTAAAAATCTCACTTCTACTTAAATAATAAAATAATTGTAACTCAAATCTATATTTAATGGTAATCTATTGATTGTTATCATTTACTTGTAATAAATGAGATAATGTATAGTTGCAAGATGTTATCGCAAAATAATCCCTGACAGAATTATCAAAACCCTGAGGCAAGGTGAATATCCCTTGTGTAATTTACTGTATGTCAACAGCCCATTATTGTTTATTTTAACCTTTTAAATTCATTTAATTCACCTTGTTTGCAGAAGTTATGCAAATACAGCTTTTCTTCACTTTTAGTGCTTCTTTATGGTTCACTTAAATAGTCCCTTAGTGTGACTTTAATTTTTAGTATAGAAGATATTCCATCAGGTCATAAAAATATAATAAGGTCACAATATGAGTTCATAAAAACTGCATTTATAATAATTATAAAAGAATGACAAAAATGTTATAAGTAGAAAAGTAAAGTAGAACACTGCCTGACATTTGTCAACTACCCATGTGAGTGTTTTTATCAGTCAACAGCAACTGTAAAACTATAGTGCGATCACAAATACGCAGAGATGATTCGCCGCATTCATCTTCTTTAGAGGTCTTCTTGAGTTCAGCGTGCGGGCGGAAGGGGGAGGGCGAGCAGCAGTGGCCTGTACCTTCCCAAGCTGGGCTGACTGACCATGGCAGATTGCAAGCTGCGATGTGAGTAATGCGCTTTACACTGTTTTAACAGCTGACTACCCCAGAGGCCTGAGGTGAGAGGCACATGTGATGGGCAGAGAGCAAAGCCTGTGCGGAGGACAGGCTGGCGTGTGCCAGGGTACAGTGACAGCTCCCTTACTGGGGCACAGACTAGAGCAGTATGGCACAGAAAGGATGCCACGCTCTGGATAACACACCGCGAGTGGCTCTGCGCTGAAAGTCGGACTCCGCGAAGATACACAATTCACAAAGCGTCAACAAGATCAAACAGTTGAGAAGACGATGTCAGGCAATCTGCATTTTAAACATGGAAACTGATATTCACTGATTTCACTGCAAGGAATAGCACAGTTACAGTGAACACTATGTTTAGTTGAGCTCTAGACGTGAGAGTCATGAACAACGAAGCCCTGAAGACAGCCAGAGTTCACGCTTCTTTAAACCAGTGAATTTCCACTTATTTACCAAATTTTGATGATTGCTTTAGTCATTAATGAACTAGCAATTTATAATCAATAAAATATGTAGAATAAAATGTAAGACTAACCATTTTAAAACTCAACAACCTGCCATTTCCAGGCCTTCTATGACCATAGGAACCCTGGACACAAATGTAGGTCTGGTACCTGCCCTGAACTTGACTGGGTTCAATATTTTGTTGAGTTTTACATTGGGTTTGAATCTGTAATAAATGAAAAAATGAATATGGTATACACTATCTTAAAGGACTGAAGTGCTACGTGCCTGCTGTTCTGGGCCAGTTCCTCCAGCTTTGCCCCAAGTGTCTGACATTCCTCCTTCAGTTTCCCAATCAGGCTGTTCTGAGCACTGAGCAGAGCATCCGTTTCTCTGACTGTGAACAGATAAAGTATTGACTTATTAACACAGCAAACACTTAGATGGATATATAACACAGGAAGAGCAACACAAAACTACATAATGAATGTTCTTCCTGGGTCTAAAAGTAAAAAAAATATATATATATATTGAGACCAGGGTCATGTGTCAAAATCAGAAAGTGGTTTGAAAGTGGTTACTGAAATGCATTTTAATAGATTTAATATGGTCATTTTCTCTAACATGATTTTATATTATCCAAAGAAATATCTTCTGCTTCAATGGAAGAGCACCTGACCGACTGTTTAGTCACATGATTAATGTCACATATGTACTTATTTGAATAATGACCAAGAAATTGAGCAAAATACTACATTTTCATTGTGGTCTCAGATTTGGTCATGGACCCCACTGTAGCCTATATTCTGCATTTATATCTAAGCTACACAAAGAGCTACACAGAAAGCAGGAAAGTAGTTACAACGTGGATTGTTGTGTTCATTAAATTTAGTTTTCATCAAGTTCAAAAAGTTCAGAAGCTGTTGAAAGTACACCAAAAGTATCCTACTGCGTTTCTGTGCTTTGAAACTAGTTGGGCATGTGCAGGCCACAGAGACACCACACACAAAGAAGGATAAAAGAAACAAACTGGACTCTAAACAAACAGGGCAGTGTTTAAAAAAAATTTGGTATCATCTAGAGGCGATTCTGTCTTAACTACTAAAATCAATCCATTTAGAGATAGAGAGACAGGGACGGGGGGAAGCAGGACAAAAATAATTAGCTATCGAGAGTGGCCATTATATGCTTAGAGGGGGAAGTGGTCTGTGGTATTAAAGGACTAATTCCATAAGCCCAAAGAGCTTCCTGCTGAGCCTCTGATGCCATTTCTCTTTAGACAACATGTGTGCCGTGCAGCCGCGCCAAAAAGAAGCCCTTTGTTTTCTCTGCGCTTTGTTCTGGCAATCAGCATGCCTCAAGTTTCTGGAAACAGGTAAATAAACTAAACTCGCCCATCCAGATGGTGCAACAGATGTGAGAGCAGCACTCTGAAATCAGCAGACAGTGGGCAGCGCTGCCCGCCCCCCATTTTTAAACGCTAACTAATACGTAGCGCTGAAGCTCTGGAGCGCCGAGCATCTGCTCCCTTCGGCCAGCCAAAGGTTACAGGTGTTCCTGATGCCGTCCCGCACAGTGTGGCTCATGCCCGGAGCGTGCGGGAGTGAGGCAGGCGGAAGAGCGGGTGAGGCCGTTGTTCTGGCAAGGGGCAGTGCACCGGTGAACACCCACCACTCCTCTCGTGCTGCGCTTCCATTTGCTGGAGCGTCTGTGTCAGCTCACGTTCGCGCCGCTGTGCCTGGAAGGTCAGAGCGGCCATGTCCTCACCACAGCAGCGCTCTACCGCCTCCTTCTCCTGCCTGCAGAGAGAGAGAGAGAGAGAGAGAGAGAGAGAGAGAGAGAGAGAGAGAGAGAGAGAGAGAGAGAGAGAGAGAGAGAGAGAGAGAGATACACATTTAGATCAGTGATACACATGAAGAAAGGCACTAGGTGTCACCAAACGGAAATGCATGTTTTCAAACAGGTTTCCTGATCACTCCCCTCTGTCATTGGTCAGACAATCAGACAGTCCCGCGCAAAATTCACAATACTGGTTGAACTAATACTGCTGTGCCGAGCTGGATAGGAATTCTCATATAAACAGAACGTTGTTTTGAAAGAGTCACAGTTAATAGTTTTTCGGGAAAATCAACTTTCAAATTACTGATAGTTGTTTCTGCACACTTACTGTGACAGGAGTATTGTAACAAAGCACATTTACGCAATAAGATTAAAAAATGTGCTGTATGGAACAATGTGCAAAAACATAACAGCACAATAAAAATCTTACAACACAATTAAAATATTTAGGACACAAAATTTCAAATTCTGTCATCATTTACTCACCTTCATGTCATTCCAAACCTGTATGACTTCTTCAAACCTGTTCTTCTGTAGAACATTTTTTTTTTTTAAGAAATGTCTTTTTTTGTCCATACAATGGAAGTCAGTGGTCACTAAAACTGTTTGGTTAATGAAAGTCATGCAGGTTTGGAACGACATGAGTAAACGATTACAGAATTTAAATATTTGGCAGAATTTAAATATTATATATTAAACTTTATCCTTTTAACTATGTCTTTTGTGTCGAGGCTGATACTACTCTGACAAATCAAAATACTGGACCAGAACTATCATACTGGGGTCCACTCAAACACTCAAAATGAGAGTATAAGTTGGCTTAAAAAAAAAAGTTGGCCAGTATTAGGAATGACAACAAAATGCATGGAAAGATAATCTGAGCATCACTGGTACTTTATCTGTCTAATAATGATGTAAGTGTTAATATACACACAGAGTGTACAATCCCTCTTCTCTGATCTTTCGAAACATGGTGCTTCTGTCTCTTCGTAATTACTGTAGATGACCCCTTTTTTGTTCTCAGGAGCTTAATTTGCCTAAACATTTGAGGAATATTCCTCGTATTAAGTCACCAAAATGTGTACATTAATGTTTTTATAAGTAGCAGCATTTCACATACAGTATATACTGGGGAATATATGACGCTGTGATTGACATGATGGTATTTTGCCACAAATATGCAAGGAAAAATAAGCGATTTCTATTGTCCTAGTGGCAAAAAATAGAATTTTTTAAGTGTAAAATTATTTTTAAAATCAAAATAAAGCACGGTCGGTAAGAAACATTTAAGGCTGATCCATTTACTCAATTCACCCGGTATTGGCAGGTGTGGGAACAGGTTTATTTTGAATCTAATGTATAGACAATACATTATACATCAACACATCTCCCTTGTCACACTACATCTTGTCACTTTACCCTACTCACACCCAACGTGCACTATCACTTCATTTATTGCACTGTTGATTTCATTCACCTGTGTTACACAGATACTGAAACACTCAGACAATAATCCTTCCTACAGATATGCAAATAGAGCTTTGTTGACTCTGACTCTCAGACAGAAAGACAAAAGTGAGAGAAACGTGCAACATACTACACAATGATATCTGAGATTAGATATAACATTGATCAACAGATTTATGTTAAAGCAACTCTAAGGTGAAAACAAAAACACACGTTCTTTACTCAACTGCCAGGTTAAAGGGCATCACGTTAGTGATCAGCATGAATAAAATAAATATTCTACACTAAAAAAGAGCATAACGCAGGCCAAAGAAAGTAAGACGAGAAGAAGAAAAAACCACCCACAAAACTCAAGTCAAAGTGTGTTAATTAACAGTGAAGCCTGAAAACTTTTCTCGCACACTGGGTTTGGAATGTAGCTGGAGAAGTGACCGTCTCTGCAGGCCTGCTGTCGTCTGGAGTGTGAAGGCGCTCCGCCTGCGAGAGCTGTGTGAGAGAGAGCGAGCAGGGGGAGAGCGCTCGGCCCCCGCTGTGCTTGAACAGCGGCCTAAAACACCATCCACACCAGCGCTCAGCAGGGGCTCACAAAGGCCTCACAGCCAGCCATTTGTTACTGTGGCTTTCCAGGGGGCCCAGCCACTCACTGGGGTGCGGGGGTGTGGATGGAGTGGGGGGGTCGGGTGTTTGTCGACCAATTAGCATGAGAGAGACCGCCAGAAAGTTACCGTGAGCACTTTAGGGAAAAAGTTGGCTAAGCGAGAGGCCTTCGAGCGAGATACTGTGGACACCAACGAGTTCGAAACTTTATGTATCTAAAGGCAAAGAATATTTAAAGTAGCATGTGGCTAGTAGAGTTACAGAGCAGTTATCATGCATTGATTGCTAAATACACAAATAATATAATTTGACATTTTCATAGACTGATTTATATGTACTATAGTAAATGCGTAATTTAAAATATAAAAAAACATGTAACATGTAGATTTAATAAGAAATTTAATAAGAAAAATTATCAAACATTGCTAAATGTATTAATCTTATTAAATATTCCAGGATCCAGTGTTGCCTGAGCCTTGTTTTAGCGGCGCCAATGAAATTGTATTTCCAGAACTGTGTTCGCTGACTGAACTGAATGTGATGAGATAAAAAAATACTATATACCACAAAATAATAAACATATATGAATCAAAATACATGCGAGTAGTGTATTTTGATTCAGGAACAAATTACTATTTTTAGCTGACTCCTTCAATGATTCCACCGAAGAAAGAAAGTCATATAGGTTTGGAACAACATGAGGGTGAATAAATGATAAAATAATTTTCATTGACAGAATTTTCATTTTTGAATGAATTATCATTTAAAGGGTTTGTGAAACCATTGCTGCATTTATTTGGGGGGGGGGGGGTCATTTTTAATATGCTGATTTGGCACTCAAGTAAAATATCTTATTATTATCATCACAGTTCAGTTTTATCATCATCAAAATATAGGCCTCCAAAAAAGTATTGTTTAAATAAGATGTACGCTTCTGGGTGCATTTTGAAAGAATACCTTGATTGTTTCATTTGTGCCAATTAAAATCTGAAATGTCATCCGTCTCAAATGTGTTTGCACGGGTATGAACAATTTGGAAGCCAGGTCAGACAGCTCTGACTCACCTCACACCCACTCCAGCCACCCTTCAATGGCAGGTCAGTGAGTGTTTGCTCACTGCTGGTAATGATGTGAGCAAGGCCTAATGTCCTCCGGTTAGGAGCCATAGCCGGGTTGGTCGGTCTGCCTGGTAGGGAGCAGCGTCGAGCCACGGAAAGTAGTTTCCGTAGCTGGGTGCTGGTGGAGCGCGAGGGCCGAGGTCTGCCTAAGTGGGTACTATTCAAGCTGTTGCCCATTTGATTTGGACTACCACAGACCGCTCGAGCGCAGAGTTTGCAGCACCCTGTGGTGCTCCGTGATCCCACGCCAAAAATGACCAAATGCTACCGTTCCTAAAATGTGCGCAAATTGGAGTCAGCCGTTTGGCTTCATGAGCACTCAACAGTACACAAGGACACTTGCCACCGTTTGTATGTTAATATATGTGAGAGGAAAACTTTCAAAAGTTAAAAAAAGTACAGGTTGCACTGCGGGGTAAGAACGGAAATGGACAGAAGGCGCTAATCTGACATTTTAACATTCATCACGGTTTTATGATTACAGTTAGACAGTCCTCAAGATGACACTCAGCTCTAAGAGGCTGTAGAAAGAGTACAATTCAATTTAAAAGGATATGAAATTATGTTCAAAAATGTATGCAAAAAAGTATAGAAATATTTTTATATTAATATATTGAAGAAAACTTGGCAAACAGGCTAATACAGGAAGTATTGCAACATGTTCACACTCACAAACACACTCAGATGTTTTATAGCATTTATTCAGCTGCATTCGTTCAGTGTCAATCGCACTCCTATTTCCTGTCTCCCATTGACACGCTCGCCCCCATCCCTCCAGGAGCGAATGAAACGGCCCAACCTGAGCCGCCCGTGTCTCGTCTGTGGTACTTGCACACTCTATATTTACACGACATCCAAACCGCTTCTATTAGCGTGCACGTCAGCCTCTCCATCGCTCGCACCGTATCGACCCCCCCCACCCTTCATTTATCCCCCCCCTCCCCCTCGCTGCTCCCTCCCACCCTTTTTCCTTTAACTAAACTGGCTCTGGCTCCCTCCATCTGGTCCCCTTTCCTTCAGCAGCCCCGCACCTGTTCACACCTCCTCTCCTGTTGGACCGCATTGAACATTTCCTCGGATGCCAGGGCTATTCTGGCACTCGCAACCTCTCTGTCATTCAATCCATCTGTCAGAAGTGAACTTTGTTTACCGCCAGCTTCTGCTTTCTTCTTCAAGAAGCGCAAAACCCCCTCAAGGTCAGAGGCAAAACGAATTGCAGACGCCACCAATTTACAAACAACCCCCTCCCTTTCTATAAGACACCCCTATCAACAAACCAACTAATCACAATAATCATTTTTTTCTTATGTATCTGTAGAGAATCTGTTGTGATTTGAAAATGCACACAGAGAAAGCTGAGATGTGTTTACATATGCTGAATAAATATCCATGTTTTCAGAGTAGGTCAAGAAATGAGATTTTAGATGTGTGTTTATGATACTGAACAAGATTTAAATTTCCACAGGAATATATAAAAAAAAATTAATAGCTTAAACAAAAACATCTTTGCTTAAAAGGATAGTTTAACTAAAAATTAAAAATGAATGATCCTCATCATATACTTACCCTCATGTAATTCCAAACATATCTGTTTTTCTCATATCACTCTTTCTCATTTGTAACTCAAAAGGAAAAGTTTAGCAGAATCTCCATAAAAGTGAATGGTGACCAAATCTGTCAAGAAAGATTTTATGACTTTGATAATAATGAACAATAATATTGATGACTTTGATAGGAATGATGAAAAAAGTTTTAATTATGAGGGAAATATCCCTTTAAACGATCCTAGTATGAACCAAACATTAGTTTAAAAATATTTAAGAGGGTTCTGTGATGTGCATTCTGGGACAAAATACATAAACTGGACAGAAAATAAAGCATAAAGATGAGAAGGAGGAAGAGAACAAGACAGAGCGCTATCCCTGGGTGAAACAGCCTGTGACAGTGCTGTTGAGGCTCGCACTCTGAGCGAGTGACGCATTTCCACAGCTCGGGCTGACCTGGAGGGGCTTGTGCCAGACCCCCCACCCGTGTCACCTCACAGGAGGCCCAACTAAATCATGCTGCCTTCATCATCCCTCCATCACACACCAAACACGCTCTCCAAAAGCCCAACGCACCCACAAAAAGCGCATGGCCGGCAAAAAGCATAACAAACAGCGCTTTTAACCCAACAGGGTGTTGGGCTGTCGGGTCTTAGGGTTGTGCCCATCACTTTCACTCCTGTTTCATGGCATGTTTTTGTGAGATGATGACCCCTTTGTGATGGACTCCTTATGCCATCTGGAGAGTAGATGGGGAGAGAGAAAGCCGTTATGATTTGTGCCTTTACACAGTATCTTTAAGCATGTTAACATAAATTTACTGAAATTGAATTTGGACCGTACAAATGGACTACACAAACAATTATGCATTGTGGGTAAACAGAGGAAAGACGATTAAACCTCCTCCAAAAGTGAGAAGAAAGCCAAGGAGCTAAGCACACTAGAAACACGTGGAACCATTAATCAAAAATCAGCACTCTTGCCCCAGCTACTGCGAATATGGAGGGTATTGGAATAATAATAGATGGAAGTCTATTATTGAAATTGCACTTGTGGTAACAAAAAAAAAGTGTCATGGAGACTTTGAAAAGAAGGAGAACAACCCAGCTTCCAGAAACAGTAAGTAGGGCACTTTCTCTGGGCAGAGTTGGCCCAAGTGAGAACAGTTGCACCCGACAGATTTGCTCCCACTTTGCCTGGGGACTGGCAACATTCTGTCCTGTACCATCATGACACAGAGCTGGGCCACGGCACTGGAGAAACTCTCAAGACACACGGACATATAGTTTTAGTAGGACTGGGAGTTTCAAGTTGAACATTTACAATGAAATAATTTCTTATAGTAATAATTAAGGGCTGAAACTTTCTGACTATAACTTGCTCTGACAAATAGTTTGATTTGCAAATTATGATTTTTCACAGAAGGATAAGATGAAGAATGTATCAAATACACTACCATTCAAAAGTTTGGGTCTATTATGTTCACTACAGCTGCATTTATTTGATCAAACATACAGTAAAAACATTAATATTGTGAAATATTGCAATTTAATATTACTGATTTGAATGTATATTATTATTATTAATGTTGAAAAAAGTTGTGCTGCTTTATATTTTGAGGAAAACTGTGATACATTTTTCTCAGGATTCTCTGATACATAGAAAGTAAAAAAACAAACATATTTGAAATAGAAATCTTTTGTAACATTATAAAATGTCTTTATCATCACGTTTGGTCCATGCATCCTGCTGAATAATAATATTAATTTCTTAACTCTTTCTGATCCAGTACTTTTGAAAGGTTTAATTGAAATATAGAGCCATTCACAACACACAATTCATTTTCATATTTTCAAAAATGTCCTCAAGCCATGAAATGTAACTAGAGGGACAAATTACAAATTAATTTTGTGGATTGTTACAACTGAAAATATCTTAAGGTCAACATTTTTATAAGAAATTAATGCATATGTTATCATAAATTATGCTATATTGGGTATTACTATTGTAATGATAATTGATCATTAAATTTTGGAACCACATTGATTTTTCATCACTGCAAATAGCACACACCAAGATAACAGTAACAGAAGTAGTGACGTGCCATAGCTGCTTAAAAATATTCAGTGGAACATTTTTACTAATTATGAAGAATTCTTTAATTTAGCAACTTACAAATACTTTACAAATCACAGTCATTGTAACTGTCAATGCTCATCTTTTAATGGAAAGTCTGTCCCATGTTTGAACAGATTTTCCCCTCTGTGCAAATTGCACAATGTTTCAAACATATGCATTCTGTTGGCAAACACTACTAGCTATAGCTGCAGTATTCAAAACGACAGTGTGTGTTCTCTTGTGTACACTACATTGTCCTCTTAGGGGCCTGTAAATAAATGACACATATGTAATTGCCTTGAACTTGGTTACACTGTTAAATAATGGAGCAAACTGCTGGCAATGAGTTGAGGACTTGCTTGGTTGAGGGGCATAGCCTCTGGCATTGCATCTGGTCTTATAGGCCAGTGGAGAAACATAATGCATGGACAAGAAGAAGGGGAGGGGAGAAATCATTGCTGATCGATGCAAATATGACACAAACTCACTGAGTTTGGTATCCATATTCTACATGCTCTTCAATAACAATTTCTGTAGTACTTTATTCCTCTATTCTAGAGTGAATCTTCATTTTTAACTTTGTGCAATAAATTATGATGATTTTCACTGAGATTAATTAGCTCAAAAAATAAAGATATTCCAAGGCACTCGAATAATGTTGAAAAAGTTTTAAAAAAAATTATTTTAACTTTTTCAACATTATTCGAGTGCCTTGGAATATCTTTATTTTTTGAGCTGAACCATCACTTACATCCAAAGAGCACCAAGATAAGGAATTCACACCCCGTGAAGCACTTTTTTTTGCATTCTTTGCTTAGATTAATTAATTTGTTCTTAAAATATGTTAAATTAATGTGGAAGAAAATGGATAAGTAATTTTGTTTTCCAATTCCAAAGAAGATGAGGTTTTAAGTATGAGACAAACATACAATAGAGCCAAATTTCAATCATAAACGTGCACTTAAAAGTATCACTTGATATCTGACGGACCAACTTCTGAACCAATGAAGCATGCTACATGGCTATACCGCGTGACCCAAGTTAACTAAGTCTAACACTGCAATGTCGTCTCTAAGATGCTGAGAATAACAAAAGACAAAAGCCCTCTTCTTGCCCTCTGCCGTGTGAAGTGGAGGAGGAGTCGGAGGCCAGCAGCCCTGCCGGCAAGGCGTGAAGACGTGGCAAGGTCTCATCCCAGGCCAACGGGCACACCACTGTCAACATCATGACACTCACTGGGCGGCTCGCCGGCACTCTCCCGCATGGCCGGCAGCGGTCCCAGCTGCCCCATCCGTTACTGTCTGATTAGTTCTGCTAAGCAGCCCCTCCCCTCCATGCCCCATCGCCATCTGCTCCCCCAACAAGATGGCTGCCGCCCAGCACCGTGCACACCGCCCCGCTACCTGCCAGTGCCCGTGCCCGCACTCACCCCAAAGCGCTAACACGGCTTCTCTTGGCTGGCGGCGGCCCCCATTTCGTTCGCTACTACTTCTGACAAGGGGCGGCGGGCTACGCTCTTTTATTTGCTGTCGGATGGTACATGCGCTTCCCGCCGACTTGGTTTGCAGCAGTTTGGTGGCATGGCAGACTTTGCTCACCGCGGCAGCCTCCCTCTGGCATGGGGCTGCATCTGCTCCCTCTTTTATTCATTTTCCGATTCTCCACCTTTCAGGGGATTGTCATCCTCCACGCGCTCACACACGGCCGAGGGAAAGCAGAGAGGCGTGCAAAGTTTAATGGAATTCTGGGGTGGGATGAACAACTTTTTTAATGCCAACACTGCAGTTGGTCTCACGGTTCTTGTTGCCTAGTTTGCACAAGAAATTAGTGAGAGGACGAGTCAATGACACACCCCAACAACCAGGATTCTGGGTCAATGACATACAAGACTGTCGTGTCCATAACCAAAAAATAATAAAAATCTAGTTTACAACACGTGCCAAATTCTTAGAAATGTACTCCTTTTCTCAATTAATGTTGGTTTCATGTGGTTTCAAAAAAAAGTTTCTAACATTTTCAAGGAAAGTTTAAATTCAATAAAAATGTGGTGTACCCATCAAGTTAAAACTCAAAATGTTCATACATCTTCAAAACATGTGAGTGTACAGATCTTAATCATTTTCAAAATTACTTAAATATAAATACATTTTAAGTTTTTAATGTTTTAAGGTATTGTTTTACGACATTATGAGTAAAAGTAAAAAGAAACAAAACAAAAGTCTGGATATGTTTAGTCTTCCTCTGTGCTAACATGTTTAACATGTTCCACAACAGCACAGATGTCAATATAAGCCAGATTCCCTCATAGCTCACAATGAGGCCTTATTGACGTGGACAATCAAGCACCATCAAGCCTTTTGCACAAATAATTCCACTTCACATACAAAGATAAGCCAATGAGAGACAAGGCTGATCATTTCATATCCCAAAAACTTCTAGCAGGCTTTTTTCTCGTAATTCTCTGTCTCTCACAACAGCGCTGATTAACCAATCACTAGCCAATATGGTGGATGTAGCTTTGAGTATGAGGGTTTACTGTGCGCAGAGGGCCAGGTTCTCTGCTAAGCTTTCGACAGAGAAGTTGTGAATATTTCCTACTTTCAGATCCATACTTATGCCTGAAGGTTCTCCTTTACAAACCGCAACATGGTTCTTGTTGGATCAAAATTTCAAGCCCTGCTGCCAGCGTCACCGCTTGCTTGCAAAATTTTGAGTTGCTGAAGAAGAGAGGGAATTTGGAACAAAGTGAGCCCCTGTGTCCTGTTCCAAACCACAGTGAACTCCAGCAAACACAGAAAAGCAAAGGGGAAAATCTGTTGCGCCTGGTAAAGCGGCATGGCAAAACAAGCAAACTTTTTTTTATTCCGTTGCACATTTTTCTCTCTTTATTTTCACACCCTATGGGGTCTGCCGAATGTTGGGAGGTGGGAGGGTGGGTGCACGAGAAAGAAGGAGTGGGGGAGGGATGACAAAAAGGCACGAGCGCACAAAAGCAAACAAACAAACCGAATAAAGCCTGGGCTCAAAGCCGTCAGAAGGCAGAGAACAGAGCGGGAGGATTATGATAGATCCTCTGCTGCCCAGCGCACAGCTGGCTGATGATCCAATACTGGAGCCGCCGGCCCTCCCCAGCATGTGCACGGGGGGCCTGGGGGCCAGAACGAGAGAAAAAAACTGAAAAAACCAAAAGACAACTGCTTTGCCCATCCTTTTGATGGGAGCTGTGATCATAAAAGCTGTGAGACGAGAACGGGAAAAGTCAAAGTCTGGCTTCAGAGGTCCTGATTGTATGAGCACCCACCAAAGGGGAACTGACACAGACAGGGGCCCCACATGACCGTCCCCTGGGCTGCTGAGTCACAGGGACCCCCGCAGGTCGGTACATGTGCATTTATATACATGCAAAGGTGGTGTAAGAGAGTAAAGAAAACAGAGAGATGGGAAAAAGAGGGATTAGCCTCAAGGAAGAGAGAAAGAATGCACAGATGTCTGCTGCATCTGTGCACTACGCCTGGCCCAAAGAACCTGCCCCGGCAGTCCACATCCACACCATGCATACAGTGGCTAAAAGACTCTCTGCTGCCAAAAGCAGGGCCTGTCAGCAGCTTAACCACTCTGATCTTCAGCAGGCCATTTTGTTGTCTCATCTAGAAGAAGCAGAGAGCGTTTAAAGGCCAGCATCCTGGGCAAGCTTTCTTTTTAATGTTAATTCAGCCTCATTTAATCACTGAAAAATCTTACATTTCATTAATGCTCTGATCAAAAAACAGAATTATGGACTGGACCCCTTGAAAGTGATCTGCCGTAATATATTCACACAAAATTTTCTTCAATAATTTAACAACAAAAAGTTGTCAAAAAACAACGAAATCTCTATTTATAAATCAAAATATATAACTAGATAAGCATCACATGAACAAGCAAATTATTACTCATCTGTTCATCTCTGTCCACGTTGCAGCCAATAAAATAATAAAAAAAAATCTAGTTTACAGTGCTTCTCAAGTACTTGTGTTAAATGAATGAATGAGGTATTTATATAGAGCTTTGATATGTACTACTGTAAACCCAAAGCTGTTTACAATCATTATTTATTAAAAAAAAAACTAAGAAAAATACAAAAAGTTTTTTTGTGAATTTCTTGTCACATGACAGCAAATGGCTTTCTACATGTTGGTTACACCCAAGGAAGTCTATTTAATTTTTTTGACTGATTTAAAGAACAATTCTCCAACATACTATATTAACATTTTAAATTAGTGAAAATTGAGAAATATTAATACAAAATTATGCTAAAGAATTTCAGATTTTTGGGATCATTGTGACCACAGGGCAGATTTAGCTTGACATTTTTTAAATTATGTCCAACATATCAAAAATAAATTTAATTCAGAAACTGAAAACATCATCACAGATGAGGTGTATTCAAGTTTTTGTTTGGATAAATTGCATTTTTCTGTTTTCTGAATGAATTCATAGATTCAAGACACAAAAATTGCATAGCACAGAGTCACAGACTAAACTAATGCAGTGTCAACATGACAATAAATATAAATTAAAAAGGTGTACTGAACTAACAATGCAGGACTACATTCATCTGCTGTGTAATAACATCAAATGCAAGAGTTTATCTAGACCCGCTGTTGCAAATAATCTATACTCCATAAAAACCATCTGGATCGTTTTCATGCACAGTGGTACTTTTCCAAATGTAAACAAATGACTCAAATTACTCTCTAATATTTCTGCAACAGCATGAATCTTTATGGTAATTTATAAACAATACATGACCGAGTCTTAATACTTAAGTACTGAATTCCCTTCTGAACAGATGCTGTCCCTCCTCTGCAGCTGTGCAGCTCTGTGGCAGATGCTGTAAAATCTCCACTTCCTCAAGAGGAATGGAGACCCCAGTGCCATTCAAACCCACTGAGGCTTCAGCACTACCTACGCTTAAAGCTGGGGTAGGACACATTCACAAAAACATGGAAATGGATGGATTCATATATATATATCAGACTGTTACATTTCTTTGGTTGGTGGAGTACTATCCAATCACTGAATAAAATACATGGTTATATGTACAGTTATTTTCAGCATAATTTTACTTATTGTAAAATAAGTAAAAACTAAACTCAATCCTTTTTGACCTGTTAACTTCAGACCCCTTGTCAGGTCAGCGTGACATACTAACTGCACAGTGACCGCACCACTACAATCACTAGTACAATACTAGAGGATGGACAACAGTACAGGGCAGAGACTACTTGACTGGCATATGTCAATTACATTATGCCAGTATACAATCAACAGAGAGAAAATTAAGTATGATAATACAAAACAAATAAAGGCTCAATGTACAAGTTGAAAATGTAATTTATGTCATGCTCTAACTGAAGTTGATAAGTTAATGAACTGTAAAAATAAATAAATAAAAAATCTAAATATAAAAGTGATTAAACACCACAAAGTGTTTGGACACTTAAGTGACAAATTAAATTAATGTACATTATATTACACAATATATTAAACCAACTGCCAATCTAGAAACACAAACACACTTTTCAAGCAAAACATTTCACAAAAAGAAGTCTTTCGATACACAGTTCAAAATGAAGTATTTGTATCTTATGTAATTGTCAATTTGTCACTATGATCATGTTCATAGTTAATGTGATTAACTACAACAATAGTTACTCTGACTGGACACCTGTGTAAACTTGAGGGGAACTGACTTTATACATCCACTAAAATCATCTTATCGACAATAGTTGATTAAAAGTAACTGCAAAAAAAAGCTAAAAACTTAGTTCTGAGAAAAAAAAGATTTCCTTGCAGATGACACGTTTTGGATCTCATGCAATAACATACACACATTTTAAGTGTTTAAGTGTGTTTTAAGTGACTTAAGTGTCCAAATTCTGTTTGGGGCCACTAAATATACATAGCAATAAAAAACAAATTAAAGATATAGAAAGTTCATTTGGGCTTTGCTGGCTGTAACTCTAATTTTTAGTAACGAACTGTAAACTGTTAAATTGCATCTAACGGCAATGTAAGTGTCTTTCCGTGTCAAAAACCTTCTCTGTCATATATAATAATGGTGGGAGGTGTTAAATGTGATCTATTCTTCTTAATCTGGAGCTATAATCTATTTGCTTTCTAATAAACTGGGATTAGTTGAACAAATGTTACTGAAAAACAATGTTTATTGGCTTATCACCTACTCTGGAATGATTTTCATCAAAGTTTGAGGAGAAATTTGCGACGCGCACATAAAATCCAAGATTAGAAGTCCAAAGCATGATCAAATGAAAGCATGGATTTAACACAAATGGTGGCGTTGATTCATAAGACAACATCTTTGCTGTAATGTCTTCTGCTAAAATAAAAAAAATGGTGATAGCTCCACATAGAGGGTCTGCTTTTGATTTAATTTAATGGTGTGAATTTAATTTAACAACCAAAATACATTTATGTTTAACGCCAGCTCATTATCATGGATACGAATACGAGTGAAATGTGCACATATGTGGAAAATGTATAAATGTATGAGACGCTGCATATGCACTACTACACACTGAACTACACAAATAACGTCAGATTAATAATAAAGTTCTTAGGAGAAACCCTGTCAGACGTTTTAACTGATTTTAGCTTTACTCTCCCTAATAAACTGAGCTATGTTATGGAGAGAGACAGTATGTGTCCGTCTCTCCGGCCCTGTTCTCCTGGTGCGTGGTGGACTGTGGCGGTGGCAGCCGGAGTCTAGTGGCGATTTAATAAAGTGCGGGTGCCCTCCTGCCGGTGTGCTGGCACTGCATTGGGGCCAGTGGACAGGCGCAGTGTTGTGGCATGTAATAGGATTAAGGGGGTTACCTGGTGAGGTGCAGTTGGCGCTGGGCGCGGCTTAGCCCCTCAGCCAGGCCGGCTGCCTCCGCCCGGGCTCGGCCCTCTGCCCTCTGGGCCTCCTCCAAACGCTGCCGGTAACCGCTCAGCTCCACACCCAACTTCTGTACTTCCTGAAGCCCATGAGAGAAGAGAGAGCGAGACCAAGCCATTATTCGTTTTGGCAATAAAATAATTCCTTACTGTTCATCAAAACTTTTTTATTTTATTTTTTGCACATATGAAGTAAATACCATTTTGTACCAGTAACATTTTGTTGGTCAAAAAAAAATGGCAGACTCTCTCCCGTATGACCGATAAAAGTTTATCTTACCTGCTCAACCAGTTCTAGTTGGCGGCCCAGTTTAGAGCTGATGTCCCTCACCTCTCTCTCTGCCTCCTCTTTCTTCAGCTGGGCTTGGCTCAACAGAAAACGCAGCTCCGCACATACCTGACAAGCATACATGTGGCTTAATGCAAAATCCAAGGTAAGTTTCAATACTCCTGTCCGCTGTTCAGGAGAAAACAGTTAATTCACACATTCTATACTGATTCATTGAGGAGATGTTTGCTGCATCTTTCTGTCAGCTCCATAAACGTATACTAGAGCTTTTGCTGCATCAACTTCATTAGCTTTACTAATAATAAAGTTCTACTGCCATCTAGTGCCTAGACATTTTCCATACAAAGATGACTCAACCAATTAACCTGTAAGATAAAGTTTGCCATTAAAATAAATGTTGAGCCTAAAAGCAAAATTAAAACCATTTGCTTTCTTAATGAACATTCCTGATCTTATTCTAAAGAACAAAAAGTCCTGTACTAAAAAATGTTCTTGGTGCTCAAACATGCATAACATTTTGTAACTGAAATTGCAAACACTAATTCACTCTGACTTTAATAAAACTGGTGAATTACTCAACAGCGCATGTGCAAATTGAGTGCTTGAAAACAAAATCAACTAGATAGTGTTCATGCGCTGGACATGTCTTTCCACGCTAATGTCCAAAGGCGTATACTTTGAAAGGCTTGCACACTCAACTGTGCGCAAATATATCCGGGCCTTTGGACTCCCTAAATAACATTATCACCACCAAATCATGTCAATTTTTACAATGGGATGTACCTTGCTGCTGTCCATTTCCTGTGCGGTGAGCTTCTTATAAGCTTCCTCCAGCTGGCCGTTGAGTGAGTTCCGGTCTCTCTCTCCCCTCTCCAGCAGACCCTCCAATTCAGCCACTCTCTGAGACAGACTGGTCACCTTAAAGTTGGGAACAATAAAATTATATTAGCTATATTAGTGATATTAACTGATTAGTGACATTAGTTATATTATAATATAATGGTTTAATATAAAATACAAGAGTGGCTAGAATGTCTAGAGATTTTGGGACCACTGTATAGGACTATTTATACACTTAAATTGAGTATGTATAGTGCAGCCCAAAGGCCAGAGACCACACTAAAAAAATAGTTAAAAAAAGAGATATATTTAAACTTAAAAATAACAGAAAGTGTTAAGACTGTAAAATTTGTCAAACAAACAAACAAACAATTATAAGGCACTAGCATGAATAAATTTTTTTTTTACATCCTGCACTATTTCTAGATCACAAATCAAATAAGTTAATTAGTGACATTGATCATGTGACTTTTTGTGCAGATGGCCACATAATTGAAGCTCAAGATGCTCTAGATCAGCACAAATCATTATAGAGAAAATGATCATCTGGTTTACTTCAGAAGATGCCACTGAATGAGGTGCTGTAGTCATTAAAGCAAAAGGGGCACAAACCAAATAATACAACATTCTGAAATAAAATTTTCAATTAAACTTTTCATTCAAATTGTTATGTAATTACTATAATTTGTAATGTAATAATGTATTGAATTAGAAAAAACGAATGTAAGATTGTACTCATTTTGTTTGTAAGTCACTTTGGATTTGTCTTTCAAATTAGTAAAAAATAATAAGTACATTTAAATATAAGATTTCAAAACAGTGGTCTTATTAGTAGTCTCAGATTTTTAGACCTCACTTACAATATTCTGAACAATTAAGGTTTTCTCTTTAGTTTGTTTTAAACCTGAAGCTTTAATTCAGTTCACATAATTAGTAAACAATAGTGCAGAATAGAGTGGCGCAGAGATGACATCAAAACCAGGAAGACTAATGCACCACTGGTTCCCTCGAGATTTTCATGTGAAAAAGTAAAATAAGATTTGTGGTAAACATCACTTGACGATACTTGGATGTCTTTCTCTGCAACGTAAATAACACACACCCATATCGAAAACACGAATTTTGAAGCTGTTATGTTGATTTTAAAAATCTATTTTTATCATATTTTAAAAAAATATGTTTTTAATAACTAGATAAGAATGTTTGGGGTGTGAGTGTGTGCAGTTTATCTTGCAGAACAAAACATTCAAGTATCGTCAAGTTATGTTTACTAAAGACCTTATTATTATACTATTTATATCCCCATTATAAAACCCATTAGGAAAGTCTTGTGGATACCAGTGCCGAATAAGTCTTCCAAGTTCTGACGTCATCCCTCCTATTTTTTTAAAATCTGAATCTGAAGTCATCCGTCAAAATTTTAGATGTGTGCCACAATTAAAATGACACTAGGGGGCAGCAAAAACTAGCTTTGTCAAACCGAACATAGACAGTCATACTAGCCAGTTGAATATATCAGCATACATGTAAAGTAAGAAAACATTTCTTAATTATGGTAGGGTAACTAACAGTCTGGGCGAGCTCTTCTTTCTCTTTCTTGCTCTCTGAACGCGCTGCCTCCCTGGCCTGGGAGATCTTCTCTTGTTCAGATGCCAGCTCTCTCTCAAGCCTCTCCCGCTGTCTAGTCAGCTCATTGTGGAAATGCTCACACTGTACCAGAGCCTGCAGGTACACAGGGACAGACCGAAGGTCAAGGTCAATGAGTATATCTATCTCAAGTCTACACAGTACTCCATAAGTATTTATGATCATGCAAAGCAGTAAAACTCATATTCAAATCATTTTGGCACATACTCTTGTCTTTTCCAGGTTTGCCTCTTCTGCCATCTCCACTGCCTGTTTAACCTGCTGATAGGCTGCCCACTCTCTCTGCTGGGCCTCAGTCTGACTGGCCCTTAGAGAGCAGAGCACAGTCATCAGCTCATCCCGCTCTCTAACAGAGACACAAACATGGGCATCTCATCAGGTTACTGAAAGCAGACATTGATCTGACACATAATCAGGAAAGCAGCAGATTAGCTTCATGACCAGTCAAGACTCCTTTCAACCTTGCTATAAGGAAAAAGAATTGACTAAATCAACACAGATCAATAAAAGTGGTCAGAGGAGCCCACCAGTGTTAATTAAGCCAGATGTTTGACTCCAAGGGCAAGGCAGTTGCTATATCAATATTTCTCAAGTTAATTTGTGTGTTTGAAAATCGAAATGTAAATCAGGTTTATAAAAAATATCAGACTGCAATTAACAGAATTTCCAATAATCAATTAATCTGTGATTTTTTTTTAATTATAAAAGTCCAAGGACCCATTAAATTGATCAAAGGTAAAGCCATTTATAATGTTCCAAAAGATTTCTATTTCAAATAAATGCTTTAACTTTCTATTCATTAAAAAATGCTGGAAAAAATATATCACAGTTTCCACAAAAATATTTACCAGCACAACTGTGATAATACACATAACACTCATAATAATAATAATAAATGATTCTTGAGCACCAAATTAGCATATTAGAACGATTTCTAGGATCATGTGACACTGACGACTGGAGTGCTGAAAACTCATTCATCACAGGAATAATTTACATTTTAAAACATTCAAATATAAAAATTATTTTGATATATTGCAATCATATTTTCAATATATTACTGTAATTACTGTATTTCAGTCAAATAAATGCAGCCTTTGTGAGCCTGAGAGAAGAAAAAAAAGAGCAAAAAAAATTCTATTGTATTTGAAATCTATATCTAATAGAATGACATAATTATTCCAGGTCTTAGACACATACTTACATTTAAAACACTAAAAACACACTTACTTAGTGAGTCTTTCAATGCTTTGTACGTGGACATTGGAGTGCGTCTCTGCCAGGACCGCTTCATGCTGGGCACACTTCAGACACAGACCACCCATACGCTGACCACTGCCCACCGCCACAGCCATCGCTTCTTTGTGCCTCAGTCGTTCTTTCGTTTCCTCATATTCCTTCTGAATGCTTGCCAAGTCTTTCCTACACAAACACATGCAGATTGTTGCATTATGCATATATAATGACTGATTATTTCTACTGGTGGACAAATACTGCAGATGCGCAATAAGTACAATGACTGTTGTTAAGAGCAAAGGAAGCACTATAAATCCCATTAACCTACACTATGGCAATCTATCGAGCAATAGGCATTTATAACCAGGGATGTGCTCTCACTCCAGAATGCAATGCTAAAATTATATGTCATGCAATGCAAATTAATAAAATGTTTAATTCAATAAGATTGTATTTTAGTGTGGTCTGATTCAGAGAGAGAATATATTTCAGGCTTGGCCACTGATTGAAGCCCACATACTTCAGGGAGACCACTTGAGCCTCCAGGGTCTCCATTTGTGCTTGATAGAGACACTTCAGCTGCTCCTTAGAGAAAGAGATGGAAATCACTCTTTTGGTGCATATTCAGTCCATTTATTCATGTCACATTTTCAGTTACATGAATGTTTAACAACAAATACCATTTCTTTCTTCCACTTGTGGTCCTCAGCTTGATTAATGGAGCCAAGTCTTTGCTTTGAAGTCTTTTCTGGTGTGAGCTCCATGTTTAACTGAAAATGATCAAATAGAGGACAGAGGCAACTAAATAAAATCACAGGATATGAGACGTTGAGACAAAATTCTATGCACACATTTAAAAAAAAATTAAAGAAAATCTATACTGTATGCGTATGCAGACTGCAAGCTATTTTCATCAATTGTGTCATTATAGTGTCACATTTGCCATTCCTATCAGCAGCACCATAACAAAAAGCCTCAAGGAAAAGAGTACCGTGCTGTTTGCAAATGTGTATTCTTTAAGAGTGTCTTCAACTGCCTTTGCTTTAAGCTCCTCATGTAGTTTCTCATTCTCCACGATTACCACTCTTACTCTCTGTTTCATTCCAAGGAGTTCATCCTTTAGAAACAAAACAAACACACAATTACAACTGCCTTAAAGTCGAATTGCAATCACATGACCAGTTGCGGACTACTGGGGAAACCCCCATTATCAAGCCTCTGACTACAAGACTTAAGTTCACAGATACTATCTCATGTTAATTAACACGACTGACCTTGCAGAACTTGACCTCAGCCTCCAGGTGCTGAATGTACTCAGATTGATTGTGGATGATGGGAACCAAGTCATGAACACCAGGCAGATTGCTACTGCCCTCATCCGTGACTCTTTGCTAGAAAGCACAATTAATATTGGTCACATATTAGATTTTTAAGTACGCATGAATGTTAACATTAAGCAAGTTACAAATAAGAGCAATATAATATATAATTTAATATAATAACTACATATATGCATTTGGCAGACAAGTGACTTACATCACATTTCAAGGTACACATTTAAATTCTTATCAATTCTAGCTTTCTCTGGGAATCGAACCCATGATCTTCCATTGCAAGGGCCAATGCTCTACTGTGTGAGCTACAGGAAATTATTATGTAGCGTTTTATCAACTCAAACCTTGGAGTAAGCAATAAACAGAGTACCTTTCCTGCCAATTTCCTCTTAGAAGGCGAAGGTGATTGAACATTTGCATCTTTGGACTGCTTTTGAAGCAAGGAACGCAGCTGATTGACTGAAATAACATTAAATAATAATAAAGTAGTTGCACAAAAATAAGTTTTCTCATCTAGAAGATCTCTGCATAAACTGGATATTAATACATAAAATCAGCAGGATGCCACGAAGTCCTTCCCAAAATATGATTTATCAGAAAAGTAACATTCTTCCAGTATGATCTGTACCTGCTTCACTCTGTTGAACTGGCATACAGGGGGTTTTCAGCAGAGGACTGAGCATCTCCTGCTGCTGCTTTGGTTCTGAAGACTCAGAGTCAGAGCTGTGGCTGGCCAGCATGCTGGAGAGATGCTGGATACTGCGGTTGGCTCGCTCTTAAACATCGAATTCACACATACACATTGATTTTATAGCTTAAAAAAAGAATATAGAAGATAACATGGCATAAATAACCTATAATGTATATGCTAAATGTCAAATATGTAGTAACACGTTTGAGTACTTGTGTATCTAACGTTAATTGTGTTAGATACAAAAATAGTGGTGCTCTGTGGTTCAGTATATTTCACAAAAACAAATGATATTATTGCCACTGAATGTTTACAATGGATAATGTCCTGTCAGGGGTCACTTAAAGTGTGAATAAACTGTTTACATCGCATTATTTGCATTCTGTAGTATAATTTTCAATATTGAAGCGTTGTGGAAGAGCAACACTAGGCTGAAACGCAGGCTCACAACGTTACGTTATGTTCTATCTATAAAAACATCACCTCTCAATGTCTTCTGTAATGTTCCTAATTCCTCCTCCTCGTCTGAGTCCAGGGACGGTTTCATTGTTGCCTGAAACACGTAATAAAGCCAATAATGTTTGTTTGTGAATATTTCATACAATTTCTCATGCTCAGTTTTACTGAAAGTGTAGTAGAGTATCAATGAACTACGTCCAAAAAGACGTCAACGGTTGCATGGCAGAGGTGCTCTTCCGTAAACCACGCAAAGACAACAGGGACTTGTAGTTTTTAAAAACATCATATTGTCTAGGTCAGAGTGGAGTAAAAAACTACAAGAGGGCATTTCCGCTTCTCACGATCTTATTGTACTGATCTTTTACTGTCAAAAAATACTTATTATTGTAAAAATATATATATTTACGTCCAAAGTTAATTCTGAATAAAACAAAAAATAAATTATCTATAAAAGATTTTATACGTCAGTCTTTGTACTAGGACACGCCCACCGGACTGTGTTGGAACTGCAAACGTTGTCCTACTTGCCTGATTCCAGGCTGCCGTATGTCGCCGCTATTTGTTAGGAATAACGTTATTGCTGCTGAGCAACTGAGGCAAATAGGAGACGTGGGGATACACACTGGGCTGGGCTACAAAAACCATTTAGCTGCTGCATTGAAGCCTGGGATAAAACTGACAGCGAAAAGAAGAGCAAGGGGTGAGTGAGCGTTCTTATAAAGAGCCATTCATATATTTAGTGCCCACAACAATAAGGCATCTAGCTGCTATAATAAAGCTAGCGTATTAATCCATTTGTTCGTATTTTGCCATACGCCTGAGGTGTACAGAATGCACGCTTTTCCTGGGATCTGATCTTTTCTTGTGTTCAGGAGGATACCGTAAATGTAATAGCAGGACACTGCTAGCCAGTTCTATCATATTGAATGAATACACTAGCACGAGCACCGCCTGTCTTTATGCGTGTTTTTACCATACGCTGTGTGTAGCCTACTTCATTGATATTCTAATACACGGAGGTATTAGTATTTGAAATAGTGAGTTTGACTATGGTGCACGAAGAGGACACGAGCACGAGAACTGGTCACCAGTTTGCCCAAACGCGTGGCATCTTGCTTAGTATCGTAATATTTGCTCTCCATCGCAGCGAACCATCAAAAACAACAATATTTCTGTACTGTAATTCGGGTGTGTAATAGATGTGGATGATTTGCCGGGCACTGCTGCACACTGTGAAGGGCACTGCGCAGAATCCTTTGTTTTGACAAAGCCTCTTGTTTTGTTCTGCTACATCTGGCCTAACGTTACATATATTTTGACTGCAGTATTCATGGCACTTTTCAACGATACAAAATGTTTATACCTTGTTATTACATGTTTGCTACATCCAGTTTTAGAGGAAACCCGTATAGTGTCAAAATAGCAATTCTTCTTGACAGTGAACTGCCCTGTGTGATAGGGTTTGTTAAATGGTGTAGATTCATTGTTGAACCAAGGGGTTCTGAGGTTTTTGTTACTTCCATAGAGTTTGTTATACGTTATTGGGATTTGAAGCCTAAAAGTGACTGTCTCTCAAAACCTATTGAGTTGAGCTGCCAACTTAGACAGCAAGAATTTTGTGTGTGTGTGTATAATATTGCCAAATTCAGTGTCCATACATTTAAGTTGTTATTTGAACTCCACTGGAGAGCAGATTAAATAAATAGTTTTTTCCTTCTGCAGGACCAAAGTTGTATGCCTTTAGTTTGACCCTGCTTAATTTGTATTATCTAATATATAGGCTAGAGGAACAAAACAAAAAAATAGATTTGACAAATTATTCCTTTTTCTAAAGTGCTGTAAGTTTTTGCAACCGATTTTAGTTCATTATTTAGTTACTCAATTTTAAAATAAATAAAAATTAGTGTCACACAGTGACAACAAAAATTACTTAAAATTCCGTTATGGTCAAGGTGTGTTTGCTTTTACCCTTGTAGTCTTTTTGTTTTGGGGTATAACTGTTATAGCTTTGCACATTTCCTCTAGCGTATTTTGATTGACTAATCTGTAACTATCCCCTCAGTATTGCATCTAGGTTATATGAAACAGCTGTTTTCAATACATGTCATGGTCCAGATCCTCTTTTCAGTCCATCTTTTTTCGGGTTCTAAAATTGTTGCTGTACTGTCACAGCCACAGTAGTAGACAATGTTTATGTTTTTATTTAGCTTTTTTGACTAACTTTTAATTATTTCTTCTCTTGAGATAAAACAAAGAAAACACTAAAACAAAGAAAAACAGATACTTGAACAGTAACGGATTTAATAATTTGTATGGCTCATAAGACATCAGGATATGTCTGACTCAGAGCTTAAATCCACTAAGAGAGAAAATGCAACAACTATCCTAGACCCAGAACAAAACATATCACTGCGTCTAGGGCTTTCACAAGAAAATCTTTCTTTTGTGAACCCTGGGCCCCAAATCATTAATTATTTATAAGTCAGCATCATATCCTCAGTTGGATCATGTTGACTGACCAATCCAGTGAACTTCCTGTTATTATACGGAAGTACCAATTGAATGTTGATTTACAAAGAAGACAGAGAGAATCACATGCTCGCAGCATTAGTTACTAAAACAGTATTATCAGAGAATTAGTAGCCTATATAAGGGATAATTTCCCTCCTTAATAAACTGTACAAAATAACCTTGCATATGCATTTTTTAAATGTAATATCTTAAGCTTTTTGTTGGGGGTCATGCTCTCATATTGCAAATCCATATAAATGGCTGTCTATGTGATGATCAGACTATTGCATCATCTTCAGGCCAGTCTGGATTCTGTATGCCCACTGGCTAGCTTAATCCTGCTCTTTAGTTCTGACCTGTATTTTTGCTCCATTATTTGTCCTCAGCTTCTATCTGGTCTTCTGATTGTAACTTGCAACTGAAGTACAGCAGATACCTAAAGGTGCAATGGGAGTCAGACTCAGAGTTAAGGTTTATTGATGATATACTGAGCACAGTTCAGTATACAGTGGCAAAATAGGATTTCAATAAAATGTGACTGCCTATAAAGACAGTAAAATAAAATAAAAGCATTGCTACCTGACCAGAGAAAACAAAGAAAAAAGGCTGTTGTCTCCCCTTTTACCAAATAGGTAGGAAAACTTCAACACTCATGCACTGGGCACCAGTCTGCTGTGGATATGCTTGACTATACCGCCTTGCTTTAGTAATACTTCTTAGCAAACTTTTAATTATAATGGTGTTGACTTGTTTTGTTCCTGGGTGCAAGAATTCAAAGAGTAAACTTTTAGCTGGATTGAGTTACTTTCGGCGTCCAGTGAAGGATCCAGTACATTGTAGGCAGTGGCTAAAGGCTGCAAAGAATCGTAAATATGAAGAGAACATTGCGATGGAAAATCTGGAAAACCAGATTTAGTCAACATTTCAAACTGGATGACTACGAACAGTGTTTTGAAGTGTTTTTGAAGGAAGACTGGAGTAATAGCTGTAATAAACAGTTATTTTTTAATTGTAATACTATTTCGCAATGTGTTTTACTGTATTTTTGATCAAATAAATGCAGCCTTGTGATATGTCTTTCAAAAACATTAAAATAAATCTTACCGACCCCAAACAAAACGGTAGTGTAATTCAGAAAATGAATAGCTCATTGTAATTCTGATTCGGTGTCTGAACATGCTGCAGAAATTCCCCTTAGTCTGAAACATTTACTGGTTGTTTATTTACATAAGTAGGTCTGTTGTGTCAAGTATGTCATTATGTGTTTATTACCACCCAACGGACACATTTTGTTGTTTCTGATAAGGTTTAGTCACAAGTGTATTAGATTTGGATTAATGATGGATATTTCTTCCTCCTGCCACATGCGGATGATGTAAATGAGATGTCTGCTTCTCATGGCCATATGGTACTTTTACAGCATCCCCAAATTTGCTCTCTCAGCGTGTTTTACTGCATTGGCCTCATGTGGCCGTAGCTATGAAAATAAAATTGTATTATTCATGTTTATTTTAAGGAGACTGAACTCTATTTGTCTTTTGTGTAAAGCTTTTGTATAATTTATATGTAGAAGTTTAGTTAGAAGATTCAATGGTGATCTGATCACGATCGCTATTGGCCGATAATCGTTTTGTTTGATCAGTCAGTGGTCTCTAAAAAGGCAGATCAGATGATGCAAAACTCGCGGGACAATTTTCTATCCGCAGCTAAAATTAGGACTGTGCAATTAATCGAATTTCGATATCAATTTCGATTTTGGCTCCCAACGATCTCCAAAATAGTTCAATCGAGTAAAAACGATTATTTTTGCCATGTTCTGTTTTGCAAGAACACTCTTATTTTGTATTGTGTTCTGATGACTCGCGCACGTGCACATTCGCCCCTCCCGAAGCCATAAACTCTCTCAGACAGATACAGTCATAAATTGCAAGCACAATAAACTTAACAATAACAATCGGCTAATTTAATATAGACTGGAGTGAGACCATAGACGTCTCTCGAGCTGTCCCGATCTCTTTCTGCTCGATCACTGTAGCGCCTCAGTTCAAGCGAACGGCAGCGCGCGCGCACATGACCTGATCATCTGTTCCGCTTTACAGCACGAAACAAATCGAGAATGAACACAGAGAACACACTTGTCTGCTTGTCTGGGAAAAGGGGATTTTTAAGTTTCAAGTGAAAGAGAGTTTTACTTGCCCGACTGATCAGTCAGTGTGAACAGAGATTGGTAATGGATAGTTTCTGGAAGCTGCGATGCCTGTCTATTAGTGAGGCGAGACATTAGTGGAGAAATCAAAACAAATGAGCCTAACAGCTCACACAAAAACTCACAGAAGAAACATACTGAGGTAGAAATGTTGAGTTTTTTTATTTATAATATATGATATAGTTAAGTAACATAACACGACTAAGGGCTGTTCTATAATATCACGATTGCAAATGTTGAATTTGAAAATTGAATTTATAGTTTAATAAACAAGTAGTCTAGTTTAAATGTAGTAACTTACATTTTAGATGCAATATTGACTCGTTTTGTTCTATTTCACCGACGAAAATAGTTACAAATGAAAAGCAACACTATTGCGCTGTGTTTTGTTACTAAATGATTCGTTATTTTGAACGAATCGTTTTAATGAATGACTCAATGATTCATTTATTAAGACGGTCACTTGTCGCCACCTATTGATTTATTGTTTAAAGGTATCATTGATTTTATTTTTTATTTTATTATTTGTTTAAACATTAATCTCATCATATTTTTACAGTTGTAATTTTGCAGTGTGAATTAATTTAATGGATAACAGCCCTTTTTATTAAAACTGAATTTGATCAAATGTAAGAATTTGACATAAAACATATTTAGTAAGGTTTAATAAATTGTCCTTTATAAAGGTAAATAACGCCCTTGTGACCCCCTACAACAAATAACTTTGTAAACATGTCACCCTTTTCACCACTTGTGAGTTTGCAGGGCTGTTTAATAGTTCAAAAAGTACAATAAATGTTCAAATTTAAATTTTTTAAGAATTATTGAAAGGTGTCTTTTAATAAATGCAACAGGTTCCCAAAGTCATGTGAAATAATCGTGTTACATAATCGTGATTTCAATACTGACCAAAATAATCGTGATTATGATTTTTTCCATAATCGAGGAGCCCTAGCTAAAATCACTACATTCACCGGACTGGCACTTGTACCATGAGTCTGAAAAGGACAATCATTCTTAACGTCATTGCGGAGACATGGCAATGACAGCCACCCTGCAGAAAAAAATAGGGCTGTGCTATTTTGCTGCATTTCTTTCCTTCACAGCGGTGCGCTTCTGTTCCGCTTCTGAAAGCCGAAACTTAACGTCCAAATTGGCTAAATCAGTTATTAAAACTGCATTAAGCTGCAAAAAGATACTGTTCCCCAAGCGTGGAACACGGACAAGCAAAGAATAATTTGTGCTTCGGGTTCATGCTAAATGGTCAAATACACACAGAATGTGTCAAAATGCCCAGCTTGGTTAGTATTTGTTTAAACACAGTCGGTTATGTCTTAAGTGAACATAAACAGTTGGGAAATAAATGGCATGTGTTATCAGTATTGGATCCGTGAATTAGGTCTTAAAGTGACAGGAGCTTAATATATTTGCTGCCAAACAACAAAATAAATCGAACAACAAAAAAACAAGAGAAAATTACTCACTGTTCTTTAGCAGATTTAGTAGGATTATTAAACAGTGAAGACTGTACAGTGTTGTTTTACATTTCATCACTTTTTTGTTGATAAACTAAGACTCTGTTCTGTTTTTTATTGTTAATTATTTATTTCACTGGAAGGCTACATTTGTTTAGGTTGAAGCCTTCGATGATAGTCCAACATCTGACATCTGTTTGATAAGTGAAGTTGACTATTTTTGTCTAGATTTTTGAACATGTATGTGCTTATTAGTTTAGTTTTTTAGTGTAAGGGCGAAGATTGCAGATTTCACTGATGTTTAAGTTGGTCACATGAATTCGCCATGCTGACCAACCGAAAGCTGCTTGGTTTGAAAGTGACTTTTGTGTGAGCTGTGCTTCATATATTACTACACTATTAATAATGAACAATGGAACTGAATTTGGGACTGAAATTTCACTATGTAACTGCACCTTTACATAATTATTGGAATGGCATTTTAAGAAGGCACAATGCATTGGATCTCATTTATTAATATCAGAAGGATATGGTCTGTGGAATAAGGTGAATGGCACATACATTGTTCACACACAAGACACTAAATCTAGCCTATTTCCTCCCAGTGCAAACATCACCTTGAATTAACTGAATGAAAGACCACTGTTCATTCTGTCAGGCCCACTTGCTGTATTCTTCTTAAGCATTGAGGATGTCTGTGGATTTCCCGTTTTCTCTCCCAGCATTAGCATATAGAGGTGCACTTAAAATAGATTAGCATATACTGTCTGGTGACTAGTCAGAAATGTAGTTGATGTCTTCCTAGGTTTGAGACAGAAGGCTCAGATGCCCTCTGGCTTATTGTAGTAGCATCTGTTTCTGGAAATTTTTTGACAATGCAAACCAAATGCTTTGTAAGAGAAACTGAATGATGAAGATTTAATTTCTGAGTGTGGTGTGTTAGATGAAAGCAATGAACCAAGACAATAAAATGAACAGTTTGTGATGCCTCAGTGAAGAGATACTAATGGCAGTAGTGAGAACATTGACTTTTTCACTGACCTTTTTTAACAGTGTTGTTACAATTCACAGTTTATTTGGACTTGCATCCCGGCATCATCAGTTCAAGGACTTGCATCCTTCACTTGGCATTCACAGACACAAGGACTTCACTGTATAGCGAAACGTTACATTTCTGAATGAGCGACATTCATGTCACATTGCATCAGCTGTACTTAAACCCTGTCTGTCATGAAATGTTAATCTCACACAGTAAGTTTGAAAAGGATAGTTCATCCCACAATGAAAATTCTGTCATCATTAACTCACCCTCATGTAGTTCCAAACATGACTTTCTTTCAGGGTGCAAAAGGTGCAAAATAGTCACGTGCTCTTTTCCATATACCGTATTTTTTGGAAAATCAGTCGCACTGGGTCAACATTGCACTGTTGAATCTAAATGTGTGCATTTTGTGCGGGTTTTGCATGCTTGAATTGCTTTATATATGTCATATATGATTGACTTGTCTGTCAAAAAATGGCAGAATTTTTATTGGGATGAACTGTTCCTTTAAGAATGTCTGTTTGCCTGACTGGGCTGCTGCAGAGATGGGTCAGGCTAGCACTCATGGGTCATAATATGAGGTCAGGGGAATTAGGGAGGACACTTACAGGGCTGCGTCATCATCTGGCTGGAGATCTCATTAGATGGGTGTAGACTTCATGCAGAAAGTCATGCAAGAGCTTCATGCATGAGAAACACCAGTCTGAAAAGAACATATTTTACTTGTAAGTGTAGTACAACAAAAAACATCACAATCCGTCACATTTTAGTCATTCCAGTTGTTATTCCTTATTAAAATGGTGGTTTCCAGCTTTGCTGCTTCTTTTATTCCAGAGTGAATCAGTGCATTATTCCTCTTAAAGATGACAGGGATTCAGAGATGAGCAGGAGGAAGCGTTAGCCACACTTCCTGTGCATTGCATACACACTCCGTCAACCCAAAACAATCCATCTCTTCAGAAATTGAGGCGGGAGGATGCACTCACAGCCAGCATGGTGAAATCACCCTTTCACCCATTAAAAACACCATATGTCGCTCCGTTTGGAAGAAAGGCAGAGCTTTTTTGGGCACAGAGCTGCTTTAATAGAAAGTGATGCACTCTATTCTGCGACTCATGAAATCTTAAGCATACGTGTGCCTCTAAGAAGGTGAAGTTCACTCCAAGAGTAAAGTCTGCAGATTTGCCTTCTCGTTTTTAAGCTTTTAAATTAAGTCTTTAAGTATTCTTATTCTCAAGAAGATTGTCTCAGCAGCCATGCAGGGATTGTGATGGGTTTGAAGATTGAGATTGGTTTGAATGCATGTGTTCATCAGAAGGTACTGACGACCATTATTCTCCAGCTTCTAAACTCTTTCATGTCTTATTAAAAGAAAATTTTGTATCGCACCACATCAGAGCGCCTATGCCACGTTGTGCTTATTCCTGAATTCCGTGGGTAGTTGACGGGTATAAAGGGTTTCCTGCGGTTGCTCGATAAATGCTTGTGTTCCAGAAAAGAGAAAACCCAGCTGCTAGTATTCAGCTATTCCTTGCAAGCTCCCAAGATATAATCTATCTCTGTTGTGAAGGACTTCCCAGAACTTTATCCTGTTCGAAGCTTTTTCCCAATCCTACAGCCAATATCACACCTCTGTAGCTGAATAAAAGCACTCACAGGGTTTAGTTTTGGAACTTTCTTTTTTGCAGTACTGGGATTTTCAAACAAAATACTTTTTTGTTTAATAAAAAATACGACTGAAAATTTTTGTGAATTGTGTGATAAAAAGTCGCAATTGCATGTTATAAAGTCAAAATTGCAAGATATAAAGTCGCAATTGAGAGTTATAAAGTCAGAACTGTGTGATAAAAAGTCGCAATTGTGTGTTATAAAGTCAGAATTGCGAGATATAAAGTCGCAATTGTAAGTTAGTCAGAGTTGCGGGATATAAACTTGCAATTCAGATTTTTTTTCTCACAGTACTGACTTTATAACACGCAATTGCGAGTTTATATCTCACAATTCTGACTTAATAACTCCCAATTTCAACTTTATATCGTGCAAATCTGAGATAAAAGGCATAATTTTAAGATTAAAAAGTCGCAAATTATCAAATTATTCCGTGGCAGAAACAAGCTTCCATATGTTATCGCATTAGACGCAGGCTGACAAAAGAGTTAATATACAATAAATTTAAATACATTCTTATTTTTTCCCCATTACTATTATTATACAAAAAAGTCTTATAAAAGGAAGAAATACAGACCTATATAACTAAAGTATATATTTGTCAAAATTACAGAATAGACAAAAGTAAATCAATCTTATTACAAACTCGAAAAAATTATAAACTCTAAACAATTTTTTATTAGTTAGATTTTCATATTTAGTTTGTTAAATTATGTAGATTTAAAAAATATTGGTTACATCTAATTTACATCCATAAGTAGACCTTTAGAATTTGTTAGTGGAGGTCAGCCTCAGCTATATTGTATTTCAGTGAGTGGATTATTGTGTTCCAGCTCCTCAAGCAGTATAATCATAATGCTCTCTCAGCATATACGAGGCACATTTATCAAAACGGCACCATTATTGATCAAGATGTTGTCATAGTGATATGCTAATAAAAAGGTCTTTCACTATATCCAATGTGAAGTAGCCCTAGCTGCTTGTGAGTGCTGTATGATATTAGCGGTGAGGGTCTTCCAGGTGACACAGACATGCTTTCTTCAATAATTACAGTTATATAGAGACTTGTTATTCCAGGTCAGATGTCAGTGAGACCCACTCTGTTTTTCGTTTGTCCATCTGTGTTTGAGGTTGTTCATTGCTGGAAATAACTCAATGATGTTTTAGACATATACCATTAAAATGCTAGTTTTGGACATATACCATATTCTAACATGGTATATACATTGGAGTACCATGTATTTTGTAAAATAAAGGAGTTTCCAGAGTATCACTGGGTCACTTAGAAGGGGCTAGTGGGTTTGTATGTCAGGAGGATACATTAAATTCCTCTTCCCAGACCATTTGCAGCTGTAGCCTGGAGCAGCTGAATGTGACCTCCTTTTCACAGAAAGGGGAAAAAAAATCCCGGAGCCCAGTAGGGTGTTCAGCCAAGTTGGCTACATCACTTCCTGCCGCATCTGGCAATGATCATAGGCAGCGAGGGAGGAGGGAAGTGTCCCAGGCTTCTGTAGCTTCAGAAAAGAGTCAGCATGCAGCAGATTTCAGCGCGGTCTAACAGATTACTCTCTGTCCCTCCACCCACATTCCACTGTCGGTTCAAATTTAAACGTCTATGTGCGACGGACGTGATCTCTTTATAAAAGGGCACCTTTTTTTATTAAAGTTTTGTAAAAATGTGTATGGAGTGAGAAATGGAATGTTATTGATTGAAGGTTTTTCATAAATGTCTCTCTTTCTTTATCTGTCCATCAGGATGACGTAGGGACTGAGGCTGGAGAAGAGTGCAGAGATGAGCCTCACGTCCTGGTTCCTCGTGAGCAGCGGGGGTACGCGGCACCGGCTGCCCCGTGAGATGATCTTTGTGGGACGCGATGACTGCGAGCTTATGCTACAGGTCAGGAAAGGTGTATCTCAGTGTTAAAAGTGAAACAACTAAAAATGCTTTTGTTAATTGAAATAAGGCTGAAATAAAATAAAAATATTATATGAAAAACTTAAAGGTAGGGTAGGCAATTTTTGGAGAGGCTAGCAATAGGGAGCTAGCCACGCCTCCTTATAGCAGGGAGCAAACAAATGCGTCACGTGAGACTGCGTTGAACTACATCATGTCTTAAAGCATATAACATTACAATGATAATGAACATAAATAACTTAAAGAGTTGTACCACCTGACTGCTGCAGATTAATTTCCACAAACATTTTATGGTCCTATGCCCTCCACAGACGATATACCATATAAATACATTTAGACCATTTAACAGTGATTGCAATCAGGATTTTAAGAGACTTTCAACCACCATAACAAAGAAATCACGTACCCTGCCTTTAAACATGAAAAAGTACTAAAATGACTAAAACTGTTTTGATGATATTATGACCATGTTTTTTAATCATGGTCATGGTTTATGTAAGTGTGTGATTTTAGAACTATTAGCATCTGCATCACCCAGTAAAATTGCAAAAAGAATGACAGGTAGCCGTGCCCCAAACTTAAGCTATTGGTAATTTAGAAATTCTAAGGCAGCAGTGCATGTATTATTAGTTTCATTCAATAAGTCTGTAAAAAATAGATATTTTTTTCTGTTGTGACATGACTCCATATCAAACTCCATTGGAATTAATGAATATGCGTTAAACGCCAATTGCTTGAGTTGCTTCATGTAGAATGTACAAAATCTGTCACTTATGAAGTTCACTTTTGGTTTGGATACTGCCTTAGAAAGCAGCTTGCCTATGTAGGTAGTAGACAGCAAGGTCTTGGAGAGCTGATACACTACCATTTGTAAGTTTAATGGTAAGTATGTTTTGTTTTTTTTGAAAGAAATTAATACTTTTGTTCAGCAAGGATGCATTAAATTGATCAAAATTGACAGTTGACAAGACATTTAGAATGTTACAAAAGATTTCTATTCCAAACAAATGCTTTTATTTTGAACTTTCTATTCATTAAAGAAGCCTGAGTTTTCAAAAGTATCACGTTTCAACAAAAATACTAAGCAGCACAACTGTTTTCAACTTTGATAATAATAAGAAATGTTTCTTGAGCAGCAAATCAATATATTAGAATGATTTCCGAAGGATCATGTGACACTGAAGGCTGGAGTATGATGCTGAAAATTCAGCTTTGCCATCACAGGAAAAAAATCTAATTTAAAATGTTAGAATAGAAAACTATTTTTATTAGTAAAATAGAAAGTTATTTTAAACTGCAAACGTGTACTTCACAAGCTCTGTGTAATGATCATAGGAAGGATGGAGCCAGATTAAGTCATACCCTGGAGGAAAGTTGTGTTCCTAAGTGGCATGACTGTTACTATCTACCTCAGCATCAGTATACATGTGTTAGTCATGCTGCTTTATTAATAGAAAGTGGGGCAAACAGCTCATGATGTACTTTTAGATGTACTACACTGTCGAACTACGAGATCATAGACTGTAATACCAAACATTGAGAGAGAGAGTGTCAGTCATATCATTAGAGAGCTGAGTAACCTGGTCAAACTACAAAACAAACTTGACGTGTCACAACAAAAACTGTAATATCAGTCACTTGAAGAAAAGCTGTGTACTGTGTAACGCATAGAATCATTAGCAACCACATAACAAAGCGCTAAATACCTCTCACAACACCTAGCATCTCTGAGGTGAAAAGGGCCTTCTGAGGGCTTGAGTAAACATTTTGGTCAAAAATCTGTAATGGAAATATCTTCTTTGTGCCTCAAAACAATAACAAAAAGCCTTTTCTTAAATCCAGTTATCAGTACATAGTGAACACAGGCTACTATATACACCTCTCATAGACCAGCCTTTAAAATGGTGAGTATAGTAGAGTGTAGATCAACAAACTGACTCTGGGGTTTCAGCATTTAAACACTAGTCTCTGGTAGAACTAGTATGAACAAGGCTTTGTTTAGTCAGGAAACCCCCATTTCCCTCTTTGACCCTTCCATGTTAGGATCAGGCATAAATCAATCCAATCATGTGATTGCGTTACAATACTTTAAGTGGTCACATGGTTTGTCTCAAAATAGATTGGTAAAGTATTAGATTCCTTATCACTGAATTGTGGATGCGTGGCTTAAAATAGAGCCAATGTGCTCATGTACACTCATTTTAGGTGTATATTTAGGTTCTACACCTTAAATTTCTGTGTTTGCATTTATTTGTTAATTTTAATGTTTGTTTTATGCTGAGCAACTTACATTTGTCATTAAAAGGTCTGCAAACGAGAGCTGCAAACTATTGATCTACTCTAGCAGATCATCACATTATTAAAATGAAGATACAGTGCCTGAAAATTAATTAAACAATTAATTTTGACATTTATCATTAAATAATTACAATTTTTCAGCAAATAATCATGGACAAAAAAAGGTCAATTCAATAAGAATCCACGCGATCAGTAATTTTGCAAAAGGGTGAAAGATTTCCCCAGTGAGATTTTGCAATATCTTCAAGTTGGTCAAATGAATTTACTGTGTTGACCCACTTGACCAACATAAAATATCTCTAAAAAATCTCTATGCTATTGAAAATAGACAATGGAACTTTTTTGTCCGCAAAATTTCGCTAATGTGATGTGACTTCACTTGAGGCTACACCCAATCTGTAATACTTGTGTGAGAGAACGTTTCTCTTCAGATGTCTGGTATGTTGCAAACATGACATATGTCACCTTCAAATTCTCTCATTGCTACAAGGTAAAATACTTCTGTGACTGCATATAAACTAGCTTCCAACAATAACAAATCTATGAAGTAATAATGCTCAGCGCAATAGCTCAGTCTCAGGTTCGTAACTCCTGCTTTTTTACCTGTTTGTGATTGCAGTCTCGCAGTGTAGACAAGCAGCACGCTGTCATCAACTATGAGTCCAGCAGTGACGAGCACAAAGTGAAGGATCTAGGAAGCCTGAATGGGGTGAGTAAGAGCGATAGTGAATGGAGTGGTACATTTCTGATAAATGAATGCCACTGCCTTTAAATAAACAAATTGTGGACAATTGTACATAAAGCATAATAGTATAGTAAATTATAGTAGGTTCAGTAAATTAAGTTTACAGGTAACAAAATCAATTTATAGTGATAAATAAATATTTATTGAGTAATAAATAAAACCTCTTACATAACTAATGTCATATTATATCTTATGTTTGTATTTGACCTGACAGCCACATAAATGTGCTTTCTTCATAACATGTCGCATTTACAGCCTTTTTCGTCTTACACAAAATTATTTCAGTTTAAATCACATCCATTATGTAGTCAGCCAGCATGTAATTACCCGGATAGTGTACAGTCAGCCAAACATTATTGTAATAATATCATTATTTCCATTTTATGTACAGTATATTCTGCCTCTTGTTGAATCTTGACGCAGATTAAATTCAAACTTCCCTCTTCATACTTGATACTTGAACTATGTGGTAGTTCTAAAGCTTAGTAATATATTGAGGTTCAGCCTGCTTTTCCTGAGTCTGTGCTCTGTCTGATTATGTCTGTCTGTTTGAGGTCAGTAGAATCTCCAAGACTAAATCAGAACTCGTGGGGCCACTCACACAAATTACAACCTTTTCCTGTTGAGTCATGCTTAAGAATTCCTCTTCCTGTCCTGCTTTAGCAGGAAATGGCTATTATAGTGTGTGCAGCATATTATCCACCTTTTTTAGCAGTTTCAGTACCGTCTACATTTATGTTTGCATAAGATCCCTTTTCAACAAAACCCTCACACAACAAGCCCAGACGTTGCATTAAACTACCATATTCCTTTAGTTGAAGTTGGCACATATTGAAAACTGAACAGAATGAAGGGAAATAACGTGCAGTCAGCCACTGAAGAGCATGCACAAAATCCCCTACTGTGACCCCACATTCCAGCAGAATATCTTAAGGTCTTTGGATATTGTTGGAAGGACAGAGGAGGAGATTGATTCAGCTTTTCAATGGAAATTTTAAACTTGAATGCTCTAGAAAGTGCTTTGTCAGTGCGATTAGCTCCCCCTCTTTGTTGAGCTTTGCAGGAAGTGGCTGATATTTGAGACAGAGCAAACCTTACAGCTCACTATAACCACCTTGAAAGTTTTCAGACTTTGTGAGGTGGCTCTCACTGTAGTGATATGTTTAGAGGGATCTGTAAAACATTTGTTCACTGAAATTTTGAAGTCGAACTCATTAAATACACAAATATCTTGCAGCATTTATGAATGGCAGATGAATGGGCTGTGTATGGTGATTTTTAGGTATACATTCCTGGGGATTTGGAAATCAAGGAGATTTTTAGATCAAACCATAAGCTTATCATTATTACTCAATTTGTGCAAAGTGGATTTTGAAAAGCTATGCTAAATACTTCTAAATGTTGATAATTTCCTCTTAGCATACGTTTCTGCACATTTAAAACTTACAGTCGTTCTCTTCTGGGGAAAACAACTAAAATATTGATTTACTCATCCTGCACTACACTTTTGTCCAATCAAATGCTCTCTAAATTAGAACATCCTTCACTCTTATACAATCTGCCTCTGACTAGCAAATAGCAAATCATGGTTCAAGACTGTAACTAATTAGCTACTGGCTATATTTGGAATATATAACTAGTAGAAAATATATAGAAATATGTGAATACAATAAAAAACAAACAAACAGGGAAGCTAAGAGGAAACCATCTTGGAACATTACTTGGAAGAACCTTGTGAAATAATCCCAGAGATGCACTTTGGTTGGATCTCAATCCTCAACAGTAGAAAAAAAGGTCAAAGGTGCTTCTTCTAGAATAAAACGTTAAAAGGTTAAAGTCCCTGTGAACCAGAAGTTTCAACCGACTTCAATGTTGTGATTTATTTCAAAGTGAAACGGAGTTTTGAATAGAGGGCAGGGTTCCCTCGCTCATTAGCAGACTGGCAGTAAGAGAACGCCATTCCAGAGCGGAAGCAAAATGTTCAGATTTTGTTAAATATTACCAACACAAACAATTTATTTTCTGCGTATTAACTTGCACTAGTAAGGTGCGCTAACAAAGTAAACTGGGTAAATATTGATGTCATGAGAACTTTAAGGCTCCATAAATGCTTTTTAACATTTTGTACTAGAAGTTGTTACTTGGACCTTTTTTTCTTATATATGTTTTTTAATTAACATTGTCTTTAAAGATTCTATATACAAAACAGTTCATATCCATTTGTCCATTCTCCAAACCGCTTGTCCTATGTATGGTACAATACATATTGTGAACTAGAAATTAACATCAGTGTCTGTGATTTGAACTTTTTATAAAAGTATTTCAACCAGTATAAGAAAAACAGCTCTTTAAAATTTTAATTTTCTTTGTCTTTTTTATTTTCAGACATTTGTAAATGATGTCAGGATCCAGGAACAGATGTACATCACTTTAAAGATTGATGACAAATTGAGGTTTGGATATGATATCCTTCAATGCACTTTCCTTTGAAAGCTTTCGAGATCTAGGGCCAGATTTGCTAACAGCTTGCGCCAGTCCAAAGCCTCTTTTAGTGTTAAAAAACTACCGTCAGGATTTATTAAAGACACACAGTGAAAAATGAATGATGAAAAGGTGTCGTCACAGTTATTTTTGCAGCTGACCTTAATGCATATGCATTTGTAGGAGTTTCCCTGCAATAGGAGAGTATTTAAATAATCATGCAGCGTGATTTACTAAGGTTTGCAGTAGTCAATTAACTGGTATTTGCACCATTGTGACTAGGAGGTGGCACCACAGATCACCGAGAGCACATAGTAGAAGGAAGAACACTCTTCACTCATGTTCATCTATTTGGAATGCCAGAGGAAGACATTATCCAAACATGTCAGATAGTATTTATAGTCATTCGTAGTATTATTCTTATGTGATTCATTGGAATTTAATTAGTTAATGCACTCATAATTTGGAAGATTTGTGTGTATATAAATGACAAAAAATGAGAAGTAGACCTAGATTTATGTGGTTTCATGGACTAGTATTTGCGAGTGTTGCCCATGTGTGTGAACATTGTCCAGTAAGGTGGATTTTCATTCAACATGTTTTAGCTATTTATGAGTCTTCCTTAACTTGACGCACATACCAACCTGTTCACTGTGGTGCGAGGAGAGCTACATGTGCCAGAGGAGGCTCTGAAGGTAAAACAATCAGTATATTTACATTTATTCATTAAGCTGACGCTTTTATCCAAAGCGACTTACAATTGCTATATATGTCAGAGGCCGCACGCATCTGGAGCGTCTTGCTCAGGGACACATTTGTGTCTCACAGTGGATTCGAACCCAGGTCTCTCACACCACAGGCATGTGTCTTATCCACTGCGCCACCACCACCCCTGTGTGTATGGTATATCTCTGAATCGGTTAACATAGCTAACAATTTGCTGGTTCATCAATTTATAAAGATGTTGGCACTTATATTATCAGAATTGCCTGTGCTTGTCTTATGTAATTTATTTATCTTCCTGAAGTAATGTCTGATAACAGGTTTCTGGCACTTACTGTGTGTTCTTCTCCCTCCTTTCTGTCAGCATGAGAAGTTCACCAGCCAACTTCAACTGGGCAAGAAGCCCACCTGTGCAGAACCCTTAAAATCCCCCAAGTCTTCTCCAGACAAAGCCAAAGTGAAAAAACCTTCAGAGCCCATTGCTGAAACAGCAGGCAAACCTGCAGAGGCTAACAAAGGAGATGACAAGATGCAAGGTAAACACCACCTTCATGATGTCAGGGTGTAAGCTATGGATAATTGTTTTTGTATCTTTAAACTACTTTATAGGTGATGCAAAACAATGATTCATCATTAAATAATGTGACTCTTTAAATGAGTAAACTGGACTAGCCACTACTGTACCACATCTGACTGATCCATTGTCCCGTTTCACCAGAGCAAGGTGATATAAATCAGCTCGGTCTGTTTTTATCTAGGAACTGGCTAGCAGCAGTTACCGTCTGTCATCTCATCTCAGGTCAAGCAGGCCAGGGCAGTATTCAGGAAATCCATGAACTCTCCTCATACAGTAGCAACACAAACATTTGACAGTTGTGAAAGATAAAAACGTCCCTCTGGCTATAAGATAATCGGGCTGATTTTGGGCTCAATTCTCCCCTTCCAACAATCCTAGGTAAAGTCCCAATTATCTTGATGGTTCTACAGATTATCTTATCAGATTTTCCTGTGACTAAATCTGCTTGGAAGAACATCAGGGCAGCAGTGATCTCAAATCGTAAATATCTAACATGTTGAATATTTACATATCAGATCATAAATCCTGTTGTGTGGGGGGAACCCTGAGGACAGACCTGGGTAGATTGTCATGTGGAGCGAAACAATACCAAATCAGAAACCAAGCTAATGGAAGACTGAAGCGTAACATGACTTTTTCTTTTTTCCCTCGATTTTTGAGCAAAAAGCAGTCCAAACACTATTATCGCCCTTTCTTCTTGCCCTCCCTCCGGCATGTTTGTATACTCTAAAGTCGCGTTTGACCGCAAGGGATTTTTGCGAGATTTCTCGTATTCAGAGTCGAGGCTCTGGTTGTTTGTGAATGGAATCTGATAGTGTGTGTGCTGTCTTGGTCACATCCTGGGACTTCAAAATTATATGAACAAAACTGTTAAATCTATGATTTTTTTTGTCATCATGTTTGATCTCTCTCACATTTTAAAAATCTTTTAGTGTGGGCCAGCCTCAAAGAGAAGATCGCATCTGTTCTTTTCCCTGTAATTGAAAATGGAAAATTAAGGATGACATTTTCAACTCTTAATGGCTAGCACAGTTCCATTAATTTTCCATTGATGACCATTAGTGCTATGGGCATGAATGATACTTCAGATCATGCAGCTTGATAAGTAGAGTGTTCTGTTCATTTTAATCACATAGACTTATTCACAGAGTAATATCTAGGTTTTAGCATATTAGAGAGTATAATCAGGATCGGCTCTTTTGACTTAGATGAGTAAGCAACCACCTAGCAACATGATAAAAAAAACACTGAGAACACCTCAGCAACCCCATAGCAACGTCTTGGTAACCACCCACAAAACTCTAGTTCCCTTTCGAGAGGTCTCTCCTATTGCGTAAGTAGCTTACGCTATGGGAAAACTCCTTTTCTCGAGAATATTGAAGTCTTTATGTAAAACGCATTGCAGCTGCACAGCTGACAGCAATGAACGAAGGAAGCTCGGTCATTGGCTGTGCTGCGGCAACTTGCTCGAACCAATGACGGGGCGACTCTGAATGCGCGAACAATGAGCGCGCTTCGCGCCCGCGCGCGTCAGAGCCCGCCAAGATGGGCGTGGCCAAGAGCTATTTATTGGGCGCCCCGTCATGAGAGTTCTTTAGATTTAATCTCCTTCAGCGAACACCTTCTTAGCTGGATCCTCCGGATTATTGAAGCCTTCGGCGCCGTCGAAAAGCATACCAGCGGGATTGATACGAGGACGTCGGCACCTTCAGCCGCCTTCGAACGCCATCCTACTGAGCCATCCGGCGTGCCACACACGCAAGTATCTTTACATCTGTTCGCCCCGCGACACTTGTAAAAGAGCAATTTTCTGAGGCGTTGTTTCAAATGCCTTCCTGCGCGTCGTGCAGAGACCTTCTCCCGGACGGGGATCGTCACATCATCTGCGCTCGCTGCCTGGGCCGGGACCACGCAGAAGCTGCTTTGACCAAGGGCGGATGCCCGGAATGTGATGACCTGGGTCTCTCCGCACTGCGGGCTCGCCTCGCCGTTTTCGCCGTGACCGAGCCCATCGCCCCCACCCCTCTGTTTGAGCCGCGCACTAAGAAAAAGCGCCGCTCACAGAGGCTTCCTGAACCGGAGCTCAGTGACGTCACGCCGAGCCAGTCTCCGCGTGCTTCACCGCCGCTCTTACCTTCCCCACCGCCGGTTCAGTTCACCCAGCCGGACCCACACCCCTCTAGCAGAGCGGTGGGCCTTGTGACTTTCGGCGCGTCCGAGGACGATGGGGGAATGGATGACAGCTTGTCCATCGACGCTGCATCGGACGACTGGCCGGGCTCCACTCTCGACCCCGCCCCGTCGACGCTAGCTAGCACGAGCGGGGGCTCCACCATGGATACGGAGATTATCCGCGTCCTCTCGAAGGCCGTAGAGGACCTCGGGCTCGATTGGTCTTCTCCCGAAGAACCAACCCGAAGCCGACTGGATGAGTGGTTTCTGCAGGGGCGCCAGCAGGCCCCTCGGCAAAGGCCTTCTCCCTTCTTCCCGGAGGTTCATGACGAACTCACCAAGTAATGTAAAGCCCCCCACTCTGCGCGTCTGAAGCCTTCTTTTTCTTTGTCGCTCTCCTCTGTGGACGGCGCGAAGGAAAGAGGCTACGAGGGAACGCCGCCCCTCGAGGAGGCCGTGGCCAATCATCTCTGCCCGCCCTTCACCACCGGATGGAAAGCCAAAGCTTCCCACCCCTCGAAGCCCTGCCGCACTACTTCTGCTCTCGTCGGTCGCGCCTACGCCGCCGCAGGCCAAGCTGCATCAGCGCTTCACTCAATGGCGGTACTTCAAGTGTTCCAAGCTAAGCTTCTCCGCTCTATGGACGAGTCTGGCCCCGAACCCGAAGCCTTTAAGGACCTACGCAGCGCAACTGATATAGCTCTGCGAGCCACGAAGGCCACCGCCCAGTCTATTGGCCGGGCCATGGCTAATTTGACTGTTGTCGAGCGCCATCTGTGGCTGACTCTGACGGAGATGAAGGACGCGGATAAGGCGCCGTTTCTCGACGCGCCTATCTCCACCAGCGGGCTGTTTGGACCGGCGGTTAAAGGTTTCGCCGAACGCTTCACTGAGGCCCAGAACGCTTCACAAGCTATGCGCCATTTCCTGCCCAAGGGCTCCAGCTCATCGCAGAGCAGACAGAGACCGCCACAGCCGCAGCGGGCTACAACAGCTCCCACCGCCTCTCAGCCCGCGCCTCATGCTGACGCTCGACGCCACTCGCGCTCCCACAACCGCAAGCCGCCTCCTGAGCGACGGGGTCCTCGGCCCAAGATTGTGCTGAACCCTGAGCCTCGAAAGCCGTCCTAGCCACAGGAATGAGAAGAGAGAGTGCGTGTCTCGCAAAAGCCGGACCACTCTCTCTGCAAAAGCTCAAACATTACCCAGTCCCCTTACAGGCGGCTGGAAATGTCCATACAGCAGTCAATGGGCCAGTCACAGAGCTCGCTCACCTGCAAACAAACACCGTTTTTACGGCGACGCACAGAAAACACAAAAAGAGTCTTTTTCTGCCTGTGTCACTAAGGGTTCACATGTCCACAAAGTGTGCATTCCCAGATACTGTCAAAACAGTGCCAAATTCATTCCCAGCTCAGGCTGCGCGCCCCATGAATGTAGATCACGTGCCTACGGTCATGTACGCACCACTACACACAAGCACTGTTCACACAGTTATGAATTCATCCCCAGTAAAAGCGGGAAACATTATAAAAGTGACGCGTGTGCCTACCACTGTTTATGCACCCCCACTTATAAACACTGTCCTTACAGTGTCAAACACAACCCCAGCTCAGGCTGCGAGTTTTACAGACATAGCGCGCGCTGTTGTAAGCACACACGCGCCCATTCACTCAGCTGCTCAGCGCGCGCCCGCGCCTCTGAGAGCTACGAGCTCAGGCGATTCGCTGGCCGGGTCCCTACGTCACAGCGGCCCGCCCCTAGCCTGTATTCAGCCCATATCTGTACACGCAGCGGCATGGGAAAACATTCCAGATATGCCGAAATGGGTATTGAATATAGTAAAGCACGGATACTCGCTCCAGTTCGCTCGCAGACCACCACGTTTTACGACTGTGGTCGAGACGAAAGTGAGAAAGGAGTGTTCACAGGTTCTACGCACCGAGGTGCGCAAACTAATAGAAAAGGGCGCTGTGGAAACTGTTCCCCCCTCTATGAGCGAGGCAAGTTTTTATAGCCGCTATTTTCTCGTCCCGAAAAAGGATGGTGGTCTCCGCCCCATCCTAGATCTCAGACACCTGAACAAAGCACTAATGATTCGCTCGTTCAGAATGTTAACAACCAAGCATATCCTCGCGCAAGTACGCCCAGATTGGTTTCTCTCAGTGGATCTGAAAGATGCTTACTTTCACATTCCAATAGCGCCTCATCACAGGCCGTTTCTGAGATTCGCTTTCGAGGGACAGTCTTACCAGTACACAGTACTTCCGTTCGGCCTGTCCCTGGCTCCCCGTACATTCACGAAATGTATGGACGCAGCACTTTCCCCCTTGAGACGAAGGGGAGTGCGAATACTGAATTATCTCGACGATTGGCTGGTCCTAGCACAATCAGAGAGTCAGTTAATAACACACAGATCTTGGATTATCAGCCATTTAGAATGCCTGGGTCTAAGAATCAATTTTGCAAAAAGCATACTATCTCCCAGCCAGAGGATTTCTTTCCTGGGAATAGTTCTAGACTCGATGCAAATGACAGCGCGTCTCTCATCAGAGCGCGCGCTCACCATCCGGCGCCTTGCAACATCATTCAGGGCGGGCGCGCGCGCCCCCGTCAAGCGGTTTCAGAGGATGCTCGGTCTCATGGCCTCAGCATCGGCCGTACTCCAGCTAGGATTGTTGCATATGCGCCCTCTCCAACGCTGGCTCAAGAGCCGCGTCCCTACTCACGCGTGGCGTTCGGGCCACTTTTTAATCAGAGCGAACCACGGCTGTATAAAAGCCCTGACGCACTGGAAAGCCGCCGACTGGTACCAGTCAGGCGTGAGTCTGGGTGTGAACACAAGGAGAAAGATGATAACGACAGATGCCTCCAAAATAGGTTGGGGGGCCCTTTACGAGGGCAGGCCTGTCTCCGGCTTTTGGTCAAACCCGGAGAAGCGCCTACACATAAACTGTCTGGAGATGAAAGCGGTCGCTTTGGCTCTCAGAGCCCTGCTTCCACATCTAAAAAACGAACACGTCCTGGTCCGAACGGACAACATGACGGTAGTGTCGTACATAAATCGCCAGGGTGGACTCAGGTCGAGCTCCATGCATTCAATGGCCAGGAGACTCATTTTATGGTCCCAGCACAACTTGCGCTCGCTGAGAGCAGCGCATGTGCCAGGCGCCCTGAACCAGGGGGCAGACATGCTATCCAGAGACAAGAATCTCCCAGGAGAATGGGCTCTCAACCCGCTGATGATTCAATGGTTATGGAAAACCTTTGGCAAAGCGGAGATCGACCTCTTCGCCTCCAAGGAGAACGCGCACTGCTCTCTTTTCTTCACGAAGAGCATGGACGCGCTCGCCCAGAGCTGGCCGAGCCGCCCCTTATATGCCTTTCCCCCGATCGCGATGCTGCCACAGGTCATCAGTCGGGTCAGAGAGGAGAAAAACGCAGTGCTTCTGATAGCCCCACTCTGGAAGAACCAAACATGGTTTCCAGATCTGATGCAAATGCAATCTGCACCACGGCCGATTCCACTGAGGCCAGACCTCCTCAGTCAGGCCAGCGGGATGATATTTCATCCCCGCCCCGATCTGTGGGCCCTTCATCCATGGCCCCTCAACGGGTTCCCAGGAACCTCACGAGCGGAGCGCTAAAAACCATCGCTGAGGCGCGGGCGCCCTCCACGAGACGCTTATATGCCCAGAAATGGAAAGTGTTCAGTGACTGGTGTAATGCCAAGGGCCTGAACCCTGAGACATGCGAGATTACGAACGTACTCGCTTTTCTACAAGGGCTTCTGGAGGCGGGCCGCACCCCCTCCACGCTCAAAGTATATGTGGCGGCCATCACAGCGTCACACAACCCTGTAATGGAACGTCCATTGGGAAGAAACGACCTAATTATTCGTTTCCTAAGGGGCGCTAGGAGGATGAACCCTTCACGCCCCCCCTCAGTGCCGATCTGGGACCTAGCTACTGTCCTAGACGCTCTTAAAGGGCCCCCGTTCGAACCACTCCAAACCGTGCACCTTAAACAGCTCTCGCTCAAGACTGCGCTCTTGCTGGCACTTGCCTCGGTCAAGAGAGTGGGCGACCTGCACGCGCTTTCGACAAGCGCTGCCTGCCTAGAATTCGGACCTAACGACTGCAGGGTCGTCCTTAGACCGAAACATGGGTATATTCCTAAAGTCACCACTCCCTTCAGAGCACAGGTTATCTCCCTAACTGCGCTATCGTCTCCAGCAGACGAACACGACGCTAATCTACTCTGCCCCGTTAGGGCTCTCAGAGTGTATTTGGAGCGTTCTGCCCTATTCAGACAGACAGAACAACTGTTTGTATGCTTTGGCGGCCGTACGAAAGGTTCCGCCGTTTCAAAGCAGAGAATCTCTCACTGGATAGTTGAGGCTATAGCGCTGGCTTATGAAGCTAAGGGACTTCAATGCCCCTGGGGAGTCAAAGCACACTCCACCAAGAGTGTGGCTTCTTCCTGGGCATGGTCGAGCGGGATACCGATCGAGGATATTTGTGCGGCGGCAGGCTGGGCCTCACCGTCCACATTTATCAGGTTCTACAACCTACAGGTCCCGACATTGCATTCCAATGTACTATCAGCATGATACTAGTTGAACTACGAGTTCGTATCTAGATTATGTATGTGCTTGTGTCACACTGAGTGCCTTCTAGCCGCTCTGTATTTTTCCCACATATAAAGCTCGGCTCTGCCAGCTAGTTGGATGATAACTTTGCTTTTCAGCTCAGGCACCTGCCTCTGGCTATCATAAGGCGAAGTTCAGCACGCACGGCGTTTTGCATGGTGTTCCCATAGCGTAAGCTACTTACGCAATAGGAGAGACCTCTCGAAAGGGAACGACTCGGTTACTAACGTAACCTCGGTTCCCTGAGAGGAGGGAACGAGTATTGCGTAAGCTGCCGTGCTTGTGCTTGGTTAGTTCGCTTCAGTCGTTTTAACCTAAAGAACTCTCATGACGGGGCGCCCAATAAATAGCTCTTGGCCTCGCCCATCTTGGCAGGCTCTGACGCGCGCGGGCGCGAAGCGCGCTCATTGGTCGCGCATTCAGAGTCGCCCCATCATTGGTTCGAGCAAGTTGCCGCAGCACAGCCAATGACCGAGCTTCCTTCGTTCATTGCTGTCAGCTGTGCAGCTGCAATGCGTTTTACATAAAGACTTCAATATTCTCGAGAAAAGGAGTTTTCCCATAGCGTAAGCTACTTACGCAATACTCGTTCCCTCCTCTCAGGGAACCGAGGTTACGTTAGTAACCGAGTCGTATTGATGGTGGCAAGTTTAGCACGGTCTAGCACCACTCATTTTTCTTAAAAGTATGTCAAATTGTATTATAAAATGGAAAGTTCTGATCCTTGATTATGATTGGCTGAGAAGCATTCAGAGGTGTTGTAAAATACTCTATAAACACACATCTGTGACCACATGAAATCAGTATTACTGATATTTCTTGACAACACATTGCTGAAGATGTACATAGCTTGACCAAAGTATTATTTGTTATCAATAGATAATTAAATTTTTGTTCCTGTAGCGTCATGCCTAACAACGGCCCTTATAAGCTGTTCTAAAATCACTGTAAACCACAGCTTCATTGGGTTTATTTGAGACTTTAACCCATCTAAACACTCATGTAGTTTATGTGTTACCCTATGTAATTAGAACTGTGGTCCAGCCCTGTCGTGAAGTGCTGGATATTTAATAATAGGGAAGGGAACAGCGCTACGCCCATGCCTGTTTTTCACCCATTAGTGTTTCAAGGGTGGGTAGCGTTTAACATCCCCGCTTATCTCATTGCCACCTGGTTATTTCATCCTGCTAATTGTCAGGCTTGTCTAAAAGTCCCTTAGCCCCCGGCTGTTAAAGTTGCATGATCCATCTGTGAATAGCACATGACTGCAACACTAGGAATCCCTGAATCAATATCACTGAATCTATTCACTTGAGTTAGGAGTGATCCTGTGCAAATGGAAAGTGTTCTGCTCTCCACATATCAGAAACAGATTTATTTAGTTTCTACTTTATGAAATTAAGGTTCAGGTTTGTTAACTAATGTTTACAAATGAAAACTTAATGTAATGTGTTATTTTATTCATTCATTCAAGTATGGTACGATCAGTGACATATGTAAACACGAACGCGAATGTATATGTAATACATGAGCATTGTGTATACTGTATGTATATTAATCTTTGTGTCTTCAAAGCAAAGCTAATATTTTCTTCTCTTTAACAGGCGATATAGCTGCCTTGCACAGGGGAACCCCACTGTATGGACAGCCATCCTGGTGGGGCGATGGGGATGCAGATGATGAGAATTCCTTTAAACAAGAGAATAAAACATCTGGAAAGAAGCTGGAGAACAGCGGGACAGGTAAGACATCTCAGAATAATTTTAAACACTCCCTGTTTGCTCAAAATATAATTTTAATTGTATTGTTTTATTAGAATAATTTGTATTTGATTTGGCATGTACAAATATCTAGCATTTTTATTTTCTTTTACTTTTGTTTTGTTTTTCATTTTTTCATTTGTTTCCCTAAAATTATTTTTGTCATCATTTGTTTTTCATTAAAAAAAATGTATCAAAATAATTTTATGAAAAGAATTTACACGATTGTAAAATTAAGTCCAAGGCTGCATTTATTTAATAAAAATGAATGTAATAATCTATTCCTGTGATGGCAAAGCTGAATAATCAGCATCATTACTCCAGTCTTCAGTGTCACATGATTCTTCAGAAATCATTCTAATATGCTGATTTGCTGCTTAAGTAACAATTCTTAGGACAAAAAAATATATTTATTTGAAATAATAGAAATCTTTTTTAACATTAATTTATAAATGCTACTTTCACTTTTGATCATTTTAAAGCGTTCTTACTGAATAAAAGTATTAATTTCTTTTAAAAAAATCTTACTGACCCCAAACTTTTGAAAAGTAGTGTATCTTCATTTAAGTTTGTATTAAGTAGGCCTATATTTATCCTGTTTTTAGGATATTTCGGTATTTTACTGGAAAATAAGAACAAAACATATTAACAACAATCTCAACGATATATGTCATTCCATACATTTGTCTATATGTCCAGAACATTTCTGAATCAAAAATGGCAGAGAATAAGTAATTTTTCCACAAACTGCTTAATTAGGCAGCCACATGGAGATGTTCACTGACACAGTTTGAGCAGATGTAGACCAAAGAGGACAGTTGTGTCATACAAAGGGTTTGTACTGTTTGCTGTTTAATCCAGGAAAAGAGCGTAAAATATGCTGCTGATTGAAACTGGCATGTTGTAGTGTGCTTTGATCCAGGGGTCTGGAATCCCATTAACTTGCTCCGTATAGAAGTAATGGGATTGTAGATTACTGAGGCTTTACCACAGCAGGACATCATACGTTTGCTACCGACACTAAACCAGACAAGTGCACTCAATATACAGCAAGGAGAAACATATTGTGCACTTCATCATCACACCATTTTGGTTTATATGAAGTCAGACAATCAGATCTAGATAATGTAATTCTAGCCCGGCTTTGTCCAGCATGTAAACATGGCCTCAGCATTGTGCTCTTGCTCCATGGTAACAGATGACATGTTTTATTCATCAAATATTCGATTAAGTATTTGGTCATATGTACTTGAACAGAGAGTTTGCCCAATGTAACCAAATTGATTATAACTGGATTATATCAATTGATTATAACTGGACATGAAAATGTACTGAATGAGTGCTAGATTATGAACAAGATATAATAAGTTATTTGACAAAGATAACCATAAGGTAGTTTTTTAGGTTTATTTTTTTATCATGTGCACTACTTTTATTGTTGACCCCAGAATAGACCAACAAAGATCTTAAAGCACTCGTGCCCTTGAGCCCTCTTAATTTATTTAACTCAAAACTGCAATATCTCTGTTCAAAGACACAAATTCTACTCCCAAAAGAAGCCTTGTTCCTTTATAAGAGAATGCTGGGTAAATATATCTCGAAGGGGTAGTGCTGGCACAGTGAATGGCATTGTTTGACAAAACCTCGCAGTCTTGCTCAGGCAATGAAGACAGACTCAGGTTCAGGCGACGGCAGAGTTGGCAAAGGCTCCAAATGAATCAGCCTTATTTGTTTCAGACTTTATAAACCTCGGTGCTTCCACACACACACAGAGAGAGAGAGAGAAAATCATTCATGCAACAATCCACCAGATCAAAGTTCCAACACCTCCCAGGGCTATTTTAGGCTGCAGTCAAGGCTGGTTTTTCGAAGGCAGGGACTCACAGGCCAGCGTAGGAAAGGAAGAGAATGTAAAGGGAACCGTCTCCCTTAAGAAGTGAATAGGTTCATTTGCAGACAGGCCCAGCCCCCTCCATCTCCATTGTCACGGAGGCGTGTTTGCTTTCTCTTCTGTGACACCAGCGCCGTTCATCACAGAGGCAGCCACACATGCTAGATTTGTAAGTATTTTGAGTATATGAATTGTTGTACTTTATCAAACATAGTTCATTGAATGTTAACTTGCTAGAGAACACGTAAAAGACATTGTGCTTCATTAGAATTTTCTTTGGTTTCTTTGGTTATACTAAGCAGATTCACAGTAGTTGAGTAAAGTTGAATTCTAATAATGGTTAGTGCTTTTCTGTTGACTGGGTAGTTGTATTTTCTAGTTTACCAGAGATTTAGTTTAGCTAAAGGGAGGATAAAAAGCAGTTTTGCTTTGGTTTAGAAGAGGAAGTGCAGAGTATTTTTAAAAATAGGAAGTTTCAGCTGCACTCTGATTGGTCAGAGGATTAACTAGACATACATTTAGGGGTGTAATTGTGGAAATGTAAGTGGAACTGATTACTGTGCCTTTACATTTTCTAAAGTACTAATATTTCTTAAAATTGAACTTTGAAATCACACCTCATATCAGTTAAAAGGGAGAATCTAAACCATGGTTCCAAAACTTTTTACTCCTTGACTTATTTTCTTACACACCCTCTCTGTACCTACATTAAAGGATTAACATACTATTTGGTAAATTCCATTATTAACTTTTTTCCGTTTCAACATTAGAGTTGTTTTTTTAGAAGCCATGTCAAGTTAAAAGTAATTGGAGCAAAAAGTTGTTTTGCTCCATTCTGTTGTGTTCCACCTAGTTAGTTTTGTACACAAGAACACATGTGTGAATGACCCTTATGAAAATGTTGAAATCCCATCTTGGATTGTTTGTTTGGTCTTAATGTAGACAAAAGCTCTAAATCCTGCTTTACACAAATGAGTACAGGCAGAAAGTACTTGTAAATGTATGGTGTTCAGTCAGAAATTAATACTTTTATTCAGCAAAGATGCATTCAAATAATAAATGCTGTTCTTTTGAACTTACTATTCATCGAAGAATCTTGAAAAAAAATATTAAGCACTAATAATATTAAACGGTCTTCAACATTGATAATAATAAGAAATGTTTCTTTAGCAGCAAATCAGCATATTAGGAATGCAATGGTTGCTCAAAATAAAGCTTTTCCATCACAGGATTAAATTACATTTTAAAATATATTAAAATGGAAAACAGTTATTTTACATTTTAATATTTTAACCACAAGAGAAGCTTAATATTTAATAATGTGTATATATATATGACTAAATGTACAGCTCAAAAAAGAAAAAATTTAAAAAAAAAATTGCCATAAGTAAGATATAGTTCATCGAAATCTCCATCTCTGATGACCTTAGGGTTGAGAACCTCTGATCTATATATCAGACACAGTGACATTTTTTTTCTTAAGCCAGCAAATAGAATGAAAATTGGTAATATGGTGTAGCATTTGTCAGACTGTTTGTCATTTCCAGAAATTAGCACCATGTCTAGGGTGTCAGAGCATCTGTCCTCAGCCAATTATGTTGTTATAGTGCCATTAGCCGTCCCATTAATTCTTGTCATGTGACAGACATTAAACAGTGGCTTTGTCCTGACAGTGATTCAAGTCCACAATCTTGACATTTATAGCTAGCTGATCAGATTTTGTTTGCTTTGAGGCTGTGACCCTTAACTCATAGATGATGCTTATTTTTCTTCTCTTTTTTTCTGTGGCCCCACAGAGAGCAAAGAGACCAAGCGGGTTGATAAATCAAAGGAAAATGGTCTGGGGCCTGTAGGCGCTGAGCCCAGCTACTTTGAGATTCCCAACAAGGAGGGACAAATGGCACAGAACAGCATCCATGAGATCCCAACAAAGGACACTGAGGGCGCTGGGGCTGCAAAATCAGCCACTGGCAATGCCGGCGCACAGGCCAACACATCATTCACCATTGAGTTTGATGATACTTCCCCAGGGAAGGTCACCATTAAAGATCATGTGTCTCGTCTACGACCTAAAAAATCCCCTCACGTTGGCAGTAAAGACCTCAGCACCCTACAGGCAGCCATCATGGCCTCTGAGAGCAAGGTGGCTGACTGGCTTGCCCAGAATGACCCTCCTCTAGTGAGGCGTGAGTCCACAGAAGAGGACAGTAAGAGCATCAAGAGTGATGTGCCTGTTCACCTCAAGAGGCTTAAAGGTACGCCATTACAAATATATATTTATTCATTTAGGAGATGCTTTTATCAAAGCACCTTATTAAAGTGCCTCTGTTATGCTATAATTATAGGTTCCTCATTTTGTTTTAGAGGTCTCCCACAATAGGTTTCATGCATCAAAGGTCAAAAACACTTTTATTTTCGCATAATATACATTGCACATCACCTAATTTCTCAGTCTGAAAACATTTTGTTCAAAGATTCAGTCTCTCTAATTCCCTCCTTTCCGTGAGTATACTCTGCTCTGATTGGTCAAACGGCCTGTTTGTTGTGACTGGTCTACCACTTACAGAGTGTGTCGGAAACGTAACGCCTATTGCCATATCTGAATTTCAGCTCCGGAGGCTTACTCAGAGCTTGATACAGTGATGTCTTCTCGACATGTCGACCTCACAAACCAAACTCTTCCAGGCCTCAGCTACAACTACAGTGTTTGAGGGCGGGTCAAAGTAGCCGTTGTTTGCGGGCAGCAAATGAAGACCAAAGGCTGGCATTATGCACGTTTTTTACATTGTTACATAGGTGTGTAACAGGAAGTGAGACATGAATAGAGTGGTGCAGGTATGACATCATTTTGTTGGCCAAAACGTGGAAGCGAGTTAGCATTTTAGCACTTCCGGTTCCTTCATCCCGAAGTCAATAGGTTTTTTGAATGGGGTTTTGGTTAAATGGCTGAAATAAGGTCTGTGGTGAACACGAGCTCAAGACACATGCATGTTTTGTTCTACTACATAAAATACATCACTATTACCCCACTCGTGATTATTTTGAAGCTTTTGCGTGTCTTGAGAAAGGCGGTTGCTAACAAGTGGCTAATTGGGACTACAGAGGCTTTTGAGGAGATTAAACGTCATCACGCTGAACAGGTAACTTGCTTTTACAGCCTTGTAGAGCTTATAATTGTGCTCTTATAAACTATTCTAACTCAAACGTTCTGGGAAAATGTTTTTAGATAAAAACTGAAAGAGTTGTTGGAAGCTTAGTGGTGGTGACATTGAATTTGTGGGACCGTGGTGTAGTCCATTTATAGCCTGCGTTTAGCTTTTTACTTCTGGCGAATGCATTTAGGCTTCAAAATGCATAAAAGTTGTGTTCATCTGTGATAATTATCTTAATGGACAAAAAGTTTGCAAGTATCATAAACTTTTGTTGATCACAGAGTTTTTTTTAACAATAATCCAAAAGCCTATGGGAAAATCCCATTGGTTTTTTTGTTGTTGAAATAACCAGTGTGATGCTAACTGCCGGTTGGCCTACAAAGTGATGTCATTCCTGCACCACTCTATTGCTGACAACTTGTTTCAGCAGTTCAGAATCAATTCTTTCTTTTAAGACAATATTTTTTATTTGTCATGCACTTTGGTATTTAAACCTTTCACATTCACAAACACACTGCACAGATTACACACTGCATAAAAGGTAATTTTCGAAAAAGCATAATAGAAGCACTTTAAATCTGAATAATACAAGCAGAAGCAATAAACCCAAGGGAGAAAACAATACATGTAACGCTACCATAGCAAAATACCAGAGTAGTTCATCTTTAGAACAGAAAAGTGCAGAAAAGTTTGTTAGTCTTTGGAACAGTGTGCCTAAAAATGAAAATTCTGTAAATATTTTCTTGCTCTTCTGTCATTTCAAATCAATATTTTTTCTGTGGAACATAAAAGCAAATGTAAAAAACATAAAAGTGGGCAATGAAACATTATGAAGCAGTTCATAGTGACCAGGGACCAAAATGAAAGAGCAAGAAAAATTAAATAACCACCATTTAAAAATGCAATTAGTCTTCTGAAGTTCTCCGATTGCTTTATGTGATGACCAGTCCAAAATGTAAGACATAAATTCAATTCTAGCCCACATTTATGTCCAGAACGAAAGAATGTGTTTTGGCCTCCATGACACCATTTTGTCTGAAGGGTTAGACACAAGCCAATATCTGTGAATAATAACTTGTCTATTTACCTTGATAGACACATAGAGTTGTTTGTTATACATATAGTAAAAGTGTTAAGAGCTTTTTTTTTAGCTCGAAATCCCCGGGTCACAATAAACTGTCAAGAGCTGCGAAAGAAAATCTTCCAAAAGGTTTACTTTTGTGTTCCATAGAAAAAATAACATATGAGGGTGGGTAGGAAATTTCCTGAAGGTCTCAAAGGCATATGGGAGATTTTAATAGTCAGTTCATAATGAATGTATTCAGAAGAGATAAGTATATGACAGAGGAAGTACATAGTGCCTTATTTTGGAAGCCCTGAAGGGGAAAAAATAGCTTTGACTTTTCTTCACTCTGTTTCAAAAATGTATATGAGCAGTGATGTGGAGTCATGCAGTGATATATATATATATATATATATATATATATATATATATATATATATATATATATATTTTTTTTTTTTTTTTTTTTTTGTGTGAACATTTAATACAATTAAATCATGTGAGGCATAACCTCTGAAATCTTATGGCCTTCCCCTATTTTTGATTAGCTGTACTGCAGACTTTCTACATTTTTCTGAATTTCTCAAGGCTGTTAAAGGGATGCAGTAATGATGACATCAGCAGATTGCACTGAACTCTCCAGCCGGTAGACAGGTCGTGTAGCGTCAGCTGCATTTCCCATTCCAGAGGATTATCTGCCACCTAGCACTTTTAAAACCCCCTTTTTCCCTTGCACCCACTGACAGAGCTTAGCAAAGATTGCGGTTAACGCTCTGCTTTTTCCTTAAACTCTCCTATGGGAAAACATTTTCTAGTCGTAGCAGATCTGCATCGTTTTACGTTCTATTGATCAGTCTGTGTGGTAATTTAGCTAGGCTTTGAGATCTACATTATACAAGATCTGATTTAAAAAAAACAAAATCATCATCTCCTTTCATGGGATGCTTCCCTTCGGTAGGACTTTTCTTTGGGAAAGCCCGCTCAGCTCGCCATCGCTTGATTCTGTAATGAATTGGTTGGTAATTTATGAGAAGCGTGTGCTTTGCAGCCAAAGGAGTGCGTATACATTTGAGAGCGTATGAATCCACATGTGAGCTCTAAGCAGGAATGATAATTGGTGAAGGCTGGTGGACTATGCGGTCTATCCAGTCTCAGGCGTGGTTCTTTTAGTGCTTGTGTTTGCGGTTGTCTTTTGGAAGCTGCATTGGTGCTGTTTGTTTTGTTGGGTGCGATCTGAGAACTGGTGAGTTCAATTGTTCTTTCGATTGTCCACCACTGTGGGATTTGTTTCTTGTTTGAGGTGGGAAAATAGTGTAATGGAATTTGGAGAACTGGAGAAAAAATGTATTTAAAATTCATGTAAAATATTACATAAATATTCAAATTCATGATCTCAGCAGAGTTGATGTAGTTTTTCATTTAGTATTTTGGTTTTCAATTTCAGTTTATTTTTAGTTAGTTTTAATGGTGCTGAAACTGTTTTCATTTAAAAAATGTTTTCAGTATAGTTTTCCATTGCAGTTATACATTTTATTTAAGTGTGTATGTTATTTATTGTTTGAGGATATTTGGAGAACTAATCGTCTTTGTTTTCTTTGTAACTTTATGCTGCTCATTGTTTGTTGCAACCACTTTGCTGCACTCTATTATATTATTGTGGTGTCATTGATTTCAGATTCACCTACCCTTAAAATCATTTGCAAAAAGCAAACTATGGTTGGTTGTTTGTTTTACATATTTATCAGATGCCCCTTCCTGTCTTATTAGGTAGAATAGACAGTCTGAAGTCAGGCTTGAGAGGTCAATTAAAAACAGACCATACCATTTTTTTATTTATCCATAAGTCTGTTTAGTTTTCGTTTGTATGGTTTTATGTTGTTTTGTTTTGTTTTCATCTTCATAATAGTTTGTTAATAATAAAGTTGGATGTCAGTTGATTAAGTAGATACTCTACTGTTTGATTTTGTTGTCCGTTTTTAGTATGTAAGATTTGTTTTTAAAGATGTCTCCTGTTCACCAAGGCTCCATTTATTTGAACAATATAACAGTAATATTGTGAAATATTTCAATTTAAAATAACTGTTTTCTATTTGAATATATTTTAAAATCTAATGTATTCCTGTGATCAAAGCAGAATTTCCACATGATCCTTCAGAAGTCATTCTAATATGTCGATTTGATGCTCAATAAACATCTCTAATTAATAGCTATGTTAAAAAATTAGTTTTGCTGCTTCCATGACACAATTTTTCAGGATTTTTTGATGAAAAAAAGTTCAAAAGAACAGCATTTATTTTGTAACATTATATAATGTTTTACTGTCACCTTTATCTATATAATGTGTCTTTGCTAAATAGTAAATAAAAGTAACAATTTATTTAAAAAAAAGAAATCTTACTGACCCCAAACTTTTGAACGGTAGTGTACAGAGCTTGGACTAGAGGCAGTGAAACAATAATACAGGTGAATTCCTGTGTTTGTATAATTTAATACACATGTTTGTTTTGGTGTTATCGGACTAGTTGGAGTAAATGCAGTCTGACTCATAGAGGGCTGGTGGGGCCAGCTCTCCTCGTTCAAAGAACATGCTGTGCAACACAGAAGAGCTGCTTTGTTTCGCGCTTTGTGCGTGAAAGGCCACTGTCGGAGTGGTGCAGTTGTTTCTCCCAGTCTCTCAGAGCAGAGGATGTCACTTCTGACTGCATGCTGCTTCCTCAGCCGACGAAGCTGAAGAATAGACGACCCCCTCCTCCACCTTTTATTTCCTCTCCCTTTCTTCCTGGTGCTCTGGCTGAGATTAGCTTAGGGCTTAGTTAGCGTCCAGAGACTTGCAGTCCAGCTTAAACGCCATCACAGCCTCAGGGTGCAGCGTATGGGGGGGTTTGTGTTAGCTCTGGTTAGGTTTAAGTCTGAAGTTGTGCGCTTGGTTGAAAGCACTGCCCTGTTCTGTGTCCGGATTTGCCGTAACCCCTCAAAACAATCTTCTATTACAGGCAGTAAACACGAGGATGGGACGCAGAGCGATTCCGAGAACGGCCTGGGATTGCGCTTTGGCAGCAAACGTCACGCCGCACTGGAGGAGCGTCTGAGAGCTGCAGGAGTTGGTCGGGTCAGAACGGAGGGGTCGTCTTCTGTGAGCCGCACAGCCTTCATGATTGAGTTCTACGACGAGGATAACCCTCGCAAAAGGCGCTCCTACTCGTTTTCGCAGGCCGCACCGCTGCTCGGAGGAGTGGCAGGGGAGGGGCTTTGCCCTACACCGCCCTCACGTCCTAAGCTCGTCGCCACAGCAGCGGACGCCAGCAAGGCCATGTCATCGACCCTGGCGGCCGTCGCCCCCACGGCTGCTCGACTCCTGCTCAAGCAGAGATCGGAGGAGCCCAAGGTGGCGCAGAACCCTGCTGCTATTGGTCAACCCAGTCCCACAGATGAAGCTCAGAAACAAGACGACGAACTGAGTGACAAGGGCACGTACACCATTGAACTGGATAAAAGCAACCCTGAGGAAGAGGAGGCAAGGCGAATGATCGATAAGGTATGACAACTCTAACCCTAAAGATTGTCTGACACATAATCATATTGATGTGTTTTCATCTGTTAAACCCTTCAGGATTTATCCTTCTACAGAATGGTGGAGTTTCCCTGTCATTAAACCTCATCATTATTCACAAGACTCATGTTGACTACAGTCACTTCCCTTTGTGAGAAATGGAGGAAATTACAAAAAATGGATTGCTATATTGAATGCAGAAGTTTAATACTCAGGGTTAAAGGTCAGAAATATCGGAAATCAATTGATATTCAACATTATTAGAGCTGTAATGATTTCCAACGTGCTTTTCTGAGTGCATTGTGAAGGTTGTGTTTGTCCTGGAAATCTGTCTCTGAACATCAAGCAGTTTGAGTGCATCTTGCTGTGAAGCTCTGTTTAATGGCTTTATAATGGCTCTCATGTGGCCAACCAATCAACTCGTCCATTATTCACTTTAACTTCAGGCTTTGCCTTTTAATGCATGTCTGGGTGCTATTACTTAGGGATTGTTTATGAATGTTCATGTATTTAATTATAAAATAACATGGATAACATAAGAATATTGCATAGTTTGTGGTTTTCAGCTATAAGTCATGGGTGCATAAAAAATCAATTCAATCTTTAAGCCTCCTGATTATTTTCAATATACATCTCGTCATTACATACATTACCGTTCAAAGGTTTGTGGTCGTTAAGATTCTGTGCATTTTTTGAAAGAAGTCTCATATGCTCACCAATGCTCCTTTATTTGATCAAAAATACAGTAAAACATGATTCTTCAGAAATCATTCTAATATGCCAGTTTGATGCTGAAGATGATAATGTTGACAACAGTTGTGCTGCTTAATATTTTTGTGCGATACATTTTTATTTTCAGGATTCTTTGATCCGTAGGAAGTTCAAAAGAACAGCATTCATTTGAAATAGAAATATTTTGTAACATTATAAATGTCTTTAATGTGACTTTTGATCAATTGAATGGCCTTGCTGAATAAAAAAAAAAACCTTACTGACCCCAAAATTTGGTAGTGTAAGTCTTTAGGAAACTTTAAAATGTTGAAATGAAGATTCAACCAAATTAAAAGCAGAATAAATCCCTTCTAATATTGCTTAATTTTATAGTGTCATTAGAATAATTTAAAACATATGGTGAACATTCAATGTATCATCCAAGTAAATAGTCGGATGGTTAGACAGATATTAGTTAGATATTAATTAGAGTGACCGTCAATAAAGATGACGTAAGATTACTTACTGTGTTCACATCCTGTGTGGTAAAGGTATCTCTTTTGAACAGACATACTTCCTGTTCGTTCCTTCCTGAGATGTTGTTTCTGGCTCTGTTGCTATGGAGTCTGTGCAGCTGTGTTTATTTGTCATCTTTTCGTCATATAGGTGCTGCCATGGTTTAACAGTTCGCTGATTCTCCTACATGTGTTTTTGTGTTTGTCATGTGTAGGTGTTTGGGGTGGAGAACTCTCAGGATCCTGGTTGTCCTGAGCAACGGGAAGCAGGTGGAAAAGTGAAGGAAGGCAAGAAACTCAGTTCCACTGTGTCTGAGGTAAAGGCTGAAGTGAACATATGTCAGCATCCTAAGTCAAGTTGTCATTTGGAGAATCTTTTAGATTAAAGCATGAGCTATTCTGTATGACAAAGTACCTTGTATTTGATCCTTCATTATCTCATTATGCGTTTATGTAATTTACAGACAATTGACAGGTAACAAGGATAGGTTTTCTTAATTTAGAGCATAATGTTTGTGCTGATGTCAAACATCAAACAGAACATGTAACAGAAACCAGGTTTTTTTCTGATGTCAATGTTTGTTTTGGACTACGACTACTCCAGTTGAAACTGGATTTCACATTCTAGTTTGAATGATACGGTTTGATGTTACTTGGACTGGCTTTCAGGAATACTGACACTGTTCTTTGTTAGTCACTCCCTCCACTGACCACTTCCTTGTTAGGCAGAAAACTGGCCACTTGCTCACTGACCTAGTTCAGGAATGAGAAGTAGTAGTCTGCTGCCTTAAGGCAACATTCACACACACAAACTTGCGTGCACACACACACAAAAGTAAGGCTACAAAAGAGTTCTTTTTTGAATCCTTGTTGTGGATCCACGCCATGTTTACAACCAGTATTCACTCTAATATGAGCAGAGACTCGAGTTTTCTGATTATTGTTGTATAACTATTTATATTGGTGCTTACTCAGACTAGCATAATCAAATTAGTGTAGATTGTTTGGAATTGGAAATTATAAATGTAATGTGATTCCACACACAACCCATGTCATCAGCTCTATCCAGGACTGTACCACAGGCATCCTTTGCAGGGGGTGGGTGAATCAAGTGATTCATAATGATTAGAGAAACATCTTTACTTCATTTGTAGAGACTTGTGGAGGATTCAGTTGCAGTCGGCAGCCCTCGCTGGGTTTCACAGTGGGCCAGTTTAGCTGCTAATCAAACACGAACAGACCCAGAGGGCTCTGGAGCCGAACCACCACCTTTTGTCCATCAAGAACGAGGTAATTTACTGAATTGTATATATACAATATCAAAATACTGCTAAATTTAAAAAATCTATAATATCGCCCAATAACGTATATGTTATCAATCATTAAATTTGTGTAATGCACACCTAGCCGTGGATTATCCCTTACATGTTCTATAATGTATGTTTTGTTCACTACTGTTCAAAAGTTTAGGGTCATTAAGTTTTTGAAAGAAGTCTCATGTTCACCAAGGTTTCATTTATTTGATCAATAAAACAGTAAAAACAGTAATATTGTGAATTATTATTACAATTTAAAAATAACTGTTTTGTTTTTTCTTTTGTAATTATAAAAAATGTAATTTATTCCTGAATTTTAAGGAGCCATTACTCCAGTCTGAAGTGTCACATGATCATTTAGAAATCATTCTAATATGCTGATTTGCTCAAAAGCATTCTTGTTAGCAGTGTTAAAAACAGCTGTACTGCTTAATATTTTTTGGGAAACCATGATACATTTTTTTCAGTATTTATTGATAAATTGATAAAAACTTAAATAACAGGATTTTATTTAGATTAAATATTTTGTAAAATTTCTTTAAACATATCTTTACTGTGTTAATAAAAAGAATCTTACAGACCCTTAACTTTTGAACAGTAGTGGATATGTTTTAAGTGCTATAATATGTATTTTCTTTTTCCCACTTCAGATGGTGATGCTTTTGAGGCTGGCATCTCTATCAAGAGCACCGGTTCCACCACTTCCAGCCAAGCTGAGCGCAAAAGAAGGACTCTTCCACAGCTTCCAACTGAGGAGAAGATCAAGCGTTCTGAGATTGGTGAGAAGCAGGACACAGAACCCCAGGAAAAAGAAAGCCACAGTGACCATAAAGGTGATGGCGAGTGCCTCAAAACTCCGGACAACAAGAACATTGAGTCTAGCCAATCCAAGAGCATCCAGCAGGACGGGAAGGCTGGAAAACAGTCTTCTGCGCGCCCACTGGGAAGTGGAGAGAGAACGCCAGAGGAGAGTCGCAGGAGGCGTTCTGAGGACAAGAGTAAAGGAAGTGACAGCGAGAGGTCTGGGAAAGCGCTGGTGAGGCAGGGTAGTTTTACCATTGAGAAGCCCAGCGGTAACGTCCCCATAGAACTGATTCCTCACATCAACCGACAGAACGGCGGGAGGGAGCGAAGCGACTCGGTGGGCAGTATGGACACGGCAACTCTTCTCAAAGACACTGAAGCTGTCATGGCATTCCTTGAGGCTAAACTCCGGGATGAGAAGAAGTTGGAACCCGCAGCCTGCCCTTTATCCCCAGAGTCTGACATCGACACGGCCAGCACGGTAAGCCAGGCGGCAGCCGAGGCCGATCGCAAGGCGGTTCAGAAGCGACGATCCCTCAGCACCCTTTATAGAGAGAAGAGCAATGCGAGCGCCACATCAAAAACCACGACCAGTGCGAGAGAGCGCCTGGAGAGGAAGACCAAGACCAAGACCACAGAAAGCCGCTTAGATGCTCGCCGTTCAGTACAGACAGCCTCCCGTGGCCGGCAACCATCCCAAGATCTCACGGATGACGACCAGACGTCCTCGCTAGCCATCTCAGACATCCTTTCCTCGGACCAGGAGATGTATTCCAGCCGCTCACTCACCAAAGGTTACTTCACCTCCACCGATGACCTCCTGCAGTCCAAGCTTGATGCCAGCAAATCCGCAAGGTCCGCAAAGCCCAGCAAGACTGTGCAAACTAGCACCGCGGCCCTTGTGAAACAGGCTGGTCTTCCGCAGCCCCGTCCCACGCGGGCATCTCTGTTGCGCAGGGCTCGGCTTGGAGAAACGTCGGACACAGACCTGGCGGATGCAGACAGGGTTTCAGTGGCATCTGAGGTGTCCACCACTAGTTCCACTTCTAAACCACCATCGGGAAGAAAGGCGCAGTCACGCATTGACATGCTAGCGCAGCCTCGACGCACCAGACTCGGCTCGTTCTCAGCACGGAGCGATTCCGAGGCCACGGTCGGTCGGACCGCAACATCACGTGTGTCGGCAGAGACGGCGCTTCGTCTGGGGCTAAGAAACACAAATCAACAAGCAGCGGACAGCAAGCTAACTGCACGCATGAGGGCTAATAGTGTCTCCAAGTTAACGGACCCCAAGCCGAAGACAGCACCCTTCAACAGCACCCCATCAGGTGAGAAGGAACGTTATAGTAGTATGACTCATGTACAGTAGCTCTGCATGATTGGAAATGCTACAAAAACCTTTGCTAATTGTTAGTTGTTCCTGCTAACAGAAGCCAGTGGAAGTAAGGTAATTTGTTTGGATGCCATATCTTCTTTTCATTTCAGATAAGTATTGAGTATGCAGTAGGGAAGGAAGTCCGACAACTGACTACTCAGTTAGTGAGGTTGACTAGTTTAGAGATCTAGATTTTTTTTTTTATATATTTGTTTGTTTTTAGCAGCAGGGCTTTAATTAGCATGTTAATAGTATGCTGCGTGATTTTATTTTGTCAATTTAAAAATAGTTCCTAAAAAAACAGTAATAGCAAACTTAACACCAAAGACTATAACCATAATGATAACTATAAGTGTAAAGTTTTAATAATATTTCAAAATTTAAAGCCCCCCTGTGGTAAAAATCCATGTGGTGTTTTTAATATAGTTTAAGTCAAACCGTGTCCAAATTCATAAGTTGGCACCATTGTTGAGTATTTTCTAGTGTGAGTGGAGGTGGGGCTAATTTTGTATATTCATAGAACTGCATATCCTAAATGAGGCAAAGGTGTAGAGTTACATTCAAGCTATTTTAAGGCATGAAGAATTTTGAAATCATGAAAAACACTTAAATATGTAATTCAAATATCAAATATGAGTTTTAAGGAATACAATTATTGACTATCGGTGGACTTTAAGAGGATAGCAAATTCTACATCACAACTGACACAGATGAACAATAAAAACATTGAGAGCCAATGAGAATCAATCTAAAAAGTAGCTCCAGCATTTAAAGAAGCAGAATTGGTTGGATGCAGATCTGAATGCGAGTTTGAGGTATATTGTAAGAAAGGGCCGGAGATAAGATCAATAACATTCATTTTGTAAATAGATAGGGTGAATTTCCATTTCATGCATAAAATCATTAAAATGACGGTTGTATGGTGAAAGTTCTACAGCCTATTAAAAACTGCAGTTGCTTAAAATGAGATGTTTAGCATTCAGCAGAATTCAGCAGTGCAGTTTTGTGATGTTTTATGTGGATTGAATCGGTATCATTAGTAATGTATGCCTGTAATTGTCTGTCTCTGCATGCTTGTGATATTTATAAAGATCCCATTTTATACAGAAACTCAACTTGAGCCTGAAAGTGTTCTCGCAGAGGAGGAGCCCATGGGTACTGTACCATCTCTGGGCTGTGTGTTTGTGTGTGTGTGTGTGTGTGTGTTGGGTTTTCATACAATGAAAACAGTAGAAACTGAATCTCAGTATGCTTTTAAATGCCATTCTAGTCAATGTGTCATCTAATTTTTATTTATTTATGCTTTTTTATCAAACTCAGCAGTGATGAAAAGGAGCTCAGCTCATTTGCTTTCCCTTTAAATAAACATTGATAGAGAGATACATTTATTAAAGTTCTTTAGAGTACATATGTAGATTCAGTGCTTTGAGAAATTAATGAATTATGTTAATATTTAAATTATGTCTTTGATATTTGTCCTTTACTGCCACACAGTCAAAAATCAGAGGAAAGTTGTCTCTTATGCTGATGCAAGCACTGAGCAATAAGAAATGAGGGTCAGCGGATGTTAAACACATTCCCCCTGGTGGCACAAAGTAAAACAACATGACAGCAAACGGCTTCACAGGCGCAAAGAAAACATTCATCGCAGATGCAAGCGAGTTCATGAAGGACACTTGCAATACCAGTCCAGATCTTTAACCACTAAAAAAATCAACTCAAATGTCTTTTTCATCACTTGCTAGTGTCATATTTTAGAGATAGTTGATCAGAAGAGCTTTTCTGTTCGCTTTTAACAAGTTTGATATTTGCTGGGGTAACTGCAATATTAAGCCTCTTTTGTGCTTGGTGGTTTGTTTTAAACTCTTTATACATCATTTTGTTAAATACTACTATCTTTGCTCCATCCCCATTTGAAACAAGGTTTTAATGGGAATCATTATCGTGTATAATAAAGTACAAATACAAACTTTGCATTGAAACAACAACAAGATCGTTGTACAATGATAATTGAATCTAATTATAACAGAATGATTTAGTTGCCAAGTTAATAAACCTTGAGCCAATGGGGAAGAAGATCATTGCATCATGCAATAGTGATGCAAGACGTTTGGACACTGTGTTTGTAATTCTGACAAAAATACTGATACATTAACTGCTCTTAAATGTTTTTGAGACCTCTTTGAAATGTGCACACCTCTAACCAACCCCCAATTCATATAGAACTTTATTGCTCACTGTTAATTGTATTTCTCCAAACATTTTAGTCATACCTCTCTCCTTTCAGCCAATAACCGGTGGAGACGGCTGCCTCCTGAATATGCCTCTACCTCTGAGGATGAGTTTGGCTCCAACCGGAACTCTCCCAAACACGTTCGCCTGCGGCCGGGAACCACCCTTCGCACCAGCAAGCTGGGTGTTCCCGCTCCGGTCACGACCAGCCCCGGGGGTCTCCTCCTCAAGAACAGGATGAAAGAACAGGAGGAGTACATACGAGACTGGACGGCTCACAGCGAGGAGATCGCCAGGTACTTATCAACTCTCTGTCCTTGTCATACATACAAACAAACTAACTTTTTGTCTTTTCTTAAATGTCCCACGGTTACTTGACAGAAAAATAATGTGATGTAGTCATCTTTATGTAATTCTTTCTCCAATCTGTGGCGCTAGAGTAGGGTCGTCCAGACAGTGCTTAATTTGAGCCAGATCCTGTTCTGCATATTTTTTAAAACGATCTGGCATTAACAAGTGCATTTACATGGTGATACTGTGATTCTCTATCCAATTCTCAGGAAAAATAAGCTAATATCGCCATTTTCCATATTCAGATGATGTTTCTGATCAAAAGAGACCTCGAAGATTGAACTGCTAATACTAAATGATGTTTCATTACACCAAGTTCGGGAGGAGCACGTTCAAATAATCAATCTAATCAATTACCACGTCAATCCTATCGGCATGAGAGGAAGCCTATATATACACTCAGTCGACTAACCTACATTCCTGGACAGTTTTCAGCATCCCTCCACCACCCCGACTCCTCACTCTTGGCTTGTTCTTTCACAGTCAGGAATACGGGGGGAGTACTCTGGGTTCGGGCCAAGTACCAAGCCCGGAGTCCTCTCCTCGGACAGCAAGCCAAATACGCATACCATTTATTCTATCTGACTTATTTGTCAGTGTGAACTCGTGAATCAGGATAGCGGGAGACATGAGCAACAGGAGTTCGATCAGTCAGAATCAGAAATCGATGTCAGAGGTGAGAGAGAATATCACTGATCAACTAAATAATATTTGGTCTCAATGTAGTTATATGTAGTCAGGGTCGTGCTCTTATAGTTGTGCGTGCCATCACCGTCTAGTGATGTCATTGTATGTTCTGGGAAAACTGAAGTTGTATGGTCAGTGTCGGTCACAGCGCCTTGTAACAGCGGCAATTACTCGTTTACAAATTAAGCACTGGGTCCAGGTGTCCGTTCTTCATACGTCGCTTAATACATCTGAGATAATTTGACAGTTGCCAGATCTTCTAATTGTGATAATTGATCATAATTGATCACGATTTCTTCAAACCTTCTCTTGGCTTGAGTCAAGACAGCAATGTAATTACATCATATAATTAAAAAAGGAAACGACATAAAATGACAAAAATCCGAATAGATAAATTAAATGTATAAAAGTTTTTTACACGATTCCCACTTATTTCTATTTTACACGATTTCTAGTATTTGTACAGGCTTTACACTTCTTTCAATGGCAAGAGTAGCCTATTGTAATGAGCAATTCATTTAATTTGACATGTGAAGCAGATAAAGCTTCTTAAGGGTAAATAACATATTTCTAATGGCACAGCAGACAGCATTTTTTACGTTGCATAATTCTTTTTTAAGTTATCTACATGTCATGTCCTGCATCAAGCCACCCGTATAATGCTGTCACCATTCAAATTAATGCACAGTTCATACTAACTGTATGCAATGTGTGTAAGCCTCCAATAATATTATGAGATAATTATTTCCTCATGAATAAATCTCTCACTGAGTAAAATTGCCTCTATTATAAACTACACAACATTATAATAATTATTATTATTATGTATATAAAAACCTATTTCCATTTATATTTTTAATTATTAATTTCCTCGGTTCAATAGGGTGCTCGTGTAAGAAAGCAGCAATGGCTGGGTCTGACTTTCACTTTTTTACTTCGGAACTGGTTTGTTTGGTTCAAGGTTTAAAATATATTTACTGATGAATCTTTTAAAATCCGTTTGGAAAAAGAATGGGCAAATATACACTGAGAACCAAGGCCGCTGAAAAAGTGGGCAGTCACTGTTGTGTTACATGCGGGCACATAATCTGTTATCTCAGGAGATATCCTCATATAGCATTAGTCACAGCTGGAACTGCAACAAGAGAGACTGTCTTCAAAACCACTGCTGCAGGGCACATGCTAATATAACCTGATCACATGCTCTCTCTCTCTCTCTCTCTCTCTCTCTCTCTCTCTCTCTCTCTCTCTCTCTCTCTCTCTCTCTCTCTCTCTCTCTCTCTCTCTCTCTCTCTCTCTCTCTCTCTCTCTCTCTCTCTCTCTCTCTCTCTCTCTCTCTCTCTCTCTCTCTCTTAAACTTCAAAAGTTTTCAATGGCCAATGCCCTTGTACAAATGCACTGTTTGCTGTCAGCCATGGTTAATTTGAGTTAGCACATTAAAGCAAGTAGTATAATTCAGCTGATCATATGTCCCACTTAATGTTAAACAGCTTTTATTAGGCTACTAATATGACTGGGGTTTTTATTAAACATACTGTTTTATGTGTAAAATGAGTTTCTATGTGTTATTAATGAGGAAAGAGATACTGTGTGAATTTTACATTTTTGTTTAACAAAAATGAAACATTGCATCTTTAACAATCCATATACTGAATGCCTCATCAGCCAAATTTGTGATTTGTTCATGTAGCAATACTGCCACCTTATGGTTATTCTAAAACCTCTTCCAACATTAGAATACCATAAGAATTATCAAAACGTATACACAACAAGTGTGTGAGTCAGACGTATTGAGCTATCCTTGATGTGTTAAGCATGTTATATTATATACACTACCATTCAAAAGTTTCGGGTCGGTATGATTTTTTTGTTTTATAAATAAAAAATTAATATCTCTCATTCTCATCAAGGCTGCATTTATTTAAGCGAAAATACAGTAAGAAAAGTCAAATTGTGAAATATTATTACAATTTAAAATTGTAATTTAACTTATATATAATATATTAAATAAATGTAATTTATCCCTGTAATAACAAAGCTGATTTTCAGCATCATTACTCCAGTCTTCAGTGTCACATGATCCTTCAGAAATCACTCTAACGTGCTGATTTTCTGCTTCAACAAACATTTATTATTAATGTTGAAAACAGTGAATGGATGATAGAAAGTTTTATGAAATTATAATTGTCAGCATTTATGTTTAGAACAGCAGTTATTAATATTAACATGATACATGTCTTTACTGTCGCCTTTGATCAATTTAATGCATCCTTGCTCAATAAAAATATAAATTTCTTATTATATATTATACAAAAATTATAACGACCCCAAACTTTTGAACGGTAGTATGTCATGTTAATAATAATTATCTTTGTATAAATGTTGCATGTGATGCATGTCATTCATACAGTACATTCATTTGGAATGGGATTGCGTATGCATGAATTAAGTAGGGACTACCTAATGTGAGTTTGTACGTGTCATTTGCATGATGTGTCTGTATTTGTGCACCCCTTGTTTCTAGACACCCATCTGAATGTTTACAGGTTATTTCCCTGTGTGCGCAGGATCAGTCAGGACCTCGCCAAGGACCTGGCTATCCTGGCGCGGGAGATCCATGACGTGGCAGGCGAAATCGACTCGGTCAGTTCCTCCGGCACGGCACCCAGCACCACCGTCAGCACAGCCGCCACCACACCGGGCTCCGCCATCGACACCAGGGAGGAGGTACAGCTCACTGCCTTTCACTAACTTCCAGTTTCAAGAAGTTTATTCGTTTGCCAAGGTGTTCGTTCTTAATAAGTTTGTCGTTATTTCACCTTGTCTTCAGCTGGTAGAGAGAGTTTTTGACGAAAGTCTAAACTTCAGGAAGATTCCCCCTGTAGTTCACACCAAAGCCTCAGAGATCAATGGCAAACCAGTGGAGCTTCGTCCCCGGGCCCCAGACAGCCTGGACCCTCAGGCGGCCATGCGCAGACGTACCTGGAACCGGGATGAGGTGAGACCGGTATGAATTAACCTCTTAACTTAAAAACTACCAAATTTTGAATATGTTTGATGAAAGATTCAGCACACTTTTGGATGTGTTGTTTATTTTTAAGTGTGTGTTTGAGGCTCTCCACTTGAGAACATCTTGTTCAGTGTAACCTGGTGTGTACTGAGTGGTGATATGAAAACCGATATGTTATTAAGATTAATTACCTCTGTTTTATTGACTGGATGTTGTTTGTTTGGTAACTTATTGATTGACAAGGTCCTGCTTGTTGTTTTGTAGGCGGTGCTAGACAGTTTATTGCTGACGTCGGTTTCCCAACTGTCTTCCAAAATCCGACAGTCTGTAGATAAAACTGCCGGAAAAATCAGGTCAGTCATGGAATGAAATGTGTACAGTGTTGCTCATCAAACCAAATTACATAAAGGGTCATTGCTGAAAATGTTACAGAAACCAAACTTAGCAATCCTACATTAAACCTGCCATACTAAATTAAGTATTCTTTTTTTTTTCTTGAAATATCATGGCAATTCTAATTAGTTTCAGCATGTTATTGAATATGGCACTGCTAATGTCTATTTAGACTTGTTATGACTATTTAAAAGTTGAAAAAGCTATCTCATCAGCAGAGGCCAATCAGCTTGTGCCACAATGATGTGATTGCCTGTAAAGTGAGATTGCTTGTAAAGTTTTATTAGCCTGTGCCTTATAAAGTTTCATGATCAAACTATGTGTGTGTTTGTGTTTATCTCTTGTAACATTTAAAATACATTTTTAATGTTGTTTCTTATTCACTATTTTAAAGGATATTGTTCAAAGACAAGGACAGGAAGTGGGATGATATTGAGAGTAAACTCTGTTTGGACAATGAAGTTCCGCTTCCCAAAACTACAAACAAGGTAAGTTCATTAATAGTGAATGTCTTACAGTAATTGATGTTGATCCGTGCTTTTTCTAATTATTCTTTGTGCCATTTAGGACATTTCATCTATACTAACAGAGCTGAAGAGGGTAGAAAATCAGCTTCAAGGTAAAACTTACACTTAACTTCTTCTTGCATGTCTACACTACGTGCAAGAGCTGTACAATGGAACTAAATTTACCTTGCTTTAATCATCTAATTATTTTTTCATTTTAGATATATTTAAATAACTTCTTACTATTACATCGGCCAACTCATGATTAACAAAGTACACAAACATTCACACTTTCTGATGTATTTCTCTATCCCTGCAGTTATAAATGTCATGGTGGACCCTGATGGAACCCTTGACGCTCTGACCAGCCTCGGCCTGACCAGTCCTACCACCCCCAAACCCAGAACCAGCCCTGGCTCTCAGAGCATGTGGGGACCCCTGCCCAGTAACGGAGCCCCCCAACCACCACCAAAAACAACCATAACCAACCCCAGCCAGGAGAAACCCAGTATGGGACTCAACTTAAACCGCACACACCCCACAGGAGAGGAGAGTGCCATCGCTAGCCAATAATCTTTTAGTAAACTGGACTAACTACATACTGTAGCTTGTTCCTGAATGGATCTTTTTGTGTATGTATAATGTAATTATTACTACAGGATTCTGTATGAGGTGTGTTTGTCGTTTTACCCTGTAGTGTAACCTTTAGGATCACACCTGTGTATCTGGACTGACTGGCTAAGCAAAACCTCACCAAAACACACACAGCTGCATGTGACAGGAAGCTAGTGGCCATCCAAGCCCTTTGAACTGCCAGACGTATCCCTCGTGAACGGACTAAAGCAACTCCAGTGCCTGTCTGCTCTCCTCTGAGCTCACCTTTGTGTGTTCTGCACAGTGCAACAACCCAGTTTACCAAACTGAATACAGCAAACTATGTGCAAACTCAGCAATTTCTATTTCAAATTTGTCTATTTAGATAATTGTAATTTTTGGAAAATGTTTTATGGATTTTGTGCATTCAAGCTATTCTAAATTAGCTTAATAATAATGTTCCCGGGGGGGGGGGGGGGGTTAATGCAAAGAATTTGTATCATTGGAGGCTGAAATATCCATTGAAATTATTTGCATAATTTTGCAGTTTTCGATCAGAAAAACATAAAGAGGGAACTTGCAGACGAATGCATGGCATGCACTAATGGACTGGTAAACTGCGCCCTGGCTAAATCGTTTTTCTCCGTTTTGCTCCTTCGATCAGCAACGTTGATCGCTGAATCAGCCTTATGACTGTAAGCACGTGTGTACTAACATTCTGCATAGACGGACATCTATGATACTTACTAGCCTTCTTTTCACGATAATGTTCCATGTCTCTGTGTGCGTTTACTGTTTACCCGTTTCTTTCCTTCTGCTGCTTGTCTGTATTTTTAGGAGGATGTTGGAGTAAACCTGAACCACGTAACTGGCCTTTCTTTAGGAGCCCTGTAGGAAGAGTTTTTCTGGCATATAGTGTAACTGTAGACCTAGACAATAGGGCAGATAGGTACCAGACAGAATACATCTAGTGGGCTTTTTTTGTGTTTTATACATGTATAATGTCACTAAGTGCCCAGTTATCTCAGCTTACTTTTTTTGTTTATAAGGATGAAAAGACTTGATTCATTGTGCTACGGTTTCATTTTGCACATCAAAGGAGTAGTGTAAAATGGAATGATTCAGAGCACAAAAAGGATTATGACACCACTAATTCTCACTGTACTCACTACATGATGCCTTTACAGTGGGATGCCCCTCTGACAGAAAACAACCTGTGTGACAGTCTGCCGCTGTATGAGAGGGTGGAACGGCAGAAAAGGTGCTTGGTACATAGATTTTCCCAGTGTGGTTTACACATTGTGTATAATATCAGTGTTTTTTTGTTGTTGTTGTTGTTGTTTTTTCAACTTTTTGTTGTTTTTAATGTATGGTTTATTTATTTTTGTTTCTTTCAATTCATTTAATTGTTATGGCACTTTTTTCTTTTTACATAATTTTGCATATTCTCAATAAAGGGGGGAACAGCATATTAAATAAACATTTTTGTTTAATTCTTAAGCAGAGTGGTGTTTAGGGAAAATGAAAAGAATGGAAATGTGAACACACACATATACATATATATACAGTATAAAAATGGTGTCATATATCTTTTACTGTAAATAATGGAAACATTAATTGAAGTCCATGCGGTACACTGCAGTAAGTTAATGCTGAACCTGCTGGTCTTTAGAGGGTTTTTTGAAGGAAATCTATGGATCCAGAGCCAAACTTTTCCAGGACTTTGCTTGTTCTCTCTTGTACTGCTCCAGCTCCTGAGAAAAGAGACAAGAAAAAAGATGCTTATTGCTGTGCAACGTGGTCTCTTACTTACTCTTACTGATATTTCATCTGTCAGATTGAACCAATTAAAATTGGGCTTTAACTGAAGTGCATTACATCTAGATCAGTGTTGTTAAAAAGTTAACAAATAAAATGAACTCTTTTCATTATATAAATAAATCTGAAATAAATATTAGATGAAAAACTTAAAATGAAAAATTTTGCCTTGGCAACTAACTGAAAAAAAAAAAGTATATATATATATATATATATATATATATAATATACAATATATTTCAGTTAGTTACCAAGGCAAAATTTCTCATTTTAATTTAAGTTAAAGTACTAAACATTTCTAGAAATGTTGTGATCTTGTAAAAATTATATATATATATTATTATTTTGATTTTTTTTACACAAAAGCACATAAAATTGCTGAAAATTCAAAAAAGGTATGTATATATATATATATGTATATATATATATATATATATATATATATATATATATATATATATATATATATATATAAATTTGTTGTAGTTCATAAAAACATGTTTTACTCTATAAGTTTAGGGTTTGAAATAAGTGTCACTTAAATTGGCTAATTGCAATTGGCTTATATTGCAATCACTTGTTAGTCAGCAATAACAGTCTAAATCAGAGCAGGTGAGAGGCTACTGAAGGGCAGCGGGTGTGAGGTGCAGGGTAACTTTCAGTCATATACAGCACTCTAAAGTAAAGCAGGGCATGTATCAGTCTGGAGGATCAGTTGATGGAACAGTACAGTATATTACAGGAGGGATTACAAACATACAGGACTAGAGGTTACTAGAAGACAAATATCTGCTGTGGTGATCTTACAGTGGCAGTAAACATATGTCTTGCACCTGGTCTTTCTGGGCTCTGATGGAGTCTATTAGGGTCTCACTGTACTGGGGGTCTTTGGCAGGATCTTTCAGCTCTTTGCGTTCTTTGGTGTTCTGATAAACAAAAATGATCGGGGTCAGACAGATATTTGATATTAGTGTGTGTGCGCGTTTGCGTGTGTTTACAATATCAAAAAGTACCTCAGGTGGGAAAACCTTTTCAAAAACCTTCTTCCAAAGGTCTAAGGGGTTTTTGGCATGTAGGCTCCCAATATCAATCTCAGAGGAAACAGGGGGACCTAGAGGATGAATAAATCAATGCAAATGAGAACTTAGCTAGGTTTTAAGATACAATTTATTTAAATTCATAAGTAAAACTGCATATTGAAAGTGAGTAAGTGGAGGCGGGGCTAATTTACATATTCATAGAAGCGCGTATACTAAATGAGGCAAGGGTGTAGAGTTACATTCAAGCTATTTTAAGGCATGAAGAATTATTTTTTCAAGGAAAAAACGTTTAAATATGTCATTTTAGTGATCAAAGATGACTTTAAGGGATACAATTGACTTTAAGATTTAATCTTTAAAAATTTTCACCAATTTAATATGTTATAAAAACTGCGTACAACATGTATACATTAATAAATTATATATTCAACAATTAAAAAAATATTGCTTAATATAATTTTAGTTGAAATATACATAGAGTTCAAAAGTTTGGGATCAGTTTTTTTTTAAAGAAACTAATCTTTTATTCAGCAAGGACATGTTAAATTGATTAAATGTGTCAATGGAAACATTTATAAAAATTCTATTTCAAAATGAAATTTTGAAAATAACAATCTATCAATCAAAGAATCCTTCATATGTATCGACAAAAGCAGCAACATTGATGATGATAATAATAAGAAATATCAGCTTTAAATACATTTTAAAACATTATAATGTTATATTAAATTGTAAAAATATTTCACAATATTACTTTATTATTATTATTTTGATCAAATAAATGCAAGTGGGCATAAGAGACTTTTCAAAAACATTGAAAAATATTGCTGACCCCAAACTTATGAACGGAAGTGTATATTGAATATGCTGATTTAAGATGCATAAAAGCTTGTTTGACTTCAACCAAAACAACAGTAAAATGCACATCTTACCAATCTGACTGAAGGAGTCTAATCCTGCTGGAACAGCCAGTGGTTTGCTGGGGTCTGTAGAGATTGACTTTCTAAGAGATTGGAAGAACATTTCTTTTTTATAAAAAACAACTGAACTTCATGAATGAAGAATGTGTCAAATTTAAAGTGCTCAAGAATAATGAAAGCTTCATACGGTCTTTCAGTCCCAAATGCCAGCTGATTAACAAAACTCCTGCTTTTAGACATTGTGGCTTCTGACTTACTGCTGGTGAACTATGGAGAGACAGAGAGCACTCAGATACACTCATAGACAAACAGAAAAGCTGAACAGTTGACTAAGTTAAAGCTGGGTTTTGCCACACAAGGGTAATGTCAGTTCACAGATCTTTTTTTCTAAAGCTGCAAATTTCTGAAAGTTACATTGCATTAACATCCTCAAACTACATCAAACTGATAATTTCTGAAATACTTTAATAAGAGTTCAGTCTTACGATTAATGACGCTCCATAGAAGTGGGCTAAGAAGCGTAGGGTCTTACAAATCACCTTCCTCTTCTCTGAATCAAAGTCCTAGAAGGAGTTCAGCATGAATGAGACTGATGAATTTCTCAATATTTAATAAAAATTAGTTCAAAAGTCCAGCTTTGAAGTGTTAAAGGTGCAGTAAGCAATTTCTGAGAAACACTGTTGAAAGTGGATTGGACCAAGAGTCCACTTATGATAGAGGAGGAGAGAGAGTGAGCAAGACGGCATTTGAAGAAAGACTGTAGAAAGAGAGATGGCTGAGAGAGAAATTACAATGGAGAAAAGCTCAGAGGAATATCACTGGAAAAAGAAGGGTTATGATCAGGCAAGAACTTTAGGATCCGCATTAATAAGCTTTCTAGCGCTGGAGACACCTAAGAGGAAGGCCTGAAAACGGATGCAGAGTTTGCGTTGTCTCTGCTCCATACGTGAGTAACTGGTTTTGCTATGTTTCACAGAACCAAGAGATGCTGTTGTTGCAATGTTAGCTATAGTTACAGCTAACAGGACAGTTTTGAGTGTCATGGAGCTGGTGTGCTGCTGGTGTCTAGTTTCATGTAACGTTCATGTCCCTACAATACAAAAAAATAAAAAAACAAGTGAGGCCTGGTTGAGTTGCATTAGTAGTGTGTTGTTGCCATGTCCAACAACACACAATTTTCAGCTTCTCGTTTACACCCGAGAAGCTGAAACTCGCGGTTATGGTGAGGGGCAGGACATTTCTGAAACACTCTCGAAGTGGTCGACCAATAACTACTCACTGGTCCAGTCAACCAATTAGAGCACACTGCGCTTTTCGCAAAGAGGGGCTTCATAGAAACCGGAACTAAACAGACTGACTGTTCCTGACAGACTGGGAAGGAGGTGCTGGAACAATGAAAAATATGTGAAAAATAATGTTTTTTGAACATTCAAACATGGAAACCTATTCTAGTAGACTTTGTAAAAGGGCATAATATGGCCTCTAAAAACAGTTAGCAGTATTCAGTGTATACTATGCAGAAACCAAGTATTCTATTCTGAATCTGAACATTCTAATGCAGTGAAGTTTTACCTGAAAGATGTCAAACTTGCAGCCAATTATGAGAAGTGGAACAGGAAAAGGGCTGATGAGCTCTCGGTCCTGTGGAAGAGAGACTGTTTCATGTAATCTACACTACAACATAAATGCACACACTCAATTTAGAGCAACAGTGTCATCCTCTCTACCGGATAGTCCTTGTGGAGGATTCGTGGGACTCGTTGTTTGCTTGATCTGGATTCTCCTGTCTTCTGGAGTACGGCACACACTTTTTCCACCTGACTTCGAGCTGATCCAAGCAGCCTTTCCATGGTCTCCCACAGAGCATTAGGTTTAGACAGATCCAGAACAAGTACTACAGATAAAGAACTGAAAAAATAATTGTACGTCATGTTTGCAACCACATTTTAAATTTATTTAAAATCCAGGAACATACTGGAACTTAAAATGCTCTCTCAGATTACCATCTTGAATGAATGTACAGTGTCTGTGAGTCTAACCTAACATTGTCAGCCGTGATGGGGATCTGAACAAGGTCCGATAAGGAGATTCCCCCTCCCAATTCCCACAGATGAGCGATGTCTTTAGGCTGCAGAGAAGGAGAAAATAGACATTTATCTAGCTAAAGATGCTTTTATATAAATTAAAAATGGAAAATCAAGTCCTACTAAGAACTGAAGACAGCACTGTAGCCAATACCGTATTATGCCCTCTTGCGCGTCTACCAAAAGTGTACTCAAGTGCAAGAGTAGGTTTAGCTGCCTCATCTCTGGTTTAAAGAGAAAAACACAAATCTGAGGTGACATGAAGACTCTTAAAAACTTCAAATGTACAAGACACCCCGCACTTACCTGTCAAGAAACCGTAGTAATATTGTTGTTTTGCCCTGAAATATAAGGTCAAATATTTTATATTTGTGTGTTGTTGTTGTCTGACAATAGAGGCTAAAATATTTTAAAATATTTTATCCTTAAATTATCAACATGACCAAAAAAAAAAATATATATATATATATATACACTCACCTAAAGGATTATTAGGAACACCATACTAATACGGTGTTTGACCCCCTTTCGCCTTCAGAATTGCCTTAATTCTGCGTGGCATTGATTCAACAAGGTGCTGAAAGCATTCTTTAGAAATGTTGGCCCATATTGATAGGATAGCATCTTGCAGTTGCTGGAGATTTGTGGGATGCACATCCAGGGCACGAAGCTCCCGTTCCATCACATCCCAAAGATGCTCTATTGGGTTGAGATCTGGTGACTGTGCGGGCCATTTTAGTACAGTGAACTCATTGTCATGTTCAAGAAACCAATCTGAAATGATTCAAGCTTTGTGACATGGTGCATTATCCTGCTGGAAGTAGCCATCGGAGGATGGGTACATGGTGGCCATAAAGGGATGGACATGGTCAGAAACAATGCTCAGGTAGGCTGTAGCATTTAAACAATGCCCAATTGGCACTAAGGGGCCTAAAGTGTGCCAAGAAAACATCCCCCACACCATTACACCACTACCACCAGCCTGCACAGTGGTAACAAGGCATGATGGATCCATGTTCTCATTCTGTTTACGCCAAATTCTGACTCTACCATCTGAATGTCTCAAGAGAAATTGAGACTCATCAGACCAGGCAACATTTTTCCAGTCTTCAACTGTCCAATTTTGGCGAGCTCTTGCAAATTGTAGCCTCTTTTTCCTATTTGTAGTGGAGATGAGTGGTACCCGGTGGGGTCTTCTGCTGTTGTAGCCCATCCGCCTCAAGGTTGTGCGTGTTGTGGCTTCACAAATGCTTTGCTACATAACTCGGTTTGTAACGTGTGGTTATTTCAGTCAAAGTTGCTCTTCTATCAGCTTGAATCAGTCGGCCCATTCTCCTCTGACCTCTAGCATCAACAAGGCATTTTCGCCCACAGGACTGCCGCATACTGGATGTTTTTCCCTTTTCACACCGTTCTTTGTAAACCCTAGAAATGGTTGTACGTGAAAATCCCAGTAACTGAGCAGATTATGAAATACTCAGACCAGCCGGTCTGGCACCAACAACCATGCCACGCTCAAAATTGCTTAAATCACCTTTCTTTCCCATTCTGACATTCAGTTTGGAGTTCAGGAGATTGTCTTGACCAGGACCACACCCCAAAATCCATTGAAGCAACTGCCATGTGATTGATTGATTGATTGATTGGATAATTGCATTAATAAGAAATTGAACAGGTGTTCCTAATAATCCTTTAGGTGAGTGTATATATATATATATATATATATATATAAACATTTAGTGGACTGAAGCAACTTAGGTTTACTTGATTATCCATACACATTTATTTTAATCATGTTAAATGTAAGTATTAAATATGATGCAATGTTTATTTAATCATTGTATTGCATTGCTCTACAAAACTACAGAGCACAATGAATACTGCAGAGGTTTGATCATAAAACCAAGCATCATCTTGGTAAGACATTATATAAAGTGATATAGAGTGACAACTGATATTGATGCATTTCATGTAAGTAGTCTGTTATACTGTTATAAAATTCTGATTGATTTACATTACAAGCTTTCAGAAATGTATCCATAAAAATAATATATCCATTTAAATAACTGCAAGTTACATATTTTTGGTTAGTTTGAGGTTCTGGTTAAAACTGATTTGTTTTTTCATCCTTGAGTGTGAGTTACATATTCCTCACTATATCATACAACTGTATACGAGCCATAAAAGCATAAAATATGACACAACTTTTGTTTAGATTTTTATTACAATTTTTGTCTAAAGCTTCAATAAACTCTTCCATTTAAAAAAAAAAAAAGCCTGTTTAACCTGTTTTCCATAAGCATATAACGTTGCACTCTCAAGACCATAAACAGTAACGTTAGAGATAACGTTATATTGTAGGCATACCCCTGCTTTACTGCCCATGAAGAAGACTGTCCTCTGTGTGAGGAAGTGTGCGTCCTCTTCAGCATCCTCTTCATCAGTCCTGTTCTCCCTGCTGCGTACTTCCGCTGCAGCAACATCCCATAATGTGTCCAAACTACGAGAAAAAATCATCTGAATAGTAGCATAAGTTATGCATAGCTCCATTCTTCATAATTTGGGTAACGTTAGCTAGTAGCTGCTAAGCTAGTAAACTTAAGCGAGGAGAAAAATAATGTGTGTAAATAGCCCAACAGGCAACTTACTTTATTTTAGGCATTATCACAAGTTGTGTTTTTAAAAATAATCTAACGTTGCACCAAAGAAGCGAGTTTAGATAATTGTCCTGTACTGATGCCTCAGTGTTTTGTCGACTAAAAAAACAGGCGCTTGATTACCGTTGCGAGGGGTAACGTCACCGTTTGATGATGAAGACACCTAGTGCACTATGGGAAATGAAGTTTTTCTTTATACTATAGTTGTACTGCAATGTTCGTATTTTTCATTCTCAGTTTATTTTTATTTATTGTGAAAAGCACTATATAAATTAGGACTGAAATTTTTGGGTAGAGAAACATTCACAAATAAAAGCATGCGTTCATTTGACTAAGTCATATGACTTATATTAAAATAAGTAAACACTCGCTGGTATTTCAAATTTAAAGGGGTCATATAATGCCATTTTCATACAAATTAATTTGATTCTTTAGGGTCTAAATGAAAAGTTTTTAATATACTTTAATTACAATTTTTCGTTAGTATTGTAAGAAAACACTAATTTTACCTGGTCAAAAACAGCTCTGTTTTCAGCACGCCATCCGCCCCTCTGTTCTGCGGGCGTTCATAACAGCGTTATGACCACACCGCTTGTGGAGTGTATCCTTGACAACAGTTGAGGGTATAGGAAAAAATGGCAGCGGGATCTCTGAGGAGGACTCAACCGTATCAGTTTGAACCGGAGTCGGAACAAGATGACGGCCCGAAGAAGTTCGACAATTAAGGCACGAACATGACGTTTCTGAATGACTGGTTATTATACTGTCACTTTGATCTATCTTTGTGTACTGGCAGGGTAGAGTAACTTAGTGAGATATACGAACGCTATGTGTTTGCTGATGTAAGTTATACGTACGTAAGTTACACAATAACCATAACGCGTTGTTCATTATAACGTTAAACGTGCGATTAGGAATTATATTGAGAACGTTGTACATAGAAAACATGCCGTATGTACCCTGAGTGTAACGTTAAACCTTAGCCGCATTCATCGTGAAGCGATTTGCAAAGATTAATATAAAGGTTAATACAATTTTACACTTACTTTTTCTGGAGGTTCAGCAGGGAGACATGAATAGTTGGTAACGATTCTTTTTTCAGGAGCATCTTCTTATCAAAATCAGCTTTATAAGTTACTTCCTTCGTTAATAAAGCAGTCTGGTGAGAAAAGATTTGCGAATCGAGCAAACATGAAAGCATTGACGTTGCTCGTTGGGGAATATTCCCTTCGAAAACAAAACTCAGCCACTGTGTCTTCCCATATGGTGTCTTCAGCGGTCCGGATTTATGAACATCAAAATTACTGCTGTGATCGTTATTACACCCAAGAACAGAACAGCCCAATCGCTTAGACGCCATTCTGCTCCAGCGTATCAACAATGACGGACCTATGTGAGGGACTATGATGACTGACAGCTCGCTCAGGGCAGGGATCTGTTGAAACGCTGCTGTCAATCAACAATCGTGGGAGGGGCGTCCGATTTAGTGACGTCACAAAATCGAACGGCTCAATTTGAGGCAGGGGAAAACTTAAATAATGTTTTATCATTATATGATGGTTGTGTACAGGCACTGCCCAACACACATTTCAGTACAATCAACTTGAAAAAGTGCATGTACCATTATATGACCCCTTTAAACATTATACATTAAATGGTAACACTTTACATTAGATAACATTAGTTAGCTAATTTAGTTATAATGAACTATAAGAATGAACAATATTTCTACAGCATTTATTAATCTTAGATAATGTTAATTTCAAAATTGACTAATACTTTATTTAAATCAAAAGTTGTATCTGTTAACATTTGTTAATGCGCTGTGAACTAACATGAACAAAAATGCACTGGATTTTTATTAACTAGCATTAACAAAGATTAATAAATACCGTAACAAATGTATTGATCATTGTTATTTTATGTTAGTTAATACATTAACTAATGTAAACAAATGAGACTTTATTGTAAAGTGTTACCCATTAAATGCCACTTCTTTCTAAATACATTTTAAAAGATCAGGATAAACGTTTTTTATTTTTTTATTAAACATTTATTATGTACAACAGATCATTTACAGTCACATTACCAATCACAATATATACCGCAAACAATAATGGTGAACATTGTGGAGAAAATGGATCTATAACTGTGGAAAGGGTAGATGGATTCAGCTTTCACGGTAGTTTATTTTATATATATAATCAACATATATGATCTAGAGATATCCTATGTACAAAATAAAGAACATAACATGTTATACACATTTGCTCACTGGCACAATAACACATAAAAAACATACAGAAGCTTAGCGTTTGATGAGGTGGTCACGTATCTTGAAGCTGATGACACCCAGTATCACGAGCGCAGGCAGGAAGGCATAGAGCAGGAGGAAGTCTAGTGTGTAACGTGAGAGAGCTCCAGGATAACCCTCATCAATGATCATATTACCACTGTCTACCAGACAAGCTCCTGGCAAACCATCTAAAGGCGCTGAGAGACAAACGGTTAGTCAGAGGATGTACATATGCACTCCTTATTCATTATATGTGTTAAAATTCCCATGAACCAAAAAGTTAATCCATGTCTATCCATTTGATTCAGACAAAAACTAGCAGATATACACTACCGTTCAAAGATTTGAGATCAGTACTTTTTTAAAGAAATTAACTTTTATTCTGCAAGGATTGCATTTAAATCACTATGAAATCGCAATGGACATTTTTTATTTTTTAATGGAATATTGCAGAGTTTATTAAAAATTATTTATCCATGCACAAGTTTATTTTTAAACTTCATGTGCCCTCATAATCTTTAATCAAAAACTTTTTTCATGTTTCGAGAAGTCTTTTCACTCAGATACAGTCTATCACAATATGGGGAGGAAACATTAACAAATCTAACTGACCTCAAACTTTTGAAAGGTAGTGTAAGATTTTTTTACATTTACTAGGGACTATTAAAGGAACAAGCTTCTATCCCACATGAACTTCCTGTTGGGAAATTCATTGTCACCAGAAATTAAAAAAATGTTTGTGTTTGTCGAGCCATTTCATAGGGTCCATTCTGAGAATTGCATAAGTTTGAAGAAGACAATGATTTTTCTTACTGCAAGTGAAGTTTAGGCCATAGAACTCAGTGACGATAAGGAGCTCACAGCCGTACTTCTGGAAAGTAAGATAACTCAGCCACTGGAATACTTCAGGCATTTGTTTAAAACCCCTGAAAGAATTATAAACAAGACATTTTTCAGAACAAACGTTGCACATTTGCACTGTCTGTTTTCTAACTGGTTACAGTAGATTTAAATCAAAATGCTGAACAATCACGAACAATAAAGTATTCCTTTAGCACTAAAAAAAACAAACATGTTGGCAAGTGAGTATCAAAATCATTTCTTAACCTTAGAAATCCAGAGCCCACCATGATTCCAGCTATATTGAGTAGAGCGACCCCACTGTTGACCATATTGGGGTCTTGAACGAGACCCAACAAGACCAGCGTTAAGAGTTCACCTACGATGTGTGGCACCATGACCACTGCTGAAAAACACAGGAAGCGCAGCGGATCTGGGTTCATCCCAACAATCCTAAAACACCAAACCACACACAGAGAAACAGTCACGATCCATAAACCAGTCAATTTTATTTAATCCTGAGGACATTCCCCTGGATTTGAACCCTAGTAACCCTGACCCGAGCTCTGATGAACTCAAGTAGTTTTACACAAACACACACCCATACCTACCAATACAGGAAAGAGGTAAAGATGAACACACTGATAATACTGAAGGGCAGGATATGAATGATGTAAGCCAGAAACATCTGCCATTTCTGGTACAAGCCATCTTTACTCTCCTGGTCAGCAATGGCCCTTAAAACAGGAACTGTTTTTTAATCAAGAAAAACATAAGAATATTATCCACACTTAAAAAGTGAAAATACAGTAGCAGACACGTCTTCTGTTGCCAATTATATGCTATCTCAAGAGATCTATGTTTTAGGTCAAGCAATATTCTTTGACACGCGGGATCAATTTGTGAGGCAATACACCTCCTGTGTGTTTCTCTCTCTTATTTGGTGACCTACAGTGAAATGAGACTCTTATCGCTCATAAACTGATACATAAAGGACAGGGATTACGTTTCCCAAAAGCATTGGCTTAATTAGTCTAACTGCTGCATCATCAATTCTGCCCTATAGTCTGTGATTTGGGAATATATAAGAATTGTGTATGCACTCATTTGTTTGATACCTCAGAAACATATGTGCATAATAATTATAGTTCTTGCTGCCTTGTTGAAATGCAATGCCACAAATTATTTTTCACAAACTCTAACAATCTCTTAAATCTTAATGTATCCATTTTGAGGCACTTTGACTGTGGATGAGATACTTACATAGAGCCACAGCATTCAGCATGCCGGTGTATGGTGATGCTCCCATAGCTTGGTAGATTATACCGATTCTGTCCTGCACGGCACCTTTTGTTACATCCTTACCCAGCTTCATGAGAAAAAAAGCAATAAAGAGGCCGTAGATGAGATTCTGAGAGAGGCGCATGAGAATGCCCATCCTATCACGAGACACATTGCGTACGGTCCGCCTGTGTTGTGTGTAAAAGACAGAAATGCATGAATTAATTGAAATGCTCAAGCTCTTTAAAGCAGAATGGATTCTGATTGGCTGTCAATTTTTTTATTGTTCATCTGCTGGAAAAAATCATTCTGAAAGTGTTTTCAACAATATTGTTTCTCTGTGCTATTATCTTTATAGTTGTGGTGTGGATTCTGTTATTCTTTTATATTTAGAAAGATTTTTAGAACTATCTTTATCGTTATAGTTATCATCCTTGGTATAAACTGGTCGTGGCTTCTGTTTTACCTCAGGAGGACATTCAGTTTGGACAGGCAGTTGGGGGACTCCTTGCTTTTGAAGGGGATCATGGGTTTGTCTAGTCCTTGGCAGCTTTGCTCGATCCTTCCCAGCATGCTTTTAAAGATCTCTGAGTTCTGGTAGGCTGATGTGATGTTGTGCATGCGGCTGTAGGTGGCGGCTTCCCTCTCGCTGCAGCGTGTGTCCACAGAAGTCAGATCAACTGTTCATTACAAAGGATGATTTAATGAAAGCGGAACACACTACTAAATCCCCATATTTTTTGCAGTAAAGATAAAAGTTTTTTTAATACCAGTACATCTTAAAAACTGTATAATCATATAAAAGAAAATCTAAAAAAAAGTCTAAAGAAAAAATCAGATCTTTGGTCATCTTCTAAAGCCCTACCATAAATATCAAAGGGGTTGCAGTACTCAGGACACTCATATCCACAGCTGCTGAAGAAATCCACCATCTGTTCAGGCTGCCCACAGAACACCAGTTCCCCTCGGCTCATGATTGCTATTCGGTTAAAGATCTGTAGACGTTTATACATCTTTCAGTCATTTTATTGAGCATAATCTTCTAGCCTATGTCACTTTGATGTAAATCATTGCGCTGAATGTAAAACATACTAATTTAATACAGATATATTGTCATATGAACCATACAGGTGCATGTCAATCAATAATGTTATAACACTGAACTTAAACACTTTATGTCATGAAACAAGTTAAATAAAAAATATGCAAATTATGGTAGTAGTTTACAACATTTGGCATAATGTAATTGTAAACCTTACAAAATCAGTTGTAGTTGCTTTTAGCCATAATCCCTCACAGTCTGAAGTCTGAAGCCTTTCACCAATTGAAATTGGATAAACTCTAAGTTAAAAAAATTAAAAAATTAAAAAAAAAAACATAAAGTCATGTTTTTCAGTTACCTCTAATGCCATTGAATTGGATTGGATTATATTTTTTTCTTATATCTTAATTGTATTTCTTTGCTTTTATTTTTGCTCTTGTAGCTTGTTACTGTTTAACTGTTTTATTTTTGTTTACTTTTTTTTTTTTATTTACATTAATTAAATGTTAATATCTAATATTAATAGATGTGAAGCAACAAATGTTATGTTTAAAAAGGTGCAATACAAATAGAATGTATTATTATTGAGTGTATTTTGAGTGCATGCTGAGTCATCAACCTTTTTGTCAACTTTTAGGATAAAACTAGCATATAGAAGCACCATGGTCTACAAGCCACGTAACTCAAAGGCACATTGGATCATTCTGATGGGCTATGCGGCCTGCTTCTTACATCTGGTTATCAGCCCTGTACATTAGCCACTGTCTCACACATCCTTCCAGAGTTAAAACAGTAAAAAGTCTACTCACTCTGAATAGCTCTGAACGGGGCTGGTGGATGGTGACTATGACTATTCGATCTCTTCTGGCCAGCTCAGCCAGCAGCATCACGATCTGATTAGCCGTCATGCTGTCCAGTCCTGTGGTTGGCTCATCCAGGAGAATCACCTCTAACATGACATAACGCAAAATAGAAAAACAGGAAAAGAAATAAAACTAATGAGAAACTTTCCACAAAGTCCACTCTCTGTCTTTTGAGAGACAACTTTAAGTGTCTCATTAATTCAAGTAATTAAAGCAATTAATAGATTTGCCATTGTCTAAAGTTAGAGCCAAATTAATTGGTTGATGAATTAATTTACTGCTTGATTGGAGAAGGCAGCAGATGAAAGCCACTTATAATTGCTGGTTTGTGTTCAGGTTGGAGTGGCCTTAACTAATCCGTAGTCCACGGTCCCAGGAGACCCCTGAGGTCCAAAGAGCCAGATAAAGGATCCAGAGGGACCCTCATCAACCTCGGCTTAATATTAAAAATGTGATAACCCACTTTTAATATTCTACTTTAGTCCCTTTCACTCATTTGTCCATTCCTCAATAATCCTTTGAGGGGCTTTGGGTCACTGTGCTGGTCGCTCTGCATTTAAATAACATTTAGTCTTTAATCATATTTAGCTACTGCAGCACATGTGACGGTTGCATCATCTGAGGAAATCAACATATGCTATAGAGTGTTTGTACATCATACCTAAACAAACATTACGCTAGTATGGGTTAATATTTATTCAGGCAAGTCAGTGGGGCAGCACAAAGCACTCACTTGGGTCCTTAAGCAGCTGGCTGGCAATGGAGACCCTCCTTCTCTCTCCACCAGAAATGCCTGGAAAAATGCGGCCTCCAATCACACTGTGAGCAACATGTCCCAAACTCAACTCTGCCATGACCGCGGTTACCTATGGCAAGTCAATATGGGATAAGGTTGTTAAAAATGTACAAATGATAATGTCTTCATCATAGCTTTCTGCTCTACGAAAATATATATATTTGAGGTTTATTCATTTAAATTTAATTATCAATTGTGAGTTTTTCCAAAGTGTTTGCCTATCTGTGCTGATGTGGCAAATGAGTTGTGTGTGTTTTGACATCTGTGAAGGTAATGAGCTCACTTTCTTGTGTATGGCCTCAGCAGAGTGATTTCTCAAAGCAAGTTGAGCAGTGTATGTCAGAGTCTCCTCCACAGTCAGGTAGCTCAAGAGACTGTCACTCTGAGAGAGAGAGAGAGAAAAAACATTCTATGTAAGCATTCAAAATAAGGCTATATTGCCACATAAAGAATACTATCAATACTATTGTGAATATAAAGAGATAGTTCTTAAATTTTACAAGTGTGATTTCTAGACCTGGAAAAGTTCTGAAAATGAATAAAATCTTAATTAATTATTTTTTTTATAATGTATTTAATATTTATATAAACAAATTTATATACATTTTGTCAAGCTCCTTAATAGAGTGGTGCAGGGATGATGTCAAAACCCAGAAGACAAATTCACCAATGGTTTCCTCAAGGTTTTCCTATGGGGTTTTATAATGGGGGTTTTCAGTATATGAGTAAAATAAAGCCTGTGGTAATAACTTGATGATACTTTGACATTCTGTTTTACAATGTAAACTGCACAATCTCACACACCACACAGTCTTATCTAGTTACCTATAAACAGTGTTTGGAAAAAAATTTCAGTAACGGGGAAATCTAACGAATTACTTTTCCCGGCGTTACAACGCCGTTAACGTTACTGGATGTTAAATGCAGTGCGATAGTAGGAATATATTAAATTTGTATATTAAAAATGTACAAACACCTGTCTGTTCTACTCATTTCAACTGACTTGTGAAAACTGCTAAAAAAAATCCAAATTCTTTGACATATAGCAACTTTTTTTTTAACAGTAACGCAAATAGTTACTTTCCCTGGTGACGAGTTACTTTTATTATAGAGTAATTCAGATACTAACTTTTTGGAACAAGTAGTGAGTAACTATAACTAATTACTTTTTTAAAGTAACGTTCCCAACACTGCTTATAAACATACGTTTTCAAAAATAAACATAACTGCTTTCAAATTTGCGCTTTCGATATGAGTGCGTGTAATTTATTGTAAATTGAAAAACCCTGTTATAAAACCCCATAAGAAAATCTCGAGGGAACCAGAGGTGAATTAGTCTTCCGGGTTTTCACGTCATCCCTGCACAACTCTATATTTCATCAGCTATAATTTGGTATTTGTGAGTACAATTAAACAATTTAAAAAAAATGGTAATCACAAACTAGAAAAGAAACAAATATTTACTAGTAATACAAAGTGTAAACCCTGTAGTAGAACATTCAGTTATTGGAATTATAGAATTTCGTTTTATTTTAAAGTATTTTATTTATTATTTTAATATATTGCCAATCATAATTTCTGTAAATGAAAAGTTTGAAAATTAACATAAAATAGTCTTGGAGTCAAAAAGGTTGAGAACCCTTATTACTTTTCATTCATGGAGCACAAAATAATGTGAAAAAAGAGCAGCTTGATCAGTCTGTTAAAAATTCCAATTCCTGAAACTTCTAAGAAAGAAATTACCAATGACATGAGAGTGAGTAAATTAATACATTTAAATTTTTGGGTGAATTGTCCCTTTAAACAGCTCCCATGTTCATCCAATCAGAGCTGACCTCTGGTATGTGAGGTGTGCATGTACAGTGGTGTGTATCAGCGATAATATGCATTTTTGAAAGGTTATTCTGTTAATGTATTAAAGACTGACATTATAAACACATAAAACATTTCACAATTTTTAAACTTTGCTCCTGAGTTGGCAAGTGCTCTTAAATGTCACTGCTTTAAGTTCTTATCTGTATTTGGAGTGTAGGGCTTGTATTTATTAAGTATTAGGCTTATTCCTTTGAGGATTGAAGAAGTCATAAGGTTGTTGAGTTCGTGTGTCATGTCTACACATATCTGTACAGTGAAGTTCAATGCAAAAATCATTGCTGCAATTAGCTATCATGAGTAACATCCCTGACTTTAACTTCTCAATCAATTAAGAAAACTTCACATTTCAGGTTGACTAAACTTTATATTTTAAGGGAGCATGAGCACTTATTGGTAACACTTTACAATAAGGTTAATTAGTTATGCATGAACTGATAATGAACTGCACTTATGCAGCATTTATTAATCTTTGTTAATGTTAATTTCAACATTTACTAATACTTTATTAAAATCTAATGCACTGTAAACTAACATGATAAAAAATAAAGCTAACAAATACAGTAACAAATGTATTGCTCATGGTTAGTTCATGTTAGTTAATACATTAAAATTACAGTGCCGTTGAAGGCAGAGTTAAATGGTACAGTATGTGATTCCTGAAATGAACTGTAGTATTTGGCAAAAAAGTTTGAAATGCTGAAAAGTACTTTCTTCATCACTTCACTTGCAGCCAGTATCTGTACATTTAGCCCCTGAGACATTTAATTACGGAATTAGATTATAGCTTCCTTGCATAATAAATTTAAGCTGTAAAAATTACCTGTAATAATGGCAGTCTTGCCATGGTTATTTCATTTTCCGGAAGATATGCATGAATAGCTCCGAAGAATATTACAATGAACTCATGTGTAACAATTAAATTCAGAGTTCACTCTAGATGACCTTTACTGCAATCTTTACTCTATGTGTTTAAGTTTGGTTGTGGCAGACATGACCTCTAGATACTATAGCCAATCGCTTTTTTATCTACATATATCTTCTACAGTTGACTAAAGTACAGTCACATGTACCCCGTGACATTTACATTGACACGCACGCACGCACACACACGCACGCACGCACGCACGCACGCACGCACGCACGCACGCACGCACGCACACACACACACACACACACACACACACACACACACACTTGTGGTCAAATTCTTTTATGTTGAATACTATATTCATAATTTAACAAAACAAATCTCACCTGAAGAACATAAGAGAAACAGTCTTGAAACTGCTCTGTTTTTAGCTTTCTTCCATTTACAAAAATGTCTCCCAGAAGGTTACCAGAATTCCCAATTCGTCCTGCTATAGCATCTAACAGAGTGGTCTTTCCAGAGCCTTGAGAAAAAGGTCAACAAGTGTATTACTTTAAGATATGATATGACACTGACATTCAAAAAAATTATCTTTGCAGCCTTACGTAATGTACAAATGCATAATAAGTTGCCTTGTTCATTCTGTTGCTTACTGTTTGTTCATTTTAGTGTCTTAATGCATATATTGTGAATGATACTGGAAAGATCTATGAGAATATGATTTTATTACCGGTAATATATTTTTTTTTAATTTGTCCCTGGTTATTTTGTTTAGTGGCACTTAACCCCTATAAATAAATAAACAGAAAATCTACACAAAATGTCACATTCACCATTAGAATATCATGTTAAATAACACAATTTTTACGTATTCACAGAGATGGAAAGAATTTGCATGGAAAAGTTTAGTGCGTTATTTCATTACCCCCAAAATTAAAAGTAAACAATATCTACACCACACTTATGCTGGAGGATATGTGGGCATACTGATGTTGATCATTTTCATGTATTCTGGAGTTGCCCAAAAATATTACCTTTCTGGAACATGGTTTTGATGGAGATCCAAAAGATTTTAGGTTATAAAATACCAAGAAATGTCAATACATTATATCTAGGAAATAACACACTTAGTGTTGAGAGGAGATATATATCTTGTTAATATATTAAGTGTAGCATGTAAGAAGAGTATTACAAGGCATTGGTATAAGCCGGACACCCCCTTACTTGGAGAATGGATAGAAATTGTTAAAGAAATATTTAATATGGAAGAAATGACTTTTATTTTGAGACTTAAAAGGGACTTATTTCTAAAATATTGGAAGAAATGGATTGAGTACTGCAATGTAAACAATGAATGATTATATGTAAAACTATACTTGCTCCAGAACTGAATGTATACCCCCCGTTCTATTGTTTGCTTCTTTTTTCTTTTCTTTCCCTTCCTCCCCTGTCTTTCTAAATGTTGAAAGCTTGAAAAATTTTCAATAAAAACACAGTAAAAAAAATAAAATAAAAAAATAACACAAATTAACACATACTGTAGCTGAGTATTTATTTCACAATAGCATATTGTGGGCTCAGTAATGAAAATGTGTTCTTAGCATCACAGTCATTTCGTCTCCCAGGTTTTCAGTCACTTACCTGAGTTGCCCAGAATTCCCATTATCTGCCCACTGTCCACATGAAATGACACTTCATTCAGTATTTGCCTTGTCCATTTTTTTCTAAAAGATGAAAGGTCCCACCAGGGTCCTACATGTTCACTGTAACACACAGCAAATAAATTTTTTTATATGAAATTAACAAGAATTTTAAGTTTGTCATTGAAATTTTGTTCGAAATTGCAGGATGGAAATGAGCGGGGGAAAAAACACAGATGCAACAGTACACTCTAAAATCATGGGTTAACAAAAACAACAAAGTTTGGGTGGTGAACAAACACAGCACTGGGTAAACACAAGACCCATTCTGGGTTAATCTGACTGAGCAACCATTTTTAGAGTGTACTGTATATGTATACTTTAATGAAAGACTAAAAGCCTAAAAAAAATATATTTTATTTTAGGTATCTGCATAATTTTAGACACATCAAAAAAGCATATTAATTTTAAAAAGCTTAATTTTAACATTGTGTTGAGATTAATAAATATACAATCTCATATCTGTGTATTTAGCACTTTTTTATCTATTACTATAAGACGTCTTAAACAAGCTTCTATATTTAACATCTTCTTTCAAATTAATTTAAAAGATCTTAAATACATTTTTACATCAGAAAATATTGTCCTGTTATGCACTATTTTTATGAATTAACCGAATTAACAAAATTATCAAAAATATGTATTGTGTATTATCTATCATGTAAAAAACATTTTTAAGCAGTTTAGTAATAACTAATATTAAATAATTTCGAGATCCTTTTAAGGTTTCAAGTTCTAAAGGAGGGGTTATAAATATTGTTTGTGTAAAGTTATTTGAGTATTAAAAAGCTACACTTTAAAAGTTCTACAACATTTAACATGATCTTGAGAACTTATCATTCATTAAAATTGAAATTATAGTTTGAAGTTAATATACAGTACATTTGTCAGGTGGATAACAGCTGGACTGGAGCAAATTCTGAAATAAAACTAAAATAAACCGTTTTACCATTAACCCGGTCCTAAATTATGGTTGAAGATTCAATGCTAACTTGCATAGACTGTGAGTTTAAGACAATCATCGATTTCACTGGTTTCATTTCATATAAATGAGATATTCCTACCTCACAGTATAGGACACATTTTTGACGCTCAGGCAGCATGACGGATCCGTGTAGTCTGGGTTTGGATGGGCCGTTCTCATCTCTGACACCACCTTAAAAGATCCATTAAACCCATTCTTCTGGAAAATGTCCTGCATGGAATACGATTGACTCATTTTCACTCATCAATGGTCAAACTAGCCTGAATATCAATGTGACAGTCAGGTCCACGTCTTCAGCTGTCTGAACTCACCAGCTTGTATTTCACTGATTAAGCTGGAACCATAAACAGTGACTCTTATCAGTGGAACTTTGCTCCATTTGCTATATAGAGCCGCTTCTCTCTGCCAACTCTCAGTTTTCTCCAGGACAAGAAGAGGAGCAGGTACTTCTCTAAGCAGGACACCTGACCAGAGGGGCACAGACCCCTTTTCACCATGTCAGACCAGAGTGCTTTCCATTCAGGAGACAGCTTCAGCTCTAGAGACAAGAAACAGAGCAGGGTGAGTTCATAATGAACTATGGATATACAAGCATTCGCTACATAAAAGTGAACCTATATCCCGAGGAAGATGTTCACTTTTTATAAGTGTTGTATTCACATTCATAACAAGAGTATAGGATTATGTCCATGCTATTGCTTTATTTGTTTTATTTATTTGTTTATTTGTTCATTGAGTTCATTGAGTGTGATTCTGTACAAATGTCTCTATTACATAAATGGACCCTGAACCATGCAAGACAACTCAATCCAGTTCTCTTATCTGGCTGCATTTGATAGATCTGATAATAAAAAAAGCGGAATCTTAATTAAACTGGATACTTTAAACCAAAAGTACTGACACAAAGAATCCAAGTAAATAGATTGTGATTAAATGTAAATTAATGATTATCAAATATATAAGTGAAAGGCATCTGCACTGTGCATCAACTGCATGTTTCAACACACACAGGGTCGAGACACTCTTTTCTCATCTCCAGAGGAGGACAGCAGTCTGTATTTCACTTACAGCGGAGGACGCAATGAAATAGAAGTCCGCAATCTGAACTATGAGGTTAGAAAACTTTTCAGTCTTAGTTACATTTACATCAAATTACTCCTCAAATTACACTATTCTTCCGGTTTTCTTCTGCTAAAGTACTTAGATACTGAAATAAGGTTGACTTGACTTGACTTTTTTTCAGAAAGTAGAAATACAAACATGCAGTGGGCCCAAAAAAGAATTCGGACATATAGTATAATACAGAACATATAATAACATAAGTTATTTAAAATGTATGATGGGCAATTTATATACACTGCATTCACTACTTGTTCAGTAGATTTTTTAAAGAAATCTCTTATGCTCACCAAGACTACATTTATTTGTTCAAAAATACAGAAACAACAGTAATATTGTGAAATATTATTAAACAGTAAAATAACTGTTTTCTATTTGAATATATTTTAAAGTGTAATTTATTCCTTAGATGGCAGAGCTGAATTTTCAGCATCATTACTCCAGTCTTCAGTGTCAAATTATCCTCAAGAAATCATTCTAATATGATGATTTGCTGCTCAAGAAACATTTCTTTTTATTAATAATGTTGAAAACAGGTGTGCTAATTAATATGTTTGTGGAAACGAAACCTGATCATTTTTTTCAGGATTCTTTGATGAATAGAAATTTTAAAAGAACAGCATTTATTTGAAATCATTTGTAACTTTATAAATGATGTTACTGTAACTTTTGAACAGTTTAATGCGTCCTTAATAAAAGTATTTATTTATTTTATTTATCTTAGTGACCCAAAACCTTTCAATTTTAGATGTATAAATATCAAAATAAGTGGAAATAAAACACTTTCAATGCATTGTACAACACATTGATAATAAATTGTTCAAAATGATAATAATTTTCTGGTTTTCAAATATTAGTGTTAATGTTCAGTTTCTGTAATGGATACTTTTTATACACTAAAAATTCAGATGGCCGAAGAATGGGTCCGATTCAGAAATTGAAGCGATTTGCCACTTTGTTGATGCCACTTTGCTTGATTTAACAGGGGGTCTAGCAATTATTGTTTGATCTAAAAAATAAAAATAAAAAAAAAGATTACAAATCTGTGTTAACCATAAATGCAAAATGAAGTTCTTACATCAACCACATACAATATTTTAACAAAGTCAACGATAAGAAGCCAAATGTGTCATTGTTCATACCACATTACAATGTATTAAGTCTATTAGTTAAAGGTTTTATACCTCAGTTATAATTCATATATGTATATAATTTAGTTTTTGTCCATTAAGGGGTCCTCTGTCTAAAAAAGCTTGAAATCAAATCTAATACAATAACATTCATTAAATATGTTTCATTATATTTGCATACAGGTGGACACAGCAGCACAGATACCCTGGTATGAGAGGCTGTCAGAGTTTAAAATGCCCTGGGAAATGCATAGCAACAAGCAGACAGTTATAAATGATCTAAACCTACGTGTGCACAGTGGCCAGATGCTTGCTGTCATTGGCAGCTCGGGTACGTCAAACTTTATATGTGCAGAATTCTTCAACAGTGCACTTTAAGTGAATAACACCATCATAAAAAGCCAGAAAGAAACAAAGTGTTTGTTGCAGGCTGTGGGAAGACCTCCTTACTGGACATCATAACATGTCGAGATGAGGGTGGCTCCATGAATTCAGGAGATATTCTGATCAACGGGAAACCTTCCACACGTTCCCTGGTGAAGAAAAGCATTGCTCATGTACGGCAGGATGACCGTTTGTTACCGCATCTCACAGTACGAGAGACGCTGGCCTTTGTGGCGAAACTGCGGCTGCCAGCGCACTTCACACAGGAACAGAGAGATCAGCGGGTGAGCAACTGAGAACATACAGTAAATGCTTACATGACCCAGTTAAAGGTTATGTGTGAATAACTGTCAGCATCCCTTCTCACCTGTTGGGGGTGTGTTTGACCTTTACAGGTGGATGACGTCATCGCAGAGCTGCGTTTGAGGCAGTGCGCCCACACACGCGTGGGGAATGAGTATGTGCGGGGAGTGTCAGGTGGCGAGAGGAGGAGGGTCAGCATCGCTGTACAGCTACTCTGGAATCCAGGTGAGTCTTTGACAAACCGACATAGGTATGAAATGAAAACACGCTCCAAGTCAACAGGAAATCAAATGTGACCCTGTTTACATTAATGCATTTAGCAGAAGCTTTTACCCTAGGTGACTTTGCATTTAAGGCAGCCTATACACATTTTATCAGTTCATTAATCAAACCCATGACCTTGGCGTTGCTAACTTGGTAGTGCCATGCTCAACGGTTTGAGCTTCAAGAATGTTTTTTACTTAAATAAAGCATGTTCTAAATATTATTGTTGATTATTCATGCACATTATTATCGATAAAAACAATGATTTGTCTTCGAAATCGAGCAATATCACGAACAATAGTGATGTTGTTCCGAATAGACCTTATTCAGAGCAGCGCCATGACAGGAAAGAAAGCGATACTGTGTGAGATCACTTGTTTCAACTGCTCATGTTGCCTGCAGTTTTTGTCAACTGAAACTTCTTGGAAAGGTATTTTGCAGTGTTTCGTCAGCAGAACAATCCAAAAACACATCAAATAAATAATAGTACAGCCCAAACCCACTGAAGAGATGTCTTTCCCTCACACTCACAGCCTCGCTTTCAGTTTCCCCCTTAAAAATCAAAAGGTGGCGCTGCTGTGAATAAATCGTGATTTGGGTCTAGAAGTGAGGGGAAGATTTACGTGCGATTGTGAGCGTGATATTACTTTTATGCAACAGTTAAATAACAAGAAGTTAATATCAAGTAACTTACATTTAAGTTGTTGTCTATCTTTGCTTCGCCAAACAGCCAAAGCAACCGCCGCGTCTCAAAGCAAATGGAGTGTGTTTGAATGAATCGAGTGTGAAATATTCTGACTCGCCAGATTTTTTGAACGAACAGGATGTGTACATTAATTATTTCTAAAGTATTCTAAACCCAAAGACCATAAAGTATAAAAGACTAAAAATACTATTAAAAAAAGCTAAAAATAAACTAATTTCCAAAAGTAGCTTATTGGTTGCACACACGCAGATTGTAAACTAAAACACGTTAAACATTTTTTTAAAGCGTACTTGAAATACAATACACTGAATTAAAGTCAAATATGAAAATCCTAAACTTATTTTAATGCAGCTAACTGACAGCATTACTCATTTTCATTTAGTAACTTGATGTGACTAAAATAAAAAACTGGCCTATATAGAAAACAAAACAATAAAAATGACGAAATAGAATTAGCCTACTAAAACTTTAACTAAAATTAAAATGAAATATTAAAAAATAATTCAAAGTAAATAAAAACATTATAGTATCTCAATGATAGGCTACTAAAATAACACTGGTCAGAATCATGACTTTGGTTATATTTTATTTGTTTTCAGGTATTCTCATCCTAGATGAACCTACTTCAGGTCTGGACAGCTTCACAGCCCATAATTTGGTCATTACATTGAACCGTCTGGCTCGAGGGAACCGCCTGGTGTTGCTGTCAGTCCATCAGCCTCGTTCAGATATCTTTCAGCTCTTTGACCTGGTGGTGCTCCTGTCTTCTGGTTCAGCTGTGTATTGCGGTCAGGCAAAAGACATGGTACCTTACTTCACTGCTCTTGGGTACCCGTGTCCAAGGTACTGCAACCCCTCTGACTACTACGGTGAGTGGAAAGAATACCGATGTCTTTAGTTGATCATGTGGTTTGGTTGTTGTATCTGAACTGTGAACTTCTCTTGCAGTGGACTTGATAAGCATTGATAGGCGAAGTCCTGAAAAAGAAGCACAATGTTTGGAGAAAGCCAGGACGTTAGCAGCCCAGTTTGTAGAGAAGGTAAAGAACACAGAGGATTTCATGTGGAAATCAGAAGACTGTGGTCCTTCAGAATTGGACACCACTCAAAGGTAAATTTTGATATTCATATTGTTATTTGTTCTTTCAAACTGAAGCTTTCATGACAAGCATTTATAATAACCTCACATACATCAATGAAAATGAAAAGCACAGAAGCTGATAATACAATTTCTACACCAGCAGTGTTCCTCATGTTTTGAATAAGGAATCAGTGATCACAGTTTCCAAACAGAAGGATCGCCTGCCGGGAAAAGTGCAACAGTTCACAATCCTAATCAGGTAAATAAACTCGAAAACGCTTTTTATTGTAAAATTTGTTTTGCTCAAAGTGTCTCCTGAAATTTGTTTCCCTGTCTTTTTTATAGGCGGCAGGTATTTAACAACTACCGGGACCTGGTGACGCTGGTGGTTCATGGTTTAGAAGCCTTGCTGATGTCACTGCTCATCGGTTTCCTTTACTTCGGAGCTGGGGATGAGGGTCTTTCTATCCAAGATACTGTGGCTTTGCTCTACTTGATAGGAGCTCTGACACCGTTTGCTGTTGTGCTGGACGTCATCGCAAAGTGTGGGTGAATTATTAATTTTTTGGGTGTCTCCTGAAGTCCAGTGGTGTAATATTTTGTTTTTTACAGGTCATTCAGAAAGAGCCATGCTTTATCATGAACTGGAAGATGGCATGTACTCTGTCACCTCATACTTTTTTGCCAAGGTACTGTAAATAAACTGCATTATGTAAGAGCTTCAGACATGACAGTGGTGTTGATGTATAGACCTTTAGGCATCACAATAAAATCACCTTTTTTATATATATATAATATACAAATTTCATATTGTTGTAAATGCTGGACACATATAGGATTATATTTTTTCTAGAGCTTTTCATGAACGTGAAAACGTGCAGTTACAGAGTTAAACATGTTGATCAGTTTTTTGTCTTGGGTTTTGAAAAATGTTTTACAATAGATGATTGAACAATGCGCAGTGTGATTAGTAATATACAACTGTTAGTTCTGGTCCTCGGAATTGATTAGCCATGCGGCATTCACTATTTATATCATTGCACTTTTCTGTGTTTATGCATTCCAGACATATTGTCAGTTTGTCAATTAGTAGTAGTAGGGATTTTTCAGTGACTCTTTCCACGAGTTACATCATTATACCAGTAGGTGGCGGGGGGCAAGTGACCTTCTTTCTGAGTGAGTCACTTGAATTCTTCACTCAATCCATTTATTTAAACACACTGTATCATTGAGGGACTAAAAATCAGTGTTGTTATTGTTAACTAAAACAATTACAAATTGTTTTCAGTAATTAAAGCTGAAATAAAATAGAAATGTTAGATAAAAACTTAAACTTAAAAGCCAACTGAAATAAGTCAAAGTGCTAAAAAAATATAAGTTGCTCTGTATTAACTTCTGGTTTATTAAAGCAATTGTGGCCATTTGCAAAAGTTGCAGCCTTAAATTTCTCAGTTCAATCAACTTGGCTGTATAAGTAATTTCAACTTAAATTATATTAAACTGACTTTTAAAAAATTGTTGGGTCTTTGAAAAAAAAAAGTTGACAATTGCTAATCTTATTTGGATGAGCTAAAGTAATGTAAAAACATGTTGTCATGACTTATTGATCATATCATTTTTTTTTACAGATTTGTATGTCATGTACCAGTCTTTTGAATTTAAAGTCGGCATGAAACGGAACTTGCGATAGTCTTTTCTTCCCTATTGTAACGTATATCTGAGTGAAACTAATTTTGGAATGAGAAAAAAATGAAAGGCGGGACTTGATTTCTTCCTTCGGGAAGCTGGGTGTTGTTAACTAAATGGAGGCAAATCTGAATGCCAGTTTGCAGTCAGTTGTGGAGGATATTTTGTTCCACCCTCCGCTAAGACACACTTCATGAAGAGAACAGATGTCGTATGGAGGGGAAGGTGCACGGATAAATCATTTATAATAAAAACTGCAACATTCTTTAAAAAAAAAAAGAATATTTAATTTTGATTTTCATGGCAACTTTATTAGACTTGAATCATTATATTTATTAATATATGTTTCTAATAAGACAGTTAGAAATAGAAACATTTGAGCTACATAAAATTTCAAACAGAAGTGAGTGACATGACAGGGAAAGGTTACCAGCTGAATATTAGCTCCTGTTTTGCCAGTGGACTTTGTCAGCTCTTGACGTTAAATGAGATATTTCAAGCGCCGGGGTCTCTTTCAGGTCCTTGGTGAGCTGCCAGAGCACTGTGCCTTTACACTGGTATATGGTGTGCCCATCTACTGGTTGGCTGGGCTCAACAGCGCTCCCGACCGCTTCCTTCTCAGCTTCCTGTTGGTGTGGCTGATGGTGTATTGCAGTCGCTGCATGGCCCTATTTGTGGCGGCAGCCCTGCCAACATTGCAGACCTCGTCTTTCATGGGCAACGCTCTTTTCACTGTCTTCTATTTGACTGCTGGCTTTGTCATTAGTCTGGAAAACATGTGGCTGGGTAAAAACATCACTGAGTTAACAGAATTGGCACTAGCTACAAATCTGCTAGTATTCCTTAAATTAATACTGATTTTCATTACCAACAGTGGCGTCTTGGTTTTCTTACATATCCTTCATGCGTTGGGGTTTTGAGGGGATGTTGCAGGTTCAGTTCCGTGGGACCAGACTCCCAATCTCTATTGGAAACTTCACTGTAGAATTTGATGGTATTAAGGTGAGTTATCTGACCTTACTGAAAAACTATATGGTTTATATTCATGGATACCATTACATTAAAATGTTACGGTTTGTTTTCAGGTTGTGGAGATGATGAACATGAACCAGTATCCACTGTATTCCTGCTACCTTGTGCTAATAGCTGTTGCTTTAGTTTTCATAGTGCTCTATTACCTGTCACTAAGATTCATTAAACAGAAATCCAGTCAGGACTGGTGAGGAGGACAGATCAAATCAGCAGCATAAAATCTGGTCCACATTTGCAGCTTGTTCCTACCAAGAAACCGGTCTTATAACCACAGATTTTATAAAGCAACTCGGTCAAGTCAAAATATAGCTCTCACCAAAATGAATATGTTATGCCAAATATGTTGAAGATTCGAAGTATGGAATCTCATTATTTAACTCTTTACAGACATTTTATTCAGTGTTCTGATGCATTTCATCTATTGAGTTCAATCACAACAGAACAATCTCTGGTTTTCAGTTTGAAGGCTTCTTAGATGACCGTGATTGAGGCTGAAACTACGTCAACTAATATTGAGTTTCATTGTACTACCACTAACTGCCGCTGGATGGCAGTAACATACTATGTTTTTTTTCACTCGGTAAAGTTTACTTAATTATTAACTTTTTTGGTAAACCACTAGATATCATGTTTAGAAGATAGCTTACAACAAATTAACTGTAACATGTCACAATGTAGATTTGTCACAGTGTATTACTGGAAGAGTTTTGAAAGTTTTAAATGTTATAGAAACCCAAATGCACTGGTGTACACGATCTACACGCTAAGATTTAGGCCTAAGAATTTGCTACTCGTAATGTATTTGTGTTTGATTCCACATGTCTGCTGTCATTTAATGCAGCATGATGTTGAACAGAGAGATAAATAACTACAACTGCAAGAGAAATAAAAAAGAAAAACTACTGATGTGATGTTTCAAACATTACTTGTACTTAACAATTAAATATACAACCTAATGTCAGTGTTAGGAACAAATTTATACTGGAAATATTCCAGTCGTACACAACATCTGTGTATCATTATATTACTCGGTACTTTCTTAGGTAAGTACATTAAGTACACATAAATGCACATACATGTAAAATAAAGTGCAACCTGTAAAAGAGATATCTGTAAAACTGTCTGACTGCGCCAAATGTTTTTGTAAAATTAAGAGCAAGATATTTTATTAGACTTGCTTATTCAGCCACGTGACTTTTTCATTCATCCCCATATTTGTGTATGGAAGTCTATTTTTGCCACATATGGAGATGAATTGTGTATTTAGTATATATAAATGTACGATTGTAAGATTTGGTAGGGTCTATGCTAACTTGAGATCTGTAAAAAGGGTTTTTATGACCTGGCATTGATCAAATCCAGTGATCAACGTTGCTTTGCTCCACTGATGGTCATAAATATGACGCACAAGCAGCAAAGTCATTACAGTAGCTCTTAGTGTGTCGGCACATGAAATTTAAAGTAGTCTTATAATGTATGAAAACTATAAAAAAAAAATGGTGGAAACTGAAACGGCCATGCTTGTATCACACTTTAGTGTGACTTTCTGTGAAGACAAAAATGGTAGATCCACTTAAAGTATAATTCCAAACTGTTGATATCATCACTTATATATCATTTTAAAATGTAATGATGCTAGTGAGCTTGCTAAGAGACGAGTTCTTCAAAGATGTTGTCTCTCTAAGGCATCTCATCAGCTTTTACTCTGCCATCTGCATTTGGCTTGAACAAATCCTCGTGTTCTCCAACTCTCCGGAGTTCCTCAGAAAACAGCCGTCCACCTCCCTTTGAGACAGAAAACTGCGGGAGAATGAGCTCCACTGCAATAACTAAAAAACACTAAGACATGCAGAAATGTTACATAACGTAATAGTATATAATAGTAATATAATTCACAGAAATGTGATACGAGCAAGTGTCACAATAAATGTCTGTAACCTTTCATTTGCAATAAAAAAGTGTCAAAATATACACTACAGATCAAAAGTTTGGCGTCAGTACAATTTTTTAAAATAATAAATTCATACTTTAAGTCCTCTTTTAAATTCTGTTTTTTTTTTTTACTTTCTATTCATCAAAGGATCCTGTTAATCCTGATTGATACTGTTTTTTGAACAGCAAATCCACATGTTAGAATGATTTCTAAAAAAGATTATGTGACTGAAGACTGGAGTAATGATGCTGACAATTCAGCTTTGCCATTTTAGGAATAAATTACATTTTAAAATAGATTAAAACAGAAAATAGTTATTTTACATTGTAATAAAATATGTAACAATATTACTGTTCTCATTGTATTTTTGATCTAATAAATGCAGCCATGGTGAGCATAAGCAACTTTTAAAATTTTTTTTTTAAATCATACAGACTCCGTCCAAACATTTGAACTGTAGTGTAGATGTATTTTATTCAAAGTAAATGCATCTGTAAATGTACCTGGAATTCACAAAGTGCTTCACAACTTTTACTTAATTTTTTTACATTTAGATATCAAACCACTAAGACTTCATTTTCAATGTTATCTACATTAGAAAAATGAAGAACACGCTCCAATGTATTTCTGGTATTCAATGACCTTTGCAGTGACAATACTGTGTCACGAGAGTCTAAAGAGGTCAGAGGTCAAACCTACACTAGTAAAGACACCAGAGGAGAGAAGAGCTGGTCCCCTAACGCTCACAGCGAGATCTCTTCAGACTTCAGTTGACTGCCACTGGATGGCAGCGATGTTCTTTTCGTTTCCTTCCACACTTTTGTTCAATTTGGCAAGAGATTAGAGCAGAGCTTTGGTAAATATCCATAAACAGCTTTTCTTTGTTCCAGCCTGAATGTTTATTTATTCAAATATGTAGAAGATTTTACCGCTCATCAAAGCGTGTGACGATAAGGCTATATCAAAAATCTTTTGAAAGGTTTTGTAAGTCATGCATTTGTTTTAAAAGCTAGATAATGTACGTTTTTTGCACTTGTGTTAAATCCTGATAAATGTACGTTTCAAAGAAGAAAAAAAATTGAAAGCAGGATGCATGTCAGTTGATCCATGATTGTTCCAATGAGATGTTTATTATACAGCACTGTATTAGGCTACTATACATAATTAAGATTATGGGTCATGAAATGGTAAAGAACTTTACTGAGCTTTTCACAAATAATCCATGTTGTCTTTTAATGCTTCTTATATGAATATTTCCATTTGTTGAAAACAGCTCATAGTGCGACACTCATTTAAGGAACAAACTAAAGAAAAGTTAACGAACGAGTCACTATAGTTTTGGGTTTACATTTATTTGCATAAATATTTATGTACACGTTAACTTTATCATGACATCATTATGAAGGGCAAAAACAAACAATCACAGTTTAACACAAGCTGTGCACATCTGCTGTATATAAAAAACAAATGAAGGAACTGGAAGGTGTTTTTAGTCGTCGGCCGGCCCCACGGATTCTAAGCGCCGCTGCTTCAGTTTGTCAGCGTAGAAACGAAAAGACTCCTGCGAAACAAAAAAACAAAAAGATTTTTCATTTTTACTCCGTAAGAGGCAAAACAAGCCAAACATTTTCAACACAATTGTACTTAGAATGAGTGTTGTGTTCCAGTCAGTATCCGTGGGCTCTGTGTAGTTGCGTTTCCTGCCCTCTAGGGCAAACTAATAACAACCACAGGGTCCAAACAAATCCTACGCTCTCGTTTCATCTTACAAACCGTATTAATTCACAAATAACATATTTACTCTTTCACCCCTCCCGTAATTAAACAGCACAGGCTCTATTTTTGGAAGGTGAATGCTTTTAGAAGATTACCATTTCTCCAACAATGTATATTCCCTTATTAATGGGGTAATTAAAGTCGATAAATAACAGCCGCTGTGTACGAGAAATAAGGCCAGATGTGAACGGCACCTCAAATCTCTCCTTATCGCCTCTCTCCGGAGACTCTTTGTACTGTGGTATTAGTGGCGGCCGGGGGACGAAGGAATTGAATGGAGCGGGATGGAGTGCTACCTGAGATTGCTTTGTGGGAACTTAAAAGGTGCACTGAGAGCGCAGAGGTGCGGTGAGGTTTGTAGAAGGCTAGCAGTCTCCTCTAAAGCTGTTGAAAAACACCGGAGCGCAGTTCTGACAGGGAGTAAATAATACACGAGCGTGTGAAGTGGACTCTTACGCTACTGTAAAAGTAGCATTATTTCATGTGTGACTTCAAACTGGACACCAATCAATTAGTGCTCGACCAACTTCACAAATGGTTATTAAATAAAAAAGCATTAAAAAAAAAAAAAAAGAAATGACATCCAATCATGCTGAAAAATCACAACTGCCCACACAATAGGTGCACAGCATGTGTGGTTCATGAAGAAGCTCATGTTTTGAATTGAGCAATTTGTTGCATAATACTGAAGTAAACATCTACATTACCGTTCAAAAGTTTACAGTAAGTAAGATTTTTGCTAACCAAGGCTGCATTTATTTGACTAAAAATACAGTAAACCTGAAATATTACAACCAAAAAAAAAAAATTTGAATACATTTTGAAATTTAATGTGTTCCTGTAATATCAAAGCTGCATTTTCAGCATCATTACTCCAATCTTCAGTGTCAAATGATCATTCAGAATTCATTCTCATATGCTTATTTGGTGCTCAAGAAACATTTCTTATTATCAATGTTGAAAACAGTTTCATGCTGTTTAATATTATGCTGCTTAATATTTTCATGGAAACCATTACTTTTTTTAAATCTTCAAAAAAAAAAAACTAGTAGTAACAGTAGTGTAGGTTTGCAGGAAACATACCGCTCTATATTCATTTTGAGAGTATTCGGTGTGCAAGTAGGGCTGAACGTTATATAAAATATTCACTATATGTGTGATGATTTTGCTGGAGATACAAAAACTGGCGACATCATGAATATCGCAAAGATTTGAGTGTGCCTACAATTTGACCTTTAAGTCTTAACATTTAGGAAAGCATCTAAAATTTATGAAAAGCAGTAGTAAAAATATCATTTGAGTAAGTCAGACTCATTTCTGTGAGTCCGTTAAAACTGTCCAATGAAATGAATCAATTCAAAATTCTAAGTGAACAATTTGCCTGTATAATCTGAGCCGATAGCCTCGTGGGCAGCACTCCTACATGTAGTGTGGTCGCACTGAGTTGAGTCCCAGCTTAAGTACTCTTCCCGGTCCTGAGCTTTGTGGCATGATGTATTATCTTGCTGGAAGTAGCCTTCAAAAGATGGGTACAATGTGGTCATAAAGGGATGGACATGGTCCACAACAATACTCAGGTTGCCTGTGGCATTTAAACGATGGTCAATTGGTACTAAGAGGCCCATAGTGTGCCAAGAAAACATCCCCCACACCATTGCACCACCACCAGCCTGAACCGTTGATAGAAGATAGATCCATGATTTCATGTTGTTTATGAAAAATTCTGACTCTACCATCTGAGAGTTGCAGCAGAAATCGAGACTCGTCAGACCAGACAATGTTTCTGCAATCTTCTATTGTCCAATTTGGGTGAGCCTGTTCAAATTGAATGATTGAATGAAATTCTAATGTACTACATCCGCCATGTTGTCATTGTCATGTGAACTACAGCGTCAGTTGCGTCGCTTTACTTTCATTCACAAATCCTCTCCTGTGGCCTCATGGGATAGTAACGAGCTCCATCGAATGCAAACTTCGAAATTCCACCGGAAGTAGTCGGTAATCCAGGTACTTTTTGTCTACTGTTTTATAAATACTATGAATTCGTACATACCACTTGGCTCACATACCGTTTTTCGCATAATATATAGCATAAAAGAAGGCATATTTGGACAAAGCGTATGTAATCTTGTCCTCATTTACTGGAACAAATATTATGTTTGCAATTATTTAAACAACATTGTTTCAATACATTTTTCAAAAAAATTGAAATCGACTTTGCAACAATGCCTGTTTGGTTTAAATGATTTCTCTTATTTAATAATAAAAAATAAACTTGCCCGAAAATTACATGTTCAAAATGTATGAAATGTTAATTATTGTGGATGATTACCGGAGGCTCTTGGAAGGGAAGAGTTTCTCCAGCTTCTGTGTATAGTACCGCCAGTCTTTTGAGAGTTAACTCCTCAGCCTTCACCCCCTCAGCCTGCATGCGCTCATACAGAGCCTTCGCTGAACTGAGGTCTTTATCCAAACCTGTTGAGAGTGAGGCAGAACAACAGCTGTGTTAAACAACCAATATTTCATCCTGCACATATCAGGCCTCATGAAATAGTGATGCTGCAGAGGTCTCTAAGTACTGAAACGTGTCAAAGTTCTCACGGTAGGCTGGCTAAAGTAGACCCTCATTAGGGAACATGTGTTTGTATTAGCAAACGTGCCTCCTGTGAATCAGTCAATGAGCTCCGCTTGCTGCATTTTTAATTGGCAGACTATTAACGGACTACCTTTGCTGTGTGCCAAAACAGTGGGGCGATTCAAACATGCCAGTGAGATGAGGACAGACTTAATGCCATTGTCCACCAGATGAAGCATGGAGCTAGAAACAGTGATCATGTTAAAATAAAACACTATTCAATGACAGAGGCAGAACAACATGTGCAGTTCCAGATGAGTTCAGAGTAAAACAATAGCACTGTTTCTTAAGTTGTGGTCACATTTACTTTTGTTCATTTATACAGGCGAAATTCAGTGATTTCACCCAAACAGATTTCACAATGGGTTCAAATTGGTTACACTGATTTGCTGTATTGACAAACTTTGTGTTCTGCCTGTGTGAGATTTGCTTCATACATTAATATGCGCTATTGACAACGGACCTTTTTGCCCGTGAAATTGAACTGTGACATCATCTTTAGGCGACATCTATACAAGAATATATATACACACACAACCGGGTCAGAAATATTATTAACGTTTTTTATTCTTACCAAGGCTGCATTTAATTGATCAAAAATACAGTAAAAACAGACATATTGTGAAATATTACTACAATTTAAAATAACTTTTCTATTTGAATTATTTTAAAATGTAATTTTTCAGTTTCGACAGCTGAGTTTATCATCATCATTCCTCCAGTCTTCAGTGTCACATGATCCTTCAGAAATTATTTCAACATGCTGATTTGGTGCTCAAGAAACATTTCTTCTTATCAACTGAAAACAGTTAAGCTTATTAATATTGTTGTGACTCTAATGAATAGAACGTTCAAAAGAACATTTATTTGAAATATTATGTAACATTATAAATGTCTTTTCTGATGCTTTTGATGAATTTAATGTGTTCTTGTTGAATAAAAGTATCAAGTTCTTGAAAAAAAAAAAAATCTCACTGACCCCAAACTTTTGAACGGTAATGTATATCACCCTGGAAATTAGAGTTGATACAAATAGTGGTCTTACTGTAGCATTTTATCAGGTGAGAATAGATATTCTCCTTCTCTGTGAAGTCAGGAATCAGCTCAGCCAGAGTCTTGATTTTAACAGCCTATTCAGGAAGGAAAATAGTCTTTATTTCACAAACTGTGTGACCATATTGTGCCTGATTTTGTGGAATAACTTATGAGCATGAAGGCTAGAACAAAATGGGTTCGTTTACCTGTCCCGGCTGCTGAGCCGCTCGTAACATGTATGTGAACATTACGTCCTTCTGTTCGCTGACAGCCGCACAGCGCTAAAGCAATCAAAGAAGCACATGAGACCTTAAAACTCTCAACACAAACATTTACTGCATATCATAACGTGTGTGTTTACATGCAAGCACAGTATCTGCCCTTGGGCAAAACATAAACCTAGGTATAAAAACAATTACTGGCATTTCCTGTATCGACACAGCAGGCAGTTAAAAGGTGGTGTATGGAAGATGTGTGTAACCGCATGAAAGGAGCATGTGTTTTTGAATGTATCCATCTTCCATTACATCCTTTAGCACTCAGTGCAGCTCTCTATAGTTAAGGGTTAATTATACAGCTAATAAGGGAGTCAGGCAAATAACCACTTATTTCTTTATGAAAATTAAAATGTACAGTGTCTGCCCAATTTAAAGTACAATTATCTACACTTAGCCGTATAAAGGCTTTGAATTGCATCGGCGTGCTCCTGAGCTTTCAAGCGCCGGTGTGCAATTTTCACGCTCTTTAATCAGGACAATATAACACAAGTTAAATGAAGGCACAGTGAATTCCAGAAGGGTAAACTGTGCTGTACAGAAACTGTAGGTCTTGAGAAGACTCAACAACCTCAAGGAGCTTTGTCAGAAAGGAGATGTTAGCGGGTACGAAGAAATCAGGCTTTTTATGGATATCGTGGACACCTTTAAAGCAAACATGGACTAAACATTTTATTTAGCAATTAATGTTACATGCATTTGTGGCATAATGGCAATTTTTTTGAATCATGTTATAGGCATACATTACAATTGTTTTGGTTACTAAACGAGGACTTTTAAACATTTTATACAGGTTAAATTATAGTCACTAAAATGGTGCTGAGCTAAAAACATTTATTTTCAATACAGATTTCAATACAATTACAGATTTTCAATACAGAAATTCGAATTATTTACCATTCCAATATAAAATGTTCAGCACCATGTGGATCTAGGTGGACGAGTTTCTGGTCAGCTATTACCGATGTAATTTCTGAGTTTAGATTTTTCTCTACATAAAAAGCCCTTTTCTTTCTGGGTTTACCATGTTGACAATTATAGCAGGAATTGAAAATTGGATTACATAGTTTTAGCTAGTTACATGTAAAAGGGGTTTAAGGGCACAGTTCATTCATAAATATGTCCCCAATGGTGTACAAATACCTCTGCCAATTATCTGACTTATCCTCGTAAACGAAGAATTTATTATCTTTATATACATGTGATGGGTAGGTCCACGGAGGCTTCCATGTAGTTCCGCCATCTTGAAAAACTATAATAGCAGACAGGGTCAAAAAGTACTAGGCCAACGCGTTTCCACAACGTCACGTAACTGAAAGCAGCAGAAACGGAGGAGCAGAGCAGTGAGAGGCGCTTGTCACTGCCCCGGCAAGTTTAAAAGGCTGCACTGCGCTGTTATTATTCATACTGTAACATTCGTTTGTTCGTTGTCTCAAGGTGTAATTTGTTTGAAATAACAAACCTGTTCACCCGAAGGAAAACTCGAAAACTTCTTACTGCTATAAGAAAACATCATGTCATAGTTTTTTGGTACATAACAGTTCCCGTAGATGCAACACGCATTTGAAAAAGCGAGGCGCTGGAGAGCACAATTAGTTTGAATGCAAAATACAATTTCACCGCTAGATGGGAGAAATTCCTGCACAATGTCCCTTTAAATTATGAAAGTTTTTTGGAGCGGGTTTTCAATGGGTTTTCATTAAAAAATATCAGTAGCACTTTATTTTACAGTCCTTTTCCCCATGTACTTATAGTTATTACAATAACTGGGTAATAACTAGGTACTAACCCTGAACCTACCCCTAAACCTAATCTTAACCCATGTAGTTACCTTATATTAATCAGTACTTTCTTAGGCAAGTACACAAAAGTGCACGTACTGTAAAATAAAGTGCAACCAAAAGATCTTCATTTGTGCTTCCAAGATGAACGAAAGTCCTATGGGTTTGAAACGACATGAGTGTGAGTAAATGATGACAGAACATTAATTTTTGAATGAACTATGCCTTTAAGCTTTGTCAAGACATTAAAATACTCTAATGACATTTAAGCTTAGCCCCCTTTACTTCCATTGCAGGTGCTCAACATTATACCACAAACTCTAATACAGTACAGATTAATTTGTATTGAACCCGGAAAATGTCTTAGATGCTTTGAAAATGTCTCATTCTGTCCTCTGTGTGTATTGGTATGTGTCTTTTGAAACTTCTGGATTGCCTTGTGCTTTCTCTGGGTTCAGCGTCAATGAAGTCACAGTACAAGCCAATCGTGAAGGCTGTGGGATTCTCTTGCATCTGCTGAATTAAAAGCAGAGGGGCCTGGGAGGCTTTTAACAGGCTGCTATATTAAAATGAACACAGGCTAAGGGGGACAGAGTGCTTTCACGACAATCAGAGCAATTAAAACTACAGCCCAGCAGCTTCACTCCTGAGAGTTACTCTCTGATGCCATTCATGACACCTACAACACGAAGAACAAGATCAAACCAAACATGCAGATCTAAGACTCTCTGTAAAAAAAAAATCCTCTTTTGATATTTAGCATTCCATCTCAGGGACGCTGTGAAGCAAAGCTTCCTGTTATTTCGAGATCTCAAGGATATTACTCACTCCTGGGTTTAGTGGTGCCTTAATGCAGCCATTTTGTTACTGTTGAATCGCTAAAGTGCTTTTTGAAAAAGGGAGAGGAAAAACCTTGTACAAGACCATCTAAGCAAGTAAAAACAACTGATTGATTAAAATATGAGACAGCAAGAGGTCAAAAAGAGCAGCGTTCACTTGAGTTGGAATTGTGGTTAGCAACAGGGTCAGCTAGTTTCAATACCAACTCGAATTCGATTCAGCAATTTAGCAAGGTCACAGAGTCCTCATGCATATCTTGGTTTGTTAAGAGACGGTACCTGCAGGAGAAACTTGGCCTCTTCTGTCCTGCCCATGTCCAAGTAAATCAGGAAGAGGTCTGTAGCGGCTCTGTAGGAGGCAAAGTGATTGCAGAGCCTTTCTGCCATGGCACTCACTGGACATAGAGAGAGATGTCAATCAATCACATGCCTACACAGTGATTACTATGTTACAACACATCATTGGGTGCTCTAATGTTTCTCCAAACCAAAAACTCACAAACAAGAGCTAGAAGTCAGTTTAGAAGTAATCAAATAATTCACAGGATCAGTGGTTCTCAACCAAGACACCCATTTGAAGATTCTACCACCATGTAAGCCATTTACACACACACACATATATATATATATATATATATATATATATATATATATATATATATATATATATATATATATATATATATATATATATATATATATATATATATATATGTGTGTGTGTTGCCCTTGAAACCACCCCTTGACTCACATTCTACAATCCAATTAATTCCTGATTGACCAAATCTGTTTCAGCTCCACTTTTTTTCTCAAGTAATTTCAGTCTGATATGTCACAATAGGAGAGAAAACTTGCTTGCAATTTCCATTTCATGCCGACTTTAAGTGTCAAAAAACGAGGGAAAAAAAAGTATATTAAGTATAATATTTTTTTTAGATAATTAAAACTAGTGTTTTTGAGAAGTTGCAAGAACTGTATGTTCTAGAATAAAACTGTTTTTGATGGGACAGATTTAAATATTTTGTTGAGGTGCCCTGGTTGAGAACCACTGATATAGATGAAGAGGTGGTGTGTGTGTGTGTGTGTGTGTGTGTGTGTGTGTGTGTGTGTGTGTGTGTGTGTGTGTGTGTGTGTGTGTGTGTGTGTGTGTGTGTGTGTCTCACATCTATCTAGTGCAGCGTCATTGTTGGCATCCAGAACTTTGCGGAAGACAAAGGAAATACTGGTGTTCTGATTCTCTGTGTTCTGGGTGTAAATGGACTCCAACAGCTCCACTGCACTGTCAATGTCCCCACTGCAGAGGGAGAAAGGAGAGTTCATACTCAGTGTTAGTGATTTAAACAAACCCTTTTATAGCCCAAGTTTCTAAGGGATTTTATCCATTCATCTCCTCAGGTGTGAAATACAGCATTATTCATGATGACTCACGCCTCCATGCATATGGCCTTTGTAAACAAAAAGTGTCTTACCAAATTTTAAACAATATATTATTATTTGTGAATGAGTAGACAGGATAATTTTCACACAATTTTATATTAGGGGTGTAACGATAAACGTATTTGTATTTAACCGTTTGGTACGAGGCTTTTGTTTTGGTACACATTACAAACCGAACGATTCCGTTGGGCCATTTTTCCAGCCGGTGCCACCAAAATTTTGTTAGCAGTCGCGATTGCACGACCACCACAACATTACCCAACATCAAATGGCAAACGTAATGAAAGCGGAAGGAAACTGCGCTACTCATTTTGTGCTCGACGGACCATTTATCTGTTTGGACCAATGTCAGTGCAGCATAACCCTATTTTGATCAAGCGACACTGTAGCTGTGTCCCAAATGACGCACTACACACTATGCACTGCAAAATGCTTCTCCACGTTGACCACCAACGGGCGGCAACCATATCTTAAAAACTCATTCTTCCAGCCACTTTCATTGGAATTTGCACTTTCCCATTTCTTTGTGACCTTATGGGATTTACTTTTAAATTTATTGGAGCAGTCCAAAACATCCAGCGTTGGGGAAATTTTGCCAAACTGGATCCCCGTGTTTAACACTCCAACGTACATATATTTTGTGACAGCAAATCAAAGTTATTAATTATGATGGCTATCTACTTAAAATAAGTTGGTAATATTTTTCAAAACTATCTAAAAAAAAATGAAAGGAATAAAAATGAAGGAATAAAATGTAATGCCTTTTAATGCCATTTAAGGCCTTAATTTTCACAAAATTCCCTTTTAATCCTTTTCGATGCCCAGCAGAAACTCTGTTTAAATATATACAACTGGTCCTAACACCAAATACTTAATTCATACTCAGCTAGTTTTAGGTTTATTCTTCTTGAATGAACAAGTTGGCTTGCAAAACATACTTCTACAGTTTAAACTAAAAGGCAGGCAGAAAAAAGCAAGCCATGGGAAAATTTCCATTCCATTTCTGCTTCCCCTCCATCCCCCAACTTTCATTTACAGAACACAAAGTACATAAAACTTTCATTGGCCACATTAATATTCTGGGTCCAGCCATCGATTGTCATTCTTCGCCATTCCTAAAGTCCTGAGACAGTGTAGGACAGCGGAAGAGCAAAGTGTTCCTCACGGCTGATTGGGCGGCTTCCCCGTTCACACAGCTTTATCCTGTCAGGGTGAACTCTGACCCCCGGGGGGACATAAGCAACAGTGACACGTGTGCTGTGTGCAGCTGAGCCAAGCTGACTGGTTAAGAGGCGAGATGGGGGCTCCGGAACCCAGGCACCACATTAATATGGTCCATTGTGAATTATTCAGACTACATAGTCATAGCCATCACAGCAGATTTGAGTCTTTAATAATAATGGGGAAAGAGGGGTGAAGGGGATGGAGGAAAGGTAAGATGAAAGAACAGGAAGATGAAATTGAGGTGGGAGAAAAGGCCACATGAGCAAGTGGTCCTTTGTTACACAACAAACCTTTGATGACACCAATTTAGTCAAGGTCAACCCACTAAAAGGTCACATTTCATGGTATTTACAGAAACAAGGGTGCTTCATTGTTCTTTTCATGAATTTGTTTTCACAAAAATAACCAAGAAAATATTGTGCGGGTAGAATCTAATCTCACCCGCCAGATAGTCTGCCAGTGCTCCCTTTGTTAGAAACATTGAGCATGTAGTTCAGAGAGATAATACAATACAATCAAGTCTTTGTCATAGTCAATCACAGTCTTAACCTCGAAGTCATCTGCATTCCTCCAGCAGCAAGGTATGTGGTGCCAATTTTTGCTGCATTTAGTTTCACTGTGCATCCTGTTTAAAAACATCTGAATGGCTGCTAATCTCAAGTATTGTAAGCCTTGCTCTAGTAGCCAAGCCAATGAATAAGGAGCTCTTTGAGTCTTGTAGCTGTATAATCAATTTTGACGCATAGCATCGCTGCTGTGATGGTGTTGTAGGTAGTTGCTTCCACAAGTGTCTACTGAAATTCAGGTCATGTCCCAAAAAATGTCCATGTCTTTTAAAGATTTTGTTCATTTGCATGTGCTTACTGTGAAAATATGCCTGAATTTAAAAACTCCATATTTTTTAGCTTTTCTATGGCAGTGAAAGAACTCTGCATGTACGCAACTGTTCAAAAGTTTGGGATCAGAAATTGATTTAAAAAAAATCTAATTAATGCTGTTCTTTTGAACAATTCCATTCATCAAAGAATTCTAAATCTAAAATACATCACGGATTCATAATAAGAAGCTGTTTTCAACATTGATAAGAAATGTATTGGCTGGGTGAACATAAGAGACTAATTTCCAAAACATTGAAAAAAATCTTACAGAACCCACACTTTTGAACAGTAGAGTAAGTCTTATGATTATTTTAACAGTTTTATTCACTATAAAACATATTAATAAAAAAAAAAATTGCTTTAAAAAATAATAGCAATATCGGTCATCAACAAGCTGCACCATGTGAGGTACTCCATCCATGTCCAGATAACAAACGGACAAGTCATGTGACCACTTGAGGTAACTTAACACCTTTATGAGCAATAATAGTAATGCTTGCCTTTGCAAAAAAAATAAAAATAAATTCCTTACTTTTTAATATGAGCGAGGGCAGTATTGTTGACAAATAACATGCTGGACAGCTTGACTGAGCCTAAAGTCTTCACCAAGGCCTCCACTCCCTGGATGTCCTGTGCGTTTCCCTCATTAGCAAGACCCTGAACCAGTCGAGTGATGGCCAACTGACTGGGCACCTGGTCAGCCTGTAACATGCCCTTAAGAATCTCCATGGCATCTGTGAGCAGGGACAGATCATGTGGTCAGGTTTAATAAAACAAAGCCATGGAAGTAACCTAGATAATTCACAGTATCATTAATTGCTGAACTGAGAGAACAGATCAACGTGAGTACTCACCATTCATCTGGCATCTCTTCACTTGAGAGATGATGAGTAGGTTGTTGGCAATGTCACTTAAACTGAACCTAGGAATATGATCAGCTGCACTGAGAAGACAAAAGGAAGATGGGGACTGGTTGAAGAACTGAAGTTTGTGAGATAGCAGTGTTATGTAGGATCAGCTGTATTTATGAATAATAAATGTTGTTGTTGAGAGCTATTTCTTTCCTAGTGAGCATAAAATTGTGTGCATGCATGTGTGTGAGACTGAACAAATCCAACAAATCTGGATCCACTCTCCCCGTTCATTTTCCCCTCCACTGTCACTTAAACCTCAATCAAAGTCTTTTTTTATTACCCTCACTGGCCAGATTAATCCAGCCGTCCAATTGAGCATCAACCGCCGCTCCTTATCTCCACGGCGACCGGCCAACAGCCGCTCGCACAGCAGATTGGACCAGCGACCATAGTCAGAGTCACTCTTATCAATCCTAAGAAAATCCTTGTGTCCTTCTCCTTACTCTCCTCTAGTCCTCTTAAGTGCTGGACAATCCCGTCCCTCGCTTCTCTCCTCCATTCCCAATCCCCTTAATCTGTCCTTAAAGCACCCCGCTGGCCAAGACCAATGTCCTGCCAAACATCTGCTTGAAGTCCACCACACACATATGCACTCCTTCAAAGCAATAAACACACTATATATGATTTCTGAAGGATCATGTGACAATGAAGACTGGAGTAATTAAGAAAATTTGAATTTCTCATTTTAAAATATATATATAAAAAAAGAAAAGACTCATATTTCAATTAAAAGACTGATATTTCAAAAACGTTCCAAATATGTTACTTATGAGCGCCGGGCCTCAGAAAACAGCTTGTCTATGTAGACAGTAGACAGCAATGAGGCTCACTAGGTTTTGAAACAGAGCATGCCTGCTATAGTCTGATTTACTGATTGAATGTTTATATGTTGATAACTGGTAATAGAAGATACGTGGTTATGATACATGGTATGTTACACATTATCTGTATCGCTCAAAGGCAACTGAAGTCTTGAGGTTTCAAGAACCGTTGCGACATCAAAAGCTATAGTGTAATATAGTGGGAGATAATGTTCATGCACTACAAGTCCATGAATAGGGTCAGTTAACACCCACCGCAATGGCTATGGCGTGGATAGCCTGGTACAAAGATGTTTCTGAATGCTTTCTGAAAGCATTCACAAGATTATAGGGGCAATGGCTTTTTTTCATGAGGATATATCATCAGACGTATAATGCGACCCAGTAAACCAGCAGAGCTTTATAGATAAATCAAAGATCACCAGCGCAAAACACTAGTACAACACAAACATCTATTACTAATCGGCAAATGACTGTCATTTTTGCATCTTGACAAGCTCTTCTGCGAACTCAGAGATTATCTGGTAACATTGAAAGGGCTTAAACCATAAGACTGCTCACTTTGCATGCATGTATATATTTGTGTGTGTGTGTTTCACTAGAAGAAGCTTATCATTTATCCGTTTCAACTCAAGAAGATTTTCTAATTCTGCAAAAACTGGTACAGTGACTAAGGTCTGTGACCTTAAAACCTGTAATTTCGCAACCTGTACATATTTACCATGCAAATGTAAAAGATATTGGATGCAATGCGACCCTCATAGACAGACTTACATGTTCTTGACAGCGATGGCATCCTCTATGTTGCCTCTGGCCAGGAGGCCTTTGATGAGGTTATCATATGCAGCAGGGCCGAGCACCATGCCCCTGCTTTCTGCTTCCTTCATGATGTCGAAGGCCTCTGAGGATCAGAAACAAAAGTACACATGATCTACTCGACAACATTAGATCACTACAGATAATACTGCATTTGAGCATCCTTTAAAACAACATGGTTTCATTCCAAAAAAATGAAAACCAATTGAGATGGTCACTAATTTTTACTGAACTGTAAAGCTGCTTTGCAGCAATCTGTATTGCATAAATCACTCTATAAATAAACCTGACTTGCCAATCTAAGCAACATTATATTTTTATTATACAAATATATTTGTATTATGTTAGATAATTATATAACATTAATACATTTTATTTTTATTATAAAATTATAAAATTTTAAATTCAATTAAAAGCTATTCATTAACTTTAAACCCTCTAGCCATTGAAGAATAAAACTACAAGAAACTTGCGGAGGAACAGTATTTTGTTCCTTATTTAGTTGTGCTATGGCTTCGCTATTCAGCGTAAGTGAATCTGATGGCTTGAGGCACAGCACTGGTTACAGATTATCGCCTTACCAGTGCGAATGTCACTAACGACATCAAAACTCAAAAGATGGATATTCCTAAAATATTATCTCAATTCTGACTATTTTTCGCACAATTGAGTTTGCCTCTAGCAATTCTGACTTTTTCCCCAGAATTAAACGAACAATTGTGAATTATAAAGTCAGAATTGGGAGATATCAACTCACAATTCTGAGAAATAAATTCACAAGATATAAACTAGCATTTGAGAATTATAAAGTAATAAAGTCAGCTCACAATTCTGACATTTTCTCACAATTGTGAGTTTCTCATAATTCTTACTTTATAACTCACAATTTCTGAGTTTATATCTTGCAATTCTGATTATTTATCAGAATAGCAAGTTTATATATCTTGCCATTCAGACTTTATAACTCGCAATTGTAAGTTTATATCTCAATTCCAAGAAAAAATAAGACAGAATTGCAAGATGTAAACTTGCAATTGCAAGAAAAAAAGTCTTTGTGAGTAGACGCAATTACTTTTTTATTCATGGGCGGAAAAAAAACTTCCATACATGTCATTAGGTAAAACAGTGGAAACTATTATACCTTGGCAAGGCAATTTACAGGCAAACAGACCAAAGCAATAACCTGTTAAGAGACTTGAATTGCTATTAAAATAAACTGCTTTGTAAACAGTCAATGCATAGCAAATATGATGCAATACAACCTATGTTGATTTGTGTTTTATTACAGTACTGTCGCTATGCCTTTGAGCTCGCAACCTCTTTTTGGTTCAAGGTTAATTTCTTGTGGCTTCAAGCTACTATGACCCCTGCCTCTGCATATACTGTAGTAATAGCCTGGTCCTTTTTTTACAGATATGAAGTAAACACAGACAAATGATAAACTCTAAAATATAAATATTGTAGGTTTATCAGTCATTTAGGTCAAGGCAAAAACACATTTTGGAAGATGGTTTTATGATATACTCATTTCAATTGTTAATTTCAAACCAAAAAAAGTTACAGTGTATGTAGCTTTAAAAAACAAACCTTGAACTTTGCCTTTCTTGCAAAGAGACAGGAGTTTGAGTTTGTAGTCCTCAACCGTGGCCTCTTTAGAGGATGTAGTAACCCTTTCACGAGGAGAAGCCGCAATTCTAGATTCTTGCTCTAAGAACATCTCAGGTTGACCTTTGACCTCCTCAAACCACACCTACACATAAAACAGCCACATGAATACACCATAATGCTTCCTTTAACTCAATTCAATAACAATTCAATTTTAATTAATGTAAGGTTTCCACCCCCTAAAGTGAATATAATGGAAACATGATAATAACAGCTGAATGCATCTGACCAAAGAAATAGATCCAAAGACTGTAGGGCAGTGGCTTTCAGCTGCTTTTGTTTCAGGACACACACTTTACATTGGACATTGAGTGTTCTTTTACCTCAGGCACCTCAAAGGGCACCTCCTGGTTATTGTTTTTAAGGATATCAGCAAGCAAACGCAATGTTCTCTCTCTTGGAGCCAAATTCTCTTCTTGCATTTTCATCCAGGTTGCCTCAGCTTTACGCCAGTCATTGGTCTCCTCTGACATGAGAAAAGAAAACAGTGTTGTAACGCTCATCCACTGTTTGGAATCTCAGGTCCAACACACAATACTTACTGCAGAGGCGGAGCAAATAGTGGTACATGTCATCTCTGTCACACTCAAACAGCTTGATGGTCATGTCCACCATGTTCTCAAGGGTGTCCATCTGGGGAAGAAAGATTCAAACAGTGATACACACTCTATTGATATATAGCAAATCAGTTTCTCAAGAGAGAACAGCAGGGAAACACTGACCTGTTGGGCTGCGATACATTTTTCTGCAAACCACTGCAGACGGGTCGCTCTTGCCCTTAGACCAGGAGTCTGCACATGGTAAAGAAAATGTACGAGATGTCATATTAAACAAATCGCAACTGACAAACACTGCACTAATAATTTTTTTTTTAAAAACATTACGGGTGGCACTGACCAAATATAGATCTAGAAGTACAACATGATTAGCTCTACCATAATCACTAAATCATGATACTCTGGCCTACCCACAGTAAATGAGATTTTTCACATAAAGACCTAAACCACACATACACACATTCTTACACACACACACACACACACACACACACACTCTTACACACACACACACACACACACACGCACGCACGCACACACACACTCATTTGTCTAAATTCCAATTGTATCTCCTCTTGGAGGATATTGTACCAGCAGCATCCAAACGGAATTACTCTCCTACAAATCAGCCTCCAGGCTGAGTTCAAAATCTCCCCAGCCTTCCTCAAGCCTAATCTGCTTAGCAAATAAGACCAAAATTAAACTGCTACACAGTCGTTCTCTTCTTTTTTTTCTTTGTAGGAGCATCCCCTGGGCCTGATGCATAAAGCCCGTGGGGCAAATCTTCCCTTAAGTAAATCCAGGATGATGAGCACCCCCACCCCTACAATCTTCCTATATAAGAGAGCAAATCAACACACACTCACATCAATTTGACCCATGTGCGTGCACACACACACACTTTCTCTCTCTCACTGCACTGCCAATACCCAAAAGAACATCTAGGTCAGATGATTAAGAAAATCTGGAGTCTGGAGCAATATAAACTATACTGACATGTAAAGACATACAGTGACGGATGAGGTACTGCAGTGAAAAATATTATTTACACCGCAAAGGCACAAAATATCAAACTAAAATTTGAGAAAAGGAAATAAAATGGATGATTCTGCTGGTTATGTATTCGTTCTCTATCAAGATTTTAGCCATATTCAGTTAATATAAATATAATTAGCAAATACAGCAAGCTACTAATCTGCTTAAACAATTTTCTGACAGTTCTAGCTCAGTGAGACAATGATCATTTTCTACATCCTGTAGTCAGAACAAAGGGGTTTCTATGCAAAGAGCGGTTTCTATGCAAAGGGTATAAAATAGGACGCAAATAGAAAATAGAGCAGCTCCGGCGGAGAACTGTGACTGGATCTAAAAGCTTCAGATGACACAGCTCATATCTCCATCGCTGTAAGATACCGAAAAAACGCATGAAAATCCACAACACACGGTAAACACAAGTTTGTGCAGTGCGGCTTTCTCAGACTCCTGTATGATGTGACAGACTAGTTGTCCAGTCCGGTTTCAATCACAAAGCGCAGGTTTTCTGAGATTGCCATTGTGAGTCCTGAAAATGTATGCATGCGAGTTTGGTTATAGAATGTGTTGTCACTCCTGTAAATAACTGAACTATATGTGAACACAAGCGTATTAAGGACTGAAATACAGGACTGACAACTGATTTCTGCTGCTGAGTGAAAGTGGCATTTAAGAAATTTGATTAGCAACATCAATCGACCTTGAGGAAAAAACAATGCCAAATTTCACAATTACAGAATTTCATAATAATGAAAGTTTGAATAGTAGTTGCAACCCGGTTATAAAAATGTAGGATATACAGTATGTATACATGCAGTTTAAACCCATTCTAGCCATAAACTCCCATGAACTGTTAAAGGTACAATATGCAAGGATTTTTCGCCACCAGGGGTCGCTAACCTCTTACAATAACAAAGGCGTATATTGATGACGTATATTCCACATTAAGCTGAATTATGGATCTTGTCGTCAAGCTGATGGATCTTTTATGGATGAGTGAATACATTGATGTTTTTAACATGACTGTGGTGTGAAGCAGGAAGCGATTGCTAGACGTATACCAGCCCCACACGCAACGCGAGTCCCGCGGATATAAAGAATAAGGACATTTCATTCTACCGATCTACACGCAAGTGCTGAATTAATACTCACACAGGTCAGTTTATTAGACCAATCAAACTTGAGGTAATGCAGTGCTGTTTCACTTGCTCTAACAGTTACACTATCACACTAAACGGCATTTGAGTGTGTTGAAGGTTGTTAGGTTGTGTGTTGGCTGTATGAGACTAAGTACGTTAAGCTAGATCAACATTAGAATAACATACAGATCATATTCTAACATTTCATCAAGTTGAACTAAATAACATTGATTAACATTGATACCATTTGTTTTATGTACATTTGCTCACCTGTCTAAAAGTACATTCAACACTCGCGTCTCTGTCAAGTCGAAGTTAGTCGCAGACGTGGAGCTCTCGGCATCTCGAAAGATGTTGATCTTCGTTTTAGTCCTCTTTTTGTCTCAAAGTCTGCTTGCCATGGTCCAAAATGTTTGAACAAAACAACAACAGCGTGAGCGTCCTGCTATGCATAACGGGCCAGTTGTCGCCGTGGTTACTATGGCAGTAAGAGGTCAAACCTGGCGGAAACCGAGGGTAACGCGGATATGACGTCACTGACTGGCGACTCCTCACCCCTGCTCACACGTCCCGTTTCCTTGGTTAAAATCGCAATTTTCTCACGATTTACAAATTGTTTGAAACATTTGGGATATTGTAAGTAATCAACTAAACAAAATATATAACATTGGCCTAGTGGTTTTTGGATATTTTACTGCAAAAATCCTACATAATGTACATTTAATGAGTCTTAAAGGTCTTGAGTCTATGAGTCTTTAACCTACGACCAGATATTGTTTTGTGGTCTGGATCACCACGCATTGTTCAACTGATAGAGTCAACAGTGCCATTGGAGGATGCGGTAGATGAGGCATATGAGAGGAAGAATTTGCGTAATGCTCATCTGGCCACTGAAGCAGAACAGCGAGGATGGAGAGTCCAGGTTTATCCAGTGGAAGTGGGTTGTCGAGGTTTTGTGGCACACTCTACAACCCGGTTCCTCAGAGACGTCGGATTCAGTGGTCAAGAGTTGCGTCGCACAGTAAAGAACTTATCTGAAGCAGCAGAAAGGAGCAGCAACTGGCTGTGGTTGAGACGGAAAGATTCTAGCTGGCTGAGTACAGGCCGCCATGCTACGGTTTCGTAGAATTCTTGAAAACTTGAAGGGTGTTGGTTTATTTGTATAGGTTGTATAGTATTTACAGTCATTACGTTCCTGTGTATATTGCGTGAATGACGGGATGTTGGGCAGATATTGTGTTTTGCGGTAGGTGGTATAACATACGGAACCGTTGCCACTGAAACTGCATATTAACACACCAGTGGGGCTCGACAGCCTTAGTCAAACGGGTTGGCGCGTATGGTTGGGTTGCGGAGAGATTGCGAGATTGTGGTTAGGTCTCAGCAGCACTGTTGGTTTATTTGTAGAGGTTGTATAGTATTTACAGTCATTACGTTCCTGTGTATATTGCGTGAATGACGGGTGGTTGGGCAGATATTGTGTTTTGCGGTAGGTGGTATGCCATACGGAACCGTTGCCACTGAAACTGCATATTAACGCACCAGTGGGGCTCGACAGCCTTAGTCAAACGGGTTGGCGCGTATGGTTGGGTTGCGGAGAGATTGTGAGATTGTGGTTAGGTCTCAGCAGCAAGAGGGAAGTAGAGGTCAGTAAGCTGGGATGAGTTGAGTGGGGGACGGAGGGGGGTGACTCTGGGACGCCAGAGTCACTGTTGAGCCCTCTTGAGGTGTCGTGGGCTAGTCGACGAAACACTGAGGACGGAAGGTGCCCACTTGAAGACCCTAGAGATGTTCACTACTCCGCTCAATCCAGAGGGTTGTTATGGGGGGACCGCACTGTGGTTGCAGCCGTTGTGTGTGCTGACGCGCAAATACACTATTAACACCAGACAGAAGGAGATTCACATCACCAGATGGAAAGAAGCGTAAATGGATGGAGAAGCATAGGTTACTGTAAAACTACGTCTTAGTTGGTGCTTATCTTGGCGAAAGCCGAGTACAAATCAGCATGAAGTTTTAACATCTACTCTCGTGTAATGGAAATCTTAAAAAAAAAAAAAGTTAAGGGACAACAAAGTGTATCATTTATGGCCTTCACAAAGTTACAGTAAACAAAAACTCCCCATTTATTCAGACCTTTGAGCAAAAACACCTATCACACTGAAGATGTCATCATTCTCTCCAACACAGGTCACACACTCAGAAACACTCACACACAGTGTGACAACCATTTTAATTACACCAGAACCTTAACCAGCGTTTCACTTAATTACCACCATTATTAATAATCTGACAATTATAGACAGCACAATCTCCTGACCAGCACTCCATCACTGCACTTAAAGTTTCTATTAGAGAGTGGAGTAGAGCTCTGTGTCTGCTAATGCTACTTAGATATCAGTGTTTTTAATTAGCCAGCTCTGGATAGAAGAGTGCCCATGTGAAAAAAACGCTCCACAGAACGAGAGGGGCTTTTGACCTGTCAAGCATAAGGATGCTCGACGAGCCACCATTAAACACTAACTTTTAGAGAGTTTATAGTGGGGGAACTTCAGAGGTATAAAACTATTGTAGCTATGAGGTGTAGAAAAAGAGCACTGAGGGATTTGTTTTCAAATGACTAATGGCAAATATCTAGAGTAGGTCTATTCAACACTGATCAAATGCACCTAAACGAGTCAGACTTCAGGACCCTATAGTTTAAATGATTTACAATATTTATGAAATTTTAAAACTAAAATCAAAACTGATTTCCAAATGGACACAATGAAGAGCTTATATTGTGCACTACCACAAATTAACTTAAATTTAATACATTTCAAACAGTGCCTAATCATTTTCTAGTAAAATATTGCATGATGTGGTACAATAACAGCCAATCAGAACAAACTGCTTAGACAAAAATTTAGATATGCATGGAAAAGATGGGTCTACTATATCAATGTCAATATGACAAAAAAACAGTGTTGTAATTGTACGGTTGTTATAGTGTTGTTAACTAAAAAAAAATTTTTTTTTTACGTTTTCGGTAACTGACAAACTAAAATAACTTAAATTATAATAAATTAAACTAAAGCTATGAAGAAATATTAAAAGAGATATTAATTTACAATATATTAAATAAATTAAAGCTATAAAGAAATATTAATGTACAATTGCAAAGCACATAAAACTACTAAAACTAAAAAGAACAAAAATAAAAGCCTAATAAATATATTAACAAAATAAAATAACTAAAATAACTCTGCCAAATACCAGCTGATGTTTCACCTAGACAATATATCAGTTCAGTTAGCATGAAAAAACATTTCAGTGCTAATGAAATTGGTGCAAATTGACTTTAAATATTTAAGCATTTTTGTGGGCTATCTATTTAGAGGGCTATCTAAACTGTGCCTTGTAGGAGTCATGGAACATGAATGATTTTAACCTCATTTGCCATCAGCCTAAGATGATATAAGAGCAGTATTGGATTAGGATGTTTCCGAAAGAAAAAAGCAAATGCTTTAAGAGGAATTTTAACTTGCATCCCAAATTAACCTCTCAAAACAATGAAAGTCAAAGCTGCTTGAGATCGCTGTATCCTGAGGTGACCATCCATAGCTTATCGGCTAAAGTAATGTCCCAGAGGAATTGCTATGATCCGATATATATATATGAAAAATGGAGCCAAATGGCATACTCTAGATTTGCAGACACTCTGGGAATTGTCTGGATATTTTCTTGGTTAAAAGCCCCAGACTGATGGATCTGTAAAATGCAAGATCAGGCTTATTTTTCATCCATACAGACAATGATACAACAGAATTAGCACAGATAAGAGAGAAAAGGATAAAGAAAAAGCTGCATAAGTTTGGAAAAAATAAAAAGACACTGAAAGGTAAAAACCTCAGGAAAGAGTATGCATGATAAACCAGCAGGAAGTGGCTTGACTAGTCCTGACATTCCGCCACACTCCCACATGGCAGCGCTGAGGGAGTTGAATGGCGTTGTATTAGAGCGGTTGGCTAATTGAACATCTAAATGGCTTTGTCAGAACGGTTTCACAGTAGAAGTGTAGACTCCTGAGACGCTGTCTTCTGGAAGAACAAGACAGAACACAGCCTAAAGATGTCCCCCAAGACCCATCCTGGACGAAGCGCTCTTTAAACACGTCAAGCGTCTCAAAATCGGTTACGTCTTGAATAGAGCATTTGCTGAAATGCTTGAGTTGAGAACAGAGATGCTCAGTCTCTCCAGACAATTAAAGGCATCTACACATGCTGAAAACTTCACAGTACTGAGACAGGACGATAAGTTTTGCTGCCAGTTGTACTTTGAGCCAATGCTCTTCTCATTCAATAAAGCCCGGGACAGTGTGTGGGTGCTATAGCTTACTTTCCCCCCTCCCCCATATGTAGAAAGATTTTGCCTTTCAAATTGAAAAACCTTTCTAAAGTTTCAGCAAGGTGAAATTATCTAGGCGTTGGGCATAGTTTAAGTTCTGGTAGTTCCAGAAAGAATTGGTTGAAAATGGCTTTGCCATGTATTCCCTTATTTTCCTGCTATTATTGTAAAATTTATCAAAATTACCTGAAAGAATTTGTGAAAAGATATGTGAATATGAAAATTAATCACATACTATAATACATTATATATTTAAAATTAAATACACACACACATATATATATATATATATATATATATTTGTGTGTATGTGTGTAATAGACATAGACTGTAAAAAAAGATGGGCGACGCCCCTTCGTTCTCTTCCATTGGCGAGAAGTGAAGCCGCCATTGTCCCGATATGGCGCTGACATCTTGGGACTTGAGTCTGCGCAGTTGCGATTTCAAGACCAGACATGCGCAGTAGTGAGCTGGAAATAAAGCCGCGAAATCAACGTCCCGCTCTGGTCCCGCCCTCACTCTCGCTTAATCAATCGTAAGCATGCGCCTCTGCTGCAGAACAAACCATTATGTAGGTGTGAAATAATAAATTATAGAAATTTAGATATTAAATTTAAAGCTCCAAACTCCTCAATCCTCCAAAGATCCCGAAAAAAAGTCCGTTGTTGCTTCAGTGACTACTTTGCTCAGAGAACCTGTCAATCACAGCTGTCAATCATGTACGCCACAGCACCGTTTTTATAGCATCAAATAACTAACTAAAAACAAACTTATTTTAAAAACAAACACTTGAAATGACATCAGCGTGATGAAAACTACAGTAAATGACAAACTATCTTTGGAAAAAAGATATGTGAAGTGTAATTTAATTGTTTAGTTGGTCTCACGTCCCATTGAATAACACGGGGAGGCGGGGTTTATGAGCTATACTAGGACAAGTCACCGGGGGGCTATCGAGACGCTTTGGCTTCACTTTTCAGGGCTTGTGCGGCACGCTTGGTATTAGAGATGTGCGATTGGTGGTTACAGCCACGGACTCCGCAGATAAACCTCGGATCGGGCAGATGACGTATTTAAATTAAATTCAGGTGGGTGAATCAATCAAATGAAAAAAATATATACATGGTTAAATATTGCTACCTACATCCGAAAAGTACTTCCGTATCCTTTCTAAAACAGGCAAGAGCTTTCTAGCCTCACGGCTCGCGGTTTTCAAAAAAACGTTGGTGCGGATGGATGGCGGACGGATGAGTTTTGTGATGTGGTTGCGGATGAAATAGCCCATCCACGCATCTCTTGTGTGTGTGTGTGTATGTTATGCATGTATGTATGCATGTGTATATATATATATATATATATATATATATATATATACACACATATACACACACACACACAGAGTATATACACGCACACACACAAAAAACTTTTGTTAGATCCGATTAATTGATTTGACAGCACTAAAAACTATACACTTAAACACAGAAATATAAAATTAGTAACCAAACCTAAAATTATACATTTAAAACTAATTCATTTAATTAATAATTATTATTTTTTAATTAGTATGGAAGAGGCATCTCAGTTTTGCTCATCTTTGTTAACTTTTGTCATCATTTTCTTCTTTCAAATGAGAATGGTTTTATAATGCCAAAGCCTAGTAATGACAATTAATGATAATAAAAGGAATTGGCGTGAGTGCATAGATTCAATATAGTTACAAAAACAATAAATCACAAAAAAATCCCAGTTAGCGGTTTCAAAAATGAGTGGTCTTTCTAGTCGTCATTTTTTCATTCACACTCTCAAACTCAAATCCTCTGAAAAAACATCGTACCTATTGTCTTGCATGAATGGCATTAGTTTGGCTTTGAAGCCAATCTAATTTAAAAGTGGAAATATCAGTGAGGCAGTAATTAAAGCTGTTAAATAGCTGAGTGGTTTGAACACAATAACAGTAGTCCCACCTCGATGATTTTGCGTGCCTCCTTGTAGCGGCCCGTTTGCAGGAACGCAAAGTAAAGGTCGTAGAGCATCATCATCTCACCCCGCTCCTGACTCAAAAACTCCATGACTGTTAAATGAAAGAGAGAGAGACGGAAAGGTGAAGAAACATTTGCGTACTTTCTTTAAAGCTAATCCAGCAACCTTAAGCATACGTAAAAAATAGAAGCTTCCAACATTCAGTGCATGTGAATTACAAGTGAAGTGCACTGTATGTTTGTGCATCTAGTCTAGGTGTTCGGATTCCTTTTGAACAAGCGCAGACAGTTATGGCTAAAAACGCTGGCCCTGTAGATTTAAGTTTAGATTTATTATTTGGTAGTGCAGCTTTGTAAAATTTCCTAAAAATAACTACCATTCCTATAGATACGATTCCTACATCTCTCTATTGAGAGAATTGCTTGAATGCAGTCAGATTTAACAGATACCTTGTTTAAAATTGCCCATTTGAGATCTCTCCATTGGCACTCAATGACATACAGATCTGGACTCATTGCTTGCCACTTCAGAATAGTCCAGAGAAGCGGCAGCAACACAAAGAGGCTGAAATCGTGCAGGTATGTGTACGTTTACGTCTATGAATGAGTTTGCCATGGCACATGCAGAGTCATTGGGGCCGTAAAGTGGCCCTCCACAGTAGAGGTCTCACTACCTTAACACTTCAAACCCACTCACCCCCAACACACAAAGCACTTAACCCCTCCACTAACCCTGACAAAGACAGAGACTATTGAAACCACCATCATCTAGGCAGTCCAACCTGCCCTTTAGTGGGTGGCACTCTTGAAAAACACAGAACACACACTTTCTACATATGACCACCTGAACAGACAGCAGTCACACACAGACACAGCAAGTAACAGAGAACTGTAATTAATGGGATGTATGTGTAAGTGGGTGTTACACACCTTTCTGTAATAGTGCGGCATCTCCTTTTTCCACCAGGCTGCAGATGAGGTCATGGATTTTGGGCATCTGGTTGTATTGTTTATGGCACTCCACGACGGCATCGAACGCACCCGCACTGTCCCCACTACAGAAGAACATGGATATTATACCAAAACAGCACTAAGCATGTGCCAGTATAAAATCATCTTATCGTGTTTATTGCTTTTCTCATGGTATTGTATTTCATTACAAAAAAGAAAATTGAAGCTGTTCAGTAAACTGACGTATTAAAATTGTTCTTGATATGTTTTAGTTACTTTTTGTAGAAGCAAAACATAACTACACACTTCAGCCTTTTATTTATCCCCAAGGTTTCAGCATCAAGCCTTTGTTATACTTTGCCCTTATAAAGCTTTCCTCTCTAACTTTTTTTGGATGCATTGCATTGCTTACTTTTGTAAACAATTTTTATATCACAATGGAATTTTGATTCATTGAATTTTGGGAGCACTTTACAATAAGGTCTCATTTGTTAACATTGGTTCATGTATTAACTAACATGAACTAACAATGAGCTGTATTTGCTACAGCATTTATTGTTAGCTAATACAAACAGTTGTTCATTGAAATTAACATTAAGATTAATAAATGCTGTCGAAGTATTGTTTATTCTTAGCTTATGTTAGTTATAAAAAATTTAACTAATGAAAGCTTATGTTACTTATAAAAAATGTAACTAATGAAACCTTATAGTAGTGTTACCTAATTTTTAATTATTTAAATAAAAAAGCAAATCAAAAAATCTAAATACACATTGGATACAAATATTTTAAATAGTAAATATTTAACTTTTTAAATGTCTGTCTTAAAAAGCACAAACTTTTAAAAGAAACACTGGACACAGACTACTTTGTTGTTCTAAATGTCAAATTTGACTTGAACACTAAATTGCCCTTTTAAAGTGAAAAGATATTTAAAAAAAATCTAAATAAACTTTCAATAAAAAAAATTATATTTAAAAACAAATATAAAGTTGAAAGCTCAACATATCACAAACAAATATAAAGTTGAAAGCTCAACATATCACAAACATTTAAAAGAAACAGCACTGGGTCTTTAAACATTAAATTTAACCAACTTAATAAATAATTAAGAAACTAAATGAACATAAATATACAAATAAAAATGCAAAATAAACTTTATATAAAAATATATTTTTTAAATTAATATTTGATGGTCATGCGAAACAAAGGTCTTTAGCTTCTTGTAACTTCTTGTGTCTCTTGCCTTTCTCTACAGCCCCTAGTGCCCTCACCCCCAACCGGGCCGCTTGGCAGAATGGGGCAACAAAATTAGATCTGCAAAATTAGATCTCACATCATCTTCCCTCTCTTCCAGCCAATCTCTACCCCTTTCTAACAAAGAGCTCAGTGCCAGGGCTGACAGAGGCCTGACAGAGGAATAAAGCAAAGGAAAAGACGAGAAAAACACCACTCCAATCACTCTATTGTGACTGCTGTGGCAGCCATCGAGTGATTGGGTAATTACCACGCCAATCACACAGAGGTCAAAGCAGAGAGGGCACCGGCAGGAGGGGCGGGTGGGGAGGGGAAGTGAACCGGTGGGGTTTTAACAGGTGTAATTTCAGTAGTGTTTTCAACCCCGGAGATTATACAGTCAGGGAAGGAATATGTGCTTTAGAGAGAGATGACCTTGAAAGGTGGGTTGAATGGAAGCAGGAGAGGGGGTGCATGAGGGAGATGGACAAAAAACAGGGCAGTGATTGAGCCGGAAGGTGACGCCAGCTCTTAGGCAATCGCACTTAATTGGAATGAAGAGCGACAATATTATTCATCAAGCGGGAGTCAAGAGCCAATTCGAACACACGCTGGATGATTGTGTAATGCACGAGAGAGAGAGAGAGAGAGAGAGAGAGAGAGAGAGAGAGAGAGAGAGAGAGAGAGAGAGAGAGAGAGAGAGAGAGAGAGAGAGAGAGAGAGTGTGTGTGTGTTTGGCCAGTGTTTCATTTGTGAGAAACAGATATATCCATCAGTCAATGCTGTAATTCAAAATTTCAAAATTGTTTTGCAATTTGTTTTTCCCAAATTAATGATTGTGAATCACAAGCCTGTTACCTCATTTCTTATTCAATGCAAAATAAATATGAGCCCCAAAAAGTAAGATAAAAATGTATGAAAGCTAGAGTGCTTCTCAGATCAAACTTCAAAACTGATAATATATGTATTGTTATAATTTGAAAAACTGTTAAATGATATGCTTCAAAAGAATGTGCATCTCTTGATTATACATACCACTTGATTTGACAACTGCTTTTGGGGACACGAAAACACGCTGGATGATTGTGGAGGGAGGGAGGGGGAGGGGGAGGGAGAGAGAGAGAGAGAGAGAGGAGAGAGAGAGAGAGAGAGAGAGAGAGAGAGAGAGAGAGAGAGAGAGAGAGAGAGAGAGAGAGAGAGAGAGAGAGAGAGAGAGAGAGAGAGAGAGAGAGAGAGAGAGAGAGTCTCTCTAAACTGAGTTTAATTACTTCAAAACCCCCTAGTTTCCGAGAAATATAATGTAGCGATTCAGTAGCAAAGCTATTCTAAGCATAAAAGTCGTGGCCAGCGTTGATGGGTATCTGTGCTCTTGAATGTTTCTGTGTGTGATCTCCACTCTCTGTGTGCGCTGTCAATGAAAGCAGCACAATAAAATACAACGGTGCACCTTCCAGCCAAATAGAATCGAGTACTCAGCCAAACCAATTTTATAGAGATAATGTACAGTCAGATCATCATTATGACAAAAATACTTCCCACATTGACTTGCTGACTGAACATTATCCTGTGTATAACATGTTTATCCAAAAAATAATAGTTGAAATAACTTCATAATACGAGAAAAAATTTGAAGTCATTACACAAATATAATTGACCACAGTATTTACCAATCTGAATCTAACTGTAATGTAATTTTCTTTTTTATAAAGGAAACTATTTTTTGTATATATTTTGTATACACTGTCAATGTTTACACTGTTGACTATAAATGATTGCTACCCTAGAGAAAACTCATACAGATACTTCTAAATGGTTCTGTTTACAACGAGGCCTGATGGAAGCAGAAATTCCTTGAACTACATTTATTTACAATGCCACTTGAATATGATGTGACACAGATGTTACGCTACCCAGCTCCGCAAAGCATATCCGGCATAAAACCAGAAGACTTCTTCACAATTGCCATCAATATGAGATGAGTCGCCCACATCGGCAATTACCCCACCCCCTCCCTCAAAACCCAGCCCCCCTTCTCTATCCTCGCCTAACTAAGCCCCCCAAAAAAGAATTAACCATGTTGAAGGCTTCATAATTTCCCCGGATACAATTTAGCTGTCAGTGGCGCTCAGGCTTACTGCAACATGTTCCTCTTAATGTCACTAACTTTGCATGTCAAGCACTTTCCAGCCAATTAAGTTGAAGGAGAATAAAAAAGCGAATGCGAGTGCTTTGCGCGAGGAACCTGAAGGATTAGACAAGAAAGCTAATTTCATCCACCCCTCTTCTGAACCTCCTCTTCTTGTGACACTCTCCCTACATCCCTGACTCCCATCTCTTTTGTTACCGAGATTGGCACCTATGTTATCACCCTTTCCACTTTCAAAAGAGAACGACTGCTTTTTTATTTCTTTTTTCCTTTACATTGAAGTGTGTGTGTGCGTGTTGGTAGTTAGGGAGGGTTAATGCGCAGTGGTTTGACTCGAATACATAGATCAAACAAAACTAACAGGACACGGCAATGATTTCTGAAAGTAAACGGTCCCGATTTAAACTTTCCCAAAACTGTCCTTACTCGATATATATGCAAGTGACGCAGTTTATGACAAACGTCTGGTAGCCTTTGATATCCTCTCCCTCTTTTTAGAGTTCCTGTCCCTCAAAGACATGCCTTCCACAAAAACAAAAAGTTCTGGCAATTCTCTTTGTTAGGCTCATTAGAGATGGAGGATACGGATTGGGAGCGGCAGCTGCTGTTGCCGTGGAGACGGGCTGACGGCTGTCAGAGTTAATCCCATAGAGAAGTGTTCATTAAGTCATTACAGTTGACATGCTGATGAGACACTGACACACACCGCTTTGTCCTCTTTAGCGCAGCCCAGACCAAAGAGGAGACAGAGACGAGTGGAGAGAGATGGATGACGGCAGAACGCATTCTATCGTTCTGGAGATCATAAGAGTCGTCTACAGCAGGGGTGTCAGAGTCATTTTAGGTCGAAGGCCCGATTGGACAAAACATCATCTTATGCAAGTTGATTTTTTGATTTTTGTTGTTTTTGCTGTATTCATGATGTGTATGTGCAACAATGTTCTGAAGCTAATAAAGTCCTGATACAACTTCATGCTGCTTTACTCACCAATATATGGATGAAACAAAATAAATTTACTAGTAATAATATTATTTATCAATGTCCTTTGACTACATCTAAGCACAAAATAGGCGAATATTAATCAAACAATATTGCCAAAAAAAAGAGCTAACTAACTTAACCGAACAATTACAGAGTGGGTGTGGGGGGTGTAGGTTAAATCACTATGCATTAAAGATTTGTTTTTATGCCAAACTCCATCATCGCTAAAGTAGTATTAATATTCCCGTATATCTAATAATCATGTTTATTGGCCAAAAAGTATTTTAAATATAATAAATATGATCCATTGTTGTTACCGTTAAAACTAAAACTTAACTAAAACCATTAAAAATAGATTTTGGTAAATAAAACCCAAACAAAATTAGAAATGTGCACACACACACAAAAGCAGGATTCGAAATCATGTCACACACACCTCAGAACTCCATCACCCACCCTTTGCATGTTTATTGTATATGTTGGCTAATTTCACAGCGTTTTAGGCCACCAATAAGTGCAGAGTAACATTTTACCACGGTTAAATCCATTCTGCAGAATTCAACCATTTTTCCCGGTTCACAAGGATGAATAAATTTAATCCTTTCCTAGGAATTTTAGTATTTTGGTCTCCAACCAAAATATTCATAGTACTTTAACTATGACATTTAATATGACTACAGCATATTGTACAATATCACAGACAAATCAGACAGGTACTGCACAGTTCCACATGAAGGCTGATTCAAAACAGGCCTGGCTGCTGCGAGCTCTGAGACGCCTCTCCTCCACTGGGATGTGTGGCTGCCAGTCAGAGCGTGTGTGTGTGTGAGTGTGTGTGTGTGTGTGTGTGTGTGTGTGTGTGTCCGTGCGTGAGCGAGACGTGAACGTTCACGGTTTATCAGAGTCTCTGCCGAGAGTCGCTCTGATCTCTCCGTATCTGCTCCTTAATGAACCTGAGCTAAATTGGAAACCTTATCGCACACAAGGCAGCAATTAAAGCTTACACGTGCCAGTGTGGTTGTGGCACTCAAGTGACAGAAAAACAAACAGTCTCTGAGGGGCACCCAGGAAGCCCGTATGTGTGTGTGTGTGTTGACTATAGAGCTATCAGAGAAGGTGTATTGCCAACCTCAGTATCCCACAGTGGGGAGGGGGAAAGGCACTTACCCAGTGCACCGCATGGCCCAGGAAAATCCAGTAATTAGCACAGGGTGCATAATTAACATGCAAATTAGTTGATCTGCTTAAAAGCTGCTCTTACAAATAGACCTGAACGAATGGGGGGGCAGAACAGAGGAGCCCAACTTGTGGAAGTTAATTCCTTTTCCCCTCATGCTGCATTTTGCTATAAGGTAATGACAGATTATATGAAATGAACAGTGAGACGACAAGCTTAGGGAGGAGTGGAACTCTGCCCTTTACAATCTAACATTGTTATTAATGTTTGTTTTCAGATTATATTCATGTTGTTTCCAAACTCACTACTTAGAGAGGTCATGCCATAATTATTTGGATTGAGATCCTCTTATAATTTTAGGCATGGTTTCTTGCAACAAAAACAGTCAGAGTTTAGTTATACATTATCACTTTCTATTATCACTTTTGAATGTGAAATGAATTACAGCATGTTTACAGGCTGTGGTTTTGCTGTTGGGTCTAGAAGTTTGTGCAGCCCCATTATTTCGATAACATTCTGAATTAATTGAAGTCTGAATTACATTTGGACAGGTTCACAAAACAATCTGCACTGAAATGTGCTGCAAAAACTGTTAAGGTTAAACATATCATTTTTTAACGTTTTTTTCCCCATACAACAAACTATGTTTATTAAAAATAAAAATAAATAAAAAATTTGGTTTCACTTTATTTTGTGGTGTCCTTGTTACAGTGTGATTACACAAATACATAGTTATATTAAAGGGCTAGTTTTTTGTTTTGTTTTGTTCCTCGTCGCTTCATAATATTAAGGTTGACCACTGTAGTCACATGGACTATTTTAACAATGTCTTTGCAACTTTCAAGGCCCAGAAAGGTTTAATGACGTTGCTGGTTCAGAAACCTCTCGGATTTAATAAAAAATATCAATTTGTGTTCCGAAGATAAACAAAGGTCTTAAGGGTTTGGAACGACATGGCGGTCATTTTTGGGTGAACTACAGTAACATGTACTTACTATAGGATTTGGTTTAGTTACTTGTAATAATTACTGTTATTACTATAAGTAGTAAATAAAGTGACATTTTTTATGTCTCTTTTGCTTCAAAACTGACCTAAATGCAAAACCATGGTTAAACGGCAACCTTGGTAAAAAGAAATGTCAGCCATTCGGTTGCAATGCAGGGATCCTCCAGAAGGATGTGCAGAGCCGTAGGTGCTACATAAGACAGGAACAGCACAACGTTTGGCAAGTGAGTTTACCAGCTTACCTCTCCAGATAGCAAGCAATGAGGGGTGAGCAGAGGTTATTGGATGGTTTGGCCAGGCCCAAGGTGAAGATGGTTTCCTGGAGGCGTCGAATAGTGTTGGCATCTCCTTTCATTGCAGCTGTGTTCATCGTAAGGGTGAGCAAACTGATCGTGCCGTCCCTTAATGGCACATCTTTTTCCTTCATCTCCTTCAGCATGTCTATCGCCTCTTTTTGATGACACGAAAGAGAGAGAAAGATAGATTAGCAAAAATATCAGACATTTTGACTAGTTAACCAACAAACGACTTTTGCACATCACTGCTTGAAACTTCTACATGCAACTAATGATATATGGTAATGGTATGCAACCCCTATTCTAGTGGCTACTTGGTACTCAGGGTGCAGTCTGATAAACCGCAAGTTCATACAAAGTATTAAACGTCTCATTGACTGTTTCATAGACTTGTGGAGATTATTTGTATATCTTTACACTTTGCCATCCCCTGATGGGCTCGCGCCAGACGAGAGAGTGCGAAAGAGAGAGCGAGAGAGGGGAAGAGGTGATAAAAGCCCCCTTAGATAATTTCATGTGGGGAAAACAAACCGCTATTAAAACAACATTTTACACCCAGCGGGGATGCAAATGCTGCCGTATAATGCCAATTCGCCGCTAATTACTACTTACATTTCTAAACGAGACTACAATTACAGAGGCCCCCACAATAGTAGGCTTTTTTTTTCACGGTTCCCTGCGATAGCATGCCGGGAAATTATAGGTGTGCGGCGAGTGCCCGGCATGAACTCGGCGGGCTCTGGTCGTGGATACGCCGCAGATCTGCTGCCGTAATGGAGGCTTTTTACTGGGCGATGCTCCCATCTGGCAGAGGGGCGAGGGTCCACCTCCACAGCTGCTCTGTCACCAAGCCAGATAATTAAGATGCGTTTACGCGCTGTTTAGAGGCTAGCTAATGGGCTGATACCGATAGGGCCTGTTTGCACTGGCGATACTAATCATCTAGAACCGAGAGGGAGCGAAAGAGAGCGAGAATGAGGATACCATCATCACAGCTGTGTGAATATGGGAGTCTGTGTTGGCCACAGGCACTCAGACAAACTCCCAAATTCCCATGACTCTCAGCGGTAAGGCTGTTCATCTCCATTTCTTCATAATACTTAAAGATAAAGTGATAATTTTTAATTTTAATAATTTGCCATAAGTGAATTGCAAAAATAATGGCATCTTCCATCGGTTAATAAACAGATAGTCCCCCACCCAAAACTAACTTTATTGGTCGAGCAATTGCTGTTGTGTCGGGATACTCAAACAAACAAACACAAAGCACAAATTTCTCTCACTAGCATCACAAAATTGAATTTTGTGTTTAAACAAGTTTCTTAAAAACTGCCCTTTTGCCATTGATTAAACTAAAAGATAATCACTACATTGATTTAGCCAATGTTACCATGTCAGGCTGCAATTATACTCTACTGTTAAAAAGTATGCGGTAAGATTTTAATTTAACACTTTTATTCACCTATGACATTAAATTGATCGTTTGGTTGAAGATTGACAGTAAAGAGATATTTGAAATAGTAAACTTTTGTAAAATGAGAAGTTCTTTCAAATAAAGAATTCTTTAACTTTTTTTAATCAAAAGATTACTGATAATAAGAAATGGTTATTGAGCAACAAATATCAGAATGATTTCTGAAGGATCATGTGACAATAGAGTAAGACTAGAGTGATGCTGAAAATTCAGCTTCGCCATTACAGGAATATATAACATTTTTAAATTCATTTAAAATTAAAACACAACTGTTTTTGTCATTAAAACAGTCATTATTTAATTGTAATAATGTTTCATAATATTACTAATTTTACTGTATTTCTGATCAAATAAATGTAGCCTGGTAGAGACTTATGTTAATTTAATATTAAAACTCCGCCAAATTGTGTACAAAGAGTGCAGAGGGAAAACCACCTACAAATGCCTACTTATGTTTGCATATAAAACTGAGGATTCCAGTAGTAAAAAACATTTTAAAAAAAACTCCTTTACCCAACAAGTATTTCTACAGTGTTTTGACAATAACAAGGACCTCAAGTATGGAGAGTAACGGCATGCATATGGAAATATACAATGTAGGTCGACCTGCAACAACACAGTTCACTTCAGTCTCCACACACATGTGCGCACACACTCAAACAGAGACAGCCAGCTTGTTTTAGCCCACAAATTCCAATCTGTCACTTCATCACCCTGCAATTTTTGTCCTGTTGTTATGCAAATTCAGCACAGTGCTCCGTACTGTCAGGAAAAGTGATGAGCCAAAAGGAACAGCAGAGCAGGGACCAGGAGGTTCAGCAGGGTCATGCTGAGTTTTTAAGAGGCTGCTTTTGTATGATAAAGCCCCGTTCACTTATCTACTCAGTCACGCTGTTATTCGGGCACAGATCTCATCCTTTACTGCTTTTTTAATTTTTGAGGATTGTTTTATCAAGATCCCAGCAGTCAGCCCATTTAAATAGAGGCTTGTCATTTAAGAAGCGCTCTTGTCTGAAAAGTGCCACATGTTTTGTGTTAACAGCTGGATATGAATTGAAGCAATGGAGGTTAAGTGGATCGCCGGAGGGCGTCGTGACAGCGATACCCACGAGGGGATTAGAACTAACAACCTCTTGATTCTTGGGCCGTCGGTCTAAGCACTCAACCATGTACTTTCCTTATAGCCCAGGGCTTTAACAAGCATTGTTGTACAGAAGCTCACTGATGGAGGACAACGTTTAAGCCATATAAAAGGAGGCTATGTGCTAAAGTCATGGATGAAAGTCATGCAGAAAGGGATGCATTTGTCTTAATGTAACTCCCAATGTTCTACTGAAGTACTCGCCAATTAAAAACACCTTTTTGGGGTCTTCTATTCATTTTCTCTAAAGAGAAATTGACTCACAAATGAACCTTACTAGACAGACCTACCATGGGTATGGTTAAACAATGATATGAGTCAGGGTAATTCTTAATAGATTTTTTTTCTTTTTTTAATTACTGAGATCCACTCAACAAAGGAGTGAATGCCCATCACGCTCCGATATCAAAACCAAGTAAATTAATTAAATCCATTAAACTATACATGTTATTTTTCTAACATTTTGTAAATCTTTTTTTTTAATGCATTTAAAAATATATTAAAATGTTAGATCAATTCTACTAGATATATTTATGTACACAAATATATTTATGCATATTTAGTAATTTATCATACAAAAATATTAAAATATTACAAATGTGATCATAAAATACCATACAAAAGTTTTATATCACTATGCTTTAAGAAAAAAGTATTATTTTAAGCATAAAAGTATTTAGTACACATCTTATGTTTTTGGTTTAGAATGGTGTAGTGTCGTGATTCATCTCTGAGATGGCTGATGATGATATTTTATTTTTCCTGCTGAGGGAAATTTGTTATGGTCATACATATGAAGCTGTGTAACAAGACAACACATAAATGACAATCACACGTCAAGTCATGCACACTAGAATTCAACAATTTTATGGAAACGTCAACCAGATGGGAGTGGTTCAAATACTGGGTAGATTCTGGGTAGTCTTGCGTAGCCAAACCTTCAGACAGACAACAGAAGGTCTGGACTCCATAGCAGTTTTATTGGCCAAGGACCGCCCAGAGGCCATCTGACTGACATGTAAAGCAACCAATCCCAGTTTGTTTTGTTCCGCATCATGTTTAGGGGGCTGGTAGACTGGTGTGTAAAACTTTTGAAAATCCAGCATTTAGTTGATCCTGATAAGAGCTCATTGTCAGCTGTAAACATGATGGCTTTCTTCTTAAGTGGGTTTGGCGTCACAGCATCTTTGTTTTTTAAGTGGACTGTTAAAGAACACGACATGCCTATCCTTGACATCCTGTAGAATTCAACCAATCAGAAAATCAAAAATCCTGAAATGTTTCCAGTTAAGTGTGCCATACACATCAGACGTTCAGCCAGCGGTCCGAGGGCATGACGTCGGAGGCTGAGACTAGATTCTGGGTTAAAAAACTTTAAGTCTTGTTTATCAAAAGAGTTATCAAAGAATTGAGATTTCTGAAAAAGTAATCAGTCACTTTTGAACTCTATTAGAATCAATCTTGAGTGTTGAGTACTTCAAGCTCTTAAAATGAGTATGATGTGTGAACATTTTAAAACAATTACTTATGCTGCCTAATAAGGTAGCTGCCTATGTAGGCAGTAAGCATCCAGGAAGATGCCTATGTTCTTGAATTGAGCCAAAGAAATAGCATAAAATTATGAGCAGAATAGGGTGGAAATATCACAGCTCAATGTGACGGTGCACATGTGCTAGGCCACTGCTCTGAGGTGTGTAAACTTTTGCACAATACAAGGACTTGATAAACGTGTCCTGAGGCTACGGATGACCGAGCAAGACAGACTTCTGAGTTGCAAATGAAGCCCCTCAGACCACTCTCTGGTCATACGAATGCACAGTTCACACATCGCTGGACCACAAGCAGCAACCGAGCTGAACCGGGCTTCAGCCATATGAGAAAACTCTGTGATGGCAGCTCAAATTCTTCCTATCTGACAGAACCACTAATCAAACCCAATCAGCTGTTGGTGGTAAATGGGCCCGAATGGACGACTAGCAGCAGAGCATACCGGCCCACTGTCTGATACCACACACACTGAGGTAAACAAATATCACACAGCCCATTAGTCCTCTGGCTTATTCTGCGGCCTTCTGCCAGCCTGTGAACCGGTAACAGCGTTTTACGAACTCCGTAACAAACGTGAGGACATGGGGGGGCAAAAAAAAAACAAAGTAGGAAGGAACAACAGGGGGAGAAAAGGTTTTGAACTAAAACAAGGCCATTAAAAGCCGGGGCAGCCGGTGCACTACGGTGCCACGAGTCATGATCTTCAAGCGGATTGTGTTGCGGCGGTGATGAGGGCAGGCTGGGGCGCTGAGGTGTGATAATGTGAATGACAAGCTACGAGCGCACACCGGTGGGCTAATGGCCACCAGCTCGCTCTGATGGACACACATATACATACACACACACTTTCCTCATCACACACTTTCGCCTGAATTCACATGCAAATGTGCGTGTGTGTGTGAAATACTCAAGCACTTTCCCCGACATGATATGCCATTAGTATCAGGACGGATTTTGGTAATTCTGTTAAAGTGCAGTCGGTCCTGTAATTTTCCCTCGCTCGGTGACAGGATGAGTCCGAGCGAGAAGGAGGGGGCACCCAAAGAGTGACACGCATCATGAAAAGAGACAGAGCGTGTATTTTCACCATCACTGTGTGCACAAAGCAAAGATGAAACACTTTTATTGTAATTGCGTCTTACATGAACATGGAGAAATCCACCGTGGAATTCAGATAATGGCTGATTAATGTCCCCGTATGGATAGACAGGTGTCTCGGACCTCACTCTCGCACGCAGACGCACTTGCAAAACGTTTGATTCTGAACGCCGGCTTTAAGAAACTAATTAAGCGAGTGGCAAGCTTTTGATAGCGACGTGATAAGTAATACAAAATTCTCATTGGTACCTTGACATCCTAAGTGGATTAAAATGTGAGGCAAGGCACACCTAATGTGAGGGCCCACATTATTTGTGACAAACTAAAGCAAATTATTTCATTAATCCGAGATAGTGAAAATAAGAAGGCATCTGCAATCATTTCAACAGGAACCAAAGCTTTCAAATGGACACCGACGCGGCCACTAACCTTCCAGCTTGCCGTGTTTGGATAGCACTCGGACCAAGGCCACATACTTCTGAGCATCCAGCGCTACCCCGGAGTCCTTGCGAGCTCTGAAACAAAGAAGAAAGAGTAAATAACTTTATTTTTTTTTGTGATGGGAATGTTTTTAATTCAAAGAGATAGTTTCATTTAAAAATAAAATAGTCATATGCATTTTGAACAACATGACGAGGTGAGCAAATAATGACAATTTCATTCATATAAGAAAAAAGGTGATGTATTTAAGAACATCCTGGCCGCTTTACATTATATTTACAAATCAGGATTGTGCTGTTCAGCTCCAAAATGACCAAACTGTGACTGATATACTATAGCGATTCTGTGAAAAAAAATTAATCATTTACTGATCATCTTAACATTCCCTATAGCTCTATTCGGACAAAAAAGCTCAATTCATATGGATTAGTTTTGGTAAATGGACTGCATTTATATATCGCTTTCACAGACCCAATGGCCACCAAAGAGCTTTACATGTTGCCTCACATTCACCCATTCACTTACTCATACACGACGGCGGTGTCAGCCATGCAAGGCGCCATCCAGCTCGTCGGGAGCAGCTGGGGTTAGGTGTCTTGCTCATTGACACCTCGACACTTGGTCAGGTGGAACCGGGGATAGAACCACCAACCTTCCGGTTTGTAGAAGACCTAAATGAACTACTGAGCCACTGCCGCCCCAAGTTTTACGATCTCTTTATGGGAAGTCTTATGGGTTTGGAACGACATGAGTTATTAAATCACAGAACTTTCATTTTTGGGTGAACTATCCTTTTAAAGGGATAGTTCACCCAAAACTGAAAATTCTGTCAGTTAGGGGTGTGACGGTTATTATATAACCGTGAGACCGACGGTTATAGTTGAACACCGTCATTAGAACTCTATAACCGCCAAAACCGTGTTATTAAAATATTTTTTTACAAACATTTTTTTTTATCATAGAGAATGTTTAAATACTAATATTAGCTTACGAGGGAAACGGAGGCGGAGTTAGTGGTGGTGCTTCTGCTACTGCTGGAGATGATTCGGGAGAAATCTCTGCCCCTTTACCGATCAGAGCGCGTGCTGACACGGAGTAAAGCCTTGTTTATACTCGACGCGTCCGTTTCTTTTACTGTCTATGGTCCACACGAGCACGAAGGTGCGCGCGCCAAAAATGATGCGTTGGGTGCGCAGGACCGGCAAGAACCCATTTCGCATTGCTGTGCGCACAGCTTTTTTTTTGTAACGGTGCGCGCGGCGCCGCATCCGAGGATGAACGACTTCAAGCCGAATCTGCCCGAGCATGTACGTCTCACCGCACCGGCACCCTTGCGCGTCTAAATTGCAGTTCATTGCAAAGATTTTATGGTTTTGTTTACTGTGTGTGATTTATTTAAAACAAAGCACGTTCATTGTAAAGTTTTTTTGTTTTGTTAAGGATTTGTTTACTGTGTGTGATTAATTTAATGGAAAGCACATTCACTTCTAGTCATCTTGCTGTTCATTTTAAATAAACGTAGAGCAAGTAGAGCAGGGTCTGCTCCTTTATTCAAACTAAGTTGTCCTATAATAACAAGCGACGAGAATATTTTTTGTGCGCAAAAAACAAACAAATAACGACTTTAACAATAAATTATCTTCTGTGTGGGCCTCTGAGTGAGTGCACGTAGTGTAACAGTGGCAGCGCTTTTGGGTTGTACGTCAGAACGTAGGCTCACTATTGGCCGACATCACATGCATCACACACATGACCAGCATCGGCCAATAGCAAACACGGTGAGTGCGTGTTAGAAAATCAGGAATGGTGAGAGAACATTGGGATTTGTCTTTAAACCAAACTTAGGTCTTCAGCCATCTAGGCATTGGGTAGGTGGAGAGTAAGCAGTCTTTTGAGGCTGTTCGAACTATTCGACCACATGAACGTCTACACTATGAAAGCAATCCAGTCAAATGTGTTTTCGACTACCTCTGTAAGTGGTTGGAAATGGACAAGCTCAAAACTTTTTAGACCGTTTACACCAGTATTTAGCATCGTCCACGTGATTCGATCTAACAAAACGCATCTTAATAGGAGGTGTAAACAGGACCAGAAATTATGAGTCTTTTTTTTTCCTATTGTGATGTAAATTCGAGTGAAACTGCTTCTTTTAGAAGGAGAACAAAAAAAAATGTAGGGAGGGACTTGATTATGACCATAGGGATCATAGAAAGCGGGTGTGAAAACTAAATGGAAAATTGTTTCATGTGAGTGACAGGTTGCTGGAGGGAAGGTATTATAGTCCTGTTCTCGTGCCGGTGCACACATCATTAGAGAAGAGATGTCGTTGTGAGAGGGAGGGGACGTTAAAGACGTTAATAAAGATATAGAGGGCACATTTTATATAATTATGTACATGGATAAATCAACCCTAGATTGCTGGCATAATAAACAATGCAATATTCCAGAAATCAATAAGAACTGATGGTAACACTTTACAATAAGGTTCATTAGTTAACTTTAACAAAAATTAATAAATGCTGTAGAAGTACAGTTCATTATTAGTTCATGTTAATTTCAACATTTACTAATACTTTATTAAAATCTTGTTAACATTAGTTAATGCACTGTGAATTAACATGAACAAACAATGAAGAATTTATTTTAGTTAGTTAATACATTAACTAATGTACCTTATTGAAAAGAGTTAACGAATTGTTTATTTTATGGAGACTTTAACAGCTCACTGAATGGAAGTATTATATGTGAACAAAAATGTCAATTTAGGTGTGACATAAGATGTGAAACAGTCATAAGAACTAATTTTATGGTGCTTTTGTGTCCTTCTTAAGGCTTGAAGCTCCATCTGTATTCAAAAAAAGTAACCAGAACACTCTTCAAAAATTTCCTTTCATGTTCCACAGTCTTACGGGTGTGGAATTCATGAGGGGATAGTCTGGCTATCACCAGACCAAGCTCAATCTTTTAAGATTGAACATTAGTCTGGGGAGTCTGCTCTGTATTTTCTACTGCACAAGAGGCGTGATCAACGGGCATAGTTCAAATGACACAGTACGCAATTGGATTGGATTCGGGTGACGTACTTTGTAGAGCTGCACTAAAACTCCAGAGAGGAAACATGTCAACAAACGTGTTGGTTTGTAGCATTGGTCAGTGGTTTGCAGAAGCACCAATGGCATCGAGCGATTTTTGCAGGTTGTGTGAAAAACAACAACATGAAAGTGAGGGGTATTTTACACCCACTCAAGAGATTTGTTTGCTAAACTAAAGAAGCCATTGAGCATCGTCAAGAGGTTAAGATGAATTGGATCAACTGTCGCTTCTCTATCGTCATTGTGTTAAACCCACAAATAGAATGCCAGGTGGATAAGCCAGTTTGTGATTGGTCCCCGCAGATTTGTGACGGAAGCAGGATAGAAAAATGTACAGGTTTCCAGCCTGAGCTGCTGGGCGAAATCAAATCGCCGCCAGATCGGGCTGGGTTTACCCAGTCTAATGAGGGGAGTAAATCATGCCTATTTGTATAACTTGTTTTGCTTTGTCGACAATAAATGGAACAGTTCACCAAGGATTTGTATGATGACGTGTACGTCAAACTTACAATTCTCTCTTAAGTTTGATGGCTTCCTCAGCATTGTCATGGCGACAGCACATGTTGATGAGCATGGCATATGTGGCGGGAGTCATATCTGCTTCATACTGAGTTTTAAGCTCCAGAGCTTGCTCCAGTTTCTGATGAGAAAGCCAAAGTTGTGGGGAAAATCAAATGCATATACACCCAAATACAGATAGATGGTTTTGGATTTACATTTTTGTTTGCGAAAAGTAATCCATTTCCTGTGAAAGTGTAAGACTTCCAATTTATTAGCCACTAGAGGTAAATAACTAGAACAATAAAGTGCAGTAAACGGTACAGCTATTTGAGCTACAAACTAGTGCGTTTATGATTAGGATATAAAAATAAAAGTAATATAATAAATAAATCCCAGTTTTCTAACATCAAGCTGTTTTGTACAGTTAAAATAACTGGCTAACACAGGAAGCCTTGCACATTAAATTTAAATGACCAAGCCCACTCTTAAGTTGCCCAATAAATTGACCACTATAAATGTCTATAAAAACCAATCAGACCAAAACACTGGCAAATCTTGTGAGTATTTATGTGGAAAATAAACCTCACCTCCTCTGTACACAGGAGAGCGATAATTTTTTTGAGTGTGGAACTGGCGGGCTTGCCCTCAGCTTTCAGCTCTGCCAGGGTCTTCTCCAAGAATGAAAGTTTCCCCTCCAAACCCTGACACAAACATGAGGATATTTGACTAACACAGCTCACCTGATGTATTGAACTCATTTGGTTGAGAAAAAAACAAAAAGAGAAAACTTACTCTAAGCAGTGCCACATCAGTCGTCATTCCATTTTCCTTTTTATCCACAAGAGCAAGGACATCCTGAAAGATGAGTTAGCTCTATTAACAGTACTATCACAGACCTGAATAAGACAATTAAACCTAGATTTGTAAAGTTTTTGAAGAAAGTCTTAGTGGTGTTTGCCCATGCAAAACTGATTCACAAGCATCTCCTTCAATGGGAGTCTAAGGGATTTTTTGGGCTACTTATTTTTCCTATATTTAGATAGGACAGTAGCCCGAAGTGCAACCGCACCATATGTCGCAGCCCTTGGCCACACGGCTAAGGCTCCGACAATGATTTTCTTTTGTTTGTTTTTTTGCTCATTTTATTGTCCGCCAGACAAAAAATATCAGGTATGACCACTAGTAACATTGTACTTGAAAACACCACAAATTATAAAATACCTTGATGAGCTCTGGAACATGGTAGGACTCCAGAATGTTCCTGATTCCTCTGAAGATATTCAGTGAGATGTTGATATTCTAAAAAAAAAGCAAAGAACTTGACACCAAATAACCACTAATCAAAATAAATAAGAATTAACGGAACAGCAAAAATATTTAAAAAATGATCATTTTCATTTCTGATCACACACAGAAGTCTTTTAAATTTTCAATTTAATGGTAAATAATCAAAACTTTAGATGTGGAATTAAACATTTCATTTTCTTTGTGTTTTTTAGCTAGTTTTTAATTTTGCAAGCTAAATCCTCTTTGTACTAGCTTAGCATAGCAACCTCAATTTTAAGTTGTATATACTACCTTTTAAAAGTTCGGGTTTAGTTTTTAAAAGAAGCCTCTTTTGCTAACAAAGGCTACATTTTATTGCTTAAAAAAAGAAAAGTTTTGTGGAAACAACATTTATTTACATTTAACAGCATTTATTTGAAACAGAAATCTTTTGTAACATTATAAAATGTCTTTACAGTCACTTTCGATTGGTTTAATGCATGCTTACTGGGGAAAAAGTCTTATTGACCCCAAAATGAATGCTACTGTACATACAACGGCTACCCCCTGGGGTCCTAGACAGACTGGATTTAACAGGCAGAACAAACTGTTAATGACAATGCTTGTGTGTTTGCAAATGTACCATGTTCTTAAGCAGGCTGAAATACTCCTTAAGCTTCTCTTCTCTGGATTGCACCTCCCCCTCGTTCATGGAATCGATCAGGTTGTAAAGGAAGTAGGCCACATTTTCTGCAAAAGAAGAGAAGAGCCAATCTGACACTTTCTGCTTTTTATAAACAAATTAATAGTTTTATAAAAATAACAAAAGGAGCTTCCGCAGAACCAGAACAAAAATAGTGCAATCCAGCAAATAAGATCTTAAACTGCACATGTGTGTTGTGCTGACACGGGCAGCTTTGCTCCAGATTTGACTGAAGTCTGTTTTAACAAGTGGCTGGCAGCTGACAGCCTTACGCACACATTTGCGTTGTGCACAGTGATGGGATGAGACAGAGAGACCGTCTCTATCGCTCCCACCTGCTCGGACACCAGCGCGGAGGCCTGCTCCAGCGCAGCGAGACGACAGACGCTCGCAGAAGCTCTGTTAACTCAGCGCAGAGTCAGCAAGCACACAGCACTCACACAAACATGCACACGGCTACTTTTCAGACTGCATCAGACACACACACGTAATGCAAAGTACGGCTGTCAGGATAAACTCCATCACCGCCAGAAACCCAACAGACACACACACACGATACCATCAATGAAACCATCTCAGAGGACATATAGGCAGAGATTTACTAGTGATCGTTTCCCTTTGTCTTGTCCTATGCATTCCCACAGCTCCAGAAGTTCGGGATTATCAGTAAGGATTATTATGGCAATTTAAAAATGATAAAAATAGTAATCATAATAAATGTAAAAAACTGAAAGTCATTTGTGTAGCATATAAACTAATCAGTTTTAGTACGCTATGCTATTCTCTATTAACTATAAATTACATTTCTATGGAACTTGTAAAATGAGGTGTCATTTTTTGAAATATGTAAATATTGTACTATGAATTAATTTGTCATACTGCAGGACCATTTAAATCAACAGTAAGTTTTAAAAAAAGGATTCTCATTTAAGAAAAAAAAAAAATGAACAGCCAAGTATTTTAAACAAAGATGCATGCAGTGTAAGGGGTGTGAAAAACAGTACAAGCAACATACCAGAAGTTTTAGGGACAGCATGATTAAACCGGGCGTCTTTATAGAGAAGCTCTGTGATCTGTAACAGCAGATTATGAGGGTACTTTAACAAAGGTTCTTTTCATTCAATTTCCATAATCTTTCTCAAAATCTCTTGCTTCACCCATACCTTTGCCATGTTCTCCACATCATGAAACCTGTAGGGGGCAGTAGAGGATCAGAGATAACTCGCATCCAAGACAGAATATTTCAAATCTAACATCTGCCAGACAGTGATTTCAAGATCAAGTATTCATCTGGTGTGACAGGGGTTAATTTGACCAGTGAGAACATAAAACAAGGGTCCCACACATTTTGACCAATCAATGTCCACAATTTCTGTCTATGATTGTTCCAGTTACCCATTCTACTGCATAAGGAAAACAGTTATATAGACTGAATCTGCCAAATATTTTATACGCATAACTAGAAAATAATTATGTAAAATCTATATTAAAAAATTTATATAAAGTCAAAAACAGCAGAAAGGCCATAGAATGTGCCAAATATTGAAAAGGTGGTAGATTAAAATAACTTTGGTCCTTAAGCTCAAAAAACATACCAAGTTAAACAAGGAGAGGATCTCACACATATAACCAAATATTTCTTACAAAAAAATACTTTTACAGGCCAGATGCAAGGACAAAATGTTTTCGATTTAGATAAGTGTTGTAACAGACAATAGCACACCTGATTCTATTTATATTAATATATATATATATATATATACTATATATATATTATATGTTTATATTATGTGTATTGTGCATTTTAACTGTTGTTCAATGAAACCCTGATTACTTTCTTTTGATACTTTAATTGAACCAAATAGTATTGGTATTATGGTATTGCTTCATTGTTATTATATATTTCAAGTCATTTTAAAGGCTTAGGTCTATTTTTATTACCACTCAAAAAATCTGATTACTCGATTAATCGTAAAAATAATCGACCGATTATTCTATTACCAAAATAATCATTAGAGATAGCCCTACATAACTTTATTCTCAGTATAATTTAACATAATTATAATATATTTATATCTTATGGATCTTAAATGGCTCTGAAAACTTCTAGAGCCTCAGTGGTCACATTATGCAAATGCTCATACATTACGAAATCAAGATGCAGTGCTGGTAAGGAATGTTGACGGCGGAAAGCAGCGAGACAAGGAGGGAAAAAGGATTCAACATTGTTTAATGATTAAATTATCTAGTGACCTTGACTATTACAAGAGCAGGTCGCCAAGGAGACAGGGCCCCGACAAGCCCCTCTACCCTTCTGACAACCCCAATTACAAACCTGACATCCATCGCTGCCGGCAACCTCCCTGCTCCTCTTTCACATCTAAATGCTTTGCTAAAAACAGAGGACAGCAGCATCTGCTGCCCTACGGCCTCTGTGTTCAAATCAGAGTTAAAAACAAAGCTGGTCCTTAACTATTGTGCATGATGGGATTGATTTTAGATCTAAGCTGAGTGAGTGCACTAAGTGATACCATGAGAAAATGATGTGATAAATAAAATACCATGACAGGTTTATGAGTATGTGTGAGCAATGAGGTGATTGTCTGGGGGAATTAGCCAAAAAACAAACGCTGCCAACCAAGTTGATGGGTAAAATGCCAATGTGAGCACTTGCATCTCGCTGTCAGTGGCAGTCAGGATAGTTAGTAGTCTTTCAGCATTGGACAGAGGCATCAGAAGCAAAATAACAAAAAGGACAAACTATTTGCATTCTTCCCATGCTGTAATTGGGCTAGAGATGACTGCGTCCATATGCATGAGATGACGAATGAGTGGCTGTCTAGCCAAAAGGCAGAAAATCTTACACGCGCACACACAGTTTTTTTCCGTTACTTACCCTCTGAATCCAGAGATCAGACTGGATCTGAAAGCACTGAGGTCAATGGCTGGGAGAGCAGGTGAAGACACTGCAAGAGTGAGAATATATGGGTAAAAGTCATGAAAGCAGAGACATTTCACCTCATGAAATGATGTATTAGTATTTCACACATAATGATTCTCTTTATTTTTAACATTGTAACTTAAGCTTTTTTTTAGTGCACTGAATGTTGATTCATTATGCATTTGGACCTTTTTTTCAACTTTGGGTTAAAAATTCACCCATAATTTAATGGCATCTGTCCCTATGCACCTTGGTCAGATGGTGCTTCACTTCCTTGCTTTCTGTGTGTGTGTGTGTGTGTGTGTGTGTGTGTGTGTGTGTGTGTGTGTGTGTGTGTGTGTGTGTGTGTGTGTGTGTGTGTGTGTTACAACAGTTTGTACATTTGTACAGTTTAAGTGAGCAGCGTATCAAAACGGAGCTGTACACAATACAAACACTCAGTAATGATCTTTCGGCACTATATCCTTTAATACTTTTATCAAGCTCTAAATGCGCTTTTTTTAAGCTCTTTCTGTGCGTTTTGCTAATCTCCCCCAATAAAGATATAATGCGCCCCATTATTGATAAAAAGAGAGCTTCATTCAGATAATGCAGATATTTTAACAACAGTAGCACAGACCCGGTGGTCACCAGCAAAAGAGATTGATACTTTCATTAAAATAAGATTCCAGCCACTCAACTTCACCAAGCTTGTGAAAAATTAATGACGTGGGGCCTTTACACAAGAACATTTTTGTCTACATTTAGAATGACCATTTCAGCATGTTAAGAACATTTCATTAAAAAACAACGTTCTAATTGGGAAAATTATTTAGAGATGTCATCATTTCTGATGATGGGCAAGTACTACAGCTATCCACATATAAATGTATAACAATTCCAAGAAAGTACTGTCTGTACAGAGTCTGAAACTCTTGGAAATTTAACGGAACACCACTGTTTAAAAGGACTAATGGGGACACAGCTGCTTGCAGTGTGTATGTTTGAGTAGCTATGTAGTCCTGATGGGCAGCAATTAGTCTCCAAGTGATGAACACTATCATACAGAGTACATCTAAAATAAAATCTCTACAGAGCAGTGTCACATACATATAATCTCATATAAGAGTGTGTGTGTGTGTGTGTGTGTGTGTGTGTGTGTGTGTGTGTGTGTGTGTGTGTGTGTGTGTGTGTGTGTGTGTGTGTGTGTGTGTGTGTGTGTAATGTGCAGAGAGTGGTTGAGAGAAAAGGTGGTCAATTTTAATAGAAGCTAATGCTCACTCAGAGAGAGTAGCCCTGCGAAGTTTCCACGTGATGCTTCAGTTCGTAATTCTGCTGCAATCAAGCTATCTGTGTCCACGTCAATACCGGCCTCCTGCAATTATCAACCCAAATTAGAGTGTTTCAGAAAAGTCACAACAAAGCATACGCATATCCAGTATAATTACCTTAAAAGAAGTGTGGGCACTGTCCACTGATGGGAAAGACGGCAGAATATAGTTACTAAAAGTATCAACGTCTGCCGGGACGCCCAGTTCTTGCATGCCTCTTAGAACTTCCATGACACCTGAAATGGAAAAAAAAAAGCGATTTATTTAGACATTTGCACCTTAAAATGTAATTCATGACACACAATAGCTGCGTCTGCACTGAAAAAAGTTCAAGGATGGCCCACTGAACGTTGGCTGAAAGACTGATGCATACGGCACACATAATTGGAAACACTTCAGGACTTTCTAAGTCGTCATTTGATTGGTTGAATTCTACAGGGTTTCCGGGAGGTGTCTGTGTGTGTCTGTGTCTGTCTGTCTCTCTGTGTCTGTCTGTGTCTGTCTGTCTGTCTGTGTCTGTCTGTCTGTCTGTCTGTGTCTGTCTGTCTGTCTGTCTGTGTCTGTCTGTCTGTCTGTGTCAGTCTGTCTGTGTCTGTCTGTCTGTCTGTGTCTGTCTGTCTGTGTCTGTCTGTCTGTGTCTGTCTGTGTGTGTCTGTGTGTGTCTGTGTGTGTCTGTGTGTGTCTGTGTGTGTCTGTGTGTGTCTGTGTGTGTCTGTGTCTCTCTGTGTGTGTCTGTGTGTTTCTTTAATGGTCCGCAAGGGAACAAAGCCATCGTAACGAAAACCCCCTCATGGAAAAAAAGCTTTCGTGTTTACAACTGTGACAATTAGCACTTATCAAGATCAACTAAAAATGCTTTGTTTATACAATGCTAAAAAACTTTTCTTCCTTAGATTTTTTTATTCTTGTTTCCAGTCAAAATATCAAAAAAATCTTAAATCAAGAAGCATTCCCTAGACAAGTATAAAATTATTTTCTTTTCAGAAATATAAGTTAGAGTTATATAGAGTTAATTAGAGTTATTGCTTGAAAAAAGCTAAATAATCTGCCAATGTGGTAAGAAAAATAATCTTGTTTTGTATGAAATAAGATTATTTTGCTTGTCAGCTGTCCACGACAGTTCTAAACCTGCCAAGGCACCAACACAATAACACACTCAGCAAAATATCGTCTAATTACCGTTATCGATAAAAAGATTATTTCCAGTTATGTGGAAGAGAAATAAGCACAAGCCATTTTTTCATAAGAACAGGACTAATGCTATATTGGTTTGGTTCTTGGATTTATTTAATTTTTTAGACCAGCGACATGATTAAAAGCCCAAGGCTGTTTATAATTCATTCAACCAGGTTTTATACAGAAAGCAGTTATAAAAATAAAAATCTGATAATTAGATTTATCTCATCAGTCTTCCTATGGCATGGCCTGGAGGAACAGGATTCAGGCCTCTACCCGGCTCTCCAGCAGGACCCTTCACTCCCGCCTAAAGCACCACATGCATATGGAACAGTCTCTCGACCTACTCGGGCAAACGTTTGTGTGTGTGGGAACACGTGAACCAGCGATTTGTGTTCTGTTTACTCTTCACCTTGGTCCTTAGCACTCTGTATCTAAATGCTCAGGGGACACCTACACACCTGAATAAAAGATAAGAGCTGCTTTTATCTGCCATTAAAACCTGCATCTGGCGCCAGGAGCGGACGACCACCGGTGTGCTAGAGCATTAGCCAGGTAAAGCACCTGGAGGCTCCATCCATCCACCCATCTATCCCATCTCTCCATTTCATTCTCATCTGTGCATCTTTCTCCATTCATCCTTTCTTGCAATTCAGTAGCTCTTTGCTTTCAAGCAAATGTAAATAGTTGACCAGACACTCTTCTCAATGGAGCCAGAGAGCCGTCTGTCTATTCATTCTTTCATTTTTATGAGAGGAGCACACCTGTTTTGCTGTTAAATAATCCATCAATCCATTTGTAAGGCATAAAAGTTGGCTCAGACAGCACAGGCCGATAGGTTGCATGTGAATGGGGATGCAAAATGGATAGCCAGTCACATCACTTGCCGATTCAAGACTTCTCTCAATTCAGAAAGTGTGTGAGAAGGCTTTTATGGAACAAATCTGGTTCAATGAATTCTCGGGCGACTTCCAGATTTCTGTTTGCTACATCACTGGGTTTCATGATTGAACTGTAAGTGTGGGAAGTAACCAAGTCTGCAGTCTCTTACTTAAGGGGCACTAAAGGGAAGAGGTCAGGGTTCAAACTGTCAACGGAGCTGTATCTCCAAACAAGCTCAATTTTAAAATGAAATGGATTTTAAAAAGTGAATAGTATATCTTGCTAAAAGCAAAATTTGGGAGTGTGCCTTGGTCTGTCGAAACAGGGAAGCACATGTACATTACAGCTCAAAAGTTTGAGGTCAGTAAAAAAAAAAAAATCTAATTCAGCAAGGTTGCATCAAATTAATTAAAAGTGACAGTAAAAACAGTTTGCACAAAAACATTATGTAGCAAAACTTTTTTTTTTTTTACATTGATAAGAACACCAAATCAGCATATCAGAATGATTTCTGACGGATCATGTGGCACTGAAGACTGGAGTAATGATGCTGAAAATTTTGGCTTTACCATCACAGGGATAAAATTACATTTTAAAATATATTCAAATAGAAATTAATTTAAAAAAAAATTAAAAAAGACCTTTCATCAAAAAAAAATGCAGCCTTGGTGAGCACTAAAAACAAAAACCCACACACTGAACTCCACAGATGTTCATAGGACTACAACACTTCATTTACAAAGTTTTTTTTCGCCGTATCCTTGCATCAGATCTGTGTTTGTGTGTGCAATGGAGGAATTCCTGGTGCTTTTTTGACTGTTTTGACCAGAACTAAAAGTATCATTTTCTTTTTTTGTCCGGACTCCCGACCAAAAGAATGAAAAGAACCAAACTATAACTGTGATCACACTAATTAAGTCGACCAATGTACCATATGGTGAAGCCATGAAGTGTTGCCGTTTTAGGTAATCCAGAAAAAAAAGAAAAAAGAAACAAGTGTCAGTGGAGTGGAGGCAACAACCAACAAAACACAGATCTATAACACACATTATACAGGAAAATTAGAGTCCCCCTGTGATAAAAAAAAAAAAATCAAGTTTTTAAATGTTGTTTATATGTCTAAGTGGTGTTTTTAATGTGCTTTAAGACAAACCTTTGGTCACCAAAATCACGTCAACGTGCCGACGGGCTTTAGCATATCATTAACAGTGCACTAGCAGGTGAGACCAGGTTATCCCAGTTGATATGAAAAATCGTGTAGATCAAGCAATATAGCGGGTGTATGGCATATATTACGATGTTATGATGAACTATATGCCTTTCTCCACTGTCGTTCTGAGTAGTTCAAAGATTTTCCGATGATTGTAAGGAGGCAGCTGCCTGACTGAGAAGGCGAACGGGAACATGGTTTGTGTAAAATTAACAACACATTATTAGCTGTTTGATAACATAGTCAACCAAAAGGCTAATCATATTACCATTATGTGTCCAACGCTGTAAAGAGCGATATCATTGTGCAGCATTTACCTCAGAAAGTTTAGCGAGTGGATCTCTGATCTGGTGTGATTGAGTGGAGGCGGGGCTAATTAGCATATCCATGGTACAGTGTATACTAAATTAAGCAAAGGTGTAAAGTTATATTCAAGCTATTTTAAGGTATGAAGACATTTCGTTCACAGGAAAAAACATTTAAACATCATTTTGGTGACCAAAGATGAGTTTTGAGGGATAAAATTATTGACTACAGGGGGACTTTAAAATATGACCGCAGAAAAAAAACAAAAAAACATTTGTGCACCTTGATGTGCTTATCTTACTTACCTGATGTAAATATAACCCTATGACAATAAACTCACAAAAATGTTATCATTACAGATTATTAATAACTATCATGAACAAATCAAATGCATTTTGATAAATTATTCTTTGAAATCATCAGCATAGAAACTTTGCCGAGCTATAGGTCTAAAAATGAGGAAGAAAGTTTAAAAGATCTAATAATATATTCTCCATTGTACTGCGATTTCATGCATAATACAGCGCAGTGATTGGATTAAAAGAGTTTATTCTCATGAATAATGCAAAGCAAAGCTCAAAAAACGCATGACGTAGACGAGTACTCTCCAACCACAGTAGCCAATCAACACTCCGAATTTATGCCTATCTCACCTTATGACTTTGGTTCAACTTTGCTTTATAAACAAGATCAACTAAATGGGTCCACTAAAAAAAAACAAAATAAACACTTTTCCCTTAATAAACAGAGTGTTTTAGGGTTTCATGACCTTTTAAAAGGACCCAGCATCCGATGCATCTGATTTATATCCGATATAAAAAAAGGATTTTCCAAAATGTGACTAGTGCAAAGAGCATTTAAGATGCAGATGTAAAAGCTTGTTGTGTGCTACGTGACGGGCTGAGGCATTATTCTCGCGCCATGTCACAAGAAATGAGCTGCATTGCTTCTTGAAACTGTCAAGCACCGCTCGCGGCTGCCAAGACAAAGCTAGCATATGTTTTTTCAAACTCGCCGGCCCAAATCCACACCTCATCAAAATGCATACTTTTCCCCCTCTCCACACTCGTGAACGGTTGGACGGAATACCGGTGGGTGGAAAGGGGGATGGGCGTCTGCCCGCTGGTGACACCTGTGGACTGAATGCGACATGGCGCTAAATATTTCATGGCCGTGCACAGCGGCGCACGTAATTGAAAGTGAATTCCCTCAAAGCGCTCGCATTTACATGAGAACCAGTCACAACAAATTCTGTCATGTAACCTTCACGTAGTGCAGACTTCAACACTGAACAAACAAAAAAACCTGTACAGGAACATAAAGGTGAGAGTGATCCTGCATGTTTCATGAAGGTTATTGGATAAAAAAAGAAAATAAATTTGATGTATTTATTCTCGCTGCTGTAGTTGCAGTAAGATTTATCTGGACATGCTCTTTTGTAACTGCATTTATTTGGAACTCTGGAACAGATAAACAGTTGGAGGTACGGAGAAAAATTATTTAACCAAATATCTAAATTGACAGACTTTTTTGAGGTGTCAAGAGAAAGTGATTTTTTGTATTATACGATGTATTAAACCAACCAGAAACATGTTCGATTATGGAAGTAAAATTGGTTGCAACATCCACAATAATGACTGATTAAGAATGAGGCTGGAAGCTCAGGACTCACCAGGAATGTTCTTGTCTTTCTGGTGATGAGTAAACAGGGGCCAGAAGTAGTGAGGTCTGATAGGCAAGCCCTCTTCCTTCATCCTCCTCATGAGCACAATAGCCATAGCTAGAAAGTTTCAAAGAACAGCATATTAACACAAATCGAGCTGTTTATCGTGACTACCGGTATTTCGTCCACCCCTTTTCAAATAAACTAACAATAAAGAGAAAGAGATTTTAAAACTGGGTCCAGAAATACAACAATGTGAGATTTATTTCAATTAACACAGGATAATTTTAATCTTGTCAACATAATCCTGGGTTATAATGTTTTGACATTACAAAACCCTTTTTTATCATTCTTATTAGGTTAATAACTTCTTTTTTTTTAAATTAATTGTCATAGCATCAATGGCTATTTTCACAGCAAGTTAAAAGTGTTTATGACAGAAATAGACAAATAAACTCGAATAGACTAAGCTTAAATTAAAAGCCTGGTCTTTAAAAAGACAATACGAAGGATTAAGTAGTCTTTTCGAACTTTAAAATCTACTTCATTGTACTCACTGGTCTTATTGCCTTCCAGGGCACACTGAAGGGTGAACTGCAGTGGCGATGAGTGCAGACCTGAATCTTTAAGATCTTTGCAAAACCCAGCTAAGTTCTCCACAGACTGCAAGACAAACACACAAATTAACACCACTTATAACAACAAGCCTAAAATTAACAAAAATTCAACATACAGATCCACTTAATATGCACTCTTAAAATTGTTTAGATTCAGGTCCCTCACCTTGTCCATATTGACACAGTGGCGAAGAAAGAAGTTTCCCAAGTCTGGGGAATCATTGGTCTGTGAGTCTGCCAGCAGGCCGGTGAAGCTCTTCAACACAGAAAATGCTGTCTCTCCATGTCCGTGGGTAATTAGACTCAAGCAGAGGTTCATGGCGTCTGAGGAAATTTAAATGAATCGATGCATCAGTTTAAAAATAAAAAAAATATATCAATCATTAATAACTTTCCCAAAATCCCATAACTTTATCTCAATGCATCAATATTGTATGCATTCCATTTCTCTAATTGGCTTGGGTTCATATTTAAAAAACTTAAAATAGAATACTGCTATGAATACATATGGGACCATTATGGCTCACTATGGACCACTTTGGTAATTGCTTAAGGCAAAATTCAAAGCTAATGGTCCCATATTCCCATGACATGACAAAGCAGTCAGCGGGCACACCTGGCACATATCCCCTCTCGTGACGCATGCGCTCCACAATCTCGGGCACATACTGCTGATGGCCGGCCTTAGTCAGACTGAAAACCACCTGCATCAAATCTCTGTCCATTAGATGGATATCTGCATTCTCCATCGTCTCTAGAGTCTAAAGGAGACAAAACATATGACATAAGATATGAAAGGGATATATTATTAGCTAAAAACAATAATAAAAAAAAAAGGATAGAAACTCTCGAATACGTTATAGAAGTTAAAAATGATAAAAAAAATAAAAATAAAAGATGTGAAATTTATACACAACCGTTCAAATGTTTGGGGTTTTTTTTATAAAAAAACAAAACTTTTATTCAGCAAGGACACATTCTATTTCACATTTCTTTTTTGAAATAAAAAACTGTTCTTTTTAACCTGAGTTTAATCTTTAAGAGTCCTGAAAAAAATTGTTTCAAGAAAAATATTAAGCAGCACAACTATTTTCAACATTGATAATGATAAGAAATGATTCTTGAGCTCTAAATTAGTATATTAAAACAATATCTGAATGATTTAAAAAATCTTACAGACCACAAACTTTTGAATGGTAGTCCATTTTAAATATTATATTATAAAAATATATATTATAATATTTTATATTATATTATGATAAAAATTATTTATTTTACATTGGCGTAGGTTGCCTTATGGGGCCAAAATATTGAGAACACATGACCAGCCAAATAAAACTTAATCATCCTATTATCGGATAAACCTTAAAAATATAAATATAAAAAAGATATCAATATAAATTGCATTACAAGCTGCATAATTTTAAGCAGTGACCCGGCAATACATAATTTCAATCATTTGAAAAATCAACCATTATTAACAATTTTCTTAATCAGTCCTGTCTTAATCAGTCTTAACCAGTCATCTCCCATAATCACAGACCTGTTTAATTTTGGCAATATCGCCTTTCTCAGCATACACGTTGAGGAGAGACAGGTACGTGTCTGGGCCAGGCTCAATCCCTGCCCCTTTCATGACTGATAGGATGCCTTCAGCACTGTCCATGTCCCTGCACAGACACAAGTTACTCAACACACATGTGCCAAACACACAAAAAAAAGGCAAGTCAATGGCACGACCCACTTACCCTGCCCGGGCATGGCCGGTCACTAGGGAGTTGAACACGGCCTCTGTGATGGGCAAGTCTTTGCTCTTCATAAACCCCAGGATTGTACTGCAAGAAGTTATGATAAAAGCATCGTTTCTTCTCAATTTTTCAACTGCTCTGCTTGTAATAGCAGAGTAAATAATATTTCTATTTTTTACAAGATTTACACCATAAGGATAAACTGAAAACTAACCTTGCACCTTCAATGTCACCATCCTGACAGTATGCTGCAATGAGTCTCTGATAGGTCACCTAGACAGTCATAACATATAACAAATACAAATAAACATGTTATCCATTCCAATAAAATTCCCTAGTGATTCCATTCCATATTCCATCAGTGATTGACAAAATTATTTTTCCATTGTTTCTTGTACCTTGTGTCAGTTTCAAAGTCAATAGATTATTTTTGTAGTGAATTTTTTGTAAATATCATTTAAAATAATTGTTAATTTTATACAAGTATTTTTTCTCTCATTAAAGTTACGATATAGCGGATGTTAGCGATATCCCGAGTCAATCTCAAAGATCTGTATTGGGGCCGATTAAACGTTTTTTAACTATCGGTATCGGCTATCCTAAGCCAGTCAGCTTTCACGCAGGTGTCATGCAGTAGGTGGCAGTATGCACGTTCAAGTGGGTTTGCCAACCGTCTTTAAAAGGAAAAGAAGAAAAGAAGCTCGAACGTATTAGCGTGACGCTCGAGAACCAATGAGGTCAGTCCTAGTACATCACGGACGTTCAAGTTTCTGTGTTTGTGATTTTAACCCTTTCACACGTACGATCACACCGGTGTGATCAGTCTTGGCTGGTCCCTGGAGCGTACGATCACACCGGTGTGATTAGAACGGTCAGTGCATCACGTGATCAACTGCTAAATTCAAACGTGCTTTCGCGCGTTTGCTGGCGCTGAGCCAGAGAAGGACCCACTCAGTGCTGTCATATATCACAACTATTGAGTGTTTTCAATCCACATAATGTTTATTTTAGGTTTCAGACATTTAAATACACACAAGTACTAGCAAAACAATGATTTTGAGTTTGTAAAATACACACTGATGTCTATGGAAGCGGCAATAATAATCCTTTACATTATAATAAGACTACATGTTTTATTCATATCAGATACACATTGTGTAAGTAGCTTTACATTTGACCCTATTCTTCTCCCAGTTCACCGGCCACTTACTTTCATGCATTTCGTGAGAAGTGGAGGAATTGACGTGTAAATCCAACAGATCCGATTCTCTGAACTGTGAAACAAACTAACATGGCGCTGCCCATCGCGCATACAGCTCAACTAACGCGATCGTTATAAAGGTGTTTAAACATCAAAACACATCCACTTGCAAATATTTGACAATCGGAATATCAGTGTTTCATGCTATGGCTAATACATTTGTGAATATTTTTAATAAAAAAGGGGAAATGACATAAAAGCAGATCATCATTCATTCAGCGCTGTGTTGTGGTTGCGCTGTGTCACGTGACAAGCAATGACGCGTCACCATGGAAACATTAAAGTGACAAGTTCTAAATAACGGTCGCCTTGAAAAACTCACGCTGGGGGGTAAGTTAGAATATTTTAAACTTACGTGTGAAAGGGTTAAGTGCTCATTTGTAACAAATCATTTAAAAGTCTTTTACATACTGTTTATTTCTATCTGCCGTCAGACCGTCGGGACGTCATTGTCATAATGCGTTGATATGGCTAAATAATATACTGTATATATATATATATATATATTTGTATGGCTGATATATATGCAGTAATACAATTTTTCCCTCTCATCATTACTGGTTAAGGGGAGATCAGATGCCCCATTACAAGATGCAAAATACATATCTGAGTGTGTGAAGTTTTAGCTCAAAATACCCCATAGATTACTTTTAATATCATGCTAAAATTGCCACTTTTGGAGAGTGAGCAAAAGCATGCCGTTTTTGTGTACGTGTCTCTCACGAGGAGCTTCAAGAGCTCATCAAAACAGGACAATCTCAAGCACTGAAAATGTCAGAAACTGTCAGTAGCAGTGTTCAGTTCGAACAGGAGTCTGACAATAATGCAAACAGAGCCAGAGAGTATATGCTGTATGGAGATAGAACAGGTATAGTTTTGTTTAATTACAGTTAAAAACTACGTTGCCATCTTGCTTTAATCCACTATTAGTACAAGCCTGTTGTAGTGGACCCTGTCCGAATGATGGCAAAAATTTTACTGATGAGTTTTTTTTTTAAAGTTTAGTGTACATCACACATAAGATGAAGCATGAAGCATTCACTCCAGAAAATGACTAGGAGCTGACTGCACAAGAAAACAACTATTTAGCAAAACCTGTTTTGTATTGTCCCTTTGCATAGACCATCGTTCACGAGGTGTAAAAAGATTCGCGCAGACATAAACAAATTTAGGTATATGGGGGCACGTTCCCTTCAAAAATAAAACTAATCCACTGTGTCTTCAGTGGCTCTGATGTTGGGAGTACATGAAGACTCTTGCATCCAACAAAACACCTGAGTTGCTTACGAGACATTCTTGTCGCTACAGCTGCTGGAGAGAATGGCCGACAGTGCACAGCTCGCTCAGAGCTAAAATGGCATTATTCTTATTCAAATAGCTAGCTACCTACGTAGAAACTGGCTGCAAATTGAAACAGCTCGCTGGATGACACGGTTTCAGACTCAGACAGCCCATAACAAACTGGCTGTGTGTTTTCTTTTCAGCTTATCTGAGCTGGCAGACAATGCAAAAAAAGCTAAAATTTCATCCAATGTCCCCTTTAACTAAAATATTTACCCCGAATATTGTTTACTTATACTTAAAATTATACTCACTCTGTTTGCCTGAACATTAGCAGCTTCCATTTTAGCAAGGAAGTCGGTTGGAGAGAATTTGAACTCATTCTGCAGGTACGTCTTGAGCAGGGCATTGTAATGGCTCACATCGTAGGTGGTGCCTGCAACAAACCGCAATATGAAAGTTCAAATCCCAGGTTTAGAGGTACAACCAGTAACTGTTCAAGGGTCTTTAACTCATACCAAGTTCTTGAAGCTTATCCCAGATCCGTTGTGCCAGCTCTGTGCGCTCAGTCAGGGGAACCTCAGGAAGCAGTGAGCCACAGCTTCTCAGCAACAACAGGGCTTGATTTCCACTTGGATATCCTATTTGGAGTGATTTTATAGATATGACATACAGAACAGGTAGAGATTTTTATATGGAAATGGATCCAGGAAAGATCCTCAGGCAAAGAGACAAGTACCTGTTCTGCAGATGTCATGGAAGATGCGCAGCAGCAGTGTTTTGGTGACCCTGCCTGTCCTTCGGACTGAGCTGTCTAGTTTCGCCAGAGCCCAGTCAAACTGCTGAGCCTGCTTGGAACGGACTGCCACGCTGGGCTCATCCCTCACCATCCCCCTCTGCTCCGGGACAACTCCATACTGACGACAACTCACACAGGGCAAGGCTGATCTGTATAAGAACAAACTGCAGAAGAAGTGTCTGCAATAAGTGTACAGCCTTAGCATTACTACAAGACATGAATATGTTAAAGGTGCTTACTACTAAAACAACTTTAATGAGATTAATTGAATACATTAAACAAATTGAACAATTTATGATTGATTTATACAATGATTTATGATTATAAATCCAAATTTATGATGAAAACCTGCTATTGTTTCATGTCTAAGTAGGGGTGTGCTTTTAATCGTCTATAATAATATCATAATTGTTGTTTTACCAATGTGCAAGCTGACACCATCAAGATGTAGCCTATTAAAATGCCTTAAAAATTATAAGAAAAAAAAAAGAAAAAAACACAGCAGAACTGTTGAGGGTCACTGAACAACATAGTGGTGTTTAGTTACTGAATGAATCTGCTTTTTTAAACTAATCAATTAAGTGAGTGATTCAATGACCCATTCATAGTCATCAGTCACTTGCTTCAATCCTGAAGGAACCAGCCATTTGAACTAATTGTCTGAAAAAATGATTAAATGACTCAATAATTAAAAATGAAATATTTTAAATATGAAACTAAAATCTCTCTTTTTAAAATTTTTTTTTAATATTGATATTTATGCAATTGTAATTGCAGTGAAATTATATTCATGTCACCTCTGAGCCGCATTATCTGTGCAAATTCACCTAAATCCCACTTCCGATGCAAAAATGGATTTTGTTGATGCTAGCTTAATTTGATTGTTACGGTTAATTAAATGTATAGAGTTGGACATGAAAAATGTGATTTAGTTATGAAAAAGCCCTTATGAATGGTAAAAATGTCCCCGGAAAACAATTTAGGAGGCCAAATATGTTAATGCTGAGCCTAGGTACCAAAATACAAATAAATATATAAGCTAAATTGTCCTTGTGTCCCTAAATAGAGTAACTAACAGATTAAAAGTTGGCTAATAAAATGTGCAGTATTCTCAGATGGCTTAAAATGACCTTGACGTGTTGACCCTTGAATTTTGACCCATGCTGACATACAGTTCTCAGCAACACTAGTATTAGCCTAAAATAACGTTACACAACTAGAGTTATATGGACATAAACATTATCATAATTATTAATAGGATTAATGATTATTTTATTAGACTGATTGTGAGGCTTTATGATATATACTTTGATTCCAAATAAGATTGTTTGAAAAATAATAGGATTTATAAATGTTATAAGCATTATAAAAAAGCTGAAAAAAGGGTAATGCCACATTCATATTTTCTGCAATGATATTCATGGTTGACACATTGCAGGTTATGAGCTTATGCAAGGCAGCCATTTCTCTCATGCAACACCATTATATGACCAAATGACTATATTTGGAAATGTTCGTTAATATTTAGTTAATTAACCTGAATTGAGCACAGTATCAATGCGTTATAGTACAGTTAGAGGAGTGATCACCTCTCAATGACAACTGCATGATCTAAACACGCATGGCACATGTATACCTGTTAACATTTAACCTTCCTGGGACTGTAAGACGCACACAAAACCCTATACGCGGAGTCCCGACCGCTCCACTGTAAAGACGACCAGCTGCCGGTGCATGTCTGCTGTTTCCTAAGACCTGAAGCAATGAAGCCGATGAATATTTGAGACGCCGGGCTGATCTTAAGAGCGCAGCCATGTTTAGTCTGCAGAGAGAGAAGAGCGAAGGACATCCGCACCACGTGAGAGGCCAGAGAGCAACGGGAGAGACCATTGTATTCATAGGGGGGTTCAGCACCCTCAAACTCACACTTCTTCAAAAAGCCCAATTTACCCAGATGTAGTTGTTTAGCCGCTGTTTGGTAATTCTAGCAATAATACGCAGGTTACAAAATATACAATGTTACAAAATACAGAATGTTAGGCTAGTCATTTATAATTATATTACAAATATATATAGGCCTAATACATCATGAGTTTTTCACTTACTTGAGGAAACTGTATGCTATATTGCTTGATTCCTCGAGAAAATAAACTTGCTATTACTATGTCTTGAGAATATGAAAAAGTCCATAAAAATGAATAAATAATTGTCCTCAGGATATCATCGACATATGCTTAAAATAATCTGAACTAAAAACAATTTCAGTTAAGTCTTCCTTAATAAAATAGTAGTTACCAAAAACAGTTAGTGTATGTACAAAAAAAAAGGAAAATATATTCTCTATAGCTAACAAAATACTTCAATACACTTTAGCTGGATATAAAATTTGAATGTTATGTTTGTTTATAAACAAACATAACACTCACACTTTATATCCAGCTAAAGTTTATATGTGTGTGTGTGTGTGTGTGTGTGTGTGTGTGTGTGTGTGTGTGTGTGTGTGTGTGTGTGTGTGTGTGTTTATCTGTTTGTTTGCACAGTGTTATCTTAGTATTATTAATAGCCTATAATAATATTTGTTAATATTTAAATTTAACTTTTATTTTTACTCTCTTTTTTTAAGTTGTAGTTTTTAATTTCAGTAATTTTGTTCTATGATTTTCAAATTTTCATATAGCTTTAGTAATTTTTTTATTTCAGTTTTAGTTGTAGTAATTTTGGTACTTCAGTTTAAGTTAACTTAAACGTATGTATTTCAGTTAGTTGCCAAAGCAACATTTAAAATTTTTGGTTAAGTTTTTTAAGTTTCAGTTTTTCATCTAATATTTTATTTTATTTCAAACACTGAAAATTATTTAATAGTTTTTATTTAAGTTTACAATAACAACCCTGACAACACATCGAAGTAAAGATTACATACAAGATTATTATTAAGCAAAAACAGGGACAGAATAAAAACTGTGCTTTGCCTTCCATTGAAAACTTAGTGTGTCACACTTAATTGCGCTTTTATTTTTATTTTTTGCAATTTCCTGATCTTATTTTACGACTGTATCCATTCCTGATTATATTGTCCTCATGAGTAAAACTTAAATTTCAGTTATGTATGTGTTGGATTAATATTGTTGTGTGCTTTTAGCTTGACACATTGTTTACCAGCATACTGAATCGGGAAGCTGATTGGTGGCAGCTTGAGGTCAGTTTTGGAAAAGGTCAGCTAGGTGGGGTGTTGTCAAGCACGGACTTATGCCCACTGGGCCACTCAGTCTCGTGCCGGGCATCAGGGGCCAGGGGGCCCCAATTTGTCAGACGTGTGCCATGCCAAACTCATTTCCATGGCTGACACACACTGCAAGCCACCTGCACAGCAGTACACACTACACAGCTGACAGGTGACAGTGAACAGGCATTGCCTGCCAGGCATGTTGTTTCACCCGTTTGAGAGTCCATCCCTGCCTGGATCTCACTCTGTCAACCCCTGTCTGCCGAGCCCACCCACAGTGGGCTGATGTTCGGGTAGGAACGATGCTGAGTTGCTTTGGCATGGCATGGTGAGCAGCAAGAATAATGCTAATGTGTGTCAAAATCTAAAGAGTGGAGCTTGGTTAATAAATAAATAGATAATCCAAATGCTTCGGATTTATAGACAGGCAAAAGGAACGTAACTATTAAAGCAAGACTGAACTGAACTTTAGACATCCACATCTGAGGATCTCTAATAAAACTTTTCATTGTGCTTTCAGCAGCAGCTAAGCACACATTTCCACTTTACCTTGTATAATTCAAAATTGAACTGTGTTTTATATGAGCTTGTTATAGAGCTGATATGCAGTCCAACCGCTGGGTTGCATCATTCCGCTTGCCAGTGATTTTACGTTCCAGACAGTCAGTTGACGCATTAGTGGAAGGGATTTTATGTTGATACATCAGTAACTGGCGAACAATTACTGTCTTTATAAATCATTCAATACAGTATGAACCTTATGTTACAATGCGGAAGTAAGCTTTTTTCTGTGAATGTGTGGGCACTTCTGATTCATTTTCCGCCAGTAAATAACTGGAATAATAACAAAATGCAGTAAATGCTCAAATAATTTGCGATAAAAACCAGTTTATGATTACGATAGTAAATTTGAATAATATGATATTAAATAACAGTTTGAAATATCAAACAGCACAATTAAGTTTTTGTACAGCTATTGACACAATCCCCTCCCCCTTACATGAAAAATAAAGGTGAGTCAACCGATTTGTTATCAAAAACATTAATTGAGGAACCGATTGGACTTTTAAATGCATCATTATGCAAAAATATGAGGAGAGTTCGCAGCACCACCCACGACTGGCAGATCAACGTGCCACTTCTTTTCTCTCCAATATGAAAGGAAATTAAATTAAATTAACAATGGAGGATGTTTACTGTGACAAGATGATTGACAGTTCAGTTTACCGTGACAGGATGCAAGTACGACAGAAAACGTCCATTAAAGACGCAATTTTGTGACGTGATACGTATGTCCCAAATCGTGTCTGCTAAACACTCAAAAGTATGTACTTTTTCCTCACTTAAAGAGCACATAATTTTAGGGTGTAGTGTAAGCAGGTGAATTGGGACACAGCACTAGTGACTTATGAGTGAGTCACTGAGTCATTCACTCAACCGGTTCATTCAAAAACACAGATTCATTCAGGAACAAAACAAGTCACTTATGAGCGTAATATAAACCACTGGAAGACAACAGATGTTTGTCAACCCTGACCTCCATAAACTGAAAGGCAGTTAACATAAAGATTTTTTAATATAAAGTATTTTTCTAATAATAATTTTAATAGTGTTTTCACTTCATGTCTGCAGGGGCGGAAACATTTATCAAGGAGCCATGCACACGTACAACCTAGTGTTTAATTCTGAGGAGGTCTTATGATTATTCACTCAGCTAATTTCTAAGTTTAAAAACACTGATAGATTCGCGAACAAAAGAAGTGAATTATGAGTGTCTCGTTGAATCATTCACTCAAACGATTCTTTCTAAAACACTGATTCATCAAGGAATGAAACTGCACAACAGTCTGTCCTGCTTTTGGCTTTGTTTTGGAAGTTGGACCTATGTTCATTTTGAAACAAATACACATAAAATAACTGGCAGTTCTGCATCTAAAAAGTTACTAAATATTAACTTTTTGTTTATTGAACTTCGAAGCAATATCACATATTGCTTAACATGTATCTCAAAGTTTGTTTGTGTCACTGAGCTGTTAAAGAATTAATCATCGACCCTCACCTCTGCAATGTCAGCGAGCATGTGCCACTCCCAGAGACTTGTACCGTCAGTTTACTTCTTATTCCGAAGGGAGCCCTTGCTTTTCGTTGGCATGAGAGCTAAAAGTGGTGAGCTCAGGGGAAGAAATATCTCAAGGTCACTGAATTATAGACGAGAAGAGACGAGGTGAGCTGAGCTGAGAGGCAAGGCCCATTCCTTTCCCCTTTCTGTTTGCTGAATGAACTCAAGAAGGGTCTGTTCTGTTTTTCTGCAGCATGAATGCATCTGTGTTAGTGATTTATTATTCATCAAAACTATCAATTATTAACTGATTATTTTCCCTCTTTTACAAAAGATTTTTGCTGATCTTTCTTCCTCCTACCCATAATTGAAAACAGTGCCCTCATTTTCTTATTCAAAATCTTTTTTTACCAGCAAAATCCAATTTTGAATTTTTTTGGCAATCATCTGGAAAACATTAGACAATGGTATAAAGCATTTTGGATTGTTTATGACTTAATAATGTATGTCAGGTTGCCCAACATGGCAAGGCACCAGTATATTGTCTTGTCACCTGTAGGTTATGTCCAGAGTCTTATGGCATTTCTTATTCCTCAATATGAAGGAAAGCATGTTGTAAGAAGCAATGTAGGCAATTTCACACTCACAGTCATTAACCCTGTCGTATTATTATTATTATTGACAAATTATGACCCCAACAGCTCATTCATGAAAAATTAGTTTATATTTGGATGAAAAAAAATTAAATACATTATCAAAAACGCATTCTTAAACATTTTATTATTTAACTTTCAACCTTTTTTTGTGTGTGTGTGTATGTGTGGGGGGGGGACTTTTAAAGGAATAGTTCACTTAAAAATGAAAATTCTGTCATCATTTACTCACCCTCAAGTTGTTTCAACCCTGTATGAATTTCTTTCTTCCGCTGAACTCAAAAGAAGATATTTTGAAGAATGTCGGTAACCAGATAGTTGATGGACCCAATTTATTCCATAGTAGGAAAATGAATACCGGTATGGAAGTCAAAGGGGTCCATCAACTGTTTGGTAACTGAAATTCTTTAAAATATCTTCTTTTGTGTTCAGCAGAAGAAAGAAATTCATACAGGTTTGAAATGACAAAAATTCATACAGGTTTGAAATTGCAAAAATAATTACAGAATTTTCATTTTTAAGCGAAATATCCCTTTAACCCTATGAGGCATGCGTCAAATATAGTGGATATATTTCCTTGAAAGTAATTTTTTCCCCCATTTAGGGTGTGATGGTTCATCCTAAACAACACAGATTATCTTTACCCATAATTATGGGTATGACTAAATACATTCAAGTACCTCTGGAATATTTCTCATACTGTGGAAACTAGCTATTTCTGGAAAAAATTAAATAAATAAAAAGTGTCAACTTTTTGCAAATCGAAGCCTCAGAGACTGAGCTACACAGAGGAGAGAGAGCTGAAGTGTTGAGGAAAGAGAGAAAACAGGCTGTCCCTGAGGATTTGTCCATTTCTGTGTGGATCAGAGAGTGTGAATGTGATGGCAGTTGCAGGGCTCTCTGGTGTGAAGAGTGCTGTTTCTCTGAGATCCTAGTGAACTTGAATGTCACACATGAGGATAGAAAGAAGAACCTTGGTAGGAAACGACACCGCAAACACATGGAAATCTCGAGGGGCTGAGAGACACAGAGGAAGCAGAACATGTGTGCACATCCTCACAGTTCCAAGCTGATGTTTTCTCACTTTGTAAGTGTTGACCTAAAATCTCAGCAACAATTTTTATTCATCCCGGTTTCAATAAAATTAATGCAATGAGTTAATTTTTACAACATTACAACATACGACATTAATTTTTATAAGAAAACAGATACATATATTGGTGCATGTGTTGTAGTGTTTTGTAGTTAAACATAAATTCATGTTTTACGTGACTGTTGACAGTTTCTTATGGAACACCGCACTATTAACAAGCAACCAATACCATAATATCTTTTGATTTTTATATATTTTTAAATGTTTATATATATATATATATATATATATATATATACAGTATGCCTCCTCCCTTGCAAGACTGGAAATTACTCCTTAAAATTGAATCATCCCATATTTTGCATGCACTGTATGCAAGTGGATGTCTGTATACAAAACAGTGATAGTAATCTGACTGATAAGACTGCATTGTGGCATTTGCCATCATCCATGTATCATTACTTCCATCATTATGTTGTTATTGTCATCCTGCATGTTCATGACTGCATGTTCATGCATCATCACTTCCCTCTCCGCTCCTCATGACTCCAGTCCTGTCCGATTCCATCTCAGTTTCACTGTGCGGCGTCCAGCTCCATCCCTCCACTGACCTGTTCAAGCGTGACAGTAAAGGAGAAATCATATATTTGCACACTCTCACATGAGACTGCCTGGCTGATCTCATGACAGGCTGGGATCCTGTGACTTTGATATAGGAGAGCTGAGCCTGAGCCAGACAGGAATGATGTGATACACTACTGTAATGATGCCTCGGGCTGAGGAATAATCACCTGAGAATTATACATGCCTCTGTGATCAGTGACAGGACTGTTTCTGCTGCACTTCCTGTGTTTTGGCACTGACTGGCCTCGGCAACACACACACACACACACACCTAGCATTTATCCCCATCCTACGGATGCAGTGAAGTGCAAACCATGGCTGTCACCCTTAATGAGATGGACATGGCTTGGAAAAGCAAAGATAATAAAATAGGCTTATAAGGCTTATAAGATAATAAAAGAGGCTTGTTGTGTTTCAGGCAGTGTTTACATTTCATGTTCTTTTTTACTGTTTGTACCATGGTTTGTTTTATTTGTGGCAGACGGCTCTTCTTATGGCTATTCTAAGTAACTGTCACTTTTTTGCAGTTTACACAAGAAAACAGTCAAATAAGCTAAAATATTTTGTGCCTAAATAAAATTAAATATGTTAATTATCTAATTTTATTTGTTATTATAAATGTTATATAAAAATCACAATTAACTTGTACACCAGGGTCATTATAGTTAACTAAAACTAAACACATTTTTGTTACTTAACTAATATAAATAAACGTTAATGGAAATAAATTAAAATCTAAAAATCTTAAACTTATTTTTATTTCAACTAGTTGCCAAGACAACATTTCTCATTTTCATTTAGTTTGCTAAGTGCTAAGTATTTAGTCGAGATAATAAAATAAAACAAATAAAAAAAACTGAAATAAAACTATAGGCATATATTAAAAATAATAATAATTAAAAATGACAAAAAAAACTGTTGTACTTTATTGCATGTATTTATCTAAGAAAATACTGGGTAATGTAAGGTAACTACAGCTATGTTACCAATGATTACCAATGATTTAATCCTCTGAAGGCAAGACGTAGAGAACCCAAATGCAACTTTATTTCCAAAACGTGATCAAACTTAAAACAAAGGCATGAAACAAGAACAAGAACAAGAACATCAACTGGAAACATTCAATACTCCACCAAGACATAGGGCAAACATGAGGGCTTAAATACACAGAGTAATTACAAGACAAGGAACACCTGTGAACAATGATCAGACAACTAACCAACGACAAGACACATGGCATGATCCCATAACAAACAGGGAATCACATGACAAGACACAGAAACATAACAATGACAAGAACAAGAAACAAAACACAAAACGTGGCATACAGGTTAGGTTTAGGTCTATGTCCAGGGTTAGTACTGTACCTACTTATTACCCAGTTATTAGAATTACTATAATAAGTGCATAGTATCGATGACAGGAACAGGCATGTAAAATAAAGTGTTACCAAAACAACATAATTACAAAAACTTTAACCAAAATTAAAATGAAAAATCTAAAAATAAAAATGAATTCAAAATATTAATAGAAACTAGTATCTCAGTGATAAAACGTCAAAAATATCACATAATTTTTAAGGTTATGAAAAAAAGCTGAAGAAATAAAACCTGCTATTCATTTTTTACAGGCTACATTTGACAGTGCACCCAAAAATTAAAATACACTCACCCTGTTGTTTCAAACCTGTATGACTAATTTTCTTGCACGGAACATATACCAGAGGAAAAAGTGAATACTGTTGTCTATGCAATAGTAAATAATAGGGTAAAAAAAGGCGAAAGCTTAAAATAGGATGCAAAACAGCATTAAAGTATTAGTCTATAGTTCAAGTTTAATGATGTCATAGTTCTTCTGTGAGAAACAGACCAAAACTTAAATTGTTCATACCAGTTCATGTGAGAAGATGTCCAAATCGTTCTTTTTGAGTTGGATCTTTTCAAGGAATTTTTAAGTTTGCACCTTGCTGAGACGAAGTGATGGCGATAACAAGCTAGTTTTAAATGGTCATGTGACAAAAATTAGGCACAATTTTCTTAATCAGGGGGGCAACACAGATTGTCAACTGGCTCATCTTACCCCACTCACTCCCCTACTGTAGACTTCTCAGCATCTTATGTAATGTGGAGGCAAATCCCTGAATCCCACGCAGTTAAACAAACATTCAGCTCCATCACATCCCTCAGTTGTCCTCACAGCACCTCACATTTCACACCCTGCATTAACATAATGCTGTAATGGAGTTGATTACTAAGAAGCAATTATGAGTGAGGCATTGGAGGATGCAAGTGCTCAGTCAAGCATATGCAACAGCGTGTTGACAGCCAAGGAAACCCTGAGAGCGACATTAAGCAGAGAAAGAAGAAGCCTCCCAAAAATGCACGGCTGCCCTTCAGCGTATCTTCATGGAGTCGTCAACATGTGATTGTCACCGCATCTTATCTCAACCTGCAACACCTCGAGAGGTTTCTGTTCTATTATAACTACTGACCTGCACTGTAAACCCTGGATTCAAATATTTGAGGAAATGCAACAAACTTTCATGGAAACTATTTTAAGTTTGAGCGAATTGGTTGTGAATTTGTACAAATCTCATTCGTACCTTTTCGTATGATGTGGTTTAGGGGTGCTTCATGTTTAATTGTTTTTTGTTGTTGTTGTTGTTTTTTTTAAATAAAATGGTAGGCTTTCATACGAAAACGTTTTAAATAACTTTCATTAATCATTTGGCTTTTGAAGCTGCAGAAGTTTAATGAATATATATTTTAAATATTTCAAGTAATATTTAATTCGAAATTCTTAATTGTTTATGTTGACATATAGGGTTTATGTGCTGAATCACTAATGTCCCCCTTATCGGCACCAGATTTACATACTGGTGACATCAACTGCCATAAAGTAGACACCAGGTGCTGAAAACTGTGACAGACACGCTGACCTTCTTCCTTTGGCTGTGTGGTCTTCATCACCTTTGCTTCTTTCCTTGTCCACCTCGTCAAAGCCCGTTCCTGAGAGGTTTAGCCCAACTCTTCTGCCTTTTGACCCAAGCAGCCTTAAGCCACATGACATTTTGGAAATGTCTATTTGTATTTTCTCTCTGATTCCCAAAACCACCCACCGCCCCCCCCCCCCCCCTTTTTTTTTTTTGCATGGTGTTTAAAGGGGGGTTTAGAAAATCCGTCTTGCCTCCATCTCGGTAATGACAACACAAGGAGTAGGTGCGGAGACTTCAATCTGACCTGACCTTTTCCTCTACTTTACAGCCTGAAGCAACACGTCTTCTGTCCTCAGTCATTAGAAATGATGCCCTTTCCAATTTCATTACTTTCTCCTTTGCTGTCTGTGGCTGTCATGAGATAAATGCAGGTTATACAGACCAATAATTTACTATTTACTCAAGTGCAAGTAATTTCACGCATATTGTCTGTATTATGGGATATTATTGATTTTTGTGTATTAATTTGCCATGTATTCTCTATTTTTAAAGCTGCAGTATACTTCTTGGTTGATAATCGCCAACATTTGATTTTGAACTCCCCCCATTTTCCAAAACATTTAAGGAAATGCATTAATATTGATATTAAAGGGCCCCTAATATGCTTTTTCAGATGTTACCTTTCATGCAGTGTGTAATATAGCTGTTTGTGAATGTAAAATGTCTGCAAAGTTTCAAAGATCAAAGTGCACGATAATTGGAGTTACTGTGTTACGGTAATTCCAGACTTACTTCCTGCACAAACCTATGTAGGTTTGTAATACATTTGCATGATGTCAGCCTGTATGTTCATCATTGGTTGTAAGGGAACAGTCTATTTTGACCCGCCCTCAAACACTTGTAGCTGAGGCCTGGAAGAGTTTGGTCTGTGTTGTCGACAAGTCGAGAAGAAGCTGTTTTCTGCGCCGGGAAAGCAAATCTTTGGATGCGCTTCCAAAGGATGAGGACTCAAGCTCAAATAGATACGATAAAACCGACGCCATCATTACTGTTCGTATATTTCACTGTGTATACAAGTTCTGAGAAAGCCTCTGGAGCTGGAATTCAGGCATGGAAATGGGTGTTTAATTGTCGGTTTCCATCATGCATCGTCTTCAGAGATTCGCGTTTTTGTTGTTTACATGAGACCGTTTTCAAAAATGTTTCCGTTGTCATGTAAATGAACGGCCAAAACGCATAAAAAGTTTTACGTTTTTAGTTGAAAGCTGTGTTCATGCAAACAGCCCCTCGGACATTGTGAGAAAAGAATTGATGCTGTGATGTCTGCTATGTTTTGCACCTTGGATGCATGTAATTGTAGGAGACCTTGATCCAGTTGCCCATGTGGATGTCGGATCACAAACATAATTAAATTAATATTCTAATAATAATAATACATTTTATTTGTAACGCACATTATATTTAAGCAAAGTGCTACAATTTAGAAACAACCAAGATAAAAATAAAAATAAATAACAATTTTCATTGGTCCACTAACTTTGCAACTACATGTCAACTAATTCTCATTATTAGTAGAAGACTGTTAGCAGACTGTTAGTTTAGGGTTAGGTGTTAGGGTTTGGGTTAGCAGAATAGGTTGCCATGTAGTTGCAAAGTTAGTCAGTAAAATGTCATTTCGGACCATCAAAATAAAAGAGTTAGCTGATATTAAGCCGACAGTCTAATACTCTAATGAGTAGTTGACATGTAGTTGCAAAGCTACTTATAGTAATGTCTAAAGTGGACCATCAAAAATATGACATCCGAAAATTAAATGCCATCATCAGCCTTTTTCCAAGGTTTATATGGATGGCGAGGTGTATAACGGCAGGCCTATCTTAAATGTTGTCTAGGCTATTCTTTTACAAATACAGTCCTAAGGAACACGAGGGTGCATGAAAAATTTAGGAGATTTAAAAAAAAAAGAAGAATGTATTAAGTAAACACAATACATTTATTTATTTGTTTGTTTTATCTTTCTCAGCGTCTTTTACTGCTGTCTGCTTAGGTTGTTGAAACCTTTCAGATCTCAGTTTAATAATCCAAACACAATAATCCCTCACAGGATGCCAGGGCACCTAAAACACTCCTTTCTTGCAGTTAGTTTGAGATGCTCTCCATCATTGGCGTCAGTGTGTAATGTCAGCCGTGTCGTGTCGGATTACCGGGCTGAGTTCTGAGGGGATGCCGGATGGCCTTGCGCTCTGCTGAAGACACCGCTAACGGAATAGGTTCCCCCTGCTCCCTGGCACTTATCAGTAAGAGTCTGTGTGTCCCGAGGGAGAGAGATTACTGTCATGATGCTGCTACCTTCCTGCACATCACCAATACGACCCTCTGGGCCTTTTGACTGGGGTGTGAGAGGATCATGTTTTTTTTATTATTATTTCTTTACTTGTGTGTGTTATTTAAGGTTATTTTAACAATGAGTGAAACCTTGGTCTTAATGGAGAAAGATGGTTGTTGTGTAGTGCGCAGTTATAGCACGGCAGGGGGTAATGGAGCCATTTTCACTGTTCCAAATTCACTCTATAAAATACGGGATCAATGTTTCGGGTTTCAGGATGCCATTTTGGTGCCTTTATATTCTACTTAAACTACCAAAATATGCTTTCTATGTCTGTCTATAAAACATGGCCAGTTCTGTAGCAGCTGCACAAGGTCATGCTCACAAAAACGAAAGACCATCATGATAACATACAACATTAAATGAATGATAGAAACGTCAACTAAATAACAGAAAATATAACACAAACATAATGTACATTACTAATAACCCAAAAAAGAAGAAACAAAATAATTTTTATAAAATACAATCATATGTGAATTGTCATGTAAGGACTGTTTAGTATAGGGATGCTAGTTGTTGTTTTTTTTAATTAGTAAATTCAATTTTATTTTAGTTAAAGTTTTAGTAATTTAGTTGTATGATTTTGTCAATTTTAAAACATTGAGCATTGCCATTGAGCGTTTCATTTTCACAAAAATGTCATGGCCCAAAGAATATTTTGTTGTATGAATATCTGAACATGCAATATGCTAAAAGAAAGAACAGAGCCTCTGCTTAAAATGTAAAAAAAAAAAAAAAATATATATATATATATATATATATTCCCAGCAAACACAGATCATTCCCTAATGTCCCCCTCCTTTGGAAACTAGCTGAAATAAATTTAGTTTTTTTCACATTTTATTTTTTTTAAGTTAATGTTATTTTAATTCAAGAAAATATTTTTTATTGTTTTCACTTTCTTAACTCTCAGCTTCCTTCTTTCCTGAACTCCACGGTCTATGAACACACGCTTTGATTGACAGTTAGAAGTTTTCTGATTGCCAAAACAAATAATCGTACCAAAGGCAGTCACAGTTTGATATTTCATAAAACCTAATTCAGTGATACCATTCATATAATATCAAGTCCAGCACATTTAAATCGTTTAATCTATGAATGAAGCTTAGTAGATATTGACTATGCTGTCAGAACAAATGGATACAATTCCATCTCTTATAAAATGAGTCAGTCCTAAATATGGTATTTGAAAGCCAAATTATATTTCTGTACTGTGTGAACAAGGTCATGGTCAGCTTCTCCAAACGCTTTCATCTTAGCATCTTGACTTCTGTCTTCTCCTGTATGTCAGAAGTCATGTACTCATCTTCAGTTTCTCATCTCTCTCGTTTCTTGTGTACTATATCTCTCCCTCAGCCTTTCGTTTCCGCATCCTCATCGTTCTCGTGGCAAGAATCACATTAGATTCATACAGGGCCTAGACTGCCTTTGTTGATCCAAACTGCCAATCTGTCACGGCCTCTCCTCACTCCATCAAACTCTCCTAAGGGAGGTCTCAAACCTTATCAGCCCTCATCTTTTTCATTCCTTCCTTCCGTACTCTTATATTTGTCACAAAGATCTCTTGACCCCTAAGTTGACTGACTTGGCCACGACAGTGGACAGCTGTCTGCTAAGCCACCTGCCCTTTGGTGCTCTGTCTGTCTCTGTATCTGTCTGTGCACTGGCCCCCAGTTCATCCGTCCGCTCATCCATCCATCCGTTGCAGGACTTCTCTGTTTGCGTAGCCCCTGGCTACGTGGAGGAGTGGGGCACTGGTTTATGATGAGCGGTTGTCAGTCAGGGCAGGGAGGGGGAGTTGCAGAAGCCGTCACGGGCTTTCAGGATCATATGCTGGGTGTCACCTTCTCGCTGCCCTTGAGCAACGCAAAACCTTCAGTCACATGCTCCAAAACGTACAAGTACTCTTTAAAGAGCATCTTCAGTTCTGTCAGAGAGATACATGCATACTGTATGCTCAAAGGTTTCAGATGAAATCAAAAGGTTTTACAGACTGATGCCACATGAAAGAACTTTTTATTCTCTTTTAGAGAACCACGTTTTGGTGTCTTTTGGTGATCCATATTTTACGTTCTTCCGTGGAGCAAAAAAAAAAAAAAATACAGATAGCCTATTATTTCTTAAAGGGTCATTCCACCGGTGGAGACATGAATATGTATTGAAAGTGGGTCATATATGTAGTAGAATAGTATCATAAATTTCTAATTTGGGACCTTCTTGGCCGATAAAAGGCAGAAAATGACTTTTTAGTGCTTGTGGATTGTAGACAACAATCCCCATAGTGCATTGCAATGCTCAGCTCCGCAGACCACTCCCACTACAGTAGCTAGCTTAACTGCAAGATATTTGTGCAATGAACCTGCCACGTTAGCGTGTTAACAAAATGAAAATAAACTTACTTTACAGAAAGACGACCATTTGACCCTTTAAGCTTTAGCTGACGTTGCCAGTTGACCTTAGGTATTCTAAAGTAGGTCTCCAGGACGCCGCTATCCATATGGGGTGCGAAACTCGGGTGAGCAACAACACACGTCCGTGTCATCCTCCGATTCCGTAGCACCGCTGGAATTCTCGGCAGCAGACAGACTCTTGTTCTGTGTCCATTGGCGCACAGTGAGAGCACAGGCACCACCAATCTGCCCCAGCCTAAGCCATTGCGGGCTCCTCGTCCGCGGCAGGCAGATCGTCTTCATCGGCTGTGGTGGCAGCAGCTTCAGCCGCCTCCGGTTCCTCCATAGCCCTCAGCTGCTCGTCGCTATACTGTGGCTCATAAAGGTAGCCACGAACATCCGTTTCTACCATAACTTCGTCAAAATCCAGATCCTCCATAATGCATCCGCCTGTGTATTCAGTACCTTCGTCCATATTTGTAAAAAGTTTCTCCCGGTGAAATCAAACGCACTGGCACTGATCTGATAGGTCTGTTAGCGCATTAGATCCAACCCCCTATGGGCGGGTTTGAAAGTGTTGGGAACTAGTGCTTGTAGTCTTGACAGAAATCCCCCCCTTTTTCACTTCCTCCTACAACGACGTAAAATTACGATTTTTGCGTCATTGTAGGAGGAAGTGAAAAAGGTAAATAGAGGATTTCTCTCGTCTCAGGGGAAAATGAACGAGTGTTGCACGACCATTCAATAGTATGACTGGATTTCTAACAATGGAAATCTTAATGCAAATGGGTGGAGTGACCCTTTAAGTTTAATCTGTTTTGGCAGACTTTTTATTTGGAAGAGTTTCATAAAATCTAATAAAGTCTAAATCTATATAAAGTCCACTATTGGGGAGTGGGGAGGTCTTCCTCATTTCACTCGATCGGCTTACTAGGAAACTCCCTGTGCTCCCTATGGCCAGTACATGCACGGGCTGCATCCAAAATCTTGAGTAGGTACTTATTTTGAGTAATCAATTGCTTCACGACCGCTAAAAATGTATGTTCTATATAGAATGAATCTGTGTAGGATGTATTCCGGATGTACTACATTCGCCATGTTGTCTTTATCACGTGACCTACCTGTGTCAGTTGCGTCGCTTCACTGACATTCACAAATCCCCTCCCATGGGATAGTAAAGTATCCATAATATGCACACTTCAGAATCTCACCAGAAGTAGTAGGTCATCTGTGTACTTTTTGCTTACTGAGCACTGTGAATTCAGATATACTTCTTTTGTCACATACTGTTTTTTGCCTACTATATAGTACGGAAGTGTGTAGTTTAGGATGCGTCTCGCTTAGGCTCCATGGCAGCTTTCATTGGCCAAGGAGGCCTTGTGACTGATATTTAAAGCAACCAATCACAGTTTGTTTTGTTCAGCATAATGTTTAGGGGCGTGAAAATGTAAAGTTGATGTCCCAACAATAACAGGCCGCCGTGTAAAACTCTTATAAAGATGTATTGCAGTCTGTAGCAAGCAGAGGCGGCCAAGAGCCGTGGGAACGGAGTGAGGCCGGTGGCGGGAGTGCCAATGAGTGCCACCTGCACGCCACACCGGTTTTGTTTCTTTTGTAGTGTTTGTTTATTTTTGGATTAAACTTTACGTTGATTGTTCACCGGTTCCCGCATCCTTCTTCCCTGAGCCTTTAACATTGTTACACAGTCTGCAGTGAACTTCACAGACTTCACATATCTTTGAAAATCCTGCATTTAATTGATCCTGATAAGCACTCATTGTGAAAATTGTAAACATGACAGCCTTCTTATCCATGAGGGGTTTTGGCGTCACAGCAGATTTGTTTCCTGTCGGAAACTTTTTACACTCTCATCATTTATATCTGATGTATCTCATTGGTTATCATTCCTTTATATTTTAAACACAGTAGTATGCATTGGTAAACCCAACAGTTTTTTTTAAAACTCGGAATGTAAAAATAAAAAATGTTTGAGCCGGGCCGTGGAGGGTGGGAGGACCTGGGCCGTGGAGCGTGGGAGGACCTGGGCCGTGGAGCGTGGAAGGACCTGGGCCATGGAACAGTGATGGACCTGGGTCGTGAAGCACTGGAAAACCTGGGCCATGGTGCAGTGCAGGAAGCCAGGGCGGAGCCTGCTGTTCAGGGGGCCAGGGAGGCATGGACCTTTTGTTTTGTTTTGGCTTTTATCAGGTACCTACTCAGGCTCGGCAGGCATGACGTGAAGAGACTCAGACTTGGCAGGCATGACGTGAAGAGACTCAGGCTCGGCAGCCATGACGTGAAGAGACTCTGGCTTGGAGGATACTGTGGGATTGCAGGGCTCCTCTTCCGCAAAGTCCACAGTAAATGACAAGCCGCTCAACAAAAGGGCGAATTCGATATATTCCTCTAGGGAAAAATGGGTTTTCCCCCCAGGCATCTGTGAACGAATGGGTTTATTCAAACCCACCTAAAGAATGTCATTGAGCGCCTCATCTTTAAAGTTCACCAAGTAACAAAATTAACAAAATTCCCCAACATAATTCTCTACGGAACGATCACCTTTGCGTAGACATAGTAGGGTGACTGCTGGGTTAATTGTTGTGGTCAAGTGTTCTGTAATGTAGTCCACTGGAGACAAGTGTAGATGAGAACCCAGGTGCAGTTCTTTTACAAAACCGTGATCAAACGTAAAACAAAAGCATGGCGTGGCATGAAACGCAAAGCAGTGAACGTGAACGTGAAACAATACTTGACAAAGACAAGTGGCAAACATGAGGGCTTAAATACTAATGACAAATTAAATACTAATAAAGGACTAATGACTAGACATGGTACACCTGTGAACAATGAAACAATAAACCAATGACAACATGACACAGACAAAGGAACACATGGCAGGATCACATGACTAACAGGGAATCACATGACAAAGACATGAAACATGACTGACATTACACAAAACCAAAACAAGACGTGACAGGTATTTGAAAAACTCAACCCACAATGCTAGTGACGAACACAGAAAATTCTAATTTTTTAGTAAAATTCTTTTAACAACTATAAGCAAACTCAACCTAATAAAGCAACAAATTTTTTTAAATAGAAATTTATATTTTTTAACAATGCAAATTAAGATGTCAGTATTTCACTGTGATCATTATGCCTCTCAGAATGTTTACAATATATATATTTTAAAGGTCTCTGACTTTTAACTTTATTCTGTTTTGCAACATTGCTGCCAAGCGCACTGAGTTATCTGAAGTGCCTTTAACATGCTTTGACTAAAACAACACAGCACCCACACACTGTCACACACAGATTCATATACAGACAAATACACACACAGAATGATTGGGTAAAGCATGTCATACTCACAATACAGACAGTCTGAGTGTCTCAGGGGACGCACAACTTCCTTGCATGCGACGTCTAGGGACAGAGGGTCACTGGTGAATATCCATCTCACACACCAGCAATCATGGAATCGATCTCTCTCAACCCTTCTTTGACCTTGGCTACAAAAAACACACTCTACCTCATGTGTACCACCCCTCTGCCCCCCCCTTAAACTTTAGAAACACCCTTCAGTTTTGTGCTTTAATGTGCAAAAGTATGCTATTTAAATGGGCAGTTCTTCACAAGCATATAGACTTGCAAAGGCTTGCAGATCATGTTGTGTGTGTGGGTTGAAGGCTGTGAATTCTGGTGTGGATTCCTCCGAGACTGAGGGGAGATGGAGAGGTCTTCACCAGACGCATAGCTGTCCACTCACGTTAGTGCTAGTGAGCTCCTAACTAGATGAATAAGTCAAGAAGAGGCAGACTGGCCTCATGTTAAATGTAAAAGGGCTAACAGATCGAGCCACCAGTTCACCAGTGTGCCTCTGGTTGAGGCATTTAGGTTTGTGTACACATCCGTAGAAGCACAGTTTGAAATCACAAATATGACTACATTCTATTGACATTAATCGAAATGCATTGAGGACAAGCACATCATACATATTTAATGCATGTGCATGTGCATGTTGCATAAAACACTTGTCCGCTCGGGCCATGCACTGTAAAACATTTTTTTTTGTAATTTTAACTGTAAAACACTGTAGTGAAGTTCCACTGAAAAACAGTAATAGATATAACCTTACATTTCATGTAATTTTACAGTAAAATACTGTACCGTTTTGGAGGTAAAAAGTGCAAGTCATCTTATAAGTTACAATGAAAAGCCATAAAATGACATTGCCAGAATTTTCTGTGTGACCCTTCACATTTGATTTTTCATTTTAATAATTGTTCATCTTAAGTTTTTATCAGTTTTTATGTTATATCTTATGTAGTTAAAATAATGTTTATTGCATTATTTTAGTGTCATGTGTGTTTACATAATAGTGTTTTGTGTGTGTTTATGACAAGGTACAATTTTTCTAGTTGTTCTGTAAATATGTTTACATTTTTTACTAGCCTATTTTTTTACAGAATTATTTTGCCAACCACAACTGCCAGTTCTTCTTTAAAAACAATGATTTTTCACAGTGTGCATTATGGTGTGTGTACTAATTGTTAGCTCGATGGGACAGGGAACAGCTCTGCTGTATGTGGTCTAGAGTGCTCCCAGCTTGAGGACTCTAGAGAGTGCCCTCCAACCTCCCTGTCAGCTACTGTTAGATCACACATCCATGGTCACAGACTGAGACAGCATGCACACACTAACACAAACACTCTCACTTGCTAATATACACATTGGTAGCCCTATAATGGGCCCTAAGACTGACGTTATCTCCATAGTTACTGACATTTTAAATCTAGCAATGTTATTTTATATTTAAATGCTTTTTTAACATATTTAATTTGGTACATGAGATCGAAATATGTTGTATACAGAATTAAACAATTTCAATGTACTTTTATTTTACACTATTCTTTTGTGTTTTAGCCTTGGTATTAAATAAAAAAAAAATTAACTCCCAGTAAGGGTGTTTTTACTACAACTGGTGAAGGAGTGATGATAAATTTTACATCTTTCTCTCTTTCTCATCTTTTTCAACATCATTACTTCCGTCTTCAGTGTCACATGATCCTTCAGAAATCATTCTAATATGCTGATTTGATACTCAAGAAACATTTCTTATTATTATCAATGTTGAAAACAGTTATGCTGCTTAAATTATTTGTGCAAACCGTGGTAATCTCAGTAAATGTCTTTACTGTCACTTTAGGTCAGTTAGTTTAATGCATCTTTGCTGAATAAAAGTACAGGTAAAAAAAAAAAAAATAACACTGACCCCAAAGATTAGACTGCACTCTAAATAAACTTTCATTATCCCCAAGCAATCAGTTTCTTTAATGCCAGAATTAATTTACAATGAAACAATAAGTGAGTAAGATAAAATTAGACACTCTTCTTATGATACTTGGTTGCCTCTTTTGTCCTGCTACATATTTAAATGGCATCATCAATAATGGACGGTAAATATCAGTGACAGCTCCGCATGGACCAGAGGAAACATCTCAACGATGTCCCATGCTACACCAATATAGGCTCTCACACACACATTTTGCAGGTCAATCTGCGATTTGCATCACTAATTTAAAGACGAGCCTCATTAACCCAGTTTGCCTCATTAGCTAAATGCTCACTTTACAAGTTTTAGTCTATGCTAACTGGTTAAGGATTAGCATGACATTTTTGGTCAAATTAAAGCTAAACTATGATGAACTAACAACAACTGTCACCTTCAATAAAATTAGGCAGTTTGTATTGTGATTATGCTCAATGTAAATGGCAAATAAAAATCAGTTTATTTGTAACTAATAATCTGCTCTAACGTTCTAGAACACAAACCACAGTACATTTCGTCCGCTCTGACGATAAACCTTCAGTACAAACTAAGTTTATCTCAACGGCCCCCACTGCAGTTCATCCAGTAAACAAATCTGGCTTGTTCTGCTGTGGAGATCAATGAGCATTAAATGGCAGGCAGAGGCAGAAGTGGCCCGGTGCGATGCTCCTGAAAGAGGCAGCATTCAATCATTAAATGATTTCTTCTGGCTGAACTGCTTCTGAGAAACACTCTGAGGAATGTGATACAAGGATGAAGGGTTCATGATGTTGTTCTGGGGGTCACTTTGATGAAGTTGCTGATATGTTTTTACAGTAGCCTACGTGCATTCATTTAGAAATATACTGTACTAAGTGCTAACCTTTTGTTACCAACCAAGCACAGCAGGAACATTCTGTGTGCTTGGAATATTATTTCTGAAGAATGCTTAATTAACCTTTCTCTTAGAAATTCTATAATCACAAAAAGATGCTGCAAGAACATATGAGTGCCTTTTAGGTTCAAAATAGAGCTGGAAAATATAAATTAATTTTATGCAAGGGTTTCCATTCAACCCTGTTAGCCAAAATTGGGAAATATAAAAAAAATGAGTTGCATTTAAAATTCAAAATCGCTGAATAGGTCAAATTCCCCCTTTTTTGGCGTTGGGGGTGGGGGGGGGGAGTTGTGTGTTAGGGGGTGATTTTATGTTTGCACATTGTTTATGTTTGAAAGTTGTCTAATAGTTCTCAAACAAAACATGGTCTCAAAACAGTTGTGTAATGGGACAGTCTGGGAGTCTCATTCTCGTTTGATTACTGAGAACCGCTAGATGGTGCTATAAGCTTCTGAAAATAAAAAACACCACACCTGACGTTTGCTGTTGCTTCGGTCACTTTGTGTCATGACAAAACCATTGTAGACCCTTTCAAGTGGGTTTGGTCTGATTGTTTAATGGTCAAAGAATGGCCAATCTGGTTGATTTATAAGTCAATTTCAAAGGTTCTATGACCTGTTTTAGCTACTTTCCTATAATTTATAAGTATATATACAGTATATATATATAGGCTACAGTATGATATGACATTTTTTTTTTTGCCAAATAATTTTGTCAGATAAATACCTGAAACAAGTTTAGTGTTTTATTCTTCCCTCATATTTAAAATATTTGAAAATATCTAAAATATTCACATTTTAATGATTCAGACTGGTATGGTTGATGGATCGAACTTTTAGGGTCATTAAAAACAAATATCCCTCCACATCACTTTTGGCCACTATTGTGTACAGAGGTGTAAAGTCCAGGGGTCAGAAAGTAAAAGTCCTGCCATATGTTTATTCCACCCATGAACTCATCCAGCTGATTTCACTTATTAGTTCTATCTCCTGGCTGGAAAACTGTGCTAATTAGCAAATCCAGGTGATTGGAACAAAATACTGAGGAGGACTTTTACTTTCTGAACATATGTATATACAGGCCTATATTGATATTATAGGTCATGAGTCGATTATAGGGCTATATTCTTGATCAGACAGGCAGTCTCTCTGCAGCTGGGCTGGTTCCCACTATCTCTCCCCCACCTGGCTCTTATCCTGTGCTGTTTGCCACACATCAAATAGGGTTTTAACATTACTGAAAGACAGTGAAGGAACAAACAGGCCTCTTAGAGACAGCTGTTTATTGTAAGTACTACAGAGAATTACAGACGGCGACAGTGTGGCATGTTTTGCATTTGCATTTGGGTGCCCAAAGAAAAAAATATGTGTGGCCATAATTTGTGGTCTGTTAACATATGAGAAATAGATGTCCAGACAGATATGTCCTCATTCCTTCCGGATACAGAACAAAAACAAAAACAAAGAGGATGTGTTGACTTGAGGCACAGAGGGATAACATCTTTTTTTTTTCATAATAAAAATTTACATTTCTTCCATGCACACACATACTATTGACCTTGATGCAGACGGCGGGACTTGTAAAGGGAAAAAAAAAATTTGTTGCAGGACACATCTGGAGAGGTTATCATGAATGTTATAATTTTTCATTTCATTGTGTTTGCAAGCCTATCTATCCACCCACTCAGACTCTCAGCCAACCCAAGGACCCCCCTAATATTAAAATATAATTAAATATAGTATTAAATTATATTTCATAATAACATTAACAAAACATGCCAACACTTTGTTTACACATTTAGAATTTTGAAATATAAAAGTTGTTAAAGTATAAAACAACAGAATGAAGATATGATGAATGATTATAATAATACTGCTCATCAAAAATTCAATATTTTTTTTTTTTTCATTTTTATCCTGCTACTTTTCGGCAATAGTTTATATGATTGCACCCAGATCACTTTATCAATGACCTCTCTTCAAAAACTTTACTTGGCTTTGCCTTGAGTGGAACATAATTAAGCTTGTAGTCAGAGGTTAAGCTGCACACACATTTTAGTATTCACCATATTTCCAAGTTCTATATAATAATTGTCAAATAGAGCACTTACCTCTGACATCATTTGTATAGCTATTGAGCTACTAAGTCATCTGCCGCTTCTGTTTCTTGACATTTTATTGGTACTTCATAATAATTTCAATCCACCCCTCTTCATCTCAAGGTCATGACATCTAACCTGATTCTTCAGAGAAATCTCAAATAGCTAAATCACAACGATTTTTTGGAGGATGAAACAAATTTGACAATAAAAGTCAAGTCACCTTTATTCATATAGCGTTTTTTACAATGCAGATTGTTTCAAAGCAGCTTTAAGAGATAACAGGAAAATAATGTTGTAATAATATTGTTAAATATAAAATTAAATGTCCCCAATTAAGCATGCCAAAAGCCAATGGCGACAAAGGCGAAGAAAGGCGAAAAAGTTCTTACCTGTTTCTGGTAAAAACTCTAGCTGCTGTGTTTTGGACCAGCTGTAGTTTGTTTATTAAGCGTGCAGGGCAACCACCCATAATAGCATAACAATAATCTAGCCTTGATGTCATGAACGCATGAACTAATTGTTCTGCATTTGTCATTGAGAGCATATGATGTAATTTAGATATATTTTTAAGATAGAAAAATGTGGTTTTACAGATACTAGACAGGTGACTTTCAAATGAAAGATTGGTATCAAAGAGCACACCCAGGTTCCTAACCCACTGCGAAGACTTGACAGAGCAGCTATCAAGTGTTAGACAGTTTTCTAGGTTATTACGTGAGGAAGTTTTTTGGCCAAAAATTAGAATCTTTGTTTTTTTCAGAATTAAGTAGTAGAAAATTACAAGTCATCCAGTTTTTTATATCAGCTATGCGTTCCGTTAATTTTGTGAATTGGTAAGTTTCGTCAGGGTGTGAAGAAATATAGAGCTGAGTATCATCAGCATAACAGTGAAAACTAATGCCATGCTTCCTAATGATATCTCCTAAGGGTAGTGTCATGGTGTGGGTTTTGTCTTGTCTGTGATGTGATTCCCTGTTTGTCATGTGATCCTGCCATGTGTCTCGTCATTTTGTTATTTGTTTGCTTATTGTCTCCAGGTGTTCCTTGTCTTGTTGATTAGTCTCCCCAGGTGTCTCGGATTTACCACGCCCCCTTGTTATCTTGTTTAGCTTGTCTGCTTGTGTATTTATACCTCTGTGTTTCATTTGTGTTTTGTCGGTCGTTGAAATTGTTTGCTGTTCTTGTCCCTGTCCTGAGTTCCATTGGATTACCTGTTTGTTTTATTAAAGTGCTTGCATTTGGATTCTCTCTCTGCTACTTCCTTGCTGCATCGTTACAAAACGACCGACCAACAATGATTCCAGCAGCACGGATCTCGCCTGATCGACCGGATCTTCACAGCATGAGCCGGGAGTTCGCTGGACAGATCGTGGCCTTGGCCCTGGATAGCCTCCATCTGTTCCAGTACACCTTGGGGTCTGTTCCCCTCGCTGCCTCCTGCTCTCTGGGTAATGAGGCGATTAAGATGCGTTACCTGCTGGGAGCTAAAGAGGTCTACCCAAGGGAGCTCCCTGATCTCTCCGGTCTGGACTGGAGAGAGGCACTCTCCAGATGTCTGGAGAGCTTCCTCCTGTGGCACGCCAGGTCATCACCTGTTCTTCACGACATGCCTGAGCTTCACCACGACACGCCTTAGCTTCAACACGACATGCCTGAGCTTCACCACGACATGCCTGAGCTTCACCACGACATGCCTGAGCTTCCAGAGTCTCGCCACGTCTCAGCCGAGCTTCCAGAGCCCTCAACGCTGGCACCGTCCAGCACAGAGCCCTCACCGCTGGCCCCGTCCAGCACAGAGACTGTTCAAGTCACGTCTGCCGATCCAGAGACTGTTCAAGTCACGTCTGCCGATCCAGAGACTGTTCAAGTCACGTCTGCCGATCCAGAGACTGTTCAAGTCACCCCTGAACCTGAGCGCTCAGCGGAGCCGGTATCTGTTCCTGAACCTATTTTTTTTCTGTGTTTGTGTCTGTCTTTGTGGCCGTTATTGTTCTGGTTTCTGTTCCTGAGCCGGAGCCAGTGTCTGTTCCTGAGCCGGAGCCAGTGTCTGTTCCTGAGCCGGAGCCAGTGTGCGTTCCTGAGCCGGAGCCAGTGTGCGTTCCTGAGCCGGAGCCAGTGTGCGTTCCTGAGCCGGAGCCAGTGTGCGTTCCTGAGCCGGAGCCAGTGTGCGTTCCTGAGCCGGAGCCAGTGTGCGTTCCTGAGCCGGAGCCAGTGTGCGTTCCTGAGCCGGAGCCAGTGTGCGTTCCTGAGCCGGAGCCAGTGTGCGTTCCTGAGCCGGAGCCAGTGTGCGTTCCTGAGCCGGAGCCAGTGTGCGTTCCTGAGCCGGAGCCAGTGTGCGTTCCTGAGCCGGAGCCAGTGTGCGTTCCTGAGCCGGAGCCAGTGTGCGTTCCTGAGCCGGAGCCAGTGTGCGTTCCTGAGCCGGAGCCAGTGTGCGTTCCTGAGCCGGAGCCAGTGTGCGTTCCTGAGCCGGAGCCAGTGTGCGTTCCTGAGCCGGAGCCAGTGTGCGTTCCTGAGCCGGAGCCAGTGTGCGTTCCTGAGCCGGAGCAAGTGGGCCTTCCTGAGCCGGAGCCAGTGGGCCTTCCTGAGCCGGAGCCAGTGGGGGTTCCTGAGCCGGAGCCAGTGGGGGTTCCTGAGCCGGAGCCAGTGGGGGTTCCTGAGCCGGAGCCAGTGGGCGTTCCTGAGCCGGAGCCAGTGGGCGTTCCTGAGCCGGAGCCAGTGGGCGTTCTGAGCCGGAGCCAGTGGGCGTTCCTGAGCCGGAGCCAGTGGGCGTTCCTGAGCCGGAGCCAGTGGGCGTTCCTGAGCCGGAGCCAGTGGGCGTTCCTGAGCCGGAGCCAGTGGGCGTTCCTGAGCCGGAGCCAGTGGGCGTTCCTGAGCCGGAGCCAGTGGGCGTTCCTGAGCCGGAGCCAGTGGGCGTTCCTGAGCCGGAGCCAGTGGGCGTTCCTGAGCCGGAGCCAGTGGGCGTTCCTGAGCCGGAGCCAGTGGGCCTTCCTGAGCCGGAGCCAGTGGGCGTTCCTGAGCCGGAGCCAGTGGGCCTTCCTGAGCCGGAGCCAGTGGGCCTTCCTGAGCCGGAGCCAGTGGGCCTTCCTGAGCCGGAGCCAGTGGGCCTTCCTGAGCCGGAGCCAGTGGGCCTTCCTGAACCAGAGCCAGTGGGCCAGGGTTTTGTCTTGTCTGTCATGTGATTCCCTGTTTGTCATGTGATCCTGCCATGTGTCTTATCATTTTGTTATTTGTTTGCTTATTGTCTCCAGGTGTTCCTTGTCTTGTTGATTAGTCTCCCCAGGTGTCTCGGATTTACCACGCCCCCTTGTTATCTTGTTTAGCTTGTGCATTTATACCTCTGTTTCAGTTGTGTTTTGTCGGTCGTTGAAGTTGTTTGCTGTTCTTGTCCCTGTCCTGAGTTCCATTGGATTACCTGTTTGTTTTATTAAAGTGCCTGCATTTGGATTCTCTCTCCGCTACTTCCGTGCTGCATCGTTACAGGTAGCATGTACAAAGTGAACAGCAACAGTCCTAGTACTGAGCCTTGTGGTACGCTATACTGAACTTTTGATCGATAAGACATCTCTTCATTTACTGCTACAAACTGATACCATTTCTTTCTAAACAGGAACGTAGTTGTGAGGATAGCGTTCTCCCTGATATTATCAATCGTGCAAGTAAAGAAGTTCATGAAGTCATTACTGCTGTGCTGCTTGGAAACATCTGGGGTTGAAACTTTATTTTTCTTTAATTTAGCCACTGTTTCAAATAAATACCTAGGGTTTTGTTTATTTTCTTCTAATAGGGTTGAAAAATAAGCAGATCTAGGAGCTTTAAAAGGCTTCTCTGTACACAATTGTGCTCTCTTTCCATGAAATGCAAAAAAACTCTAATTTTGTTTTCTTTCAGTTGCGCTCCATTTTTCTGGCTACTCTCTTAAGGGCCTGAGTGTGCTCGTTGTACCACGGTGTTGGACTATTTTCTTTAATCTTCTTTAAGTGCAAAGGAGCAACTGTGTTTAAAGTGCTGGAAAAGAGAGTCAAAAGTTTCTGTCGCAATATTGAGTTCTAAGCAATCTGGGATGTTGAGGAGATGAAACTGGTCAGGAATATTATTAAAAAAAGCGATCTTTAATGGCAGAAGTGATAAGTCTAACATATTTGTAACATGGAGTCGACTTTGCAGCCTTGGCTAAATTAAGTATACACTAGACTAGATAATGATGATAGAGATGTCATCGCACTGCTGTAGAATTTCAACAGGATCAACATTGATTCCATGCGATAATATTAGATCTAGAGTATGATTACTACAAATCATCAAATACCATCTAAGGAAACTAAAATTAACTATAGTCTACTTTTCTTTTTTTATTAAATGTGTCCTTACAAATGTCCACAGCTTTAAAAACCTGATCCGAGATTAGTTAAAAACAGAATAAAAATAGAGTTCAGCGATTCACTGAGATTTTATGGCAAACTATTGAAATTAATTACGTTTTTTAACAGTTATGACGTAACAAAGCCTAGTTTTGGAACGTGACTTTGCAAGTTTGATACGTGCTCCGAACAACTCGATACAGAATATTTGCAAATATTTAATGATCCATTACTAGTCATTATTATTTATCACTCACTGGACACTGACGCTTTGACTTAGAGAGAAAGTTCTGAGAACGTTCCCTGTTAGCTGTTTCCATAAGACTACAGCTACAACTTATCCTGTTCCTGAATAAAAAGATTGTAATGCTCAGAAAATCCTAGTGATAAAAACCACTCTGCAGTCTCCATAGAGATGCTTTATCAGCACCTACTAGGTGCAGGTTTTGTACTTAGCCGACTGTTTACTGTAGCTAAGTTGATGGGATAGGGCTATCTGACAACAGTGGCTGTCCTTCTCCTCCTATATATAAACTCATGGTAGACTGATGAGATCTTTTATGTGATCAGTGTGGAGTTCATCAGCTGGCTCTCCAATAATCTAATCAGTGTACTTGGGTCCTGCTATGATCTAATCAGTGATGTCATCAAATATCGGAATAAACATGTTCCCTGATAACTGATGAGGTATTACAGAGCACAGATGATGGCAAAGAAGTCTTTACTGAAAACAGGTTTAGCTGCTGTAGTAAAAATCCACATACTTTTTCAAATGTTTCAAATTTACCTTGTGAAGCGTTGAATTTGATTGATTGTTTATGAATGTAGTGTTACACCAAATGCAAATAGCCTGGCTTGCAAAACCCATCTGATAACAGGATCAGTGGTGGGACTAGGGAGATTAAGCTGGGTGGCGGTAACTTTTTATACGACTGACTCAAATACGCCTTTTTCCGAACTCATTCTTATCCCTTTTCCAATTTCCCATCGCAATATCAGGTTAGAGAAGTGTTAATACAGTATATATATATATATATAGAAGGCTCTTATGCTCATCAAGCCTGCATTTATTTAATCAAAAATACAGAAAAACTGTAATATTGTCAGAACAGTATCAGAAAAGATTTAAAATAATTTTAAATAAATGCTGTTTAAAAAAAAATTTATTCATCAAAGAATCCTGAAAAAAGTATTACAGGATATAAAAAATATTAAGCAGCACAACTGTTTCCAATATCGGTAATAAATCAGCATATTAGAATGATTTCTGAAGGATCATGTGACACTGAAGACACTGAAGACACTGAAGAGTAATAGCTGATGAAACTTTGCATCACAGAAATACATTATATTTTAAAGTATATTAAAATAGAAATACATTATTTTAAATTGTAATAGTATTTCCCAATATTACAGTTTTTTTCTGTGTTTTTAATCAAATAAATGCAGGCTTGATGAGCATAAGAGACTTCTTTCAAAAACATAAAAAATAGTAGGACTAATGTTTGCAAACTTTTGACTGGTACTGTGTATATTAAGAAAATATTCGAAATGTGGAAATTAAGTGCCTTACAGGTATAATATTGTAAAGTGTTTGTGGTAGGGGAGGGCTTTAGGGACTGGGACAAGTCATTTCCCAATAAGGCAGCATCCATTTATGATGCACATATAATCATACACCGAAGAGTGGTTACTTGTTATTATTGTATATGCTACTCTGAGGTGCAAACAGTATCTGCCACTATTCACACTAAGTATAAATATCATCTAACAACTATTTATAATTTTCATGCAATACTTTCACAAATTATATTTATTACACACTGTATACAAGATATCAGTTCACAAATCTATATGACATAACAAGATACATCTCCAAGTGTGAAAGATCTGTGGAAGGGAGATAATAACTCAGATCTGCTGGTTGATGTTATGGTGATTTTTTGTTGTTGTTGATCACCACATTTTTTATTTTAGCTTGATTGTTTGTGGTCTGCAGCTTCAGAAATCTGGGCATAGAGGGACCAATATTGCAGATTTCCAGGTAACCTTGAGAACCGGAATGTTACATCGACAACCATTGCTTTAGTTTGCCGCAGTGGCTACTTGTTTCAAATGGTTTATGTGCAATTCAAACACATCTCAATTCTGAAATTCTCTTTGCACCAACCCGAATTGAAATTTGTTCATATTTTCCAACTCATCACTACAGTATGATGGATAGCTGTACATTTATTTATTTAATTTGAACCGGAAAAGATTTAGTATCATCCCATTATTTTTGAAATATTATCTGAAATAATTAATGTAATTGCAGAATAACCCTTTTCTAAAGTTGTTACAGAGGTATTCAACTATCTTCTGGGTAAGATGACCCCTGGGAACCAGATTCTGTTACCAATACTAATCAATAATTGATGAGAATACCTGTGAAGAAACAGAGAAGGTGCAAGATTATCTACAGGATGGGCCGTAGAATCAGTTGATGTAGAAATCGCCAGTTCACCGGTTGTCTAAAAGAAAAACTTTCCAACTATAAAATAATTTGGGTTAAATAATTAATAAAGTAACAACATTTGCATCTATAGAATAAAGTGTAACCAATAACAAAATACTTAGTCTTCAAATGTCCTTTAGTAAAAAAATCCCTTGAAAACATTTATCTAAAGACTACAAGTACATGATTCAAATATAATAATTGTGTGAAGTAGAAGTGTGTAGTATAATGTGTAGTATAATATAAGTAGAAGTATAGTTAATGTGCACTTGTACTGTATTTTTATTATTATTATTACAAATGTGTAATTATAAATATTAAATAATGCATAACATACACATTTCAATAGAAATTACATTAAAGCATATTTAGTTTACCATAAATGCTTGTCAATACATTGAGCAGTAGCCTACACTTTAAGCATATTTCAAAGACAATAGAAGTAATTATGTCTCAAGATGCACATCAATGTTTTTTTTCTAAGACATATTTATAAAAGATAAACCAGGCCAGAAAGATGTACTTAAGTTCTACTAAAGTGAAAAATTATTATTATTCAGTAATAAGTAGGCTATGCCCACTTTAAAAAAAAAGTAGGCAAAAGTATAGGCTTTTTCACCAGGGTAAAGGGGACGTTGAGACTTTATTTATATATTTTTAACCAATATACAGAACATAATGCAAGATTCTCGACATCTCATCCAAAACAAAGGGTTTTTATTGTCACCCTCTATTCAGGAGCATAATGATGTCAATCATAGAGGCGATGGCCCCTCCCATCACACAGAACCGAAGCGCGCGGCCGTCAATGGCACTGAGTAGTGCACGTCACCTCACCTGTCTTTAACATGTAGCTAGAAACGCTAACACGGCTTGAAATTCAACTCAGATGACCAACACTCTGGTCGCATTTATGTTTTCGTTGAGCCGAAGTGAAACTGCATGTCAAAGATGTTCGTTATAGCTCGTAATCCAAGCCGAGAGCCGTTGAGGGCAGAACTGACCGTGTGAATTTAACCGCATTAGCTAGCCAGCTAGCTAGCTGGGTTTACCTTTAGCTGCTCTAGTCGAAACGAGCTAGTATCACCAACGTTCAAAATATAGATGTTCAGCGAGTCGGTTCTCGATCATAAAGTCAAATTTGACGGCCACCTGGAACGTGGCGTCTTCTGGAGAGGAAACTTCAATCGGAGAAACGTAAGTTACACCACATTTCTCAGACTAACTAGCAAGCTAGCGTTATCTACCGGGATGGACGTGTTTCGTAACGGCTGCTCCAAGTCAGTGAGTGAGTCCGTACTGCTGCCTGCTCGAGGAATCCGACCTGTTAATGGCTGTGTCGCAAAACATAACGAGTTGCCAGTCTTGGCAGCATTTTTGGGTATCGTAGATTTTCGATTTGAACGTAAAAAGACGCCTATGGTGATATCCGAGATGCTGTGTACGTTGGTAGCTCAGTCGGTTTTGACACGCACAGTCCATTAATTCCTGCATTAAACACTCTTTCCAAAGACCCCAACAATGCTGACATTTAATTACTCCTTGTTGTTTTTAACTTTATAAGCTTTATATATTATTCTTCCCCCTATCAGTGCACAAAACAAGGCCATGTTAGCTGGTTATCAGTTTCAGAAATGAACTTGAAGGCCTTATTCTAAACATAGAATTCATGCATAAAAAATGTTAAATCCATTGTTTTTTTGCCCTCAGGTTTTACATTTTGATAGCATTTTTGTCACTGTTGGTCAGAATTATTCTTCAAACCCTGATTCATTTTGACCCTGAGTGTGATTGAAATGAGCTGAAATGAGCTGATGGAAAGTTCATGGCACAAATCAAAAGAAAAATGAATAAGACTATTCTAACAGTGGGGAGCCACTGCACTGCTTCTTCTGTGGCAGTGGAAATCACTTGTTATGATGAAGGGTTGGTGTAAACTGTTACTTTATTCCAAATGCATACAGTATACTGCATACTGTAAAGTGATATAGGCCTATACTATGTAGCTAATCTCAAAACTGCTTGATTGTTTATATTGTCGCAAAATGTAAACCATTCGATCACCCTGCTCTAATATGCCAAATGACTTAAAGCTGCAGTTGGGAGTTTTGAGAAAATGTTGACTTAGCCTGAAAATTTGAACAAGCACAACTTACAGGTCCAACCCCCTTGCTCTCTGCTACGCTACAGCCCTCCCTCCACAGCTCCTCCCCCACAGCGGAGCCTGCCGTGAACGCGCAGGCTAGTAAGCAGGACCACCGATGACGGCGGATTATAAACCGTTATGGAACATTCACTAATAGGGATGAAAAATCAACAATATGCTTTACATTGACTATGGCCTGCCCATACTTTGACTACAAACTTGGTCCTCAAATCATTATGTATTTTGCAATACATGTAACTTTATAACGTTGCACTCTTTCTATAAGTTATAAATAGGGGTGCGCCGATCCGATACTCAGTATCGGTATTGCTCCGATACTAGCAATATTTGCCGGATCGGATATCGCCAGTAGAGGATGACACGGGAGTGGATTTTCACTCCTGTCCCGTCCCACTCCCATAGAAAGAAATCTTGTCCCGTCCCACTCCCAGACCAAAGTTTAAAAAATAATCCCATCCCATCCCGCTCCTGGTAAATTGACTCCCACTCCCATCCCGCTCCTGTTTAAACTGACTCCCGCTCCTGTACCGCTCCCATATACGGCAATTTTCGCTTGATGAACGAAGCGATGCTTGCCTGATTCTTTCCCGAATTTGACTTGCAAGTGTGCTTTTTCAGACCACTCGTCCCTGAATCACTTGCGTACTTGACTAAGACTAAGCATGTCTTACAAGCAGCGTACATTGTGCTATCACCGTCACATTCTACTCTCATAAACTTAATTAATATTTCAGACTTTCCGACCAGTTCTGTGAACTTAATAGACATGTCATTACTTCTGACTTTGCGCTGTAAATCATTTTTTGCCACATCGACTTCTCCGCGGCTGTTAGCTCCCTCCATCACTGCTCTTTGAATTTCGGCGGTAAGCCGTGACAAAAAGCACTGATGGCTTCTGGGACGGCTGGGTCGTGTAGTTATTTTTTAATTGCGTTACATTGTAGGCGTATTAAAAGGAAACTACAAAATGATGCATTTACTTTTTTCTTTTTTTGTCGTCTTTGCTATTGGTTGATTCCCGCTCCCGTCTGCTCCCGTTAACCATTTATCCTGTACCGTCCAAATCCCGTGATTGATAGCAAAGATGACTCCCATCCTGCAGGAATCCCACGGGAATCCCGTGACCCGTGGGATTCCCGAAAAAATGTCAGCCTCTAATCGCCAGACGAGACCATCCAAATCCGATCCGATATTGTATAGCCTAAGTATGTTATTGTTATACAACACAAAAGGCACAAAAACATTATAAAGCACTATAATGTTTTTGTGTACTGTATTCCAAGATTTCTGAAGCCATTACAAATAGTTTAATCAATGTGAGGTACAGATTTAAATCGTTAAATTAATCTTCACCTAAGTGCTTCCCTCCGCTGTGGCTGTCAGTCATTCTCAGCACTCAAACAGCGCGTCGCGCTCGGGAAAAACAGTCAACACGATGAAACTCTCTCCAAGATGAGTCAATGTTCCTATTATTATACTGTAGATATGTAGATTAAGGTCTATGGTTCGCATAAAAGGACTTTAACGTGCTGGAGTTTCACATGTTACTTTCAAACGGGTGTCTGTTAGATCACAACACAACTCCTCAGTGATCACAACACTGGAGTAGAGAGCGATATAATTGCTCTTCACACGCACATTAACTGAAATTTAAAACTGTTAAAAGGCTCCAACTAATGAATAAATAAAGAAATATATGTATATCTTACTTTTGTGCTTTGAACTTTTCAATGCGACGCCTGCGCGCCGTGACTCCATGTTGCCTCGAGCGCATCATTCTGCGCACGGGATGCGCATAAGGTTTCGTTTCGCTCTGAATTGGAGCCTTTCATATTACAATACTTTTGCGCAATGGCAGTTTATTGATAGCCTTAGTTGTTCTGTCCAATCTATGTATCATATGTTGCTGCTTCATTAAAAAGTTGCGCTTAAAATTTTTAAATAAATGTATTTTAATTATATAGTATATATTTTGTCTGTATTGTTTTACAAAGTAAGGAAAATAATGTTTAAGTCAAGCTTTGATGCCTTTAACAAAAGAATAATCCCAGTCTCTTCCCCACAGTGAGGCATACAGATACAGTTTATTAGGTAATTTGGCACTGTTTTTTAAATTATTATTTTAGTATTGGATCGGATCGGTATCGGCCAATACTGAGTCCCAGGTATCGGAATCGGTATCGGAGGCAAAAAAAGCGGATCGTGCCACCCCTAGTTATAAATAGCTAGTAAGATAACGTTAAAGGATTAGTTCACTTTAAAAAAAAACTTTTGCTGATAATTTACTCACCCCCGTGTCATCCAAGATGTCCATGTCTTTCTTTTTCAGTCGAAAAGAAATTAAGGTTTTTGATGAAAACTTTCCAGGCTTTTACTCCATATAATGGACTTCAATAGGACACAAACGTTTCAAGGACCAAATGACAGTTTCAGTGCAGTTTCAAAGGGCTTTAAACGATACCAGACGATGAATAAGGGTCTTATCTAGTGAAACGATCGGTCATTTCAAAAATAAATAAACAACTTTAAGTTTTATAAGCACAAATGCTCGCCTTGCTCTGTTCTGTGATGCACGTTCGTGATCCTGTTCGAACTCGTTCATCAAAATGAACAAATCTTTTTTCGAGTCATTTCGTTCGTTGAATGAACAAAATGACTCCGAAAAAGACTTGTTCAAAATGAACAAATCTTTTTTCGAGTCATTTCTTAGTTGAATGAACGAAATGACTCGAAAAAAGATTCGTTCATTTGGATGAACGAGTTCGAAAAGGAGAGTCACGAACGTCGGTACACACTTGCGCTGTGCAAGAGAGGGGTGATCAGCGCGTACACGAGCGTGATTGACACTGCTAAGACATTCCTCCTGGCTCTGATTGGTTGTTTCTGACCGGGAGCGGTGTATTTCTGCAAATGGCAATAGGACCACAGGGAGGAGCCAGAGGAGCTTGATTTTTTCACAGATTATCTGTCTCATATTCTACTTTCAGGACATAATGACAGTTTTAACAAATATTTGTTTACAAAAGTTACCTACTGGAGCTTTAATGTCATGATTTTCTGTTAAGTTACGGCTCTCATTTGAGCTCTCCATCATAAGTCTAGATCTGAGAGCTTGATAGTGTTCATTTTTGTTGGTGATTAGAACAACAGATATGATATTACTAAGCTTTAATTGTAGTTTACCTTGAATCAAATGGGCTGTGTTGATGTACCATTGATCTACAATATCCTTCTTGAAAGCCTTTGCACAGTAGCTAATCAAGTACTGCATGCATTTCATGAGTGGATTAACAAATTGAGTTAGCTTGTTAACCCCACTATCTTGAATCCCTCTGAACCTTTAGGAGACCCACTACTCTTTGATTAATGATAGGAAGATAATACGATTACATTAAAATTGCACTCCTTAGATCCATATCTAACATGACCTTGTACCAAAAAGCCACATTGATTTACATATTGCCTTTTGATTGTGTTAGTTTGAAGCATTATAAGTGAACCTTAAAGAACATATGAATATAATAAAAAAAGTTATAATTATATAGTTATAATTATTGTTATAGTTATACCTATTGTCCTTGGTGTGAACGGCCCTTTAGCCTGATTGTTTTGGGAAGACTTTAAAGTTTTGAAAATATTTTTTTAAATCGAGACCTCAGTCCAAATGTCATTTGTAAAAAAAGAAAGGAAAAAAAAAGGATTATTACACAAGCCAAAAATACTGCAAAGTCAAAGGAGCATAATTTTGTCATTGGTTGCAGGCACTTCTCTTAAAATACATCTCAAAATACACCTTTGCTTGTCTGTGATTCAGCTGTAATGATGCAGCTGCTCTTGTATTGATGTAATAAGTTTGTTTGTCCTTAGGACTCCGTAAACAAGGCAACACAAGGCCAGTGCAGCAGTTTACAACTCGCTGCCCGTTTAGGGGCTCTGACATTTGATACTCTGGCCTTTAAAGTTTCAAATGGGAGGAGCACATGGTGTGTGTGAAGCCTAGCAATGGATATGTTCACGTATTATTGTAATTCTCACAACCTTGTTCTTTTCCAAACACTGCACTTTGCCAGCTGTTCCTAGATTCAGTTCAATTAAAAAAAATTCAATGCTAGTTTTGTTTGTCGGCTCTCTCGCTGCACTTGCAATTCCAAGGGACTGGTCACAGGAAAGATGCACTGAAGTGCCCTGTTGAAGCTCTCTGTTACCATAGAAACCACTCTTAGCTGCCACTCCAGGCGTTGTAGGCATGGAAACGGAACATATGACAGTGGTCCAATGGTTACATCACTGCTGTGCCATATATTTCAGGAGTGTGTTGAACTGCTCTCTTCACTTTATTGGAATGTGGAAATCTTGAATGAGCAACCTGTCATCTGGACATGTAACTCTTGAATGCAGGCCCACGTTAGGTCAGGTAAGGATCTTTTTATGGTCATAAACTGACTCGCCATGTTAGCGAACCGAGCTGGTCATGTGGGATATTAATAGAATTCCTAGAGTCAGGCTTGGGCTGTTGTCAGGTTTTAGATTCATTCCTGCTTGATAAGAGGTGGTTGTTATGATGTTTTCTAGGTGACACCCTGAACTGCCTGGTCAGTGCTGAAGGTTTTTATTTATTTTTAATTTTTTATTTATTTGACACAATGTCTTTTTCCTGTGTATAATGAAGATATAATGATTCATAATGATGAGGGGTCGTGGGTGACGGTGGATGAAAGTCAATGAGGACCAGGTTGTTTTTCCTTTTGTTGGGTCACAACATTGAAACCCTCTTCAGAGGTCTAGCCCACTTCCTGTCTCAACAGGATACGTTTTATTTGTTTATTTTAGTGCTTTGGCACAGTGTGCTCTCTTGATCCACACGCATTCATAGGCAATGAGTTATTATCATCATCTGGGCTCTTTTGGTTTACTGTGATGCTAAACAGAGCACATGATCAAAGCATGGCTAATCTGGAGTCAAGGCACAGGTGCTGAAAGCGGTTTCCAATGAAACGCTATCGTTTACACAAGTGACATACAAGACTTTTTAAATTTTTTTTAATTACTCTTATGTACAATTATATGGGTTAATCCATCTCAGGTGGTTTTGGAACAAAAAAAGATCTTTAGAGCACATTTCAAGGTACATGTACATACAGAAAAAAATATATTTCTTTCATACATTTTACGCTCTTATAATTTAAGACCAAATGTGATGATCAAGATTGCTCAGGGGCTCACATTTAGGGTCACTTTACTATGGGAAATATTTGAGTCTCAGCCTTAAATCTTTTTAAGTGGTAACCCAATTAAACAAGCACACTTAACAATTCAGGTTTGAGACTTGTATTAATTTGAGAGTGCGAGCATGTGCCTTTTTTATTTCCCTTCATATCTTATATTAGATATATTTTCAATCTCATGGAGAAGATGGCCTAGCTTCGGCTGCTTTAGAGTAGCTTACCATTGTAAAAACTTTGAGAGATTGAGCCTTAGCTGAGGGCTCAGGATCTGGGTAAAAGGATGGGGGTTTGTATGCAATCCTATCTGGGTTTATTTATAGTGCAGTAGGCGTGAGGTGTGGCCAGCTCAGACGCTCAAGACATGCTGTTATGTGACATCATTGCATGCTTGCAGCTTGCTGAGCAATAGCGGGGTATAGCAATAACCAGGATCCACTATGTATGTCATTTAGACCCTTTTGCACTTTGATCATGCAATAATCCTCTTGATTGGATTCACAATAAAGATCACAGCAGCAGAACCATAGCTCATCTCACAGCAACATGTTCCGTGTTTCATTACTGAATGATTCAGCGTTTTGAACGAATCAGTTGAGTCAAAGATTCTATGACACATTCATAAACAATATCATATACACGTCACGATATGTAAGGCACCAAACCGGTATCGGCCGATGTGTTCATTTTTAATGTAATCGTTATTGGCCCAATTAGAAATTTTGGCCAATATAATTAAAGCCAATAAATAATGGATTGTTTCCCTCAGCTGAGACACGGGCATAAAAAAAAAAAAGTTTGGTTCCGGTTGGTTGTCAGTTGAGGTCATGGGTCGGTAGGGAATTTTTTTTTTTTTTCTCCAGTGGCAGCAAGGGATAGGAAGGAAATTATTATTATTATTATTTTTAATTTACAGTAGCGATGGATAGGCTACTCTATTTTTTTATAACATAGCCTACCTGTACATGTACTCTACCACCTTGTGTGTCCCAGCATGTTACACACACACACGCTGATTTTAAATGTGTGCGGGGGGGCAAACGGGGTTGCTTTATTGTAAAGTGTTACCGAGTAGTTATACGCCGATTCAGACGTCTCGTGAGTTCAGTGTTGGAAAGATCAGTTGTTTTAACCATTCATTAAAACGAATCGGTTCAAATGAGTCATTAGTTCGCGAATTGGACGTGTCATTATCGGACGTGTGCGCGTTGTGTGATTATCCCGGCGGTTAGGACATCCCACAAGATTTGTGTCATCACAGAAAACATTTCATCACTGGATAGTCTTTTCGTTTATTTAAAGTGTGGTTTATATGTCAGCTGAATGTGTGGAACGCTTTTCAGAGAAGATAAGGCAACGTATTTTAGCACAATTCCAACCCAGCGGTAATTCAGGAAAAAAGAAATCTCCGAACGCTCCACATGAATCTTCCGACCTTGCCATCGTGTCGATTTATTTAGATTAATATGTGCGAGGGAGAGAGAGCAAGACAGTGCTTAGTTTTGAGACGGTGAAGCCTATAGAGGGAATGCATTAACGTCACTTTCCCGCCGGAACACGCCCCCTCAGCCGGACTGAGTGGCAGAAGAGCAGCTGAGTGACTGGATTTCATAGGGGAAACTGCGAAAACGCAAGTAAAACAAACGATTATCAGTTTAAACTAAAGATTGGACTCAATGTAGTGTTCCTTACAACTTACTAAAGATCCAGTGATCCATGGATATTGACATTCAGCCAGAAATCGTGTTTCCTGACATTTATATGTGCCTGATTTTGACACCGGGGAAATACATACAGCAAATTTGCCTGTGAACGCTTTATATAAATACAATATAGGCAGGTCTAAATCCAGGTGATCACTTATATCAATGTTATATATATCATCATATCGTCTAGACTTAAAACTTGTATAGTTTTTTGTCAGTGTTTATTTAAAAATGTCAAATTATACAGAATATACAGTGGTAAATATTTGAATGATGAGTTGTCACTGCAATATATAACAATACAATATATAGAGAATGATTTTACCACTAAATTCAGCATATTGGCACAAAAATGATAACTGCAAATCCACCTTTCGCTGCCTGGAGTCCAGTTGTTTCTATGAATTGCAGTGATCTATTTGCTTCTCTGTTCTGAAGCTTTCGTCAGTCTGTAAAAACATACCTCAGATTTCTTGTCAAATGTAGTTGTACAGTCAATCGTAGGGCTGCTCGATTATAGAAAAAATCATAATCACGATTATTTTGGTCAGTATTGAAATCACGATTATGTAACACGATTATTTCACATGACTTTGGGAACGTGTTGCATTTATTAAAAGACACCTTTCAGGTAACCTGAAAAAGGTTACCTTTTTACAAAGTAATTTGTTGTAGGGGGTCACCAGGGCATTATTTACCTTAATAAAGGACAATTTATTAAACCTTACTAAATATGTTTTATGTCAAATTCTTACATTTGATCAAATTCAGTTTTAATAAAAAGGGCTGTTATCCATTAAATTAATTTACACTGCAAAATTACAACTGTAAAAATATTAATGTTTAAACAAATAATGAAAAAAAAAAAAAATGATACCTTTAGACAATAAATCAATAGGTGGCGACAAGTGACCGTCTTAATAAATGAATCGAGTCATTCATTGAAACGATTCGTTCAAAATAATGAATCATTCAGTAACAAAACACAGCGCTTAGTGTTGCTTTTCTTTTGTAACTATTTTCGTCGGTGAAATAGAACAAAACCAGTCAATACTGCGTCTATAATGTAAGTTACTACATATAAACTAGGCTACTTGTTTATTAAACTATAAATTCAATGTAACATTCGCAATCGTGATATTATAGAACAGCTCTTAGTCGTGTTATGTATGTTATATGTTATGTATAATATATGTATCATATATTATAAATTAAAAAAACTCAACATTTCTACCTCAGTATGTTTCTTCTGTGAGATTTTGTGTGAGCTGTTAAGCTCATTTGTTTTGATTTCTCCACTAATGTCTCTCTCACAAATAGACAGGGCAGCTTCCAGAAACTATCCATTACCGATCTCTGTTTATACTGACTGTGTAAGATCAAAACCATCTCGCGTTTCGATCGGTCGGGCAAGTAAAACTCTCTTTCACTTGTAACTTAAAAATCCCCTATTCCCGGACTAGCGTTAATGTCGCTCCTTGTGTTCATCCTCTATTTGTTTCGTGCTGTAAAGCGGAACAGATCAGATGATCAGGTCATGTGCGCGCGCTACCGTTCGCTTGAACTGAGGCGCTACAGTGATCGATCAGAAAGAGATCGCGACAGCTCGAGAGACGTCTTTGGTCTCACTCCAGTCTATATTAAATTAGCCAATTGTTATTGTGAAGTTTATTGTGCTTGCAATTTATGACTGTATAGGCTGAGAGAGTTTATGGCTTTGGGAGGGACGGATGTGCGCTTGCGCGAGTCATTCAGAAAACAAGACAAAATAAGAGTGTTCTTGCAAAACAGAACATGGCAAAATAATATTTTTTACTCGATTGTACCATTTTGGAGATCGTTTGGAGCCAAAATCGAAATTGAAATCGAAATTCGATTAATTGCACAGCCCTAGTCAATCGCTAAGCTCGTTCCCGTTTTAGATGTGTTTTTTGTGTTTTTCACGGCATTCACGCTGAAAACCAATGCTGCCGCTCAGTCTTTTTGCCACTTAGTGGGCGTGGCCTCAATCACGCCAGCTGACGGTGACGTCACGCGCATTCCCTCTATACTTCCGCCTGGCTCTGCAGAGAGAGAGCGCGCGCGACCGGGACTCTCTCTCTATTTCTGCTCGTTCAGTTCACGCGCCCTGTCACGAGCGCAGCAGTGCATCTACATGACAACAACGATGCGTGAACGCCCGTGGCTGCCTCGTTTGTTCACATTGCTGGAGGACAACAGGCAATACAAATACGGTGCTGTACAAAAACATAAATTATAGTTCGCCTCTAAGTTTTTTATTTGAGCATTTATTTAATTTGTATTATTTCTTCCCCAAGCTCATAAAATAAATTTGGGTTGCACATAAATTGACATGGTCGGTCGGAAACCGGAACCAAACAAAAAATTTTTTTATGCTATTTAATAGTCCCAAACTAGTTTTTGTTAATACAATGTTGATATGAGCCACCACAGTCATTTAAAAATATAAAAAATAACACCAAGTGAAAATAAAGTGGCATTTTGGGGTTATGGAAACGACAGTTACCATGGTGAATACACAATAACAAGAACTGTTAATGAAACAGCTCCTGAATGAAAGTCATACCTGCATGAAAATCCTTCTCAGCTAACCCCTGATTTATTGGTATTTTACTTTTATTTCGTGACTTAATAATTTACATTGTAACGACGTTGCATGCTCGTAGTTTCTTTTGCACTTCATTCAGTGAAGCGATACACAGCGCGCGCCGCCGCATTTGTGTGTGCAATTGAAGAGTACGTGCTACGATTACAGTATAACGGGACAGGACTGTAAAGTCCGTTTTTCTGAGGTGAAAGACTTTTATTTCAGCTTACACTTACGTCACTGCCTGGTATGTCATATTGTGCTGGGTTTTCTGAAGTAGTCGTGATTCGCCTCTCATAACATAATTATGCTCTAAACACACACACGCAGAGTGGATTTTCTTTTGTAATCGCGGCTTTGAACGATTACGTAATCGTGGCATCCGAAATCCTAATCGCGATTAGAAATTCAATGAATTGTGCAGCCCTACTCTCAGCCTCACGCATTTCTTGTCGGGTAAACTTTTTCCTCTTTGTTCTAGAGCATTTGATGTTTTGCATTGATTTTCTTTGAATTGGTTATGAAATTGTAATGATACATAACTGTCATATTAAATTGTGATATTTTATTATTCTAATTGAATTTGGCATTATTTTCATTCAAGAGTTTAAATAGAATAGTAAAACATTTGCTCACATTTAATGATGCACAGATATCATTAAAACCTTTTTCATTTATGGAGTCAGATGAAATAACGAGTTAATACATATGAGAAAATGTATTGTATTTAACCAAAAATACTTTGCCGTGAGAAAAGACTTGTAACACGCAGAGACCTTCACCGCTAATTCGAATACCGCCATTGGATCGAGTTAGACGGCCTTACAAGAACATTATAATTGTGTGCTTGGAACATGGGTTTTAATGGTGAGACTTTAGTTTTTGTAATTAAGCCCTCAAAAAATATAAAAATTAGATTTATTGGCCAATATATAGGTTATCGGCTTTCACATATAAAGAATGATCTAGGGGTGCACGATATATCGAATCAATATCGTTATCGCGATATCACGTTGCCCGATATCATGATCGAAATTCTCGCGATAATTATGCTATATTTATTTTTTGCGTCCCGTCCGACATGCAGACGGAGTACTGAAGGAAAATGAAAATTGAGCGGAAGTACATAGGAGGGCGGAGCCAGGCTAGCGTGGAGCCTCTGTGGAACATAAATCAGTGAAGAAATAGACCGAGACAACAAAACGAAGAGAAAGAAAAGAAAGGACCTAAAGAGAGAGCAAAGGGAGCAAAAGAAAGATCTCACAAGTAAGAAAATGAGTGTTGCTCAGGGAGAAGAAGAAATAACAGAGATTTACTTAAGTTCCAGACGAAACTGAACAAGTGTAAATTTATGCATCTGGTTGTTGAGACCTCATATGTAAATTTTACTCTTCCCAAAAATGCTAAAAAATAAATGTGGAAGTGTGTTATTGGCTATATGTAATGTTATAGCCAGATATGACGGCGCTACTGCGACACGCATTAACGCAAATGAGAAGCTGAGCATCTATTCATCAAGCCAACGAGCAAACTATTGCAAATCAAAGCAAAAGTAAGTCGCAGACCCTTAACACACAATCATCATCATCATCATCATCATCATTAAAAGTAAAGAAACTAAATGATCTTACCAGGGCTGTTGCCGCTCTCTCTTATTGCGGTCTTTGATTTTGATTTTATCTGATGATCAATAAAATTCAGCTCATATCTGTTACTTTCGGTGACGTGAACTCCATTAAATCTGCATAGCGCGGGAATTGAAGATTGTATTTATATCCGTTTTGCGAAAACACATTTATGTGAGCAGGTGGAAATGGAATCAGATAGCTATCCGATCTGAGAAAACGCATGAAGTGGCCAGGTGCCGGGGAAAGTGCAAATTCTAAAGGCGGTTGCACGGTTGTTGATGGGGCCGTTTTCTCTTGACATTTTCTTTTTACTTGTTTTTTTAGATTCATTTTATTGTTTCTAACATTTCCTGTTCTATAGACATGCTCATTTATTTATTTTTATACTCTACAACCAGTAAAACATGTCCTGTTCTGTAGTAGACATTATTATTTATTTATTCATGTTGTACCAGTCCAATATGACTGTCTGTTGAAAATAAACCTTGTGTTGTAAGAATTTGTTTTATTTGTTATGTAAATTTACAAAAGTTATGGGAAAATGCATCAAAATAGATTCATATGTTTAAAAATATCGAAATTAATATCTATCGCAATTTTCATTATCGAAAACACTATCACATTTTTTTCAATATCGTGCACCTCTAGAATGATGGTTAAAAATGATCGTTATCGGACAAAATTTTCATATCGGTAGATCACTACTGGCTTGAATCAGTCTTATGAATCATTGAATAAACTCCATAAACTGAATGTACTGCAATCCCTTGTTTAGTCATTCCCAACTTAAATTGAACCAGGAGATTCTACAGTGTTACATAAGGTTTAAATCAATGAAAAGACTGACTGCTTATTCCTAGAACTACATGTTGTTAAAGCTTTAACTATAAAAGGTTGTTTGCTCTGCTGGAAAAACAATACTTGCATGTTAGTTTGATTAGTTTGGACTGGATTGCTTGCGCAGAACAGTGCAGTAGTCAAATTTTCACAGTGGAAAGAAACCTATTAGTCCCCATTTCGAATGAACTTGGAATTGTTACACAATACATTTGTGTACTCATGTAATGTGTGCTGAGAATTGAAGCTGTAACCTGTGGACAAAAAGAGCTGTCTGTGACTGATCTGGCAGGGTGGCTCACCTCCTTTCACCGTTGGCTGACTGTGAGCTCTGAGTTCCAGAACACTGCTAGCACTGTTGGATTAAACCTGTGATACAGAGGTCGCCGCGGCATGAGTAAATAGGGTCACTTTCATTCTACCCTGTAAATAGATCTTTCAGTTTGTCTCGTCCTCACTGAATCTGATCAGTTTCTTAGCATGTTTGGTTTTGTATTGGTACATAGGTTCTGAATGGAGTAGGGGTGTCCATGGTTAACCGATTAACCGTTAAAAATTGCGTAACCGAGTGAAACATTTTGCTCGGTTAAGTGGCGTCAATGGCGTGCATTGAATTTAGTTGTAATACATTTTTGCACCGCCAGAGCGCTCCCAGACATTTGAATTGTCCACAAGAAGTTCACTTTTCATAATTTTAAGGCCTTAAATAGGCTTTCATTTCTCAAATAGTGTAATGTCTTAATTTTAGTTTGAATGGGTCTTAAATTAAGGAAAGACGAGGTGTATTCACCTTGCTGAGGGGGATGTGATCAAAGCCTGGAGTGGAGCGAAAGCACGTTCCTCTCTCCACTCTAAGCATTCTGTAATCACTTCGCTAACAGTCCACTCCTGGTTTTCAATTCCCGCTCACAGAAAAAAACTAACATGTAAAAAGGCCGCTTACAAGTAAACATTTTTTTAATAGTTGGTTGGGATGAGTAGCCTAACTGAGAGCCTATTTAATTGGAATATCAAATAGGTTGTGCGATTATTTAAAAAAAATCTCCATCTCCATGTTTTCGGTGCCGACGCGTTCATGTAATGTAGCCTGGGTTGCGCTGCCAATAACCTAAAAGCTGTCAAAAAGAACAGGCAAAAGTAATGATTATGAATATTTCAAATATAGCAAGGAGACATTTTAATTGTTTCCAGGCTCACTCAGCTGGAAAGATGAAGTTGACAATGCTGATTCGCGATCTACACAGTGAACGCGCCAGAGAGAAATGCACTTTTCATACGGATTACATAAGCAGAGAGCAGTCTGTTTTCTTTCGTTTTGAATTGTTGTGTTTAAAAGTAGACATTTCAATATAGATTTATTTATCAGGTCTGTGAGACAACTACGCTACCTTATAGCCTACGCTGAGTTTCGGAATTCGTTTATGAGATGAGCTCCAGTTCACGCGCCGGCGGCTCCGTGTTATCTAATGTCTGTTATATTTACTTATTTCCAGGTAATTGGTTGATTAAAATTAAGATACAATTAATACAAAACGAAATTCACTTTAAAGAAAGGCTTTGTGCATTCTGTTTGAGGTCTCTGTGAAAGTTTTAGTGCCGCTTCCAGAACTGCCACGTCCAATTGTTTGTTCCATATAAATGCGAACACGAAAAATAAAATAAAATGAATATTTTATGTTCTGGGGAGAACTGACCCTTCTTCATTCGGCAGTAGTACTTTTGGTTTGTGCAGTGTACAGAATTAGGTAGCCTAAAACAATATTTTGCCACCTAAAAGTTAAAGATGTTTTGTGCAGTTATTAAAGGTGTTAAAAATGAACAACCCCTTTCTCGTGTGTCTGTATCTCGGGGTTGCGGCGCGTACACTATGGTTAACCGAGTATTAACCGCTAAGGGCCTCGGTTAGCGGTTAATGAAAAACTTGAAAACGTGCAGCCCTAGAATGGAGCTTCATTTAGTTATTACTTTCACCACAGTAACAAGCTGCCTCATCTCAGCAACAGACAATCAGAATTCGGTTTTGATACAAATCTGATAATTTTTTTTTCTTTTTATGACCACGGTCTAGTGTGATTCATCTGGAGAGTAGAAATAGTCCAAACAGATGCATGTCACAGCTTGACTTGAGTCTTAAGAGGTAGTTCATCTAAGGAGAGCAAATCCTATTTTAGGAGAAGTTTAATCTCTACAGTCACTTCAGTGGCATTTATACTACTGATGTTATGAATGACTAAGGCCATCACAGAAGAACGACTAGAGCACTAGTTGGGACACAGTAAAAACATCCTAAATGCTTCACCTTTAATACTGTTTGTGTTGATATTTAGACATTTAGAAAATTACATTTATCTCGATTCTCACCTAAATGTTTGATCATGCAATGCATTTTTGATTTTACAATAGGGTCATTTTTTTTACACAGCAGCCTGATTTCAAACTTTGAATTGACTTTACAAAAAATTTCAACACTTAGTAATATTTTGTTTTCAATGGGACTGCTGCTTTTTTAAAGCACCAGGAGCGTAATTCGTGCTGAGCGTCTATTTCAGAGCTCAGTGTTTCTTTTCAACAGTCACCAAGAGTTGAAGAGTGCTCGACTTTGTGTACAATTAATTTAAACCGTGATAAATCTGTGAATTTACTAGGGATTCACCGATATGAACATTTTGGCCGATACCGATAACCGATAATTCTTTACATTTGAAAGCCCATAACCGATATATTGGCCGATAAATCTAAATTAAAAAAATGTATATACTTTGATAGCCTGTATACATGAACAAAAGGCTCACCATCAAAAGCCTTGTCTCAAACACTTTTAACATAAATCAAACATATACAATACAGTACAGCCTAGTTTGAACCAGTGTAAGATTCCTTAACTGTATCTTTTCCTTATCTTCCTTTTCGAAGTGAATCCAATCATTCAGAACCATCATGGCGAACAGCGCGCATCTCTCAACTGAAGTAAATAATCTATTATCTATCGGCTTTGATATATCGGGCAAATTTTCTTATCGGATCGATAACGATAACATCAAACAAGACCATTTATCGGCCGATATCGATATATGGTCGATATATCGTGCATCCCTAGAATTTACATTTACATTTTTATTCGTTTAGCTGACGCTTTTAACCAAAGCGACTTACAATTGCTATGTATGTCAGAGGTCGCACGCCTCTGGAGCAATTAGGGGCTAAGTGTCTTGCTCAGGGACACATTGGTGTCTCACAGTGGATTCGAACCCGGGTCTCTCACACCAAAGGCATGTGTCTTATCCACTGCGCCAACACATTGGAATGTACATTATCCACCTTATTACACGTCTACTGTGCAAATAATTGTACAGTGTATGAAATTGGTCAAATATACAGTTTAACTCAATATACAAAAAATACTTGACCGCAGAATTTGATTAATTAGCAACTTGATTCACCTCAGGAGTGAAGCAGCACTACAGAGCAGTGTAATATGTATTTTTCTGTGGCTAACACTTGAGTAGCAGTGCAGGGTACACTGCTATAGCAGAAATGCAGCCCTGCACAGGAAATTGGATTATCTGGGCTGCAGTTTTTTGATTTTCAGAAGCTACGCCGACTCTGTGGCTTCAGGGCCAAGAATCTCTACATGTTTATTTCACTCAGTTTGTTGTTAATAGAAATCCGTCTATTGAGCACTAAGACTAATCCTTCCACATTTGTGTTGTTCACTGGCAGTGGGTGTTTTTGGACTGTATGTGCTTGGTTTTCCCCGCCTCTAATTTTAATCTTTATGTCTAAAGCAGCTCTATTGGTGTGGCGCTAACAGTGTTGATGCAGTGTGAGGGGATGCTTAATGTTAACTAATGCATTTAAACTGCAGAGATCATATGTTTCTTTTGTGCTGCACTTTCCATGTCTTTTTTTTGTACTGTCTTCAGTGTTTTGTTTGTCTACCTTCTCAATGATTGTTTCTCTGTCTCTGCAGACGGTGGCCTAAGCCATGGGGGCGTTCTTAGACAAGCCCAAAACAGAGAAGCATAATGCTCATGGAGAGGGAAACGGCCTGCGTTTTGGCCTCAGCAGCATGCAGGGATGGAGGGTGGAGATGGAGGATGCCCACACCGCAGCCGTAGGCCTGCCGCACGGTCTGGACGACTGGTCCTTCTTTGCGGTCTACGACGGTCACGCCGGCTCACGTGTTGCTAACTACTGCTCAAAGCACCTGTTGGAACATATTGTCGCCACAGGGTCGGCAGATGAACTGCGGAAGGCGGGCGCTCCGGCGCCTGAGACGCCAGCCATAGAAGCGGTCAAAAAGGGTATCCGCACCGGCTTCCTGAGGATCGACGAGCACATGCGCAGTTTCACAGACCTGCGGAACGGCATGGACCGCAGCGGCTCCACTGCGGTGGGTGTGTTGCTCTCTCCGGAACATCTGTACTTCATTAACTGCGGGGACTCACGGGCCCTTCTCTGTCACAACGGGCACGTCGGCTTCTCCACACTGGACCATAAGCCCTGCGACCCACGGGAGAAGGAGCGTATACAGAACGCAGGTGGCTCTGTAATGATTCAGAGGGTTAATGGATCGCTGGCTGTATCCCGAGCACTGGGTGACTATGACTACAAGTGTGTGGAGGGCAAGGGTCCCACAGAGCAGCTTGTGTCTCCAGAGCCAGAAGTATTCGAGATTGTTCGTTCAGATGCGGAGGATGAATTTGTGGTGCTGGCGTGTGACGGTATCTGGGATGTGATGACCAACGAAGAGCTTTGTGCCTTTGTGCGATCAAGGCTGGAGGTGATAGACGACCTGGAGAGAGTGTGCAACGAAGTTGTGGATACTTGTCTACACAAGGTACAGTTCCTTCCTTACTCTTGCGTGACAGCTTCTTATGTCGCATAAATGTTTTTATTCTGAGTTGAGATTATTTTCTTGTTTCTTTCTTTTTCCTCTTTCAGGGAAGTCGAGATAATATGAGTATTGTATTAGTCTGTTTGCCAAATGCACCCCGAGTGTCAGAGGAGGCGGTAAAGAGAGATGCTGAGGTGGACAAGTACCTTGAATCGCGTGTGGAAGGTGAGAAACGGAAGAGCTCAGTGGTCCGTCCCACAATAACTATTTTGTCCACCGTAGTTTGGGAGCATTCATACATCTGTCCCTGGGCATGAGCTTTAAAACCTCTGGCGTTTGCTTACAATTCGACCAGTGTAGTCATAACTGGTTTGAAACACTGCCCTCTATAATTTACAGCATAACAGAGAAAATATTTTTTCATTGTAAGCAAAATTGACATATCTGAAATATACCCAAATTAATCTAAATTTGAATTGAATCAAGAGTTTGTGTAACTGAATCAAATTGGTAACTCTATTGAAATCTGTTACTAAATAGTTTACGGTGAAGTTATCTTGTCAAAAGCAGTCAGTGCTTTTCTCTGCAAAAATCACTGAAGACAGGTGAAATGTGAACTTAGTTTTTGAAAGTAAAAGCATTTTTTGTTTTGCACATGCCACTTGCTTAGATATATTTAAGGCCACTGTGTATCAGTCCAGATTAATTAATTTTAGAATTTATGCATTTTATTAAAGAGAAATGTCCTTTGTCTTTTTCTCTTGTGATCTTGAACATACTATCCTGTCTCCACCCCATTTCATATTCCTCTTTTTCTAGTTTAATATATCTTCTTGATAGCCTGACTCCATATCTTTTTACTTTTTTCTTTTCAACTGACCTTTCCTTTCTGTATTGGACATTGATCATAATCTGGCAAGTGGTTGTTAGTTTTGTGGGTTTTTTGGGGTTATGTAAACTCTTGGCTTTGAGCTGTGGGTAAAGGTTGTGGTAACGTTGTTGTAATGTTTGGCTGGGTGCTGAGAGGGCCTGAGGGAGTCGTCGGCACTACTGCTCTGGTGAGGAATGTGCTGGCTGAACATCTAACTGGCAACAGGCCCAGAGCAGCCCAACTCAGCCACTGGCTTTCCTTCTAGAGTCTCACTCTTGTCTCTCATTGTCTCTGTTCTTTCTCTCAGTGTCCCTGTTCTTTCTTTCTTTTTTTTCTTCTTTGTCTCTCATTTCTCTATTTCCAAAAACAAAACAAAAAACGATAACACTAGTACATTGGTATCCATAATGCATTGCTCATTTCTCAGTACACATATACATTAGGTCACATATACATTAAGTTATACTGCGTATATTGTAAGGTTCCATTAAATGGAGCAGTCAAATGAACATTTAGGGAGCTTTAACCTGTGGTTTATCCTTTCTGTCTCTTCATCAGAGCTCATAGAGAAAGCAGGGGAAGAAGGTGTGCCTGAGCTGTTGATTGTCATGAGCACCCTGTCCCAAGAAAGTATCCCTAATCTCCCACCAGGGGGCGGCCTTGCCAGCAAGTAAGTAAATATCACGGTTACAAACCACACAGAGGTTCACACCTGCACAAGCATGTTTACGGGACACAGGGTTACACACCTGATGTTTAAGGGTCTGGAATGCTAACACAACATTTGCAGGTTCAGTCTCAAGTAGGCTTGACTCAGAATACAGCTTGACTTTGAAGCTTGCTATATAACTTGTATACCTTGTTTTATTTTTCTAATACATTGTCTGCTTTTTTTGTTGTTGTTTAGGCACAGTGTTATTGAAGCTGTGTACAACCGGTTGACCCCCCAAAGAGAAGAGGATGGTGTGAGTATGAATTGTCTAGAACCTCTCGGTGTGATTACAGCTGTACATTTAGTCCTTGGTTTACCATAAAAAAGTTAGATGTGTAGAGATGGTACTTTCCCCTTGACCTTTGGATTCATCTCATCATGAGACAATGCCTTGTTCTGCGCCTTGCTCACTGGACCCGTTTATACCTGGTATTAACAACCTACAACTAAGAGCCACTCAGAGATCTGAGTAAAATACAGAAAATACTGAGTATAAAATACAGAAAAAATGAATCAGAGTATTTGCTCCATCCCACTCGCTTGCTCTTGGTTTATTTATTGCAGAGAGTAAAAAATCCTGTTCATATCACAGCTGTAATGAGCTCATTCAAATGATCCTCTGGCCCAAAGCACAGTGGTTGAGATCACCACAAACACTCCTAATACATCCCATTAAGGAGATGAACTGAGATTTATCAGCCTGTCAGCATGAAAAATCAGACATGATTAGTAACCTAACAAGTAGGGGTGCACAATATATCGAGTCAGTATCGTTATCGCGATATCACGCTGTCCGATATCATGATCGAAAGTCTCGCGATAATTATGCGATATTTTTTTTTATCCGTCCCGTCCGACATGCAGACGGAGTACTGAAGGAAAATGAAAATTGAGTGGATGTACATAGGAGGGCGGAGCCAGGCTAGCGTGGAGCCTCCGCGGGAACATTAATAAGTGAAGAAATAGACCGAGACAACAAAACGAAGCGAACGAAAGGAAAGAACCTAAAGAGAGAGCAAAGGGAGCAAAAGAAACATCTCAAAATGAGTGTTGCTCAGGGAGAAGACAAAATAACAGAGATTAAAAAGGGAACTTTAGTTCCAGACGAAACTGGACAAGTGTAAATTTATGCATCTGGTTGTTGAAACCACAATTGTAAATTTTACTCTTCCCAAAAATGCTAAAAAATAAACATGTGGGAGCGTGTTATTGGCTATATGTAATGTTATAGCCAGATATGACGGCGCTACTGCGACATGCATTACCGCAAATGAGAAGCTGAGCATCTATTCATCAAGCCAACGAGCAAACTATCGCAAATCTAAGCGAAAGTAAGTTGCAGACGCTTTACACACAATCATCATCATCATCATTAAAAGTAAAGAAACTAAATGATCTTACCAGGGCTGTTGCCGCTCTCTCTTATTGCGGTCTTTGATTTTAGCTGATGATCAATAAAATTCAGCTCATATCTGTTGCTTTCAGTGCTCATTTATTAATTTTTATACTGTACAACCAGTAAAACATGTCTTCTTGTTTCTCTGTCTCTGCATGTTGTACCAGTACAATATGACTTTCTGTTGAAAATAAACCTTGTGTTGTAAGAATTTGTTTTATTTGTTATGTATCTATTTTGATGCGTTTTCCTATAACTTTTGTAAATTTACATATGTTTAAAAATATCGAAATTAATATCGATATCGCAATATCACATGTCTTTTCAATATCGTGCACCTCTACTAACAAGTATATTATTTCAATAGCTTGTAAATAAGTTTGCTAATATGCCATTATGAACTCTTCAGCCAAGTCTCATGATGATGATGATGTCACTTCTCATAGTGTGATCTGGCGAAACTGCACTGGGGGTTGCATGTCGTAAAGCCTGCAGTTGAATATCTGTCTTGTTGTTTGTGTGTGTGTATGAGGCAAACACCTCAAGAGAATGTGTCTTATTGTTTAAGTAGTGTGACACATTCTCAAGTATTGGTCTGGAATGGACACTAGTTGGACAAAGCTGGAGTTTGATCCAAGTGTTTTTCCCTACTGGACATCCAAGAGATATCTGGTGTGTGTGATAGATGGTGTTCTCTATGCTCTCTTGGACTCTCTCTTCACAATACCACAATTTGCAGTAGGATTCTTGATACACTTTCAATACCACAGAAACAACCGATCTAACGAACACAATTCTTTATTTAATGTTTGTATATTAACAAATTACAATGAAATGTACATTACCATTTAAAAGTGTATTTGAAAAATAAATTGATACTTTTATTCAGCAAGGATGCATTAAATTGATCAAAAGTATCAATATCAAAAATAAACACTGTTCATTTTACCTTTCTGTTTACCAAATAGTCCAGAAAAAATTATCAGTTCCCACAGAAAATGTTAAGCAGCACAACTGTTTTCAACATTGATAATAATACAAATTATTTCTTGAGCATCAAATCAGCATATTAGAATGATTTCTGAAGGATCATGTGACACTGAAGACTGGAGTAATGATGCTGAAAATTTATTTTAAAATATATTCAAATAGAAAACAGTTATTGTAAATGTAATAATATTTCACAATATTTTTTTAATCAAATAATTGCACCATTGAACATGTGACTAAAAAAACATAAAAAAAAAAGTTTTTCATAAATATTCTAATAAAGCTGATTCTTAATAAACAAACAATTTTCCTGTCAGTATTATGTGTTGATTAATTTTATTATAGTAGACAGCAGCAGTGCTGTTAGACTGTATCAAAATTTTTGTATCAAGTTAAAGGTGCTCTAAGCGATGTCGGGTGACATCACTTCTTGTTGACGTTTAAAGTATTGTCAAACAAAACGAAGGCTAGCTAGACCCTCCCTCCTCCTCATCCCCGCACTAACCCCCCAAACCCTTCTTGTCGGTTATTGGCTGGAACAGTTTGTTACGTTCTGTGGTGCGGGTTAGCCCAGTTTGTTTTTGTTGCCGTTTGTGGAGCCTGGGTTGTCTGCAGAGTCCGTGTTTTTTACAGTCTGTTCAGGGGACAGGCAGCTAGCGGATAGTTTGAAGATGTTTGTTGTATGTGACAAAAAATGTTTTGCCCTAAAAAATGCGTGACATCGCTTTGAGCACCTTTAACCTGGTACTTTTGACATCTCCTGGCATCATCAGCGAGTGATGTTTTGTTGGCTTGTTGCCAGGAGTAGACTAGATCCTTGTGTTTCTCTGTGATAGCCATTGACAGCTTTATAATCCATGCACCCCTCCTTTTGTAAATAAATTATTTAATAACATGTTTTTCACAGCCAGATAAACATTTAGAAATCATATTCTTGGTCAAATGCATGTAGTTTTTACACACACAAACATAAAGGTTGGTATTCATATCCAGAACACACATAGTTTGAGATTCATTAAGAGGATAATACACATTAACAAAACTAATGATGTATGTGTTAACCCTTTAATTAATGCAGCCCACCTGTTTCATTTGGTAAGTTGAATACTAATTGATACTAATGATTTCTGCAGAAAGAGCGACTCGAGTTTTTCACAACCTCACTTTACTCCATATACTGATCTTATGAATGCAACGCTGGTTGAGGAGGGAATTTTCCATTTTTTTAAATTTGCTGGTTTACTGTTATCTGTTATCAGTTTTATGCAGTTTGCAGTGTGAACAAACTGCCAGAATAGTGCTAAATTACATGTTAAACATTCAAGCCATGTAGATAATTCACTTCTTTGTGTTTTACATTAACAAGCAACACTGTTCCTGTAAATGAATGCAGATGACTTGTTTAGCATTTGAAATCCTGCACGTGTATGATCTGTGTTATGAAATGGCCTACCTAGATGTGTTCTTGAAAAGTAATCATATTAGACAACAGAAATATTATTCAGAATCTCTAATTGGCCATTTTACAAGGGTCTGGATCAATTTTTCCACAGTCTTTCAGTTTTGCACATGCATCCTTTTCTCTGTGATGCAGATGTGTAAGGAAATAAATATCATCACAGTAGTGGACGAAACATCCAATCAAAACTGCAGGATCTGATTATCCCAATATTTTTTATTTTCTGAATCGTTTCCATGCCTTGAACAACACCGTTAATTCTTTGATCTTGCAGTGTAGAAATGATTTGATCACAGGTGTTCCATTCGTACAAATTACACATCAGACATACTAGACAAAGAAACAAGAAAATGACAATTCTAGTTTTAAGGTTCGGCAATCACAGTAATGGTTAGCTGAAGTGGAATATGGGAGACTGTCCATACTGTTTGTTTTACATTTTTATTTTTGTTAAGGTATAGCCTAAAGAGATTTATGGTAACACTTGGCTACCTTACAGGATTTTATCATGGCTAAGAGGTTGTGGGCAATTTTGAAATTGAATTATTGATTATGTGTAATTAACATTATTTCATTATCTAGTTTAAAGTTTAAGACTTGATAAACACATGCACTCAATTGAGAACTTTGAGCATGTGCAGAATATTTGTTCATATAGGCTGATACATTTAGTGTATATTTTAGTATTTAACCACTTTTATATAATCATACTGCGTCTAAGTTAGACTTTTGATGATTTTTCTCAGCTGAATGCATATGTATCTTAGTTAACGGTTCAGTGATGTTGAGGTGTACACTACTGTTCAAAAGTTTGGGGTCAGTAAGTTTGTATCAATGTTTTGGATAGAAGTCTCACCAAGGCTGCATTTAATTGATCAAAAATAAAATATTGTCTTATGATTTAAAATAAGTTTTCTATTTGAATATATTTTAAAATGTAATTTATTCCTGTGATGGCAAAGCTGAATTTTCAGCATCATTACTCCAGTCTTTAGTGTCACATGATCCTTCAGAAGTCACTCTAACATGCTGATTTGCTGAATAATAGTGTTAATTTCTTTCAAACTCTTTTTTGCCCTAAACCTTTGAACGGTAGTGTACAGTATACAATATTTGTATTGTACAATTATCCCAATCACGTTACATTTGGTGCTTACACTCTTCCTTCATACTTCCTGTATTAGATTTGGAATTATGATGTAGCCTTTCTTGTTTAAGTAAATGTTTTTCATAGCAAAAGATGGCAGGTGTATTTGATTGACCACAGTGATTTGGATAATGCTGATTTGATGCCTTTTCCTACTGATGGTTTTCTCTGTGTGGTCTCTCTCTGCAGAGCGGTGCTGACCTTGAGGACCCGTGGTAGTCGTCCCATTTGAGGGAAGAGCCCCTTCTCTACACAAGACATCAGTCACGTTTCTTTTGTTCCAGTGAAATCAAGAGATTCAACGGACAGTCTTTCAAGAGTCACAACACAGTGGAAACAAAGTACAACCAAAAGCATTACAAACACTTTTTTTCTAATACATGAGGGAAAGAATGGAGTTCCAGTTCTAAAAACAACTACAACAAAATACACATCATACAATAAAAAAAACTGTTTTTCTCACTTTTTTTGTGGTGGCTTTGGGTGTTAATTTTAAAACCGAGGATGTTTTCGGGGATGGACCCATGTACGTGCTGTGGTGCCTTTTCCAGTCGGCTGCAAATTCGAGTGAGGATACAATTGATAAACTTGGCAGCCCCTGGTATGGGGTTATGGATCATCACTGGGTTTAATGGAGGATATATTTGACTGATGAATGTGTGTGGAACATGTTTTAAAGAATTGCTTCATTACTACATAACCTGCGTGGAAGGATTGAAGCTTGTTAGCTTTTTGCACCTTCCCTCCCTCCCTCCTCGTGAGCGCTGACTGACCTTTAGGTAGAACCTGGGACTTGACTCTGCTTCGTTTGGCAGGTTATCATTTGATTGGTTGTAAAAAGCTTTTCAATCCTGCTGTTTCAGAGAATATAGAATATATAGAGATAAATATATAAAATTCATATATATTTTTTATTTTTCCCAAGTTCGACGTCTTTGTCGCTTATTGTGTGAAGCAATAGAGTAATGTTAATGGCGACTGATGAGCGTGCCACGTTGTGTGAAATAGACACACAGAGTTTGTTCATGTACTTGTTTAACCCAGGAATTGTGGGTGATGTTGGATAAAAGGGATTGTAACTGCCCACCAAAGCCACGCAGCTTTTCTCAGCTCTCCCTTTGTATTATATCTCAGTCTTTTCTCCTTATCCCTCACTTTCGAATGCAGATGTGAACTTACAGCACCCTGCCTTTTTTCTTTTTTTCCTTCAGAGTATATTGTAAAGTGGTGTTTTTTGTTTGTTTTTTTTTGGTTAGATGAACATGAAAAAATAGCTTTCATATAGTAGTTAGTAATAGTTTTCAGCAGTCCATGGACAACAGTACTCATTGGCCTCAGAACTTGAAAGGCGATATTGAGCAGAACAATAAAGCTACAGGAAAAAGCAGTCTTGCTCCTTATGTTTAATCACAGTGGGAAAGGCCTAATGGCTAAGACACAACACTTTTAACTTTGCATAACAGTAAGCTTGTAAAGCAACCAACTGCAGGTTGCTTAGTTTTTGTGTGCGCTTTAGCGGTCGATAGTGTAATAATAGACTGGCATGGTAAGAAATTCTTTAAAATAATGGTGTTCTCAGTAAAAGTTGTCCATGAAACAAACAAAAATGGAAAATATGTGTAGATGTTGTGATCTGTAATTCTGTGTTCTAATTGAACAAAGCTGGACATACAGTGTTGATCAAGAGAATACTAAGTGCCCCAAACAAACCTGAGCATATTTCAAAGATTTTATGTATTTTAGTAAATCTAGTGTTCACTCATTGTATCAACTTTGCCAGTCAATCTAAAAAAAAAAAAAAAAGTGTGTCGGAGCTTATCAGATTGAATTTTTTTTGTGTATATTGTGCATCAGATGTTCAGCGAGCAAACTGTGGTCGGTATGTGGCCATGCCAACTGAGGCCGAGGCGAATGATGCGTTATTGCTAATAATGAGTGCTATGCTAGGGTTTCATGAAAGCCTGTTTTAAATATTGCAGAACATTTTTTATTTTTATTGGTGTTTTATTTCGATCAAAAAAGTTCTGCTGTACCTGTAACACTGAATGAATTGTGTAGTAGTTGAAAAGTAAAGGCCCATTCACACCAACACAAATGTTCAGCATGCGGTCTGACTTTTACATGCATTTGTCTGTTCAGACCATTGTGTAAAAAAAGGCACATGGATTAAATTAACATGAAAATCAATGTCTGACAGTAGATGGCGCTTGTAGAAAAGCCGGTACTTGAAAATCTTCACAAATGAACACAACTTTTATGAATTTTGAAGCCAAAATAGAATTGCCAGAAGTAAAAAGTTAAACCAAGGCTATAAACCAACTACACCATGAGTGCATGACTACAGACAGCATCGCCATCACTAACTCTTTGAATAGTTAGAAGTTAGAAAAGAGTGCAAGAGTGTGATCATAAACAAAATAAGGCAATGAAAACGGACTAGTAAGTAGCTGAGTTTATCTGATCAGTGGGATGAGGTTTAATGTTAAAAACCGCCCTTTTCAAAACCAGTAAAAGTGTTTAAAAAAGGGGTTGTTACTGATGTATTTCATAGAATAAAACATGAAAATATATTGAGCTTGTGTTAACCACAGACCTTATTTCAGTCTTTTACCGAAAAACCCAATGGCTTCGGGATGATAGAACCGGAAGTGTTACAATGCTAGCTCGTTTTGGGGTTTTTGCCTACAAAAATACACCATCCCTGCAGCACTATGGCATTTATCAAACAAAATCAAATACAGGAAAGCTGCTTGGATAAATATCTGTTTGTGAACACCAAGTTGTTGATTTGCCCATTTGCTCTGGGTAAGAACACTGCTCAGTGTTCTTAGCAGTGCAGTAGAAAAAAGAATAAAACACCTTTCCGTAAGCATTAACATCTGTTTATGTTGAATATTATCTCACCGAATATTCGTCTGGGTATGATCAGGCCTTGATATAGTCTGCATAAACATAAAAAAAAATGATATAATCAAATAAATAAGTTGCCGTTTACAATCTAATAGTTAACTAGTTAACATAAGTTACACAGAATTTTTATGTTAATTCTTAAGAGATACACAGAATTTTTATGTTAATTCTTAATAGATCTGATTTCAGGGAAAATCTGTCAGCTGAGAAACAGCATTGTCTATAAGGTAAAAGTTTGCCAGCTAATTTTTCAAATGGTGGAAAAACTATTCTTATTGTCATTATTACTGGTGTTAAGTATTATTCATATACTATAAATATTTTAGCTTTTTTATATTTTCAGTTTTAATGGTAATGTTTTTTTAAATATTATATTTAGCTTTTTTTATGCTTCATTGTTTAGTACTTAAACTTATTTCTTAGTTACTAAGGCAATATTACTAGTTACTAAGTTTTTCATCGAATTTTTCATCTTATTTCAGCTTTATTTCAATCACTGAAAACATTTTAAAATATATTTAGTTTTCGTTAATAACACTGATATGATTATTATTTTTTTAATGTATTTTGTATTTGAAGTTGCCCTAAAACATGCAAATTAGGCAATAAATTATTAACTGCTTTTTTTATGCATTCATCAAAAATCTTTTTTTTTTTGTTGGTAGATTTGATTATTCTTAAAAAAAAGTTAAATAATCAGGCCTTGACAGTATGCATAAACATCAATATAATGATGTAATCAAGCTTGCAGTTTATAATCTAGTTAACTAATTTACAAGTTGGACATGATTCTTATTTTGTTCATTCTGTAGAGATCTGATTTCAGGTCAAATCTGTCAGCTGAAAAACTAAAGGGTTGTTCATATTTGGTAAAAGTTTGCCAGCCAATTTAATTATATAGTGAGAAAGTTCTGATGCCAAGATAAGTTACACTGACTTTTCAATAATATGTAGCCAAGGAAATGTGTGATTGGCCTTGCTAATCTCTGCCACATTCCTCTGGGAGGGGTTTTATTGTGTGCGAGAGAGGGATGGAGACTGAATGAGTGTAATGCACTATGGACTTGTGAATGCCTCTATTTAACAGGACTCTGGCTGTATCGGCTCTCACAAGCGTTGTTCCTGTGCTCTGGAATTGAATGAAGCAAGAGCGATGAGCTCGACCAAAATCACAAACATTGACACGGTGGAGCTGCAAGAAGGCGCCCACAATCCAGCCTTTCAAAAGGATGATGATGATACATCTGAGGCATCAAGCTCTCGAGAGCACCAGGCCACCAGCTTCTCCTTCACCGGGCCGGAGGAAAACGCGTACACTCAGATCAAACCGTATGCTGGGATGCCCAAAGAGGTTCTGATGCTACACTCGAGCAAAGCCTGCTACAGGATCCCTCGAGAGCTTCTTTTCTGGCTGATCATCGTATGCACCCTGGCTCTGATTGCCATGACCATTACGATCGTGGCGCTGTCGCCTCGATGCATGAGCTGGTGGCAGCTGACTCCGGTCTATCAGGTTTATCCTCGATCATTCAAAGATTCAAATGCTGATGGTGTTGGAGACCTTAAAGGTAATTTTTGATCCTTAAGGTGAGGTTAATAGGGTAAAAATGTTTATTTTATTTTATGTTGTAGTATTTAATAATATTTAAAAAAAACGTATTATTTTTTAAACTTTATTATTTCATAATATTTTATATATATTTTTATTTTTACTTTAAAAAGTTTTAGAGTTTTATATTTTAAATATAGATTATAAATATAACATATTTTGTTTTAAATAAATCGATTTTGCTTAATATTTATTTCAGTTTTAGTTTCCAAAATGTAAGTACTTCAACTTAAACTTATTTATTAAAGTTAGCACACAATGCAACATTTCTAACTTATTTTTTTTTTAAAGTTTTTATCTTATATTTTTTATTTGATTTCAGCTTTATTTCAATTACAGAAAATTATATTTTAATAACACTGATTATTACAATATTTTCAGCTATGCATCTTGTATTAGAAGTTGCCCCCCCCCCCCCATTTGCAAATTAGGCAATTAATTATATACCTCTTTTGATGTATTCTACACAAAAAACAATTTTAGTAATGTTATTAGACTTATATTGCTAATTGTAATTTATTTTAATATCCTTTTCTTGTTGCATACAATGACAGTATTTTGAAATACAATAGTCAAAATTTGAAGTGGATCAAAAAAGTTCATCAAAGTTGTCCTAAGACAAGAACAGGTATTGTTCAAAATTCATGTATAACTTTGATGAAAGGTTTTGATCCACTTCAAATGTTGACTACTGTATATGTAAACATTCTGTCAATTTTTACATACAAATTATGTAATAATAATAATTTGAGTAAGTTGTTCTGCAATCTCCAAATCTTACATAATATCGTCGAGAACCTTTGTGTCAGGTTTGGATCTTGTATTCCGAGAACACCAAATGTATCTACACACATCCTAGTGTGCATAATGTCATCATTTTTCTGCAAATTGGTTTCTTTTAATAATTCAGAGACCATACAATTGGCCTAAAACAAAAAGGCTGAAAAAGTCAGCAGTAGTTTCTCAAGCAGCCTTGACAAACAACTCTCTTTTCAGTAGCTGAGAGTTCCTTCTAGCTGTAGTGCTATTTGAGAAGTGTGTATTGATGCCTTGGATGGACACACAAAAAGCCATTTTTTCCCCTCATAATGGTTCTGTATTGCTGCGTATTCCATTTCATGCAAGAGGAGGAGGTTGTTTAATTGCTCTTATGTAATGGGTAAAATTGCGTCTACACATGCCATAAAGTAAATAAAACTGATTTTATGGTGGTACATAAAGGGTCATTAGTTTTTTACTGTGAAACATGTTCACACAAAGCAAACACTATGAATAAGACAAAACCCCAGCTTATCTTCTACATGAGATGTGTAATAGCTTTAGTGACCTTCTAAAAAGATCATGTTGAAATGATTATAAAGGTTAGATTGATCAAGATAAATCCATCATGAGGATTGTCGAATGTCTTTGTGAAGATCAAAGATGCAAAAATGTGTAGATGATGTTTTTATAATTCAATGTTTGACTTTAGGAATCAGGGAGAAACTGAGTCATTTTGAGTACCTGAACATTAAAGCAATCTGGATCAGTCCTTTCTACAAGTCTCCTATGAGGGACTTTGGCTATGACGTCGAGGACTTCAGGCAGGTTGACCCTCTCTTTGGAACCATGGAAGACTTTGACGACCTCCTAACAAGCATGCATGACAAAGGTGGGCATGCATTATGATAAATGATCAATATTTCAACCAACATTGTTGTCAACCAACAACTTGTAACACAATGACAACTCACATTTGATGTGTTTATGGCTATAGTTTGAATTTTAGCATGTTATGAGTTTCACGAACATGGTTAATAATTAACGGTTCCAAACTTGTTACAATGTTATAACACCATTATTACAACAATCAGTGCTCTGTTTGATAACCACATTAATGTTAGCTGTTTTTTTGTTGTTGGCCCAGGTCTAAAGCTGATCATGGACTATATCCCGAACCACACCAGCGACAAACACATCTGGTTCCAGCTTAGCCGTAATGGCACAGAGCCCTATAAAGACTACTATATCTGGGTTAACTGCACAGCAGACAAACCACCTAACAACTGGGTATGAATGTCTATCCTCACAATGCAAACAAATCAGGCAATACTGACAGCTGCTGTTACATTTGGATCACCTCAACATAAAGATTATTATATCTCATCTGATACTGTTTGTTACATAGCAAATTGTTTTTTTGTTACAATTAAGACTGAATTAAGTAAACGATTACAAACATATATAAACAGTAGTTAGATGTGGCTGACTATAGTGACATATTGTTTGTCCTAGATAAGTGTCTTTGGGAATTCTACTTGGGAGTATGATGAAATACGACAACAGTGCTATTTTCATCAGTTCCTCAAGGAACAGCCAGACCTGAACTACCGTAACCCCAGAGTCATCGAGGAGATGACGGTAAGACAGAGCTAAAGGAAGCATGAAGACAACAGCTTGACTATGAACATTATGCAGACTTTTACACTTTGAGTCCTAGCAAAAGTGTGACATGGAAAAGCAACAAGCAATGGTTCTAGTCCTGGTTAGGACAAGATGAACTTACGAGATACACATTGCACTCTTAAAATTAAGGTTCCAAAAGTTTTGTTTGTTTGTTTTGTTGCCATGATGCCACTTCTTAAAAGAACCATCCTAGTGTGAACTGTTTTTCCCAGAGTAAAGAACATTTTAATAATCAGAAGAACCCCATTCCACCATAAATAACCTTTAGTGCAGAGAAAAGTATCAATGGATGTTAATGGTTCTTGAGTCATAGATGGCAATAAAGACCCTTTTTTTATATTGTGTATATTACATTTCCAGTCATTTGTGATAAATATACAAGGATTAAAAAAAAGTTTTATTGTATCTCTGGAGCTTGAGCCTAACTAAAAAATATATTGTTCATGCATTTTTAAGATTTTGTCAATATATATGATTTTTCCAGATCTGGAAACCCCCAGATATTTTCAGAATTTTTCATTAAAATAAATAGATAGTTTTGGTAAAGTTAAGGCATATAATTGACAGCTGTACTAATGTGCAACATTCTTTAAAAAAAAAAAGTATACATAATGTGATTTTTGGAGTAAATGTTTGAATGTTGCTGTGGTAAAAAGCAGTGCGAGAATGTGAAAGAGTGTTAAGAAAATGGATGACTGTGTCTGAATGAATGTTAGTGTGATTTAAACCACCCAAGCATGAAGCCACCACCCATTTAAGCACTGTTTTGAGCAACACTTTACAATAAGGTTTCATTTGTTAACGTTAGTTACCTGCAGTAGTTAACATGGACTAAGAATGAACTGCACTTCTACAGCATTTATTAATCTTAGATAATGTTCATTTCAATATTTACATTACTAAAATCAAAAGTTGTGTTTGGTAACATTAGTTAATGCACTGTGAACTAACACGAGTAAACAATGAACAATTATATTTTTTACTAACTCACATTAACAAACATCAATGAATGCTTAAAAATGCATTGCTAATTGTTATTTCATGTTAGTTAATGCATTAAATAATGTTAAGAAATGAGATCTTATTGTAAAGTGTTACCCCGTTTTGTTTTCATTTACATAAATATTTTTATATATTGGTGGAGGAGGAATATTAGCCTTCAAACTCTTGAACAAAAAGACCTTTCATGCAGATCCGCAATCCACCATACTATATCATGTTTCACTACAAACAATGACCCTCTTCGATCTTTGTTTCACATCTGTGTAATAGGACATAATCCATTTCTGGCTGAAGAAGGGGGTGGACGGGTTCCGCGTGGACGCTGTGAAACACATGCTTGAGGCCACACATTTGAGAAATGAACCCCAGGTTGACCCTGACCAAGATCCAGTAAGCCAAACAATGTCCTGTGCTGTCATTCATTCAGTTTACTGTTTATTGAAGCACTTCATCTGCCAGAGCCTAAATTATTCTCTGAATGCATTTAGGAGTCATGTTACTATTGTTCTCACAATGTCATTTAAGGAGTACTAGTGCATATTTCTCTGGATTTACTGACAAGTCATTCCCATTATCCTAATTCCAGATGATTACAAAGCCACTGAAGATCTATGGAAGGCTGTGGAATGACTCATTAGTCTTGGCACTCTTTTTTAACGGCTTAATTTTTCGGTCCTCCTTATGGACTTGCTAGCACTAACTAAAAAAAAAATTCCGGGTTCAACGCAAATTAAACTCAATCATCTGTATCATTACTACAAAATATTATTACAATATCAAATAATAGTCCTATTTGAATATATTCTATTCCTGTTATGCCAAAGCTAATTTTTTTTTAGCCATTACTCCAGTCTTCAGTCACATTATCCTTCGGAAATCATTATATGCTGATTTGCTGCTCAAAAACATTCTTATTATCAGTGTTAAAACAGTTGTGCTGCTTAATTTTTTTGTGGGAACGGTGATACAGATTCTTCGATGTATAGAAAGTTCGAAAGAACATTTATTAGAAATACAAAAAAAAAAATCCCAATCCCAAACCTTTGACTCATAATGCATACCATATTTCTTAGGAGATGTAATGCTTTTAAAATATAATACGTTTCTTTTATGGTAATATTTTATTAGTTAATGCATTAACTATCATGAAATAAATTGAACAATGCATTTTAAAGCATATATTGATCTTTGTTAATGTTAGTAAAAATATAATTGTAGTATAATATTATATATAAAATATAATAAACTACATTCTTTCCTCAGTCGACTGTGGACACAGAGTTTGAGCTGTACCATGACTACACCTACACACAACAGGGGCTACATGAGATCCTGACAGACTGGAGGATAGAGATGGACGCCTACAGCAGAGAGCCTGGCCGCTACAGGTATCCTCAGTTCTTCTACGTCACAAATCTCCATGTGCTTCTCTCTTGTAAATGGCTCTTTTGTGTTTTCTCTAACTTAGATTCATGGTTATAGAGTGTTACGACTATGAAGAAATTGAAAAAACCATGAGGTACTACGGTACAAACTATGCCACAGAAAGCAATTTCCCCTTTAACTTCTATCTACTGTATCTTCCTGATGATCTGTCAGGAAATCAAGCCAAAGGCCTGGTTGATTTATGGATGTCGAATATGCCAAAAGGAAAGTGGCCAAACTGGGTGGTGAGTGACCAGATGTCTGTCCATTCATTAAGAATCACAATCTCATGTGTGTAATTTCAGCAACACTAGCATCACTAAATGGAACAATAAAGTTTGTATTCAAATTGAGTTGTCCCAGACACTCCCCCATTTGCCTCTGGATGGGCAAAATGTAAAAAATTGCACACTCCAGCAATTTTTCTTTCTCCAGCAAACTCACTTTTTTTCATATAATCTAATACATTTTGTTCAGTTTGTTACAATCACAAAATATGTTTGTATGCATATATAGGTGGGAAACCATGACAAGCCACGTATAGGCTCAAGTGCTGGTAAGGAATATGTCCGTGCTATAAACATGCTGTTGTTAACACTGCCTGGAACTCCCACAACATACTATGGAGAGGAGATCGGCATGGTGAACGTTAATGTCTCTGTAATTCAAGATCCTTTTGGAAAAGATGATCCAGTAAGTGTAAAATACTGCATTCTTTTTTTTAAAAGTAATAGTTAAATTCAGCACATTTTGTAGTTTTACAAAATAAATGCATTTTAATATATGTTAAATGTTTGGGGTTGGTAAGATTTTTAAATATTTTTGAAAGAAGTCTCTTATTCAAATATGTGTTGTTTCAGCTGTAAAAGTCCTTTTAGTGGCCCCTTTAATCGTTTCTTAAGTGAACTACTATTTGAAAGTTTGGGGTCGGTAAGATTGTATAAAATGTTTTTGAAAGGAGTCTTTTATGATCCAAGGCCACATTTATTTGATCAACAATACAATATTGTGAAATATTACCATAAAAGAAATGTACTATATTTTAAAATGTAATATATTCCTCTGATAGCAAAGCTGAATTTTCAGTAGCCATTACTCCAGTCTTAAATGTCACATAATCTTTCAAAAATCATTCTAATATGCTTGAGAACCATTTATTATTATTATCAATGCTAAAACAGTTGTGCTTCATACTATTTTTGTGGAAACTGTTATAATTTTTTTTTTTAAATCTTTTGTACATGATAAAAAGTGACCCCTTTTGATCAAATTAATGCATTATTTTTTTTAAATTAAATATATACCTATTTTACCATCAAGAGCAACGGTCGAGACCCACAGCGAACACCAATGCAGTGGAATGATCAGCTCAACTCTGGCTTTAGTGACAATGAAACGGGCACATGGCTAGACATCGCTCCAGACTACAGCACTGTCAATGTGGAGGTACGTGATTCCAACTGCCATGACAAGAATCTGTGTGTTAAATTAAGGAATCATCTAATCCCATCTTATGTCTTTCTCTCCAGCTTCAGCAGGCCAATCCAGACTCTACCATTTCACAGTATCGTGCTCTGAGTTTGCTCAAAGGGTCGGACGTCGTCCTTTCCCGAGGCTGGTTCTGCAATGTCTGGAGTGATGTCAATGTATTTGCTTATTTGCGTGAGCTGGATGGGCTCAAAAAAGGCTTCCTGGTGGTTCTAAACTTCGGCATGGATACTACAACAGACTTGTCTTCGGTTAGTGAGCTGCCAGATTCCCTCACTGTGCATTTAAGTACAGTGCCAATAAGCCAAAAGACTTTCTCTAAATCCAGAATTCCAACATCCCGAGGGCAGGGATTGCTCCTGGAATATTCCACCAATCAGCGATTTCACCCTAACCATGCATCTGAGTGTTATGTTTCTGAGAAAGCTTGCTATTTGTCCGCACTAGATATTCTGTACAAGTGTTGAGGAGGATGTGTGTGTCCTAACTAGGCTTACACCGCAAATCGACAAGCAATAAAGGCTATCTTTTCAGTGTTTTATTCCTGTGATATCTAGCTGGATAGTCCTGCCCACTCTGAAATCTCATTGGTCCAAAATCTCACTCCACAGAACTGCAGACTGTACTTCAAGTATTGTTTGATTGGCTGTGATATATTATGCGTTCAGTGTGAACAGTTGCTTGTCAGTGCAAACTTGTCACATCACAACTAGTTTGGACACTGTTAGATTGTATTTTGGTCAGAATAAAGACAAACCTTTATTGAAAAAGAAATGAAAAGCATCTATAAAACAAAAATGTGTTTTTTTGTCTGTTTTCTTTTCATTCACATACACAAACAACTTGCAGGGTTTATGGGACTTGCTAGTTAGGGTTTTTGAGCTTTCTTTTGTCTTTTTGTCGTCTTGTTTTTTGGTGATCTAGTCCAAGTTCTGTGTAAAGGAAGGCTAACTGTCGGGCACTCTGTGAGAGGAAAAAAAGTAGCAGATATTACACAAATAAAAGCTTACTATATAGCCAGCAAAAAAACACCATGACATAAAGCTGTAAACAAGTAACAGAAGAGTACAGTATAAGTTATTATGTGACATCAAACCTTTTACTTTATCATAATCACAAGCTTAACCGATTAATCCAAAGCTTTATAATACCCAGCATGCTCAAGCATTATGCTTCAGTGTTTTAACGTAAACAGCAGGTCATTTAGCAATTTGGTCAGATAAGGTTTGGGATGAATATAATTGAGTGTTTATGTACCTCATTCAAGGACTGATGAAAATCCTCAGGACCAAAGTGATCACCTCCTGGCTGCATGTCCAGAATGACAGCTGGGACACGTGCTGGTTGTTCAGCTATGTCAATTAAACAAGCACAGGTTCATGTGTACTTTAAAATCACCATGAAATCAAAATCTTGTTTGTTAATGGAATATTGCAGTATTTACTTATTTATCTGTGCCCTCGTAAGTTGCAATCTTGACTGTCTTCTCTGAAGATGTTTACAAACGAACTCACATGAGATCACTGCATTGACAGCTACGGAAAGTACCACTTTGATGCTTCAAAAAGTTCATAAAGAGGTCGTAAAACTAATCCATATGAATTGAGCGGTTTAGTCCAAGTTTTTTGAAGAGACTTGATCGTTTATATGTTGAACAGATTTAATTTAGTCTTTTATTCACATATAAACATAAACAGAAGCTCAACTGAACTTACCTGACACAAGAGAATGAACCTCATTGGTTCTTGTGGAAGCTCAAACGTGCTGCATAACACTAGAATGAACGAACATGCTTGAACTTCCTTTAACCACAACTGATGTGAGTCTTACAGGTTTGGAAGGACATGAGGCTGAGTAATTAATGACATCATTTTTGGGTGAACTATCCCTTTTAGTTTTTTTCATCTAATATTTAACTTTTTTTATTATATTAATGCAGCTTTATATCCATTAACAAATGTTAATAGTTTTAGTAAATGTCAACACTGGTGTAAAACTTTTTAATAAAAGTTACTGAAGAATAAAAATACTAAATAAACCAAAAAATTATCTTGGGGCACATGAACCCTAGTGAAAAAAAAACGACCAAAATGTATTTAAAATACATTTTATTTCATATTAAGTATACTACAAATCCATTAACATATTTACTGACATGTCAATTGAGACTTACTGATAAAAATGTTATAATTAAACTTTATTTGGAGTACTTGTTGCACGTTTTAATACCACTATTAGTAAGGATAGTGTGATCTCTGTAAAATATCAGTCTTTAAATAAAAGATATTTAAAGTGTACCTAAAGTATACTTGCAATAGTTCCACTTTAGCACAATCAAATATACTTAAGTATATCTTTAGTTGGACCTATGCCCTATTTCCTGACAACTAAAGTGCATTAAGTACAAAATTGGTTTTGTAGTAATTAGAAGACTAGAAGTATACCAATTTAGTATACTAAAAGTACATTTGCAGGGTATTCACATTTAGTACATACATATGTAAATGCATTTCAAATACATTTAAGTATATTTATTTTTCCCTAGGAAATACAGTAGATAAAGAAATTCATGTACACTAGTTCAGTTTTACACAAGGCCAAACGCATTGAACGTGTAAGACTAGGCTGACAATATCCAAGGGTAATCCGGTGCACTGGCTCTCCATCACAACACCTGGGCATCACATGCAGCACTTTAAGAGTGGATGATGAGAGGCTGCCATGTAGGTGGACTTGGCCCACTCCTTTGCCTGGCTGCCTTATTTCCCCATGGTAATGAGATCTCTCTGAAGTGAAGCTGAGTGTAAAAATCATATGCCTAATCCTTAAAACTCTGTCATCTGCCTCTTATCTGCAGTCCGGCCGCTGGTGTCTCTCCATCCCGCTCCATCTCTGGGCCGCATGTTTCACAAGCTTTCTCCTGACCTTGGCACAGCCCAGTGTATTGTTTCTTATCTCCTCACCTGATACACTATCTCATAAACATGTTAATCGTCCGAGCTGGCAGCATGTGTGATCAGCGTTTTATCTCCCGGAGAGGAATGGGAGAGATTAGAGGAACTTTCGCTTTTTTCTTTGTGTTATGTGTGTGGGGTGTTAGCGAAGGTGTTTCTATGTGTGTGTGAGTCTGTAATACAAATAATTAATGGCACACAGATGGAGAGGAAGTCTAACGGAGAGCTAAGATGTGCTGACAGTGTGTCTCGCACAGCAGCTCAACACACAAGGTGACCTCAGGTGGATATGGAGAGGAATCGCTCCACATCACCTGTTTCCAGCTCAGTGCTCTTCTCTCCTGAGGAGAGAGTGTAAGTGCTTCTCTTAAACCCAGGGGTTTATTTGAGAGCTGGGATTACAGCCAGTGACCTCCAAGTTCATTTCCATTACACTACACTCGATTTATTAGAGTTTTTAATACTGCAACTTAGTTTTAATAATATTCTTCACTTCCTGGACTAATGAGATGTCTAGATTCTATCCATCTATCTTGATCTCCTGAGATATGGACAACACAAACACATACAGCTATTTGTCTCCACACTCCACAGAGTGAAGTTGCGGGAAAGCTTCTTTCCCTCCTGTCCTTCCTTCACATTTGTTCCTTCTCCCCCACTTCCTTCCCTTTACACATTCTTCTCTTCACTCAGTTCACTTAGAAAGATTATATAAATTATTATAATGTTCTATGTCAATGCAAGTGAATTAACAGTCACGTTTGGTGTCATTTAAAATGGTACAATGGTTTCGTCTCCACAGAAGTAAACCAAAAGGTTTTAAGAGTTTAGAGATACTTTGCTTTTCTGTGGTGGCTGTGCCCCTTTCACACAGTCCTTCATCCAAACTACCTCCTGTTCATCGACAAGGTGTGAACTCCCTAGGTCTATAACCATAGTCCTATTGTAAGTTCATGCACCACATTGGTGGATGTTTTATCTTGGTCTGGGTATTTAAAGAAATGCTGAAAAAGGCTCGGGGCGATTTGTAGTCAGATCAGCCCATAAAACTGATTGTTCTCCAGACTCTTAGCATTATGTGTTTTTCTAATGTCAGGTATGCATCTTCTACTCATTCTTGCAGAGCATTTGATGTTATTTTATTGATTGTGTAATTGGCATGATACATCTTCTACCTGACTAATAATTAATTGTTACATTTAAATTTATTAGGACTTACTCTGAAATTATTTTCTCAAGTAGTTTAAGTGAAGCCTTATGTTACTGCAAATCTGCGTCAGGTAACGGACTTAAGTCCAGTTTAGAGTTGAGCATAGGGCACACTAACTAAGATTTTAGAGCTCTGGCTAACACTTGGCACTACTTCAAGTATACTTAGACTGGAAATTTCCATTTAAGACAACAATATGTTGATCGACCAACCTAAATAAGGTGAGCCTTACCTCTGTTTAATGTAAAATTACTTTAGCTAGGTGTACATGGGAAACTATGGCATGACCAAACCAAAGCTACTATCACAGAAGTAACATTGATCGGCTTATATCTGTAGTAGTGGTCATGACCTCTGACTAGAGATATTGTGTTACTTTAATTCAAGTGTATACAGATCTATGGGGGCTAAACTAAATATTTTCAAATAGAGCAAGCATGAAAGCGGCCTTTCAGTACAGCACAGTCAATTACCTCTGTCTAGTGACCAAGACAGACGAGTTTGCGATCGCAAAACTTGTGTTAAACAGCCAGCGCGAGGCTCTCTGTGCGACATAGATTCCTAATGAATGAGTAAAATATAAAGTAAAGAGTTATATAGAATAATCAAGTGTCTAGATAAATTATCATATAAATGACCAATAACCAATTGACATTCGAGGTTGAGATAAAATGGAGTCAGATAAAAGTAAATTGGAATTAAACTACTTTGCCACACAGAAAAGACAAAACGCGCAGGAAACCCTCACGTGCTTATTGGAAACTGTCGTTGGGCCGACTGGGCGGGCCTTTATTTTTTTACTTTACTGGGCTTTATTTTTTTGTCAATTCTTGATGGTAGAATTGTTTATGGGAAATTTATTCTGATAAAAATATTTTTACTGGCTTTTATTATATTGCTGTTTCCACTATTACAAGTAATATACAACTCAAGTTTGTGTGTTTCACAGATTTGTAAATGTCCACTTTATGCCCAAGAACATCCATTAGTTGTGGACTATAATTGCTTTAGAGAATTGTAAAGTTGATTAAAAAGGCTCAAGAGAGCATTTATACACTCACCGTTAACATCAACCTGATTGGTACACATTTGGATGGCCTTCTTTAGTCTTTCCACATACTTCATGACCCCAGATAAAGGAACTCTGCGGTCTTCTGAATATGCAGTGATCAGAATTGGTGGGTAAAGCTGTGGAAAAAATCATTAGACACAAACTACTAATCAAAAGTTTAGGGTCTGGAAGAATTTTTTCTTACGCTCACAAAGGGCTGCATTTATTTGATAAAAAATACAGTAAAACAATAAAAAAAAATCACTTTTCTATTTGAATACATTCTGTGAATTTTCAGCATCATTACTCCAGTCTTTAGTGTCACATGATCCTTCAGAAATCATTCCAATATGCTGATTTGGTGCTCAAGAAACATTTCGTATTGTTAACAATGCTAACCTGCTGCCTCTTATTTTGGTGGAAACCATGATACATTTGGGTTTTCAGGATTTCTTTACGAATAGAAGGAAACATTTTAAATGTCTTTCATATCACATTTGATCAATTTAATGCATCCTTGCTGAATAAGAAAAACAAAAACTACCTCTACAATCTTGAACTAAAGTGTACTATATGTGATATCTGAGTGATTTACCTGAGGTATAATGTTGTGGCAGGGACAGTAAGAAGCAATGTTCTCTCTGTGTTCCCTTATAAGGGGGTCTCCCCACTCCCCCCTCTCCTCAACAGTAAGCGGCAGGGAAGGGTCTTGCATTGTGCCAAGAACATCCAGAAAAGGCACCTGCCAAGAATTGCAATGTCATATATCTTGTGGAAATATGGCTCAGGGAACATGTGCTCAATGATGTATTGAAGATCCACCTGAAGAATTACAGCTCTAAGAAGCTGTGGGTTATGGTTGCACAGCGCCCCCGCTAGGACAGCTCCAGCACTGCGAGAGGTGAGGGCGGTTAGTGCAGGATGAGACACTCCCAAGTGATGAAGGGTCTGAATGCAAGCAGCGAGGTCTTCCACTCCCCTCTGCTTCTGCAGCACAGAGCCCGCTCGATGCCACGCTAGACCACGCTCACCACCACCCCTGCCCAGTCACAAACAGCACAAGCACACATAAACATGCACTTTGTTTCAGAATCCCTATGAAAAAAGATGATTAGAGTTGAAGTTCAGTACCTGACGTGGCAGTAGGCCAGAGCCCAGCCGTCCTCCAGCAACAGTCTCTTCTCAGGACTGAAGCTCATATTGAGGTCGACACCATACGCTCCATATACATGCAGAAGCAGTGGAGCGTTATGCAGCTCAGATAATGCAGCCATATGGAGGAGAGTCAAAGGCACCATTGTACCATCCTAAAAAGTCAGACATTGGGATATTATGGCTTTTTGGAATAACATGGGCAGCTTTTTTTACCATTGTAGCTTTATGACTTCTCATATGTAAATAATTTGTACCTGACTGGGTGACTGCAGGCGTGTAGTGTTGAACTCAGGGAGGGAGATATACCGGTTGTCCTCTGTTATTGAGAGCTTTTGGTTTCTGGAGGAATAGAGGTAGTGTACAGGTGGGTGCACTGGGGAGGACAGGAGAAAACCAAATGACCCTCTGTCCACAGTCCCAACACGCTGTGGTGATAAATCACAGGCCCAGTGGGGAAGCTAAGGGCAAAATAGAAACATTGCTGTTAGAAAGTACAAAGAGCATTTTGGATCCAATCTTTGACCAATAGTAATGTATCAGGTTAACCCTCATGGGGTCTGTGAGAGCCTTTTAATATATCAAAAACAAGTTCTTTGTGGCATTTTCTTTATCAGAAATGATTAGAAGCAAAATGTAAATTTGATAACATTTATAAAATGCACTCTATGAAAAAGGTTATGTCACTTATGTTAGGGCTCTTTAGAGACCCGAGATAAGACAATGTAATTGTAGCATTTAACTCCTGACAATTTTCTATTAAGATTTGTTTTATTTTATCTTTACACAATGTAATAGACTTTATGCTTACTTTATAGTAAAGGATTAAACGGTTTAATGATATCCTAGGTCTTTCTAATGACATTTGTTAAAATAATAAGAAGTTAACTTCTTTATAAATAGAGGTTAACATCAGAAAGACGTTTCTTATGCTCATTAAGGCCACATTAATTTGATCAAATATACAGCAAAAACAGTAATACTGTGAAATATCATGGGAACTATGATAACTGTTTTCAATTTGAATATATTTCAATGTGTAATTCATTCCTGTGATGTTAAAGCTGAATTTTCAGCATTATTACTCCAGTCTTCAGTGTGACATGATCCTTCAGAAATTATTCTAATATGATGATTTGGTGCTCAAGAAACATTTCTTCTTATTATTATCAATGGTTAAAACAGATGTGCTGCTTAATTAATTTAATAGAATGCTTAAAATATTATTTGGAATAGAAAACTTTTGTAACATAATAAATGTATTTACTGTCACTTTTGATCAATTTAATGCATTTTTGCTGAATAAAAGTATTAATTTCAAACAATTAATCAATCAATAAATCTTACTGACGCCAAACTTTTGAACTGTAGTGAGCATATACATCATTAGGTTCTCTGAGACCAAAAGCATAAAGACAGTAAAGTCAGAAAAAGTAAAGGCTTTAGATTTTCTAATACATTAGTGAGAAGAAATAAGAAATTAATCAAATAAGATGTCATCTATCAAGTAAAACAAATCTAAAATTGAATTAAAACATGTCTCTTTAAATTAGCATCATTATAAATAAACACTTGTGTATGTGAATTTGGGATTTGTCACACCTGGAGGGTGTTTAACTGATAGGGCTCTTTTGTGGTAAGAGTCTGGATCTGAAGCCGACACTGTGAATCCTTTACTGTGAACACACAGTGATCCTGAAGCAGCTCCATGTCTTTAATGACTGTTCCTGGAACAGCACTGAACACAGGCACCCAGTGTGGCATGGACGGAGAGGCTAATGGTGCCCTGAGCAGCTTGAGATTTGAGAAAGAACAAAATTACACATAGTTTAATAATTTAATTTAATTCTGAACAATACTGCTCAAGTCTCTTGGTACTGGAATAACCTGATACTCCTGATGTGCTCCAGTGTTAGCAAGGATGAACAGGTGGTTGTCCGAATGCTCCACATGGTAAAGAAGACCAGGTTGGCGGAACTGAATGAGGGTGGGGAATGAAAGTCGAGTCTTGCTGTCAATGAACCAGACCTCAGAACTGATCTTACTACTGCAGTTAATGGTCACCAGCCTCTGATCTCTGGAACAACTGACCTCCACAAAGAACCTGAGGAGGGGGCAGAAAACCACATCAATGCCGGACAAAATAACTCTTCTCCAACAATTAGGACTTTAAGTCACCATGAAATCAAAATGGACAATTCTTATTTTTTTATGAAATAGTATTTGTAAATTACTTATCCGTGCATATACAGAATACACACACACACACACACACACACACACACACACACACACACACACACACACACACACACACACACACACACACACACACACACACACACACACACACACACACACACACACACACACACACAGGTCCTTCTCAAAAAATTAGCTTATTGTGATAAAGTTCATTATTTTCCATAATGTAATGATAAAAATTAAACTTTCATATATTTTAGATTCATTGCACACCAACTGAAATATTTCAGGTCTTTTATTGTTTTAATACTGATGATTTTGGCATACAGCTCATGAAAACCCAAAATTCCTATCTCAAAAAATTAGCATATTTCACCCGACCAATAAAAGAAGTGTTTTTAATACAAAAAAATTCAACCTTCAAATAATTATGTTCAGTTATGCACTCAATACTTGGTCGGGAATCCTTTTGCAGAAATGACTGCTTCAATGCGGCGTGGCATGGAGGCAATCAGCCTGTGGCACTGCTGAGGTGTTATGGAGGCCCACGATGCTTCGATAGCGGCTCATCCAGAGTGTTGGGTCTTGCGTCTCTCAACTTTCTCTTCACAATATCCCACAGATTCTCTAAGGGGTTCAGGTCAGGAGAGTTGGCAGGCCAATTGAGCACAGAAATACCATGGTCAGTAAACCATTTACCAGTGGTTTTGGCACTGTGAGCTGGTGCCAGGTCGTGCTGAAAAATGAAAAAAATCTTCATCTCCATAAAGCTTTTCAGCAGATGGAAGCATGAAGTGCTCCAAAATCTCCTGATAGCTAGCTGCATTGACCCTGCCCTTGATAAAACACAGTGGACCAACACCAGCAGCTGACATGTCACCCCAGACCATCACTGACTGTGGGTACTTGACACTGGACTTCAGGCATTTTGGCAGTTCCTTCTCCCCAGTCTTCCTCCAGACTCTGGCACCTTGATTTCCGAATGACATGCAAAATTTGCTTTCATCCGAAAAAAGTACTTTGGACCACTGAGCAACAGTCCAGTGCTGCTTCTCTGTAGCCCAGGTCAGGCGCTTCTGCTGATGTTTCTGGTTCAAAAGTGGCTTGACCTGGGGAATGCGGCACCTGTAGCCCATTTCCTGCACACGCCTTTGCACGGTGGCTCTGGATGTTTCTACTCCAGACTCAGTCCACTGCTTCCGCAGGTCCCCCAAGGTCCGGAATCGGTCCTTCTCCACAATCTTCCTCAGGGTCCGGTCACCTCTTCTCGTTGTGCAGCGTTTTTTGCCACACTTTTTCCTTCCCACAGACTTCCCACTGAGGTGCCTTGATACAGAACTCTGGGAACTGCCTATTTGTTCAGAAATTTCTTTCTGTCTTACCCTCTTGCTTGAGGGTGTCAATGATGGCCTTCTGGACAGCAGTCAGGTCGGCAGTCTTACCCATGATTGCGGTTTTGAGTAATGAAACAGGCTGGGAGTTTTTAAAAGCTTCAGGAATCTTTTGCAGGTGTTTAGAGTTCATTAGTCAGGGCTTCCAACTCTCACGCATTGAGCGTGAGACTCACGCAATTGACTCAATTCTCACGCTCTCACGCCACGCCCCCCGATTTCTCACGCTGAAGTTTCAACCCGGTCGGTCAAATGCCTGAAAAATGAGTTTATCTATATATCTATCTGTTGAGCCACTCGTGATCGACTAGTTATACTGCAAATTTGTTAAAATATCCCGTAATCTATCTAGAGCGAGCGTGCATGCGAGACAGATATTGTGCTTCAAACCGCGCGCGTGCACGGCAGAGACGTAAGCGAGCGAGAGACCTTGCTGCGTGTGCAGATTTTAATCTTTAATCGCCCTACATTTTTTCTTGTTCAAGAAGCCACTTCACTCGGATATACATCACAATATGTAAGAAAAGACTATCACAACTTCCATTTCATGCCTGCTTTAAGCACACACTGGTCTTACTCTGGATCCTTTTCTTCATAAACAAGGGTGGTTTGGACACCAGAATCACTGAGATGAAGACGGAAAACACGCAAGCAACGAAGAGTCTCCTGTGTGCTGTAGAAGAGGACGTCATCTGCGGCCCATTCTGCAAGAGAGAAGTAATTTGTGGAGGAAAAATTCTATTTCAATTACTATTAAAGTATATCTTACCAAAGCTGAGCACGTTGTCTAAAACCAACATGGCATTTTGACGAAGGTTGACACCACCTAGATGGACCAACATGCATCTGGTCTCCTCATGGTGGTCTTTCTTCACAGTGGCAGCCAGCATGGTCTCTGTGGGAGAGAGTCTGACCCTCTGGATGCTTCCATATCCATCTCCTGCCCAGTCTGCTCTGAACACCTGCACCATACCTTGCTCACCTATATGCATAGATGTACTGGTTTCTACTTGGAACTAAATAAAATGTCTTTTCTGAAGTGGTTCCTCTTTAATATATTTTACCGTGTCCCAGGGTCGATCTGTAGATTCCTTTGTCATCTTCAAAGTATACATGATGGTGTCCCTGAAACTTGAAGATGAAGTTGAGGAAATGATGAATCAGACTGATTTATAACTTATATCAGTCATATGTATTATACACACTTTGCACCATTACAGTTGCTTACCTCCGAATTTTCTGGCACATTGGCAAACTTCCTATGAATCGAATGCAATCTTCTTTTTAAACGCTGCTCCTGACCTCTGAGTTTCTGCAGTTGGGCTTTAGACAGCTCCGCTGTAGTCTGTGAAAATCCCTAAATGACAGTTAAGAAACACTGTTGAGAAGTTGACTTGCAGTGTGATATTGATACTCCATCTACATGCAATTTAAACAGTATTTTGCTAATTATTATTCTTTTTTTTAATTATGCATGGCGATTTACTGTTACTGATTCAAATGAATAACAATATTTTTCTTGCTTCTGCACTAAATTCACACTTTTACATTCTATTTTTTAATGCTACATATTTTTAAATGTATAAAGATTTCTGTTTATTATTGTCATGCACTTTTATGAGTCTCTTAATTTAATCAGCTAATGTCAAACAATTGTTCATTACAGCAGTTATGCAAAAAAAAAAAAATACGTGCAAACGTAAAACTAAAACATGTATGAATTTGACATTACCTCAGTGTAAAGACGTGAAATGAATGGGTGTATATTCGCCCGATGTATATTGCGTGAAACTGATCGCAAAAGCAGCAGATATGAGGAGGTGATAAGATTCATTTAATGCAGCAAGAATGTCACTTAGTTTCTAATTATGAACGAACAGCGTCTTTCTGCTACCTAAATGTTAAAAATACAGTGCATTATTCATTCTGTGGTACGTGTCACATTCAAAATATTTAAACTTCCCTGCAGCCCATGTGCTTATTCTGTAGAACTGTGGCGCATTAACACTCGATGTCCGTTCAATTGAGTCGGATCATTTTAATGAACCGATTGAATTGTTTCACAAAACCTGTTTGAGGTTTGAACTATTCATTTACCAGTCAGAATCAATCGGTCAAAGCTGTTCTCGATCAACACTTGAACCTCTTTCGGACATGTCCGACTAAAAATATACCGAGAACCGAATAGTGCACTGAATTAGCTGATAAGGGTGAATTTTGTAATGTTGAATGTGAACTGTATTTATGTTCTTGATGACTATTTTATGAGCTGAATGGCAGCAACAAACTGAGCTAGAACACGTATGAAAATAAAATAAACACTGCTATTACAGAATATGTACCTTCACATTCCGTTGCTGTATTTAAAAATCAATATGTCAAGCTACGCAAGGGCATTTTTTAATCAGCTCTTTGAAATGAACTGTTCAAAAGAACCGATTCGAAAAATGAGTCAGAATCACTATCACCAATGGCGCTAAAATATGACATCTAGTTCAGGCAAGAGTAATCGAGTCAAAAATCATAGATGATAGCCGATAGAGCAGAGTGTTTGAAGACTCTGGTAATGAATTGGATTTCCTTTCTTCCGCAACAAGAGGAGGTGGTGTACGGAAGTAGCGTGGGATTTTATTACTAAGCAACAGAGACCAGTACATACCGGCGAATTGGTAAAAACGGTATTAAATTGTACCATCGAATTTAAACACATCCATAGAACAAATGCCAAATAAGCCTTCGACTAGACTCTGCACTCTGTTGTCGTTGTAGTTCTACGTTATTCCCCCCGCATGAAGCCAAAACAAATCGATCAGGTTGCTCTGGCATGAATAAATGTAAAGATCCTCCGTTGGCTGCGACAGAAATGCTTGCGAATAATCACCAAAATCACGACTCTCACTGTGGAACAGATGTGGCCCGTGCACGATGGGGTCTTCTGCGACAGGTGACGGGGTTTTCAGTGAATGTCCTTCAATGTACAGCTGATTGCATTTATTAAATAATCGTAAATATAATGCGTTATGTAATGCATGTATTACGTTAGACATATGGATGTGTCCACCAGGTAGTAGCATCTTATTTATCTCTTACAATGCAGGTTCTGAAACGGAAGCAGCTCGACAGTTCAGATGTACAGCAGGTGTCAGTACGAAGATTCTCCTCCTTTAACCTGTTCTCCAGGAGCAGGGTCACTCCCGCAGAGACGGATGACCCGTCAGACGGGCAGTGGGTGGACTACAGAAGTGCAATCTTTCCCCAGTACAGTGCCTTACTCAGGTATGCATGCTGGAGAAAGTGTTGAGTATTGGTGTTTTTCATTTCCACATACACATAGTCTCTCAAGGGCTTCCCGTTTTAAAGGATAGTTCACTCAGATATGAAAATGTTGTCATCTTTTACTCACCCTCATGTCATTCAAACTTGTATGATATCCTTTCTTCTGTGAAACACAAAAGGAAAGGTTCTGAAGTATGTTCATGCTAATTTTTTTTTTTATTCAATGAATGGAGACTAAAGATGTCAAACTCCAAAAATACCAAAACAATCAACATAGAAGCATCATAAAAGTTCCCTGTGTGACTTCTATTCTAGAGTCTAGATGACATTTAAGTAAAAAAACCCTTCCGTGAAAATGTCTTCACAGCCATTGTCTTAATTCTTGTCATTGTATGTCAAATTAAGAGCAGCTTGGACATTCTGCTAATAATTACTGCTTTTATTTATTGCAGAATGGGGGAGTAAACGATGACATAATGTTCATTTTTGGTTTAAGTGTTCCTTTTGTTCATGTCAGTATGATGATTAAATTATTTCTGTCACTTTGGATACATTTCTTATGGTATAGTTTTTTTTTTTCCCACTAGGCCTGGGTATGCTTAGCCAGGTTGTAAATATAACAGGGTACTTTTCAGATGTAAACTATGGCTACGATTATGATGACAATTATTGAGAAATGCACAAGTCTGCACTTTATCTGTATGGCATACATTTCAACAGTACAGATTTTTACATTATGTGCAAATGCAAAATATAACATATAGCATTACATTAAGTAGTGAACATTGTCTGAATCCATACCTGTTTTGTCTACAAACTTTTGAATGATTGAGGACAATGTTGTTCTCCCAACATTCGTCTTTACCTTTTGACCCTTTCGACGTATCCTTACTTCTCTTCTTCTTCCTGGCTGTTGACCCTGTCTGTTTCCTTGTTGTTTTTCCATTGTCAGAATTTGTAACACTGTTTTGTGCTCTGTCATATTTGCCAAATGAAGCTTCATGAGATGCACCTCTGAGCTATTTTAGAGAACTGGTTGATCAATGATCATTGGTTGATCCAGCCCTGTACATTTCCCTTCAATAGTGAAATTCAAAATTCACCTCCGCAATTCATCAATTCAGGACACATTTACAAAAAAGGTCTAATAGAAATGTATAGAAAATATGCTAGACAGTTTATGACAACTACAACCATTTCGCATTTAATGACTTATGCAAATAATGAATGCCTATGTTTTGTGGGGTAAGACTATTCAGCAGGGAACCAGTATAATATATTTTTTAATCAATATGACATAAGCAATTGATAATTTAGGAAACAGCAGGCAATTGTAAATAATCGATTGCTTTTATGATGTGCACATGTGACTAAATTATGTGGAGGCTGAACAAGTAGTTTTGAAAGTTTCATTATGATCTGAGAAATGCACCAAAGCGACTGAGAAAAACTGTAAACGCATTATGTTGTTCACATTTCATGTTAACATTAATGTTTGGTCGGCATCTCGGCATATTTATGTCTAAATCATGTTTCTTAATTCATTACAGAGACAATCTTGGACCTATTAGAGTAGATGAGGTGCTCAGCAGCTTTGACAACACAGGAAATGTCTGTGAGTATCTCTTCTGTTCATGTTCATACTTCATTTGTTGCATGTAGGTTGTGAAACCGATCACATGGTGGTAATCGTGTTATTTTAATGCAGTCTGCAATACTTTTTGATTTTGAATATTTCACTGAACATGACCTATGGCAGGCAGCAGAGGGTCAGATAGAGCTGCAGCTCCATGGCACACCAGAGGCAGGCACACTTGAGCCTCATAAGTACCTCATTATAAGCAACTTTTTGACTCCTGCTGTCTATGACAGGGGCGTTGAAGTATATTATTCTTTCCTAGTGCATTAAATAGTCTGTGAAATGCACATTTTCATGTTATACACTACCATTCAAAAGTTTGGGGTTATTAAGATTTTTTTTTTTTTTTAAGAAATTAATACTTTCTTGCCTTTGTAGTGCAGTATTAAAGTCTTTCCACAAATGTATATTTATCTTCATGCCGTTCCATACCTTTCTTCTGTTGAACACAAAAGGACTTGTTCGGCAGATACACCAAAGACACACTTTTCTCAATCTGTCGCCAGTCATGGTTCTTTGTTGCGTAGGATGAAAGAATGGCTCAGACATTTTTATTTGAAACCATATTTAAAACTTTTTTTTTTTTAATGCAGATCACTTGTTTTAGAATAGGAAGGAGACTGATCCCGTGCGGGTTATTAGCAGACATGTCTTGAAATATTTGGCTCTTTTACTGGATTAGTGAAAAGGGGCACTATGGCTCTCTTCTACGGCAGGGTCATCGCTTCTCTTTTCAGACCTTCCTCTCAACCACCCTTAATTGATCTTACGCATTGGTAAGCCCAAACATCTCCCCTATGTCCTTGTCAGCTCAGCTGGGCAGGCTCATTGTCTTCAAAGGGGGGGGGGGGGAGTGTGCCCCATGTATTACCCACCTCACATACCCAGTTTAAAATCCTTGTCTCAGGATTTGACAAGCCGAAAGGTCTCTATGTCCTCTGAGGCACTGAATGTGGATTAGCTATCCAAATGTATGAATTACTGTGATCCAACTTGTCAGGGTTGGAAGGGTTGATGGTGCTGTGGGTTTAAGTGCTGTTATTTCCAGCAGGGATCAAGAGAGACACAAAAGGTCTTATCTGAACATGCTGGGTGGACATGAAGAGCTTTAGAGAGGCTTGTTGACCACTGGTTTGGATTCAAACATCAGTTCTTCCGCTGTCATATGTTCGGGTCAGAGTTGGTTAAAAATCTAAAGAAGAACTTAGTTGTAGTTTTCTTAATTTGGAATACTGATACTTATTTCAGAGGGGCTCTTTGCAGCCAGCTGATGTAGTTGACGAAAGAAGTCTGCTTTGGACCAATCATGAAGTTCTGACGTAATTAAGACGAAGATTATTTGAATACATTTTACAAGAAAATACCATTTCAGTCTTTCTATTTCAAAGCAAGTTGACTGAGCATCTGCAACCGTAGTTTGACGCATGTATTATTATCTTTATCCGGAATAGACTTACACACAATACAGCAAGATGAAGGAAGGCGTCAGCTAAACATTAAAAAGTTACCATAATAAAAGTAAAAACCATAGCATAAAAGTACCATATAGCAAAAACCTGTAATATTGACATTGAGTTAATACATATGAAAACATAAACCAACACATTCTCACCTGTGAAAGGTTATCCCATTCCTTCTGGAATTTAAATCTTGACTGTTTCACAACCAGAAGCTGCGCAATGTTGTGGCATCATTGCTTCTTACTGTGAGTGACGACGTGCTGACTGTTTCAAGATGGCGTGTTTGGAACGGTCGAATGTGGCATCTTCATATACATATCTGATGTTCACGTCCTTGGACTCGTAATTATGTGTCTCTATGGCAACATTATTAGCACACACAGCACTGATGAAGGGTTGAACCTGAAAACCTGTTGCAATTTTTTGCACTTTATTTGTGCAGTCTGGACAATAAAATCCTGTGAGCTTTTTGGCCTATATTCGTGTGCGGATCTTTTTTTCTACGCACCACAAGAAGATATTACTCATCATCAGTTTGGGAACTAATGTTTGGTGCTACGCATTTCCATCCCCAACATTATCAATGGTGAAATGAATCTGCGGCAGTCAGGTGGTACAAGTCAGAGCTCTTTGTTTACGTTCATTATTATTGTAATGCTATGTGCTTTAAAACATGATTTAAGGCCATGTGTATGTGTAAAACTCATGTGTATCTTTAACTACACGTCATACACTGTATTATGAACACCAATAAAATAACTTTTTAAATTTTTTAAGCTGTATGTGTGGGATTCACTTAAAAGTGTCATTCAGTAATCGAATTGCAAAAATCAGTGCGAGATAATGCTTTAGATTCAGTAGCGAGATGCCAGTATTTTAGGACACTGTTCTGTCCGCATTGGATGAAGAATGCATGTGTGAGAACCGTTAACAGAACCCAACATCATTGGGTATTTGTAGGATACTCTTAGCCAGTCCAGTCAGGTTCTTTATCCTGAGTTAAAACATTCTTCAGAGAGGTCACATGATGTGGTGGAGGAACTGATCCTCTCTGAAATCTCGACTTTCAGGCTTACTAACAGGCAGTGCTCAGTCTCAGCAGGGTTTCTGCTGTACACCCCACCAGTGCAGTTATCACAAATCCATGTGTGATGGTGACTTTTAGAGCCTTTTCATAGTTAAATGAGTGTTATTAGTGTGTGTGTGTGTCTTTCTTTTTATGTGAATCATGTGTTTGTTTGTGTGCGTCCAATGGTCTCCACTCATATGCCCGTCTGTCCTACCCCCTGCTTGGGCAATTATGTAGATTGGGGGACCCGGTGTACTAATTGCTCAGATTGAGGCTGTCCAATGAGGCCTGGTTAGACCTGCTGAGATCAGAGGTCTGGCTCTCCATCTCTGCCTTATTCTGCTCTCCTGTGTTGGTGAGAGTTAATTAACGCTGCTCTCAGACTGTTTACAGGACGGCTCGCTGACCAGACTCAAGCCCTCATTACTGCAGAACGGCCTGTTGAACGTGTGCAGACAGGGTCCAAAAATTAACACTCGCCAAGCACCAAATGCCAGCCAGAATTGTCCTTGGCGAATAAATAGAACGGTTTCTCGCCAGTTGGCTGGAAACTTTATTAGGAACTACCCGCTGTTGTAAGCAATTTTAACTATTCAGTCAATCAAATTAAACCGTCTGCTGCTAGTAAAATTATTATAATTTTTTACCTCAAATATGCAAAATAATTATCAATATTGCAAAGATTTTTTTCCTTTTATTTTTTATTAATAATAATAATTTTGACCAATAAGAAATATTTATGATTGTTCTCAGTTCACACGGCAATGTCAGGTTACCTGCAGTATTTTCCACTATAAAAATACATAGAACCATTTTTAGATTTGATCATTGATCATTCGATCATTGAAGTGGCATTGTATTTTAACAATATTTTTTATTATTTATAGAGTTATAATTGTTATCCAAAAACTGCGAATGTTAGTGTCATAATGTTAGTGTTAGTCCTCTGGTTGTCATTGGCATGTGCCAGTGGAATCTAAAACTTGTGACGTGTGCTGATGGATTGCCGTATGTCGCCGTATGTTGTGGCACGTCCAGTAGCCTTGTGACACATGCAGTAAATTTGACATTTAATTAATAATACGTTTGTTGCTTTAAAAAAAGGTTTATTACTTGCATCCTAGAGTTAATATTTACAACAACCATTAGGCTTCTCCATATGCTCAATATCTGCCTCGTGGCCCATTGTATGTACTTTGATTTATTATAAGAAGTTTATTTTTGTATTTTAAAAAAAAAAGTATATAAATACATATTGCAAATGCAGAGTTGTTTTGATAGCGCAAAGCATTTATATGATAGTTCATATAATATAGACAGTACCAGTAGGTTTCACCAGTATGTGCCACCACAAATTGACACTTACCAATCAGGTATTTCATATTGTAAACTATCATGGGAGAAAAGTCCACAAACCTTTATAAAGTGACACCTTCTGAAAGTCATTATGAAACTGACACCAAGCATTTAAGTGTGCTGGATCTTTTGTATTTTCTTAGAATGGCCAGTTTGTGTGTTCAACAACATGCAGTAGCACTGGTATTACATAACATTCAGTGGCACATGCCACTTACCGGTAAGTACAGATGTGCCACAAACTAACTGCATGTTTGAACAATAATACCGATCTGTAAATATGTTTAATTGACACTGAATATTTAGGATTTTGTGTCACAGTTACATTAGTATAGCTGCTCAACTCATCTGTCAGTCACTACTGGAGGTGCCACAACATTTGACGACATGTTGTTAGTGGCACATGAAGCAATCCATCGGCACATGCTAATGAAAACCGGATGTGCCACTATATGTGCCACTAAGCATAGCAGTATGTGCCAATGGCTTCTGTGCGTAAGATGCCATAGCACTTATTGTTAAAGGGTTAGTTCACCCAAAAAATAATCCCATAATTTACTCACCCTCAAGCCATCCGGTGTATGACTTTCATCTTTCAGCCAAACACAATCGGAGTTAAATTAAAAAATATCCTGGCTCTTCCATGTTTTATAGGTAACGGCCGTACCCGAGTCTAGTTCCAGCAGAAGAGTGTCCTCTGTAAGCCAGTGATTTATAGTTTATAAAGTTATAAATGTGTATGTTTTTCTTACTAAAACAGGCCTTTATTAACCCCCTGGAGCCATATGGATTACTTTTATGATGGATGGATGCACTTTTTTGGGCTTCAAAATCTAAGATGCCATTTACTCCCTTTATAAAGCTTGGAAGAGGAAGATATTTTTTAATATAACTCCAATTGTGTTTGGCTGGAAGAAGAAAGACATGTATGCATAGGATGGCTTGAGGGTGAGTAAATTATGGGATAATTTTTATTTTTGGGTGAACTAACCCTTCAATACTGCTACTGGTTACGACTTTATACTTGAAACTTCAGGATTTTATTCTGAAACAAGGCCTGTTTGAGAGTATTCCTTGTTCTATTTCACTTACTATATCCATTTTTTACGTAATGCTAAAAATGTGGCCGGTAAATTTTTAAACCTGGTGTGCAAAAACTCTGTGTCCCTAAAAACTGGTGCTACTGGTGAAAAGGCCAAGAACTGTTTCATGATAAAGCCACCTATGGGAAATATTGTGAATGTTTGAGTGAATCAGATCTGACCTGGACTCTATGCTGAATGATAAATAACTGAACCAGATTAAAGTCATTATGGGAAGCATTATTATAAAACATAATGTTCTTTTTCTGGATTTGTTCAAGATGGCACCATAAAAGAATTTGCTTTTCTATATAAGCACAAGTATAAAAGCAAATGTTCTTAATCATGGCTATAGGGGTCAGAGGTGGGGCGAGCTGTATCAGAGTTAAGAGATGGGATAAAGGAAACCCTGAGGGAAAGAAAGTACAATGCTAGACTTTGCAGCGACATTGTGCGGGGTGTAATGCCACAGTAATTACTAACATATCTTAGCAGCCAGGTAACACTTTTTCTTTTGTTGCAAAGGTTCCTTCTCATCTGGAATTAGAAGGGAGAGAGAGAGAATGAAGAAAATAATAACACCCTCGATATTCACTGAGGGGGTCACCTTTTGCTCGTCATGCATTATGTTTTTGACTATTAACTTGCTTGTGAACTAACTGGTTTCAAAGGTAAGGCTAGGCTTTGATGAAGTTCACACAATTTTTTTCCTAAACATTTGAATTACTTTGATAAAACCACGAGACGCCATGCTTTACAGTGATTTTATCACGGATAAATGGTGTTTAAAACTTTCCAAGAGAAACAGTGTGGCTAACATTTTTTTGGATATCTATCAGGGGCAAATTTTAAGCTTAGGAGAGCAAACTTACACTTATGACACCAGCATCTTAATGTTAAATATATTACAGAGTTGTAATACAGATGCAATCTTTTTATTTATTATTTTATTAATTAATCAAAAAGTAATGAATAAAATGCCAAATCAAGCTCAGCATCCTACATGGTTGTTCCATTGTACCATGTCTAAAGAACCACGGTAGTACCATGGTACTTTTAAGCACTTTTCTGTTAGAGAACAACAAATTACTCATAGGCCTCTGTTTCTCTGTGAATGTGCGTTTCTGTGTTCCCATTGGACTTTTAAGTGATTAATGCAATGTAGTTAATTTGTCTCTCATATCTCTGTGCCCAATCCATCAGACTGCACTTTTTTGTCATTCTATTGGTGCGTTTGTGGACCCCCTCAATGCTCACCCTTTCACCTGTATTGAGTCCCCAGTTCCCGCTTTGCCTAGCAACCATGCCAGGTCTCCAGCAGCCCTAATGTACTTGATGATGTTTTAAAGCAAACAGATCATTTATCTGATTAGCGTCTTGGTGTAGAACAAGCCATGTGAATGGCCAACTCTGACTCAGAGCTTGGGCAGCACTCCAAAAAACCTGACTCCCGGTAGTGATGCGCGTGTGTGTGTGTGTGTGTGTGTGTGTGTGTGTGTGTGTGTGTGTGTGTGTGTGTGTGTGCCATCTGAATGTATGCTCGTCTGTAAAGCACTCAGTGTAATGACTCTCACACACTTATTTTTGTAAGTGCTGTCTCTTGGTTTACATGTTTGTTACTTAATTAACAGAAAAAAGCCTATTCAAAAAAGTCATGGCATGTCAGTTACATGCCATATATTTTTTTTAAATAGGCTTTTATGTTTTTACAAATGTTAATTTGAATCATTTATATAAATATTGAATATTTTAATTTAATTTTAAACTTTATATCCTATGGTAAAAAAAAACTGTTAAATAAACAGATGTATTTATCTCTATATTATTAGATACTTGAATTCACCTGCATTTAGTCAAAAACGGATTTTATATATTTATTTTGGAATTACTTATTTAAATTTATATTACAATTTTATCTTTGATGCACTAATAATAACATTTTGGTCAATGCGATAAACTGATAATTATTTTCATGTTATGGCCGATATTATAATTCTAGACTATTTTGTCTAAATCAATAATAATAAAAATAAAAATCTAAAATCAATCATTATAAATGCTAAGTGAATTAGGTATTACAACATTATGTACAATGAGAAAAATTTATATTCATTTTGAGATTTTCTAAAGATTACATTTAACGGTGTTATTAAAGTGGTCTGCAAACTTTAAGTAGGTGTTTAAATAATTTGCGAAGGTAATCTGAATATAAAAACAGGAGAAATAAGCATGAAATTTAAAATGTCAGCTGAGATATATATATCCAATATCACTATTGATATTGATATTAATAAATCGGATGATAACATACATATTGTGTATCTTTAGTCCGTTGTACCTTGACTAATATACTTACTTAACCATAATTCACAAAAGTTAAGGTTGATCAGAATGAATCAAAAAGTTTTACTTTGGCAGCACAGATCAAATATGTTATTTGTCAAATATGTTTGATGTGGTCAAGGTCGGTTCTTTGAGGTCATAGGCATTGGTGAAGAGTGCTGAGTCGCTTAGTGTCTCGGTGACAGCTGATCGGGGGTTCTGAATCCTGAAATACCCCCCTCTCCAACCCCACCCACCCCCCAGCTGGACATGGTGCAGCCTGTCTTTTGTATTTGACCAGCCAGCCTGAAAGCTGGGGGCCAGTACTGCTCTGAGGGAGAGCCAGTGCGGAGAAAGGGACCGAAGAAAAGGAGAGAAGTAATTACGTCCAGTCATTGAGTTCTGAAGATCCCCCCCCAGGTTCATTACAGGGGCCCTGCACTGGCGACAAAACGTCGGCCATTTGGAGCGAAAGGAGCAGGAATGTTTTGGAGGAATATGACACCTCCAGATCCCAGCTCTGGCAAGAGAAGCAAGATTAAGAAGCCCACACCCCCTGCTTTTGGGTCGCGGCGCAGAGAAGTGTAGAAACGGACTGATTGCTTGGCTTGCCCATTGTCTGCACTTTTTCATACGTACCGCAAGCCGTTTCACATCACTAGCTTTTCAGGACAGGACTGGACAGGACAGGGCCCCACACTTTTGCTTTTTGTCCGCTCTTATCTTTCTTTTCAAATGCTCAAAGTAGAATTTTCTGTCTTAGAGTCCCGTCAAAAATAAAAATCATTTACTCCCCCTTATGTTGCTCTAAACCCGCATGACTTGCTGATGTTTTTAAAAAAAAACTCAGTGTTTTTTGTCCATTCAGTATTGTTTTGGACCCCATAGACTTTCATTGTATGGAGAAAAACATTATTTTTTTATGTTCTGCACAAGACAAAAACAGGTTTGGAACAACATGAGGGTGAGTAAACTTTCTGGCCAAGTTGTGAATGAATCTAGTGAATGGATACTGGTTCAACCACTGCACCTCATTTCTGCCCTCTCACTCAGTTCGGAGCGGCCCACCTCTGTTCCAGCAGGTTGGTTCCTGTCTCATTGTCTTGGTGGAGCCATGAGGGGATGTAATCTTCAGCAGAAAGGAGAAGTCATTTATTAGTCCCAACCCAGGGGTTCATGCTTCACAAAACGTATTGAGGCTGTGCCGACCAATCAGAACGCAGAATTAGGGGAGTGTTGTGGGGGTGACGTTGCTGCTTCTTTCACCCACCTCTCCTTTCCCATCCAGCCCAAAAGGATTATGGGGGATTGATGTAGTGCGGGTCCAGTGGCCAGATGATGCCAAACCTCCCCACTGAGCTTTTTAGGTGCATGTCTGTAAAGCCTGTCTCAGAAAAGAGCCTTTCAAATGTAACACAAGTTACACAACTGTATGTTTCGCCCGTGATCTTCAAATATCTGACCGCCGTTTGAGCGATGCACTATTGTTTTGTAAGTACACTAGTTAAAGAGCCTGCCAACACCCACCCCTTCTCTAGCTCACAATCACATCACACTCTGTATAACAGTTTGTGGCACACAAAGATGCACACAATGATACTCGTACACACACACACACACACACACACACACACCCACATTCCCTCCAAACAATCCAGTCGATGCTTTTTCGCTGCTTTGCCAAGTGGCTTTTTACAACTGTTCCACAATGGAGAAGCTAATTACTGTAGATTTGGAGAGCTGGTTAATTGATCGTGCTAGCGTCCTAATTGCATCTCTCTTACCTGGGGCCTCTGAAATGGCAGTGAATGCCTCTCATATGACCTCTGTGTTTTGACACAGTGAGAAAAACACATTGCTGAAACTCTTCAGAGGGATACTTGTGGAGAGAAGGCATGTTTATTTAGGTGTTTTTTTGGGGAGGATCTACCATTTTTAAACCTCTCATGGTGGTTATACGGTGTATCTGTTGTAATTGTCTTTTATTAAAAATTTTAGTTTTATTAATTGTGCATCCAGTTGGGGCCACTCTCATACTTTGCAAAACTGTTCTCTTGGCATTATCTGATTGGCCAAATGTCCCCCTGTTATTTGTTCAGTTTATAAAAGGTCTAAAAACACCTGGCTTATTAGTAATGCCACCCCCTTACTTTATAGAACTTTGTGAGATTGTTTTTACCAATCAAAGAAGTGACTTGCTGTGTTGTTAAAATTGCAGCAGCTAACTTGCTAAATTGACACTTAATTCCCCTCAAGATGAAGATATTAATTGAGGAGTGTCACATTACATTGCATGAAGAGGTAATTCAGTCTATCTGAACTCACGCACTTGTTTTGTCACTCACTCACTCTCAATTTAATGCGCGTGCACACACTGATGATGCGCCGTTGCCCGCGCTGCAAGTGTGAGCTGAAACCCATAGCGTGCTCCAAAGTGGGGCATCACTAATCAATGCGAATCATTTAAGTCCATTCTCTCCTGTACCACAAAACCCAGCGTTTTAGCAATCAATTCAAAACAAGTGCCATCGGCTTTTCCAGTCTGCGGTACACGTAGCTATACGAGCGAGTATTCGTAGGGAACAAATGTGTGAACGAGCCTGAACTCAGCAGGAATGCACATATGTGTGTGCGTCGGCGTAAGCGCACACATGTTTTCTACCGCTTTTTCTCTTTAGTTAAACGCCCGTCTAGTCTACATTTGGATGTACTCTTGTGTGTATACAAGAGCTCTGCATCAGATTGAATTAGCCAGTATTGTCCTGCTCACTAAAAGGGGGCTATGCTATTAGCAACCTTTCTAAGGACCACCGCATCCTGCACCAGGCAATCAGATCACTCAAGAGCCTCTTTCCCCTGCCGTGACCTGGGCTCCGGGCCCGTGTCTGGTAAAGACCGCCTCTCTAATGTCCCTCTCCAGCCTCTACTAAGCCCCCACCAGCCAGCGGCGAGCCCCCTGCGTCCTTCACCTCACACAGGGGAAGAAAGACAAGGTCACGCACATGGAGAAATAAAGGAGAAATGATTCCCATTCAATTGAGGTGAAGCATTCCATTTAGCAGCTAGCCCCGGGCTGCCACCGGGAGAGAGCTATAACTGGCCAGTGCATGCACCATGCACATTGCCCAACTGTGGGTGTACGTTATTTAGAGAAGCTTGCATGGCTCTGACAGGCTATTACTGTAAATAATGAAGAGGTGGGCTTCAGATATGAAGCGATCAGACACAAGCTTGTGGCCATGAGAGAGAAACTGAGAGGTTGTGGATCCGCTCTCTTCTGACAGAGTTGGCTTGATATAAGACGCATTCTTTTCCACGGTCTATTATTGATATAATTTGTTATGTGTCAGTCATGGCCTAAAACCCTGGCAAAAAGTACTTTGATGGTATCTGATGATAATATCTTAGTATATACCACGGTACTAAATGACTTGCATGTTTATATATACGTGCATATGGTATTGATGTGGTACTCCAAGGTACGTCAAAGAATATGCCCAAAATCTATTTCTACTATGATACCTAATAGGTTAATCTCATGAAAACACATCCATGGGATTCATTTTATTTATTTAGAAAATGTCTATTTTTGGACAATTAAGAATTTTTTTTTTTTTTGCATTGTTACACTTTCATAATAATTAAGTATAGTTTTTTGTCTGGACATTTGTTGTTGTAATTTCTACTTTTTTCAGTGGTTATTCTCTTAAAATATTATTTGTTACAGTAATATTTGATAATGTATTTAAGCAAAAAACAGAATCCATATATTAGCATAAAACAAGGCAGTGCATCAAATACTACATGATGGATAAATATGTACAATGAAAATAATATTTTAATAAATAAATATCTTGTTTTGCATTCAAGTAATGAGATTTTTATTGTGGAACATTTTGATTATAAAAACAATGTGACACTGCAAAAATGCTGAGTGGTCTTAAAAATAGGTGTTTTTTTTTCTTTCAAAAAATAGAATTTCATTTGATCTTTTGTGAAGTAATACGTTTCATGAGATAGTCCCAGAGCCATGGTAATACCATGGCACTTTTTAAGTCAAACTTTCTAATTGGGCTCAAGGAATCAAACTAAATTCAGCTGGTAGAAGAAAAGAGTGAAGGAGGGGTAGATGGGAGATTAATCTCTGGAGTAGACACACTGCTGCTCGTCTGGATATACAGAAGTTCATTATTACTATTGATAGAGATGGACAGCGAGAGAAAGGGTTGAGAGTTGCACAGTATTGGCCACACACACACACACACACACACACACACACACACACACACACACACACACACACACACACACACACACACACACACACACACACACACACACACACACACACACACACACACACACACACACACACACACACACACACACACACACACACCATACACACACACACACACACACACACACACACACACACGGTCAGTAATAACAGCGGGCAGGCTCCATTACTCCCACAGTCGGAGTGTTAAGTGCTGTCCTGGTGTCAGTGGAAGATCAATGGCCAGTACTGTGTTGCAGTCAACGCAGCCCTGCCAAACAGCCCCAGGGTCAGAGGTCACTCAGCCAGACGGTCCAGAGGGCGTGGTGGCCCTTAGGGGGTGGCATCACCACAGCGACCCATCGATACCCAGGCGGGGCAACAGAGTGCTAATGCCCTGCTGATGGAGGAGCTGCCTGTCCCCGAGGACCATTAGAGAGAAACACACAAACTCCTGATGCATTTACACCTCACTCTTCTCTTACAGATACATACATGCCGCTGCACATTAAAAGAGTGACCCGAGCGCATGATCGCTTGCCCTGAGCATGTCACCTCTGCTGTAGTACAATCTCATCAAAGACAGGCGTGCAGTCTATTAATTTGGCTTGTAGACTGTCTGAGTGACAAATGCATTACAGATACTCACAGATATTGATCAGATGCCCATATGGCCAATCACTCCTTCTACTTTACACTTCTATAGAGGCGTTTTATCAATTATGATGTCTTGCACATTAACCCCTATCATTAAACACAAAAAGGGGGTATCCATTTTGAAGTCATTGTACCTCATACTAAAACAAAATCTGCATTGACCACACTGGAATCCGGGATTTGAAATTAAATTAAGAACATTTATGTATGTGTGTATATATCTACATGTATACATACATATATATATATACATATATACATATATACATGTATACACACACACACACACACACACACACACACACACACACACACACACACACACACACACACACACACACACACACACACACACACACACACACACACACACACACACACACACACACACACACACACACATAAAAATATAAAATCAATTAGTATATATGTAGTTTTTGTAGTATATCATTAAAATTCATAAATTGAAATTATATCATTCTAGAACTTCATATTTAACATATTCATATATATATATATATATATATATATATATATATATAGAATATAAACTTTCAGCAGTATTTATCAATCACTAATCGGATTATGCACAAGAATAATTAAGTGCAAAAAATAAGCATTTTAGCCTTATTTTTCATTAATCTTTTTCATACTCTGTGCTCAAATTATTTACCCTGAGGGTGTTGTGCATCTAACCTCACTTTGTCTTTCTTCACACCTTTTATTTCACGCTAAAGCTGACTGGCAATACAGTGAGATCTGATTTAATCCTAAATCATACAAGCAGACGTTTTTGTTGGAGAGTGTTTAGATGGGTGAAACATGTAGCTGCTGGTCAATACAGATACTCCGGTTATTCTCTCCGAGGTCATCATTGCTACTGGAGTTGTAATGGCACTCTAGCCCTCTCCACTCTCAGCCTCCATCTATCAACAATCTAGTGACCCCAACCACTCTACCTCTTCTCATTCTCTCATCTCTTTCACTCCATTTCGTATTTCGGGTAGCATTTTATTCCTTTCTGCACTTTCTGGCGATGACCTTGTGCTTGGAGCCTTCAAAAGCGTTCGGTTTTCTCTCTTCCATTTTACAGGACACAAATAAGCTTAGAACGTCTAACAAGTTATGTACTATATACACACTCACTGCCCACTTTATTAGGTACACCTGTTCAACTACTCATTTTCGCAAATATCTAATCAGCCAATCACATGGCAGCAACTCAATGCATTTAGGCATGTAGACATGGTCAAGACATTCTGCTGAAGTTCAAGCTGAGCATCAGAATGGGGAAGAAAGATGATTTAAGTGACATTGAACGTCTGGCATGGGTGCCAGACAGGCTAGTCTGAGTGTTTCAGAAACTGGTGATCTACTGGTATTTTCACACACAACCATCTCTAGGGTTTACAGAGATTGGTCCAAAAAGAGAAAATATATAGTGAGCGGCAGGTCTGTGGGGCGAAAATGCCTTGTTGAAGCCAGATGTCAGAGGAAAATGGCCAGACTGGTTTGAGCTGATAGAAAAGCAACAGTAACTCAAATAACCACTTATTACAACCGATGTCTGCAGAAGATCATCTCGGAATGCTCAACACATCAAACCTTGAAGTAGATGGGCTACAGCATTAGAAGACCCAACGGTGCCACTCTTGTCACTCTTGTCCGCTAAGAACAGGAAGCTGAGGCTACGATTCGCTTTGGCTCACCAATATTGGACAATAGAAGATTGTAAAAACATTGCCTGGTCTGATAAATCTCGATTTTTGCCTCGACTTTCAGATAGTAGTGTCAGAATTTGGCATAAAGAATTTGGCATAAAGAACATGAAAGCATGGATCCATCTTGAATCAGCGGATCAGGCTGGTGGTGGTGCAGGAGGATATTTTCTTGACATACTTTGGGCCACTTAGTACCAATTGAGCATCATTTAAACACCACAGCCTACCTGAGTATTGTTGCGGACCATGTCCATCCCTTTATGACCACAGTGTACCCATCTTCTGATATTTCCAGCAGGATAATGTGCCATGTCATAAAGCTCAAATCATCTCAAGCTGGTTTCTTGAACATGACAGTGAGTTCACTAGACTCAAATGGCCTTCACAGTCACCATATCTCAATCCAGTAGAGCACATTTGTGATGTGATGGAACGGGGGATTAGCATTATGGGTGTGCAGCCGACAAATCTTTAGCAACTGTGTGATGCTGCCATTATGAACCAAAGTCTCTGAGGAATGCTTCCCGTACCTTGTTGAATCTATGCCACGAAGAATTAAGGCAGTTCTGAAAGCAAAAAGGGGTCCAAACTGGTACTAGCAATAGCAGCTGTCATATATACATACCATTTGAGGTTGGTATGATTTTTTAAAATGTTTTTGAAAGTCTCTTATAGTCACCAATGCAGCATTTATTTGATCAAAACATTACAGAATATTAATAACATTAGGCAGTATTGTGTCTTTGGAAGGGATTTTAATGTGAATGGATGCGATATTGGCCCGAGTTATTGTAAGTCCACCTGGTTTGCTTTCATTTGTGTTCTACTTGTGATATGTGCTTGCAGATAGTAAAAATCCCATGTCTTTTGACCCAGCATTATCTTGTTAACCACTCAGAACCCACCATGGCAATATTGTACAAGCACCACTTACATTAGTCATTTAGAGCCTTTCGGTAACATATAAGCAGTTGCGCTGTGTGTAATTTTTTGCAGTATGCACATGAACTTGACACATGGGTGCTCACATTGGTTTGAGTCCAGCCTGCAACCCAATTATGTCCTGTCTCTTCTACATTTTATCATTCTAAAAAAGTCAACAGCCCAAAAATAACAAAAACACTCTTGTTTCCACTCATACAAAGCAGTTTTTTCCCCCCATAGATTACAAACTACCAACAGTGAGCACAAGTCAATTGCAGTTTACTCTGTAACTTGGTATACATTTCACCATGACAAAATGTCATGGGTATTATCTTGCTTACTCTGCTTTCATTTATTTACATAGTGAGTTCAATAATGCACAAAACCCACAAACTGACTCGTATACAGCTGTTTGATGGTGAATATTCCTGCCCTTCAAAAGCACTCCACGTATAGCAAGCTTGCTGATTGTCCTCTTCAGGCCTCCGTACTGAGAGCTCATTCTGTCTAGTACACAAACAAATCAATCATCAGATACTCTGTGTGTGAGTGCCTGAATGCTTCTGCAGATGTTTACACAATGCAAAGCAATGGAGTACTCACTCTAATACACATGAGTACACTTCTATATATCTATATAAGAGATACTCAGCTGAGTTTCTGAGCACTTTGCGTCTGTGTAGATGATGGGTGACTCTGTATACATGTCCTACACTCTGGCTTCAACTAACTAATTTGATAATATATACAAGTCGGCTATGTATACTGAGCATCTTTGACATCCAAGACACAACAAGATACTGAACTTGGGAACAAGTTCAAATTTATCTGGAGTTGTGGGAGAAAGCGGATGGATTTAGGTTTTTTCATGAAATGCTTGTGAAAATGACAGCTTTGTTTAGAAGATGAGGTTATTGTGAGACAGTTTTTTTTTACAGTCACGGAATTCGACTCTTTGTTTTGCCGTTTATTTTGAAGTCTGACAGGATTTTAGTGATGTTGTTACTCTGAGGTGGGTTTCCTTTGTGAGGACTGAGTTTGCACAAACAGCCTGTTCCCCATCCGCTCCTACACTACTGTAGTCTCACTTGTTTCACATAATTCGTCACAAAGCCTCTGTAACCCTTCATTCTCTCAGTACGGATACTCTATCATAACATTTCATGCAGATTTTTCTTTAGCCATGTGAACAATTCTTTTATGTTTCTTTTTTTCTCTGAACATCAATATTTGAGTGAACAATTGTCATTTCCACCACTGTGTTGAATTTCCATCATTCTGTGATGGAAATGACAGTGGTGTAGGGTAGCATTTTATGTGTTCTAAATGCATACAACTATTTAGATTGATTGGAAATTAAGCTCAATTAAAATATGTATATTAAGAGATACATAGCTGCTGAAGTGAATATGAAAGATTTAAAAGTTAATTTTACCTTTTATTTTGTCCAACTCAAACATGCTCTACACTCTGTCACTGGTAATCAAGTTTTCTAACAAATGGAAAAATTGATGATCATGGAAATGACCCACAACTGAGTGACAGTCATATGTGAAAAAAATTATGAAAAACAAATCACACAATACATATCAAAATGCTTTGATTATTTCACTCTTTGTTCATATAATTTTGATAGATTATATAGAAAAACTATTTGCATATTTTAAATGCATCATACAAGACAAGAGCCAGACTTCTATATTATAATAAATAAATATGTCTCTCTTGGACTATTTTAAACAATAACATTTCTACAGAAAAGGCATATGAAAGTAGCAAAATTGAATTATGTAGGTTATTAATTTAATATTTATGTCCACTTCATGTAATTAAAAGAAAAATGTTTAAGTGATTTTTTTGTTTAAGTGTCTAACATAGTTTCCCAGGTTTGATACTTTATTTATTAAGCACAATTTAGAACTAGAAGAAAAACATGAAATAAAAGTTTCTGTCTTGCTGTACTTCCTCTCAACTGTAGGTGGCAGCAGCTGCAACATTTTAATGAAACCGAAAACAGGAAAATGGATCCCAACATAGCCCAGCCTGAGGAGTGCAGCTTTTTTCATCTTTCAGTTTTGACACCAATGTCTGGTAGGCTTTAGGTCAAGATGGATAATAAACCTCTCAGACCAGCATGAGCAATGTTTAGTGGCTTCATAGAGATTGTGTTTTTTTTAATATCAATGCGAATGCCTTATTTTTCTCAGGAATCGTGTTTTATTTTACAGTCGCCTAATTATTTAGCCAACCCTAAAATTGACTTTTTTGCCGTTAATAGACAGACTGGGGTTTTTGTATTAAAGCATGTTGATATTATTTTTGATACCAAATGGAGGGGAAGAGAGGAAGGAATGGAGCGATTGAAGTGAATGGATTACATTAGTCCTTTCACCACTAAAATTAACTGGACCGAATAATACGCATTGGGCCTGTTAACGTTACAATCATCAGCACATTTTCTGCACACTTGTTCGGTTGGATTATGTTGAATGTGTGTGTGCTTGTGTTTATTTGTGTGTGTATGCCCATACAGCCTTAAATAGAGCACTTTGACTCATGACAGCCTTTAAGACTCAATTTAGAAACAAACCCTGTCGCTTCTCCCCCCCCCCCCCACACACTTAAACCTCCTGCTGCTATTTTGTTTTTCCTCCCCCTGTAAATTTCGTTGGCAATGTGAGTAAATTATTTTAATTGGAAGCTAGTCGGCGCAAGTATTAATCTGGATAATGAATGATGCTATTTATTTAGCAAAAAACTACCCAGAGCTTTTCTGTCTTATTGATGTCTGTTCCTGCATATTAGTATGTTTTGTAATCGCACATTTATTTGGAAGTTGAAGTGTAGGGACAATTTTAGTGTGGACATTAAATTTAGGTAATGTGAGAAGCAGGTGTTTACGGGGTGGGAGGGAGTTTTTGAACAATCTTTAGACAGTGTAATTAGGTTTTATAATTGAAATGCCAATACCATTTATCAAACAAATGAGTTATGTTTGTTCCACGTTTTTTCGACAATGACCAAATGAGGACAAACAAAAATAGTAAAAAAAATAAAAATAATTAATGTCCATTCAGCGCTCCGAAAGCGTCTGGCAAAACAAAAGCTTTTTGCAAATCCTACATAAAGAGTGATGAATATTAACAATACCATTATATGGCCATTCTGAAAATGGATTTTGGAAATGATATTGGTATTTTTTCATCACATTTAGAAGATAATCGTATTATGCATATATATAGACGTATCTATATCTTTATATATATATATATATATTTTAACATGGATTGGACTGCTATAATACCATACAATTATGCAAATGCAGTTGAACACCAGCAGTGTACATTAACAAACTATCACACACGTTTTAAGGGATGACCCTCTGGATAGATGAATAAAAGTAGTGCTATTGAAATTCGAGAGATGGCTTGAGCCAAGATAATCCTGAACAGATGATCATTTTGCTGGCAAATTTGATTGATAGCGGCAAAAAAAGGGAGAATAAGAGGGAGAAAGGTGGTCTGCCTGGGATTTCTGTTAAGATTTAAAAGCTGGAAATCTACAGTACACACACACACACACACACACACACACACACACACACACACACACACACGCACACGCACACACACCATGTCATCTCTCTGCTGAGGGGACACTCTCTCCGTCTCCCGACATTTCTTGTTGTTGTACCCCTCTTCCTCTCTCTATCCATCCCCCCTCACCCTCAGTGCCCTTTTAGTTGTTTCATTTTCACTCATCCTCTTGTTTTTCCTCTCTCTCTTTCTCTCTCAAGAGTGTTGGCAGTATAATCCTCAGCTTCAGCCCATGTTGCCACAGAAACATCAATAATATTCCTGCTCAACAACATCTTAGTGCATTAAAGTGGTCATATGGCGTACACCTCTCTCCCGCACCCACTCTCACCCTATGTCGCACTCATTTTGGCCTCTTTTTCTTTCCCTGTAATGCTTTTCCTGTAATTCCAGGGCAGAAATAGCCTGGTGCGTGTGTACTTTGGAACAAAGGACGAGACTGAAGGATTGTTAATGTGCTCAGACCTTTCCCAGTCCTTCATTATCCGGAGACTAGCACACTCTCGCCTCAGGTTAAAGGATGCAAGGTCAGGGGACGAAGACTTTTGACGCCTCCGTCAGGTCATTTGAAACTGGAAGCTAATTGAATTTTATATAGTATACAGCTGATTTTTTTAAGGGCCTTCAGTGGAGAAGAATGCTTTATATTGCAGAAGAATGTGTAGTTATGACATTGCAGAGACTAACAACACTAAAAAAAATTATATGATCAATAAGTTATGACAACAAATGTTTTTACATTGCTTCAACTCATCAAAATAAGTTAAGCAATTTTTGACTTTTTTATAAGTTATGCAAGATTCAAGTCAGTTTAATAAAATTTAAGTTGAAATGACTCAGTACTTGATTGTACTTACAAATTTAAGGCAGCAACTTTTATCTTTTTCTTTTTTTACAGTGAAAGTTAACTTTAGGGGAATTTTCAGAATAGATTTTTTTGGTCAGTATCCAGTAGATATATTGCACACAGTATACTCATTTTACCCAGACAGCTTACTACATTTGCTGTATACTGAATCCCACAATGCAGTTTGCCCACATTGAGGTTAAATTCATTAACCTAGTAATATTGTCATCTTATCCTTATTGAGTTGATTAAAAAGCTAACAAAAAATCAAGTTGAAAATGAATACATTTAAATGAAAAACAATCAAAATAAAACACTTTCTAAAAAAATAATTATGTTATTTGTTTACCTGCATATCATATGATTATTAACAGACATCAGAGAGATGTGTACTTGAAAATGTGTTGTTAAATTATTGAAATATTAACTTAAATAACTTGTATTTCTTGAAATATTATTTCATTGGACTGTTAAAAGTTAAAACTTTTGAGCTAAAAATCCCAAATGTTATTAAAATGAGTAAATGTTTTTTTTTTCTCTCGTCTGGACTTAAAGATGCAACTTAGTGAGATCATGTGACATCCATGTACTGTTTAAAACATTTGTCTTTTTGTACTACTACATACAGTTTTACATATTATTTATATACTGTTTGCATGCTATATAAATACAGTGTAGTATTCAGTAAGTATGTTAGTATTTGCTTAAAAAACAGCATCCGAAATCGCATACTCTCTTAAGTAGGTACTTATTTTGATTTCATTTTGAAGTAATTACTTTGCGGCCACTAAAAAATTATGTTTCTATATCTGTAGTCTGAATATAATCTGGAAGTATTACATTCGCCATGTTGTCATTATCATGACATGTGGCTTCCCAGCATCACTGCCATTCAAAATCCTCTCCAGTGGCCACATGGGATAGTAAAGTGTCCTTCAGTATCTTGCTGGAAATAGTAGGCCATCCGGGTACTTTTTGCCTCCTTTTTTTGTCACATAGTGTTTTTCACCTATATAGTGGGGAAGTATGCAATTTCAGATGCAGCCTATGTGTGTGTGCTTACCTGTCAGCACAGTGCACAAGACAACTTTATTTGAGCAGTGTTATAGTAACTCCAGTATCGTCAGGCACACTGGCCTGTTCATCCGTGGCTTTGTCTCTGTGTGGGGTTAAGTGTGTGTGTGTGTGTGTGTGTTCCCTCTCACAGTCGATTGCACTATTTCCACCCTGGAATTTAGAATATATTTGTGGATAAGGCATGTTTGTTGCCCTCAACTACTCAGACCCCAAATCACCATCACACAAACACACTCCCTCCTCCTTAACATTCAGAACCCAGAGTATGTGTGTGTTTTGCATACTATTTTTGTGGAAAACATTCTCACCACTCCATTCACTGATGATCACACACACACACACACACCCCGTTGGGGGTATGTTCAGGCTGGGGATGTCATCATCACAGCAGCCAAATTATTCTGATTGACCGTCTGATTTCTTGATAGAAGGGCTTCAGTCGTTAACAGTGGCAGGGGTCCCGCAGTCCTAGTTCAACTTTAATCAAATGATTTGATTTTGCCTTTTATTATCTCTCCTGAGTGCTAAAATATCACCGGTGGTGGGCTTTTCAACCACTGATGAGACGTTCGACTCTAGAAAGTACAGATGAGGGACCAGAGCACTTTCTGTTACTGCAGCGTAAACTAACCAAAGTCAGAGGACCGCCTGGGCCTTGATTTTTTTTTCTTCTTTCATTTGTGATATTCACTTCCTTATGCGGTCATTCTGGTCAAAAGCCACACACTTATATAGTTAGATGTCTTCTTACTAACAGATAAAGTGACTTGTTTGACATTTATTTAAATATTAAATTTTTTTTAAAAAGTAATTAATACTTTAATTTAGCTGGGGTGCATTAAATGATCAAAAGTGACAGTAACAACAGTTATAATGTTACAAAAGATTTCCATTTTAAATAAATGCTGTATTTTGAACTTTCTATTCATCAAAGTACAGAATGAATAAGTTGCAATGTGTGATTCATTCTTTAACTTGAACTGAATTGAGCTAGACAATGACACCTTGTTTGCAGAGCTGCTTTATAGCTGATTGTTTTATAATTGACAAATTTTGCAGCATTGAACTGAGTGGAATCAACAACTGACTTGAAATAAATAATGACAATATTGTCTTCTGTAGATCATTTGAATTTGTCTCATACTTGATGTAGTTTGCATTACGGATCATTATTTTTCTGTTTATTACTGTGAAGCTGTTTTGAAACAATCTGTGTTGTAAAAAAGCGCTATATAAATAAAGGTGACTTAACTTGACAAATATGAATGTTTTTACTATTATGATCAAATAAATGCAGCCTTGGTGAGAATGAAGCTTCTTTCAAAAACATTAAAAAAATCTTACCGACCCAAAAATTTGAACTGTAGCATATGATACCACAGTTATAGACCAGCATAAAATAAAGCCAAAGGGCACAACAGTCATCCAGAAGCAATACGTTCCAGTTATTTAATAGAAGTATCTTAGAAATCAGAAACCAGTAACCACTTGTCATTGGAAACCTGACCCGTCACACCTGGTTAGGTCACAGTGCAGCATTCATGAAGTGTTATATTGAACAATATTCAATTAAAGTCCGTGAAATTGTGAATATGCATTATACACCTCCTCGTTTAGCCTTTAATGTGTTGGGTTTGTAGAAGTGATCTGAAAGGGCTTTGTTTGTGAATATTAATTACGTGACTTAAGGTTGTTCAGTAGACCTAATTGATTTACTGAAAGGCAGACATTGGTGAGAAGGCGCTTGCCATAGTAGGATTAGTGTTTGCTGTTTGTGTGTTCGTTCAGTGTACTGTTAGTGCTGAAGGTTGGCAGCGATTTCTATTTGTTTTAAGGGATTACTTCCCCGTTAAATAATTTTTTTTAATTCGTACGTTCATTTCTTTCTTCTGTGGAAATAAAAGAGGAGAAATATTAAATGTACTGATCAGTCTTTTCTATGCATTTACTGTGAATACGTACTGCAGTGTTCAAGCTTCAAATAAAGCATTCAAAATTTTATTACATTTATGTATAATGTTGCATTTATTAATTCTATTCTATTTTATATTCATATATAATTTTATTTTATATTAATTTTTATTGTTTTTTGTAGTTTCTTTTGTTATATATACATGTGTAAGTAGCCAGAGGTCTTGGAAACTACAAATAATTCCATGTGTGTTTGTGCACACTTGGCAAATAAAGCTCTTTCTGATCCTGATTATAAATAAAAAATGGGCTTTGATAAAATTAACAGCTGTATTCAATGGCAGTAAGTCACATGGGCGAGCAAATGATGACATGGTTTACGTAAACATTTTCATTTTTGAGTAAACTATTCCCCCTCAAATATTCCCCCTCAAACTCCTTTTTGAACTTTTCCATTATCCTCATATCTGCACTGCCAAGTAAACCATTTCTGTCTTGTTTGCTGACACTTGAGTTGTCATTTTAGTTGTCGCTTCAGTACAGTTTGATTGACTCAATGACAAGTTAGGGTCAATAAGTTTCAAAGTGCGCATGAAGGTTAGTCACCGTCTCAATCTACTTGCTCTTTTGACATTTCCTTTGAGCACTAAACCAACTCGTGTGGTAGGTGCCGCCGGCATAGCATAGCAAAACATACAGCAGAATACAAGCACGAAAAGGTTCAATGGACACTCCCACACTTGCAGCAAATACACTCGGTCATCATCATCTTGTTTTTTTTTTTTCAGCGTTAGTGTGTAAAGCTAAGCTGCGCTGCGCACCGAGTGCCAACTCTTTTGCGAGCGTCTTCAAATGCCAAACGTCTTCCCTGCATTGCAGTCTTTTTCAGTCCTCTCCATGCAATTTTCAGTTATTTTCTTGTCTGAGTGCAGCTTTCAGTGTGCTTGGTTTCGGACACACACACACACACACACACACACACACACACACACACACACACACACACACACACACACGTCCACAAACACCTTGCCTTAAAGCAAGCACCGGCTGCCCTGTGTTTGGCTGGCCGGATAGGAAGGACTGCAGTGAACTAAACATGCCATGGGTCGTGCAGATGTCACTTCCTATTAACAAGCACAGATTGCAGCCCATGTCACACAGGTCACGCACCTCCTCCCTGCTTTTGTGTGTGTGTGTCTGTGCACATGAATGAGGTGTCGCTCTCTTAGTGAGCGATAGAAGTACAATCATACTGATCCTCGGTTCAGTCTGAGTTTTATCACGTTCAATGTACCTTTTCCAAGTTTAGGTGTAGTGAATTAGTGGACATATAATTGTTGACTTTGACTGGACAAAGTAACGGAGCTTGGCACCCACATAGGCACACCCACACACACTCGAATGTGGACATACTGAGCGTGACACACACACACACACACACACACACACACACACACACACACACACACACACACACACACACACACACACACACATTCTAAGAGTCTGTCTCAAAACTTAGTGGGTTGCCTGCCTAGATAGCATTTTAAGCATAGGCAAAATTCAGACACAAAAGATTGGCAGCAACATTATTCTGGCTTGTTTCCCCCAGAATCTAAGGTAGCCAATCCGATAATTCATTGCGCCAACCACAGTGAATGTCAACTATTTCATATATTCTGTAAATAGTATATACTAATAAACTATAAATAGTTGAATCTATTATAAAATGTACAATATTACACGATAATTGTCCTAGGGATTTCTGTGCTATATTATGGTGGTGTTAAGAATCAAATGCCAGTGTTCCATGTGCTTCACTTTACTATTGTGGAGCTCGCCCATGAAGAGGGTTCAAATTTCAACCTTGAAAATTGGGAAAATATGTATCTACCTACATTTTTGGTGAAATCCAAAAATGTACCTTTACATAAATTTCACTGCCACTGTACTTCCGGCTGAAAGAAACACTAGTGGAAGTAAAACACCTTTCATTCCTTTATTCCTTTTCAAACAAAATATGATTACAGGGACAGATTATTCATTAATAAAGATGTATTTTTGCCCGTTGTGACTTCAAACCACTATTTACAATAGTGCTTGATTTTAAACTAATTCATTTTGACGTTTGCATCATAACCAGCTCCATTTGTATAGCTTTTCTAATGTAGTAAACTTACTCAGTAGCACACCTGATACAGCGTTGTACTTGCGCTGAAATTAAGCGCTTAGGCTCTGTCCCGTGAAAAACAAATCATGATAAAAGAGTTTAAAGACTTGTAGAAACAAGCTAAAATGTTATGCGTGCATTTTTATCTTTGGTTTTGTTACTTACCACCCTGTAGAGAGTGATCAGTTGACTTAACTTAAAAAAAGTGCAGGACACCCGGCTTTGCCTTAAAATTAAGTAAATAGACTTGACGCATAAGTGAAAAAATAAGTGAAAAAGTAAAGTAGTGAATTCCACACTTAATTTTTTCAATTACGCATTAAGTTTATTTACTTAATTTTAAGGCAACGTGTCCTGCACTTTTTTTTTTAAGTTAAGTCAACTGATCACTTTTTACAGTGCACTATTGGTTAGGTTTATGGTTGGGTTTACTGTAGGTATTGTGTTATTTTCAAACCTGGGAGAGCATTAACCTTTTAGTGCCATTTACCGGACATTTCATTTTTGAACTGCCACAATACGTACCACAACTATCGTAGTGAAACGTTGCCAGATTCACGTTCATCTGTTTTTGAAAAAACTTAACTCACTTTTAGCTCAACTCTCTGGACATTTTAATTTGAAAGTGTCGTGAAACCTGCAAGAAGCAACATAATATAATTTTTCCGAAATATCACCTCATGCACATTTTCAAAAGAGCCTGGCTTGTTAATTGTAGTCTTAAAAGGTTAAATTTCAATGATGCTGCCTAGGCAGTAGGCAGCAATACAGAACACTAGGTTTTGGAACAGAGCCTTTGTGTGTGTGCGCGAGTCGGACTGATTTCCCCTTCAGCAACTATGTTTTTGAAAAACAGATCTCAGATAGCAATAGCAGGGGAAAGCTTTGAATTAGTCATGACTGTGGACTTTTAGAGTGCTACCGTTTTAGGATTGCATGTATGTGTGAGTGGCCTGCACAGTAATCCTCTCCTCTCTGCCCCCTCTCTCTTTCCCTCCACCTTGTTCTGTATCATCGTAGCTTGCTTGCTGAATAATTGCAGTGAGGGGACTTTTCAATGCATTTGTGATTGGCTCTCTGGGCGCAGTACACAGCATAGGCTAGGGTGAGTGTGTTCTCTGCTCTTCCACCCTAAGCCCATTTCTCCTCCTCTAATGCAGTCCAGCCTGACTCCTGCAGATATTAACACTAACATTAACGTTAACTTTGAGCTATTATCGACCATGGAAAGCATGTGGTGAACTGAATTTTACTTAAAAGGAATGTTATTGTTCATTTTATATCCTTTGAAGAATTTGTGAAATTTGAGCGAAGCACAATTCTCACAGAAATCATTTTCAAACCAAACAGCTTTCTGTTGGTCTGCGTGGGGGAAGAGGGCTCACCATTTCTTCCCCAACATTTTTTTACTTGCTCTGGCCGCCAAAATTTCATTGGCCCACCAAAAAAAAAAAAAACAAGAATAAAATACACTGTAAAAAATAATCCTGTAAAAAAAACGGTAAATTAATGGCAGCTGTGGTTGCCAGCATCATACTGTAAAATGATATGAAATACTCTTTTTTTTTTTACGGATTAGTTTTTACAGTGGACGCTAACGAGCTCACAAGCATGTTATCATATTTTACTCGGTTACTTTTCCATGATTAAAACACGCTATCCTGTCATCTAATTACACTTCACTGGATCTTTATACTGTATGTTAATATTTAGACTTACTTGGTTACTTACAGATCAAATCAAAGACGTAGTTGCAAATAACAGCAGCAGATAATGGACGATTTGAATCTCACGTTAAAATTAACCACACAAGAAGAAAAAAAAATACACAGTAATCTTTTACTCTGATAAAGTTTAGGAAAATAATGCACAAGCGTGGTTTCTCGAGAGAGAAATCGAAGCTCATAAGCAAACTATAGACGCTGCTGAGACATTACATATCACATCGATGTCACGTGTCTTTATGGGATTTTTATGGCTTGTGCGTGAACGCACTCTCTGATTCCGGAAAATCATTGGCAGTGTGAATGAACTAAAATCAAACGAACTTTATCCGTTTATTTTCCGGAATCTCTGTGTGAAAGGGGCTAATAAGAACTAATGCACGGATCCAATATACTGTTTTTCCATTCCACTTCACTACTTTTCCATTGTTTGGAGAGGATGTCAATGAGGACTCAATTCAGTATTTGCCCCGGGCCAACGGGCGGTCCTTATTGTCGAGCCCTGGGGAATATTTCTCCCTCATGAGAAATTCACGATTATGTGGATTCCTTTTGAAATTAATGGATATTTTGCCCACAAATTATTTATTTGCCACTGTCCCTTTAAGAATTCTATATAAACACTTGATTTGAATGTGAAATGAGTTAATTCATAAATCAATTTGATTTTGCTTAATTTCTGATTTATTTGCTTATATTTCAGTATGAATTACCATTTTGCATATAAAATAAATCTCTCTGTGCCAATGTTGTAAATTATACAGCGGAGTGTTTCACATGGATCCAAACCAGTACTTGTGTCCTATACTTTCCAATGTATTACTGAATATGGATCCTGTCCTTCACCAGCATATTATGCAGAGTGTTGTGACATAAACAGTAGTGGGCCTACTGTTAATCAAGTGGGAGGAATCAGTAACATTTTTCAATTGTACCAGATCCTACACATCGTCAAAACCCTGACAAACACACACTTACGCAGTCTCATCCACCCTCATCCACTCACCAGCAAACACAACTCACACACTTCAGCCTCCCACAGAATCCACTATGCAAATGTGTCCTGCAGCAAAAAAACAAAAAACATCCATATAATTTTATGTTGTGTGGCCCATTGTCACCTCCGACACTAGTGAGATAGTATAGTGATATGGCATGTTGATGATTAGAAGGTATAAAATCGAAGGTGCCCAATCCTGTTCCTGGAGATCTAGCCTACCTGCAGAGTTCCGATCCAACGCTGATCAATCTCTCCTGACTGTGATCTTAATTAGCTGGATCAGTTGTGTTTGATCAGAGTTGAACTTTGCAGGAAAGTAGATCTCCAGAACTGGGCACCCCTGTATAAAATTATGATACAAAATCAAATAGCCGAGAATTACCTAAATGACTGTTGTTGTAAATGGTTTGTATATTTCGCCAGAGGTTGCACACATCGATTATCGAGGTCTATATTATTATAATGATCATAATCGGTACTGGTTGATATTGGATGTACTATACACTCCCATAGTCCTGTTAACCGTAATAGCCTAATATTTCAGAAAAATGACTGACGCTAATAACATTCGCCTATGAAAAGGGATAATTTGATAGGGATTTTCATTATGTTATAATTACAGGTTAATAAGAATTTTAAACCCCCTAGTTTAGAAACAATAACATTAGGGATCAGATTCCAGATAGATGCAGGCTTTTAATAGTTCTTCATCCAATTTATTTTAAAGGTGTTGTTTAAAGTGGTAAAATCAAGAAAGTTTAACCCCCCCTCTCAATGGTGTTCATAAGTACAGATTTTCTGACAAAATGAATTTTATTCTTCCAAACAAAGTTGAGGAGCATTTTATCAATTTTTTAAGAATGGCGGTGTCGACACTCAAAGAAAGAGCAGCGCATGTTAACAATAATAAGCCCTCTGCTTTGGCTAGTAAAATTCTTCCCTTTAATGACAGATCTCGCTGGAGTCATATAAAGTTTTTTTCTGTGTACTCTCAATTAGTGGATTAAAATTTACAGAGCATCTTTCTACTTAATGTTTTGTTATAATAATAATACTTAAATATGATACCTGATCTCTAATGTAAATATAACAAATTTGTGACAAATTACACTCTTTGATGGACATCAATTCACATTTCGTAAGGTTCAAGACTAAGCCTGAAGCTTTGGAGAATTGATGGATATACTCTAGTGCTAACGGAACTTAAATTTTCACCAAAACCAAACTTTTGCACCGATTTAAAAATAAAATGATGTTTTACTGAATCAAAAGTTTTATAAAAATCCAGGAAAAGAATAAAACTATTATGTTCCACCAAATTGCTATAATCAAATAAATCTAAAACTAATCTAATGTTATTCATTCCGTTATCCAGACTAAGTCTCATCTATAACGCTATCCAAACATTCTTTAAGTCTTTTAGCAAATATTATGGCAAAAATTGTATAATTGTTGTTTGGGAGTGTGATGGGTCGCCAATTGTCCAAATATGTAAGATCTTTCTTTGGTTTAGGAACTAGTGTGATGATACCCTGCGTTAACGTAGGAGGTAAAGCTTCTTTATCAATACTCTCTTTAAAAACATTTGTTAACGTAGGAGGTAAAGCTTCTTTATCAATACTCTCTTTATAAACATTTGTTAAAAAAGGAGAAAGTTCATCAGCAAATAATTTGTACAGCTCAGTTGTAAGTCCATCACATCCTGGAGATTTATTGTTTTTCAAGCTCTTAATTGCAGTTTGTACTTCCTCATGAGTAACAACTCCATCACAACACATTCTATCACTTTAAGAGATAGCTTTAACATTAATAACTGAATCCAGAAACAAAGTCGATATCTGCTCTGTACATTTTGAACTTTAAAGATTTTTATAAAAATTGGCACTGAAGTTGGCTGTATGCTTTGGATCTTTTACAATTTTCCATCAACACATAATTTTTCTTGTTGAAAGGGTACAATTTTGTTTCTCCTTATGTTGCCATTCCCCTTGTAGCACGCGCAAGTGACAATTCTCTGCCAACCAATCAACGTTCTGCAGTGAGTCTAGCTCCACCCTTTAGGTACCGTACCACTGTGCTAGGTACCCCAACGGAAGGGTACCGCAAAAGTGGTATGGTACGGTTTGGCATTTTGGTTCCATTCACAACTTTTGACAGTGGAAACGTAAATAATTGCGTACCGTACTGTTTTGTACCATACCATACCGCTCGATGGAAACGAGCCTTACCTGTCCATGGTGACTCGTCACAGGTAGAAGTCAACCTTAAAGACATACCAGACTGACTTTGTTCGAGTTATACATTTTGTGAATTTAGTTGGTAACTACATTTTTTTTAGACTACCAGATTATTCACCCTCTGAAAGGTATGTCATTAATGTAATACCCCACCTTGCCTGCTGCGTCCCACTAATGTGTGTGAGTGAACCTGAGTGTTAGAGGGTGTTAGACACCTGCCTGGTGCACCAGCCCACACCAGCTGGTGTCTTTGTTAGGACTAAGTACAGTCAATTAGATAACAACTGAATGAACACAAATGTGTTTGTGTGTGTCAGTAGTGTAAGAGGACTCAGTGTTGAATAGAACTCACAGAGTCCTGAGCGTCTTTTACAAGCTGTTGTGCTTAAAAACATAAATGCTAGTGCTTGTACTTTTCAGAGACTACATTTATGTTTAGGGTGAAAAAGCAAAAGTTTTTAGCAAAAGAAAATGTAGCATTTAACTTGGTCAACTGTTGTCATGGATTTATGTTCTTTTAATATCAAATAAGAATCTGCTACTACAGATTGGCACAGAAACCTTGTGCTTTTCTTTCACATTAAAGTCCCACAAAGTTAGCCGTCTAGTGTTAGGTTTGTCTAGACAGACGTTCCTCAGTAGGGGGTTAATATTCGACCAGACGCTGCCTCTCCTGGTAGTCCCATTATCTGGGTTGCCCAGCTTTCAGCAGACAGGTGCTTCCCCTCCCTGTACGCTGTGACCAGGGAGGAGAGGACTTCTCTGGAGCAGGACTTCAATAGGTAGGCTGCTGGGACAGCAGCAGGTTAAGGAAGTCAGGAGGTTTACTAATTACAGTGGTGTGTGTCTGTGTGTGTGTGTGTGTGTGTGTATGTTTGCTTATATGTGTGTGTGGCACTCAACCACTATTGCATATATTGACAGGTAAATCAGGAGAAATTATTATATTTCTTAATCATGTGTGGGTCATGTTAGTCTTGCTAATCTAGCAGTTTAAAGTCAAAATTGTGATTTTATTACTTCATTTTTTTAAATAAATGAAAAAAACTGAAAATACACTCACTCCTTAGTCATTTTATTGGCAGTTTAAATATTTTTGTTTTTGTCATTCATACACTTTGAAAGTATTCTTCCACCTCGAGACATTTGAGGTGTAGACCATTTTTCTATGGCAGCTGTTCAAATCTATGCATATGACTCAGTTGCGTATGATTCAGTTATTTTGCTTTTTTGTATTATTTATTATTATTATTGCAATAGTGCAATTATTGAAATGCAATATTGAAAGTTGATCAAGTTTTGCATCCATACTCAAATTACATTTTTGATATGAAATAAATGCATAATGCGTATTATTAGGGATTTACTGTCAGCATCATATCAGAAATAGGCTGATATTATTTCAATTTATCGGTCAATATTGGACATTTACCAGTTGATATTAGATATTTAATTGTTCAGGCTTATTTCCCATATTTTTACTTGTATTTTTATTTGCATTACTTTTCCATCATCTGACAGCCATTAGATGTGATCTTTAAAGCGGCACTATGCAGTTTTCTTTAGCTTAACTCAACAGTTTCAGAGTCCTTGGAATGGTTATATGAAGCGAAGAAATTGCCAAAACTGCATAGTTCCGCTTTAATTACTAGTCATCAGTGTTCGGGGTAATGCATTACAAGTAACATGAGTTGCGTAATCGGATTACTTTTTTCGTTAACGAGTAAAGTAATGCTTTACTTCGAAATTTACACAAAAAAAATCCAAGTTACATTTTCAAATAAGTAACACAAGTTACTTTGTTTTCCCATTTATTGACTGACTCCTCTTCTGTCCCCATGTTGAGAGAAATCGGGAGTACTGTAAGTGCAGAGGTATTGTGTGTGCTGTGTAAACATGATGGTTATTGTTGATCTAGACTAAATGTAAGCATACATGTACTCATGTTAATGTGTTCCTTTTCCTGTTATCAACCATAGCATTGCAATAATTATTGGCTGGAATTTTGTTAGTAGTGATTCCATAAAAATTAGTATAGGAAAAAAAATCACACCTCTATTACTAAGCTTTAGTGACTATATATTCCAATATTTATTCAATTCACTAAAACCGTTTGTATACAGAGCTTATCATTACACGGGACAGCTATCTGTTATTTTCTAGAACAATTTTGAATGATGTTGACGGGGGTAGTATGGAAGGGGCCATTTTTCTTGATTTGAGAAAGGCTTTTGATACGGTAATCCATGCAGTACTTATTAAAAAAAATTTATTTTAATTTTTCAACCAATGCTCTTTAATGGATGAAGTATTTGTAACACTATAAATGTAAAATTAATGATCACAATTCCTCTGTTTCTGATACTACTACGGGTGTTCCACAGGAATCTATACTTGTACCATTGGAAATGGTGATGATATGGTGATGTATGTGCATGGTTGCTTTGGTGAGGATGTCACTTCCAAACTCTGTTAAATCTGTTAGGAATTGTGATGTTTTTCCAAAACAACCATGTGGATATTATGTTATCTGGGTAAAAGTTACAGATTGTCAAGGAGTTTAAATATCTGGGTATCCACTCTAATCTTTCTTTTGAAACACATGTAAGAAGAAATATTCCAATGAGTTAGGTTTAGTTTAAGTAATTTTAGATTGATTAGAAATTAATTGAGTCTTGGGTCTGTTGTGATGTATATGAATGCAATGAATATCCCTCATTTTACATACAGTATTGTCTGATCTGCTGGTCACAGGCCAACAAAACAACTATAAAGTCAATTGAAATTCCGTATAAACAAACTCTTAAAGTCTTTGATCAAAAACCAATAAGTTTCCATACTTGTTTCATTTTAAATAAATATAGTCTTTTGATTTGTACTTAAGTACTTAGTCAGTCCACTTTTTCTGTAACTGCTTTGAAAGAATGGAACTCTTTGCCTGTGTATATTAGATAAATGAATACTTGTGGCTTGTCAATAATCTGAGCAATAGTATATGATTTGTCTGTCATCTTTATTTTTTTTTTATCTTTGTTTTGTTCCTCTTTATCCATTTTTTCCATTGATGGTATTGTAAGTTTGAGTGTTATATTTGTGATAAACCTTGTATACTTTTTTTTAAGTTTAGATTGTCTCTATGGAACTGGCCAAGGACAACCTTTGTTTCTGTTAATCAATGAGCAAAAAAAAAAGTCACTTGAAAGAGCAATTAATTTAATCACAACACTCACATATTGTATCCCTGGTCAAAACTCATCAGGATATTATAATTCCCTCCTCCTGTGCAATCATCATTGAAAGGCGTTGGGCATAATTTGGGTGGATTAGGAGATTAGCTGCTTATTGTAGGTTTTACCCATGGGTCTTGTCTAAAGCAACCCCTCTGATTAAATGCTTTGTTTCCAGTGACTGCCAGCTATTGTTACACCTTTGTAAGGGTCATATAGAGAGATGTTAGCAGGGGAGGCATTTAAATGTGTGAAGCATTTCCAGATTTCCTCACTGTTACATTATTCCATTAATTTGACTCTACTAATGCACTCGGAATTTTCCCCCTGCCTCAACCTAGAGCAAGTGAGTTATTTTATCAGGAGAAAAGGCCGGCAAAAAGACAAATCGCAATACATACTGGAATAATGGTGTAATGCATGAAAAAGAAAAGAAGAAAAAAACAAAATGTAGTTTTGGAGAAAACTTTGTATAAATATTCATGATTTAAGGGACATTAAACTATCAACACAGTATATATAAATAATAAATGTACATAAAGGACACATAAACATAGACTGTAAATACAAATGACAGTGGTATCAATGCAATTGTTGATATTACAGTACCATTATAATACCATGTTTTTTTTCAGATGTGTACCATGGAACTTGCACTATATTCTTTGTGAACATGGTAACCATAGAACATTAATTTACTAAAGTTAGAGCATAAATCACATGCTGCTGGTGTCTGTAACATTGAAGTAACTGTGTGGCATTTATTATATTAAATATAGGATACATATACTCACCTAGAGGATTATTAGGAACACCATACTAATACTGTGTTTGACCCCCTTTCGCCTTCAGAACTGTCTTAATTCTACGTGGCATTGATTCAACAAGGTGCTGAAAGCATTCTTTAGAAATGTTGGCCCATATTGATAGGATAGCATTTTGCAGTTGATGGAGATTTGTGGCATGCAAATCCAGGGCATGAAGCTCCCGTTCCACCACATCCCAAAGATGCTCTATTGGGTTGAGATCTGGTGACTGTGGGGGCCATTTTAGTACAGTGAACTCATTGTCATGTTCAAGAAACCAATTTGAAATGATTCGAGCTTTGTGACATGGTGCATTATCCTGCTGGTAGTAGCCATCAGAGGATGGGTACATGGTGGCCATAAAGGGATGGACATGGTCAGAAACAATGCTCAGGTAGGCTGTAGCATTTAAACGATGCCCAATTGGCACTAAGGGGCCTAAAGTGTGCCAAGAAAACATCCCCCACACTATTACACCACCACCACCAGCCTGCACAGTGGTAACAAGGCATGATGGATCCATGTTCTCATTCTGTTTACGCTAAATTCTTACTCTACCATCTGAATGTCTCGAGAGAAATCGAGACTCATCAGACCAAGCAACATTTTTCCAGTCTTCAACTGTCAAATTTTGGCGAGCTCTTGCAAATTGTAGCCACTTTTTCCTATTTGTAGTGGAGATGAGTGGTACCCAGTGGGGTCTTCTGCTGTTGTAGCCCATCCGCCTCAAGGTTGTGCGTGTTGTGGCTTCACAAATGCTTTGCCGCATACCTCGGTTGTAACGAGTGGTTATTTCAGTCAAAGTTGCTCTTCTATCAGCTTGAATCAGTCGGCCCATTCTCCTCTGACCTCTAGCATCAACAAGGCATTTTTGCCCACAGGGCTGCCACATAATGGATGAACCCTAGAAATGGTTGTGCGTGAAAATCCCAGTAATTGAGCAGATTGTGAAATACTCAGACCGGCCCGTCTGGCACCAACAACCATGCCACGCTCAAAATTCCTTAAATCACCTTTCTTTCCCATTCTGACATTCAGTTTGGAGTTCAGGAGATTGTCTTGACCAGGAGGACCACACCCCTAAATGCATTGAAGCAACTGCCCTGTGATTGGTTGATTAGATAATTGCATTAATGAGAAATTGAACAGGTGTTCCTAATAATCCTTTAGGTGAGTGTATATGTTTTTAAAACTAGGCTCTTTAATCCTCACCAAAGCTGCATTTATTTGGTCAAAAATGCAGTAAAACAGTAATGTGAAATATCATTATAGTTTAAAATTGTATTTGAATTATAATTGAATTATATTTTTAAATGATTATAGTGTAACCGTTTGATGAGCAGTTTAAAAGAACAGTTAGAAAAGTTTTTTTTAGCTTTTAAAAATGTCTTTACTTTCACTTATGATCACTTGCTGAATAAAAACATGTTTCCTAGTAGGTCCTTCTTACAAAATTTAGGGTCTGTTTACACCTGGTATTAAGATGCGTTTTAAGATGCATTCCGGTTGATTGGATCACAAGTGGACAATGCTAAATACAGGTGTAAACAGAGTCTAAAACGTTTTTGAGTTTGTCCACTTTTGACCACTTCCAAAAGTAGTCGAAAACACATTCGACCAGATTACTTTCGTAGTGTAGACGCTCATGTGGCCGAATACTGTCCACCTACTGATCTAATGTGTAAACATTATGGGAAGTGCGCTAGCTAGACAGGGTTTAAACTTTGTTGGCTGGAGACCCAAAACGTACTAAGCACAATATTCTCTCACCATTCCTGATTTCTAACACTTACTCACAGTGTTCGGCGTGGTCTTGCGTCTATCAGAGCAGAAACGAAAGCTGATGATCTCTGTATGTTTTTCAGTCGTCTCCGGGTGCATTCATATGTAAATTGCATGAGTTTATTTTTTCCATTAGATTAAAATATCTGAAAAAAAAACATATGTTTACATAGACCCTCCCCTTGAATAAATCAGGACAGAAGTAGTAGAAAGTGGACAAAAGAGACAGATTAAAAAACTAGGTGTAAACTGATATGTCTGCCTCGTCTACTTGTGATCCCATTGACCAAAACTCATCTTAATACCAGGTGTAAACAGGGCCTTACTGACGCCTAACTATTACACAATTGTGTATATCTAGCCCTGATAACGGGAGGATCTAGCCCTCCAACGGGAGGATGAAGGCCGAGGCGGGAGATAGTCGGTTCGGCCCCATTCACCAGTAACAGCGGATTATCAGTAAATCCCACTTATCTCCGACGAAAGTTTATAAAACTATCCCGTTTAAAATGATCACTACAGAGGCGGGGTGTTTGCGGTGATCCTCAGCTCTCCATCAAAGTGGCTCTTCACAAAATTAATCCACCATTTCTTGATGTGATTGTTTTTCGGAAATGTAAATAAGGACACCGATCTGTTTTGTACGTGACCGCATCCAGGTAATACGCATTTTCGTGACGAACGCATAGCTAGCTAGTAAACTGTAGGCTTTAGTAACAAATAATACTGACAGTAGCTCGCGATTGAGCGGCAAACTGATGTGAATGTGCTTTAATTCTAAATATTGTTAGGGGAGCGGCCACCCTTTGTGGCTCGGTCCAGTGCGTCATCAAGTAGAGGCGTCTCCAGAAGCTCAGGGGCTCCAGTGCATCATCGAGCCCCGTTTTAGACCCGCCCAAAAAATCCGGAAAATAGTAATAGTGAAAAACTGTTTAACGATCTAACTCCACAATTCAGTTCTTCACAGTTCACAGTCTTTGTAATATGTTTTAGCAATACATTTCTAACATTTCTAATGTGTTTAGAATTTATTTTTAAAATTGCCTTTACAGGGACTTTAACAAAGCTAGTGGTGACGTCTTCAATGTGTGTTAGGTGGTCCTCAAATATTTCTTTGAAAATGCCAGTGGCTCTTAATCCGTAATCTCTGTAATTCTGAATTACCAATCAATGATTTTTTCTAATGTCTTGATTAATTATTTGTCATATTATTACGTAGTGATTATCAGTGGTACTGGGCCTTAGCCAGGGGACACCAAGATTTGTGAAACACCAATGTACAAAACTTAATTTAAAATTTGTTGATTGTTTTCAATTTGGTTTCATGGATGCATGTTGCAAACGCACACCACTTCTGGGTTCTGAAGGTTTGGTCCAACAAAAAGCAGTTTTTTTTAACCCTTTGATGCGCAAGCTATGGATACCCCTTCTAATGCGCAACATGGGTCTAAAAAGACCCGTATTCATTTCCTATATTATTTCAGTCATGGCTGAATGTTTCTTTGCTGAATCTTTAAAATATATGTATTTTATCATTTGTTATCTCAGGTATTGATTAAATATCTTGTTTTTGATTTCCACAGATCATTATGTTTATGTTTCCTTTCTTACTTTATAAACAAACACAGTTTTTGTATTTCTACATCAATTTTACATACAAAAACCTTTAAGTCTAAAATGACCCGTATTCATTTCCTATGTTATTTCAGGTGGCTTTGACAGTTACAGATTTTAAAATCAAAAAGGCTTTGAAAAAAGGACCCTAAACACATCGAACCATTTCAGCATAATGGCTTATTCAAGACTATACGGTTCTTAATAGAACTTTTAGGCCTATTATATGTAAATAAGCTAGCATTATTTATCTTTATATATATTTATCTAGCATTATTTATCTATTATCTGTAAGGGGCATTCGGGAACTATTTCAACTTAATAAAACCGTTTAGCAATCATTTGGATGGTTTAATAACCTGTTCTGGTGAGAATGGTGACTTTCCCTGCTCCCCCCCAACGTTCCTAGGTGGAAAATCAACCTTGCAACATGAGGATTAACGTCCCAGTAAGTTGGAAACAGGAAGTCTTGTGAGAAGCGAGAATGAGCGAGAAACACAAACTGCTTTATGGCAATTCGACATAAACACACACACGCCGCCCTCAATGTGTATGATGTATTACCCACCTCGGTATAGCTCCACATGATAAAGTTGGCCGGCTCCGATAATAACAAATAAACATGAGCAGCGGTAGAAAGTGGGAGGAGGGGCCGCAAGTGAGTTTTTTTACAACATTGTTGTGAAATATACGTCCCACAGTTGTAGGGGGAGCTCGTTGAGAAAACATGCGACAACAAAAGTGAAAATCAGCGATGAAATAGCTAGAGTTGCTGAGTTCCCCTTTAAAAACCCATCTTTTTTAGCAGGGACGTGCACAGGGGGGTTGCTCAGGTTGCCCGGGCAACTGCCCGTATGCCCTTCTCGACTCACGTTGCCCTTCCGAGGGGGGAAAAAAATAAATTAATCGTACAATGGATGCAGAATTTCACGTAGGCATAGATTAAAAAAAAAATCGCAAAGCCTCATTCACTTCCATTCAGGCACTGAAAGTGAAAGTCAGTAGGGGAAGGGCAAACTGTTTACGTGGCTGCAGCGCTGCACGCGACCGGTGTAGCAGTCGTTTCTGTTCCCTACCGGAATTCCTGTTCCCTTTACACAATCATACTACAAATCATGCGTAGTTGCCCAGTTACCATACGTACCATCAGAACTGAATACGAGCAAGAAGCACAACTGAATGTACGGGAAGCCAAAAGGTTAAAAAAGGATTGTATTTTATCCAGAAATCTATGCGTTTTTTATTTAATTTTTTTTTATTAGAAGCGAGTTTTTCCCCATCTTTCAATTCAATCCAGATTATTTATTTTCAAATTAAAAAATATATATATAATAATTAAAAAACAATAAACAATAATATGAGGAACTCTTTTTCTCATGTGTATTTTGGTGACAATTAACAATATTGCTAATACATTTTGTATACTGTTTACAAAGTTGTATATCATAAACCTGTCATCTCTGACATTTTGCAATCTTTATAAATAATAATAAGACCATAATATGAGGCATTGAATTTGGACATAAACACGGTCAGATAAGGCAATTTGTATGGGCAAAATTCAACTGAATATATTCAGACATAATACAAAAACTATGAAACAAGTGCAGGATTAATTCAATTCACAGAAATATTACTGGAGTGTGAGAACCATTTTATTATGTCGCAGTGTAGCAAGACATTTAAATGTTGCGCCAATGCTTTTGACCTTTTTCGCTTTCCGTTCATGATTGAGTGCTGTATTTCAGTTTTTTACTTTGTGTATATATATTTGAATAAAGACCCTGTTATTCTCAGTCCCTCATATAGCCTGTGAGTTTTTTTTTTTTTTTGGTAGGGGGGGTGCCCTTTTTTCAGGTCAGAGCAACTGCCCCTCAAAATTCCTGTGCACGTCCCTGTTTTTTAGTGTAGCTAACATTAGCTAGCTAGAATAGAATATGTCAACAGCTAGCTAGCTAATAGTATTGGATATGTTTCTCTTTTTCACAAGTAATTTCTCACTAGGATTTCATGGTCAAGGTAACCATAGCCTAATATTCAAATATTATGTCCAGTTATCTTTTACAAAATATCAAATATTTTCTGTTATTAAAATAAAATAAGACTTGCAACAAATATACAAAAGCAGCTGTGTTGAGTTGTGAAATGTGTGGCAGGTGAATAGTATTATGTAAAGATTTCCATTACACGAGAGTAGATGTTAAAACTTAAAACATGCTGATTTGTACTCTGCTTTCGCCAAGATAAGCAACACTAAGACGTAGCTTTACAGTAAACTATGCTTCTCCATCCATTTACGCTTCTTTCCATATGGTGGTGTGACTCCCCTTCTGTCCGGCGTTAACGGCTGCAGTTTACTTGGTGCGTCAGCACACACGACGGCTGCAACTACAGTGTGGTCTCCCTAGTGGACCAGCACGACAACCGTCTGGATTGAGCCGAGTAGGGGACATCTCTAGGGTCTTCAAGTGGGCACCTTCCGTCCTCAGTGTTTCGTCGACTAGCCCACGACACCTCAAGAGGGCTCAACAGTGACTCTGGCGTCCCAGAGTCACCCCCCTCCATCCCCCACTCAACTCAGCCCAGCTTACTGACCTCTACATCCCTCCTGCTGCTGAGACCTAACCACAATCTCACAATTTCTCCGCAACCCAACAATACGCGCCAACCCGTTTGACTAAGGCTGTCGAGCCCCACTGGTGCGTTAATATGCAGTTTCATTCACGCAATATACACAGGAACGTAATGACTGTAAATACTATACAACCTATACAAATAAACCAACAGACTCTTCAAGTTTTTCAAGAATTCTACGAAACCGTAGCGTGGCGGCCTGTACACAGCCAGCTAGAATCTTTCGGTCTCAACCACAGCCAGTTGTTGCTCCTTTCTGCTGCTTCAGATAAGTTCTTTACTGTGCGACGCAACTCTTGGCCACTGAATCCGACGTATCTGAGGAACCGGGTTGTAGAGTGTGCCACAAAACCTCGACAACCCACTTCCACTGGATAAACCTGGACTCTCCATCCTCGCTGTTCTGCTTCAGTGGCCAGATGAGCATGCCACAGTTTCTTCCTCTCATATGCCTCATCTACCGCATCCTCCCATGGCACTGTTAACTCTATCAGTTGAACAATGCGTGCTGATCCAGACAACAAAACAATATCTGGTCGTAGGTTAGTGGTGGCAATCTCAGCTGGAAAAATAAGCCGTTGATCAAGATCAGCCAGCATCTTCCAGTCCCTAGCAGTCATTTTAGACCAATGTATGTAAAATTGATGTAGAAATACAAAAACTGTGTTTGTTTATAAAGTAAGAAAGGAAACATAAACATTATGATTTGTGGAAATCAAAAACAAGATATTTAATGAATACCTGGAATAACAAATGATAAAATACATATATTTTAAAGATTCAGCAAAGAAAACACTCAGCCATCACTGAAATAACATAGAAAATGAATACGGGTCTTTTTAGACCCATGTTGCGCATTAGAAGGGTTGCGATACAAACTATTTTTATTCAAAAAGTAAGAAAGTAAAAATTAAAATAAGGATTTGTTATGATCAAAAACAAGTTAATTGAGGAATACCTGGAATACTGAATGATGAAATAAATTTCTTGCAAAGATATAGAAAATTAAAACTCAGTCGGGTCTATTTAGACCCATGTTGTGCATCAAAGGGTTTTAAAGTGTGTTTATAGTGTTCAGTAATTAAATCTACTGTATGAATGCCTTCTAGTTTTCTCTCGACACAATAGACTGTGATAGGAAAAAGTGTTTTGAGAAGAAAAAAAAATGACACACTTCACATTTTAATTGGGTCTTTTCTAAATTCACAGCCTCAATGCGGACATTGACAATTTCCCACACAATACAACATGAAAAACAGGTTCCCACTCTCTGAATGATTGCTACTCATTCTCATATCTCAGCTTTATATTCTCACCTGTGCATTAACAAAACTTAGCCTCACCTAAGAAAATAAGTTAACGCTTCCATGAAATGTTTATCTTTACGTCTGAACGTGTTTTGCTGTTTTCTCTCAGTGAATACGTTACCCAGTCGTCAAAAGGACACTTCCTGCCTGTCCTCTGAGCACATCCTGTGTCATACACCCTTATTGTTATACAGACATGTTGACAAGGCCTTCTCTCCCACTCCACACACAACCTTCCACTGTCTGGCTGTATTTGTCAGCTGAAAGGAGTGTATTGTCTCCGCTTCCAATGCTAGACAATAGACACCATAGGACACAGACCCCCTCAGACTGATCTTAGCATCTTACCAATGTTCATGTCAGCCAAATACAAATAAGTGATACAATAGAATCAGTGAGAGTATACTTCATTAGCACCACTATGAGCACCTTTTCCACTGCCTGTTTCATGCACTTCTATTGGCTGAGACTAATTGTATGTACTCTGTTCAGTGCCTGATTAGAAAAATAATAGACTTGTTTGTGTATTGTATTTGTGTACTGTGTATTAAATCACAAAAATATGTTAATGTCTTTTAAATTCCATATTACTAGGAATGCACAGTATATTGGAATAATTTGTTATTCCATTCGTCATATTAGAAAAATGTTTTTTTCTAATATATTGAAGATATATCAGCCAATATTGAATATTTAATAGTTCATGCTCACTTTTCCCTTTTTTTAAATTTTACATACCTTTGCTAGGATGTACTTAATCTGTTCACTTAAATTTATTCTGTAAAAACACTAGTAATTCCTTAACACTATTAAATATATTTTTTAGCAAATATCAAAAAATAATATTTAACCTGTACATTTTACTGCACTTGTATTTGTGCTGTACATTTCCCCTATTTTACATTTTGTATTAGTTTCCCATTATCTGACAGTCTCTGTACGTTTTAATCTTTATAATAACACTAATAATTTATTAACAGTTAAATACATTTTTTAGCAAAATTAATGTCTATTATTTTTACTGTACATTGTATTTATATTGTCTGCCATGTATTGCTTACCGGTCATAACACACACACACACACACACACACACACACACACGCACGCGCGCACGCACGCACGCACGCACACACACAAAAAAAGGGCTTTTGTGTATGGTCCAGAATTTTTACATCTGTGTATCCCTACATATTTTGCACATTAGACTTCCACAGCTAAAAATAGTGAAAAAGAGTTCCCAACAGTACATAATTATTTCCCTTTTTTGTGTTTTCAGTTTGTTGTTGGTTAGCAAGCTAACGGCTTAGCCTACTAACTTAATATAGGGCTAAGGGGTAAGAAAAAACACTTTTCATGGTTTTTTTTGATCAGGCATTAAGTATCATGGACAGGATTCTTCTGGGGGTTGTCACTGGGCGCTTAATCCCTCTGGTCTTTATTAATAAAAAATAAAGATTAAAATGGCAACCATTTGTCATGTGATTGAACTTCCTGCTACACTCTGATATTCTGATCAAAGCATCCAGGTTGAAGGGTGACATGGGTAACATGGGTAGCTTGCTCTCAAAGGTAAATACTTCTCGCTTCCACGATTGAAGAACGATAGTTCTAACATCAGAGATCAAGCCTAGCGCAGTACTTCAAAGAGTTCACAGGGGTGTTAATTTGTCCTTGTGTGTGTGTGTATGTGTCCATAGGTGGAATATGCGTGTCCACTGCTATTGCTGCCTGCTGTCAGCCTATTTGAGATTGTACAATGCAGAGCTGAAATGTTTTCAGTGTATTCTGTGTGAGCGTGACCCAGACCGGCCTCGCATCACAACCTCTATCTCCAGCTCTGATTGGGCTGCTTTGACAGCTGCAAACTCCTGCATTTGTATGGACTCATATCTTTCTGTAGCCTCCAAACGGTTCTTTCTCTGTACAAAATGAGCCGGGGCAAAGCGAGGGACCCCAACTATTCTGTTGATGCCCTCTGCCAAAGCCTGAGTCGGCCCATTGGACCCGGATTTTTTTTAAAACAACCACGCTTCTATTCATTTGGCCGTAATTGACCAGTTCTGGTTAGCCTTCCTTGTGGCACAAGAACAAAAAGGGTTACAGTGAGTCAGAGGGGCAAATATATTTTTCTTCCATTTAGTGGCCTTTTTGTATGACTAGGCACACGCATACTCAGTGGGCTTTTTTCTGTGCCACACATTTCTTGCAACTGCCTACAGTTTTGCAGTTGAATAGTGGGATTTATCTGTGTGCCTGGCCCGCTAGAGGCATTGGAAGATAATATCCAGGCGAGAATATTGTATGTGTGTGTGTGTGTGTGTGTATAAAGTTACTCCCTCATTCTGCAGGGCGCCATGTGCTTCGGCAGCCTGGTAGCGTGTCATCGGGTTGCTCACCACACGCCCTCTCTGTGGTTCTAATGACTCTGTAACTGCAGCTAGAGGTGAGGTGCAATACCCCCAAACTATCTCTTTACCCTCCCGAGGCCCCGTGCCCTCCTGCCCATCTACTCGGATTCTCTCGCTCCCTCCCCTCCTGCTTCCCCTGAAACCCACTCCTCTCATTACTGTGTTAATGATGTGTTTACATCCCTGTATATTATTAAAGGCTAACCTCAGAGCACTAATAATTGGGGCTCCCTTTCACACTTTCTCATCAGCTCTCGTGTCTTTAGGCACACACACACACACACAAATAAATATACCCCTACTGCTCCCACGGGAAGAAACACTGTTAGAAAAGAATCATTCTTTTCAGATTTCAGATGTTACATTTGAAAATATTCAATACTGATGCTGCTCATACTATGGAAGCTTGTTTCCTCCACAGAATAAATCATTTTAAAAGATAATTGTGACTTTATTTCTCAGAATTGTGAGATGTAAACTCAGAATTGCGTGAAATAAAGTCGCAATTGCGTGTTATAAAGTCAGAATTGCGAGATATAAAGTCGCAATTGCGTGTTATAAAGTCAGAATTGCGTGATGTGAAGTCGCAATTGTGTTATAAAGTCAGAATTGCGAGATATAAACTCAGAATTGTGTGAAATAAAGTCTCAATTACGTGTTATAAAGTCAGAATTGCGAGAAAGTAAAACTAACAATTCTGATTATTTTTTCTCAAAATTCCGACTTTATATCACAAAATTCTGACTTTATAACACATAATTGCGACTTTATATCTTGCAATTCTGACATTTTTTCTCAGAATGTGAGATATAGTCGTAATTGCTAGTTATAAAGTCCAATTATATGGAAAAAAAAGTGACTTTTTTTCCCCTCAGAATAGTTTATATCTCACAATTCTGACTTTATAACACGCAATTGCGACTTTATATCATGCAATTCTGACTTTATATCTCCCAATTGCGTATTATAAAGTCATAATTGCGAGATATAAACATGCAATTTTGAGAGAAAAAGCCAGAATTTCAAGTATATATTTCTCGCAATTGCGAGTTTATATCTCATAATTCTGACTTTATAACCTGCAATTGCAACTTTATATCAATCAATTCTGACTTTATATCTCTCAGTTCTGACTTTATAACATGCAATTGCAACTTTATTTCACGCAATTCTGACTTTATATCTCGCAATTCTGAGAAATAAAGTCAGAACTGCGAGATGTAAACTCGCAATTGTGTGAAAAAAAAGTCAGAATTGTGAGATAAAAAGTCGCAATTACCTTTTTTATTTTTCATTCTGTGGTGGAAACAATCTTCCATACTGTATATATGATGTTGAATTGAATATTATTGCAATTAAAAGCGTTACTGATCCCACTAGCATTTCAACACACTGTCAGTAAATTAGGCTACACTTAAAGTCAACGTCTAAAATCAAAATTGACCCCATTTGCTTTTTTTTTTTTTTAAACTTTATTTTTATACATTGAAACAAGTTACAAACAATGAACGAACTAAACAGTCCTTGACAATAGTAGTGGCCCATTAGGATGCGGGATGGTGCAAAATATATATTTTTTTACAATGGGGAATGAATCAAAGTTAATTTTCAATGCAATTTATACAATCCAAGATACATAAAACAGGTGTCCACCTCTGCATAAAAATGTCCAGTTTCAATTGGAGTTGGGCAGTCATGTGTTCAATTTTATAGATAGATGCAAGTTTTTCTATCAATTGACCCACTTTGTGTAGGTGTGGTTGCATCCAGTTAATTGTTAAGGTTTTTCGTGCAGTTAGTACATGCAGAATATATCTCTGGTTTTGGCTACAAAGGAAATGGGGTATCACTAGGGTATCACTTCAAGAAAAAATAAAGGGGAGTAAAGGCGAGTCTACATGCAAAAGTTTAATAATCTCATCCTTAAACCCTTGCCAAAATGTAAGTATTTTCGGACAATCCCAGAATATAAGTGTACCTTCCCACACCAACATTCTCTAACACATCTCCAACATTCCTCTGCTTCTGGATTCACAGGAAAAATTTATATCATCAACTGCGTTCTAACGCATTTGCATTCTTGATTCACATTTCTAGCATTAGGGTGCAAAGAAAAACACACTTGTGTGTCTAATCTTTAATTAATTAAAATATAAAAACTTGCACTTTCCTTTGACATTACAGTTTGAGCTGTTGGATAAGTTTTGTTTAAGTATTATTTATAGTATCCACCTATTTTTGAATGTTTGAATGTCATTCGCTTCCAGTTATTTTGAGCTATAGAAAACAGCTGGTATTGTCATAATCATAGACACACTGGTTTGTAGTGCAAATAGTTTTACTGTTTACTGCACTTTGTTATTTTTAGTTATTTACTTATAGCAGCTATAATGAATCGGAGTCTCGCACTTTCTCAGTGAATTGCTTACTTCCACTTTGTAAAATAAGGTGGATATAGAATTATATTTAGCATTAATATTTTGAATTAGCTTTTTATTTTTACGTTTGCAGTTTTCATTTTAAAGTTTTAATATTTTTATGTCCTTTTGTCATTTAAAAAAAAAATTCTATTTAGCTTTTAATTGTTATTGTTTTTTTTTAATTTTTAGTTTAGTAATTTTAGTTCTTTAGTTTAAACTTTAGTTTTTCATATAAAATTTATATTTTATTTCAGCTTTTTATATTTTATTTCAATTTACTCAAATTATTTAGAATACTTTTAGTTAACAATAACAACACTGGATAATGTTAACCAATAGCGAAATAGCTGTTATAGGCATTGTTTTTGCAAACACTCTTTCTGACTGTCTCCATTCTTGCATGTAATGTCCACTTTCCATGATCTAGTCAAATCCCATTGGAAAAAAAAAACATTTTTTTTCTTGCTGAATATCCTGTTTCAATATCCTGGTTGTAAATGACTATTCACATAGACTTTAAAAGACAGCATTTATCATATCCCTCTCTATCAGTATACTCCTAGTCAGTGAATGTGTCCTCTGAGAATGTGACATAAGCAAACGGACTCTTTTCACACACACACACACACACACACACACACACACACACACACACACACACACACACACACACACACACACACACACACACACACACACACACAGACACACACACACACACACACGCGCACACACGCGCGCACGTCACTGGTGTGTTTGAGCTGAGATGCTTTATTTGTTTTTATATATCCTCATGATGCTGAGAGCTCTCTGTGGTTCTGCTTTGTTTACAGGAATCCTTCAAAAGGTTTTTGCAAGAATATTTTTGGATACTCATGGTTTGTATAGAAGGGGACCAAACAAGCGCATAAGTGTGTGTGTGTGTGTGTGTGTGTGTGTGTGTGTGTGTGTGTGTGTGTGTGTGTGTGTGTGTGTGTGTGTGTGTGTGTGTGTGTGTGTGTGTGTGTGTGTGTGTGTGTGTGTGTGTGTGTGTGTGTGTGTGTGTGTGTGTTTGATTCGGTTTTTGTTGATGGACACATTTCACTTGCTCTCCTAAGCCCCTGATGACTGCACCTTAGTGCTATCTCACTCAGTGTATAAAAGCCTTTCAACCATGACTGCTATAAAACCAGCCCAGCACCCAAGAGCAGTTCAACAAGAGGGTGAATGATCAGACTGCTGTCATCAGGGAGACCGAGAGAAATTGAGAGAGAGTGGAGAAACTGTCTCGGAGAGAAAGAGGTTGAGTGGGGAAAACATTGCTCTCAGGGTGTGAGAGAAGCGATATGTTTGTTTTTGCATGAAGTGGACACTTTCTTCCACAGGGGTCCCGTGTAGTACTATTGACTTGTGGGAACTGAAGTTTGGAGATTCCCTGCAATGGCCCAGCTCTTATCGAAGTCATTAACCTTCAGGTTGGATTAGAATTACAACAGCAGAATGGTTTAAATGGATGTGTAGATTGATGCACAGGTGTGTAAGAGGCTTGTGGGGGGCATCTGGTTGGACTTAACATGCAGATTTAAACAAGGCAGATGATCTTATAGACATCTTAGACCGGGATCCATTGGGCTGATCTTCATCAAGGTGCTCGATTTACCTCAAAAAATAGGATTTGTCTGTCCTTCGTGCCAAGCGGAGTTCATTTTGTTGAGTGACCCAGGCAGTAGTGTCTGCGTAGTGAGGCGTTGCTGAGTAGTCTCGTGAAGACACGGCTGCTCTATGGCCTCTTGAGATTAGGCTTTGAGCTTTGATCAGCTGTCCCTTTAGATCATCTTGCTCACTTGCACACAGACCACCTGAGCTTTGTGTCATACTGAGGGATCATCCTGTCCTCTTTGAAGAAGGCCCTGACCCTCGACTACCTGATAATCTGCTGGTAAATCAAAGTCTTCATGTGGCCTGGGTAAATTCACAGAGTACCCATACAGTGATACAAAGTAGAATTATTTTAATTTAGTTTGTTTATTTGTAAATTTTTGTTTTCATTTGTTTTAGTTTAGTTTAGTTTAGTTTAGTTTAGTTTATATATATATACATCGTTCAGTTAATAGTGTTATTTATCTGTGATTTGTTTATTTGATTGTCATTTGTAATATAGTTCCTTCTCTCAATAAAGTACAGAGTCTTTTCTTTTTTTTCCTATTTCCAAATACTTTAAATCAACGTTTGCAATTTTGTGGTTCACCTCATATCTAGTTGGTTTGGTTCATGGCATATCACTCTCTAATAAATACTTTTTTTAATCCTTATGGGAAAAATAATGGCATCTGCTTGTACACGTCTGTTTTGATCTGATCCCTAACGTGCGTCTAAATGAAGAAAAAAAAAAAAAAACAGAATGATAGGTTTAAACCGGTTTATTTATTTATTTGTTATTATTTTTTCTCAACTAGGGTACCAATTGGGCCAGGACTGTTACTGGTTCCCTAAAACACACACACACACACACACACACACACACACACACACACACACACACACACACACACACACACACACACACACACACACACACACACACACACACACACACACACACACACAAAAACACGTATGATGTCCCTGTGAGACATAATATAACTACGTGTAAATGTGTAGGCTATGTGCTTATTTTGTTTTAAATCAGAATTGTGTGTGTAAAGTGATTCTGTTAGAGTGTTCTTTTTTATTGCTTTTTGTGGGGAAAAAGGAAAGCGACTGGAGGAGTGTATTTGAGCTGGATAATAGAGGCGATCTCAAGGTCTTGGGCAGCAGGTGTCATGGATTGTGATAGGCTGTCTTTTAGAGAACTGTTCTGCGTTTAAAACCACACCAAGTGACACTCTCTCTTCCTGACCCTTCACCTCTACTGCAGCTCCTGACTGACAGACGCAGCCCTGTAATGAGTGAAAATCAGGACAAATTAAACCCAATTAAACATCCATTTATTCCTCTGTCTGCTCTTCTGCCGGGCTGGTGAATATTCAGGCATATCAGAGAGAGGATGAAGGTGATTTAATATCATGGCAGTGTTGAAATTGTTACTTTTTTTGGTGCTGTTGATTAAATGATTTTATGTATATTGTTCGGTCTCAAACAAGAAAAAAGAAAAAAAGAAAAAAAAAGTCTGAACCAGAGCTTTGCAGTTGAAGGCCAAACACTAAATAATTGAATAAATGAATAAATAAGGGATAGATAAATTGCAGCAGTTTGTATAAAACCTGATTTTATCCAGCATGATTTGAGATGATCCAAAGATCTTGTGCTTCAATTGAAGGCTATATGATCATCTTTGTAAAAAGTCACATGATCAATGTCACAGATTTACTTATTTCATTAGTGACCTAGAAATAGTAATAATTAATTTTACAACATAACATTTCATTGCTTTTAATTCTTTTGAAGTCCTGAAACGTTATTTATTTCCAGCTTTAAATTGGATTTTGAAACCCAGATTTTCAATGTGTTTTTTTTTTCCCTGACATAATCACACTGATTTCCATGTCCGGCTCTATTTGCCTTGTCTTCTCTGCTGGACAGTTTTGGCCAAAGGTTGTGCTCCCCTCAGATGTAATAGTCTATAATCACTTCTTATTGTTATTCAGGTGCAGGAAGAATGTCTTATTCAAATGTCAGGGTGTCTCATTCTCTTTCACCCCCTCTCTGCTTTGCTTCCCTCAGCTCTCCTTTCTCACTCACATCAGGTCTTTTGACAGACTATAGGATGGCAGAGCAGATGTTAGGTAAATTACTTTTCATGATAACAGAGCTGAGTTTAATGAAATGCATCGCTGTGTCAGCAGCTCTACTCTTCTGCAGCAGAGGAATCAGCGTCAATCATTCCTTTCATGGAGAGTGGGCGGCAGAGCACCCTATGTCCTTTTTAATAGTATGCGAGATGGGAATTATTGTGGTGCAATTCATAGTACATTGAAAACGTAGATGCTTGGATTCAAAATGTGTGTCTGTGCATACTTTATAGCCAAATATTTCCCACAGAAAAGAAGGATTCTATGACCATTCTCTTTTTAATTTTTCAGTTTTTTTTATTTTTATTTTTTAAGAAGAAAAGTGATAAAAAATGCCAGGCTGAAGCTGCCAAAGTAGTTTTTAAACATGATAACCTAAGTTATAGTTATAATGAAGTTATACATTGGGTTATAATGACTCTAAAGAGGAAGTTCACCCAAAATTTGAAAATTATTGTTTGCTCCCTCATGTCATTTCAAACCTGTATGACTTATTTTCCTCTGTGGAACACAAAATAAAATATTTGGAAATCTTTTTTTTTTCTTTTTCTGTGTCTATTAAATGAAAATCATGGGGGTCCTGTTTTATTTTGAATGAACAAAAAAGTTAAAGTATTCTGAAAAATTTCAAATTTGTATTTGAAAAACAAATGTATTATTTTGTACTGTACGGACGTCTTTGAGGTTTGGAATTACACAAGGGTGTATAAATGGATATGATACATAAAGGCATAGTGTCTTAGATTAACATTTTGTATTACTACACACTCTAAAGTGCAGACTTTGTCAAGTACATACTTGTAGAGCATAGTATAAGTGTTATAATGGTTACACAACCTCTAGATGTGAGGAGTTAACATTGCCTGGGTCCACTGTGGTGTGCTAGACATGGGTGTATGTTTCATATAATTCCCTTTTACCAAACTCCAACACAGTCTGCACAGACTGTATGCAATAAAGATAATGAACAAGTGTTAGTGTAATGATAATGGCTGGATTTCACAGATTATCTGATTACCTGTAGTGATCCTAAAGGGCTTAAAATTGTGATACTACAGAAAGTAATGCTAACAGCCCTCATCATGTGGAGCCAGCTCTGAGACTATTGTATTTTCATTTTTATAAGTAATGCAATTTCCGTAGAGGCTCCAGAGAGACCAGATGGTTCATAGTAGAATGAATGAATTTAATTTGTGTAGACATGACAATCCTCAATGCTAATATGCTTAGAAATGGAATCCTAGATGGACTTTGTCCATGTAGAGAAATCAGGAACAGTTAAAACCCTACAATACGGCCGAAAATTCCAACGAAGAACGACTTTATTGTCAGACGTCACGTCAATGAGATCAGTGTCTAGAAGAAACCTCCAGAACTTGAAGATGAATTACCTCCAAATACGTTTCTTCCCCATGACTATTTAGTCTCCTGTGCAACCTCAATTTGTGCCTCTTTAGTGTTGCAGCATTGGCTCCGCTACATCACATCTTCTGACAGTGACAGCGAGGGGTGGAGGATGTTCAGTGGGGAAGAAGATGAGGCAGCGGTGATGGAGACAGTGATGTCACATGCAGCCGTGGCTGATAATTGGTCACGTCCTCGCTCCGTCCCCACCGAAGATCTATAAAAATGTAAATGAGCATGAAGTTGCTTGGTGATAGCAAAGGAATCTGAAGCAGCAATGAAAACCACTTAACAGACTAGGGCAGCGGTCAGTGCCTTTGATGGGACTTGTCTAGAAAGGACAGTTGGCTGGTAAGGGCTGCCCAAACAACATTTTTCTTGACACCAACCCTGACATTACCATCAAAGTCTCTCTGAATCATATTTCAAACCAGATATTGATCTTTTGTTGATGTACCAATATCATGTAGCTGTTTGTTCTTTCAAAAACAACACAAAACTGTACAATCAACCCAAAAACACCCCTCTATAACCAGTTTATTCCTCTACAGACGTTATTCCGACTCAAGCACCTACTGCCTGTAATGCGCCATTGAGAAAAAGCTCACCCATTTCCTGGCCTAAAACCCAGACTGGAAACCCAGCTATTTTCACTCATGCAGTCAATATTCTCCTCCCTTTATGCCTCTCCCTATACCTAAGGCACAATAGCCTGTAATAACAGCGATGTCTTTAACAGTGGTTGAGATACGCCGGCGTGTCGACAGCAAGAAAAGGCCTCAATCAGTATCCATAGAGCACCTCCAATTGTGTGATCTATGGGGCAGCGGAAAAGGTAATTTGAGCAAAAGAAAATGACACCAGCACAAAAAAACATGGTGATTTACGCAAAGTCAAATCACACCGTTCCATCGACACCTGGCTGTGTTATTATCTCAGGAGTTGGACCGCAGGGTTCCTGCGCTGGGTATCATGGGGAGGAGAAAGAAAAGCAAGGCAAAACATTTGTACACAAATGATAGAAGAAAAAAAAGCGAAGATACTAAACAAAAAGCTTTCTATTCTCATCTGTGGCTATCAATTCTCCCTCCGCTGGTTCTGAAAGCATTGCTCCTGGCTCGATTGTTCAGGCATTGTTCCCTCGAGGGCAGGCGGAGTCAGAGAAGAGGGTATCAGAAGAAAAGGGACAATTTGTTGTTGTTTGTTGATATCTAGACCACTATAGCTTGATTGCCTAGCATTAAACCGGCAATAACAGCCCCAATCATCACACTTACACCACAAGATGCAGAACAACTGAATTGGATCAAACTTGTCTCTCCAGTTGGGCCACGCTCCTTCGCTCTATTTCTCTCTCTCTCTCCTCCATGAAATGCTTATTAGCCCGTATCGATCCGACTTGGTCAATTGTCAGCTCCTCTTATCCACGGAGTATTGATGGCATAATCAGTGGATAGAGGCAGTAGACGGATGAAATATGATGTCGGTGGGTAAATTATTGGCTGCTTGCCTGTGACCTGGGCTGGGGGACTCACACCTCCTCAAAGCACACATGCACAAAAGCCTGCATTCTCCACCAACCTATTTACACCCACGTGCTACTTTGCAGTTATATAGATTCTCACCCTCGAAACGGACGCAAAGTGATTGATAGAAAATAAGCTCTTGGGAGTATGATCACCTGTTCATTTAGCATCCTGAGTATTAATTAGTTTCAATGCATTTAAATAAGTAACAGGAAGCATTTAGTTGTGTTTTTATGCTCGTAGTCTATTCGCACTCGTAATTGACTGTGAATTAAAGGGTGCTTATTTTTCTCTCCCAGCTCAAGAGTCAAGTATCCATGCATCTCCTCCTGCAGAGAAATGAGAAGGGAGACTATTGTGTACACATGCTGTTTTCCTCTATGGAGTGCTCCACCGATGCGTCTGTGCTGCAAGGCCAGCCTTGAGCTTTCTATGGCCTCTGGTTGAATCGTACCCTCCTTCTAGAGATACAGAACACTCCGGTTCTCAAAAAGAGAAACGGCTAATCGAAAAACATCTTCCATTTAAGTCTGACTGTTTGATATTCAACAGGATTATGGATGTGAGGTGTGTTTAAAGTAAGGATGTCTTTAATACTTGGAGATCTGTTATCATTTCAAGTACGGTTCTGTTCTTTCACGTGCTACTGAATATACATACAGAAAATCTAATTAATAGTCTAATAGTGTAATTACAAAATTAATGACTGAGTTTTTTAAAATTGAATCAAAACATAGTTTACAATTAATTATGAGACTTGCAGTAAATAGTTGTTTGTTGATTGGTTGTTTGTGCATTTAAAGGTGCAGATTGTGTTTTATCAGGAGTAACTTATAACATTAAATGAACAATTGTAAACAAACATAAAATGTGCTAACACATTTTATTTAATATTTTATTTAACATACACTGCCGATGAAACGTTTGGGGTCGGTACGATTTTAAAAGTTTTTAAAACATACTCACCAAGGCAGTATTTATTTTATCAAAAATACAATAGAAACAGTATTATTGTGAAGTATTATAATTGAATTATTTAACTATTTTCTATTTTAATATATTTTAAAATGTAATTCATTCCTGTCATAGCAAAGCTGAACTTTCAACATCATTACCCCAGTCTTCAGTGTCACATGATACTTCTGAAATCATTCTAATGCTGATTTTGGTGCTCAAGAAACAATTGTGCCGCTTAATATTTTTGTGGATACTGTGTATTTTTTACCTGTCACTTTTGATCAATTTAATAAATCCTTGCTGTATAAAAGTTTTAAATATCTTACTGATCCCAAACTTTTGAACAAGAATGTAATTAAGGTCAGTTATTGGGTTGCATTTATGGCACCTACAGTATGTGGAGTCATTAAAAAAAACACTGGTCCCACTTTATATTAAGTGGCTTTAAGTATTATGTACTTATATTGAAAAATATGTACAATGTACTTATTGTGTTCATGTTTTATTGTAAACCACTTTTGCTGCTATTGAGGTGTGATACGGCGGGTAAGGTTAGGGGCTGGTGTGGTGGTGTGGTGGTATGGGTAGGTTTAAGGGTTAAGATGTAAGGGAAGGGTCAACAGTGTAATTACAAATGTAATTACATACATTACTTACAGCTGTAATTACATGCAGGTATTTTTAAAATATAAGTACAGCATAAAAAAATGTATGTACACAATAAGTCCATTGTATCAAATTATTAGTTTCAATGTAAGTGCATTGTACTTAAAGCCACTTAATATAAAGTGGGACCAAAACATCTTCTGCAAGAATTGGTTTAAATTCATTTATTTTTTAAATTTATCTAATTATTTGTGCATGGCTAAATTTGAATGGAAATCTATCCCTGCCACTGTTTCCTATGTGGGAGGAAGTGTTTTCAAATAAGTGTTTTGATTTCCCTCAGCAAACAAGATCGCCAGATTCGCCACAGCACTGACGTACCTTTATGATTCATAGAGCTGAAGTCTGTCTCGTGCTTTCAAATTGGCGTCTAATGCCCTGCTCCCCCACTGAGTGCCCAGCTCTGGAGACTTCACTGTAGGGAGAGGAACAGCTGGCAGGGCCTCGGTCTTGCTGAAGGCCGGTGCTCACATTGTCCTCTACTGATTAACTTTTTATCAAGCACTTAGATGTGCATCTGTTTCAGTCAGTTTTGCTCTGTATGCAGTTGAACTGCCACAACAGGATCAGTGCCAGGCGGAGTCATGTGTCTTTGTGATGAGTGTCAAAGGAAATTACGGCATGAATACCATGATTGAGTCACTGCACTGTGCCTTGCATGTCTGTCTTTCTAACTTCTTTTCATGATGATTGGTACATAGTTGAATGAGTAGAAAAAATTAACCTGACTCCCATCATTGGAAGGATGTTTGCTCAGCTTGATTCCACTGAGTGATCTAACTGGTGGGATTTAGGGCGTTAAAGGGACAGTTCACCCAAAAACTGAAAATTGTGCTGTCATTTACTCAACCCTGTGTTGTTGGCTAGACCAGCTCATTCCTGTCCTGGTCGAGACTTAGACAGCAAGGTAGAGACTTTCTTCTGTTCTCAGTTTTGACTCTAACTCGAATGAGCTGGTCTTGACTACAGCACTAACTCGCCCACCCAAAGTCCATGGGGTCCAGTGTTTTGCAATGTTGGACCCCGTTAACTTTCTTTGAATGGACAGCTAGCTATTGACTCTGGGAGGAGGAGAAAGACGTCAGCATTTGAATGTGTTTGATGCGTTATCGTTTACCACATATAAAAGAAATTATAAACATTAGACTAAGGGGCTGGTTGATTGCAATACCTCTCAGAAATCACTCAGAAAGAGCATTGATGTGATCTTTGTCTTCATCTCACTCTATCCTACTTGTAACCACCATCATATCTGTCACCTTGAAATATAAGAGGTGCATATAGTGACATAACTATGAGCTCAGCCAGGCTGAAGTAGACGCTTTGAAATTATACTAATTAGTGTGAAATTGTGCAGTTGTTTCAAGGATATAAACTCAAAGAAGAAACTATAGCCAGTGATCTGACATTGGGTGGAAGCAGGAGAAACTAAAACTTGTTCAGAGTTTATTGACAGCGTGAGTGTGTGTGTTGCTCGTATCTGAAAGTTTGTGCTTATTTCCTATGTAGCTTGAAAAGTGAAGACATAAAGGAATGACTATTTAAAATGGTGAGAGTGATTGAGGAAGATGACATGATTGAGACGTGCTTATGGATCGCTCCTCACTTCTTTTGTCCTAAATGCCAGACTTGTTTGTTTACTCTGATTTGCAAGTTTGTTTAATACGAGTTTTGCTGAAAACTATCCTACATCCTATAAGATACCCTATCGGGATTCAGATCTTGAATGATCAAATTGTTTCATAGATAAAGATGGGAAATTAGTGACGCAATTACTGCACCTCTAGTGGCACCAAATGGAATGACCCCCCCCCCCCATAATACCCTCTGGAAGGTGTTTTTAAATAGGGTTTGTATCTGTGGCAACTTCACTTGAAAATACTTACAACTTAAATTACACAGTCGTACCTTAAATGAGAATTTTGAGTTGACCCTTTAAGTTGCTAACAAGTTTTTATTGCAAAGTTGGTGCGATTTGTAAAACATGTAAGCTCACATATTTGTGATGATTGTAGTCCTTAAAGCACTGCATTAAAAATCCATGTTTGAGGTGTGTGTACATTTGTTGAAGATACTTTAATGTTCTAAAAGTACTCATAATTTTGGCTAATGGCTAGCTATCTAATAGCTACAAATAGCTAACATAGTTGTCTATACTCATTAAAATTTAAAGGAGAAACTATTTTAACCAAACAAATTACATACATCACCTTCCGGTTGTTGGTTTGACTGAAGTTGTGGTCGCATTTACATTTGTTTGGCGAATTTCCACAGGCAAAATCTGGAATTTTGAGTAAAGAGGAAACCATTTCCTCACACATATTTCGCAGCCGGTCCAATTTGGCCACCCAGATTTTTGTATGTCAACATGGCGAAAGCTGATTCTGTGTGAGCTGTGCTTCATACATCACTACACTATTGACAATAGAAGCAGTGGACCTATTTGCCTGTAAAATTCTGCTAATGTGACCTTTACACATAACAAATGTACACTAGAGACAGACATAAACACTTGTGCCTCTTGACCAGCAACACCTCAGCCTCTGCTCTCTGCCCTGGGGATCCTCATGAAGAGTTGAACTTGCTTTATTTCCTTTATTTCTTTTTCCTGAAGACAAGTTAAATTAGCAGTCTGGCGGCGATGCCCCAACGTCTGCTGACATTCCTGTGTTGCCACAGCGCACAGTGACTGTCAGTAAGAGCCTGACGGCTTAATAGTCTCTCCTGAGTGGATTTGGGCACTTTGCCTGCCTCTGTTTACATGCGCATGTCAGCCCTAAAATATTCAGATGAAGATGTGAAATATTCATATGAGGTCCCCACCAGGCCTGGCAGGATCCCCTCCACCCATCCACGCACATCCCTCCCATGTGCTGTCAGTCAGTACAGAGCCAGGAGGACGCCAGTGGAAGTATTGTCTCTTTAAAGCGGAGGAATGGAATGTGCCTGCGACAAAGTGAAATGATTTTAGCTGAAAATGGTATTTATCAAATTACTTAGTTACAACAGTCCTGAAGAGAAAAGCGTACCACTAAATTTATCGACTCTTAAGTAGGCGAATAAACATCAAATCCGCATTCCTCGTTTTTCTTTCTTTATTTATTTATTTATTTATTTATTTATAATCGGTCTCTATTCACGGCAGGTTTTTTTTTTGTTGCACATAACGTACATCAGGATTGTCTTTCAAAGCAAGCCAGTACAAATTGCTTATGCTAGTATATACTACATATGGGTTCATTCAATGTGCACTAGAGCAGAGGAGTGACTAACGTTCTGTTTGAGCGAGGGAAAGGCAGTGAAAGGGAGGGAGAAGTGGATACATTAGAGAAAGAAAGAAGAGAGTGTGACATTGGGAATTGTTGGCAACCCCGGTTTCATTGGCGCTTTCTTTGAATGGCTGCCATATGTCCTTGCTTATCTTGACATTCTAATCTCCGTGCTGGCCCGAAGATGGTGGGGGATTTATTTAGTCTGCTCTTTGGAATGAATGCAAACAGTGGAATGGCTGGGCCCACCGCAGCCTTCACCTCGTTTCAATCACGCTGGTTAAAATGACTGTGTGATACGTTTTGCGCCATGGCCCACTCTCATTCTCAGTCTCTCTATTCCATTCCCTATCTCTCCCCTGCATCCTTTTCTTTACTGTCACTTGCAATGCCTCTGTTTATCTCTCAGCTCCTTCCCTTTTGTGTGATATCAAACCCACAGAATAGCACATGCCACTGTATTATATTCCAGTATGGTGTTTTCATTTTCGACCGTGCATCCTGTCAATATGACTTTTTGTGTGGGTGCATATGAGGTTTGTTTGTTTTTTCCTTAGCGTTTGTGTGTTGAAATGGCAAGAGAGATGTAGAAGGACCACTTCGAATAGTATGTGTATATGAATTGGAGAGAGGGCGCAAAAATGTGTGTGTGTGTGTGTGTGTGTGTGTGTAAAAGGGTTGTGGAAAGTGGCTGGCTGAGAAGGCTGTTCTATATATAAATGCCTTGCTAGTTCATAAGTGACGTTAATGATAGAGCCAGGCAGACAATGGCAAGCTGTCAGGGTCAGTAATTGAGTGGGAGGGATGAGCTCTCTTCATTTTAGTCCATCGGTGTCACGGCGACAAGAGCACCACGGCAACTCGTCACCCAGAGATACAAGCCCAACCGAACAATAGCTCCTGTCCGTCACAGCGCATGGCCGTCTAGTGCTGGCAGGGTTAGTGAGATGATGCTCTAGCCGAAGAAGAGAGAGCACTCATTACCGCTGTACTTCTCCGTATTGTGACGCACACACACACACAACAGATCACTGTCGTCCACAGCAAGGAGTTGGCTCTGTTGTGAAATAGGATGCTATGGTAAAAATTTGATTTGAGCAATAAAAAAATCTCAACTAATCGACTTCCAAGGCGTATTTCAGCCAAAAATCAACCTGACTCTCATGTCCTTCCAAGCCTGTAAGACTCTTCTGAGGAACACAAAAGAAGTTATTTCGAAGAATGTTTCTGAAGTCAACAACTGTTTTTGTCCATGCTAATGCAAATGAAAGAACAGCTGATGGAAATATAAAAACAGTCATACATTTAGATAAACTATTTTCCTCCCATCATCTAAAATTATGACCAATTACTACTTTTTACACTGATGTTTTGTCTTATAGGATTCAATTCTGTTTTGGGGTTACCGCTCAGAGATCAGGTCTTCCACCAATCCAACCTGCCACTAATGTGAAGCCATTGTTTGTGCCTGTGCTGTGAAAGGCTGTTTTACTTGGCAAGAACATGGCCCTATTACTTAGCCTAATTAAAGCAAGGTACATAATTATGCTTAATTACACACCGACAGGAGTCCTCCCAACCCTTTTTTCATTTCCAGTGTGTGCTTTGTATCATTGCATATTAAATAGGTTTACAGTCTCTTTGGAGATTGTGTATATTTACTGTTTAAGTGTACAGATATAGATGTGTATGTTTGTATGTATAGATTAGTAAAAGGGCAGATCAAAACATGAGCCTTTAAATTGCCTTCCAACCAGCTGGGTCTTCAACAAGAGATGGCAGAAAGAAAGGTCATGCGGAAAAAAGAGAGATGGAGGGATGCTTGTGGGAAGCATGACTTTTCTAGGAATTAAATATTTAAACAAATCAGCATCTCCAATTAGACTGTGTGTATCTCCTGCTCACTCTGATTAATATCTCATCTGCAGAGGGATTTTATCCACCCCTTGAAAGGGAATGTTTTGGATTTTTTTGAATACTTTTTTTAGTCTTCATTGGCTTAGTTTGGATGTAGTTTGATAATTTTTAGACATTTAAGCTGTCATAAGCTGTTACATTTACACCAAATTGCATGAGTTCATAGAATATACTATTTTTTCCTCCTTGTACTTCAATACATAAGATCTCTGTTCCCAAACGTAGTGAGCTACTTACCTAGATTGCACATTTCATACTTCATTTTGGCCAAAATTTGTATTGCATTGTATACATATCCTTCAGGAAGAAGGCAGTCCCAGAATGCATTGCGATAAGCTCTGTGAATAGAGTGCTGCAGTGATGATGTATTTTTGTATGCCAACACAGAAGTTGGCATCACCATGGTTGCACTCTTTAAATTCATACATAAATATAAATATATTTTATTCAGTGCTGAATATGATCAATAAAAAATGTTAAATGTCAGTAATATGAACTATTTTACTCATTATATGCATTTTTATTCTACTTATGTATTATGTTGATAGTTTAGCAACATGCTAAAATTAAACTACTGAAATGAACAGTAATTTGTGACAGTATTTCCCGCCTATGTATAGCTTTTTAGTTGGCATGCATCTTTCTTGCATCTAGTTGGCCGTTCACTTTCCTGCTTTTCCATTGGTTTTCAATAAACGTGAGCTAGACCGACATGTTTGACCGCTGCACTTGCGTCTTTTGCTGCGTCTTTTACATGAAACAACATTCTAAAAAACATGCTCTCTCAATTTTAGTTTTTTTTTTCATTACACTGCCCTACGTCTCACTTGTTTAAATGCAAAATACCTTTGCTGTCAATGGCCCATTTGAAGGTCATTGCCTATGTAGACAGCAGACTGTAAAGCAGCTCACTAGGCCACTTACTTACTAGAGCTATGATGTTCAAGGTCGCTTTGTGTCAGTAACTGACCACTATCTTTACTCCGATAAACTTGACTGTATCTTAATGCGGTGAGTCTGTGCCCTGTAGTGCTGGGGGGTAAATTGGGACACTTGCCTTCCCCATCCTCCTCATCCTTGGCCTCTGGAGGTGTCTTAACGAGGAGCTTCATCGTAGTAATAAGGATCTCTGGCTGTCCCTCACCAGCAGGCATATCACAGGTCATCTCTTCTATTTTAGTTTGTGGCTAGCAGCGAAGGCCGTCTCATAACAGTACTCCTCAAAAGGCCTCAGACCCTTAAATTGCTTTAATGACCAAGTAGGATATTCACCTATTAATAAAATTGGTTCAAGAGATGTTTGCTTTCTAGTTTTTTTGTTTTGTTTTTTAAGTGGGTACTGTACCTACTAAGAATGACCATCAGGTGCTTGTGTATTCATGCTCCAGTGACCACATCTCTCCTGAGAAAAAAACAACAGTTTAAACTGGTTGATTTAGCTAGTCTATGACCAGAACCTGTCTCAAACCAGACCTGCTTGACCAGATTGGGAGATCAGCTATGACCCGCAAACCAGCTGAAGCACAAGTATACTTCGGCTCCCTGTGTTCTGCGACGGTCCGCACACTGTCTGTCAGTGTGACGTAATTTTGTCATCAGGACAGTCTGCAGACATCCACACAGCAGCACACATGCGAGTGACTTGAGCGCTTGAAAACAAAGTCCACTAGTATGTGCCGAACGTGTCTTACCGTGCTCATGGCCAAAGGTGTAAACTTTGAAAGGTTTGCACGCTCAACTGTGCTCAAGACGGTGCAGAGCACGGAAAATGAAGTACACCCGGGCCTTTCTTTTCTTTCTTTCGGTCTCACTTTCTATTTTTCTTTTGTTCATCATTCTTTCTTTCTTTCTTTTGTTCTTTCTCTCTTTTTTCTTTCTTTCTTTCATTCAGAAATTGGAGTTTTGTACTCACACAAGCCTATT